>NC_139554.1:108027124-109491406 GCF_965112155.1 Podarcis liolepis | reverse complement strand
TTTCTTAAACATTTTCCAGAATAAAAGCTGTTTGACGCCAAGTCTCCTCCTACTCTCCCTGTGCGGAAGTCTTCTGCGCAGGGAGGGTGTGGGTAGCGGAGGACCTGTGCTCTCCCCGCTGGTGTCCAGCGAAGAGTCCTGGAGCCCTCTCGTCGATTCCCCCATCTGCCCCCCTTTATCCCTGGTGTTGCACTGATTTCCTTCCCCAGCTGATGAGCTGCCTCTCTCCCTGCTGGGTCCCTCTCCAGCATCACTTGAGAGCCTTCCCTCCGCCTTTGGCTCCGATGTCAGTTCCCTGACATACATGCTTCATGTGTAAATATTCAGAGTATGCACATGCTCTAAATATTTCATAAAAAATACCTTCAGGTGAGGATAATACAGTGGTACCTCAGGTTACATATGCTTCAGGTTACAGACTCCGCTAAACCAGAAATAGTACCTCGGGTTAAGAACTTTGCTTCAGGATGAGAACAGAAATTGTGCTCTGGTGGCGCAGCGGCAGCAGGAGGCCCCATTAGCTAAAGTGGTGCTTCAGGTTAAGAACAGTTGCAGGTTAAGAACAGACCTCTTGAATGAATTAAGTACTTAACCCAAGGTACCACTGTATTGAGACGCGGGTGGCGCTGTGGGTAAAACCTCAGTGCCTAGGACTTGCCGATCGCATGGTCGGCAGTTCGAATCCCCGCGGCGGGGTGCACTCCCATCGTTCGGTCCCAGCGCCTGCCAACCTAGCAGTTTGAAAGCACCCCCTGGGTGCAAGTAGATAAATAGGGACCGCTTACCAGCGGGAAGGTAAACGGTGTTCCGTGTGCTGTGCTGGCTCGCCAGATGCAGCTTGTCACGCTGGCCACGTGACCCGGAAGTGTCTGCAGACAGCACTGGCTCCCGGCCTATAGAGTGAGATGAGCACACAACCCTAGAGTCCGGGGGGAGGATTTGCTGAAACTAATTTGGAAATTGGGATGCAGAAAGGGGAGGTATGGGGAAGTCGGTGAAGTAAGGTTTAAGAAATAAGGATTTGAAATTATACATGTTTGTTTATGTGTTTGTCTGTTTGTATTGTGTATTGTTTGTGTTTATATAAATTGTGGAAAACCAATAAAAATTTTATTTAAAAAAAAAAGAGTCTGGCAAGACTGGCCCGTATGGGCAGGGGTACCTTTACCTTTACCACTGTATTGCAAACTTGACTGTATTCCAGCTAGAACACAAATACTTCACAAACACCCCTTTCCTTTCCTTTTGTGCAAGCAATACAGAGGTAAAAACCCATGAGTATGTTTTTTAAAAGATGCATGCATCGTGTGTGTGTGTGTGTGTGCACTTGAATTAGGTATAGGACACTAATTATATGTGCAGCTGCGAGTGAAAGCAAATATACAGGATTTCATATGGATCCGTTACCAAAACAAAGATAGCAACAAGCCCAGATGCCCTTATTAAGTTTACAGAGCTGAGGTATGGCAGTTCAGAGAGAGCTTCTGCGTTCATTGTAAAGAGATGACGTGAGATCAGGTTGCATGCATATGCTAGGGCTTCAGAGGGCCAAGGATGGTATTCAACTATATATTACTCAAAGTAGACCCATTCAAACTAAATAACATTTTAAGTTAGGGCCATTAATTTCAATTGGTCTGCTATGGGTAAAATTTAGTTGAATGCCACCCCAACTCTCTACTTCTTCAAAAGGCTCCTATTTGTATGTTCCTGAAACTAAGAGCCATTGTCCGCATACAGCATTTCTTGCAGACCCTTTCTGAACAGCTCTTGTACTAGATGTAGTGATTCTAGGGAAATGATTTTTATTTTAAAATTTGTTGCTACATTTCTATCCCACCTTCTCCTCCCCCATTCCCTTTTGATTTTACACCAACTCTGTAAGGGGGGCTAGGCTGAGGGAGTGCGACTGGTTCAAATTCACCAGGTTGAGCTACATGGAAGAATAGGGATTTGAACCCTCATCCTCCTGGATCTTAGTCCAACACTCTAACCGCCGTGCCACAACTGCCTAATAATTTCAGCCACTGTGTATTTCTGATAGTAACCCACTTTGCTATATATAAGCAAGCTACTCCCATTCTAGAGAAAGTTTCCTTCTCTCTTAAAATGCTTATATCTCAGCATGACTGCAGAAAGGAAGGGGGGGGGGACATGTATGTTGTCGAGGAAGTTTGATTTGCCCCTAGCCTGCCTCGTTATGTTGCTGAAAGCCAATGCACAAACTGACAGAAGCTTTTTCAATTGAAAGCAAGTCAATACTGCCTTACATCTTTGTCTGGTGGCTGACACTTCATTCCAAATTATTGTATATCAATGTGACATGCCTAAATGAAATGAGATTGCAACGGCCTCCAGAGGTTTTAAAGGCTATGCAAATATTTTCCTGTTAAGAACCTTGCTGTAAATGTAGTTTGTGTGTTCGTGTGTGTCCATGTGTGTTTGATTCCCCCCCCCCGCCCCCACAATACAATCTTATATGGAAACACTTACAAACTAGATTTTTTATCATATACTTGAGAGAGATTGGGGGTGGGGGTGAGAGGGCTGTCAGCATAGCAAACAACACTATCAAGCCACATGATTTTACCAGAAGATGCGAGTTAGGAGGCACTGAAAATCCTGGTCAAATGTTTTCATGACTGGGCCTGCATAATATATTGTCTTCTACTCATTTTTCTTCTTCTCTTTTTCCTAATAGAAAAGAGCCCATTTCTACTTGCCTCCCCTCAGTTTATTTTGTTAAGCTATTAACATTTATTTTTTATAAAAAGTCTGTCAAAGGAGCATGCCGGTATTATTCCAAAGGCCAATCTCCTTAGCAACTCCTTTGTCTTCATCAGTATACCTTGATACAGTCCTGTCACTAAGAGAATTTTCATTTTGCTCTGGTGGAATATAATTGTTGATTCCTGAATATGAAGAAAGCTGGTAATGCTGGCCATGAAAAGAAATAGCAGATTAAGCTAATTGTGAATTAACAGTGTTTTAATGAAACATACAGCACTATATAATACTAAACCATGATTAAACTATGGTTTATTAAAGCATGGCTTTGTTTTATGTGTGAACTTAGTCCAGCGGCTTAACTAGGGTTTATTAACTAGGGTTAAGCATCACTGGTTAAACAGGGTTTGTAGCTGGTTTATAAACTTTAGTTAATGTTAACCATAGCTTAGTGTTGCATGCAATCCCATACCTCCTCCTTAACTACAGCTACAGAGCTGTCACTGCCTTAGAATGTGGCAAAAATTTCAAACGAGATAATTCTCCACATTGTTGTTCACATGAATAATTCCTCATATTGCTTATTTATTTGTCTGCATATGCTTTGCCTTTCTACCCTTCAATATACTTCATACACAAATATATAGTCATGAGAACAAAAAGGCAAAGGATAGAAAATCAGTATGTTTTTTGCACATGACTAATAAAGTTATTATTAAAAAATACAATAACAATCCTTTTAAATTGCCATGGATTTTGGAGTTTGGACTGGAAAATGGAAGTTTTGTTTGAGTCTTGGAATTTTGGAAGCTGGCACTCCTAAAGGACTTGTCTTTCACTTGAACTTTCCCCCCCCCTTATCTGTGACTTGTGACTGTCCAGGTGGGAATTAACAGAACTCACGGAACACCACAGAGAATAAAAATGCACTTAAAATAGCCCCTGTTCCTTCCTTCAATAAAATAGTCTCTGAAGAACCAGGCAGCACATGAACTATTGTGGAATGCAGAACAGCTGCTGTGTTCACTACAGAGTCCCTGAGCTGATTGTATCTAAGCTTATTATTGCAAAGCGCTATGGGACACCGTGACTATCAAAGGAGCCACTTAAAAGAAAATTCTGCTCTAGTCCATAAATAAAATTGCCAACTTAACAATGTAACTTGCAGTATAGTTTCCTGCAGAAGTTTTCGTTACAGCACTACTGTTGGGAGTTTATACTGCCATTAAAATCCACTATCTGTTCAGTTCAACCAATGTTCCAATGACATATGATATGGTATATTATTTGACATCATATTATTGTAGAATCATAGTGTTGGAGGTCCTCTAGTTCAGTCCCATTCTCAGTGCATTATCCACATAGTGTGGGATACAACTGCGGTACCTCTGACCAATCACTAGCCAGCTGCTATTTAAATGCTCCCAGTGAAGGAAATGTTCCCACCAACAACTGAGATATCCTGTTCCATTATCAGACAGCTCTTACTGTTAGAGAGTTTTCCTGAATGTTTAGCCAAAATCTCCTGCCTTCCCATTTCCAATCATTACTTCTAGTCCTGCTTACTGGAACAACGCTGATCCATCTCCTACATGACACACTTCACAAATGCTCCTCAATTCTCCCTTCTCCATGCTAAGCATACCAAACTATTTCAACTGTTCCTCATAGGGTTTCCAGGCCCCCCTATCTTGGTAACTGGATAGTGGACATCTTCTACTTGGTCAATGCCATTCTTAAAATGTGGTGCTCAGAACAGGACACAGTATTCCAGATCTGGTCTGTGCAGTGCAGAACAGGATGGAACTATTACTTCTTGTCATTATATAGAATTATTTTCATTCCTTTTCTTAGGATAGATTAGACAAGTAGTTTAGAAGACCAACATCTCAAGAACCGATATGCACCTGGTGTTTCAAGTTGTGTAGTTTTGGGCTACACCAATATATGGTAAATCTAAGAGGATAATACAATCACAAGTTATGCTCATCTTCTTGTGTGTCAACAGAACCCGCAAGAAATGTAGCACAGTTGTGTCAGTATTGCATGATACCATCACAACCGTTACAGTGGCTGGCATGGGGCAAGCTGCAAAAATGCATGCAATCTGGGTGTTTGAGGAGAGGAGGACTTAGCCAGGAATCAATACTTCCTCTGAGATCAGAGGCACTCCAATACTGATGTAACACGATACCTGCAATGTCTGGGAGTGCCCAGATGACAGCCCCACATCCTCCTCCACCTCTTTCCACAGTTACAATGAAAGATAACATTGTGACCAATCATGTAGCAGAAGAACATGCTAACTGATGTCTCTGCTATCTGGTTCTGGGTTCATTGAGCAGACCCCATAGCATTGTATAGTTTGGGGGGGGGGGAATGGGCGCATTTTCCTAGCTGAAGTGTGTGAAAAGGAAGCCCTGCTGATCCCATTAGCCTATGGTTGCTTCTTCTTACCTTCCTGCCTCCATGTGATTCGAATCGGCTCCTCAGATCGTCCAAAGGGATATCAAAGCGCTCTATCTTGCGACGGATGCCTGGAGGCCCTTCCTTGTACACCTCAGTGGTGGGGTTGTTTTTGGCCATGGTTCTGGGTGGCTCGACAGCAGTGATTTTAATCCTGAAGGCAGCTGTGAATGCTCACTTCCTGCTTTCCTCCTGATGATGCACAGTCCCTAATTTCCTCCACTATGCAAGACTGTTATTTCAGCTAAGAGTCAGCAATCACTCTCCTCTCATCTGGATCTTGTGAACATCAGCAATAGAGGACTACAGTGGAACTGCACAACACTTGGGGAGCAAGTTCTTTGTATATCTTCAGTTCCGTATGAGGCACGCAAGATGCCTTCAGAAGCAGATATTTGGGCAGCACCAGGGTGAACTGAAAAAAAGCAGTTGAATGATTTAGTCATCATGGCACATGAAAGAAGCCCCGAGATATCTCTAAAGCTAACCTGCCCCAGTCTGGTGCCCTCAGAAGAAAAGTGAGATTAGAATCATTTGGTTCCATTATTCCACAAGAGCTTAAATAAGGCCAGAGTATCTTGCAGACTGAGTCTGTCAATGGCATAAGCAATTCTCCACCCCATAAAAAAGAAAATAATGGGACACAGAATTCTGAAAACTGTAGAAACCTGAAATATTTATATGTTTAAAACATATTTAGCCTGCTCTTCATTGCAAAGTAATTTCAAAACAGAGCATATTAGAAGCAAATAAATTGCACATCAGATGCACAACCAAACAATCGGACATTAAACCCTAAGAAAGACCTAGGCAAAACTTACATTTTTAATTGGTGCTGGAAATTTAACTCTTTGTGCCATTCATATCTCAGTTGGGAGTTAAAAAGCTGGGACACTAGAATTTTTTTCATCCACTGAAATTTGTTGTTTTTATATACAGTGGTGCCCCGCAAGACGAAATTAATTCGTTCCGCAAGTTTTGTCGTCTAGCGAATTTTTCGTCTTGCGAATCACGAAATCCCATAGGAATGCATTGAAAATCAATTTATGCATTCCTATGGTCAAAAAAAGTCCAAACAAAGCCAAATTTGGTACAACAACAGTTTATTAACTGCTCTTTAAAGTCACACATATTGTAAAGAGCAGTTCAAAAATTGAAGGGAAAATAAATTAACTTTATAAACAAAACATGTCTTTGTTTTTAGACAAAGGAAACAAAGTCGCGAGACGTTTTCGTCTTGCGAAGCAAGCCCATAGGGAAATTCGTCTTGCGAGGCAAATTGAAAACGGAAAAACCTTTCGTCTAGCGAGTTTTTTGTCTTGCGAGGCATTCGTCTTGCGAGGTACCACTGTACAGCAATGTGTTCCTTGGCATCTTTTTTTTGGGGGGGGGGGAGGAGCATCCTTTATTCTCAGCTTGCATTTCCTTTGCCAAATAATATGTTCCTTATTTGTTCTCCCAATCTGGAGATTGGCTTCCTCTAATACCTTCTTTGACTCTTCTCTTTAACCACATAGGCATCCTCTTGGCCCTGGTGGTACCTTCCTTGATCTGTGGTATACACTGAAACAAATATTTAAATGATGCATTGGTTATCATTTTATTACAACTGTTGTTAATTTTTAAGGGGCTGGATATGGGGCACATTTCATGTTGTTTGCCCTGGGAGCAAAGATACCCAGTTCTGCACCCCATCTCAATTCCTACACTTGCGTGAGGCATGGTAAAAGCAGTTTATGTGCATGCTACAGCAGTTCTATGTTAGCATAGCTGACAGGCCTGAAGATCAGGCTCCTCAGAGGATCTGCAAGCTTACGGATCCAGTAGACACACAACTGCTGGACCCTTGCCCTGAAACAGCTACTTTCCACAAGAAAGCTGTAGGTGGTACCTTGTCCCCCTACCTGGACGTAGCTAGGTCCTCTACCATGGCAGAGCTCAAGGAAATATAACCATGGTGCTCTTCAAGAGGAAGATATGCAGAATTCTAACTGCCCCCAAGCATCAAAGGTGCAGCAGAGGGAGTAGGATTGCACGGTAAGTGTACCTGCTGAAAATGTAATTGTCTATAGTGCAGATGAAAGCTATAGGTAGCTGAGAAGGCCCGTTTGTAACAGAAATCCAAATGTAACAGCAGGGTAATGCACAACACTCTAACACTGCTGTTACTTTTGGATTGTTTTATTAGAAGCAACTAAAAAGTCCTAGGGAATTGAGCAAGCGCTTGATTTCTTCCACTAACTCCCATTCCGTTGATAAAGACAAACCATTATTTTAGAGTTGTCACGAGCAGATAAACATCCTTACACATCCCTCTGACTTTTTCTGGCACAATCTAACTAAATAATCTTGAGCTGATTCAGTTCGATATTATTGGGGCAATATTTTCAATATCCTGCCACCTATGTTTGCCCGGTGGGAAATCTCGACTAAGAAGTAGCTGCCTTTAAAATCTTAAGGATTGTAGCTGTAATGCATGCCTTTTCATCCAAGAAAAGGCATATATCAGGAAGAATGTTGCAGGCTAAGAAGGATGCAGAAGGGACATGTACTTATTAGGACTTGATAGTAAATAATAGGTCCCTTCCTCCCTTCTGCCAACTGTTCATCTTGTCCACGCTGCCTGCAGCTCTCTGCCTCCTGTGAGCAGGTAAACTACAGCCAAACAAAACAGCCCTACCAGGATGTGAGCACTCCACAAGTACAATGACAGATAGTGCTTATAATGCTCCTTACACGAGGTTAGGCTTAGTGTTAGGCCACATTCACACCATACAATTAAAGTACTATGATACCATTAAGATAAACAGCGATGGCTCTCCCCCAAGAATCCTAGGAGCAGTGCTATGTTAAGGGTGCTGAGAGTTGTTAGGAGGCCCCTATTCCTCCTACAGTTCTACAGTTCTCAGAGTGGTTTAACAATCAATCACTCTTCACAGGAAACTGTGTGTCATGAACTGGCAGGATGATGGGGAGGAGGAAGAGGATCCCGGCGAGGGGTGCAGCCGGGATGGGACACACCGGGGCAAGCAGGGGATAGGGAAGGAAGTACTCACAGAGTGATGGAGGATGATAAGGGGATGGGGGTCGATGCACAGGAACCAGAGGCAGCAGGACCCATCACCGGGGGGCTCCTGTCTTCACCAACATGGTGGGCTCTGAGGCATAGGGAGCAGTGAGAGGGGTGTTCTAGGAGGCTGAGGCAGGCAAGGGCCCATCGCCCGGCTTCCTAGCAGGCCAGGGTGGAGATTGCTATCTTTGGGAGGAAGTGTGTGATTCCTCAGCTGGAGAAGGCTTGGAGCAGGTGAAGGTCACCTGCCTCATCAAGCCCAGATGCTGCAATCAGCATGCAAAGTACAAAAGGGGAAAAAGCTGGGGTGCTGTGTCCGTGTTAATGGACCTTAGCTTGAGTGCTCCAGGATCTCTGCAGGACTGTGCTTCAGTTTGGACTTTGGACATGTGAATTGACCCTGGACTGGGCATTTGGCATACTGACTTGCCACCAAGTAGGCCAGGGGTTCAGAACATACTTGGAATTGTTTCTGGAGAGTGGGAAATGGACATGGTGCTGTTGTTTTTTGCCTTTCCTTCCTCCTGAAGCGTCCCTGTGAAGTGCAAGGAGGTACTAAACCCTCCCCCCACCTCACAGCACACATTCCTTCAGCCCTAATCCTTTCCTTCAGGCAACATACTGTAAACTGGTAGTGGCTCCAGCAGGCCTGTTCTCTTTCTCCCTGCCAAATGACACCTCACCATTCCATACATCTTGTAAAGCCACCAGTCCTTTGGGTTTTTCAAAAATCTGTCTGCCTCTCTGGGTATTATTCAACTAAGTGTCATTCAGAGCAGACCCATTGAAATGAACAAACATGACCAAGTTAGGTCCATTAATTTCAGTGGGTCTACTCTGAGTTGGATACAAACCTGTGAGTGGAATTGGACGTAGTGCAAAGGAGATTGTTCCACCAGCCAAAGAATTTCTGCTTGCCCAATGGAATGATGTTCCCTCTTGTCACCCTGTGCATGGTCCTTAGGGTTCTCCTGACCCTCCAGAGCAGATTTTGAGGAGGTGTGGGGGCACGTGGAAGCAGAAATGTGTGGGGAAAGCTTTGTTGTGCTAGTGGGAGTTCTTCTGCTAGAGGCCCGGATAGTAGACTCCACCCCTCTATCTTTCCATTTACAAACATAAAATATTTCTCTATGACCTGAGAATCCCATGAGGACATCGAAGCCCCTAAATGTTCTGTGTGACCCCCACCTCGCTTCCAAGCTGATAAACACTCAGAGCCCTCCCCCAAGTCTGCTATTAGAGGGATTAGAAAAACAACAACAGCCCAACTTCACTGTGCACTAAATCCTCTGACTTCAGTGGACTCGGGGAGATCTCAAGTGCCATAATTGATTGGATGGTGAACTATTTATATAAAGAGAGATGGGTGCAGGGGGAGGGGTTGATTTCAGGCAGACAGGGCTAGTTTATTTACGCATACGGAGTGTAAATGCTCTTCTCAATTAGCTGTGTGTAAATACATTTCATTGCATGAATCAAGGGAATAGGCAGGGCAAACTAAATTGAGCAAACAAGGGCCAATTCTGCTTTGATAACAGCTTTGCAGATTTCTTCCCCTCCACTGTGCTGATCATGTCTGGTCCCTATGACAGCTGAATTTAGCACATTTGGCATATAGACAAAGTTAATGGAGGGGGGGAGGGGGTTTGCAACTGAACTACTGCAGATATCTCAGCACTGAGCACCATTTGCCTCGTCCAAGGAAGTTATTTATAGATTTCTTCTTCATATCTGAAAATGTTTGGCTTCTCCTAACAGGCTTATTTTTTAAAAAAAGTGGGGATGGAGATTAGGCTGCCATTTCTGTTGCTATAAACCGTTGCTGAACAAAACTCCCTCTTGTCTTTATGGCTGCATTATCTGGGCTGTCTAGGATCAGATTAAATTCATAAAGATGGGTTTTTTGGGGGGGAGGCAGAGCATTAAGGCTGTCAGGTTGTGTGCTCCCCCAGCCCTCCAGAAAGTACACCAATGGTTCCTTAGAGAAGAGGTGTCACTGATCCAATGCTAGATTTGAAAAAGGTGTGTGTGTGTGGGGGGGGTAATGATCTTTGCTAAAAAGCCAAGAAGAAAGACTGCAGATTTTCACCCCCTCCCACAAAGCACTGATAGCAGGAGACTTTGAATGCTTCTTCTTCAGATGCCCCCCAAGGGCTGATCTTTTAAGCCAGACCTATTATATTATAATTAATGGAAAGGCAGGCAATACATCAGGAATCACCAAAGGGGGCAATGTGCTGGTACAGTAGAAAATCAGCTAATTGGCTTGTGAGTTAAGTATATCATTTGGCTACTTCATATTTCTGAAGTTGCCTGCAGCAATGCTCCTGTCTATCAAGACTGAAGCAGCAACACTTTTGTAATTAGGGGGGGAAATCACTCCAGGTGGGGGTTAACTAATGAATGCCAGATAATCAATGCTTTCTGCCACTGAAGACCATTATGACAGCTGAATGCTGTGTTTTCTCGGATTTGGAACAGCAGTCTGTAGAGGCACTGCATTTTAATGTTCAGGTGAAGTAAAACAGAGGTGTGGGGACAGGCATTGTTCTTTCTCTACCCACATAGTCAAATATTTATCAGCAGATGTTTCCAAAACACTTTGTTAAAGGGAATATTCCATTACCAGTGATGTAGTCCCACCAGCTCCAATGAAACTGTATTGACTTCACACAGCCACTGAACCATAGAATAATATGCTGTTTATTCACAAAAAATCATCCTGTTTTCAAAGGCTGTTGTTTACCCAGAATCATAGGAGCCAACTCCTAGGGGCTGAGGACCTTTTGCCCCCCCAAAATAAAATATTTGAGGGGGACAGGGCCCCCTAAAGTTGTTGGCCATTGCCATTCAAATGGTGTGTAAGTGCCATGTCATGTGATGGATTATGTGGGATGGGGCTTACCTGCTCCACACCCAATATTTTATTCAAGTTGGCACCCCTGCCCAGAGTTCTGATTGTCCATTATTGTTTTTTGGGGCTTGGAGCTCTAAGGGACCTGTTGCTTCAACCAAGGAAACAGCTCAGATGAGAACCTCGTTTAGGAGCTGGAGACACTACCCCTTTCTGGCTCTCAGCCATACTGGCGCTTCCACATTCCCTTGAAGCTCCTATTTGGCTCTCTGACTCCTGGGCTCCTGTGGCCATGAGGGAGATGGGGGAGCAAGAGCTGGCCAGGAAGACAGCTGAGTGGGGTCATCTGGGGTTTTGGAGTACATTGTCAGCAACATGCTGATGACTCACAGGTCTATTTCTCCTTTAGGTCTGCAGGTGAGGCAGTGGGTGTGCTGGACTGTTGTCCTGCCTAAGTAATGGACTGGATGAGAGTCAACAACCTTATCTTGTCAGTCCAGATAAGACAGAGGCACTGTTAGTGGGTGGTTCCCTGTTTGTGAGACAGAAAGGAAATGGTCTGTAATGATTGCTGCTGAGGTCTCAGTTGAGGTAGGGAGGGCAGCTGGGCCCAACATGCAGGACCTATTCAATTCCGTCTGGGTTGGTGAAGGAGTAGCTGTCCACCCAGGCTGGCAGGACACGTCTAGAGTTAATACTAAACAGCATTTGCAAAGTGTGCACCTTCCAACCACCAGTATACGATATTTATACACAAATTATATCTGGTTCAGTGGTTTAATTATGAAGCAATTATAAATCTGACATTCAGCCATGGTTATCCATCAGGAGAACAAATTCACTATGACTCTAAGCCTTACACGAGCAATAAATTTGACCATAGCACTTGACCTGATTTTAAAACGGCCTCCAACACACATATTGGATGTGAAGCTCTGCCAGCAAATTCCTGGTCCACATTTTAACAACGATATATGCAAAGGATCTGGAGTTTGCATTAAGCAAAGTGTTGAAACATCAACACTGATTGCTGCTCTAATCCTCTAACTCCTATGATCTGCTCCTAGCTGTTTAAATCATTATGCAACATCAATGGGGACTTTTCCTCAATTACATGATGAAGATTTGACATTTGGGCATGACATTTATTTTCATTCATTCCCAAATTTTGTAAGGGCTTAGCCTCTGGAAGGAAATAAATATAAGGCAAGGAAGTCCTGGATGTTGGCCTAAATCTAAATCATGATTTTGGACTTTCTCGCCAGCATTCACAACCCACTTTTAAAAACTGCTACAAGCAAGCAAGTCTCTTGGCCTTCTCTGTTGCTTTCTTCAAGTGTTCACAATAATAATTTCACTTTAGTTGCACATTGGCATAGGCAGTTTTCAAATTTGGCCTCTTGGTCAACCAAAGAGGACAGCTTCTGCTTCAATTGTTCCATTCCTCCTTCCAAGAAAGGGACAAGAAAGCCATACTCCTATGCACAGTTACCTGAGAGTAAATATTAAACACAGTGGGACTTACTTTTGAGTAAACATGCATAGGCTTACCCTGCACATGTACCGATTTACTGCAGATACAGTTTGCTCAAGCTTCTTCATAATTTCCTGTGGAAGCACTAATTTACATTTTTGGGCATTTCAAATCCCATCTCCTATTAATCTGGATAAGCTGTCAGGTGGCGCCCCGCATCAAATTTATATGAATTATTTGCACAGCTATACAATTAATGACAAGAAGGAGAAAGAAGGAGAGTGTTTCAGGGCCAAGAGGAGATAATCTCTTGCTTGTTTGGTTTGTTATTGATGGCACTGTGGCCCTTCTAAAACAGATCAATGTCTACTAGTGCATTTGCTATCTTGTAGTCTCTAACCATGACAGTTATGATCACAAGCATTTCACAATCAGGAAATGCTCTTTATAAGAGAGATCCAGTAGAGGTCTTCAGGGCCAGCTCCAAGGATTGGCATTCTTGGGCCCTTGCTGAGGTCTATATCCTAGTGGGGACCCATTGCCAATTCCTGGAGTCTCCTGACCCTGCTGCTCCAGGTCCTTGATGCCCTGGCCTGTTCTCATTCCCTCTCTGACTGAGCAAGCAGGGAGGAGAAGGAGCAGTAAACTCTGTCCAACTTGTTCTCTCCATCTGAAGGGTGGTGTGGCTGGGCCTGAAAGTAGAGGCAAATGGCAACAGCAGGAGGATGTGAGCCGCTTGAAGAGGAGCCCACTAAGAGCATCTTGCTCAAGCAGCAATGCAATCGGCAATGAGGATCTTCATGCAAACTCCCTCATGTTGGAGACAATATACCTCTTGCTGGAAACCACAGGAGGGGAGAGTGTTGTTGTGCACAACTACTGCTTGCAACATCATATCCCATGACCATAAGAAACAATAATGCGTAGCAATACAATATCAAGACAATGGTTTTGTTCCTCCTTGGCTTGTGTGAATTAAAAGCCCGTGCAATTACCAGCACGGCATCTCCTCCAGTACAGCATCAATGCTGAATTGTGCGTGGGGCTTGTTGGGAGAAGGGACAGAATCTCACTCAGGCTTACTGCAGTGGACAGTAAGTCTGATCTCAACAGGCAGCCCATTGAGTTGATTCAGCCCAATGAGCATTTCCTATTGACCGACGAATATTTTGGTAGGCACTGCTGATTATCAAAGCATTACTGAAGCCCGTGTCAGTCACACTGAGTGACCCAGTGCTCTGATCCTTATCCTGTGTGCCAATCCTGAATCTTGATATTTTCTCATTTAGTCCTGCCAGAGAGCCCAAGCTAAATCCTGAACTTGGTCCACATCCAGACAGCATCTCATCCTAAAATGCCACTCCTTTTTAAACTTCTAGAAACTCATTTTTTGGTCGTTTCTTTGTGGATCTGGGGCCATACGTCATGGTCACTTTTTGACATGTGGAATGCGACTCTGCAACCAGCTCTGCTCTCTGCATCCCAGAATCACTTTTTTGGAGCTGGGCAATCAAATCCCTCACCTGATGCAGGTCTTTAAAGTATAATCGCATCATTTCAGCATCATACAAGTCCTTTGCAGAAAATATAGTGTCATTTCAGAAGCAAGGAAAGCATCCTTGACACCATGGCCTTCCCTCACAGCTCATACCTGGTCGCCTCACTGTCTCCAGTGTAGGTTTTCAAACAGGAAGCTGGAGGTGGCTGATTTCCTTTTTTAGATACATGTGTCTATGCAAAGAAGGAACCCACAGCTTCTCTGTTACGGTGACTTTTTCCTCTAAACCCCACAGAGCTAAGAGCTTTCTTATTCCCTTTCCTAATGCCAATGCATACCCCAGCTATTTATTCCACTGATTCATCTGGGTCTGTGTGGCTTGAAAAGCTATAGTCCTTCAGTGATTAATTAGATGTTCACTTATAGAAAACTGTGCTTCTAAAACTTCCCCCCATGAGTCACATCAAACAAGGTCAAGAAGTATGGGGGGAAGGGGGAGGGGAGGGAGGAGAGAAGAAAACTACATTTTAATTAATGTAGACATAAGAAAGGATTAAATGATTTAAATCCTGTTTTCAGAAAACAGATTCATTTTTTAGATTGGCATTTTCATATGCCAGGCTTCGGCTTGGTGCAAATTTAAGTGGCTAAATAATATACCTCTTAAGAAGCAGAATTAAAATGTGGGAAAGAAGGGACTCCCATTAACTCTCACCATACCAAGCCGGCGCTGTAATTCTGAGGTAGTGTCACACACCAAGGCACTAATTCGCAATTAGCATTCGGTACACCTTGTGTGCAAATTGACGCATTGCTTCATGTAATAGGAAAGGACAAGAATGCATGCATTATTCATATTCATGAAGAGTAAACTACAGCCTGTGCACTTGTTTATTTTACTTCCTTTTTATCTCCTCATTCTCATTTATTAGGAGAACAGTGTCAGGCACCACACCGGATAACCTATTTCCAGAAATCCATTAAGCTGCACATTTATAATAGGCTTATCTTACCACTGTAAGGTCTTTTCGCCCACCGTCCCCTTCTGTGCCTCTGCCACAGCAGTCATACACCTGTTGAAGGAAAACTAGGGGAAATTAAAAGTTTTTGACTCTCCGATTCATTTAACGAAGCAACAGCCAGCAAGAGAGACATACATTTGATAGCAGTTACAAGACACCAAATCTCCTATAGCTTCGTCTTGCAAATCTATTATTTAATAAGGCCTGGAGGAAAGCTGCGCACTGGTTGCCATACCTCTGGGCTGTATTGATGTGCTCACCTTACACTTAATGGTGGTAAAAGCTGGAGGCAAGAGCTTTTGTTTCAAAAGTCTGCTGGGAAAGGAACAAAGCCCACAATTTTTGTGGAGGCTGAGGGCTGGAACACACAGAGAGGCACAAACATATATCAGATACCAGATAAGAGATATGCTGCATTACGGAATACTCCTTCTTTTCTTAGCGGCAGTACAATTTATTTATTTGAAGTGTTTTATACATTAGCTTAATGCCACTGTTCTTGCCACATAGCTTAAGATGCCCACTAGTGTATAGAAGGAATGGGAAATTTGTAGTCCTCCAAATTCCAAGTGCCAGGAGCTCCAGCCACCATGACAAGTGGTTAGGGATGTAGTGGGAGTTGTAGACTAGCAACACCTGGGAGACCAGAGGATAAGTCTTCCCTATCTCTGGTGTAAAGGTACATGGCAAAGAGTATAGTATTTTTAATTTATGTGTGGGTTAGCTAACAACCAGAACTTATGAGCTCTTAACTGGACATAGCTACAAGGTTCTATGGTTTGTGGGAACCCCATTATCGCTTGACATCACTAACTATAGTTTGGTAATACAGATGATGGTAATTCCACCACGTGCAAAAGCTTTATCACTGAACAGAGTCACTAAAATGGAGAATGCATGGTAGTTAAATGTTGCACCACATGGGAAGTGGTGCTGATGACAAAGCAACCACATGGTGGAAAAACCTTATAAAGTATTTGATGCAGCTGTTAGAGGGCATGGTGGAAACCCAGAAGTCCAGGTTATACTATGTTGACAGTCTTAAGACGTCAATTAGATCTTTACAGGTTGATTAAGTTAGCTTGTGCCCAATGCAAAGGCTGCCTGCACTCAAAGATATTGAAACCAAGAAGCAATGCTGCATCCTCTTTAAAAATATAAAAATTAAGAGATGACTCTCTCTCCAGCACTAATCAATATACACTAGTCCCTTGTAAGCTAGAGGAGAGAAGAAAAATGGTGATCCTCATCTTAGCAAAACTGGAGATAAAGGCTGCAATTGTATACACACACTTACATGAGACTAAATCACTTCAATAGGGCTTTCCATTTTTGCAAGCAATTTCTCCCCATATAATGCATTTTCCTAAATGTTGTTTTGAGTTGAAGAACTGCATCAGGGAAGTATGAATAGTGAAGGATTCCTGCATTTCACTTTGTATATTAGTTCAGGAATTGCAAGTTCTGAGCAACCAGGGTAAGGGCTTGAACCAATGAAGTTAGCAGACAAGGGGCAACCCTTATGTGCCTTGAGTCACACCCTTATGTGTGCGGCTCTGATTGTTCACAATATAATAAAATATTTCCCCTGTAAAGGAAAAATCAGACAAGAAGGAATCCAAAGTATAATAAACGTTTAAGATGAGGAAGAACTCAGAGGGAGCTTGATGCCAAACATTTTCCTGCAATTAAAATTAGACTTTCTAACGAACAGCATGATCTACTTATTCATCGACTCTAAATCAGAACCAACTTCTGAAGCATGACTTTGAATTATAGCCTAAAGAATGTAAATTGTTGCAAATAATTTTTCTCTTTTGCATGTTGTTATCTCCTCTGCAGTGCCCAGGAATATGAACCTGTTTATCAGCATTCTCTTTGTCATAAACGTCAGCCAAAAGGTTTTAGAGTAGCCTCTTGACGAGTATTTGATCTCCTTGACCCATTTTTTTTTTTGCCAGCAAAATGAGTCTCCAAGTGCCATTGTGTTAATGATGTATCATTCCATATGATGTTGCTTGTTGCCCGTGACAAATGAATGCAATGTCATTCACTGTTTCCCTTCTTATAATGTTAAATGCAATTTATGAAGTGCAAAAGGTGTAGCGCTGCAAGGAGAAGCACTTAGAAAGCTCAGAGGGGCTAGTCAATCTACTTACAAGAATGTGATTTCCATAAATTTGGTCCCTCTTTGTAAAGGGGTGGACAATTACTGACAATTTGAGAAGTACTCAGCGGCTTTCCTACCCTGTTCCAGACATGCTTTGACGAACAAACATCAGACTGGAAAATGGAAGCGAGGAAGCAGGGGTGAAATGGGAGATGCTTTCATGTGTGCATGTACTCAACGCATAACCACAGGAACCCCAATTTATAAAAATCATATCATAGTTAGGGTTGGGTGAGCTCCCATTGGTCTGATTAGGAGCTGTCTTGGTACTCATGAGCCTTATCAATCATTTCCCCAGAGTTCTCTCCCATCTCGTGGCTGATGGTGCAATCATATTAACTCCTAGGCCCTGTAATCTCCTGGCTGGGACCCACTGCACAGCACCAGTCAAGGTGAAAAGCTTTTTAGAAGCTAGATCCCTCCCCCTCTTCAAATTCACACACTCGGGAACAAGAAAGGGTCCTATATTTTTAACCCCCCCCCTTTCTGCAAGGGCTTCAGAATGATGTGCATTTAGATACACAGCCTGTGGCCTTCCATCATGGAACTTTGAAGTGTCAGGCATAGCCCTATTGGCTTTAGCCCAAACGTAGCAGAGTTTTCCTGCACAGCGAAGAAGCTAGTTGAGGTGGTAATGACTAGTCAGCTAGACTCAGAATAACTATTTACAGGATTTATTAAAAGGAAAAAAATAAAACCAGCAGAGTTTCTGCATACAAATAAAAGCAAAATAAATCCTCTCTTTCTCTCTCTCAAAACCATACACAGCACTTCTAACTCCTAACACACCTCACACCAAACTGAGCTAACAATCCCTTGATAACAGAGTTGAGTGCTGGTCGTTAACCAATCAGAGTAAGTAGTTTCTAGGTCAAGCAGACCTGGGCTTTCTGCCAAGAGTAAATTGACACTGCCTTGAGTTAATTGTTAGAAGCCAGAATCTGCAAGTTTCCCACGAGAACCAACCAACAGAAACTGAACATTCCAGTTGTCATTGGACCATAGCCCCCATCAGCCCTAATCAGCATGGCCAATAATCAGGAATGGTGGGAGTTGTAGTCCACAACTTCTGGAAGGCCACAAGTTGTAGGTGCACATGGTTTTCTCCCCCTCCCCAGTATTTTTCTCACCGCATCATATAACTACCCATGAGTGCCCAGGGTCTCCTGGTGAGCTCTATGGGATTAAAGCCTGGGTCCTCCCAGTCTAGTAATTGGTACACCAACACTGGCTATCAATTTTAGATCTGGTGGGAGAGGGCAGCAGCTTCTTGAAATTCTGCAAAATGAGAGCAAAACTGAGCCTAATAGAAAAAGACATTAATCGGACATAATGACAATATAAAAGAAGAAACGTGTGACCTTACTTATTGATTCCGTATGATTTGTGGTCAGGCTGAAGGAAGTCCCAAAAGAAAGAAATATGTTATGAAAAAACTATGGAAATAAGAACTTTGCGCGCTTTTGTTTTTCTTGTTTGTTGTGATTGAGAACTTTTGTTTTTTTCTTTATATGTTTGTGTCTCGCTGATTTTCTGTGTGTATGTTGTCTTTACGGAATAAAATAAAAAGAATTTGAAAAAAAAAGAAAAAAAAGAAAAAGACATTAATCAAACAAAAGTTTGCTTTGTCAACTGGGGTCCAAGTCACAACAAATCAAACAAGAGAGGATCAAAAATAGAAAACAGCCAAGTGAGAAAAACAAGATTCCTGCATTAGGACTTGAACAAGTTCATAAACTGAATTATGAATTGCGGCAACATCACTGTTCATCATTAGATGAAAGGAGAGAGCTGAAAGTGGGCCAGTCCTAGCCACTGGGGCTTCAAATGATGGAGGTGGATCAAGGAACACCCCCAAGCTACAGACTTGCTCTTTCAAGGACAATGCAGTCCTATGTAGGGTGGACCATCTACCCAGTTCCCAGACCTGAGAGCCCACAATTCACAGTACCTCAGCTTGTCTGGATTCAGTTTCACCTTATTGGCCCACAGCCAGCCCATTACTGCCCCCAGACACCTAATTCAGAAGAAGCAGAGAAACAGAGTTGAGTTTCATTTACATATTGATAACACCTTACTACAAATCTCCTGATGGCATCTCCCAATTGCTTCATATGGATGTTGAAGAGTATGGGGGATAAGACTGGTTCTTGCAGAAACCAACACAATAACTCCCATGGGATTAAGCAGAAATTCCTAGCTGCTACTCTTTAGAAGCAACTACAGAGATAGGAATGGAACCACTGCAATTCAGTGCTCCAACTCTGAATGTCTCCAAGAGGACACCATGGCCCAGATTATCAAAAGCTACTGAGAAGTTGAGCAGAATCAGCAAAGGTTGAACTCTCCCTGTCACTCCTCTGATAATGGTAATCGATCAGGAAGACCACTAAAGCTACTTTGATCTGTATTGGGGCCTGAAGCTAAACTGAGATGGATCTAGATAAAACTTTCTTTTTATTTGCTGTAACATGGAATACTGAGAAATACACCAAACCCAGTAGAATGCCTCTAAATACAAAAGTTCATAGATCAACATAAATCACTCCTTAATTTTGATGCGTGCCTCTGTATGATGTTACAAATGGTTTCCACTGAGCCCTTTAATTTTGCTATTTTTATTGCTGTCAAAATTCTGAAACCATTAGAGAGTATGAAAAACCACCAGGACTTAGAATGAGCAATTTAGGGACAAAAATAAAAATGATTAAGTGGAGGAAAATAGCAAAACCATTTAAATTTTTATAGATGTATTGTGAGCAGATATACCACAGAGAATGAAGAAAGCAGACCATGTGTAACTGATAAGGAATTTTTCCCTGACAGCTGATACAAATAAATTACAGAAGCAGTTCATAGAAATTGTTTAACAAAACAGAGGGAGGGGGAGGCATCCGCCGATGCAGTTTCTTTGAAATGCTTGTATAAGGTCTTCCCTGTTGTCTGGTCTACACTGGAACTCACAGTCTTCCAGTAAAAACAATTGGCTGGGGATTCAAGGCAAGGAAGGGAATCTGAATGACTGAGGCAAGTAGGGGAGGCAAGATATGGATTTCTAGGCCTTATTGACAAACTGCAAATTAATAAATCCCTGGGTCCAGATGGCAGCCATCCAATAGTTCCTGAAGAACTCAGATGTGAGATTGCTGAGTTTCTAATAAAAATATGTAACGTGTCTCAAAGCCTGGCCTCTGTATCAGAAGACTGGAAAGAAGCCAATGAAAGAAGCCAACTTTTTTTAAAAAGCAATCTAAGGGATCTAGAAAAGAGATCTTGCGGTCATGGTAGATAGCTCAGTTAAAACCTCAATCCAGTGTGTGGCAGCTATTTAAAAGGTGAGTTATGGGTTAGGGATCAAAAACTAAAACTTCCCAACATCATAATACTTTTCTACAGCTCAAATTTATACAAATCAATGGTGCAACCCCACTTGGAATACTCTGCATGCTGTAACATTCTGGTCTCCACATCTTCAGTATACCTGAAGGAGTGCCTCCACCCCCATCGTTCAGTCCAGACACTGAGGTCCAGCTCCGAGGGCCTTCTGGCGGTTCCCTCACTGTGAGAAATGAGGTTACAGAAAACCAGGCAGAAGGCCTTCTCGGTAGTGGCGCCTGTGCTGTGGAATGGCCTCCCATCAGATGTCAAAGAAATAAACAACTATCTGACTTTATAAGACATCTGAAGGCAGCCCTGTTTAGGGAAGTTTTTAATGTTTGATGTTTTGCATGGACAGGCGGAGTCCCCAGATCCCGAGCGGTCCCCCCCCCCGTCATGTGTAATAATGACTCAAGACAACGTGCTATGGGATTAAATTGGCCACAACTTTATTAAATTTCAAATGTGGGTAGACCTTGGCTCAGGCATTGGGCGTTCTCCCTCCCCGGTCCCCAGCCGGGGACCTAGGGAGCATCAGGGTTATCCAGTGGGGGGGGGGATGGGCCGGCTCTGGAGAACATATGTTCAAGCAGAGATAGCCGCCCCCGTTACGCCGCCGCCGCAGGGGAGAGCAATGACGACCTTTCGGCGTACGGTCAAAGCCTCCCTTCAGAAACCTCTTTAATGGGGAACCCTGGTATCGCCGCCGCAAAGAGGAAGATGGACTAAAGGATTCCGCCCAAGGCCTGATACCGCCAAAGTTGTGACGTTTTGCTACGGGAAAGGCGAAACCTGCCAATGCAGGGAAATTCCTTTCCGGCCCTTTAACAGCGACCTTATCGTAGCAGCGCCCGCATACCTGTGAAGAAAAGTTAACCTGCAAAACCAATGAAGAAAAGTTAACCTGCAAAGGAAGACATTAACTGAGGGTGAGTAGGGTGGGAGAAGCTCTGGAGCCAAGTGAGGATTCCCAGGTAAGATCCTCCCTCTATTGTGTGGGCAGGTAATCCCTCCCCCTACCTGGCCTGGTCTCCTTGGCAACGCTTCCCCCAGGTGGGATTGGACAACTGACTGAGGTAGGCGGGGACCTCCAGGTATCCCACCTGAGGGAAGGCAAAGCCAAGCCTATGCTGATGGGGCCGCTCCAGATCCAGGGCTGCGAGTGTCCACGCAAAGGGCGCCCCCGTTTTAAGTGGGGAGTGGTCATTATCGTGTTTTTTAATATTCTGTTGGGGAAAGCCAGCCAGATGGGTGGGGTATAAATAAATATTATTATTATTATTATTATTATTATTATTATTATTATTATTATTGAAAAGGTTCTTGTAGAACTGGGAAACATGCAGAAAAGGGCAACCCAAATGATTAGGAAGCTGAAACAATTCCTTTGAGGAAAAGGTAACAACAGTCGCAATGCCTATATGTTCCCTCCAGAAATCAGAGGCAGCATACTTCAGAATATCTGTTTCTGGGTGGTCATGAGCAAGAGAACTCTACTTTGCTCGTGTCTGTTTGCAGGCATTAAATAGGCTTCTGGTTGACCACTCTGGGAAGCAGGATATTGAACCAGAAATGATTTTGGTGTGCATTCCAGAAGGGCTGTCCTTATATAGTTATGGCAGACAGGGAGAAGTTCTCCTCCCTTTACCACACATTTAATGAAACTCTCTTCCACAAGATCTGTTGCTGCCCATGAGATCAGGTGGCTTTAAAGGAGGATTAGACAAATTCATAGTCCTCAATAGGCACTGTTAGTCACAAAGGCTAAATTTAGCTTCCAGTAAAAGTTGCTTAGGAACAGTAGCAGGAGTTATTGTTGACCTCTTTTTCTTGTGGTGCTTTCCAGAGGAATATGGTTAGCCAATGGAAGAACCAGGACAGACCATTGCTCACATCCCACAGGGCTCTGATTCCTATTTGTTTTACTTAAAAACATTTTCATGCGTTTTTATGTCCCATCATAAATGGAGGAGATCTTGCACGCAGCACAGCCAGCAAGGCCTCTGTCATTAACCTCAGGAGAATTTCTCCTCAGCAGAAGTATGTCTGAGGAATAGTGACTTTAAAAATTCTCTCTTAAGCTTCAAAGGGTGCCGCTTTCTTCTTCTCTTTTACATGTATGCAGCTGGTTGATCACCTGTGAGATTTAAATCTAACGACTTTGAAAGAAGACTTTGCCAATCTTGATGATAACCCAGTTGTTTCTTCGACTGCCAATATATTTAAAGGTGTTTTGGAGGAACACAGAGTGTTAGAGCAAAAACAAAACCCAAACACTGATGCTTGAAAAGCTGTCATGTTCACTGAAGTAAAAATAAACTGAACATGACCCCCCCAAAAAACCTCTTCAAAAATAAACATGTATCTCTCCATATATCTATCTACAGCTCTTTGTTTTTCTTACTTGAGATTTAAAATTTTGCAGTAAGGTACAATGGGACATACTGAGTAGGGAGCAGCAGCCTCAAAGCAGAAAAACAGGGGTGAGCACATCATGTGGCCCCTCCTTTTTCTTTTATTATTTTATATTTGGGAGAGGAGAAGAAGAGGAAGAAGAGTTTGGATTTGATATCCCGCTTTATCACTACCTGAAGGAGTCTAAAAGCAGCTAACATTCTCCTTTCCCTTCCTCCCCCACAACAAACACTCTGTGAGGTGAGTGGGGCTGAGAGACTTCAAAGAAGTGTGACTAGCCCAAGGTCACCCAGCAACTGCATGTGGAGGAGTGGAGATGCGAACCTGGTTCACCAGATTACGAGTCTACTGCTCTTAACCAGTACACCACACTGGCTCTCAGAAGATTATGCAGGACTTAATGCTCCCATGTTACTCAGCACAGGAGTGGGGAGCCACTGAGCAGCCCCACCTTTCGTTTTCCTTGAAGGGTGTGACCATGTTATCACAGTGGCCCATAACATCAGTTGGACAGGTTTCCAGATCATTGTGCAAAGGCCATGGGGCTCCCACACCCCCTCTGGCTTATGGCAGCCGCACCTGCAAGTCCCTTCCTGGGCGGAGGCCTCTGAGCCCCATGTCCAGTCAGGAAGGAGGTGCCACTACAAGCTGCTGTCAGCAATACCTCCATGGCCCAAGTAGTGCCAACGTAACAATACTCATCTTCCTTGCAATTGCCGCTTTAGTATTTAATACTTTTAGGATTAATAATGTGCAATACTAGCACTATTAAGTATCAATCAAAAATGAAAGAGGGTTCCCACATTGCAGGTGAGTCCTGGGTCTAGACATGGTTGAAGAAAGCTGCTATAAGGCATTGCCTGTCTGTTCAAGATCACATTCACCACAGAAAGGGCCTTCTCCCCACAACAGCATAAATCCAGGGCAGGCTTAGCCTCCTTTGTCTTGAGAAATTCATGAGCAGGCATCATAACACACCAACTCAGCATTGCTGTTGGTCTCCCTGAAACACTGGCCTAAGTCTGAGTTGTACATTGTTATGTAAGGGTTTGGGGGGGTTCGAGCTCAGTTGTCTGTCACACTGAGATGACAAGCTGTGCATGGGCAGCCATGTTCTTGATCATTCCGACTTGGTCTGACAGACATTGCCTGAACTGAACAGGAACTGAGCAATGGAAAAGAAAGCTATGCCGTCTTGCTTCCATAGGGAGATGAGAGGCATGTATGATGCTATCAGATCCTTTTTCCATGCCCCAGACAGCTAGCCACCAAATTCCTGGCTGTAAAATAGCAAGGAGGCCTACTCAGTGGTTCATTTTCAGTCTTTTAAAAACTGTGTTTCTGGAATTTAGCTGCACATTAAAACTACACCGGTTTTAATAATGGCAAAACTTGTGTTGCTGTTATTACTGTCCACACAGGCTTATTAACTGTTATGTAGGACTAGGTTTGTGGTCCTTAATTCTGTGACCTACATCCTCATTAGAGCCAGACACAGCTTTGTTTTATTAATATGGCAGGATTCGGTCAGATAATAGGCTTGAGCCTCTTCCCTTGAGGCCGGTGGGAATCTACAGCTAAAGTTCTGTGAAGGTCTCCCTCCTCATAAAATAAATTATCTGCATCATTTCCTCAGTGTGCTGCTCCCTTTCCAGGAATAAAGAACAGCTTGGGGCTACAGCAAACATGAAGAGTCTGTGCCATTTCAGGTGTTGTTGTACTCCAACTCCCAACAGCTCCAGGCAGTGTGCTCAATAGTCAGTGATGATGGGAGTTGTAGTTCAGCAGCAACTCACAGGACACAGGTTCCCCACCACCTCCTCCTCCTCCTCTTCTTCTTCTTCAGAAAATGAGAAACCATAGCCTGCTCAGTGTGCACCTTGAATTATAACATGAATTGTGGTGATTTAGTAAGGTTCTCACATTTCCGTGTTGAGTCACACCATTAACAAGGTGTTTCAAGTCATAGTAGAGAGTCCTTAAGTTTCCTAGTCTCTCTGTGGCATCAACTGTCTCTAAAATGCACAACCACTTTTATTTCTTTCTGTGAATGAGCATGGTGGTGACAAATGTGGGAGCCTTCCCCACTGATGGTGTGGGACTGATGAGGTAACCATTCCTTCACCATTTTGCGGTCCTGACTCTTTTCTGCTTGTTTAGATGTGACAGCCATTTTGAGTCATACCATGGCCCCAAGGCAGCCATTTTGTGTTCTGCCACACACCACATTTTGTGGCTGGTGCGCCCCACCTTTTTCAAAGTCCTAAATATGACTCTGGTCCCAAAACATAGACAAACTCTCCAATATACACCTACCTGGAAATTTGTTTCATTGAATTCAGTGGTGCATTGTGGATCCCATTCTATGCCAATACCTACGAAGTCCAGACTGTAGACTACACAAATGCAACTGGCTTCTAAATTTCAAGTGTTTTCTCCCCTGTTAAGTTAATCTACATGTATCTCCTGTCAATCAACTTGCTAAAAGTACCTTAAGGTTGTTTCCACCCAGTTCTTACAGTGCAGTAATGAGCTACCAGATAATAGAACGTAAATTCTGCTCACTCTAAAAGGTCATTCTCTTTTAAGGAAACCAATTGGCTTAGACAGTGCACAGCCTAGGAGACAGTATTACATGAGACTAGTGGAGGCAGATCGTTATTCTAAGGCATGGCAGAAATGACTTGAATGCCTACTTTGCTGCACTCCAAGACGTTTGTTTTAGGGCAGAGAACAAGTGTTCCTTCTACCACACTTAAAGATGCATGTGTGTGCTTATCCCAGTAGAATTAAAAATAACCAGACATGGGGAGAAATAATTTGTTAAAGACAAAGAGTTGTGATTTCTAAGATGGATAATGTTTTTTTGTAGGGGGAAAAAATCTAACATCACAGTGTTTTCAAGCATCAGTCACTTTTTAAAAAAATTCTCAAAGCTGAATAATATATGGAATAATATTTTGTGCATTGCTACACAGGGCTTCATAAGAAAAATGCAGCACCCAAGACAATTAGCTTCCACATATGACCAAATGAATAATCCCAAACAAAGAAGCAGACGACAGAGGCTGATATCACCTAGCCCTGCGGGCCTCCTAGCCTAAAGCCAGCTGTTGATCAAGGCCCCATCTGTACCATACATATAAAACAGTCATGTCATGCCACCTTAAACAGTCATGGTTCTCCCCAAAGAATCCTAGGGACTGCTGAGAGTTGTTAGGATATCCCTCTTCCTCTCACAGAGCTATAATTTCCAGAGTTCCCTGTGAAGGATCAAGTGTTAACGCCACTATCAGAATTGTACTTCTGCGTGGAGAAGAGGGCAGTCAATTCAGATATCTGGCAAGAGATATATGCCTCTCCCTTGGTGGCCTGCTGGGCAGAGATTGAGAGAGGGAGAAAGGGCTGGTTCTACCCACCATTAGTAATGGTAGAGAAATTCAATTCCGCTAGGAACATAGGAAGCTGCCTTATACTGAGTCAGTCCATTGGTCCATCAAGGTCAGTATTATCTACACTGACTGCTGGCAGTTCTCCAGGATTTCAGGCAGAGTTCTCTTTCAGTCCTATCCAGAGATGCTGGGGATCAAAGCAGGTGAGACCTTCTGCATCCAAAGCAGGTGAGACCAGATGCTGTACCACTGAGCTTCGGTCCTTCCCCCTCCCAGGTAAAGGTGAACTATGACAATGTAATAATAAGCAAGATCCTAACAATACAATGGGCAAGGTATAAAAGGAACAGCAGCTGGGGAGGGAGGAGCAAAAACTGGAACTATCAGTTTTGCTTATGAGGTTTGTGATTTGGTTTTACGCGTGTTATTTTAAATCCTTTGACTAAAATGCCGATGCTAAACAAATATGGCTAAATAGTCTTAAGATTCAGTAGCCCAAGAGAGAAGCAGAGGATGATCTCATTTCATGTGAGAAAAAATGAATTCCGTAGACCGCACAGCTGAAATTAAGTGATTTGCTGTGTTGAATGAGCCCACAGCTCTCAGAGGACAGATTTAAACCCTTGTACAAAAGGAAAACACTCTTTCCAATTCATTTATATTCCTTGAGTTGCCAAATTAGGAGAAGGTCCACTGAGGCAAAGTGTAATGGGGTTTTTTCTGAGAGGCTGGATGTTGGGGGGGGGGGGACGTCCGTGGTGCCACTCGTGACAGTTAACAGGCAGCCCCAGATTCACTTCAAAGTGCTTGTATGAAACAAGCCTCACTTAAACAGGATCTTGCTTTCATGTTTCCTGCAACAGGCTTAAATCTGCGACATCTGCAATAGGGTTGCCAATGACTGATTGTCTTTGATTGTTGACACATCGTGTCCTCCCTAAAAGAGGGCACGTGTTGCGGTGAGACCTGGAGACTGACACCCTGTGTTGTGGGTGGGTTGATTAGTTAGCTACAACACCCGATTGGTAGGTCCCTCGATGTTGGGTTCAATCTGGCCAATGGGGTGCAGTCTAAATGGATCAAGGGACCTATTTATGTCCATGCACGTGACCCAGAGCTTCCTCTTTTGGCTCGTGCATTCGGAACGCCCGCCCACCTCTCCCTACTTTTAGGGCTTGTTGCACTTGACCTTGCTATGCCGTCGTGTGCCGTTGGGACAGGGGCACAGCAGGAATTTCCCCACTTGGCTAATTGGCTGCTGCCATTTGGGTTTCACCTGCCGCGTAGCAAATTGTCACAACTTGTAAGGTTGCGGATAGGCTCTGGTTCAGGTGATAGGGATGGGGGAGCGGTCTCACCATCCCTATGTGAAGGGTATTCCGTTAAAGGAATCCAGGGACTCAACTGGTTTGGTCAACCCCTGAGAGGCGGTTGTGCCTGTACCTGAGTCCAGGGGGCCATCTGGGTGGTGAACATAGTCTGTTTCCGGCTTTTCACCTTCCCAGGTGTTCACCCTTGGCTGACCTATGCTGGTGCCCTGGGTCAGCGCTGCCTGCAAGGGTGCAAGGAGCTAGTTGAACCAGAGTCTATGCAACCACTCACTCTCTGTAATCAATAAAGTTGTGACCTAAATTCTGCCAAAAACTAAAATTTGAGTCATGTGTGAATTTATTTAGGGAGGTATCTGGGTCTGAACACGCAACTGTTCCTTGAGTTGCTGCATCCATACCAAGCATGTCTATTCGTAGCTGCTTCACAACATGGGTACTCCCCCCCCCAATAGTCAAAGCATTGTGATGGAAGAAACCCCAGCTGCCAAATTGCCACTGCCTTACAGTTATTTATACTGGAAGCTGGTGAGGCTTCTCAGAGGCAACAGAAACCCACAACTCAACATTCTGTTCCACGTTTTGGGTCCTCTGTCCATTATTACAAGGTAGATTCAATTGCCATGTATCTGACTGCAGTCATATTCACACCATACATTTAAAGTGCTATGATGCCATTTTAGTTGTGATGTCCCACAAATAATTCTGGGAAATGCAGTTTGCTAAGGGTGCTGATAGTTCTTAGGCGACTCCTTTTCCCTTCACAGAGGATTTTTTCAGGAGGGTATTTGAGGGTTCGCAGTAAAGGTAAAAAGGTAAAGGACCTCTGAATGGTTAAGTCCAGTCAGATTCAACTATGGGGAGCATCGCTCATCTCTGCTTTCAGGCCGAAGGAGCCGGCGTTTGTTCACAGACAGCTTTCCGGGTCATGCAGCCAGCATGACTAAACCGCTTCTGGTGCAACGGGACACCGTGATGAGTGCCAGAGCACACGGAAATGCCATTTATCTTCCCACCACAACAGTACCTGTTTATCTACTCATGCTGGTATGCTTTCAAACTGCTAGGTTGGTAGGAGCAGGGACAGAGCAATGGGAGCTCACCCGTCACACAGATTCGAACCGCCGACTTTACGATCGGCAAGAGGCTCGGTGGTTTAGACCACAGTGCTACCCGTGTCCCAAGGTGCAGTATCGTCACCTAACCACCCCCGTCAAAAGTGTGGCACTGACTGTAACAACTTCATGATGAGTACTGGCACCCCCATTTCTTCCCATAAAAAGGCACTGGGCACAATTCCCAGAGTTCCCTTGGAAAATAGATTGAATGTTAAACCATGCTTTGGAAATCCACTTCTGCTTCCCAAACACACACATTTCTGAGGAAAAGGAAGAGTTTTTCGGTCTGGACAAAAGTCAAGTGTTTGCAACCTGGATGGTGTACCATTTTTATATATTTACAGTATCTTGTTGGCAAGGTCTCTGTGTTTGTGTGTGTGTTGTTGGAGTCCAATGATTTTTTTTGGACCTCATAGGTACAAGGGCAGCAATGGAGCCCTTCTCCTCCTCCTCCTCCTCTCATTTGGTCTTGACAGGATAGTGGTAAGACATGATGGCAACATCCCTGACACTTCAGTCTTTTCTTAATGGGAGGCAGAGAGAGCTCACTGTGACAAGAGACCTTTTTCACAGTCTGCCACATGTTCCTCTGGATTTCTGTGCAAAAGGAATCAGAAACAAGTAATTAAGGTGACATTTTTCACGTTAGTAAAAAACACTTCATGCTGTGGGTTATTTTGGAAGGAGACAATCCAGAATCATCATCACCTGTTCACATTGGGGGACCATCTGTTGGATACATACAGTAGAAGTGGTTCTGAAACAACGGTTTTTGGGATTATGTTTCAGGAAGAAGCAGGCATTTGTAGGTGTTTTATTCAGCCACACCTAATTGATTCAAATGAATAATGATTCTTAATCAAACCCATTCCAAAGGGAAAGGTGAAAAGGTCCCTCACCCAGAGCATCGCTCCTGGAGAACAAGGAGCCAAAGGAGAGAGAGAAAAAATCTTCCCCCAAGAGGCTGAAGTCTGGTTTTTCAATGACTTAAAATCTACCTTCCTTGTGGGTCATGGGAATTTTACATTGGCAACCACCCAGAGTGTTTCTGTCCTACTTTTAAATCCGGTATTTTATGTCCATATTAAACCTGGGCATCTAACATAGTGTTGCTGTTTTTTTAGTTGCAAGTTCTTCCCTCCTAGCATTCGGTGAACTAGGTAGGCAACATATTTCCCTAAATTACAAATTATTTCCTGAAAAGGAAGAAAAGGAGAAGGTGAATGCTGTGCAGATAAAGCCTGCTTGTTATGAATACGAAATTAGGTTGGGTTGGATTTCTTTGCTTTGAATAATTTTAGGTGCAAATGAAACTGAAAATGGAATTTCCTCATATTGCCACCATTTGCACTACCTGTGAACTCCATCAGCTATTCAGAGTTCATCAGACCATGGACATATTAATTTGAACAGTGGAAAATATTATCAGAAGTGTGTGCACAGTAGGGGACCATCAATATCATACCATAAATACTTGGAAGACACCTTCTGAATTAGGGCATGATTCAAGCTGATTGAAATCCCTTGTTCCAATGTCCCTTCCAATTATTTTGCAAATGAAAAAAAACCCCAACCATGTAGTAGGATGAACGTGTTACAACAATGGAGACAATAGTTTTACGATGATGGTACTTTATTCTCACTTAAAACAACACACATTTTATTTCAAAGGACATATTTGATTTCGTGGGACAGTGGATGTCTATTAAAATACAGTGGTACCTCTGTACAGTGGTTACGAACTTAATTCGTTCTGGGGGTCCATTCTTAACCTGAAACCATTCTTAACCTGAGGTACCACTTTAGCTAATGGGGCTTGCTGCTGCTGCCGCTGCGCAATTTCTGTTCTCATCCTGAGGTAAAGTTCTTAACCCGAGGTACTACCTCTGGGTTAGCAGAGTCTGTGACCCAAAGTGTTTGTAACCTGAGGTGTTTGTAACCCGAGGTACCATTATATATAGCTGATGATGGCAATAGCCACTTCTCTTAAGTCCATAAAGCGATGAAGATCACATTTAATCAGTCACATGCCACTGTAAGGACATTTAGGATGCTACATTATTTTGGTGATACATAGGTAAGAATGTAACATCTTAAATTTGAAAGGCTACACATGTTCAGGCACAAGCCTGGGAAATGTATATGGAGGTCCTTGACTGCCCACATGACAAGACCCGCCTCTTGGCCTTGCTGATGGGGGCTAAAGAAATCAGAGCAATATGTTTGACACCAGCTTGGCTGCAGAAGTTGCTAGAAGGAGGGATACAAAATGCCATCCAACTGCCTTAGGGATTCCACTCTTTATTTGTGTAGGGTTTACTCCTTAGCCTTATCTTCTCCTGAAGATGTCTCACAAGACAGTGGGTGCAGATTTTTCCTTGGGGTTTACTCTCTAAGACTTTATCACAAATGAGCATAGCTTCAAGGCAGCAGAGGTTTAAGACCTTCTCCAAAGCTAGTGGATAAAGCTAATGTATGCTTGCAAAAGAAATGAAGAGGGGGGGGCATGTTCTCGTGGCAACATGTGCGAGGACATAACATTTGGTCTGCCTCTATCTCACACATGTTGATGCCTTTTCAGCTGTACCAATCTATTATCCGCATATATCCTATCTTGTTACAGGATTCCACTCAGCAGGTACCTTAAACCTCACTGAAGGATGCCTGTTAAATTATCCTCGTTAATTTTCTTAGAACTAACAACGTCTAGGGCATTCAATTAGATAGCACGGCACAAAGTGCCTGGTAAGAAACATTTACTAGTAACAAAGGAAGAGCTTCATTCCTGTGAAATTTCCCCCAAGGACTTTAATAGCTATTGTGTTCTCTTCTTCATTATGATACAATGGAGCACATCTGCCCTCTTTGTAGAAAGTAATTTCTTCTACATGTTTGTACTCGCTCAATGAGTAGTCATTATTCATGCTCTGTTTTGCTTTGGCTCCTCCCACCTGGAGAATTCTTGCAGAGCCTGAGTGTGTCCTGGTTGCTTGAATTCCGATTCTGCTCGATATGCCTGCTTCCAACATTATGGCACCCACCCAACCGCTGAGCTTGGTGTGCATAGGGCCAACAAAGGAAGCAAGATCTAGGCAAACAATATGCTAATATCTGATGCAAAAGACATCAAGCGTTTGTGAGTACTTAAAGCAAATACTTAAACCACAGAGCCTAGGGCTTGCCAATCAGAAGGTCGGCGGTTCGAATCCCCGTGACAGGGTGAGCTTCCATTGCTCGGTCCCTGCTCCTGCCAACCTAGCAGCTCAAAAGCACAAAAGTGCAAGTAGATAAATAGGTAATGCTCCGGTGGGAAGGTAAACGGTGTTTCTGTGCACTGCTCTGGTTCGCCAGAAGCGGCTTAGTCATGCTGGCCACATGACTCGGAAGCTGTATGCCGGCTCCCTCGGCCAATAAAGCGAGATGAGCGCCGCAACTCCAGAGTCAGCCACGACTGGACCTAATGGTCAGGGGTCCCTTTACCTTTACCTAAAGTAAATGCTGTCTCTCGCACACACACACGAAACCTGATCATATCGCAGCCAAATGAAGGGGTGTTCATGCATCTCTGGAACAAACTGTTATCGGACTGTAGCTTGGGTTAACAAATGCAGCTCTTCTTTCGAAGTTATTTCTTCACATGTTCAAATATCTGGAGAAGGAAGGGGCCACACTCAAGCATTCGGTGGAATATACCCAGATTCTTCCATGCAGTTTGGAGCACTGGTTGTGAAGAAGGTACTAAACTTCCCTCTTTATGCCTTCCCACTCAGTGTGCCCCAAATGGAGCTGGTGGCAAAACTGGGGGCAGGTCTAGCTTGTGTATCACTGTTCAGTAGGGCTCACCCTGTTCATTCCCATTAACACTTCACATATTCAAATTAAATGCCTGGAGAGGGCTCCTGTCTTTCCTACATCTAAGCAAAGCAATGTGGCAAGAAAACAGATTTTCTTGTTTATGAGCTCAAAATAAACAGTTTATTGGAGCTGGGGGAGTGTTGCATTTTTGCCAAGTAAATTTTAAAAAGGATTGACACTATACGAGGTGTGAAAACAGATTTCTGGAGCTGCTAGCAAACTGGGAGATAGTAGTATCGGAAGTGTTTTGTTAGTGTAAAGGGTATGGCTTTGGGCCAAAACTATCTGCTCATTCCAAACCATAATTCTCCAGGAAGTCAATAGCATGAAGGGTTGTCTATTGGGATATGAAGTTCCAGAATTTATATATTGTTCTTTGAAGATCATGAACATTTTGAAATTTCTTAGAGGATTTTGAATTTCAGCAGCTAGCTTAGCACACAGATTTCCCTTTCTTCTCACTGGTCAATGAATGCAGAAGGAAATCCATAATGTTTTCAGTTTCGAATTTCATTTTTTAAAATACAATAGTAATTTCTGTGTATTCATAGAGAATGGGAGCCAGATATCTATGGCAAACTTATGAAAACAGAGAGGAACCACCTAAAACAGAAGAAGGGGGAAAACCTGTATATTCTCCCTTCCCCACTCTTTATTCATTAATATTTCTTAATATGCAAGGGAAATTTGAAGGAAGCCCTTTTGTGCTGAACTGAGGAATCAACAGCTGAAATCATCCTGCAGAAAACCACTCTTTATTCATTAATATTTCTTAATATGCAAGGGAAATTTGAAGGAAGCCCTTTTGTGCTGAACTGAGGAATCAACAGCTGAAATCATCCTGCAGAAAACCAGGCTTTTGAGGTAGAAACTTTCTACTCTACTAGGAATTTTCCATTATTACATTTTTTAAACCCAAGAATTTGATGTCTAAAAGATACTGTTCCTGGAAACGTGAGGTTATTAGTTGTGAGAGTACGTGGGTTGTTTTTACATGTTTTTAATGTCTTAGTCCCCCCCCCAACCCTTAAGCATGCTTTTTAATATTTTTTTAATTGTATTGTCTCATTGTATTTGTGCTTGCTGCCGCAGCGCCTTTGGAGGGAAGGGGTGTGTGTGTGTGTGTGTGTGTGTGAGAAAGAGAGGGAGAGAAAAAAACACCTGAATTTTGTATAATATGCTCTGCATTTTCAGTATCCTGCAATGTTCGGTTCCTTAAGTTCATTCATCTCCCCTCCCCTTCTGCTTCACCAGGGTACATGTGCACACTGCTTGTAGAGTTTTACTCATCTTAGTTGTATCAAGAGTACTTTTGGAATAATAATAATAACAATAATAATATATTATTTATACCCTGCCCATCTGGCTGGGTTTCCCCAGCCACTCTGGGTGACTCCCAACAGAATTAAAAACACAATAAACCATCAAACATTAAAAACTTGCATGTCCTTATATGAAATACTGAACAATCAAGTAATGGATTGTCTTATCCCCAGTCTGCAGGGTGATAACTTCCATCTGCACTTTGGAGAAAGTCCCTAGACTGAGATGCTCATGCTGTTCATCTCTTGAAACAGAGAACGTGGGCTTCACGGTTAAGCAAATAACAACAGTCTTGCAGCTCAGTTTACACATTCAAGAGGGTTCCCAAAAGGCATTCACATGTACATGTCTTATACATGTCTTATACATGCTTGCTTAGAATTAAGCCCCAGTGAGCTCCCACATAAGTCCATATGGGGTTGCGGCCTTAGCGTAACTTTATTAAAAGCTTGTTACCATGCAAACTCATTGCATGTTTTGTACTGTTAAGAAATTGGTACTGGGCCAATCCATTTCTCCCCTGCCTCCAAGCATCTGCCACCAGAGGTGGCAGCCTCACTCTACCCAATGGTAGAGCCGGCCCTGTCTTAACTACAGCAGAGTCATCCCCAAGGAGCACAAGTTTATGTCCAACTAAATTGAAATGTGAAGCAGTTTCCGCCATTCAGGCCGGATGTTACAATAGTAAGGATTGTCATTTTTGCTTCCTCCTCAGCAAAAAGATACCACTTTTAGCATGTTTCTAAGTTCGTTCAAAGAGCACATAAGTCTGAAAAGTGAGAAACCTCCCTGCAGGCAATATTATTGTAGAGAATTCCCACAGAGCATCTCATTTTTTGCAAAGGCAGCAGAATGCTTATGATGTCTATGATCTCTATAAGGGTGATGGGGTTCTTTCTGTGCAAGAGGTCTCGAAATGTCAGTCCTATGGGGATCTCAAATGCACCAAATCTTCCTTCACCTTATTAATAGTGTTGCCTTAGTTGGCAGTGCCACTACAGGAACCGCAATCCTGAAGCAACCCCACCGGCTTTCTTTCTTTTTTTCACTCAGCGCATTTAGGCTGAGATATATACCTTCTTGTGCAACTGCAGCAGCTGCAAGGGGGGAGGGAAAAAACGTTCAGTGCTGCAGGTCATTATCATTTCAACTTGATTAAAATGTTTAAAATACTTGCTTGCGGAAGAACTCCACACATTTTGCTGACGCTGTTTTCAGAAGAACTAAACGCTCCGAAGCAGAGATTTCAATTGTATTTGACTGCCATGGTGGAGAAAAGCCACCTGGGGCCTTCTCGCTCTTTTTTTCCCTCGGCTGCATGACAACTTTTATGTCCATCTGCATTTTAATCCTACAACAAGAGCATAAATATTGAACTCTAGTACATCCAGCTGGAAAAGACATGCTTGGTAAGGAGAATGGGATTCATACAGTTTTGGGTTCCAAGGGGGAAGGGAGCTTGAACCCTACACTGTCAGCAGTGCTACATTTTGCAGTCTGAAAAGCTTTAACAGAATCCCCTTGAGGTATTAAGAAACACAATTTAAAAAGCATTCACCATACAGATGATGTTCAAAAGTTGATTGAACAGCTACCGGAAGGCAGTAAAAGGGCTGATGCATAACAATTCACAAGAAACCACAGAGAGACCTGGTCTGAACAGAGACATTGGATTCTTATCTCATTATACATGACTAGCCATTTCTCACCTTCTCACCCCTTGCCTTTTCCTGTAAGACCTATTACAGTTGTTAGGAGTCGTCAACAGGCTCATCTCAGCTATCTGCCAATCTCCCATTCCCATCACCCTTCTGAGCAATACCCCTCCCCACCTTCTCACTATATAGAAGGATCTGGCAACTTCTGTTTCAGTGTATCTGAAGAAGTGTGCATGCACACGAAAGCTCATACCAAGAACTAACTTAGTTGGTCTTTAAGGTGCTACTGGAAGGATTTTTTTTTTAATTCACAAGAAGTTGCACCTTCCAATATTCCCAAATCCAAAGTTGGTTGGTTCTTGGACACTTACTCAGCCAAAGATGCATCTGATCACAAATCAACAGGTGACTACCTATTTCAGGATGGAAGAGGAGATTTACGTTCGCCCAGCAGAAAGAAAACATCTATCTCACTTTCATCTACTAAAGCAGATTTTGTAGCAGCTTTTCAAGCAAGTGAAGAAATTACATGGATTCGTCAAATGTTGTCAAAACTAGTACAAAATGTTCTAGAACCGGCAACAATATTTGAAGATAATCGAGGATGCATAAAACTGGCCAAAAGGTTAATCTTCAGACAAAATATTACAAAGTGAAGCATCATCTACTGAAAGACATGCAATAACAGGGGGCTATTAATCTTCAGTATCATCCTTCAACATTCTCTCTCCTTTTGATTTCTTTTAATTGAAGTTTTCATCCTACAATTAAAAGAACAAACTAAGCTTCAAGAAATAAAGAAAAGAAAGAAACTAAAAGAGGCACATTCTCAACCTCAAATGAGACACCAGCACTGGCGTCTACAAACAAAAATGAATGTAGCATGTAGATTAACTCACATGCTGTTGGGAGTAACAACAGTACTGAGTAGTGTGTCTGAGCTTGTATACATGTTTTGCATAGGTTTCAGGCTAGCTGGTGGTCTCCAAGGTTACCTGAGCATTCCTTCTGCTAGTCTGTGAATGAAACTGCTGTCTTGCTAGCTTGATGTTTACACTCCTTCCTCTCAGTTAGAAAGTTGTTGTGTTCATTAGTAAAGTTTCCTTGTGTGTACTTCATGGGCACGCTCAAGTTTCCTGCCAGCAATCCACATGGGCAAGGCATTCAAAAGTTAAATTAACAGTTAGAGGGAAAACAAATAAAGCTTCAGTATTTTATTTCCTTTTGGAATCAAGGATGGTGCCAGTTGAGTGTGATTTAAACAATGAATAAGACTTTGATTTTTATACAAGACAGAAATAGCTGATTGCTTATTTGGCACTGTCTCCATAACCATAAAGGAACTTTCATCCGTAACAATGCATACAGTGGTACCTTGGTTCTCAAACTTAATCTGTTCTGGAAGTCCATGCCAAAACCAAAGCGTCCCAAAACCAAGGCGCGCTTTCCCATAGAAAGTAATGCAAAATCCGTTCCAGACTTTTAAAAGCAACACCTAAAACAGCAACTTAACATGAATTTTACTATCTAGCAAGACCATTGATCCATAAAATGAAAGCAATAAACAATGTACTGCAGTCACACAATCAATCAGTAGCTGAACTGGGTTCCACACAGTCATAAAAACAAAACAAAAAGAGCCGCAAAACACAAAATAAATAGCAAAAACAGACAGACCGCAGCGTAACACTCAAAACGGAAGTGTGGCACTCAAAATGGAGCATGTTCGGTTTCTGAAAAAGGTTTGCAAACCAGAACACTTACTTCCGGATTTGCAGTGTTTGGGTTCCAAGTTGTTTGAGTACCAAGGCGTTTGAGAACCAAGATAACACTGTACTATTAGAGTTAAAAGTATTATCATCATTAGTAAGGTAAAGGTAAAGGTACTCCTGCCCATACAGGCCAGTCGTGTCCGACTTTAGGGTTGCGTGCTCATCTCGCTCTAGAGGCTGTGAGCCAGCGCCGTCCGAAGACACTTCCGGGTCACGTGGCCAGCGTGACGAAGCTGCTCTGGTGAGCCAGCACCAGCGCAGCACACGGAAACGCCGTTTACCTTCCCGCTATAAAGCGGTCCCTATTTATCTACTTGCACTTAAGAGTGCTTTCGAACTGCTAGGTGGGCAGGAACTGGGACCGAACGACGGGAGCTCACCCCGCCGCGGGGATTCGAACCGCCGACCATATGATCAGCAAGTCCTAGGCACTGAGGTTTTACCCACAGCACCACCCGCATCCCTATCATCATTAGTATTATTGTACTATTCATTACATTTATATTGCCCTTCATCTGAGGATCACAGGGTGGTTAACAATATAAAAACACAAAAGGCATAACATAGCAACAAACGAAAACAGTAACATCCTCCACCCCAACCATAAATTGTTTAATTAGGCCAAGGCTTGGGAGAAGATGAATGTTTTTTCCTGGTGCCTAAATAAAGGCACCTGATGAGTCTCCCTGGGGAGAGCATTCCACAAGCGGGGAGCCACCACGGAAAAGGCCTGTTCTCATGTTGCCACCCTGCAGACTGCTCATGAAGAAGGCACACACAGAAGAGCCTCAGATGATGATCACAATGTCTGGGTTGGTTCACATGGGAAGAGGCAGTAGATAACTTTTGAACAACGGAAGTTAAGTGAAAGTTTAATGATAACAAAAGTCTTCATGTGCGTACCTCACTCCTGCCCAAAACATGATGACCGAGGCTTTTGCATGTTGAGACAAAGATCTTTATTCAGGCAAGTAATAGGACAGGCTCAGCAGCAGACAAAGCACTAGAAATCAAGAGTTCAGGAGCTGAGCAACAATTTCAGAACTGAGCAGAAGCAACAAAGATGTCCCAAGAAGTGTCTATGCTCTTCTGCCAAGTTCTTAAAGATGAGGTATGGAGAGCTTACTTGCATGACTCTCCTGACTTGTGAGAATGGGTGGGCAAGTCCATTCATCTCTGTGGACTTGGTGCTTCATCCCTGGTGATAAGGCTGCACCCTCCCCTTCCGATTCCTGTTAACATCATGTCACTTCCAGCTCAGCCATCCCCAACCATCCATGCTCCCCTCAGCCCTCAGTTAGGCTCTCCTCTCCACAGGAGGGGCAGAAGCTGGAGAATCTACTTCCTCTATCCTCAGTTTCCACTATTTGCCCCTATTTGCTTCATCCTAATCCTCCTCACCACACAGAACCTGTAAATCCATGTTTGATCCTAATGGAGCTACAGAGTATGTGTGCTCCTTTTCCCTGCTCCATTCTTAACATTCATGTAATTCTCCAGAAATGTTTAAAAGCTACTAGCTGCAAAAAAATTACAGAATAAATTATGCAACACCAACTACTGCATTTGCATAATTTATACAGGTGGAAAAATCCAGCTTTCTGCGTCTCAGAAACTGGGTTATCAGAAGGTAGATTTTTTATTCTATTTCACTTTAGTTTAGCATTGAACACACATAAGCTTTGGTGGCACTGGAGACAAAAAGAGCAGGGGGAATGGAAAACCATCACAAAGAGACCAAATAATGTGAAAATATATTTAGCTTGTGGTGTTGCTCCCAGGGAAACAACAAATTCAAGGGCAAGGAACAAGTTTCTTTGAAAAAAGTGAGCCCTATGTGTGGTTCTTGTTTACAGATTTCTCCTGCAAAGTTCAATTTTTAAATGCCTACTGTCTGAAGAATCAAGTTAAGGGTTGTTGGTGAGGATAGCATTTCATGAGTATCACCAAGTAGAACAACTGAACTGGGAGGTTTGGAGCTTAAGAAACACCACACTAGCTTGGCGATGACAGTAAGAGGGCAAAAAGAGAATTGTGCAATACAAACAGTAGCACTGCAGTCCAACAGGGATTGTGTGTCAAGACCCTGAAGCCACCCCCTCGTTGATGAATAAGACACAAGCACATGGATATTGGGTTAATGGTTATGGGGTGAATTTAGGCCACAACTTTATTGGTTACAGAATATGAGCAGTATTGGTTTAGGCATTGGAACTGACCTGACTATATCTGACTCCTGCCCGTCACACAGGGAGCTCCACCTGGGTTCCCGGCGGGGTCGTGGCATGGCCCTAGCTCCACCCTGGACTTTGGACAAGATCCACACCCCCGGATTCCTTTAACGGAATACCCTTAAGCTTGGAGGGGCAGGTGATGGCCACACCTCCCCTACCCCATCATAAGATCAACCAAAGCCTAACCGCCATACCTTACCAAGTTGTGACGATTGCTACGAGGTAGGTGAAAACCCAATGACCCATGCCAATTTGCCATGGAAAAATTCCTACCAGGCCCCTCAATGGCGGCCAACCGAGGTCCACAGCAAGGCCAATGTTAAAACCTGAATGCAGAAGTGGATTCCTGTTCCATAAGCATGTGCATGTCATTAGATGTTGCCTGAAGACTTCTGCGTAGCTGTGGAAACTCACCTGTCTCTGCTCAAAGGGTTCAGTGAGATTACAGGAGAAGACGTGAGGCAAAAGAATTAAGAATGCAGCTATCAGGAGAATAAGAATCCATATGCCGGTACTTCTTCATATAAAGAGGCCTTGACGGATGACATGTGATGGTGGATTTAAATGTGGCTGCCATAATTTTTCATAGCAAGTTTCTGTAACTACAATGTTCTAATCTGCTTTTAATTAATTTTATTGGCAGGTATTAAAAAAAACAACCCAACAATTTATAATGTTAAGTGGTTGGGAGTGAACTGTGTGGTCTGTCCCCCTTTCCCAGGAATGTCCAGTATTTCTGGGAAGCTAAACTAGCATCACAATTTTGTAATTTTATTCCCTTTAATAGTAAAAATAATAGTAAATAGTCGCTCTTCTGTGAGCCAAGAGGAAGCCTGGTATAATTAGTCTAACCATGCAATTCAGTACTGCAGGGAGTCCTGCAGCCGGTCATTAATCTGTCCGCTTGCCAGTAGGAAGCCTACAGTGAAAGAAATTAAATAGCGCTGCGTCTCTGCAAGAGAATACAAATCAAATGCATTTTTAATAAAGTTATAAACTAATAATAATCACCCTTTGATTGTCCTTTCTAATCTGCTCTATGCCTGTTTTTATCTAGAGTACTTTTTCAGTGGAGGCACTCGCAAGACTATTGTATGCCGAGGGAAATGCCAAATGAATGCAAATCTTGCCAGAGCTAATCCCACCCCACTTTCTGCATGGTTTTGCAGTCTTCAGCCAAGCTCCAGTTTTCTACAAAACAATAAACTCAGGAAACATTTGACCATAGCAAGCTGTGCCCTCAGCAATTCGCAGAGGTGCCCTCTCAGTGATGCCTTTCTAGTTCATGATTGGCCAGCTCTTGAAAACAAGATGACCAATGGGAAAATCTTTAACAACATGAATAATTGTCTCCTTTCTTCTCCCCAACCCAACATTTCTCAGCCCAATCTAAAGGGGATAGTGAGTGAACTAGGGCTGGGCTGGACTTCTGATAGTTTACAAAATGAAGGCCCACATTAACGACAGGGTGTCTGGAAGAAGGAAGGGTGGATGAAACCCTCTCCTCTGTTTCACGTTTTCAGAAAGGTGCATAGTTTTCAAGGCAGATGACTCACCAGAGCTCTTTGCAGCTTCAGTCACCTCCATTGTTTCCAGAATGCCATTTGGAATGGCGCCACAAAATGGGGGCAGGGTAGTTATTGTTATTATTTGTTTAAATTTGTATGCCGCTTTCCCATACAAATATGTTCAATATTTGTATCCCACTTTCCTATATAAATAGGCCAGATATAAATATGCAGCTCATAACAAACAAAAATGCAGATCAATACATCATTACAATAACAACCCAATAACGAATCATTTCAAAACGTAAGGTGGCAACACAGCAAAGTCAGTTTGAGTGCATGAACATTATTACATTTTCAAGTCAACATAAAAGAAACCATCAATCATTATAACATGTCAATTAATGACAAATATAATAAGGGTTTCAGCTCGCTGAACGTGAGGCAACTCTTCCAGACACATGCTGAAGGGGACAACAAAATGACCTTGATTCCACGAATTATGTATGTATCATCATGGTTTGGGACATTGTGCTGTTATAGCAGCTGACAAACTCTAAGCACTTAGATCTATCTGGTAGGGTAAGTCCATGCAGGAACACTGCATGTGACATTTCCTAACATGTCAGTGAATTTGCGTATAATTGAAACCCATTGAAAAAGCCTGCAAACACCCCATACTGTCCCCTGCTCCACCCTTGTTTCACCCTTTTAGTGACGTTTCAGTGACATCTTTATTATGTTCCTAGGTCACTTCTGAGTTCAGTGCGATGCACGTATACACCGTCACACGCATACTGAGGCAAGTTTGCTTGGGTACCTAACTCCCATCTTTTGAAAAAACAGAATAGGATCTCATAGGATTTTCAGATTGCTTTTATTCCCTCCAAAGGCTCCTACTTCCTACACCGACAATGGAAAACAGACACTTCCTTGATGTCAAGATGCTGCTTCTCCCATAGCTCTCAAAGGGGTTCCACGCTGCTTTGGATGTCATTCCGATTTGTCTCCTTCCCTTGCTCTTTTCCCAGTTGCACATGGAGTGTACTATGGTAAGACATACTCTAGAGGCTATGGACCATTTTTTTTTGCCCAAGAAGAAAGAAAAGACCAATCTTGCACACAAACACAGAGGGAAAGGATTTAGTGAGTTGCTTACTTGCATATGTATGGCATGAAAAGTTAGCAGTTTTCGTGAGGAAAGAAGCTAAGAGAAAGTATTAAGCTAGACTAGATGAACCACTGAGCTGATCCAGCAAGGCTATTCTGATGTTCTTATGAGCACAAGCATCGTTGTTTCCTCTGAATCATTTCTGTAATAATCTGTAAGATTAAGGGCATGATGGAGCCATGATCAACACCTCAAAGTCCCATTGATTTCCACTGCAGCATGAAAGACCCTCCTCCTTCTCCTCCTCAGAATATGCGTCCTGCCCTTCCTTTCAAAGAAGTCCAAGGCAGCAGACACCAAAGTGGCAAAACATTAAAAATAAAAATAAAACAAAAACCTATTTAAATATGTATGAACAATTAAAAACATCTAAAAACATGCAAACACAAATAAAGCACAAAGCCAATAATTTCAAGGCTACCAGGAATAGCACTTAACTCTCTTCCACTAAAATCAATGAGACATTGAAGTGTGTCATCTGGATCATAATGTTACATTATTTTTGCTGCATGTATTTTCCAGTTCATCTACCTGCTCCCAGGGTAGCCAGTTGTAGCCCTCAGTATCATGTTGGACTCCAGCTCCCATAATCCTCTGACTATTGGCCATGCTTGTTGGGACTGATGGGAGCTGGAGTCCAGCTGCAGGTGGAGGGCAGAATGCTGGCTAACTCTAATCTCCTCATGCAATTTACCTCCATTTACTCTTTATTCCACTGTCCAATCTAATCGGCTCCCCTGTTAACTCTTACACTCCAAATATATGTATCAAAGCGTTTCCAAGTGTTTGCACAGGGCCGTCTTTACCCGGGGTGCAAGGGGTGCGGTGCACCTGGGCGCCGAAATCTGGGGGGCACCAAATGTATTCTGGAGGGTGCCAAATGTATACCTACTGTATACTGGTCCCTCTCGATTGACGGCAGTGAAAATCAATGGAGCGAAAGTCCCCGCTCCCCGTCGCTCTGTTACTCCGTAGCGTCAAATATTCCCAACAAGTCAGGAAACAAAAGCAGTTCTTTCCCTGTGTCATTGTTACAGGTGAGCGATTTTCCTCCCCCCCCCCAAAAAAAGTCAACAACTTTGGCTCCCCCTCCCCCAAAAAGCTCAAGAACTTTGAGTTTGCCCCCCCCCAAAAAATAATAATCTGGGGGCAGCTAAGTTAAATTTGGGGGCGCTGGGTGGATCTTTGCCCCCCGGCGGCACATTTGCTAAAGATGACCCTCGTTTGCATCATACCTCATTGCATTTTCTGGGAATTGTCTCAGCAGAAGTGGAGACTACCGTGCAGGAGGAAGTTAAGAAGAGGAAAGTAGTAAAAGCTAGAAAGATCTCCGTATAGCGAGGGAAAATGTCTAACAGAAGTACTCGCTAGGCTTGATTACTATTGAGGCTGAGCAAGTCTGAAATTAATGAAGAAAGGTAATTACATCCCCACCTCCTCTTTCAAGCACATGTTCTGTGATTAACCATAATTTTACAAAATAGCCCAACTACCAAGGCATGCTTTATTAACCCCAATATGAAAAAAGAAGTTATTTTACAAACCTAATGGTTTGGAGGACTTTGCAAGCTGAGGCCATTAAGTAATGTTCCATGCTTGTCCCCCAATAAAGGTGGCTGAGTGTGCAATTCTATGCTTGTCTATTCAGAAGTCAGCCCCTTTCTGCTCAACGGTGTTTACTCCCAGTAAAGTGTGTAAAGGATCGCATCCCAAAGCATTAAAAATAAATTTGTTTAATAAATAAAGGTTTAATAAGAAGTTTTAAAAAACAAAGGATGTTGGGATGACGCTTAAAAGCAAACAGAGGCTACATACACACTAAACCACCTGTAGCACAAAAAATTGGATTTTCTCTATCTGGAATTGTTCATGCTCATCCTCAACATGTTGCTTTCAGTCTAAATTCATTCTAGATTGTGCCATCCATAACTTGGTTATAGATTAGGGTGGGTTAAGAAGACAAACTCTAGGGCTGCCCTGGCAGTGTGTTTACATCCCTTTTGCAACTGCTTATAAAATAGAGAGGCCTTTTCTTACCTGCAAAGGTTTTGGCAGCTCAGGTTTTGCTTGGCAAGGGTAGTTGTAATGTCTGAAAAGTTCATGCCAATTGGATGGAAAACACAGATGTTACAGACAGCTGCAGACCAGCTGCATCTCCCACTGAACACAGTGGGAAGTGATGAAGAAAGGGAATGACAACAACAAATGAAACAATAAAATGAATGTGATATTGATGAATGAATAATTAGACAAATTAGTGTTTAATCATGAAAAATATTAATAATGAGAATGAATGGAACAAAAAGATTCTTGAATGACCTGAATGGGTGTCTCATTATCACTCTGAATAAGAATATGAAGGGCTTTGGGACAGACAATTGCCGTTCCATAAATACCTTTACAGTATTATCCTGTTTGCCACAGAAAATTGGTTCCATGTGATTGCCTCCCCCCCCCCTTGGGTCCAGAAAAATCTGGATAGATTTCCCACATTTGTTAGCTCAGCCTTTGTCAACCTGGTGCCCTCCAGACACTTTGGACCACAACTCCCACCAGACCCAGCCATGTGGTTCAAAGCATCTTGCAAGAACACCAGGTTATAGTGAAGGCTGGGCTGGAGCCATGGTTCTGTGAGGGACTGGCTGGAGACTGTTGAGTGGTGGATGGATCCTGATGAGTAGGCACCAGGAAAAGGGGGGTTGGAGACTGACTGGGATGAAGGGATCAGTGATCTGGGGGAACCTGTAACAGCCGGGAGATGAGAGGCAGAGGCAGGAGAAGCTGCAGGATTGGAGAACGAAGAACAGGTGTAGGAGAAGGGAGAGATAGGTGAGACTGGCACAGGGTCAAACACTTCCACACCTCTCCATCCAGCTCCCTCCCCTCCTGCTCTACTGTCTCCCAGGACCAGGAGAAGATTGAAGCGGAAGGAGCAGAAACAAGTCACGCACAGGCAGAGTCTTTGGCCACTTGCACACAGCTTGGATACGGGCAATACATAAGCTGAGGTCAGGGGTTGGGCCTCCCTGTTGCAGCTACTTACTCGTCAGATGCACACCTAGAAGTAGCTGAGAGACATGGTACTGACAGGCATGCCTTTTCCTAACTTGTAAGTGTCCTTTTGACAATAAAGAGTGAACTCCTCACTCTGGACATTCCTTGCCTGACAGGCCGTGACAGATTGCTACGCATACCTAGCTAGTTAGCAGTCTGTCCAGCCAACCTATGCCAGAAGGTTGCCCAGATACTCAGAAAGCTGTATGGGAATCACGCAGAAGCCCTTATTAGTGGCAACCCCACTGCTTATGAAACGGCCTTTTGAATCAAAGCAAAAACTGCACCTTTATCCCAAGGCAAAGGAACATTTGCTGACTTCTTCCAAAGTGCTCTTGCAAGCAGCACTGTCAAGAGCATTGTGGATTCGCGGGGCCACTAGGGGCGCATCGGAAGATGGCTGACAATAACATCTCTCCGACCCACGGGAGGTAATTAGGAGGCTGTGATGGGAGTAAATAGCCTCCCTACCCCCCCAAGGTTGGGGGGGGCTGCCCTTGCCTGCTGTGCCCTATACCACCCCTGAATTTGTGGGGATGGGGGCACTAGGCAGAATGCCCTCCTGTGGATCTCGGTGCTCCTGGACGCTGTCTCTGATCCGCGCCGCTAGCTGCAAGAACTTCAAAAGGAACAATTAGGAAGAAGCGAATGCACATATTTCAAGGAAGGAGGGGGAGTAAAGACTGCTAACTGAAGAGTTCTCTGATAAACAAGACGAGTCGGAGGAACAAGAATCAATCATGAGAAGATATGCTTAGACTCGGTATGGCAAAGGGACTGGATGGGGGAGGGGGAAAAACTTTCCTTTCTTTCCTCTATGTGATTAAACAAGAACCCCCCCCCTCACAAGTCAGAAATGCCGTTTTAATGACTTAAGCTGTGGATTTACGACTGTGTGGAGATAAATTTTCTAACCAAAGCATGTTTTAAGAAGAGCGTGGAAGGTTTAAGAGCTCTGGAATGACGCAGTTAAAAATACCGTCGCCATATTGGCAAGCTCTGTCGGAGGACTTGAGTCTGGGAGGAGGAAAAGAGCTGTCTTTATATTGTGGGTGAGACTCCTCAGTGGGACTTAAGAACGACAGATCCTGAGATTAATGATGGAAAGAGCGATGTTATTTATGAAAATGATGATATATGGAAACCATCTCGATATGAGGATTGGACGAACGGAAAAATCCACACAGGATATAATTGGTGTTTTTCTGCTTAAGGATATTATCAGAAGAGATCTTAAAGGGGGAAAAAATATACAAACAAGATGAGATGTGGAAACAGCAAGTTAAGACTGGATAGAATTATGAACTTTATTTGGACTGATTTGGATATGAACGCAGTAACAAGAAGATGATCGGAATCCCCCTTCAGATCTTGAAATATGGGTCCCCTCAACAAAAATTTAAAATTCAGCTTTGTAATTCGGAATTTATGTGATGTGATTTGATTTGATTGGTCGGTTAATTTTATTTTTTTTAAAAAGAGCATTATGGATTCGCTTTCAGAAAACCACTTACAAAACATAAAGATATGATTGGTCTTTGATGCCCTTCTATTTTGCTGCTGAATTCCAAAAGAGCTTGGTATAATAGTAATGGCTTTATGATGGCAAGAGAGAGCAAAAGGTGCCACAATGGGGGGTGCTGTGCAGTATAAAAACAGTAGATTTAAAGGGGGGGGAACTACAGTAAGGTGGTAAGGAACACTGGGGGGGATGATTATTTATATAAGTACCATAGTTCAAGTCCAAAAATGTAAGCCACCATGAATGTCAAGTTGTAAGTCATAATTTTTTCCTTTCAGGTAAACTTCTGAGGTCTGCTGGTTTATTAAAATATCCACTACTGTGGATTATGTGAACAATAGTCTGTGCCCTTTAACAACATATCATTCATTTGTAACGTTCACAAATCAAAGCCAAGCGAGGAATATGTATTTTCCTTTGCTTTGTAGGTACCATTGGGAAGCAAAGATGAGTGAAGGTAAGTGATCTGATTCTACAGTTTCATCTATTTATTTTACTTGTGTGCCAATGGGTACATTACATCCTTCCCTCCTAGCTGAAGGGAAAAAGAAGGAACGCATTTTGCCTCTCCTGCCATCAAGGCAGCACAGGCGATTTTGTTTCCACCTTAATCATTTATCCTCAGGATGGCTACTTCTCACAGAAGGAAAAACAGCCCACTGCACACCTGCTTAAGTTAATAATTTAAATGTATGCAGAGACAACAAGGTAAAACAAATTGTGCAGAAGACAAACGACCCAAGCAAGCTCCTCTAAGGCCATACACTAGTAAAAACCTGCCATTTGTCCTACATTCTGATGCTTTATTTAAATGTGCATCCTGTTTGTGTGAAGGCTCAAGATAGGAGGCATATTTTTTAAATGTAGGGTTGTTTTTTATTATAAAATGCATCACAAAGAGAAGAAACACAAGCATAGTAAATAGCTTCCAAACAGCTTACTCCTTAGCTCATCAGATGGATCTGAAGTTGGAAACATTCAAGCCTGCATTAGGCTGAAATTGTGTAGGAAGCTTCATAACTACTTGAGAGTGCAGGTGGGTGAATGTGTCAATTTCAGTTTTGCCCAGTTTCTCATTTCTATGTCACTTTGCATTTTTTTTAAAAAAATCTCATGAAAGCTCATCAGCATTTTATATCACATTTCTCCTCATTTAATGCCTGGAAATTTTGCCCACCACAGGTATTTTTACAAACAAACTTCCCTAATACATTCTAATGCATTTTTCTAGGATATTTCCTACTAACATGCATTTTTATAGCAAGATATCCTCTAACAGATGCATTTTGTACACATTTTGGCTGGAGACCAAACCATGCACCTGTCTTTCAACCTGGATGATCCATTTAACCTCCATGAATTTGGTAGATGATCTTCTAAGACCTTTTCAGAAAGTGGCCATGTCTTTGTATTGTAGCAACGAGTTCCCTTAAATCAGGCTGCAATCTCAAAAACCCTTTCCTGTCTTTGGAGCCATTAAGCTATGATCAAAATTATCATAGCCTTTCTAAATTCAAGAAGCAAAGTAGGAGTAATATTATGAAATATACAGCAGGAATTAAAGTCAATTTGAGGGAAATTTACAAACATATGCTCTCACTTTTATGCCGAGGACAGTACAATCATATTCACTTACATACAGGGCCTAAAAATATATTATAAATTCATATCCAGCTGTTGTTGGTGTTGATGAAAATGGGCTCTTGGAGAGAGGGGGGGGGGACTATACCCAGCTAATTAAGAATAGATTCACCTTCTGCTTCCTGAAATGTTGTAGCACATACACCAAGGAAAACAAACCAAATTCATGAAAGTGTTTCTTTAGAAAACCTGGAATTAATTATATTGCTAGATCTCATCTGCAAACTCAAGAGCCATTCAAGAAGTTTTAATGGGAGCAGAAATTAACCCTATTGGCCCCTTCAGTCACCTGATTCCTGCTGAGCTGGCACCTGCACTATGACCCTAGGTAGTCCCTGATAGTCTTATCCTTCATGAATTTGCCCAATCTTTCAAAGCCACCTAAGTTGGTGGCCCTCACTGCCTTTTGTGGGACTGAATGCCATAGTTTAACTATATGCTGTATGAATAAGTAGTTTTCTGAATCTTCATTGGATGTCCATGCTATGAGAGAGGGAGGAAAAAACTTTTCTCTGTCACTTTCTCTACACCATAATTTTATGCTTTGTCTCCAGGCCCCTCACTATCCTCCTTACCCAGGGTGGATCTACACACAGAAAACCCCCCGCTATAAATAAGTCAGAAATTAAATTGTTATAACAAAAGGGGGAAAAACCCGCTATGTAAAAATCACATAGAATTTCCTTTCTCTCTGGCACCACCTGGTGTTGTGTGTTTATAATGCATTCAAAACGTTGTGGGTTTTTTTTTTTTACTAATGTAGCTGAGTCCCCTATTTTGAACATGCTCCTGTTTGTTGATACCCTTCTAAACAGTGTCGCCCAGAATAAAATGACAAGAAGAACCCTTCCCACTACCTAGATAGTACCTCCATTAGTCACTCCCAAGTAAGCATACATATGATTTCACTGCTAAGGACTTCTAAATAGAAGAAAATGAATCAACCAGTTACTGAAACAGAGGTGAACTACCTGTAGCCTTTAACTATTGCGAGACTATAACCCGTATCAACCCTGACCATTGGCTATGTTGCCTGGGGCTGGTGGGTGGCTGGTGTCCAATAATATATGGATTCCTCACCCTTGTACTAAAAGAACCATATGTTGATCTCCCAATCACAAACACGGAATACATAAGAATGCATGTAAAATGGGCCTTCTTCTCGTGTAGGAATGCATTATGTGCATTGGAACTGATGCAGAGTTCTGGGCAGAAGTGCCAGCTTGCAAGGACGATGGGGGGAGTCACTCATGTGATGTCAGGAGGAGCTGGGGGTGGAGCTGAACATGGCGGCCTTGTGGCTTCAATGGCCAGCGGCACTTCTTCCTCCCTCCTTCCCCTCCATGGCAGCAGCAGCAGGAGGAGGAGCCGGCCACTGCAGCCATGCCTCCATGCTTTGCCTCCACACTTTTTAAACATGGGGGAGCCTGGCCCCCACTCCCCCCCAAAAAAATTGGGGGGGCCCAATGTCGGGATTCACAGAACGCTGTGTGAGATAGTAAGTCTGCAGGCTTGGGTTTGCAAGCTGATGCAACTGGCTGATGCAATCCAGCCTGCAATATTTTCTCTGGAAGTGCTGAGTCAGAAAGACTCAGCAGTAACGTGCTGACAGTTGATTGGCTGTCCTCGGTTTAAAAAGGAAACCTGTCCAGCAGTAAGTGTGGTGGTGTAGAGGAGTGTGGTCAGAGAGAGACAATTAGAGGTCTTCCTATTTGTCTTCAGGTGCAGCCTGATACTCTGTTTGACTGTATGAACTGCTCGTGTAGCCTGTAGATATTTGTATATAAAGTGGTACCTCAGGTTAAGTACTTAATTCGTTCCGGAGGTTTGTTCTTAACCTGAAACTGTTCTTAGCCTGAAGCACCACTTTAGCTAATGGGGCCTCCTGCTGCTGCTGCACCGCCGGAGCATGATGTTCTTATCCTGAAGCAAAGTTCTTAACCTCAAGCACTATTTCTGGGTTAGCGGAGTCTGGACCCTGAAGCGTATGTAACCTGAAGCGTATGTAACCCGAGGTACCATTGTATATAGCTCGCAATAAATACACTGCACTGAAAAACCTGGAACTCTGAGCATTTCTGCTAAAGCGCTATGAAGAATTTGGAACACCCAAATGGGCTTGGCCCGCAGGAGCTGGCACCCCCGGTCTAAGGGGAAGCCATAAATGACACATTGGCAGGATTTGGAAATAGTTTTGCCCCAAATCACGGTCTTTCGTCTTCCTGTGTTCCTGAACTTCAGTCAGACATTTATTTATTTTTTAAAGAAGAAACTGGGCCTGCGATCTGAAAAACACTATGTCAGCTACTTATCTTTGAGTGCAGGCCCCTTGTAATCTAAAAGATAGAACTATTTCTTCCCACACAGGAAAGCTCTAAGGACAATTACAATGCCACTGGCATGCTCAGTGTGTATAAAAATTTATATTGTAGCAAATCTTAAGGGTGCTTTTTCTGCACTCGTGTGTGCTTTCCACACCTGCGGAGCACAAAATATGACACCTGGCACAAATTATAGGCACCTGAGAATAATTGATTCTATTTTTAAAACATTACATTTCCTGTGCTTGTGTTCTCGATGAAAAGCTTTTGAAAGCAGAGGCCCTGGCAGCTCTCATAAAGGCTTAGACACTCATGTAGACACACTCACACAGAGTGAGATCCTTCATTTCAATTCTGTTAACTTACAAAACATAAAGTTAAGGAAGGTATTCATGAAAACTCTATTCCAGAATGCCTAAACCACTGAGCCTCCTGGGCTTGCCGATCAGAAGGTCGGTGGTTCGAATCCCTGCAATGGGGTGAGTTCCCGTAGCTTTGTCCCAGCTCCTGACAACCTAGCAGTTCAAAAGCACACCAGTATGGTGGGATTGCAAGATCATTAAAAAAAAATTGGGAAATGATATACAATGAACTGAAAAAAATGTTTAAAACAACTTTTGTTAAGAAACCAGAAGCCTTTCTGTTGGGTATTTTAGGACAAGAACTGCCAGGGGGGAAACTGGACATTATTTATGTATGCTACAACAGCAGCAAGAATTTTAATAGCGCAGAAATGGAAGAACAATGGCAAGAAAAGTTGATGAATTATGCAGAATTAGCAAAGTTAAATTGTGTCCTTCCTAAAAGAGGGCACGTGTTGCGGTGTGACCTGGATACTGACCTCCTGTGTTGTGGGTGGGTTGGATTGGTTTGCCACAACACCTGATTGGTAGGTCCCTCGATGCTGGGTTGAATCTGACCAATGGGGTACAGTCCAAACTATTTATGCCCATGCACGTGACCCAGAGCTTCCTCTTTTGGCTAGTGTATTCAGAACACCCGTCCACCTCTCCCTAATTTTAGGGCTTGTTGCGCTTGACCTTGCTATGCCGCCGTGTGTCGTCTGTCGTTGGGACAGGGGCACGGCAGGAATTTCCCCACCTGGCTGATTGGCTGTTGCCATTTGGGCTTCGCCTGCCGTGTAGCAAATCGTCACAACTTGTAAGGTTGAGGATAGGCTTTGGTTCAGGTGATAGGGATGGGGGAGTGGTCTCACCATCCCTATGTGAAGGGTATTCCATTAAAGGAAACCAGGGAACTCAACTGGTTTGGTCAACCCCGAGAGGGGGTTGTGCCCATACCTGAGTCCAGGGGGGCATCTGGGTGGTGAACATAGTCTGTTTCCGGCTTTTCACCTTCCCAGGTGTTCACCCTTGGCTGACCTATGCTGGTGCCCTGGGTCAGTGATGCCTGCAAGGGTGCAGGGAGCTAGTCGAACCAGAGCCTATGCAACCATTCACCTTCTGTAATCAATAAAGTTGTGGCCTGAATTCTGCCAAAAACCAAAACTAAAATTTGAGTCATGTGTGAATTTACTTATGGGGGAGGTCTCTGGGTCTGAACACGCAACAGACAAACTGCGCGAAAAGGACAATAGTGACTTTGGAAAATAATGGGAACCTTTTACAACTTATTTGCAGAAACAAAAACAAAAAAAAGGACTCATTGGCAGGATTTAAATAAACATTTACAATTTTATTTACAGAGAACAAGAAATATAACAGGTGATAAGGTAGCATTATGTACAAACAGCAGAATGTATCATTTGATGTATTAAACCAGAAATGGAAGTTGGGGGAAGTTACAGGGAGGGGAAAAGTGGAAAATGAATATTAAGTAATGATACTGGATATTTGTTATGAGAAAATAAAATAAATAAAAAATATTATTTTTAAAATAAAAGCACACCAGTGCAAATAGATAAATAGGTACCACTGTGGTGGGAAGGTAAACAGCGTTTCCGTGTGCTCTGGTTTCCGTCACGGTGTTCCATTGTGCCAGAAGTGGTCATGCTGGCCACATGAGCTCTCTGTGGACAAACGCTGGCTCCCTCGGCCTGAAAATGAGATGAGTGCCGTAACCCCATATTCGCCTTTGGCTGGACTTAACCTTCCAGGGGTCCTTTTCCCTTTACATCAGACAGACAGAAACATAGGAAGCACTGAGCTGGACCTCCTGACCTAGGAAGCTGCCTTATACTATAACAGACCATTGGTCTATCTAGCTCAGTACTGTCAACACCAATTAGCAGTTTTCAGACAGAGGTCTTTCTGAGCCCTACCTCAGTGGTGGGGACTGATTCTGCGGCTTTCTGTGTGCAAAGCAGATGATCTGCCATTGAGGTACGACTCTTCCCCACTAATTGCATACAATCAATGGGGAAGGAAGGGCCACCAAAACAATGCAACACAGAGACTGGAGACAGGACATCATGGAATAATAGAAAGCTACCGTAAGCCCACAATTTACACAGTGATAGCGTTCCAGGATAAAAGGAAAAGGAGGACAAACATATATGCCACCTGGAGTTCTTTGGAGGAAATATAGGACACAGATGTCGCTGTGTGGGGGGGGGACCCTATTCCAGAATGCCTAAAACACACTTCACATATCTGTAAAGTTGCTCCACACCCAATACAACTTATGTATGATATGGCCTTAGTTGCATCAGTTTGGGCTACAAATGTATTTGGGAGTAGGCCTGTTGTAATATTTATTTTGAAATAAGTTGTTGATACTTTATCTATCTATCTATCTATCTATCTATCTATCTATCTATCTATCTATCATCATATCTATCTATCTATCTATCTATCTATCTATCTATCTATCTATCTATCATCTATCATCATCTATCATCATCTATCATCTATCTATCTATCATCCATCTATCTCTATCATCTATCTCCACAGGATACTACCTGCCATCAGTTTTGGGAGGTACTGAAGGCCCTGGATGGGAGATGTGGCGTCATTTTTATTTTTCACTCCAGGTGCCAAACTGTCTAAACCTTAGCAAGGCCCTTAGAGGACACTCAGCATGAAGAATACACCCAGAGTAGTAGCTGATTTAAATTACATAAGAGTTGCAGAGTATTAAAAAGTTCATTTGGTGCAGGATGACACTGTTCTCTAAGGCACCATTTCGATACTTTGCAGCTGCAGCATGTGAGCCCTATGATTGTATGATGTTACACTTGCACCAAGGGGGGGGGGGGACAAATGGGTTTAAATCCCAGCTCACTCATGATTTTTCTTGGTGACCTTGAGCTGCTCCACAGCTGTATATTAGAAATAATAAAGATCAGAGGGAAATTGTGAGGGTGAACAAGATAGAAGCTATGAAGCACTTTGAGCACTTTCCAAAGGCACTATAAATAATCATAATAGGGAGTGAGATAGCTATCAGCCACTTTCGGTTGCCCAAGAATTGCTAAACTTATTGGATCCAAAGCAAAGGCAATGCACAAAGCTTTCGTTTATGACTGATTTCCGAACAATTTATTATTTACTGGGTGCTACAATTCATCAGTTAGAAAAGCCTTTATTTACATTTATGGCAACCCTGCTTTCAGTTGTTTCTGGGGTTTAAGATTTTCCTTAAAATTGCATTTATTCCTTTTATGACTATGCCTTTCTTTTATTCCAGTGTGCTGTGCTGAAGTTCCCTAAACCTCAGTAATGAGTTGAAAAATTTCCTCCTCCTTTTAAAATTACACTTTGTTTCAATTACAGGTTGGCGCATTGACAATTACCTTTGTTTTGAGCACAGCAGGCTGCCATTATTTCACCCCGACGTGATTCCATCAAGTAAAACTACTCTCCTTGGTGTGCACAAGTTCATTTCCTATCAAGCAGCAGCTCCACATTAGAGCTAAGAATTACATCAGAAGCAAATAAAGTGGCCCAAGGATGGGGGGAGGCATAGGTCCTACTTGAAAAGGGGGCTGGTTTCTACAGATTTCAGGGGATTCTGGACACAAAAAGCTGTCTGATCCAAATCTGACTTAAAGAGCAGTGAAGGGGCCTTGAAGTTGCTCCTCAATGACACCTGGACAGCAAACTGAGCAAGTACAAATGTCACTGCCTGCCCCTCTTTCACCTAAGATTTACTCAGGAGTAGACCCATTGAAATTGATGGCGCTAACACATTAATTTGGGTGGATCTGCTCTGTGTAAACCTTAGGTGAGTACATTCAATATATTTTAACAATACTGAAGCAGAATTATATAAGATCTATCATATATATTTTCTGCAAAAACTGAGCACCAAAAGTAAAATCCGGTATATGTCTATTCAAAAGTAAGTCCCAGTGAGTTCCGTGGGTCTACCTCCCAAACAAGTGTGCACAGTATTGTAGCCTAACCCTGCAGTCCTAGGCTCATTTACCTGGAAGGAAGTTCCAGTGAATTCAGCGGAACATACTTATGAGTAGACATGCATAGAATTGCACTGTATGTCACACACATTCTTAACAGTCTCCCTTGGGAGAGTGGGGAAGTAGCTTACATTGGTTGAATTGATCCTGCAGCCAGATCCTAAAATGTGTGCAGCAACTTCTATTTATGTATACCCTAATTCTGAAGATTGTTTTGCAAAGTTGTTCTGTGATATTGATACCTTAGGCCTGCCTTCCCTCCCTGGCAGTCGCACTGACTTCAGTGGCCAAGTAAGCATGCACAAGGCTCACAACTGAGCAGTGTAATTCTATGCACAGTCGCCTGGCAGTAAGCCACAATGAACAACAGTGGACCTTACTTCTGAATGCACAGGATCACACCGTATCATATTTACCCATAGCTTGCTTTGCCTAGTGGCCAATTTCTATGCTTAGCAATCTGGGCAACAGTTGCCAGCCTTCAGTTGCAATCCTTTCCCTCTTTTCCTTCTGGTATAGTGTGAAACTCAGTTGAATACTGTACTAAAATCCTACAATGAATGAGAGTGAAATATATGGTTAGCATTTGCTTGCAATGTAGCTTCCTTATTAAAATGAATGTGCCCTTTAATAAGACATTACAGTTTATTCCTCCTGTTGTTCTTTCAAATTTGCCTACATGAGCTACTGAGACGTGGATTTATGAACGAGCCACGGGGACTGTCAAGACGTGTTTAAAATTTATACGTACAGACTTGCATGATGATGTTTCAAAATTGCAAAAATGTGCGCAATAATTAGACAAGTGTCAGTCTAGGCAACAGAAGCACACTCTTGGATTTCTTCTCCAGAGTGATGTTAAATTTATCTGCTTCTCACATTTACACCCCACCGTCCCGCATAAAACTCAAGGAAGGGCCATCATGGGAAATAACCTTTTCACAGCCAACAATCCCACAAGATAGGGTAGAATGAGCTGCTTGTTCAGGGCCACCACATGAGCATCATAGAAGGGGATACATTTATTGTTATTATTTATGTCATTTCTGAATCACTTGTTATGAAGCACCCCAAAGTTATTTGAACCCAAGCCTTTCCAAAAATATACCCATTTCATGTCCACAAATATACCCATTACACCTCAGCAGGGCCCTGAAACTTCTATTTCCAAGGGTAATATTTACAATATTCCTCATGTCAGGAGGTAATATTGACAAGACATAAAGAGCCTGTGGCCCTTTAGATGTTGTTGGACCTCAGCTTTCCATGTGACTTTTCAATGGTGGCTCCCCATTTATGGAATGTTGTCCTCAGGGAAGTTCACCTGGCGCCATCTTTGTCTGGTTTTAGATGCCAGGCAGAAGCTTTCCTCTGTAGTCAAACAAAAACTTGAGGCCCACATGTTCCTCACCCCAATCCAAAACAAAAGAAACCACCCTATCTGGTGGTGTCTTTTTCTGTTCCTTTTCTCCCCCTTTGTCCTCTTTGCATCATGAATGAATAGGAGGTGATAGTGAGGCTGCTTAGGAAGACTAAGGGTACAACCACACAACACATTTAAAGCACTCTTGTGCCACATTAGCAGTCATGACTCCCCCTGTCCCAATAATCCTTGATGTCGTGGTTTGTTAAGGATACTGAGAGTTATTAGGAAACCCATGACAGAGCTATGATCCCCAACACCATGAGCAAAGTACAGTTCTCAGCAGTACTATTTTTCTAGAAAAAGAGGTGCTGGAACTCACCATGAATGCTTCCCTTGTTCTCTCATAATAGCAATGGTGCCCACCTAAGAGGGGCCGGAACTGAGTTCTGACAAGTTCTGGCTGAAAAAAAGCCCTGGTTCTCAGGATTTTGTGGGGAAAGCCATGACTGTTAAAATGCTAAATGAGTGATTTAGATATATGGTGTGCTTGTGACCAAAGCCAATAGCCAAACCGCAAGCCAGTGGAATTCAGCTCTGCATATCCACCCAAGGGAGGAAAGAGACCTGTTTGGGAATTTACAGTAAATACTTGTCCTGCACTTACAGAGTGGCTGTCTCCTTATGAAAACATACATTATATGTATGTATTATATTATATATTATATGTATGGGCATTTCTAGTCATGTCTTATAAGATACCACAGATGAGAATGATTGCGGGCAGGGGCAAATACCTTGAACACAGTTGAACCATCTAGCAATAGAGGTCTTAGTGCTTCTTAAGAGCAAACGATCAGCTCATGGCCAAGTTGAACTTCCTGGTGCTGGGATGGAGCCATCTCCCCTAGCCTGTGTGGCACCAGTTACTACTGTGCAACTATTATAAATAGGTTTGCTTGTAAACATCAGTTGAGAAGGACTAAGCTCATGGGGTTATTACAAATAAAACTGGAACATGTGTATTGAGTTCCAAATTTATTTCTAGATGTGTTTTCGCTGACCTGGAATCAGGATCAAAACATGTCAATATTACCTTTAAAATACCCAGACTGTTGAGTCATTGCAGCGGTCAACTAGGCCTTAAACCCTGACGGGAATTTGAATCAGCCAAAAGTTTTGAAATGCTCATCGACATCTATACAAAAAGCACACCTGATTTTATATTCTCGATTGTGTCTTCCTCCTTGCGCAAGTTATTTTTTCTGGTTTTCAAAGCCAATGTGTAAGGCTGGTCACGAAAACCTCAACTTTCTCCTCCGATATCTCATTGTGCCCATAAACAATGAAGCTTTTTTTATAGGTCTGGGAATGGTTTGTTTGAGGTTTTGGAGAGTAGTGTAAATGGAGTTTTATATATTGTAATAATAGCATGCAGATAAAAGCATGTCTAAATAAAACAGTTTGTGTCGCTTAAAAAGAACTGCAAAAAGAGGAGCTGATTGAATTGTAGAGCGCAGAAAATGTGAAACACATTCTAAATATGTTCCAGAGCCGCTAATAAAACTGAACGGGGCTTTATGTGTGAACTCTAGCAAGGTAATGGGAAAAGATGGTGTGCCATTTGAGTAGGCTTTAAGGGTGGGGGAGCAGTGCTTTTCTCATCTCTTTTTCTTCCCTGTGTGAGTACACAGAATCACTTCTGTCTCTGGTTACTTTGAGGGATAAAAAAGTAATCACAACAAATGCTTTTAAAGGGCGTTCTTTTTCCTTTTTTTGCAATTAAGAACAGAGTCCTAACACACACACCCTGTCCATTTCAATTGTGTGGAGTAGAATGGTGCACAGATTTCCAGACTGCCCCTGGGGGTGAGAGGATCTCAACTACACCCAGGTATGTGGTAAGCTGCCACCAGTATTTCTCCCCCAGGATTCAGCGCACTAAGCCCTGAAATGGGGCATTTTAGGGCAAAGGGACCAGTGGTTTTGGCCGCATTGGATCTCCAAAGGTACATTAGTCCCCTGAGAGGCCCGTCCCCATCTTCGCATAGCAGGGAAAAAACACAAATCTGTCTCTCCACATCTACCCTGGCATGCAAGAGCTGGTGGGGTTAGAATGCGGTGGTAGAACCACAACTCCCAGGGCTCCCAGTCCCAGTGGCAATCCAATGCACAGCTACCTGACACTTAACCTCCAAGTGAATATGCATATCTTGAAGATAAACCATGGTAAGGTCTTTCAGTGTCTATGAACGTTCCATGTCTCCTTTTCATGGCAACCTTGCATTTCAGTATTAGCTTCCTATAGTTGGTTTCCGTTTTGAAAATAGGTTCAGTTTCTCTCAAGAGAAACGGCTATTTGAAAAGAGAAGTTTAGTACTATTTTCTAAAACTGTAGACTAATCCATTTTTATCTTATCCCACTTAACAATTCTTGGTTGAGATTATGATCCCTGCGAAATCAGCTCCTGATCCTTAAAATAGTTAACAACTCCGCAGCTTATAATGAGGCTCACACAGTGCGGATCACGTTGTAAAATACTACCTTTTCATTATTTTAAAATATATTAATGGAAGATGAGCGGAACGTCATCATTTTTCTCATGTATCAGACATGTGCTTTGAAGTCCTGATTCTGAGGCTCATAAATAGTAGAAAGTTGGATTCATTTATCACCATTTAACATATAGATATTTTTGGAATCTGCATCTGACTGAAAGTGCAACGAAGCAATAATTGTAAGTAGAGCTTTCAGGAGCTCAGATTTTGCTCAAAGGGTGAAGCATTTTACGATGATGGATTTCAAGGAAGGGAGAATTCTAGTCAGAGACTCAGGATATTGTCAATATTGTGCTATGATACACTGTGAAAAATGTGCATCCATTTACAGGATTTTATGTATATATAAACATAGATCTACTTTCAGCAAATGATGAACAAACTCCATTTGGCCCGTTTTGAAAACTGCTTGGTTGTTTTGCGATTTCCTCGAGAAAAATCCCCTCAAGTGTTGTTGGGTTTTTAATATATATATATATATATATATATATATATATATATATATATATATATATATTCCTGAGGGGAAAAACATGGCACTATGTAGCCTATCAAATTAGGATGTGTGACAATGCTACTGGGGATAAGATGGTTAGGAGGGAAACCAATGGTCCCTGAGTAGACCTCACTCAAAGAGTGAAAGCTTCATTCTCTTTCAAAGTGATCCCTGGAAGAAAAAACACACAAACTCAAAGTCCAGGGTACCTTTCAATGCAAATGAAACTGTTTGCAAATCTTGCTACTTATTTTGGCTCAGCCTTCCTCCTGCTGCTGCTGGACCATCCCTCTGCACCTTCTCTATGGCTAGTGGGGAGGTGGCTCAGCCAGCTCGGCTCGGCTCCACCCATCTCCATTGCCACTGGCTTCGCAGCACCATGTGCCATGTGGCATAACTTAGAGGGGAGGCCCATCTGCCTCCCTGGGATGCTTCCCCGTTCTTCCTCTCCTGCCCTTGTCACCCCTGAGGAGCCAGCCATGGGATTGCTGGCCGAGGATCCCCCGCAGCCAGCAGACCTCTACTGCAGCATGTGCATGGCTGCGGTGGTTCCTCAGCAGCCCCAGCCTCCTTTAAGGGGGGGATTTTACTCCCGAGGAAGCCCGCAGGTGCCAGAAGAGTGCTTCACTGCTGGGACTGCCTTCAACAAGAACTTGACAGTCCCTTTAAGGCAGTGGTTTCCAACTGGTGGTCTTCAATTGTAACTCACCCAGGGAGTCCATGGCACATATCAACAATCTGTCCATTTTGGATGGCATGCTCTCAAGTGTTATGTCCCAGTTTTGTGCTGGGATACATTGGAGAGCATGTGATTCTGTGTTTCCAGCCAATGAGTGACACTTGTAGCCCATGAAATGTTGAAACATATATTCTGCAGGAGTGCAATTCCGACATACCTACTCATAATTCTCAGTTTACATATTCTTGACAGGAATATGCTTTTCTGAACATGTTGAAACATGAGGAGAACATGTTCTGGACATGAGGGGATGAGGAATCATGCATTAATATATCTTCTTTGATGCAATATATTTCTACATACATACATACATATTTCCAGCTATAAGAGAGGCGGTAAAATTTGTTCTGCTGGTTTACTTGTGGCATGTACCTTTTCTTTTTACCTTTAAATGATATGCCTCTTAAATTCCACCCCAGACAGTGCAAATTTATACACATGTCTACTCGGAAAGTAGCATCAATGTGTACATTGGGACTTACTCCCAAGTAAGTGTGTTTAGGATAGCAGGTGGAGGAGACACATCTGGCACTCTGGTCATTGGTCCATAAGCTTCTCAGACGTTTGAGAGAACCCTAAGGAGATATCCCCACAGCTCAAAACCACATGATCTAGAAGATGTCACCAGCTGCAGAAGTCCTTTAACTGCACTGGTCCTTTAACCATGTAAGAGTGGCATGTAAGAGTGGTGGTCCTAGTCAATGAATACCTAGACCATATCCTTCTTTAAAAGTAGCACAGGGATTTGGTGGACTTGATAACACCAGCTTGCATCAGCAATGAGCTGCAGCAGAGCCAAGTACAGTTAATTAACAACATCCTTGAGCACCACATGAGCTGCTTCACAGACAGGCTAGTCGGTTGATGGGTTTAGGCTGCCTATGAAAAGCTACTCTGGACACATTTTGTTCTCCATCCTTTCATCTCTAGCAAGATCTCTACAAAATTACTGGAGGGGTAAACCAACAGGGTGTTTAAAGCAAACCTTCAGGGGACCATTTAGCATTTAGTATTGAGCAGGAGTCTGGAGACTCAGTAAAAGACTCATCCTTGGTTTGGTCAGTAGGATCACCCCCCCCCCCCCAACAGTTTTGAAAGAAGCCCCCCTTGGGGAGATAATTGCCTAATGTGCAGTGAAAAAAAAGCCCTAGAACTGAAATTATTCCTTGAACTAAAGAAAAACTGTTAAAAAGTATGTGTTTGTGTGAGAGCGATATTATATATTAAGGCTTTGATCCTATACAGAAGATCCATCTGATGATGGGTAAAGGACCCCTGGACAGTTAAGTCCAGTCAAATTTGACTATGGGTTGCAGCACTCATCTCCGCTTACAGGCTGAGGGAGCCGGCATTTGTCCACAGACAGCTTTCTGGGTCATGCGGCCAGTATGACTAAACTGCTTCTGGTGCAGTGGGACACCACGATGGAAGCCAGAGCGCATGGAAATGCCATTTATCTTCCTGCCACAGCAGTACCTATTTATCTACTCACGCTAGTATGTTTTTGAAATGCTAGGTTGGCAGGAGCTGGGACAAAGCAATGGGAGCTCACCCCATTGTGCAGATTCGAACTGTTGACCTGATGATCGCTGAGTCCAAGAGGTTCGGGAAGCCCTGCTGTGCTGGTGGGACACTGGATATGCTGATGCCTCAGATATGCTGGCAAAATTCTCTGCTGGCAGAGCTGTTCCGCTAGTGAAGACCAGTGGAGTGGTTGAAATAGGAATGGTTGCAGGCAGCACAGAGAAGAAGCACACCTATGTCATACCTTATGCTGCTTCAATTCATGACCACCAACACCCCCGCCCCCAACAAGAGTACAAATAACATATTCTGCAACATATTGCGACAAAAAACCGGGATGTCATCTTCCAGGATTGCACTCCTGCACAAGATTGCGGCCCTGGAAAATGCATACTTTTGAGACAAAATATTATTTGAATACATATATACCTTTATACGTTACATACATCCGTTAAAATATTTATGTACATTTTTAGATCTGAATTTTCATATGGGTTTTTTTAATTAAAAAAATGCAGGTTTAGGTGAAAGTGGGATAGAATAAACTTATGAATGATATACCATATGCAAAAGTGACACAGACTAGAGATGCAGTGATCACTCCATTCTGGTCAGGGGAATCACCTTTAAAAAGAATGTTCTCCCTTCTCCCCACCACCAAAAACACACAAATGTGGCATGTCATACAGTCATGCCAAGCTTTCTCCTTGACATGCTAGATTCGTAGAAGGTAGATATATTTTTCTTTGTCAAGCATGCGTAAAAATGCAACTTCTCCCCAAACTAAGATTCCTAGAAAATCTTTACCTTTCGATTCTACTGAATGTATGAACTTTAGCCTCCACACTTCGAGGGAAATGCTTTAGAAGTAAAATATGCTTGTTAACAGTCAACCTGACCGCAGTGGCAATGAATCACAAATGCAAAATGAATCCTGGGGAAAACTAAGCATAGCATAAAAAGGAATGGGGCAACAGCCTAATAGGTCTACATCCCTAAACAAATAACCAGTTTCCTGTAAAAAGATCGGGAAGGCGCAAGATGTGTGCATTAGCACAAGATGAATAATATAAGCAACTGAAATGGATACACCATACATAATGAAATATTGTTTACATTTACAGGCGCTATTAGAGCCATGATTTATCCTATAGCACCCATGCATCATAAAACAGTATTGAAATCAGGCACATTATCGATGCGCAAGATCTTGCATAGTGAAAAGTTTATAAAGCACAATCAATGTAGCACACAGTGCATGACGTAACTTGGACCAGAATTTATCCTGATGCATAAACAATACATAGGACAATAAAAGGAATCATTAATAAGTTTTTGTCCAGAGTGAAGCTTTCAGATGGGAAATATTAACAAGGTCTGTAAAGTAAAGGTAAAGGGCCCCCTGACCATTAGGTCCAGTCATGACCGACTCTGGGGTTGCCGCGATGATCTCACTTTATTGGCCGAGGGAGCCGGCATACAGCTTCCGGGTCATGTGGCCAGCATGACTAAGCCGCTTCTGGCGAACCAGAGCAGCACACGGAAATGCCATTTGCCTTCCTGCTGGAGCGGTACCTATTTATCTGCTTACACTTTGACGTGCTTTCAAACTGCTAGGTTGGCAGTTTCGGGTTAAGAACGGACCTCCGGAATGAATTAAGTACTTAACCCGAGGTACCACTGTAGTTTATTAAGCAAGAACAAACTACACCTATATGCCATGGTTTGTTGTGGGCTTATAAACTTTAGTTAACATTAACTATATGTCAGCATTATGTACAAACGAGGCATTGAGTAGCAATTGAAACCCATTTGGTCACTCAGATCCAGAAAGGAAGATCCCCCCCATTTATTTATTTATTTATTTATTTCCCCCCATTATGGAATTCCAGGTGGCATGGACAGGGTTCCTCAGTAGTCCCCCATGCAGGTCCTGACCAGACCTAGAGCTGCCTAGCTTCAGCAATGTTACTTGGTCATGTGAATCACAGTATGCCCTGGAAAGCAAAGCTGTGTATTTGATCTGCAACCCTGCTTGTTCATTGGGTTCCATCCAATGGACTGGTTGCAGATTGCTCTTGTGCATCTTCCTTAGGCACTCCCCAACTGTTGCATGCAAGTAGTTGCCCATATCTATAGAGCTAGGTCAGGACCCACGTATAGAAAAAAATATAATATGCAAAAGATATTACTGATTCATATAATTCTGCCATTGTTCGTATTTGGGAATTAAGAAAATCTATAAGATTTCAGTTTTGCATAATTTATATTGCTAATGAACTATTTGAGAACCACCCTGTCTCTTGAATAGCAGCATCGTTTTTAAAAAAAGTATAGAGATTTGAGCCATTAAAAAAAAAAAAGATTAATGGCCTCATGCCTTAGGGCTACAAAAGCCAGGAATATGATGTTTTATTCATAGGTTTCTTCAAATATACTTATTTACTGAAATTCCCATAATTTGCTTCAATATTTCTTGAATGTGAAGCTATTTATATAGAGAGTCAGTGTCGGCTTTCCTGTCATAAAACCTCACATCCATTCACCAGTCACAGCAAAGTCTACTGCTTCTTTCCCCCACTCCTTTCTCTCTTGTTGAAAAGTGTCCACAAACAATTTAACACAATCGCTTTTTGGTCTCCAAAGTTTGTTTGTTTCCTATAAGGAACAATAAGAACCTTGTTTTGATTCTTAGGTATCCTCACTCTTAACTTTGATTCAGGTTTTATGGATGACCTCAAGTCAAATGAAGAGCAATACATCTGCAGAAGGAAAATTCCCCTCTAAATTGCCCTTGATAATACATCCTGGTTGGCTGGGTCTTGTTTTCACCTCTTTGTGCCAGTTGTCAGAGTCAAATAGCCATTATTTTGTTTTTCAGAAAATCTGGCTGAGCCAATATACCTCTGCCAGAATGTATCACAAAACCCTCTCGGTTCTGCTTGTGCAGCTGTTTTTTGCACATATGCCATAGTTCTCTCTTGAGTCGTTTCCATGAGGGCTCTCAAAGAGTGAATTACCAATATCCCATGAGTGCAAAGAAATGTAGCTGTCTCATTCATGTCTGTTCTGCTAATGGATTACAGCACACAAATCTGGTCAGTGCGCTTGACTGCTTGATATGTCAGCACTCACTGATGTACTCTTCTTGCCTCTGACTGTTGACATCCGTTTTGCCTCCTTGTTATTAACGTTCCTCCACAGCTTCTCTTCTCCAGGTAATATTGTGTTGCTTCTTTCTCTTTCACAATTTTTAGGGCACCATTTCCTGCTTGGACATTGTTCTTGCTTCTTCTCCCCACCCCATCCCCGCCCTCAAAACAATTCCATTCTTCCAGCTGCCTGCAGACCTTCTTTTGCTTCGAACAAACTACACCAATGCCAAGAGTTAACCACTGTAATTACAGCCTGGTGGTAACACAAGAGGCAAGGCTAGCTTTTATTGGAACAATAAACTACCTGAAGTTGGCTAAGAAAATAATAGAAGTGAGGGGGTCTGTTCTTGGACTGTGCAGAAATCAAAGAAGAACATGTCATCTGATTCCTCCACTTGTGGTGTCTAAGTACATTTGCCTCCATTCATGGAAGTCAGAGACTGATACTGGCAGGAACCATCTTCTCATTGTCTCCTTGAAGTTAGCTTCACTATGCTTTGTGAAGAGCATCTACCATTTCAAGCCACTGTCACAACCCTTCCATTATTTACCAAAGTCACAGAAGCTGTTGTGAGCAGTCCCATAAGTGGAAGTTCTCAGACAGCGGGAGGACCTGGAAGAGAGAGATCATAATAACCACACAGGTTAATGTAAGAAAAGGTAGTCGTTAAGAATCTTGAGGTGTGTAGGCTGCATCCACACTATATATTCGAAACACTTTCATACCACTTGAAACAGTCATAGCTTCCCTCAAAGAATCCTGGGAAATACAGTTTGTGAAGGGTGAGTAATTAGGAGACCTTCATTCTGCTCATAGAGCTAGAATTTGAAGAGTTATCTGGGAAGAAGGATTGATTGTTAAATCACTCTGGGCATTTCTGCTCTGAGAGGGAACTAGGAGCCTCCAAACATCTTTCAGAACCCTTAACGAACTACCATTCTCAGGATTCTTTGAGGGAAGCCATGAATGCATAGTGCAGATGTGGCTGTATTTTCTTGAGGGTGACTAAGAATTCTATAATGAAAATCCTGGGGGAGAAGAAATGTCTAGGCTGTGATATAGCTCCACCTAAAAGGTTAATTAGATGCAGTTTCTATGTCCAATTAGGTCTTGGCAGGCTGAGAAAGCACTGCATCCCCAGCATATGACCAAGTGTTTATCAATCAACAGCTTCTATTATTGGACTCCCTGGCCACAGAGACACACACCACTCCTATCCAATGCTGGAAACTGTGCCGAAGCCAATCATGTGAATCAGCCCTCAGTTCCGCAAGAAAATTACTGGTAATATATATAAATTACCTTTTAGATCAGACAGAAGGGCCTCTGTAATAGATCACTGTTCAAAGTAATTTTCTCATCTATGAAAATTGAGCATATGGTAATAAGAGGTACTAACCATAACTGAAGTAATTACTAAGCATACAGACGGGCAGGCTTTCTTAAAAAACGGAACCATAAAAATTGGAAACAATATGTCAGCCTTAAACTGAACAACACACCCTTCTGAAAAGTGTCAGCAAAAGGAGTTCGGTGAACGTAAATATAATTTGTTCCACTTTCCCCGGGGGTGCTAGAAAACCACATTTGAAACCTGTAAAATGGTTTCATTAAAATATAGAAGATCCAATTTAAACCAAATTTGGTAGGGGAGGAAAATATCAGTGGGCGCTTATGGGCGCAGCTTTCTCCTAAATCATATTTTAACTGTGAAGTTGTAAACACTTCCCACCAATGACAGCTTTTAAAATGGACTGAGCGGGGAAACTGCCTTTCAGAACATCATGTAACTGCACATATATCTATAAAATGATGTTTTTCCTTTACTCTAGCTGACCTTCATTTTGCAAACACCTTTCCTCTCCCTCTCCTCCCCCTCTCTCTTCTCCTTTACAAGCCCCATCTCTCCTTCTATTTCATTTACCCATGGAACATTTTGTGGGCAGCCCCATTCAGGTCCATATATGCAACCCATTGCATGTTGCAAAGCTGTGCCCTTCTTTTCCACTGAAATGAATGGTATCACGCAAGCAAATAGTGCCTGCACCCGTAGCCAAGACCAGAGTGTACAATCTCTTAAGGACACAAGCCTTTTTCACTGAACACTCCTGCTTTGAAACTAAAGTATCTCACCTCTTAATCAAATCCATTGACCTGTGATAAGTATATTATGCTGTGTTTTGCAGAAGTGCTATAAAAATGTTATGGCAACACTTCTGCCATGTTTGGGAAATTTATTGGACATGTTCCTGTAAAGAATTTTGCTGCTGCTGCTTCATGTACTTACATAGCATGTGTGTGAAATAATTCAAAAATAAATATATGAAAGGATCTGTTTATAGTTATTATTTCATCCATGAACTTTTGCTGGTCATTGGGGTTTACTTTGGCCAGACAGTTTTGCTGGGGATTTTAGGTAATTTGTTGTCTTTATTATGTTGTTGTTTACTCGTTTAGTCATCTCCAACTCTTCATGACCCCATGGACCAGAGTACGCCAGGCACTCCTGTCTTCCACTGCCTCCCGCAGTTTGGTCAAACTCATGCTGGTAGCTTCAAGAACACTGTCCAACCATCTCGTCCTCTGTCGTCCCCTTCTCCTTGTGCCCTCCATCTTTCCCAACATCAGGGTCTTTTCCAGGGAGTCTTCTATTCTCATATCTTTATTATAATCCACCAGAACTATGGGCCTTGTCCTTATCATCCCCACTGGGATGCTAGGGATGCCAACTGCCCCCTCCCCTCTTATCTGATTGCTCACCTGATGAGTGCAGAAACAGCAATAGCCATCACCTGCCTCTGAATGGATCTGCTGAAAAAGGAGATGGTGTGCCTGTGTGTTTTTCAAGTGTGCCCTTTCTCTCTGTGTGGCATGTGGACCCCAGAAGGTTGGCCAAGAGTGGATGCAGCCCTTGACTCATAAAAAGGTTAGCTAGCCCTGCCATATTTATTTTTCATCTTTGTATACCTCACTTCTTCCAACATGTTCAAGGCCCATTTTATCTCACAACGGCTCTGGGATTACAAGATGAATTTTCTTGTGATGCAGCAATTTGCCCAAGGCCGCTCAGTGAACTTCCAGGCTCAGAAGGGATTGAAATCCAGCTCTCTACCCAGTTCAGATCGAATCCTAGGCATGCCACTGGCATTGTAAAATATGCTTCTGGCTTCTGTGATGACACACAGGTGTGTCCACAACAAACTCTTATAATTCAATTCCCATTTCATTTTTAATGTTGACTTTTTTTTAATCACCGAGCTCCTTTCATACGACCTTGAGGCACCCTTAAAATCCAGTAACACAAGAACCCATCCAAGAGCCATTCTGTGAAACAGCAGTGGACAGCCAGCAGCCTAAGGGATGCATGCAACCCTCAGCCTCATTTCATATGGGTGGCAGGAGCTGGGGAGGGGGAGAGAAGGAGGGCGGAAGTGCAGGGAAAGGAGGGAAGCTGAAGTAAATGGGGTGATGGAAAGGAGCAGAGGAAGCCCTCTGCAAAGCAATCAGTTCATACCTCTGGAAAACTGAAATGCAAAACATCTCACCACAGTCTGGAAGATACAAGAACTTAGGAAAAGCCTCCCAACCACTGGAGTTGAAGATCAGGCTTTTGTGTGTCGAGGTCCCCAAGTCACCCCTCAAATAACTCACAACACACACATAAATTTTGTTTAATGTTTTTGGCATAATTTTGGCCACAACTTTATTGAAATACATAAATGTAAGTGGTTGTTTAGGCATTGGTTAAGACTATCTATCCCCCCGTCTGGGGACAGAACTGACTTCTGGGCACCACCAAAAGCCAGTAAGGGAAAACAATATTGGGGAGAAATGGAGCTGAGGCACAGACCCTCACCTCTCCCCGCCTGCTCTCCAGGGCTTGCCGGCCCTAGCCCCATTCCAGGGATTTGGACAAAAAGATGGCAAGCCTCTGGATTCCTTTATCGGAATTCCCTTTCCGCAGCAACCATGGAGGGGCAGGCCCATCCAATCCTAACCCCTCCTCCAACCAATTGATAACCAATGCCTAACCGCAACCTTATAAGTTGTGACGATTTGCTATGCAGTAGGCAAAAACCAAATGGCACCAGCCAATCAGTCAGATGGACAAAATTCCTACCAGGCCCCTGCCCTGACAGCAGACGACCCCATGACAGGCATAGCAAGGTCAATGCAAAACCCATAAAATTAGGGCGGGTAGGCAGGTGATCCATTGCATGCAGCGAAAAAGAAAGCTCCACACTGCTTCACAGGATTTAAAACATCCGATCCATCCCACCAAATTGCAACATAGGATTTACCCCAGCAACCCAGCCATCCAATCATTGCCACAGGCTTCCTTAGTAATCCTGCCTGACAACAGAGGGGTGGCCTGGTGGACCCCACCGCAACACACACTCTCCATGAGGGAGAACATGCTTTCCTTCATCATAACTACATATCACAAGCACAGCACCTGACATTTCTCCATAGGTGAATAGTGGTGGGCAGGGAGGGAAACCTGCTGTGATGATCACAGTAACCAAGAAGCAAGCTTGCACCTCTCTGCATTGTCTTCCTCCATGGCTCTTATTTCACTCTACCTGATGCCATCCCCCCTATTCAGGGGGGAACATATTTGCCACAACCCTCCTCCCCTAGATTAGAAGAAGAGGAGAGGTGGTTTCCTTCAGCTGAGGGACCCTGTGTCATGTGGGCTTTCTTGCCCAATGAGCGAGAGGCAGAGATGGGCTATTTAAACGCTCCTCTCTTCTTCATTCGACACCCTCTCTCCTGCCCTTTGCACTGGGGGTCTTTGGCTAGTTGTCAGCTAATTAGGATTTTTTTTGCAGAGGAGACTGATTGACTGTTGGCCTTCTCTTAGTCACCTTGGACAAGCATGGTCTGAGGGGTACTGCAAGGTGTCCCCTTTGGCTCAGGTGAACATTGGACAACAGGGCCATGGTGTGCCTGTTGGGAACATACACCCGAGCAACACACAGCTGGGAGGGAGGAATTTTAGGAAACCAGGCTGCATGGACACAGTGTGGGGCTGTAAACTGGCACAGGTGGTGGGAGGGGTAGATAACCCCCACATTTTTATATACCTGCCCAGGTTTATTTAATTTGGTCGCATTCTTTTAACAATTAAGTCTATTTTGCAGATGCCTTAAGCTGTTTTATTTTAATAAATATGATCTGTTAAGCATAAATTAGTGCATTGAGTCTTCTTCCAGATCAATTGGCAATGACAGTGTGTTTGGAACTTATTTTTACGTCTACAGATAGTCAGCTCCGTATGTGTGTGTTTTTTGTGGCGCTCATTCCACACTGAGTCTAAGTTTAGCCTCCATCTAAGCCTTCCGTTGTTCTAAAGCTTTCCAGAGGTTAATTCGACATGCATCTCTAGCGCAAAAATCCTCGATTCCAAATTGCAAATTCTTTCCAATGATATGCTTTATGTAGAATTGCTCATAGTGCTCCATAATGCAGTAACGCAGCACATCATTTGCCCCTGCTGACAGTGTAATCCTCCCTGTTCACAGATTTGTTTTCCTTTAGAATTGACTACATGTTGAGTTTTCCAAGGTGATTTTATTTAAAAAGTGGGGGAGGGGTGCCAATATAACTTCAGTGCTGTTATTAGAACTAGCAATCCGCTCTGCTGAAATAAGTTTTGCCGCATGTTCTTAGCAATGGATTTTGCTATTAAGCCACACATTTGCTTGGAGAGTTTGGGAGAAATTGCTCTCATGATGGACAAGGAACTCTGCTGATCTAATTTTTAAAAAACCAACCAAAATACTTGCTGGAAAATTTTGATTGTCTGTATGGTACTGATGAACTTGGTAGTCAGACGATTGTGATTGTTTTCCATTCATTTTAGCAGAACCCCCCCCCCCAAAAAAAAGGTGAATTATGAGAGACAATGACTTGGTGCATTCACAGGAAATGAATGGAATAATGCAATCACACTGGCTGAGTCACAAAACTTGTACCGGATGTGCTAAACACAGAAAGCTATTGTGTTACCCTTTTATTATTTCCTTATCTGCCATGCTCTTAAATTTCAGTCTTCACTGCTCTCCTGAGGCACTGGGGAACAGGAGTTAGATGTATCCCTGAAACACTCTCAGCTTTAACCCTGACCTTCAGGCTAAAGGCTGCAATTCTTGCAGCATGTGCAATCTGGTCCCTGTTCCAAGGGAAATACTTTCCGGATAGGACTATGCCAATGGGCTGTTTGATTTCTTGCTCGACATTTGAGGCATTCAGATTCTTTTTTGGAATGGTCGCCCTGAGAGTGGGTGGCATCAGTGGCGTAGTGTGGGGGGTGCAGGGGGGGGGCCGGCCGCACCGGGCGCAACATCTGGGGGTTAGGGTTAGGGGGCACAAATCCACGGGTTAGGGGCACAAATCCACGGGTTAGGGGGCACAAATTACTTGCCTTGCCCCGGGTGCTGACAACCCACGCTACGCCACTGGGTGGCATCTCAATTAACAGTGCATCATTTGGGTGGTTTTCTTTTTGTCAGGGCTGCAGGGACCCAGCAATGTTCACACCTAATTGAGACTGTCTCGAGATTAAATAACTTCCTTTGGTGCTTGAGAAATCCAAAGGGATGGCCACAACCCTCACCTTCCAAGTATCGAGTTTGACACTTAAGCTCAACTGCACATTGGTAAGTTAACCGCCCTGCATTTCCACCTGTGAGAGGCATTGGAAGTAAAGGATTTCACCCTACACCAGCTTCAGTGATTACTAGGCCACATTTTTTTTAAAAAAAATCAAAGTCATCTCTCCTGAGCGGCCATCTCTGAGATACTTTCACAATGCTATGGTGGGGTTAAGAAAAAATCTCATCAAGAACACAGGCATGTGGGCCAGTCTGCAGGTATGGCTTGAATTCCTGTCTGCAGCCTTGTTGCCAGTTTGAGGGAGGCTGTTCTAGGGTTTAGACCAGGGCTTGCAGCCCATACATGGGCTACCATGTACCACACATGGGCTAGCCAGTGTGGTGTAGTGGTTAAGAGCGGTAGTCTTGTAATCTGGTGAACAGGGTTCGCGTCTCCGCTCCTCCACATGCAGCTGCTGGGTGACCTTGGGCCAGTCACACTTCTCTGAAGTCTCTCAGCCCCACTCACCTCACAGAGTGTTTGTTGTGGGGGAGGGAGGGAAAGGAGAATGTTAGCTGCTTTGAGACTCCTGAAGGGGAGTGAAAGGCGGGATATCAAATCCAAACTCTTCTTCTACCAAGAGGTTTTTGATATCCTGCAGGGAACCCTAAAAATTTTGTGATGGCCAAATAAATGACAGTTTTTTTCAGGGGGGGTGTGGATTTACCCCATCATATTTCCCCCTTGGTTTTTGGTGGGGTTTAAATGTTGCTGAAAGAAACATTTAAGAAATATTGGACACGAGCGAATTCCGGATTTTCCATCTGGAGCGCAGCCAGCAGAAAATGCAGCACAGCACTTGTCTCTTCAGAAGCTGGGGGGATTTGATATCTTTATCACCGGATAGCAAGCCTGCCGCTCACAAGGCCCACTCTCAAAGACATTACTGCTGATCACCATAGAGATGTGCCTGTCATGCGAAGATTATCCTGCTCTGGGGGTCACCTCAGCCGTTGCTTCATCTTGTATGACATTTTGCCTTTAATTTCATTGGAATCTGTGCTCCGTTCTCTACCCTGACACAAACCGTCCATGGGGGACGTTTTAATTAAGGAAGCACAACTCCAAAATAAGTATGAAATGCACAAATCCATGGAAATGCTCACACAAAAGCAGGCAGATATTAACGTAGCCTCCTTTTGCTGTCAACAGTACAGTGAGCCAAATGTGTTGTGCCACGTACAACCTCTAAAATGCAAATTGGTGCGGAAGAGGTTCTAATTAAAATAATAGCGAAAGAGTAAAATATTTGATGGGGTAGCACAGACAACTGCCTGCTTAATGGGTGTGCTGAAGCAGGTTTTCTTCCCGGGTGATGTTTTTAGTTATGACTCATTTTAGGGATGGATTGCAGATGAAAGCTTTTCTGCCACAAGCTTCTGTCGCCTGTCAAACAGGGAAGTGAAGTATCTTGGTTAGCTTCATCCAGCCCAGCTCCTTTTCAGGGTTAATAGAGCAGTAAGAATAGATGATCACATGTGTTCGGGAGATAGCCTCTATCCTCAAGCTGGCTTCTGAACAGAGCAGGGGAAAACAAATAGCCTTTATTATACTTTTGTACAAATGTCATTAGCAGGAGATATGCCAGGTGACACTTTCGCAATTTTACCATTTAATTAGCTTCGTGTAAGGAACAATAGAAGGAGCCATCAGAGTTATGTTTCATGAAGCCCAGTATCTGTCATAATAATGAATGGGTGCTTTGGCTGCAAAAAGGAGCTTGGGGCTTCTTTGTTGCATCTTCTGTGGCATCGACACTGGAAGTGTAGATGCCTCCCTTTTGCAAGTGCTGACTAATGCTAAAACTGTAAACTTGGGGCTGGGCTGCATAGCTTTCAGATCTGGAGAAAGTTCTCATGATGTTGAAGTGGAAAGGGATAAGCCTGGGATTTGAAACCTGTGACACCTCCAGATGTTGTTGGACGGCAGTTCCCAGCCGTGATGGGAGTTGTAGTTCAGCAACATCTGAAGGGTCACAGTTTTTCCATCCCTAGTACAGGCAATTGGGGCTTTACCCGTTCATTCCATCCCTGGACCATCATCCACAACATCTGCCCCAAGATGCTGAAATTGATCCAGGTATACCACACAGCAAGGAGAGGAGGAGGGTGGATTTCAGGGCCAGGCGGGAGAAACTACCATGGTCTTATCACCTTGGATTTCAAGGTCTCTGAACACCATACCCTCCAACATTTCTCCAATGAAAAGAGAGACATCCTAAGGAAAAGTGGGACATTCCAGGATCAAATCAGAAACTGGGATGGCTTCTGTAGCTCTGGGACTGTTCCTGGAAAATAGGGACACTTGGAGGGCCTGGAACATTCTCCTGGTCTGAATCTTGGAAAACACTTTAGGCTGCTCACAGGATTTAATTGCTTCTTCATACAAAAAGTATTCCCCAAATATAGCAAGCTAGCATGTTAAGGCAAAGTGAAGGGGTTGTGGAAACCTCCTCCTCAATATGCTGGTTTCTGTTCAGAGGGGATTTTATTCTTTATGGAAGAACACGCAGTCCTACAAATCTCTCCCTGCGGTCTGGAGTTTTACAGTCAAGACACTGTTTTACAACCTCCGGCAGAACTAGGCCAGAGGGAGGGATTGTTGACCAGGGCTGACAAAATGCATGTTAATTTTACAGTTGCAGCTAATGGGGCACCTTTTCAACCTTAACTGCTGCACTGGGGTTGGTGAGGAAGAAAGAGAGAGAGTTGATAGAAGAATTGCAGTACATGGGAAACTTAACACTTTCCTTCGCAACTGCAACACCCTCCCATAAAAAATGTCACATGGAATTTAGGCTTGGAGACAGCTTCCCAATGGCTCACCCAAGGCTGGGCAACGAGGGGAGACCCATGAACCATATCTGGCCTGCAGGCTGGACATTTCCCAACCCTGCTTTAAACTGGCCCCGAGCCAATGTGATTTCCACCAGCTAGAAGATGGCCCAAGCAAAATGGAGAGCAGTAGGCCCAAACCAAGGCAAATTTCAGGATCACAGTTTACCAACCTGCGCTGAGCCAGCAAGAGCTAGTTGCCTCAGCACTGCCCTAAAGCAATTGCCAATCATTATAGTTTAGTTATAGCATCTGACCAATTATAGCATCTGACCAATTAAAAGACTAGTGCCTTTTTTTTTACCTCAGCTGTTGGTTTCTTCTGGGAATCAAGGTTTCATTCTGCAGGGACTTCTTTGGGCAAAGCTCCTCAGGAGTTTCTTGTGCAGTGTCCAGTGCCAGGTGTACGGTGTGACCCCCACGTTTGGGGCCATGACAAAACCTAAGGTATCAGTAAAATGGTTTGGTGGCTAGCATGGTGACATGCAAAGGAAGGCGGAACACCTGCACCTGTAAGACTCATGATGCAGCCGTTGCCCTTTTCCTCAGCCCGGCATAGCAAGCAGTGCAGCTGCCCAAATTCATTTTTCTATACCACTCCAAACAATACCGGATCCCTCTTCCCCCTTTGCTTCCAGTCACTCAATTAACAGCCATAGGAATAAATGTCAAAGGAATGTTTTGTTGGCCGCTATAGGACGAAGCTCTGCATTAACAAGGCCCTCTGCGTTTTATTCCACCAGCAATGTAATGGCAACAACAGGAGGAAATAAGCCATGATTGATTCTACCGCTGTACTATTTCGATTGTTTCCATTTTGCACGGCAATGAAATGGCTGCTTCTGTTATAGCTACAATATTAAACTGGCCTGGCCACAGTCTCTCTCTCTCTCTCTCTCTCTCTCTCATGTCTAGACAGTTATTTTCTATAGCTCATCCTCTGCACCAGGCAATTTGTATTTGCATACATGTAGATGGATCGAGTCAGTCTGGCCAAGTTGGGGAGTGGGCATGGCATGTGTGTGATGTCATACACATTTGACAGACCCCCGCAATGTTGGGGATAACTTGGCGTGTCTGAAGGAGAGTAGGTTGTCTGTGGGCGAAACCACTTAAAAGGGGTCATGAGTTATGTCTGGAAGACTTATCTGACAGCAAATGGCTGACCAGAATCATAGAAGAGTTGGTAGGGTCATCTAGTCCAACTCCCTGCAATGCAGAGATCTGGTACTCAACATGGGGCTCAAACCCACAACCCTGAGATGAACAGTCTCATGCTCTACTGACTGAGCTATCCCTTCAGAGTTAGCTGATAGCTGTGATTTGGTAATTTTGTCTGGGAAAACACCTGAGTTATATGTAAGGCTGCTGCAGACCTAGAAATGTGAATGATGAAATAAATAGTTTAAATAAAATCAAGCAATGTATTCATTTAGGCAGCACTAAGCGTCGCAATCCCTTTCTAGTCTTAAAATGGCAATAACCTGCCAGCCCTTGGCTCTCCTGAGCACACCTGATCCAGTCAGGTTCTCTTGAGAGAACACTAAAACATTTGCCCCCTGGCAGGCTAAGAAAAAGGACAGAGATTCCCAAGCCATGAATTGACAATTGTTAAATGATGGGACATTCTCGTTGCCTAGGGGTGTAGATATAAACAAAGCTACCATCTTTCCACAGAGCTGTAGGTGCCTAACTACATCTTAAATAATAAAGGCTTGGTATCGGGCAGTAACTGAAACCTGATGTTGCTTTGCAGCAGTGCAACTTGATGCTGATGTTCAAAGACGGATACTTGGTCTTAAGCTTGCTTTTCTAACCTTTCATGTATTGGGGATGAGATCCAAAGACTAAAGCTTGTGATCCATGGAAGATCATCAAAGCTCGCAATCATGCAATGTTTTAATTGTATGTCTCAGTGCCAATAACCCTCTCCATTGCTCTTCATTTTCAACAGTTCTATTTTTGCATAGCAAATGTAAGCAGCCTCATAGGAAAGCTAGTCTTCTTCTTCTTCTTTGGCAATCACTCATAGCGGAGTACCAATGTCTTCCGTGAATATGGTCTTAATGGTGTGTCTGTAAGTGCCTGTGGAGGCCAATTCTGGATCCACATGTCCTTCCACAGTGGAGAAATAGGCTTCTGGGCCGGAACTGATCACAGTGAGGATTTGCCAAACGTGGCTTCCTCTTAGCTCATTTCTCCCTTTAGTCCTGAGTTCGTGCTTCTTCAGAGTCCATGGTGCCTTTGGTAGAGACTATTGGTAGCCTAAGGGACGCGAGTGGCACTGTGGGTTAAACCACAGAGCCTAGGACTTGCCAATCAGAAGGTTGGCGGTTCAAATCCCCACGATGGGGTGAGCTCCCGTTGCTCGGTCCATGCTCCTGCCAACCTAGCAGTTTGAAAGCATGTCAGAGCGCAAGTAGATAAATAGGTACTGCTCGGGCGGGAAGGTAAACAGCATTTCTGTGCACTGCTCTGGTTCGCCAGAAGCAGCTTAGTCATGCTGGCCACATGACCCAGAAGCTGTACGCCGGCTCCCTCGGCCAATAAAGCGAGATGAGCACCACAACCCCAGAGTCGGCCACGACTGGACCTAATGGTCAGCTCTCAACAGAATATTAAAAACACAATAAAACATCAAACATTAAAAACTTCACTAAGCAGGGCTGCCTTCAGATGTCTTCTAAAAGTCAGATGGTTGTTTATTTCCATGACATCTGATGGGAGGGCATTCCACAGGGCGGGCACCACCACCAAGAAGGCCCTCTACTTGGTTCCCTTTAACCTTACTTCTTGCAGGGAGGGAACTGCCAGAAGGCCCTCGGAGCTGGACCTCAGTGTCCGGGCTGAATGATGGGGATGGAGACGATCCTTCAGGTATACTGAGCTGAGGCCGTTTAGGGCTTTAAAGGTCAGCACCAACACTTGTGCTCAGAAATGTACTGGGAGCCAATGTAGGTCTTTCAGGACTTGTGTTATATGAGCTTGGTGGCCACTCCACAACATACACATTTCTAAATATGTTTTATCCTAAAATACACATTTTGGGTATGTTATTTGAGCTGAGAACTCTCTCACAAAATGCAGGTAAGTACAAAATCTGAAGGGGAATTGCATTCTGATCTATATTGTTAAGTCCAGTAGAATAAACTATTTAGGTCTGTTTGCTTTAGAATTCTCTTCCATCCCCAGTCTCTGGCTGTATAGTTTTCTTCAAACAGCTGTGCAGTCTGTTGAAGATGAGTTGTTTGCCATGAGAAAGGAGAATGCATCACTTCAAACATATCAGATTAATTGTACCTCTCTGATCACTGACAAAAGTGGTACGCTCCAAAGCAAAGCCAGAGCTTCTTAGAAAGGAGAGCTGGGAGGGAGGCAGGGATCTCCAATTGCATGCTTTTATTACAAGCAATTCAAAACATCTTTCAGTATTACCTTGACTTCTTCAGGGTTAATTAGAATGCCCTCCCATAATTGCACAGGAAAAGAAATATTCTGCAGTACCCAAACGCATTCCAATTTTTTTCTAGGCTCTCTGGAAGGCAAATTAGACACACTAAGATGTTTATGGTAAACATTTTTCAAGAAATGTTAATAAAACTGTAAGTGCAGTTAAAGTAGTGAAATAAAAAAGCATACTTTGAATGCAGATAAAAATAAATAAAAATGCTATTTTTAAAGGAAAAGATGAAGCTATGTGTTTTCAGAGAGGGCTGAGCCAAAACTAGAACTTCCACTTGTTTCCTTATTTCATCATACCACATCACAAACCTCAATAAAGAGCCTTTCATGCACTTTGGGGTTTGAGATTTTGGAAAGAACAAATATTACTCAGGAGATGGTTGGCTTTTGTTGTTGTTTTGTTGTCATATTGTTCAATTGTCAGAAATGTTCAAGGGGTGTGGAATTGCTATGCAGGGCCAATTGGGACATGCCTGAGGAGATGTTTGCCACAGGATTTCACTTACGGTTGAATTGGAAGCAAAATTAAATGTGTCTCTTCAGGCACAGTGCCTGAGGAATGTGGAGGGGAATCAGAAAGCATTCATAAAACTAGCAAAATCCTCAGGGATGTTTGGCACATTCTCTCTACACCTCTAATTGAAAATAATTTGTATTTTTAGCAAAGGGAGGGGGTGGAGGAAAAGGAAGAACAACCTGCTTCTTTACTTTGGTTGGTGGTCATTCAGGCTATTCCCCCCCCCTTTCCATCATCATCATCATCATTTATTATTTATACCCCGCCCATCTGGCTGGGTTTCCCCAGCCACTCTGGGTGGCTCCCAACAAAAGATTAAAAATACATTAAAACATCAGTCATTAGAAACTTCCCTAAACAGGGCTGCCTTCAGATGTCTTCTAAAAGTCAGACAGCTGTTTATTTCTTTGACATCTGATGGGAGGGCATTCCACAGGGTGGGTGCCGCTACCGAGAAGGCCCTCTGCCTGGTTCCCTGTAACCTCACTTCTCACGGTGAGGAAACCACCAGAAGGGCCTCGGAGCTGGACCTACATAGGAAAAGGAGGACTAAAGTTCAAAGCATCTGCTGAAATTCCTCTTTACATAGAAGCATAGAGCTGGAAGGGACCCTGAGGAACATCTAGCCCAACCCCCTGCAATGCAGAAATATACAGCTGACCCATACGGGGATCAAACCTGCAACCTTGGTGTTATCAGCACCATGCTCTAACCAACTGAGCTATCCAGCATGCAGCAGTTAAAGACAGGGGCCCTGTGGCCCTTCTGATGTTGCTGGACCACAGCTAATGAGGTGAATGTGTCTGTTCGGGGTTCTCTCGGTTTCTCATTTTTCGGTTCTCCACATTTCCACATCACTTTTCCAAAAGCGCTAATTTGTTACATTTGCCTTTAAACGCAAGCTAATTGAGTTTCTCCTTCACATACCCAACTACAGTCTCCATCATCCTGGACCATTGGCTTGGCTGACTGGGTTTAGAGTCTCCCATTGAATTTTCTGCAGAATTTCTGAGAAGTGGGAGAAGGAAATAGCCGTGAAATACTGTACACCCTCAGCTTTGGCTGAAAGAACTAAGAAGTTTAAGGTGCAAACTGCAGAATTGCAGACTTAGGGAAGCTTTAATTGCCGTCTCACTCCTGCCGATCCAGTTCTCATTAAACGGATGGGTTGCTGACCTTCAAATGAGATTGTGATTCTGTGATTGTAGTTAACCACCTGACTCCCTGATCCTGAACATGCAGATCTCAATGAGACTTACTTTCTGACATCTAATACACATATAATTATTTTGGCAGTGGTGGGAGAGGCATGACTTTGATATTTCATCTGCTTTTGTTTTAGGTTCAGCCAAATCCTGGAAATGATTGTTGTCGCTGTAAATGTTTGGCAAACTCAGTCTCATCCACTGGTCCCTATTTGACAGATGCCCATTGCCAGTGTCTTGTTTCCATGCTGCGCTGTCCAGCAAGTTGCCACTGATTTATCGCAAACAGCTGCTTTGAACCCAAATCCTCAATTAGCATAAAATTACTATAATTTCACCACAGCCATCATCGCGGCTGACAGCATCTTATTCAGGACGTCTGACTTGACTGCTAGATTGCAGGCAGCATCAACTGGCCTGCCTAATAGCCTAAAAGAGACATCTTGGTCTGAACGTGTCTCTTAAAAGCCAAACTCCACAATTAACCACTTTGCAGTCCTTACAACATCACTTTATGGAGAACAGGAAAGTGCTTCCATCTGGGAACCCTCTAACGGTGATGACAGGTCTGCTCCCCACTGCAGATCTTCTTGTCGCCCCATAGGATATGTTCTTATCCCAAATGTTAGTTTGCAGTTCTTTTTCCCTTCCCCACATAGGGAGATTTGTGTGCATACTCAGAGGCAGGCACACAGTGTAGGGAGGGCCAGGGGGCTGTGGCCCCAGGTGCACAGTTTTGATCGGGCACAAACCAGGCAGCCTCACCCAGGGATCCCTCTCCCACCCTACCTGCCACCAGGGGTCTCTGGGCCCCAGAGCCCAGCCTGGCCTCACTGCCATGTCCCTGCCCTTCTCGCTGAATGGCCAGTGCTCGCTCACTCCTCGCTCAGACAGTGAGTGGGTGCAGACAAAGGGAGGCAGGAAAGGGATGACCCCACCGTGCCCAGCCCGGTGCATCAGGGGGCCTCACCTGCCAAGGGCCGCATCGGCCAGTGGGGCACTCCCATGCATAGGCAGGCAGGTGGTGCAGCATAGCTCCACTTGGCTCCAGTGGCAATGACTGGGCTGGCACGAAGGGATCCATTCACCCTCCATGCCCCCTCCCCGCCCAGCTTGCAGGTGCCCATTTGGCAGCATCAGTGGCAAAGGAAGAATGACAGGTTCCATTCACCCTCTGTGCTCTGCTGAGTGCATGCCCATGCCCTGGGCACCAGCAAAGAATGCTGCGCCACTGCACAGAAGCCAGAATCACACCATACATTTAAAGCCTTGTGATACCACTGTCAACAGTCATGGCTTGCCCCGAAGAATTATGGCAGCTATGGCATGTTAAGGATTGTTAGGAGAGTTGTTAGGAGATCTCTATTGCAGAACTACACAGATTCAAAAGCCAGCAGTGGGAGTGCACTGGCATGATATTCCCAAAACTACTGAAATTGTTTCATAATATTTTCTTGAGCTTTTCAAAGACAAATTGTAAACGTATTTGATTTTCTTAATGAGTTTTTTATGTTTATGTGTTTAACATGTCTGGGCTTCCATTGTTTTATGGATGGGTTTCCCCTCCTTCTCTTTTATGATTTTATTTTCTAAATTATGCCAATAAAGGCTGAATGAATGAAATGAACTACAATTCTAAGAGATGATTGGCAGTCTATCTCTCTACACAGGGAACTCTGTGAAGCCAATGGCCAATCTCAGGGGTTGGCAAGGTTTACCTTGCCTGGGCTGGTTCACTCCAGCAGAGATCCTTCCGTGGGCCAGATCACGCGCCTGTGATTTCCGGCGTCTGCGCAGATGCAATTTTCGGCATCTGTACATGTGCAGATGTGATTTCCAGTGCCGTAGAAGCAAGTCCCCATGCTACGCTGCACTGGTTAGGACAGCGTGTGGGGACTCGCCGAGCGGGTGGCTCGGTTGAGGGGCAGCTCGTGGGCCAGTTAAACGACCTCCGTGGGCCACTTGTGGCCTATGGGCCTTAGGGTGCCTGCCCCTGGCCTATCTAGTCCAGCATTCTATTCTCATAGAGGCCAACCAGATGTCCATGGGAAACCAAAAACCCAGTACCTGAGCACAACAACACTCTATGAATCAAACCATATGTTTATGCCCTCTTCCCTATCAAGGAACTATTGTGAGACTTTTTCTTCTTGATCCCTATCTGAAAGAGAAGCAGCTGTAACACTGCAATATATATATGTGGCATGAACAAATTCAGCTGCCTTCCCATTAATATTCCAAAGGAGTTGCATTCTGATCAAAGCAGATCAATTAAAGCCATTAAAAGAGAAATGCATGCAGTAGCATTGAAGGAATTCAGTATGACTATATAAGCACTGTGGCTCAGGCAGTATGAGTACAAAGTTAATTGTAGAAATGTAGAAAATCAATTCCCCCCCTTGGGAAAAAATAAATCTGCAAGCCCCCAAACACAAAAAATAGGAAATTTAAGAATAAGGGGGTGCTTCACCAAGAGGGTGGGCTTTTCACATTCCCTCACCATTGCTTTTTTGCTATAAGTGGCTCAATGGGTGGGGCAGAACACCACACTGGCTTCCTGGCAGGTAGGTGGCTGCTGCTTAATGGGAGGGAGAGGGGCAAGGTGGGAGGTCAGTGCAGTGCAAACATGCTGGCAGAGCCAAGCAGCCTACTGAGAAGCTATGGTAGTAGCAAGCCACTTCTGACAGTAAGTTACATGCAGAATCACAAGTGACTTTCCAAACTTTGGTGTGTTCTGTTGTTACTCTTTCACTAGCAGGGAGTTCCCAGCACTGTCCAGGAATTTTTAGAAATCAGAAAATATGGTGATGTTTAAATGGATAGTATAATTTGTGAGTTGGACCAGCCACACCAAAAATGTGTGACTTCACCCAAGTCTGTCATCTTGATTCAAAACAGTGCCTAGCACCCAAAAGCAGACACAGACTAGAATCGTTGTGCCAAATTTGGTGACGATATCTCAAGAAGTAGCCAAACCTGTAGTGAACAGATGGACAGACAGACAAACCACGTTGCATGGGAATCCCAGACTCTGAACAATTGAGGAATTGCTGTTTCCAGTCTTACTGTAATTCTGGGTACTTGAGACATTTTGGGTACTTGAGACTCATGACTTTTGTCATGAGTTAGTTAGAGGCCTCACCACTGTTTCCATCAGAAAACACCTTAGCAGCAGTCTCCTCAGTGGAAGTCTAACTTTCCCTGTAGCAGAATAAATGAATCAAAAGTACAGAGCAGTTTTCAGAGGAACACACCAAAAGTTGGCCAAGGATGAATCAAGGTTGCAAACACAGAATCTTTTGAAGATGCATATGACGCTCTCAAAATATCACAGCAGAAGACCATGTGCAAAGATCAAACAATCTGCTACAGGGGTGGGGGACAACCACCAATCCCTGCTTTTAATGGATTTCAAATTTGACAGGTAGTTATTTGATTATATTCTTTCGTACTCAAAGATCATTAAGATTTTCAAGATGCAGCTTTATTTAAAAAAAATTGTACCACCCATCAAAACTCAATGCACTGTCAAGAATAAAAGATGAAATAAAACACATTCATATTCTAATGCGATCTCATAACAGGGATGGAAATAAGTACCCAATAAAACTATCAATAGGGATGCAATAAAATTAACATTGCTTCTAGAAATGCCGGGTACCAATAAATCAGGCAATAGATGTTACCGTATTGGTATCGGCTTATGGCTTCATGGCTCTGTCTTGCCCTCTATGCTACTGGAGTCACTGGAGGAGATCATCTGGAGTATGCAGGTGGCACTTAGCTCTTTCTCTCCTTTCCATCTAGTCCCAGGGAGGCTATGGCAATTCTGCATCAGTGTCTGAAATCAGTGATGGACTGGATATGGGCTAACAAAATGAATCTTAATCCACACCGAGGCAGAAATGCATCTCATGAGAAGTAATGTAGATCAAGGAGAGAGAGATTTCAGCCTGTTTTGAATGGGATTGCACTCTCCTTGAAGATTCAGGTTTTCAGTTTGGGGAGTGCTCCCTAACCCAGTTTAGCAAGTCAATATGGCAGGCCTGGCAATGAGTGCCTTGGCCCAGTATAGATCCCTATACTGTTGTCTCTTGCAATGGTATATCTGGCCATGGGTTGTATTCGCTTTAGTCACCTTGAAACTGGACTGCTGTGCTGTGTGTTTTTTTATGGGGCTGCCTTTGACAAGTGTCTAGCAACTTCTAGCTAGGTCAGAATGTTGCTGCAAGTGTAATTAGAAGGATGGGCCCCTGGGAAGTACATTAATTAATTTATATTAATTAATTAATTGCTCTTTTGATTTAACTCATCTTTGGGTGCTACACTGAGTGCTGTGTGGCAGGGAAAAAAATGAGATATTGTAATACTGGCTTAGAATAACAGGCTTTATGAGAGACTGGCAAAGCAGGGGCCTCAATCATGAAGAAGAAAAGCATTTTCTTTATAAAGTAAATCATTACTGGATTAGCCATCTCAAAGTAAGAATAAAATAGTAAATATTTGAACTATTTGAAAAGCAATTGTAATAAACAGATTACGCTAGTAGGACTGCAAGACGTTCTGTAAGGAGGACTATGTAAAATATTGCAAGGAAGATTATGAAGAGAATTATTAGTTAATGATAATTAAAAGTCACAGAGAAATTAAGAAATGCAGAAAAAGTGATAAACAACGGAAAATATTCAGAGGTTGTTGATGGAAGTCTAAAATATTGTATAAGATAGAAGTTATGTTAAATGATTGTTGGAAATGATATGTTTTTTTTAAAAAAAACTAATAAAAATATACAAAAAAAACAAAATAAGAATGAAATAATATTGCACTTGCTTCTCAGGGCCAGCCCGAGACATTTTGGCACCTGGCGTGAACCACAAAATGGTGCCCTCCCCACCAGGGAAGATCTACATCAGGAACAAGAGGGGGACAAAGAGCTATATTGGGAATGGAGGGGGTAAGGAATCAAATTGACAGTTGAAGTGGGAATCAAAGGCCATTGTGGGGGGGGGCACTCTGAATCATGACGTGGGTGGGTGCAGAGCCCAGGAGGCCCCAGAGGGTAATCCCTGTTATTTCCTCCCTAGGAGACCGAAAGGTTGCTATAGAGGCGGCATTCATGGGGTTGCCAAGAAGGCAACAGATCCTGTATCCAAGGAGTGTGCTATAGCCATTGCTGCTACTACAGTGGCAGCAGGCAATGCATTCCTTGAAGGCTAAATCTGCTACCCTTGTGGCTCCTGCTGCTTGAGGCAGTTGCTTCACCCTGCCTCATGGGTGGACCAGCCCCCTCCATTATTGTAGATTGCAGACTGTGAATCTCCAGCTGTGTTCTAGTCAAAATCCTCTGGAAAAAATAGCCCATCAGTGAGAAGGAATTCTAGTTCAACCTTCCCCCTGGCATCTGGTTTTCTATGAGCAGGCATCAGGGAGAGTGTGTGTGTGTGTACAAAGGAGCAACGAATCATGTGAACTCTGCCCTGGAGTCAAGGCTAGGAGCAGGCCAAAGAGAAGAAACACAGCAAGCGCTGCTCACCCTGTTCCCATGACAACAGCGATGTTAGCAGAGTAACAATGGCCCTGTTGCCAAATGATGGTGAGTTGTTCACAATTTTGAGAAAACTGTGGAGGAATCAGGAAGTTGGGTGGCCAGCTGGCAAGGAAACAGGAAGCAGGTTTAGCTAGGGAGGAAGCATTTAAGGGCCAATGGCTGCCAGGCTAGGAAAGGCTCCCTTGGAGCTCAGTGAAATACCTGGAAGCTGAGTGGGGCAGTGAGGAGGAAAACTCTGTGCAATCTGTGAGAGTGGAAACCCTGGACCAAGAATCCTATACTCCCTACTGAATCCTGACATACCTCTTCCCAGTGAGTAACCACCTGCAAACTGAAATGGTACAGTCAAGGAGCAGATTGACTACTCCATCTGCTGCTTGTGAAAACTTGACCCCTAGTGATTATAAGCCACCTTATCTCCTTTACCCTTTAGAATGAGAGACGGAGAGGTAATATTAGTCACCACCAGCAGTGTTAGTGACAGCAGCTTTCGTTGCCAGGCAGCAACGTGAATTAGGTTTTCCAGCTGGGATAGAAAAGGCAAAAGTAATGCACAGTACTCGCATCCTTTTCCCATTTATGAACTGCTGTTTGGGTGGCCAGACTCGACACAGAGAAGAATCACTCTAACTCCTATGCAACATTGGTTGCCACCCAAATGGCTGTGTTCAGCTGGAAACAAAGAAGTGCCAACAACACTTCCCTGGGACTGAGGCCCTTTAGATTTTCCTATTTGTAAGCCTGGCACTCTGTTCATCACATGACAATGGACCCTCTTTTGATGATGTTGCTTCTGAAGTGGATTGAGTGGGAAAACAGATTTCTGCTTTCCAGTGAAGCACCCCTTAAAATCTGCATAAAATGCAGCCAGTGCAATGTGGCTGCCTGAATTTGTAAACACACACGAAAGTCCATCTGACTGGAGTAAATATTAACAGAGAATTTCATCCTCGGGTTAAATAACACCTTTCCATATAACAATAGTCATAATGTATGTTTCCTGACCAGGTAAGCTGCATCTTACAACCTGTTCACATCACTGCCACCTTGTGGTTTTAGAGTAATTATTTCAAAACAATTCTTTTGAATCTTTCCCTTTGTGAATACATTAGGTGTGTTGTTTTGGGTTTGTTTTGCTTTTTCAGATGAATCCTAGAGTCTCAGGGGAATGGTTGGGAAAATGATTGCTTCCTGATATCTTCAGATAACTTTCTAGTTTTTTGTTTTCTTAAGTAAGGCAGCCATTGCACAGCCCACACTGGAAAATTTGTAGTGCCTCATCACAACCCAGGATTTGCATGTCGTAGTGCAAAACAGCCATGGCTATGAAATGGGAGCTAGAAGGGAAGGACACGGAAAGTGAAAAGTAGTGGGAGATGTCCGAATGGACAGAGGGTGGTTTTATAACAAGTTTTAACAAGAAGAAACAGCAGAGATGGTTCAACACAGAAGCTAACATTGCAGAGCCTTTCAAAACTACCACTTTTCCCACTCAGTGTCTCTGCGCACCACCCACTCGCTCTACTCAAACCTCTGCTGTTGTTTACTGCCACCATTTTCCTGTCAGATTTTCTCTTATCCCTGTTTGTTCTACCAAAATCTCTTTCATTCTTTTAAAGCCCCATTGTCCTCTCACTGTCACTCTCTGCTTGGCCTACTCAAACCTCTGCTGATATTTAAAATGCCATTTTTCTCCACTTAACACAGCAGACTCACATCTGGGGTGCGAGCAATTCAGCAAATTGCCAGGAGAAAGCAATGGGCAGAGAAAGGAGCAAGCATGCACCCCCACTCCTTCTCTTCTGAAAATTGTGCCCCCTCCTGCACTGCTGCTTCATGATGGAGTAAGTGGCAGGCTTGCCATCACACCCAGCAGTTTGGGTGTGTTTAATGCAAATTATCCTTAAGATCCAGCATTTACTCACTTGTGTGTACAGTACATTCAATGTGGTTAGTGCGGATTCCTATCACGCTTTCCCCATCATGTTCATGAGAGTCTGTCCCCCCCCCCCATCCTATGAAAGTTAATGTCAGCTAACCTGTGGGGGTTCTTAAAATAACCCAGAATAAAATCACTACTGCCATATGTCTATGGAGAGTGAGAAAGGAGTTGGAAACGTCTGTCCTGTTACTGCTTTATCTCTTTAACTATCCCTATTAGATGAAAAATTGGTGGCACTGTTTTAGACAAAAGCTAATCCACAGCCTGGTTCTGCAAATGACCTTTAGCACTGAGCCTTTCGGAAAACTACTTTGATGGATTAGAGTCTAAACCCTCAAGTGGCTAAGGATGATATTTCAGAGCCAACATTTACTATTCATGGCAGCTTAGGTTGTGGAATCAGGGCTGGAAGTGTCAAGATGCTGTGAAATGGTGCAAGGAGTGGGAGTCACTTGCGAGGAAAAAAAGCGAGGAGACAAGAAGAGTGTGAGGTAGAAAACAGAATACTTTTGCGTGCCCAGAAACCAGGCTATTCCAGATGTAGACTCAGATCTAAAATTAACTACCCAGTCATGTCCTGGTTTCCATGGTCTCCAAAGGTATCTAATGTACATGAGATCTTGGGCCTATAAAGAGTGACTGCTATGGAAATGAAACCAAAGAAAAACAAGGCATTCTGCAGGCACAAGTCAAGGCATCTTAAGTCTGGCTTCAGGGATGAAATACCGTAACTGGTGTTGCAGCCATAAGATCTTCCAGAGTTCACTACTTAACCCAGGGGACATAAGAGCATTGCTGGATCAGGCCAATGGCCCATCTAGTCCAGCATCCTGTTCTCGCAGTGTGTCCCCACTTGTGATTCCCAATAACTGGTATTCAGAGAAGCATCACTGCCTCTGATAGTGGAGTTGTACAAAGCCATCACGGCTAGCAGCAATTGATCATCTCCACAAGGACTTTCCTCACAAAGGGTTGTGTCCAACTAAGTTCTCATTAGAGAAGGTGAAATTAATGAACCCAAGTTAATGCTGTCTATTAATTTCAACGAGTCTACTCTGAGTAGGACTAACATTGAATACAACCTGTTGCCTCTCCAGTCAAGGGACTGCCATTATGAGCAAGTCTTCAAACGTCACACTCACATTTAAATATTTACGGTTATAATATTCAAGTCTTTTTTATTTTTAAAGGAAAAGTAATGTACGAAGACATCAGCTCTCTGTGCTAATTGCTAGAGGATAAGGGAAGACGGGTGCTTATCTCTTATACGTTGTAAATAATTAAATTGGCTCTCACAGATGTTTCCTTCTGTATGTGAGTAGTCCTAACTGTCCCTGAATGGGCATTCACAATATATAATGTGTGGTTTTGGCAATATATAATGTACCGTATATTCTGGGCAATCACATATATAGCATGAGTCTCTAGCCATGATTGAGTTAGCTAAGATGAATTTCACCATAATTATGGGAACATCTGCCAGCTGAATCTGTGATCTTGTCTTTTAGCTTGTATTTGTCCACAAGAGCGCATGATTGAGAATGACCAGAACTGGCTTACATGCAGAGCAAATTGTCTTCTGAACAGATCTTGACTTTCTCAAAAAGTTATTGCTGTCTGGACTCCTCAGGTAGTGTTGTTGGCCATGAAAAGCCAGGTTGTGAGATAGTCAACTTTCAAAACACCCCTAGGCCTATGGCAGGGCACAGCAGGTTAAGCATGTAAGCAACATTTGGTTGGCTCCTGGTGGGCAAAGGATAAAGATAGCAGAAGAACCTCATAGATCTTGGAGACCACCTTCCTAATACAGGAATGGCCACACAGCATTCTCGGAAAGCAGTATTTTTAGAAGTGCATGCAAGCAAGGTGAACCCATCTGCAATTCTTCTGAGTCTAAAAATAAGACATTGGACACATCACAGAAAGCCGTAACTTCAGGAAATGTACAGAAAGAAAAACAGTGGAATCAGTTGGTATATACATTATAGGCCCTGGGGAGTTTTTAACTCCTAAATTCATACACCAACCCACTTGATGCCCCCATCTCAGGAAGTGAAATCCAATCCCCAGAATCCCATAAAAATCCCATAAAACTGCTTCATGGTTTTATATTATTATTATTTGTGTGTATGTATGTATAAAAGGATGCTAGAAAACAGTGGTGTGACAATCAAAAAATTTATATCCAGGCTTTGCGAATGGTTTTTCAACTAGACAGTGCAGCCAGAATATTGCTTACAAAAACCTATTTGGAGTAAGTTAAATGACTGCAACAGAGTCACTTAGGACACGACAGGTCTGAGCTATGCAGGTTTAATGTTAAAAAGCAAACCTAAAATCTTTCTTCTTAAAGCTGAGGTGCTTCTAGGAAAGCATTACAGAGAGAGCCCTCTAGCGGTGCTCAGCAGCTAATGGTGTGCCTATGCATAGAAACGGGAGACTTATCAGCTACGAAGGCAGGTAATCATGTGAGTAATAGGCCCAAGGGATTCGCTGTTACAGCAGGTGGCTGTCCAACTAAACATTCAAATTGCAATTTTAGCAGAGTCCAATTGATTGGTTTTATAACGACTGCCACTTGAGCAAGCTTGACTTTCCTACACTTTCCCCCTTTTATGTGCTGTTACCAGGCAATGCAGTCTATCGCTGTCAAGTTCATTACTATAAAGTGTCTTCGGTTTAAAATCAAATCAAATCACTAGCATGCACTTTTAACAGACTGGCCCTTTTTAAGCCGAGTTCATGAAAAGAATACCATTTACTTTGCAGCATTAGCAGTAGTATTAATAATAATAATATTAGCACATTTATTTAGTGTTCTCAGACCCTTAATATACCTTCTCTTGCTGTTAACCTTACAAATGCCTTTCAAGACAGGTGAGTATTACTGACAGCCTTCATTATCCACATAATGCAGAGGAGGGGCCGACAATGAGCAACTTTCAGAAGAAGTTGTGCGTCGTCCTGCAGAGGCAAGATTTGAAGCAGGGACTTTCAATTCGTGGGTCAGTCCCTTAGTTGCATACCACTTAATATGACCAACATCTCTAAGCAGATTACAAATAATAATAATAATAATAATAATAATAATAATAATAATAATACAGCAGCATTCTATAAAATTTCCTTAAAATGAGATTTTAATACAGCCCATAAAACTGGGCAGTGCACAAAATATGTAACTAATTAAATTATTATTATTATTATTATTATTATTATTATTATTATTATTATACCTGCTCTTCTGCCTAAAGTTTCAAGGTGGGTTACAATGATGAAAACACATTATGAACAGTTTGAAACAGTTTGCAATGATACAAATAAAGTGGGTCCCAGACCCTCCAAGCACCCCTATTTTCCAGGGAAATCCCTGATTTAGAGAAGCTGCCCCGGATTCTGATTTGCTCCTGAAATGTCCCACTTTTCCTTATAATGTCCCTACTTTCATTTGAGAAATGTTGGATGGTGTGGAGTTATCCAGTGCTTTTTTTCTTTAAAAAAATGTTTAGGGGTTCTCTCATTTTCCTACTCATATTGAAAAACTGCCCCTCAAGGAGGCCAAACTTAGATTCACAAAATGTTTAGGGGTATGTGTACCTCTGCATCCCCCGGAAAAAGGCACTGGAGTTATCCGACCCCCGAGCTGTCTGAAGGCAATCCTGTATAGGGAAAAGTGTGTGTATGTGTTGGAAGCTTCCTTGAGTGGCTGGGGCAACCCAGTAAGATGTGTGGGGTATAAATAGTAAAATTATTGTTATGGAATGGGACGTCCCTATTTTCATCGGAGAAACATTGGAGGGTATGGAGTCCAAATCAATGCTATTTTTCTAGAAAAAAAGAGGTGTCAGATGTCACCATGAGCAGCTCCCTCCCTCTTAGAATGGCAATTGTGCCCACCTGAGAGGTGCCAGAACTGAGTTCCAGCGAGTTCCAGCTAAAAAAATAACATTGGAAGAAGAAAATTGTTCAGGTCCTTCCCATGAAGATTGGGAGATAAGCAATGACGATGAGATTTGAGCCAAGTTTTGGAGGAGAACCCTGAACCTCTGGGTGCCACAATTTAAGAAGGATATTGACAAGCATGTGCAAAGGACAGCAACCAAGATGATCAAGGGTCGGGAAACCAAGCCTTATAAGGAACAGTTGAGTGAGTGGGTATGTTTAACCTGTAAAAGAGGAGTTTGAGAGGAGATATATCCATCTTCAAATATCTTGTCACATGGAGGATGGGAGCAAGCTTTTTTCCCTCTCCTGCTTTGGAGGCTAGAATCCGAATCGATGGCTTCAATTTACAAGAAAGGAGATTCCAACCTTTTTTATTATGCTTGTTTTTATGTTGTTTTCATTCCAGGTACCATTAAAAATCAACCCAAGGTTTAGCACAAATGATGTTGTAGTATCTCATTATGGGAAGTTTCTTAGGGACAGAGGGGCATGGAACCGACTCACCTTAACCTCACAACAATTGGTGCTGATCTCAGTTTGTCCATATAGCAAACATCTGGAAAATGTGTGTGTGTGGGAGGAGTTTACAAATTACTGACACCGTAATCAAATGTTCCTCACCCACAAAATTACTTTCCCCCCAAAAAATTTTTTCCTGCTGATAAACTCACGTGAATGGAATTTTGAAGCAAATTTTAAGCAGGGGTCACCAATGCAGCTCCTGTGAAGATGGGCAGCAGCCACAGACTCTAATTTTACATTTTTAAAAAGTTAGTCTCTAGCCCTCCTAGAAAGAAAGTTACAAAGCAAAATGTGCAGGTACCCATCTAAACAATTTCCGTGAAATGAACCAGCCTGGCTCCTGTCACCTGTCAGTGTTTCTAGCCAATAAGTAAAGTCAGAGCTGTAACTAATGTGATTGTTTGGACATGAAGCGACGGGAATCCCTGTGTTTCTGAAGAGCTGCTGTTTCCCCATCCCCTTTAGTTTCATTTTCCTGCTTCTGCCTTATTTTCTAGTCCCTGCCCTGTGCAACTCCCTGCCAGTAGAAGTTTGGCAGGAACCATAGAGTTGGAAGGGATCCAAGGGTCATCTAGTCCAACCCCCTGCAGTGCAGGAATCTCAGCTAAAGCATCCGTGATAGATGGCCATCCATCTTCTTCTTAAAAACCTCAAAGGAAGGAGAGTCCACAACCTCCCTCTTGCCTTCTTTCAGTTGTCTACTAAAAGCTATGTTATTCAGACAGGCCTTTGCAAAGTGAATTTCTTTTCAGCAACCAGTATTTATTGAAGGTTTTACTGCTCTTATTGTAATTTTGTATGATGTACACCACCTTGCTGTATATTTATGAAAGTGTGGCTTATACATATTTAAATACATGAAACAAAATAAGCATGCCTACTCAGAAGCAAGTCTCGCTAAATTTTTATTACTTCTGTGTACATCCGCATCAGATTTCAGCCTTAACCAACAACCCTGTATATTTAAAAAAATGATGCCAAACTGGGAGGGGTAGCCAAAGCTGCAGAAGGCAGAATCAGAATTCAAGATGACTTTAACAGATGGGAGAACTGGGCCCAAACTATCACAATGAGTGTCAATAGGGACAAATGAAAGGTTTTACACTTAGGCAGGAAGAACCAAATATAAGTAGGGAACATCAAGATTGCAAGCAGTACATGTGAAAATGATCTAGGAGTCAGAGTAGACCACAAGCTTCACATGAGTCAACAGTGTGATGCAGCAGCAAAAAGAAGCTAGTGCTATTCTAGGCTGCATCAACTGTATAGTGTCCCAGTCAAGGGAAGTAATAGTCCAGCTTGGTCAGACCACACCTGGAATACTGTGTCCACTTCTGGGTGCCATAATTTAAGAAGGATATTGACAAGCATATGCAGAGGAGATCAACCAAGATGGTCAAGGGTCTGAAAACCAAGCCTTATAGAGAACAGCTGAGGTAGGTGGGTATGTTTAACCTGGAAAAGAGGATACTGAGAGGAGATATGATATCCATCTTCAGATATCTTAAGGGCTATCACATGGAGGATGGAGCAAGCTTTTTCTTCTTCTGCAAATCAATGGTTTCAATTTACAAGAAGGGGATTCCAACAAAAATCAGGAAGAACTTTCTGACAGTGAGAGTTGTTCGACATTGGAACGGACTCCCATGAGAGGTGCTGGAGTCTCCTTCCTTGGAGGCTTTTAAGCAGAGGCTGGGTAGCCATTTGTCATGTATGACCTAGTTGAGATTCCTGCATTGCAAGGGGTTGGATGAGATGACCCTCGATGGCCCCTCCCAGCTCTACAATTCTGCGATTCTAGGAATCTGCCCTGGAAGTCTAATTGTAGAATTAGACCGACACAATTAATGATGCTGCTGTTGCACCAAAGTGTAAAAGGAACTGAGTCATGTGGTCCAATAATTAAATAGTGGGAAGGGAAAATCTTTAAGAAACACAGTACAGTGGTACCTTGGGTTACAGGTGCTTCAGGTTACAGATGCTTCAGGTTACAGACTCCGCTAACCCAGAAATAGTACCTCTGGTTAAGAACTTTGCTGCAGGATGAGAACAGAAATTGTGCTCTGGCGGCGTGGCGGCAGCGGGAGGCTCCATTAGCTAAAGTGGTGCTTAAGGTTAAGAACAGTTTCGGGTTAAGAACGGACCTCCATAACAATTTAAATTCTTAACCCAAGGTACTACTGTATGGAAAAGGGTTGATTATAAACAAAGTAAGTACATTTGGGAGGAAAGAACCCTAAGTAAACTTCTTTAAAGTGTTGGCTTCTACCAGCAGTGTCTGTTCTGAGGCCGCAAATCACATTTCTAGTCATCATCATATTAAAAAAAAATATGATGGTAGTTTAAAACCCCAACTGGTGTTTTTTTTTACATACGTAAGGCCAGAAAAAATCAATTTATGAATCATGATAAATAATGTTAAGTACCTGGAGCCTGGTTCGTTGTCGGAACTTCAGTCTCCTTCCACCTAACTTAATAGCATTGAGGGTAAGTGAGTCAAGATGACGGTTGCTTAAGAGTGAAAAATTGATTTCCCAAATGCACCTATCTATAAAATCCAGAAGGCACACTTAACTTCCTCTCCTAGGTAGCTGAGCACAGAGGGAGGGGGGAAATAATAGCCCAAACAAACAGCTTAGACTTAATACTGCCGGGATTGCGGGTGTAGATAATAAATACGACAATGAGACATAGCAGTCCTAATCCATGGAAAAGCTATACGGTTGTTCATAAAGAGCACTGTGCATTACGTGCCTTCGGGAGAAGGAGGGATTCAGATCTGAAACATACAACGCAAAGAGCCTCCAGACCCTTTCACACAAGCCGGCAGTTGGTGTTGTGGCTCCATTTCCATTTTGTTTTTTCTTCCTGCTGGAAGAGCAGCAGCGTAACCGAACTCCCCATTTTATGGGTGCCACCCACCCCTCGCTGAAATTGGAGCGTCAAGGAAATGTGAGCTTCCTGAGCCTTCTCTCCATGCTTCTTAAATTAGACGGCATATAACAGGATTCCAGAGAGCCCTCAGATGTCTCTTGTTAGAATGCCGTCAGGGTTTAAGCGAGTCTGTTTACAGTTGCGCAGGCCAATCGCTTTCACATGATAGTTGTGTTTTCTTGTTTGCGTTTGATGCCTTCTGCTTTTAACCCACTCCTGTGACGTACGGAATGCCATTACCATCGGGGGGGGTGGTGTCAATTTGTTGTGGAAGTGGATTACATTTGGCCTTTTCTGAGCTATATTCCTCATGGCGATCTACAACATCTCTCTGGTGTATTCCGCCTCAACTCCCCCACGTGCTCATAACCCCAACTAGGACTAGAACTCACCCCTGGCAGCAAACACCGTTGGTATAAGGTAACAACTATTGGAAAGGCAAAAGTGACATGATAAATTTTAATAGGTGGCACAGGTGTGGGAAATTATGTGCGGGAAACTTGTCAGGGACATGCCAATGGCTATGGTAAATATGTCTTTGGGTCCTATGGGCATTTCTGATGCCACTGGTGTATATTGTATGAGCAGCTGCCCCTCCAGCAATTGGTTAGACTAGAATTGGGGAGACCACTGTCCAGAGCCCCAGTCCGCTGTGAAGCCTGTCACTGAGTGACCTTGGTTCAGTCACTATCTTGCAGCCTAACACACCACACAGGGTTGTTGTAAGGGGGATATCAAGGGATGTGTATGTTACCTTGAGCATCTTAGAGGAAGACCAGGATATAAATGCAATCATAAATAAATACTAAAGCAGATTACTCTAGCTGAAAAATCAATTAAGGCTTGTACATAAATGGCTCCGATACATTTCAGACGATCCCCTCCCTGCAAGGTAATAGTAGAATCAATTACAGTGTATCTCGAGTTACAAATGCCTCAGGTTACAAACTCCGCTAACCTGGAAGAGTTACCTCAAGTTGAGAACTTTGCCCCAGGATGAGAACAGAAATCGTGTGCCGGAGGCACAGCAGCAGCAAAAGCACACCTCTAGTTAAGAACAGTTTCAGGTTAAGAACGGACCTCCGGAACGAATTAAGTTTGTTACTAGATGTACTACTGTAGTCATTTTCTATAGACTAAAACTGCATATTATGATAACTTGTATACATTTTTCTTCCATTGTTAAAGAACTGTTCCATGCTCTTCTGAAGGCCTGGCAGTTGGATTGTGATTTGGAACCCAATGTGTTTTGACATGTGGTTCCTCATTGGCTAGGGATATGGTTACTGCAATCATCATCATCATAATCATCTTCCCCTCATCCTAAGGTCCCAGGGCAGGTTATAATCAGTTGGTGAAAACAGTTAAAAAACTTACAATGACAGAAAGTAATATAAAATAAAAAGTAACAAAGGATTTTATAATTACTTATAATACACTAAAACTTCCAATCTTTCTGCAGTATAGACTATAACAGCTGTTTTCTAAAAATATATTTCTCTTCTTGGTTCAGGAAGATGTATATATACCATCCAAGGACTGACTTAAAACTTTCTTCATCTATCAAAGTCAATACACTGAAAAATGTAGCTTTTGAGTTTTTTGAGCTGATGTTCAGGATAGTGATTGCTGCTTCACTGTAGGCATCCATTCTCTCATTAGTGATCATTTTCCTGCTTTCTCTCCCACTAGTAGAATGGTGAACATTTAAAGGCAAACCTGCCCAGTTTGCACTTTCTGAAGCAAATCACAAACCCAAACACAGCCATCTGCCCAAATTTGCACGCCTCTGAATTTTGCAATTCTTTAGCTAATTAATGTGTACCAAAATGCATACATTAGGGTAAAGTGGGCATGGAAATGCATATGTTTCTGAAAACAACATGCTAAAATGTGTCATATTAGGGTGAATTGCTTTGCAAAACTGAGTATATTAAGCAAAATTCCCTTGAGGATACAGTGGTACCTCTGGATGCGAACGGGATCCGTTCCGGAGCCCTGTTTGCATCCTGAAGCGAACGTAACATGCAACTGAGCATCTGCGCCTGCGCGGGTCATGTTTTGCCGCTTCCGCGCATGACATTATTTTGAGTGTATGCGCGAGCAGTGAAACCAGGAAGTAACACGCTCCGTTACTTCCAGGTCGCCGCGGAGTGCAACCCAAAAATATTCATCCCGAAGCTACTTCAACCCGAGGTATGACTGTAATTGATGCAGAGACATACAACAGTGGCTTCTCTGCGGTGGCACCCTGACTTTGAAACACTCCCCCTGCCCTAGAGCTATGACTATCTTCACTGCTTTCTATATTTTGATATCAGGTCATCTGAAGATGTTTTACACATTGAGGTTCAGTTGTTTTCATATCACATGCAAGTGTTTCCTCTTGTTTATTTCTAAGGGTTCCGCATTTTATAGCTCTATTTGATAATATTTATTATGTTTACTTTATGGGATGCAGTTTGTTTTACTCTCTAGTGTGCATCATAAGGGGCTCCCTTGGGAAGAAAGTTGATTCAGAATGGAAACAAACAAACAGATATAGAAAGTGAGCTTAGCTCTGCAGCCTTTACCTAAAAACCTCTAGCTTTCTCTTTCCTTCCAGTCCGGTTGAAAGAGCACACAGTAATCAGATGAGATTAAACTGAGGTTGGGGAAAGAAATCACTTTGTAGCAAACTGGACCCTTTTACCAAATACAGTGGTACTTCGTGTTAAGAACTTAATTCATTCCGGAGGTCTGTTCTTAACCTGAAACTGTTCTTAACCTGAAACACCACTTTAGCTAATGGGGCCTCCCGCTGCTGCTGCCGCGCAATTTCTGTTCTCATCCTGAAGCAAAGTTCTTAACCCGAGGTACTATTTCTGGGTTAGCGGAGTCTGTAACCTGAAGCGTCTGTAACCCGAGGTACCACTGTACAGCAAGAAAAAATGGCTATTGTAAAATATAAATCATGGCCTTAAAAATGTTTTGAAATCTGGTTATCTCAATGTTGGGGGAGTGGTGCAGGAAAAACAACTTACTCCTTAACTTAAAGAAAACAAAAGAGATACAAAAAGAAACTTAACTTAAAGAAAACAAAAGAGATAATAATAATAATAATAATAATAATAATAATAATAATAATAATAATAATAATAAAAATTATTTATATCCCGCCCTCCCCAGCCGAAGCCAGGCTCAGGGCGGCTAACAGCAATAATTATTGTGGACTTTAGGAAATGTAAATTGAATATTCAGCCACTTATTATTGAGGGGAAGTGCGTGGAACAGGTCTCGGTGTTTCGATTTGTGGGAATGGTGTTGAGAGATAACATAACCTGGGGAGAAAACAGCAAAGACCTGATGAAGAGAGCACAGCAAAAGTTATATTTTCAAAGGACCCGTTGATGGCATTTTACCATTGTACTGTTGAGAGTGTATTAACTTATGGTCTGTGTGTGTGGTTTGGGAGATGCACAGTCAGGGAAAAAACAATGCTGTCCAGGGTTGTAAAGACTGCGGAGAGAATAATTGGGTGCACTCTTCCCATCTTGGATCAAATCTATGCTTCCAGGTGCCATAAGAAAGCCGCAGAAATAGCGCAGGATAGTGCGCACCCCGGAAATTATCTCTTTCAGCTTCTGCCTTCTAGAAGAAGGTACAGGGTTATAAAGACTAGGACTAGCCACCTGAGAAACAGTTTACATCCAAATGCGATTTTGGTTTTAAATGCAGTGTAAGGTAGTCTCTCTCAGGACGCGGGTGGCGCTGTGGGTAAAACTTCAGCGCCTAGGACTTGCTGATCGTCAGGTCGGCGGTTCGAATCCCCGCGGTGGGGTGCGCTCCCGCTGCTCGGTCCCAGCGCCTGCCAACCTAGCTGTTCGAAAGCACCCCTGGGTGCAAGTAGATAAATAGGGACTGCTTACTAGCAGGAAGGTAAACGGCGTTTCTTTGTGCTGCGCTGGCTCGCCAGATGCAGCTTGTCATGCTGGCCACGTGACCCGGAAGTGTCTTCGGACAGCGCTGGCCCCCGGCCTCTTAAGTGAGATGGGCGCACAACCCTAGTGTCGGACATGACTGGCCCGTACGGGCAGGGGTACCTTTACCTTTACCTTAAGGTAGTCTCTATGGGAGTATATTGTATTTAATCATGGGGTATCAGAGTTTTTAGGAGGCTAACCAGACTGGGATAGCTGGGATAGCAGGCATGTTGGTTTTTGAATGTCTGATGTAGATTTTTTTCAATTTCATTGTTCTGTATGGGACAGTGACAATAAAGATTATCATATTGTATGGTTTTTATTGAGCCCAGTCAGCAGAGCGTGAGACTCTTAACCTAAGGGTTGTGAGTCCCATATTGGGCAAACGATTCCTGCATTGCAGGGAGTTTAGCTAAATGATCCTCATGGTTCCTTGAAACTCTACAATTCTATGATTCTAAGACTCTTTCTTTGCTTCTCTTTTCATTACACCAGTATTGTTTGGTTGTTACGAGTGGTGGGCGAGATGCTGGGTGGTCAGGATTCAAACCCCCAGCTCCACTGGGTGACCCTGGGCTAGTCATACTCTTTCTTCATCTAAACGGGCCCTCTCTGCAGTGGCTCCCCGTCTATGGAATGCTCTCCCCAGGGACGTTTGCCTGGCGCCTTCCTTATATACCTTTAGGTGCCAGGCAAATATTTTCCTTTCCAACCAGGCCTTTGGTTGATCTTATTGACACCCAACACCCTTTTAGAATGTGGCTTGGGGGCAGGTAATTGGGTTATTGCTTTTGGTTTGATTTTATATGTTGTGGTCTTGTTGTGAACCGCCCTGAGACCTCTGGGTATAGGGCGGTATATAAGTTGAATAAATAATAAAATAATAAATAACTTCACCGCACCGTGAGGTTTGCTGTGACATTAGGAACAGAGAGGGGGGGAGTAGCCTGTTTGCCACCTTGACCTCCTTGGGGGAATTGTGAGATACATAAATGTACTGTCATAATAAGTAAATAATATATTTTGTCAAAAACTCCTAATCAGGGCTTTTGTTTTTAGCTGGAACACACCGGAACTCAGTTCTGGCCCCTCTCAGCTGGGTGCCATTGTCACCGTAAGAGAACAAGGGTGGCATTCATGGTGAGTTCTGGAAATTCTCTTTTTTAAAGAAAAATATCACAGCTCCTAATCTTGTTTTTTAATATTAATATTTTTTGCACCAACCAAAAAATAGCCAATATCCTCAGAAACCCCAAAGATAAAATCCAGTTGGAAAACCAAGGGGTCTATGAAATACCCTGCAAAGTCTGCCCAGCCACGTACATTGGACAAACAAACAGACGAATAAATGCACGTATCGCAGAACACAAGAATGCCGTCAAAAAAGAAGAAAAAACTTCCTCTCTTTTCCAACACATGAAAGAAACAGGACACGAAATTAATTTTGCAGATTCCAAATTGCTCTTTAACATGGAACATCACCACAAGAGAATAATCATGGAAGCCATCGAGATAGAGAAACACCCTCACAACATGAACAAGCGTGACGACACGTCCCGCCTGCCAGACATCTGGAAATTAGCCCTCCCCACAAAAACCGACACCAGAACCAGAGGCACACAGAACGCCATCACCAATCAACCACACCAGACCCAAACCCAGACCCTCTCCACAGATAAATCACAGACACCATCCAGTAACCAAACCATAGTGGCACCTCCGGATGCTGCACCCCCCTGCAATCCCTACACAGATCTGGCTGGCACAGGGCACAAAACCACAGCTCGCCCCTATACACGAAGCCAAGCCAGAGCACAACTAAGTGCAGTACAGCCATCTTCTCAGAAAAACTCTTCACAAGCTCAAGAGGTCAAGACACGAAAGCTTTAGCAACTAATCCACACCTAATGACCCACCTAAGTGGTACTCAGAATATCACTCAACAAATCACTCAAGATATCCCTCAAGTAATTAAGGAACAAAAGAAGAAAAGGCACACTAACCTGGGAACCTCCTCTCTGCCCAGAACGTTGGAGGCTATACACCACACCCCCTCAACAGTATTTATAGGAACTCAAACACTGAGATCCTGCTCTGTTCCAGTAACAAGAAGCCGAAAGCACCAGCCTGAAGATGACGAGTGAGACCTCGTCGAAACGTCGCCTAGACACCCCAACTCTTACACGGGAAGACACCCGAAGACACCAAAACCTGCATTCCTGTACCCGTGAAAATCTACGAAAGCATATATATATATATATATATATATTCAGCATATAGTCCATGATAGTTGGGTCTTTTTGTCTGAGATGTGTATAGCACACAGGATAATTACTGTAGGCTTCAATTTTCTGGTGAATTTCTCATTTCCAATTTTGTTGGTATCTGGTTTCTGCCGCTCTGTTGTTCCTGAGGTCAGTGTGTCACGTGAGCAATTTCATAACTGAGCACACAGGCTGAAAGATTTGCCCCCCAAAATTTATTGTAGGGTCGTCAAAAATGCTGGGGCAAAACAACCTCGAGTATACGTTGGGGGGGGGTACTTATGTGATGCAGCCTCTGGAAGAGCTAAATGAGCTGGGCCTGCGTTGCACTCCCTGAACAAAAAGGCTCAGTGGCATGGAAAGCAAGCTTACACAGGATTGCTTCCTTCCAGCCTTCTGGGGTTTTGTGTGTGTTTTCAAAACTCTTATAAAATAAGAAAACATTTGAGAAGAAACAGCATGAATTATACATTCCTGAGAAGCAGAAAATTATACGCTCTAGGAGATATTCAGCTACCTGCTATGGAAATAGGACGGAAAGAAAGCATAAATTAAGTAGTGTCTAGGGTGGAGGTAGAAAACGAAAATATGTTCCATCTTCCATTCCAGAAGAAACATTATATATTTTAATTTCACAAGCGTTGTGCCTCTCTGCTATCCTAGTTGTTACTGACGCCAAATTACATAAGAAATTAAGATAGGCAAAATTCAATTTACGTCTCAAATTGTCAGTTCTCTGATTACTTTGGACCAGTTCCATGAAATACTGTGTGTTCCAAGTACATAGTCAAGAAGAATACAAAACATTCCTGTAGAATATTGGAGGGGGGAGGGGGCACAAGCTCCATTTCTTGCAGATTTAAAGTGAGATACTGCCAAATATTGCAGCTCTCTGATGAAAGTCAGGGACAATGGATTTTGCAATTAGGTTGTTTTCAGATCCGTCTGCAGTCCTCATCACTCAATCTCTCCTCAATTAAATGAGATATAAAAGCTTTCGAGCCATCACAAGTGATGAAACCTAATTTCTTACCGTTCAAACAGAATGAGCTTTGCAGTAAAAGTCACTAAAGCAGCCATGCTGATAAATGTACGGTCCTGATGTTTGACAACTGAGGGCTTTGTCCCAGCAACAGAATGGAATATTTTAAATATTTTCTTCCATCTAGAAATAGCCAGTTTACACAGGCCCAACTCAAGGCATTTTGTCACTTCAAATGGAGCCCAGGTGTGATCACTATCTCCCCAACACTCACACACACACACCATCACTTAAAATCTTGTAGCACCATTCAGACACCAAAGCCTGCTTCCGTCTGCTTCCATCTCATGATACTGCCTGAAACAGGTTATTCCACTCTACTATTATAAAACTCTTTTCGTCACCAAAATAAGCCGAGGTAGCCTAGCATAACAAAGAGCAGCAGAAGTCAAAAGGGGAAATGGTTTTGTAGCTAAAGAGGTTCAAGAGTCAGGAAGGTTTAGATAAAGCTATAGCTTTTACAAACAATCCCTTTGCCATGCAATAAATGGGCTGGTTTCACTCTGTTATTATGGAGGTTTCAGATGTCGTCCCTCAAGCACAGCTTCTGTGTTGTGGATAACACATTAGCCTAGCATTTACTCAGAAACATTTGGTCTCAGAGCAAAAAGTGGTTCTTTCTCCAGTTAGTGTCTCCATTGTGTGGAAAGTGCCAAGCAAGATACAGGGGTTAACCCCAAACCAGAAAGGCCCCCAGACTCTCAGCTTGCTTGCTTTCTTTTTAAGTAGGCCAATAGGGCCATTTTTAAAAGAAAGTAGGGAAGTAAAGACTGGGGCAACAACGTGAAGGCTGCAGATACAGAGAAACTGCTTTTGATTTAAAAAAAAAACCACACACACTTAATCACTGCTCCTAAGCAATCAGAATAAGCAACCGCAAGCTGGGATTTGGGGTGCAGGGGAAGAGCTCCCATAGCAGTGGGGGACGGGGGACGGGGGGAACTCATTCTTGCTCCTAGCCTGACCGTGGTTTAAGGAGGATAGTCCAAGCTGTGCGCTGACAGGTATATTTGTATAGGCACATTCCACCTACATTATTTCATTCGCTCCCCAAGAGTGCTGCTTTTACAACATAAAACAGAATTGGCTGCCTCTGGTATGTTTTACCTGGAAGTAACTCCCTTGAAATAAACTAGGCTTCCTTCTTACTGAGATAAAGGGTGACATTGCAGTCACCCTCCTCTGATTTTCCATGACCCCCTACACAGCCACAACTCGTCGGCTTGTCATCTCTGGACTGTTCTTTATTACTATACAGTAACTGTAAGACAACAATATAAAACACAAAATGAACTGGCAAAGAAACCTTATAGCTTTGTCAATGTAAGGTTCCTATAGACTGTGCTTTAACTGTGCTTTTCATTTATCCAGGATGGCAAAATGTGTTGCTTGTCGTTGTGAAGATGAAATGGGAGGGGAAGAAAATACACAACAGCTCTGTGATGTAGGTTAGGCAAAGTAAACATATGTATGTGAGCAGCAGGCAGGTAGGGGAAGCAGGGGGTTCAATCTACATACAGAGAATTGGACCCAAGAAATCTAGTCTGTATTCCTGGTGCCAACTGTCGCAGGTATCCAAATAGTACCTGTAACCAGGGAATGTGGTGAATTCAATTCAGTTTGAGCATTATTGATGGAAGTGCACATTCTATAAAAATGCAAGCTGAAACCCAACTCTCTTTCAAAATTTGCACTTTTCTCCAACCAAATGATGTCTATTAAAAACATGTATATTAGGGGAAATGCTTGCAAAAAAAATGGTATGTGGAGACAGGAATGCAAGAATGAAAAAATGAGAAACTGATAGAAACTGAAATTGTCATATTCCTCCCTCCATACCTATGGTATCATTAGTAAGAACTGCCCCTGGCCACAACCACACCATTTTGTGAATTGTTGTTGTATCATCTTTGATTCTGTTCTTTTTGGCAACCTTTTGGGGAGCCTTTTCTGAACATCATTAAGGGGCAAGAAATTGTTACTTAATTGCTACATGAGCATGTTTGGAGAGGACATTTGGAGATTCTACCTTATGCTCCAAAATACCGTATTTTTCCGTGTATAAGACTATATTTTTTCCCTTAAAAAATAATGTCCAAAATTTAGGGGCGTCTTATACATGGATAGATATCCCCCTATTTTCTTAAATCGGAGTCCCAAAAAATAGGGGACGTCTCATATATGGGGGCATCTTATAGACAGAGAAATACGTTACTGTAGACCAGTCCTGTTTCCTGGGACACCACTGAGGTATTAAAATGCACATTCAGTGCTAGCACTCATTTTAAAAACTGAATATCAGGGTGATCTGTACTAACGAATATGATCTCCAAACTTCATTTGAATAGGCTCACAGCAGACTAAGCTATTTCCCATCCCCAATGAGGAAACTGCTTGGCTAATTCTGAGCCAATCAAATTGATTTGCAGGGCTGGCTGAGCCATTAGACAGAATGAGGCAGCTGCCTCAAGCAGCTGGATTTGAAAGGGCAGTAACTTGCTTGCTATTTCACTTGTTTTTATTTATTTATTACTCCCCAGAGAGGCACTTGTGGAATTTCCTGCCTTGGGCACCAGAATAAATTAGTCAGATTTGGGTACAATGCGCCTTGATCCGAGGTAGAAGGTTCATTTGCTATTCAGCCTCAGGCAGCAAAATGTCTTGAGCTGGCCCTATTGATTTGGACAGTCACGTTTCACTCTTAAAACCACTGGTCCACTCTTGTAGCACCTTGAAATGCAACAAGAGGCATTGCTTGCATTTAAGTTATTAAAATTATGCAGCAAAACCTCATAATCTACTCAGCTCCAAAACAGCTGCCATCAGCATTCACCCTCACCCACAGAGTTCAACATGCCACACATAGAGAAAAAAGTAAGCATGCCGATCAACCTCTTCCACTGAACCTCTTTTGCTAATATTTATTGTGCTTTTCATAAAAAGTCTCTTCTGGGCACCTGCCCAGGTATATATTGTAGTACGACTCATGCAACACGTTGGTGACTAATGTACACACAAACAAATCAGTCTCTTAAGCTTAAGCCAAGAAATAGTATTCTCTATGAAATTGAGTATCAATATACAGTGGTGCCTCGCAAGACAAAAAGAATCCGTTCTGTGATTCTCTTCGTCTAGCGGTTTTTTCGTCTTGCGAAGCAAGCCCATTGAAGGATTAGCGGATTAGCGCTATTAGCGCTATTAGCGGCTTTTAGCGGCTTATCTGCTGATTGGATCAGCTGATAAGCGGCTTAGCGGCTTAGAAAAAGGGGGAGGGGGGAAAACCAGCAGGAACTCGCAAGACATTGTCGTCTTGCGAAGCAAGCCCATAGGAAATTCGTTTTGCGAAGCACCTCCAAAACGGAAAACTCTTTTGTCTAGCGAGTTTTCCATCTTGCGAGGCATTCGTCTTGCGGGGCACCACTGTACTTATCAAGGCTTTGAGGTTAGACCACTGAAGAAGCCTGGAAAACTACTTTGGGAGTGTGCTACCTGCAAGCCCCAGTAAAAGGGCCCCATTGGGGGTGAACAGCGGCCACTTGCTTACTTGGACAGCCAGGGCAAAACAGGTGCGAAACGCCGGCACCCTGTCTGCAACTTCATTAACATCCACCTACAACTTCATTGCATCTCTCAGTATTGTGAGCAACACTGAACTTACCTCTTGTTGTTTATCTTCATGAACTTACATAAGAAGATAAAGAAAACAAAAGACTGAGTTAAGCATCTGAAAAATCCATTGGAATCAGACATTATAAGTTCATCTTAGACTGGGTAGTTTGCAAGTTTCTGTGGCTTTGCGCAAGACTTTGTATTTTTCTCAGAAGATTGATGAAGAATGTATAATTATTTTGGTAATTATTGTGTGTATATTAGTGGCCAACGTGTTGCATGAGTCTATCAGCAGCACAGGTTGCATTTTTCTGGCAGGTATATATTGTAAGCAAAACTCGCAAGTTACACACAAGTGCATAAACAACAGTGTGTACATGCATTTGGTGCTCAGAAATATGTTTCTAAGTACAAACATGACATCTGAAACAGCTCCTGTGCCTGGGAGGCAACACTGTTGCGATTCTCACTGATTCTGACCTTCTTACACATTCTTTGGCCAAGGGATTGGAAAGAAAAGCAGACTCATCTTTTTCTCTCGTTGGTGCAATGCGAATATCAGCACTTGAGGGTAATCCAGTCCCTAAATCCCACATCAAGGGAAGGAACACGAAGAGAATTTTTTTAATTTGACACAGACAAGTGGAGATGTGTGCAGAAATGGGCAAGGTGAATCCCTTCCCGAGAACTAAAGAGTCAGAATCAAGGATGGACCGTTCCTGAAGCATCTCCCACAGTGAAATATTTCAGCTATGAACCATGCTTGAATGCAATTTATCCTCTTTAAGTAGCCCCTCTCCCCTCCCCTCTGCAAAGAGCCAGCCTGCCTCTGTTTCAAAGGTGACTGTCCATATGGGGTGGGCTGTATCATAGCTCAGAAGCAGAATGCATACAAAAAATCCTGGGTTCAGACACAATGTGCTGGTCCCGGGTGGGGGGGGTTACTGTGAGGCGTGGTCAGAGTCCGGTCCTGGGCCGAGGGTCTGGAGACTGTCCACCAAGGGCGAAGCGGGGTCCAAAGCAAGAAGCCAGGCGTGGTCAGGAACTCCAGAAAAACAGATCTGGGTGCTGGCAGAAACAGGTTTCCAATGTCGTTGCTCCCGCAACCTGGGACTGGGCTGACTCCTCTGGGGCCTAGGGCGGTCCCGGCCCACAGGTGACTCGCCTCTTCTGGCCTTAAGGCGAGCACTCCTCCTGAGAGAACCTAGTTCCCTCTGCCTCTCTGCCCTGAGCCTCTGCAGTTCAGGAGAGGCTGGAGGGTTACTGGACCCAGAGGCAGCCTCACCTTCTCCTGACAGAGCTGGGAGAGGAGCACCTGCAGGCAATGGGTCCTCAATCACCTCCGGAGCCAGAGTGGATTCATCTGGTGTCTGCTCCCGAGGATCCGGCACAGGTGCAGGCCCTACAGATTCAAGAGGCAGGGACTCCTGTGCAGGCTGGGATTCCTCCAGTCAGCCTCTGAATCAGATTCCCAGGCCATCACACACAAAAACCTTCAGGTAGGAGTGGGAAAGACCTTTTCCTGAGACCCTGGAGAGCCAGTCTGTGTAAATCAGGGATGCAGAACTGGATCTGGATCCTTCCACTGCCCAACTCCTGTGGATCAACAGTGATAAGTGGGTGAGGCCACCCACCTGTCAATCACCATTATGACACCAGATGACCATTTCAAAGGGGCTCATTCTCGGCATCCATCAGCTGATGATTACTGTGACAGAGCTGCTTTGAAGTCCATTTGTAGGTGCAGTATGGAGTTAAAACTGCACCCGAAGACACATTTGTCATCTGTCATGGCTGCTTTAGCTGAGATTCCTGCAATGCAGAGGGCTGGACTTGATGATCCTTGGGATCCCTTCCAACTCTATGATTCTATGATGGTATGATTTTTCCCTCTGCATGCTGGCAGGTGGAAAATGTGCGTTGGCAGACAGATGGAGTCTAACTGTGGCAGCAACTGGATCTCAAAGGGGGTCGCTCTCAGCCCCATCAGCTGATCAGCACTGAAAGCAAGACCCCACTGGCTGCACTACAGAGTTTTCAGTGGGGAGTTCCCTAGTGCAGATGATCCCAACCACGCCTTTACCTTTTCCCATACCTGATGTCACAGATGAGTCACTAGTTGGGTCTGCAGTCCAGAGGTGCCCCACTGCTGGAGATGAACCCAAAGGACAAATGATCCTTAGTTGCAGAAGGCAGCTTCTCCTCCGCCTGCACTTTCAGGATATTGGATTGAAGATAACTGAGTTTGCCCTGCTCCTCCACAAAGGTTAAACAGCAAGGATAACTTGGTGGATCCGACTGCCGTTTGACAGTCAGCCTGTGAATAGCATACTGGGGTCTATTCATATTGGATGAAGGTATGGGATTAGTCTTCACACAACACTCTCATACATACACAAATTAGAATTAGCTTAACATGAGAGATGCGCTTTCCCTCTGCCTAGTTGTGCTAAGACCCAAAGCTTATAACAACAGCCTGAGAGACTATGCTTTTGGTTACTTTCCCTGTTAGTATGTTTCAGACTATTTTCTAATAAAATGCCCTCTTTGGAGCTGTGTCTCAAATTGTTTCCATTTTAGCTTGCTATCTTTAATACTAAACAGGCATCTGTGAGATATGCAGTTAAAACAGGGACTTAAATGAGATTAATTCAAATGGCAGTTATGTCTGAGGAAATGAAATCTAACTGCATAAATAAGGATTAGTAATGCAGCCGAATGCATTCATTGTCTGAAAAGTTATTTGGCTGCCAGGATAGCTGTTTGTGTCCCAGGAATTGTATCAAGTACATTTAATTCTTGGGGCCAGATTCACCTTACTGGTCTTGCCAGCAAAAGCCTACATAAGGACTTCTGCTACTGAAAGGGGTCTTTTCCTCCCTCTCCTCACACACAACCCTCCAGATTGTCTCTGGGGTAGAGAGCAGAACCGTTTCCCTCCCACCCACTCCACCTTGTGGTCCCGACCACTGGCAACCCATGCTACACCACTGATCCACAGTCCACCATTTCTCATTCCAATCCTCCTATAGCATCTGCATCTCCCAGCCCATTCACAATAACAAATGCAAATAGTTCAAGAAGTAAAACATAGATACATGTTTATTATAGAAAGAGATTCACTATTGCTCTTCCTCTCTCTGTGTGTGTGTTAGCAAATATTAATGGGAGGGGGGACCTGCTCAAACTAACAACTACTCCCTTCCCCTCACAGCCTCCAAAGAATGTGCTTCAAGCTGTTTGGAGGAAACATCTCTGAGCATGCTCAGAAAGTTCCTAGGTTTCCCCAAAAGATAGCCCATTTATTGGCTGGCTTGAGGTAATGAAAAGAGGAAGGGGGCAAAACTGCACAACCAAGGCAAATGACTATTTGCCCTGTTAAGTTTAAAATTGGCTGTTCTGCCTGGAGACATATGAGTGAGACCTCTGGACCACATTAATAGTTTGGGATTGAGATTGGCTGAGTGGTGAAGACAGGTGGTTGGTCAGGGGATGGAAGACTGACAGAAAAGTATCCAGGACTACATTGAAATGCAGACCCTCCAAGTACCCTTATTTTCCAGGGATTTACAGAAGTTGTCCGAGTTTCTGAATTGATCCCAGAATCCCCTGTTTTTCGTTAGGACGTCCTTTTTTATCAGAGAAATGTTGGAGGGTATGGAGTTATGCAACCCCTGAGCCAAGGGGATAAGTAATGATACAACCTTTAGAAGACATCTGACGGCAGTTCTGCATAGGGAAGTTTTTAATGTTTGGTGCCTCCCAGAGCAGCTGGGACAACACAATCAGATGGGTGGGGTATGAATTATTATCATTATTGTTGAATAGGACATCCTCATTTTCATCAGAGAAATGTTGGAGGACATGAAAATGAATTGTGGAAGGATGTGGAAATGGAAAGGGTGTGGTTTTGAGATTTGGTAATTTTAAGCAAATTGCCAGCCATTTCACTTGGTAGGACTGAACCCTGGTTGCCCTAATGGATCATCCTCCACTGGCTATAGTTCAAGAACATCTGGAGGGCCACAGGTTCCTCATCCCTGATACCGACAGAGGAGCTCACCTTCTCAAATGTTGTCACGCCATGGGCAAGGCAGCCAGACTCATGGTCTGCAGAGGCATTTACATGGGACCTTTGGCAAATGAACCAAGTCATCACCCTAAGAGTAAACCTGCTATTTTCTTCCTTGCATCTAGTCCCGAGCGTATCCACATACTTGTTTTACTGATCATTCAGTTAGGACCAGGAAGGGAGTTGGATGTCTTTTGCCCAGGTACCATTTTTGACATGTAAGGCAACTAATCCACTGTGAGTTATTTATATGAGATATGTAAGAATAGTATCCTTTTAAAAACTAAACAAGGGAACAAAAACTATCACTGTAAAGGTGGGGGAAAGTATAAAAATGAGTTCATATCGTTAGACCCCTATGTCTTCCGATAATAAAACCATTATTACTATCTTTTGACAGCCTAATGGAAACTCTTCTTATTGCGCCTTTCAAACCCTTTCATGTTTCAGATATGTCTGCAGATCAAATAGTCTCTCAGCTTCCTTTCAGTCCCAGATTACCCCATACACAATTTACTCTGGAGTCACTGCAGGAATTGTATTTTTCTCCAATCTGTTTGTTTGTTTGTTTGTTTGTTTGTTTGTTTGTTTGTTTGTTTTTTGGAGCGGGGAGGAACCCATCAAACTGTTTTCAGGACTGACAGAGAAACCTGCCATACTTTGAGGCACAGGTGAGTAGTGATGGGCAACTAGAGATGGCAAAATCTGTCAAATTCAGTTTCATTCTAGTTCTCATTATTCCAGCCTCAAGTTCAATTCTCCACATTTCTACATCAGCCTGCATTAAAAAAAAAAAAGTCCTCATGAAAATTCACCAGCATTTTAATGTGAATTTCTCCTAACATACACAACTTTGCATACAATCTTGCCTAAAATGCATGTTTTTGCAAGCAGTTTCCCCTAATATATACTGCATTTCTGTATGTTATTTTCACTAATAAATGCATTTCTATGTACACTTTACCCTATCACATGCATTCTTTGTACACATCACTTGGCTGAATAACTCCATTGCAAAATCGAGATAAGTGTGAATTTTGAAAGGTGCCTGCATTTTGGTTTGCAAAATATTTCAGGAAGTGCAAACAAAATATGTGGGTTCACCTTTAAATACCTATGAGCAACACACACAAACCCTTTCTGCAACTCACTTCAAAACTGGGCATAGCAAACTGAGTAAAAAATCTCGCCAAAATCAGAAAGTAGGTTGGTTTACTTACTTCAAAACCTGTCTGGATCTCACTTGAATCTTCAAGCATTTGGCTACATCCTATGGTAAGTGGCATACAACTTTCCTCAAGAGTTTTGCTTGGTTCTGGGGTTTTCTTCTCCTTCTGGACCCAGATGTTGCCTATAATTGATGGATTTAATTCTCTGAGGAACAGCCACCTGCAAACCAGTTTGTAACAAATTTATGTTTCCCAATATGCATGCTTATATGCTTATTTCACCAGCCACTTCATCTGGCCATTCTCCCCATATTTATGTCCCTGTGACAAAATTCCCATCCACTTTAATTTGTATCGTACAGATGGGAATGGGTTGGCGGAAGTCCTCTTCACTTCCTTCCTCACTGCACGCAATACCAGACTCTCCTTTCTTGATATATACACCAGGAGTTATGAAACTTGTGAGTCACAGAGACAGCACAGATGTCAAGGAATCATAACCAGCATGGCTTTCCCATATGGTTTAGCAGTGGGAGGTCTCACAGAAAGGCAGTTCATTATGCAAGACATCCACAGCCACCAATATAGATGTAACAATGTCTTTCCAGAGCCCATTGAAGTAAATTATGTATGTACGGGATGCCTGGGTGCAGTAAGTCCTAAATAAACTAGTGCTCTCATGGGTAACGTTAAATCTCTCCCCATTCAAAATCAGGCTAGACAAAGGAAATGCTTTAACAGCCATGAAAGGTTAGACTATATCCCTAACAGAAACAAGGAGGAAACATGCAAAGGGGCATTTTTTAAATTAAAAAAGCCCAGCACTTCCCCAATACATTTCAGGCGTTGCAATTCTTTTCCAAAGATGCTGGACTACAAAACAAAAGGTGTTTGTTGTTGTTTAGTCATTTAGTCGTGTCCGACTCTTTGTGACCCCATGGACCAGAGCACGCCAGGCACTCCTGTCTTCCACTGCATGGATCACTGCCTTGTCGTGGCAAAGGGGCTTGAACAACTCAGAGAAGCTATGAGCTATGCTGTGCAGGGCCACCCAAGATGGACAGGTCATAGTGGAGAGTTTTGACTAAACGTGATCCACCTGGAGCAGGAACCGGCAAGCCACTCCAGTATCCCTGCCAAGAAAACTCCATGGACAAAGACAACAGGCATATAAAAAACAAAAGGTAGACGTCCTTATTTTTTACATTTTATCTCACCCTAAAAGTCCAAGGAACTCAACGTGGTATACAAATCCTCTCCCCCTTTCCTCGTTATAGCCCTGTATGGTAAGGTAAAGGTAAAGGGACCCCTGACCATTAGGTCCAGTCATGGCTGACTCTGGGGTTGCGGTGCTCATCTCACTTTATTGGCTGAGGGAGCCAGCGTACAGCTTCTGGGTCATGTGGCCAGCATGACTAAGCCGCTTCTGGAGAACCAGAGCAGCACAAGGAAACGCCGTTTACCTTCCCGCCGGAGAGGTACCTATTTATCTACTTGCACTTTGACGTGCTTTCGAACTGCTAGGTTGGCAGGAGCTGGGACCGAGCAACGGGAGCTCACCCCGTCACGGGGATTCGAACCACCAACCTTCTGATCAGCAAGTCCTAGGCTCAGTGGTTTAACCCACAGCACCACCCACATCCCCCTCTATGGTAAGTTAAGCTAAATCCATGTCTCACTGGTCCATGATCCAGCACGTATACATCATACGCCACAGCATTTTATTCCCCTTTAATGTTACAGAAATACACATACAAACATATGCAAAACATTAAAAGGAATTAACGTTTGTGGTATGCACACAAAGTGATTTCTCGTGATTGCTGCAATCACACCCCCCCCCCCATTCCATATTGTCATGAAATGGATTTTTAGCAGAGGAAGGTGTCCCTGATTGGGTGTTGTTGGGTTTTGGGGTTGTTTTTTAGTATTTGATTGTCCAGTAGAGACAGATGTTGTTAACTGGACCTCCAGAGTAGGAGGGTGTGACTCGCCTGGTGGGTTGTTAAACCTCCCCCAGTAACTATAAATATCCTATTCATAAAACTGTCTGGCACAGTTGCTGCTTGATGCACGTTTTAGAATGCTCCCTCCTAGACTTGCTGCTCAACTTTCTTTGGAACACTACCTGTTGATTAATAAACCTTTGTGGTACATATAACCAGCTGAAGGCAAACCCTGAAGTAACGTAACAAAGCATGAGCTTCTCTCCTCCACCATGCAGATAGTCTGCAGAATGTGACCGGTGTTCTATGCACAGGCCTGGTCATGCAGAGGCCTGGTTCTCCCGCTCGATAAAGGGCAGGCAGGAGAGGGAGGGTGCCACAAAACTGGCATGGGGACGCATTTGCACAGGCCCCATGTGCACTATACATTTAAAGAAGCAGCAACATCTGGAAGGCGCTGCTCCAGGAGTTGGCAGGCAACTCAAAGGTCACTTAGTCCAACTCAGTGGCGTATGGAGATGGGTGTGGTGAGGGCGGCATGCCCTGGGTGCCATCCTGATGGGGGGTGACATCGCCGCACCACACATACCCCGTTGCTCGCCATGGCCGGTGTGTCCCCCGGACGCTGGCCGCAGCCAGTGCAACCCCAGGACGCTCACTGTGGGCAGCTAGCCCTGCTCCTGCTCTGGGTACCGGAGCAGCTTTTTCCGCTTCTGGTCCAACTCCCTGCTGATTCAGGAAATCCACTACCCTAGCATCTCCAACAGGTGACCATCCACCTTCTGCTGAAAAATAATCAACAAAAGAAAGACAACTGCTATTGAAGGCAGTGTGTTTCAAGGCCAATCCACTGGTAACACCAGGAGTTTCTTATTAGTTTTGATGGGTTTTTAAAGCTCTTCTCTGTTTGGGTTGGGATATCTTCCTTCTTCCCCTATCTTCCTTCTGCAAAAGCCGTGGTGTGCTTCCTATCCTCCAGCATCGGGAGACAATGCTGGAACCATCATTGACCAGCTTTTCCACCTGCCTTGCCCCAGTTCCCCTGCCTGGGAACACGTTGCTTCAATAGTCTTGTTTTCGCTTTTCCCCCCAATTTTTTTTTATTGATTTCCCCCCCCCAAAAAAATTGACAAACACTCAAACATACATCTTAACTGTACTTAATCCAATCTTAGTAACGTTGTTGAGTGACTTCCTCAAATTCCTCTGGCTGAGTTTCACTGTATATCATTGTAACAGCTTTCCAAAACCAATTTTCTTATAAAATTAACTTAATCACTTAGCATCTTTCTTTCTTTTCATTTTAACTTTAAACATATTATTCTCTAACATTACATATTTAAATCCTAAGCCTATCTGGTATTTGCAAGTTTTTTCCAATTAAGTTATCTTAGCATATTTAACTAAATAGTCTTTGAATTTCATCCATTCCTCCTGGTACTCCTCCTCCTTCTGGTCGCGGACTCTTCCGGTCAGGTCGGCTAGCTCCGAAAAGTCCATCACCTTCATCTGCCATTCCTCCACTGTTGGCACTTCTTGTGTTTTCCAATTCTTGGCTAACAAAATTCTAGCTGCAGTTGTGGCATACAAAAACAATCTAACATCTTTCTTGGGCAATTCCAAACCTGTCATTCCAAGAAGAAAGGCGTCTGGTTTCTTAATAAATGTATATTTCAACATTTTTTTCAATTCATTATAAATCCTCTCCCAGAAGTCTTTCACCTTGGGGCAGGACCACCACATATGATAAAAGGTACCTTCTTTTTCTTTACATTTCCAGCATAATTTATCACTATTATGATATGTCTTTACCAATTTTACAGGGGTTAAGTACCATCTATACATCATTTTCATAATATTTTCCTTTAACACCATACAAGCAGTGAACTTGACCCCTTTCCTCCACACCCTCTCCCAATCTTCAAACATTATGTTATGTCCCACATCTCTTGCCCAATCTATCATCACAGATTTAACTTGCTCATTCTTTGTATGCCATTCCAACAATAGATTATACATTTTAGACAAAGTTTTAACTTTAGAGTCCAACAACTCCATTTCCAACTTAGTTTTTTCCAAAGCAATAGTCTTATTTTCTCTTAACGTTTTTGTGGGGAGCGGACTTTGCCTTTTTGGCAAGATTGCAGATGTGTTTGGTTTTCAATACTGTGGAAATTTTTTGAATTTGAGCGCCTTCTCCATGGCTGCTGAGAAGGCCCTAGAGAAGGCAGACTGGCTCCCTCCCTGTTGTCCTTCTGCCAGCAAGTGAAGTCCTCCTCATTCCAACAGGCTTTGGGGAACTGACTGCTTTTAATGAAAGGGCTGGTGCTGTGCTGTTTGTACTGTAACTATTTGTATGATTTTAATAGATTTTTTTATTTGTGTATATACATATATGCATAATTTTATTTAGGGAAGCTGTGATAATAATAATAATAATAATAATAATAATAATAATAATAATAATAATAATTATGCCCCACCCATCTGCCTGGGTTTCCCCAGATACTCTGGGCGGCTTCCAGCAAATTATTAAAACACAATAATTCATCAAATATTAAAAGCTTATATATATGTTGTGACCTTATATATATGTTGGAAGCTGCCCAGAGTGGTTGGGGCAACCCAGTCAGATTGGTGGGGTACATATAATAACATTAGTAGTAGTAGTATCCCAGCTTTCCACAGTTCCAACCATGGCAACTTACAACATGAAAACAACCCACATAACAACAACATACCAAAAGTAGTCATAAACAATAAAGAAAATGTTAAAAGTGCACAACCAAACTGAACTATTTTCACATAAATCACAAGATTTTTAATAAAGATACAAACAACCAGCAGCAACAACACCCCCTCCCACAAAAATCCTCAAATAACACCAATATGTCCTGTCTAGAGGCTCAAATTGTTCAGCTTGCTCCACAAAATTTTTGATAGATGGAGACAGATGAAGATGCCTTCTGTCATTCTGAGAACATAGAATCATAGAGTTGGATGGGAACCTGAGGGTCATCTAGTCCAACCCCCTGCGTTGCAGGAAACATCAACACATGGTCCCCCGTCAAATTTGAAACCGTACTGGTCCCTACTTAGCTTTGCAACTGTGTTAGCAGCTTTATTGCTGTTGCGCCACTACTGCAAAAAGTATGCTACTGTCTTGATGTGCTGCCCTCCTTTTTGATCCTAAAAAGTTCAAGTGAAGAGAATAGTTGTTTCTCTCTGTGTGTTTGAAGTAGGTCATCAAACAAGGGGTGAATATGCTTTGCCATAGTCATACATAGTTTTTGTGGGTGGTCGCACTGCTAGTTCAAAGGATCATAGTTCTGAAATTCTATTTACATGTCACAAATGTGTGACCATCTGCTGCCATCTGCCCAGTTTACAGCACTGAGTTCAGAGTACACTATTCATTCTGTACAAGTAACGATTCCTGGAGGGGTTTCTACTTTCACCATATTGCACAATATCTAGAAAAAAGCACCCTCTCATTCAACTTATGCCAATTAGCAAGACTTGAGCTGCAAGACGGAAATTTCAGACTTTGTTTCTGTAATTGTTTATTATACCTAAATGTGGGGGGGGGGGGTGGTAAAAGGGAATTGGTTCTTAGCAGGAAGCCTGGAACATGTCTATTTTCAGCTTCAGCCGTACTTTATTCAGAGGATGTTTGCCAAGTCATCCATTTGACTGTCTAGAAAATGGACAATCTCATTATCCTTCTCCATCCTAATGATAGGACATAAGACCATAGCAGAGCTTCTGAAATTGGGATGTCAGACAGTCAATGCACCACCACCAAACCGTGGCCAAAGGAGTGATTTACAGGGAAATTCTCCAGAATGGCAAGAAAGACCCTTCTCAGATTAGAGTGGGTTGTATCGTAATGCCTAACACCAACGCCTCCCAGTCTGATATACTCACTAGGATGATTAACACGATCCCTGACAATTGCTTATGGGAGTTGAAGTCTAACATCTGATGGACTACACTGCGTAAGAGATACTGAAACTAACACAGGGTCAGAAATTCTAGGTCATGTTAATAAATTAGATTAGGTCCAGTTGGCAGAAGGTCCAAAGAAGCTAACAATCGTATCCACAACAAAGAGACAACCAGTCTAGCCTTAGGCCTTTTGGAGGAGAGCTCTGGTCCATCCTAGCATTTCACCTAACCCCGTTTTGAGGCATGGCCTGAAAACAGAACTGCTGACCCTCTCTCTCAGCTCCTAAGTGGGCAGTCCTAGTAATGGCACTAGGAGTCAAGGAAACAAACAACTTCATGTTCACAGGCTTCTTAGGTCCTTGAAGCAGGACTCTAAGGAACACAGAATATAGCTGTGGCCAAAACTGACTATGGAGCCATGCTAAAAGAGCATCTCCCTCCCCATCGTTCAGCCCAGACACGGAGATCCAGCTCTGAGGGCCTTCTGGTGGCTCCCTGATTGGGAGAAGAGAAGTGACGCTACAGGGAACCAGGCAAGGGGCCTTATTGGTATTGGCACCTTCCCTGTGGAACACCCTCCCATCAGATGTCAAAGAGATGAGTAGATATAACTTTTAGAAGTCATGTGAAGGGAGTCCTGGATAGGGAACCCTTTTCATGTGTAATGTTTTAATCTGTTTTAATGTATGTTGGAAAGCCCCCCAAAGTGCCTGGGGCAACCCAGTCAGATGGGTTGGGTACAAATAATTCAACTATTGTTGTGGTGGTGGTGGCATGAACCAACAACATTAAAAGCCATCAGAGACCACAAAGTCACTCTGTGATGGTGCTCGCACCACATGAACCCAGCCTGCCCCACCATTTTTCTCATTCATCTTCTGACAGTTGCATCTTTCCACTATCATAGGGTATCAGATTTGTGGCCCTCCAGATGCTCTTAGACTCCAACTCCCATTATTCCTGACCATTGAGCCATGCTAGCTGGGGCTGATGGGAGTTGGAATCCAGCGTCTGGAGGGTCACAGGTCAGCCATCCCTACCCTTGAAGTCGCAGTGAGCATACACTTGCCACATGGGTCTCCTCCTGCTGTTTGGAGGAGAATTGTGGAGATTATTCTCCCCACCTGCCTTCCTCCCTATCACAATTTTGTGATAAGTGCCTGAGTGACACAGGGAGAGAGAGAGGGAGAGAGAGAGAGAATGAGTATGTGTCTGTAAGTGTGCATGAAAGGCTCAACTCACCGTTGGCTCCAGCCACAATATGGCTCTTAGGGGCAGTAAGGTTGCCTGCCCCCTTTCAAAAGACTTGGTGCACCACTTGCACACCAATGTCTACCTTCCCTCTTATGGTGCTACTCACTTCCACCTACTTCATAGCTGGTCAAACGAGGCTGTCAGAGAAGAGGAAGACATGAGGTTCCTAAACCAACCATTGACTGAGTCTGCATCTCAAAGTTGTTGTTGTTGTTGGGGAGTTTGTGTCAGTCCTCATTCTGTGGAGTTGCATGCCCAGACCCAAAATCATCACTAGACAAGCTGCAACATCTTGCTATTCGGAGCACTCCCAACAAAAGGGGGGTGGGGGTTACAACTTAGGAACCATACACCGAAACTCTTCTTTTACTAAGCTTCCTGCTCCCAGATTTCCCCGAACAGCCTTTGAGATTCTAAATGGGGGGAATCAGTCCAAGTGTGGAGAATTGTAAAGGTCACGGTAGTATAGAACACTCCTCACACCACACCATACATTAAACATTTCGGGGGACTCATTATCGTCACGGAGGCTGCGAGATGAGAAAGCAACAGGACCATGTTAAATGGATCCCTCTGACAATTTATAATGAGGCCAGTACTTGTAAGGGGTATAAATGGATGCTATTTTCATTATGGATTTTAGCATTCCAGATCCTCCATAAGCACCATATTGCATTTCTCAAGTTACAATGCATTACCAACTACCAGATGAATAAAAGGATTTTATATACCCCCTGGCATTTCCATCTGTCCGTGCCTGTATAAAGCACTGGTTTCAAGCAGCGGTGGCCTTTTTAACAGCAGAGGTTGCTGCTCGTTGCTCTAGGAGCCTGCCTTTCCCCAGCAGCTAATTAATGAGGGGCTGGTGGACATCACTCCAGGCTACGGAGGTCTTTGGCTCCATCTGTCAACAAAAGAGTAGCACTGAGTGCACAGAGGCAACACGCACTTAGGGCTTCTTCAGTGAAGTAGCAAAGAGGGGGAGGGTGTCTAAGAGAATAAGCGAGGCAAGCACAGCCAGACCAAATGCTGGAAGCAGGAAGCAGTGCAATTCATTTGTCCTTTTTGAGTGGGATTGAAGAGCCCCGCTTTCTTTTCTGAAAAAAGAAGAAGCCACTGCCAAGCAAGTAACATTAGCCAGAAGAGCAAAGGACTTCAAATCTTTTTGTGCAATTAATTGGAGGGAGTGGAGAATGTTTCCGGCTGGTGCTTCTAGTTTGCATCTTGCATATATATATATATATTCAGATTTTCATTTGTTACATATCCCAGTTAGGAATGCTCTTCTATTTAGCAAGTTTTGGAAATAATAATCACATCCTGTCCTAGCTTGGGAGCCCCAGATGGGGATGCATCTAGCTACTTTAAGAGCTCCTGGGTGCAGATGGATATGCTTACAGAAGGCTGCTTCCTTGCATGGCTCTCCCTTGTTCGAAGACCTGGGGGGCCAGGTCTCTGTATGCAGACCTCACAACTCTTGCCAGGTCACACCTATCCCTGAACTACTTCCCCTCATTGGCCCTGCTCTGTGCTCTTCTCAGATGCTTCTCCTGGCTGCAGTAATAGAATCACAGAAGTACAGAAATGGAAGGGACCCCAAGGGTGATCTAAGTCCAACTCCCTGCAATCCAGGAATCTCAGCTAAAGCTTCCATGACAGATGACCATCCAACCTCTGCGTAGAAACCTCCAAGGAAGGAGAGTCCACCACCTGCCAAGGGAGACTATTCCACAGTCAAACAGCTCTTGCCATCAGAAAGTTTTTCCTGCTCTTTAGTCAAAATCTTTCTTGTAGCTTGAGTCCATTGGTTCAGGTCCTAACCTCCAGAGCAGGAGAAAACAAGTTAGCTCCATCTTCTAACTGCAAGCCCTTTACATAGAGAAAGGTGGCATGTAGAAACCTCTTAGTTTTGTGTGGCTAGAACGTACCCTACCTTCCACATGTAAGAGTCACCTCTGTTGTCCTGTCCACTGTAGGCTGGGCCTTGCTCATCTCTGACATGAGAAAGTTGCCTATGAGCAGGGCTATCCCAAGACTTTTCAGCACCCACAGGATGGTGCCCCTCCTCCTGCCAGTTTAGTGATGGAGGTGACGATGTAGAGAAATGTTGCATGATTTCTGTTTAAAGTCAAGCGCCAGCTGTTATGAAATAGGTTGCAGAACTCACCATCTTAACAACTGGATTCCTAAATGTTTCTATTTCTTATTTGGTTTTGGAAGCTTCAGTGACCGCTCTTTTCAGTTTAAGCTTCCTAAAATGGGAAGCCGTGAGAATGGTTAGGCTGCAATCCTAGGCACATACTGGAAAGTAAGTCCCATTGAACTCAAGTGGAACTTACTTCTGAGTAGACATGTAGAGGTTTGCAGTGTAAGGCTCTATTTACATTTAAGGACTAAACACGCCACGTGTTCCCTAAATAAACCGCTGGCTGTTGTACCGTTACAATGTTAATTACGTGGACCGTCCTACAACCACCTGGAAAGGAAAGGAAAGGAAAGAAGCATTGGAGGCTGCCTCACCTCCTTCCCTTCCTCTGTCCTGGAGTTTTGGGAGAAGGGTTATATTGTAGATAGTGTGGGGGTCTTCCCTGCCTCCCTTACCAGCTCCTTCCTCCCAAGAAAGGAAGTTTGTGTGTGCAACCCTTAGGGGTTGGGAGGACAGCAGCAAGTTCTCATGCTAGTAAAGGACTTCTCCTCCTCCATCTGCCACACATGGTGCTGCCTCTCCTGGTTTGCCACCTGAGGCACCGGCCCTGCCTATGAGGAAATGTGACTCCTGGGATGAAACATGTTCCCTGTCCCTTGCCTCTCACCTCATCTTCCTTCCCTCCTACCAGTCCCAATTTGCAACGGGCAACACTGGTAGGCACTGCTTTGAGCTCCTTGAAGTAAGGATAGGAGGCCGGTGGGAAACAGAAAGATCTTCAGATGCTTTCCAAACAATGATTAACCAGCTTAGGCATCAGTTTATAACACACACACCCAATCAAAGATTAAAAAATGAGCCCTCAAACATATTGTCAAATTTATGATAGCTTGAAGTGCACTGTGATCTGTGTTCATGTGCTATAACCAACTCCAGGTGTGATAAATTTCCAGCCGAGAAAATGTTTTTATGTTAGTCCACCAACACTGCCATCCATCATATTTCCATTATTTTCTTTGCATTCATTATATCTAGACACATACTTCAGAAAATAAAGATTAATACATCCAGGCATAATCTGTCTCAGGTACCCAAATTTTCATTAGTACCCCAAATATGTCACATTGACTAGGACTCTATGTTCTGCTAACTTTATTTCAGAGTTTCAAAACTTGAGCATTTTATTCAACATGGCCCTAAGGAGATTGCTTCAACCAGCATAAGCATTTCTGCTCGCCCAACAGAATATTTTTTAAAAAATGATATTTATTGGAAGTTTAAAAATTACAGAAAAAAGAAAAAAAAGAAAACAATAAAAAAATTAACAGAACATACATTACAATACATAAAAAGAAAAACATAAAAAATACAACAATACAGCAAAAAGAAACAAAAACACTAAAACACACATCCAATATTCCATATCTTTACCTTTCATTTACTTGTTTCATCGACCTCCTCACACCTCCCTTTTTTGTATTCTAGTTCAATTAACTATTTCAGCAAATTCTTTCCATCTTTCTCAATTTTTGTTCTATAATTTATCTTAACGGTCTAACCTTAAATTTTTTCATTTTGGCCCATTATCAATCAGCTTTTACTTAATTCTTTATTACATTTCTGCTAAAACCATATCGCTTCATTCCAGCATCCTTCTAACATTCATTAATTTTGCAATGTTTTTGTAAATATACTTTAAATTTTTTCCAATCTTCTTCCACCGACTCTTCTCCCTGGTCTCGGATTCTGCCAGTCATTTCCGCCGGTTCCATGTAGTCCATCAGCTTCATCTGCCATTCTTCCCTGGTGGGTAGATCTTGTGTCTTCCAATACTTTGCGATAAGTATTCTTGCTGCTGTTGTGGCGTACATAAAAAAATTCCTATCTTTCCTTCACACCAATTGGCCGACCATGCCCAGGAGAAAGGCCTCTGGTTTCTTCAGGAAGGTATATTTAAATACCTTTTTCATTTCATTATAGATCATCTCCCAGAATGCCTTAATCTCTGGGCATGTCCACCAAAGGTGAAAAAATGTACCTTCAGTATCATTACATTTCCAACATTTGTTATCGGGCAAATGATAGATTTTTGCAAGCTTGACTGGTGTTATGTACCACCTGTAGATCATTTTCATTAAATTCTCTTTTAAGACATTACCGTATTTTTCGCCCTATAGGACACACCATCCCATAAGGCGCACCTAGTTTTTTGGGGGGGAAATAAAGGGGGGGAAATAATTTTTTTCCCCAGGCGCGGGGCTGGGGCGGGGGAGGCCCGAGCTTCCCCGACCCCAGCCCCCAAACAGGCAGCTCTCTGCAAGCTGTGGGAGCCCAGCGCTGGCTCCCGCTGCTTGCGGAGAGGTCCGTGAAGCCTGGACGCGCTGATCTCAGCATGCGCAGGCTTCGGCATGCAGGCAACTCTCCGCAAGCAGCGGGAGAGCTCCCGCTGCTTGCGGAGAGGTCCGCGAAGCCTGGAGAGCGAGAGGGGTCGGTGCGCACCGACCCCTCTCGCTCTCCAGGCTTCAGAGAAAGCCTGCATTCACCCCATAGGACGCACACACATTTCCCCTTCATTTTGGAAGGGGAAAAAGTGCGTCCTATAGGGCGAAAAATACGGTACATGCCGTAAACTTCATACCAATGGTCCATAACTGTTCCCAGTCAGCCACCATAATATTATGTCCAACATCTTATGCCCATTTAATCATAGCAGATTTCACCGTTTCATCTTGAGTATTCCATTTCAACAGCAAGTTATACATTCTTGACAAATTCTTAACTTTAGGGTCTAACAATTCTGTTTCCAATTTTGATTTTTCTACCTGGAAGCCTAATTTTTTGTCCAAGTTATATGCCTCCATTATTTGATAATAATGGAGCTAATCTCGTACTCTGTTTTTTAATTTTTCAAAGCTCTGCAGTTTTAATCTGTCACCCTCTTGTTCCAAAATTTCCCAATACTTCGGCCATTTGGCCTCCATATTGAGTTTTTTCTGAGCCTTTGCTTCCACTGGTGACAACCATCTTGGGGTTTTATTTTCTAACAAATCCTTATATCTTATCCAAACATTAAGCAGTGCTTTTCTGACAATATGGTTTTTGAACGCTTTGTGTGCTTTAACCTTATCATACCACAAATATGCATGCCAACCAAATACATTATTGAAACCTTCCAAATCCAACACATCCGTGTTTTCAAAAAGCATCCATTCTCTCAGCCAACAAAATGCGGCTGATTCATAATAAAGTTTAAGGTCTGGCAGGACAAATCCACCTCTTTCTTTAGCATCTGTTAATATCTTAAATTTTATACGGGGCTTCTTGCCCTGCCAGACAAATCTAGAGATATCTCTCTGCCACTTCTTGCAACAGTCCATTTTGTCCAAAATTTGCAGTGTTTGAAACAAAAACAGCATTCTTGGCAATAAGTTCATTTTTATCACAGCAATTCGGCCTAACAACGATAGCTTCAAATTTGACCATATTTCTAAATCCTTTTTCACTTCAGTCCAACATTTTTCATAGTTATCCTTAAATAAATTCACATTCTTAGCAGTCATGTTAACTCCTAGATATTTCACTTTCTTAACCAGTGTCAATCCAGTCTCCTGAAAATTATCTCTCTCAATCTCAGTTAGATTCTTCTCTAAAACCTTAGTTTTTGTCTTATTCAACTTAAAACCTGCTACCTGACCAAATTCTTGAATTAGTTCTAATACTCTTTTAGTGCTAGATTCTGGCTCCTGTAAAGTCAATACCAAATCGTCAGCAAATGCTTTCAATTTGTACTGTTTAGCTCCCACTTGTATACCTTTAACCAATTGGTCCCTTCTAATTATGTTTAACAAAATCTCCAGGACCAATATAAAAAGCAATGGAGAGATTGGGCAACCTTGTCGTGTTCCTTTCTCAATCTTAAATTCTTCCGTCACTACATTGTTCACAATTAATTTGGCCTTCTGTTCTGAATAAATTGCACCTATACCATTTCCAAAACCTTGACCAACCCCCATCCCCAATAAATTCTTCTTCATAAAACTCCAGGAAATGTTGTCAAAGGCTTTATCCGCGTCCACAAATATCAAAACTGCTTTGGTATTAATCTTCACTTGTAATTTTTCTAAGATATTAATTATATTCCTCGTACTATCAGACAAGTGTCTGCCCGCTTGATCTTTATGGATTTCTTCTGTTAACACCTTTTTTAATCTTTTAGCCAAAATGTCTGCAAAATTTTTATAGTCCACATTAAGCAGTGATATGGGGCGGTAGTTCTTGAGCTGTGTCTTTTCAGTCTCTGTTTTCAGTATAAGTGTGATGTAAGCTTCCTTCCATGACTCTGGTGCCCTTTTCCCTTCCAATATTTCATTACAGACTTCCTTTAAAGGTTGTATTAACCATTCTTTCAAAGATCTGTAATATCTTGAAGTCAGTCCATCCGGTCCTGGAGATTTGCCTAATTGCATATTCTGAATGGCCCCTTCTACTTCCTGTTCCGTTATTTTGTAATTCAGCATTAATTTATTTTCTTGGGGAATTTTTTGTAGTCCATTCATTTTCAAAAATTTATCAATATCCATTTCTTTCTGCTTCTCCTGTGTATATAGTTGTTTAAAATACCTCTGGAAGCACTTTCTAATTTCCACTGGATTCTGTATATTCTTTCCTTCCACTTCCAAATTCGTGATGGTATTAAGTTTTTGTCTTTTTTTCATTTGCCAAGCCAACAGTTTCCCATACTTATTTGCCAATTCAAATGTCTTTTGTCTCATCTGTTTGATCTTCCATTCTATTTCCTGATTCATCATTTTCATGTATTGTACTTGATATAACTTTATCTCTTTCAAAATCTCCTGGGACTTTGGTTTCACCCTCAAATTCTTCTCCCCTTCTTTTATTTTTTCCAGGATTTTGTCTTTTTTCTCATTTTGCATTCTCTTCTTAATTGCGTTCTGTTGTATCAAAAATCCTCTCATGACAGCTTTACTTGCATCCCAGATTACTCTTTTTTCCACAGTAGTGTTCATATTTATCTCAAAATAGTCTCTCAAAGTTTTTTGGGCCTTCTTAGTAAATTCTTCATTCCTAAACAAAGTATCATTCATCCTCCATCTAAAGGAACCAATTGGCATCAATTTCATTTCCATCTTCACGGCATTATGATCGGAGCAGGTCTTAGGGCAGATTTCAACTTTGCTAGTCTTCGGAGCCAGTCCTCTGGTTACCCAAATTTGGTCAATTCTTGTCCATGTCATTTTAGCCTCGGAGAAGAAAGTTCCCTCTCTTCCCAGAGGGTTCTTCGTTCTCCAGATATCAACTAAGTCCATATTTTCAGTCATATCAAAGAAAGTTTTTGATAGTCTTCCATCCTTGGTGACTATCTGTCTTTGTGCCTTATCCATATTTGTAGACACTACGCCATTCATATCTCCCATCAAAATCATATTGTAATCCATATAGTCCATCAGAGTCTCATGTAACTTCTTAAAGAATTCTGATTTTCCTTCATTTGGTGCGTAAATACCTATTATCAGGAATTTTTCTCCTTGCGTTTGAATTTCAATTGCTACAAATCTTCCTTGATTATCTTTAAATATAAATTTTGGTGATAGACTCTCCTTTGCATAGAGGACCACTCCTCTCTTTTTTTACTTTATCTGATGAGATAAATTCTTGGCCTAATCTTTTATTATTCAATAACTTCCTGTGTAACCTTGTCACATGTGTTTCTTGTAAACAAATCAAGTCCAAATGCTCTTTTTTTCAATAAATGAAATACTCTCCGCCTTTTTTTCAGGGCTGTTCAGTCCGTTCACATTCCATCTCAAGACCTGGAGCGCCATCATGTGGTTACTTTGGTACCCCCCCCCAACTGCCCCCAAAGCTTGCTCCTCTTCTGTTGGTGGTGGTGTTGGCACGTTCACTGGGGGGTCCAATCCAAAAGATAATGTCGATATGTCCAATGTTCCCCTGTTTGGTGATCTTCTCTCCAATGCTGTTGGCTCTTTTCCAATTCCCTTCTGCAGGTCTTCTTCGTATTTAAACAGAAACTTTATTTTATCTTCTACTGATCTTATATTTATTTTCCTTCCTTTGAAACTGAAGGATAGGCCTTGAGGAAATTCCCACCTGAAGATGATTTTGTTCCTTCTCAACAGGGCAACCAAATCTCCAAAGTTGGACCAAAGGTCCAAAAGATGTTTTGGGATGTCTTTAAATATTTCCACTCTTGACTGATGTATTACCAAAGTCTTCTCGTAATGCCAGCCCAAAATTTTGTCTCTCTCTTCTTTAGATCGGAGGGTAATCAAACAGTCTCTTATTCTGTTCTTCTCCTTCTTCCCTCCTCTTCCCAGTCTGAAGGCCCTCACAATTCTAAACTCTTCTTTTTCCAAATCCAAGTCCCAATGATCTGCAAATTCCTCCGTGAGATAGTCTATCAGGCAGTCTTTTTCCAGTTCAGGTACAGCTCTAATCCTCAAGTTTGTCTGTTTTTCCTTAAGCTCAATCATAGAAAGCGCCAACTTATGGTCCTCAAGTTGCTTCTGAAGGTCTGGAACTCTCTCTGTTTCCAGCTTAGTTACCTTCGCTTCCACAGCAACAACCTTTTCCTTAACTTCCTCTGCGATCTGTCGAGTTGAATTAGACTCCTGAATCAATTTCTCAATAGCTTCTGTATTTGAATTAACTTTTTGTCCCAAACTATTTATACTTTGTGTATTCTGATTTATACTTTGTGTATTCTGATCCAATTTTTTATTCATTTGTTCCAATGATTCATTTATTTTGCTCAGAGCAAGTGCCAGAGCCTCTTCTGAAATCATTCCTTTTGGTTTAGTATGCGTTGATACAGCCACAGATGAAGCAGGAGGGCCAGATGTAGAAACTCTTCGCCAAGACTTCCCAGACCTTGTTATTTTGTCTTGGATTGGCGGGTCTATTTTTTCTTTTCCATCTGCCATAACACTTAAGACTCTGGGACTGTGGAACTGACCTTGAAGGGCTTATCTTTAGAATTGGAAAATTCCAATCCTTGTAGCAATTTCAAAGTCCTCCTCTAGAGGGAAATAGTTACTATTTATATTGTGTTAGTCCAAAATGTCGCTTTTTTAAAAAACCACAATTGCACCAGTATATTTAGTATCAAATCTCAGCTACTATTACTCAGTTTCTTTTACTCCTTTTAGTCCCTTTTGAGTCAGAAGAGGGTAATTGAAACAATGTATCACTCTTGTTTCACTAACTGTCAATGAACGGTCTATTCACAGTCTATGCAGAGGTCCAGAATACAACAATCTTAGTGGCAGCCCATTCCCAGGTTCTGAGCGATGGAAATTTAGCTTCTTTCCCTCTCTTTTTGCAGGCAAATATTGTCCAAAAACTCCCCCCCCCCTTTTCCTGCTTCCAGGGGGGGGGGGTTCGCTATTTTTAGTGGTGGAAATTTAGACGTTTAAAGTAAACTTTCCAAGGCTTTAGCTTAATCCTGTTTGCTTCCGACTGTTTACTGCTCGCCCAACAGAATAATCTCTCCGCTCCTGCTGTGTGCTGTCTCCTAACCTTCCCAAGCAGATCTGGGCATGGGGAAAAGGGATGAAGCCCATTCTGCTAGCAGGAATCATTGAACTGGCTGTTGCTAGCACAACTATTTACCTGAATATGGTCATTGCTCTTTGGGGAGTGAGATATCTAGAGTGCATGACATCTAGACATGAATGTCTCTTTCATGGGTTATAAAGATATATAGCCATTATAAGGTGAATAAAGACAAATGCAGGGCACTGTAATTCTATTGCTTGACATCTGGCAAACCTCTGGTGTCTCAAATGCCCACAAGCATAGCCCATCCTTGTATCTCAGGATTCTGCATGCAATTATGAGAACTAAAAACTTTGTAGAAAATAAAATCTGTACACATGAGGATCACACAAATGCACGAAACACACCGAGCTTAGAAATGCTAATATCAGATTGGTCAAGAGATGTGGGACATAACATAATGTTTGAAGACTGGGAAAGGTTGTGGAGGAAAGGGGTCAAGTTCACTGCATGTATGGTGTTAAAGGAAAATATTATGAAAATGATGTATAGATGGTACTTAACTCCTGTAAAATTAGCAAAGATCTATCACAATAATGATAAGCTTTGTTGGAAATGTAAAGAAAAAGAAGGTACCTTTTATCATATGTGGTGGACCTGCCCCAAGGGGAAAGACTTCTGGGAGAGGATTTATAATGAATTGAAAAAAATGTTGAAATATGCATTTATTAAGAAACCAGAGGCCTTTCTTCTTGGAATGACAGGTTTGGAATTGCCCAAGAAAGATGTTAGATTGCTTTTGTATGCCACAACTACAGCTAGAATTTTGTTAGCCAAGAATTGGAAAACACAAGAAGTGCCAACAGTGGAGGAATGGCAGATGAAGATGATGGACTTTTCGGAGCTAGCCGACCTGACTGGAAGAGTCCGCGACCAGAAGGAGGAGGAGTACCAGGAGGAATGGATGAAATCCAAAGACTATTTAGTTAAATATGCTAAGATAATTTAAACAGAAATACATGCAAATACCAGATAGGCTTAGGATTTAAATATGTGACGTTATAGAATAATATGTTTAAATTTAAAATGAAAAGAAAGAAAGATGTTAATTGATTAAGTAAATTTTATGAGAAAATTGTTTTGGAAAACTGTTACAATGATGTACATTGAAACTCAGCCAGGAGGATTTGAGGAAGTCACTTAACAATGTTACTAAGAGTAGAATAATTACAGTTAGGATTTATGTTTGTTTGTTTGTTCATAAATTTTGGAAAATCAATTAAAAAAATTGGGGGGGGGATGCTAATATCAGAGTCCTTCTATAGGTAGTATCTGACGCCCAGTAAATTGCTTAAAATGTACAAGGGAGGGTCCAAACTGTGGTGGAATGTTACCCTCCTCAACTCTGCTGCACACTCCACCAAGCTATCCTGGTGCAGTTGTGAGTCCTGACAAGGCCCACCACTGCTGCAAGGTTTGTTGCCACTGCTGCAAGGTCTCTGCCGAGGTCCACTAAGGCCATTGACATACTTCTGGAAGCTGGTGCCACACGAAAAAAAACAATTTCTGCTCACCCAGTAAAAGGAGGTTCCTGAGCTGACTGATCTGCCCACTCTTCCAATCTTGGCTAAGTGAATCAGTCTCCTAACCTTAAGCCAAGAAATAGTATTCTCTACGAAACTGAGTATCAATATACATATCAAGGCTTTGAGTTTAGACCACTGAAGAAGTCTGGAAAACTACTTTGGGAGTATGTTACCTACAAGCCCCAGTAAAAGGGCCCCATCAGGGGTGAATAGCGGTCACTTGCTTACTTTGACTGCCAGGGCAAAACAAGTGTGAAACGCCGGCACCCTGTCCGCAACTTCATTAAGATCCATCTACAACTTCACTAGCATGGATTGCCTATTATTCAACCAGTTTCGCTTCTCCAAATCTTCTTACAGATCTCCCTCAGTCCCTGTCGGACCTCTGTTCCTGCTCTCTTAGTCCCACTTCCTCAATAAACTTTACCTCAACTCGCATTTTCAACATCATAATGTCAATGCGAAGGAATAAGGCCCCCGGCCCAGACATGGTCCCGTTAGACCTTTTCCTGACTGATCCTCTTTGGTGGAGCGAACACCTGACTCCTGTATTCACCGCTATCTCCTCCACCCTAGACATCCCCGACTCCTGGAGAGAAGCTATAATAGTTCCGATCTTCAAAGGCGGCCAGCCAAACATCCCTAGGAACTATCGCCCCATCAGTTTATTATCCATCCTGGGGAAAATATTTGCCGCTGTTTTATTGGAGGAACTTCTCTCATGGGTCCAGGGGAGGAACATTCTACCGCTGGAACAGACTGGTTTCCGAAAGTCAGCGTCAACCATGGACCACTGTCTAACTCTCTATCACCTTGCCAGTAAATACACTGCTCCAAGGCAAGGCCACCTATTTGCTGCTTTCATGGACCTGGAGGCCGCCTTTGATTCCATTCCTAGGCAGAGATTATGGTCCAAACCTGCCCATCTGGGAATTGATTCGCACCTCCTCTTCCTAATTATTTCCCTTTATTCAAACACCACAGCTCGCGTCCGAAGTGGTCCAAACGGCTCCCTCACTACTCCATTTCCAACGGCCAAGGGCGTCCGACAAGGTTGTCTCTTGGCCCCTTTATTGTTTAATCTCTATCTTCACGATGCAATTTCCACTTTGAAGCTAGCATCTAAGTATCCTCCTCACTTAGCAGGCCACCCCGTTGCTTCCCTTTTCTATGCTGATGATGCCGTCATCTTATCCAGAACAGCTGCGGACCTAGCAAACGCAGTTAACGCATTTATCGCCTATTGTAAGGCGGAAGCTCTTAATATTAATTATAAAAAATCGAAAGTCCTCCACTTCACTCGTTCCCGCAAACTCAAGTTGGAGCCACTTAAGATCACAGGTGGCTACTTAGAAAAGGTAAAAGCCTTTAAATATCTAGGCATAATATTCACTTATAATCTCTCCTGGACCACCCATCTACAATCTGCCTTTCTCGCTGCAACCACGACCTCTAACGCCATTGTCCGATTTTACCACCAGAAGGGCGGCAAACACCTTCCAGCAGCAATTCAAATATTTAATGCCAAAGTTGTCCCTAAATTATTATATGGATGCGAAGTATGGACTACAGCAATATCAGGTAACTTGGATCGCCCACTTCATATGTTCCTGAGATCTCTTTCCAGCGTCCCGAGATGTGTCTCAGGTGCAGCCCTACGACTCGAGTTCGCCCAGTCCTCAATTGTTAAACGAGCATGGAGTCGAGCCATTTCCTACAGCTTCCACCTACTAACATCGGATGCTCGAATTAGAGGTGGTTTTTCCAATCTGATCCTAAGAGATATTAATAATTCCCCTTGGAAAACTACAATTAACCTCAAATTCCGCTCTCTTCTCAATTTGAACTGTAAAACTGTTCTTAACTTAGAGTGTATCAGCCCGGCGGCCCTACCTCTAATTAAAAAGAAACTACAGCAACTTGACTTTTCTAACACAGCTTCCTATGCAAGAGGACCGTGTTCAGGCCTAGCCCTAGCTATTCCACCCCCTGAAGGGGCCCTTCTATACTGCTTCACAATTTCTTCGGAGGCTAAGCGTAGGGACTTTACCTGTGCCCGTCTCAACTGTTTTCCTACAGCAGTTCTGTCGGGTCGTTATTCCAGAGTTCCCATTGCAAATAGAACATGCTCCTGTAATGACACGGCCCTGGAGACTATGGAACATGTAATGCTCTTCTGTCCCAACTGGACAGATGAAAGATCTCAGTTTTTAACTCCCCTCGTGAATAAGCTTCATCTCCCAATCCAGCCTTGGATAGTGTCCCTCTTTCTGCAGGATTCTGATTGTTGGATTACCGAGATGACAGCAAACTTCCTGCTTAGTGTGATGAAGAGGAAAGCAGCACCAACTTCTTCTTTAACACCACAGCTGCAGTCGATACGCCGCACAACCGAACGAAGTTCCAAGTAGCCTTATTGTACAAGGACAATCGAGCTAGGACATATCTGAGGAGCTGAAGGACCTTTTAACGGTCCTCCTCCAGCCTCAGCAGTTTTTTTTCCCCTTTGTTTAAGTAATCGCCCAGGACGATATCTACCTTTACCTCCCCACCCCTATTTTATGTTGTTATCTCAATGTATATCATGCTATGGCCACACGGCTAATGCAATAAAATAAACTCAAACTCACTAGCATCTCTCGGTATTGTGAACAACACCGAACTTACATCTTGTTGGTATCTTCATGAACTTACATAAAAAGATGAAGAGGCCTGTGGCCAGGGCAGGCCAGGTCATCCTTTTTTATACCTGCTGCTGGGATTGACAAAGCTGCCTCTGATTGGTTGACAAGGAATTCTTTGATTGACAAGGCATCTGACCCTCACCTTCATCTCATAGCTCACCAGTTAACCAATTAACCAACTCTAGGCCAAACCAATCAACCAACTAGAAGGATTACTGTTCATCTCTTTTCCTTAGGGTCTCAACCAAAGTTTTTTCTGGTTCTTGTGGATGATTATAGCTGGTATACTTGGGTATACTTGTTAAAACACAAAAGTGAAACTGGTCAACTGACTAAAAATTGGGTGAACTATATAGAAAGGCAGTTTCCCTACAAAGTTACCCAATTGCAAAATGACCGTGGAGGCAAGTTCATGTCTGAAGCCCTCCAGATATGGTTGAAAAAGTGTGGTATTAGTCACCATAAATTGTGTCCTTTTTCGCCTGAAGAAAATTCAGTTGCAGAACGCAAGATAAGGTCTTTGCAAACGATGTTAGATTCTATGCTATGTGATTCTGGCTTATCCAGGAAGTTTTGGGTGGAAGGAATTCTCTGTGTTAATTACATACAGAACAGATTGTTTCATTCTACCATAAACAATACCCCTCATTTTTTGCTTTATGGAAAAAAAACCCTTTTTGGACCATGTTAAAACTTTAGGTTGTTGGGCTTGGATTCTCATCCCAAAAGGACAGAGAAGGAAAGGCGATCCCAAGGCAAAGAAACTTAGGTTTGTTGGCTATCAAAGTTGGTAAAAGGGTATCGTTTTGCACTAGGGCATGGCAGAGTTGTGATATCAAGGCATGCAGAGTTTTGTGAGCAAGATGGTTGGGCTCGTTTACATGGAAATTCAGAAGTTGTTTTATCTTCAGATGATACAGATAAATTTGTGAAATCTGAGGAAGAAAAGCCACAAATTAAAGAAAGTTCTGAAAGTGATAGTGATGAGGAATCAGGGGATGAGGGTCCCAGCACACAATCTCCTAAAGCTGAACCAATTTCTCCTGAGCAAGATGAATCAGAAGGGGAAGATAGTTCAGAGGGGGAAAGTGCTCAAGTTAGAAGATCACAAAGAAGCAATAAGGGGGTACCTCCAGAAAGGTTTACTATACAAAAAGTTAAAACTGCTGATGTGAAGAAAGAACCTCGTGATTATGAGGAGGTTTTAAAGTTACCACACCAGGAAATGGTAATGTGGAAAAATGCAATGAGAGCAGAAATGAAATCTTTGGCAGAACATAATGTGTTTACTTTCGAGCCATTGCCAGAAGGAAAAAAGGCAGTGGACTGTAGATGGGTGTATAAAATAAAACACTTGGCAGATGGTAGTGTTAAGTACAAAGCTAGGCTGCTTTACGCAAAGAAAAGGTGAAAGTTTTGATGAAACCTTTTCTCCTACTGCAAGGAGCAAAAGTGTACGTTTATTGCTAGCTCTTGCAGCACAACGTGGGTTTAAGGTAAATCATTTTGATATTGAAACAGCTTATCTTAATGCAAATGTTCATGAAGAAATTTTTATGAATCAAGCACCAGGATTTGAGGCAGGCGAACAGAGTTCTGTATATAGGTTACACAAAGCAATCTATGGGCTCAAACAATCAGCTAGAAATTGGAACGAGTGTCTTGATAATGCTTTAAAAAATCTTGGCTTTAAAAGAAGCTTAGCTGATAACTGCTTGTACACTAAAGGAAGGGGTGATAAACAAGAATTATGTTTGTCTTATGTTGATGATTTGCTTTTTTCTACAAAAAATGACAAACAAGTGGAAAAATTTGCAGAACAACTAAGAAAGGAATTTAAAGTAAGAGATTTGCGTCCAGTAAAAAATTATCTCGGTCTAGAAATTCAAAGGACAAACGGTGGAAGTTTTTTGTTGAGTCAAAAAGATAAAATAATGGAGTTACTTGAAAGAAACAATATGCAAAACAGCAAGGGAGTAAAAACCCCAATGGAAATAGGTTTTTTCAAGAATGAAGGAGAATGCACAGAACCAGTAAATCCTGAAATGTACCATTCAATAGTTGGAAGTTTATTATACATTTCATTGTGGAGCAGACCAGATTTGAGTTATGCAGTTGGAATACTGAGCAGACTAGTAACCTGTCCCACAGAAAATTCCTGGAAGGGTTTAAAACGTATTTTCCATTGTTTAAAACATACAATTGATGATTGTTTAAGATTTCCGTCTTCAGGGTCTACAAAATTGCAGTGTTATATTGACAGCGATTGGGCCAACCTGCCTGATAGAAAATCCATTTCTGGTATGGTGTTTCAATTTGGGGATTCCTTGATAGGTTGGAAGTCCAAAAAGCAAGGGATCGTGGCTACATCTTCAACAGAGGCTGAATACTGTGCTTTATTGGAGTTTTGTCATGAAATAAAATTTTACGTTCAACTCCTCAGTGATTTAGATATACAATGTGATTGTCCAGTTCAAATATGGGAAGACAATCAAGCTGTGATAAATTTGGCTGGATCTGAGCAGTTTAAAAATAAATCCAAACATTTAGAAATTAAGTATCAAAATGTAAATTAAAATGTTAAGCAAAACCTGATAATGCTAAAATATTGTGAAAGTATGCAAAATGTGGCTGATATATTTACAAAAGCACTAACTTTTGAGAAACATGCACAACTAGTGGCAAAATTAGGAATTGTTGTGCATGATGTATAAATATGTTCTGTATATGGTTAAAGTACTGTTGTTTCTGTTTCTGTTTGAATGAGAGGGGGTGTTGGGAGACATTCTGCACAGAAACATGTTTGTACCATTAAGAACAGTTTTCTGTAAGCTCTGGGCTAATTGGTTGCAGCTGGCCATGGCTACAAAATGAGAAAAGCTGCAGTTTGAACTCTGCCTGCAGGAAAAACACCCACAGGCTTTGCTGTTTGTTGTTTTGAAATAAAGTCCTTATTTAGTTTGGTTTTACACCAGTCTCATGGTGTCACAGTCTTTGTCAACTGCCATCAGTGGAAAATCCCCCTCTAACATGAAGTATTTACGCTGTAGAAATCCTCCTCCTCCTTTGGGGCTCACAATTATAAAAGCATGAGACAAAAAGAGCTGGAAGGAAAGAGGAAACTTTGCACAATCTGGAAGAGAGTGAAAGAAGGAAAGAGTGGTAAAGGAATTTTTTTTAAAAAAACACCTCAGAATAGGTGTGGGGGGAGAAGAAGGGCAGGCCTATGCCTTGGGCAGGCCTCTTATATAGCTGCTGGGATTGACAAAGCTGCCTCTGATTGGTTGACAAGGCATCTGACCCTCACCTTAATCTCATAGCTCACCAATTAACGAATGAACCAACTGATAGCCAAATGAATCAACCAACTAGAAGGATTACTGTTCATCTCTTTTCCTTAGCGTCTCCTTATTTTCAATGGAGAAATGTTGGGGGGTATGGAATTATCTGACTCCTGAGCCGTCTGAAGGCAATCCTGTACAGTGAAGGGTTTTTTTAAACGTTTAATGTTTTATTATTTTTTTATATATGTTGGATGCCACCTAGAGTGGCTGGGGCAAAGCAGTCAGATGTGTGGTGTATAAAGAATAACATTATCATTATGGAATGGGGCGTCCCTATTTCCATCAGAGAAATGTTGGGGGGCATGCTAGGTATATTTCAAAAAGGAAAGGGTATGAAAAACTCTGGATTGGGAGAAGGTAAAGTGTGGGAACGCACTGATTTGGAGGAGAAGGGGAAGAAGAGCTTGCTATCCACATTACATAACAATACAGAGGAGTTCTGGACGTCTGGGTGACCTTGGGTCAGAAACCCAATCTCATCTACCCCATCCATGTTATTGCTCCTCCTAACCGTGAACTCAAGATGGTGGGTGCACCTCCACTGTAGCCAAAAGGAGATCACTGAGAAATATTACTATGCTTGGGGGAACTTGTGTTTCTTGTTCCTGATCAGAAGGATGCTGCAGATGAGGCCTGGCTGCAATATCCACACCGAACATAGAAAGAAAATTTAAAACACATGGGTTCCCCCAAAATAATCCTGGGAAATGGTAGTTTACAGAGCTGCAATTTCCAGCACTCTAAACAAACTACAGTTCCCAAGATTATTTCAGGGAAGCCATTCGTCCCTGCCTCTGCCCTGCCTCCCCTCCATTTTTCCTTTCTCCTCTCTACTGAGGCCCTCCATAGAAAAATGTTTGGGGTGGGGAGAAACTGGGACAAGAGCTAGAATGATTCAACTGAGAATGCTAAATAAACCATGGAATATAGATTGGCACTTGATGTTTGTGTTTGTGTGCAATGCACTTGGAGGGAATAGCTGGCTGGAACCCTAAACAGAAGCAGCAGAATGCACTGCAACATTTTCTTGCAGGTCCCATTTGTGATTTAGCCCATATGAAGTCCCTACTTTTGTGGCCTTTCTAGGCTTTGCCCTCAGGTGAGAAGAGCTTTGAGCCCGGGACAGGGAAATGGGAGTCAAACAGACACTCAAGGAATAATTTCAGAGAAAAAGCTTTATTTCTACCCTCTGGGTAATTACTGTGTGTATATTAGTCACCAACGTGTTGCATGAGTTGTACCACTCTCCCAATCTGGCAATGATGAGCAGGCAAGGGGGGTGGCAGCCCACCAGGAGACGGGTTCCTGGATAGGCATTGGTAGAGCGATAGTCTCGTAATCTGGGGAACCGGGTTCGCGTCTCCGCTCCTCCACATGCAGCTGCTGGGTGACCTTGGGCCAGTCACACTTTTTTGAAGTCTCTCAGCCCCACTCACCTCACAGAGTGTTTGTTGTGGGGGAAGAAGGGAAAGGAGAATGTTAGCCGCTTTGAGACTCCTGAAGGGGAGTGAAAGGCGGGATATCAAATCCAAACTCCTCCTCTTCTTCTTCTTCTTCTTCATCTTCATCTTCATCTTCATCTTCATCTTCATCTTCATCTTCATCTTCATCTTCATCTTCTGGAGCTGCTTTCCTGGTGCAGCCTTCCTGGAGGGTCTGTTTCCAAAGCTGCCACCAGTGGGCAATCACTTATTTGCAGGGTGAAACAGCCCATAGCATGAATGCAGTTTGTGCATACCTGCAACAAAAGTAATGCAAATGAACACCCAACTATTTGCTGGCTTTTTAGAAAAACTTTTCTCTCTCTCTCTATCAAAAATTATTTAAAGAAAATCCTAAGAGGCTGATAACCATAAGCCAGAGGGAGACGGAGAAACAAAAAAGAGCTTGCATGTTTTTCTTCCTCTGGTAAACAGGATATTCTTAGCCTCATCTTGTTATCTTCCATGGACAAAGCTCCCATGGTGAATGCTTCAGAAAATGGGTTTGGTAATACTAATATGTCACTGCTATTATTAAGTGTCATCTATTGAAGCATCCTAACAAGAATCAATATTACAGTCGGGTTTACGAGACTGCATCATCCAAGCTGCATTACTCAAAAATACATTTTAGAAAACACCGGACTCACTTTCGCTTATCATCTTTCACCTCTAAACTTGAGTAAATTGAGGGGAGTGCCTATTAAATTAATATCACCTTCATAAAGAGTAGGTAGTGGAGCATTCTCTTCACTGCTGTTTCTTACATTCTGTATGCTGGGAATATAATGCTTTCAGCATCTATACTGAGCCAAAATGCACAAAGGAAATGAAAAATGCACAGAAGGGGGGGGGACTGGCTTGCAACTAGCAATGGGGGGTGCTTCTCCTTGAGTGAGGTATGCTGAGGAGGTCACATTGGCCAGGGAAAGTGATCTCACTTCATATTTTGCCCCAAGAGAGCTCCATGTATGCGAAGATAGTGCAAGCTGCACAGCACCTTCCAAAATGGGATTTCATGCTGAAAACCACAGAGGCAATGAAATTAGGAAGTAAAATAAATCATGGAATTAATGCAATATACAATAACCAGAAAGCCAAATTAATCATAAATAATGAATTAACAGAAACATTTAACATTGAGAAAGGTACTAGACAAGGCTGTCCACTGTCGCCACTTCTATTTGTTACTATTCTAGAAACATTACTAACAGCAATAAGGAAAGAACCAAAAAGAAAAGGTATCAATTTGAGTAACAGATATTATAAACTCAAAGCCTTTGCAGATGACTTCATTATAACTGCTGCTGCTGCCGCCACCGTGAGTGCTGGGGAAGGCCGCTCCCTCCTGCGGGCCAATTCCACCAGGCCTAGGGGGCAGGGCCCACACTCACCATCAACACAGCTTTAAGGACACTGGTGCTGCTGCAGCAAATGTTAAAAATGTTTTTATATATTTTAAAGTGTTTTAAAAGTGTTTTTACTTTTTACTTTGTTGTACCACTGTGAACGGTGGTTTTTATTCATGTATTTTTATTTTGTTTTGTTTTATTTTGGTTTGGGGTGGGATGGATGTTGAATGGGATGGGGATTGGTTTTGTTTTGGTATAACTCTTTTTGGTTTGTTTTGCTTTTCTATTTATAAATAGAGGCTAGTATGAGGCTTGGGATTGCTACCGTGGAGGGGCAAGGGAGGTATGGCGGTGGGGGCAGATGTCATAGGCGAAGGGGATCGAGATATGGATATGCTCGTACCCCTTCCAATCTGTGCCCCATCCCGAGGGACGAGGGTAGGGTGAGCAAGGATTACTCACCTCCGTCACTGGTGCTGTGCAATGCCAGGTCTATAGGCAACAAAACTGCCACCCTATGAGATTTCTTTACCTTGCAGCGGGTCGACCTGGCTTGTGTGACGGAGACCTGGGTGCGTGAAGGGGAAACAATTACCTTACGAGAGATGGCGCCCCCAGGTTTCTCCGTCCTCCACCAGTCGCGGACTGTGGGCCAGGGGGGTGGGGTGGCATTATTAATCCGGGAAGATTGTTCTTTCAGTGCTCTACCATCGCCATCGATCCCCGGCATTGAATGTGTTGGCCTAGTGTGGGGCTCCGAGGTGAGCTTGGCTGTCTGGCTGGTGTATCAGCCACCTAGCACACCAGCAGCCACCCTGTCAGGCCTACTGGAGGCGGTGACCAGCTGGGCCTTGGAGTTCCCTAACCTATTGGTATTGGGGGACTTCAACATCCATGCTGATGCCACTCCCTCCTCACAGGCTCTGGACCTGGTGTCTTCCATGGCGACACTAGGGCTCTCCCAGTTTGTTTCGGGCCCCACACATCAAGCAGGCCACACTCTGGATTTGATCTTTGGCGTGATCACTACGCTCTGAAAGCCAGGATTGACTTCCACCCCCACCCTGCTTAGGTGGCGAGCCGATTTGGGCTTGCCCGCAGAGGCTGATGGACCCTGATAGATTCCGCCAAGCCTTGCGGGACCTCGCTCCCCCTGGCGACTCATTGACTGAGCTTGTTGAGGGCTGGAATACCCAGCTCCTGGTAGCCATCGATGAGATCGCGCCTAAGCGCCTTCTGCGACCCTGCAGAAACCGGGCTCAGCCAGGAGGATTTGAGGAAGTCACTTAACAATGTTACTAAGAGTAGAATAATTACAGTTAGGATTTATGTTTGTTTGTTTGTTCATAAATTTTGGAAAATCAATTAAAAAAATTGGGGGGGGGATGCTAATATCAGAGTCCTTCTATAGGTAGTATCTGACGCCCAGTAAATTGCTTAAAATGTACAAGGGAGGGTCCAAACTGTGGTGGAATGTTACCCTCCTCAACTCTGCTGCACACTCCACCAAGCTATCCTGGTGCAGTTGTGAGTCCTGACAAGGCCCACCACTGCTGCAAGGTTTGTTGCCACTGCTGCAAGGTCTCTGCCGAGGTCCACTAAGGCCATTGACATACTTCTGGAAGCTGGTGCCACACGAAAAAAAACAATTTCTGCTCACCCAGTAAAAGGAGGTTCCTGAGCTGACTGATCTGCCCACTCTTCCAATCTTGGCTAAGTGAATCAGTCTCCTAACCTTAAGCCAAGAAATAGTATTCTCTACGAAACTGAGTATCAATATACATATCAAGGCTTTGAGTTTAGACCACTGAAGAAGTCTGGAAAACTACTTTGGGAGTATGTTACCTACAAGCCCCAGTAAAAGGGCCCCATCAGGGGTGAATAGCGGTCACTTGCTTACTTTGACTGCCAGGGCAAAACAAGTGTGAAACGCCGGCACCCTGTCCGCAACTTCATTAAGATCCATCTACAACTTCACTAGCATGGATTGCCTATTATTCAACCAGTTTCGCTTCTCCAAATCTTCTTACAGATCTCCCTCAGTCCCTGTCGGACCTCTGTTCCTGCTCTCTTAGTCCCACTTCCTCAATAAACTTTACCTCAACTCGCATTTTCAACATCATAATGTCAATGCGAAGGAATAAGGCCCCCGGCCCAGACATGGTCCCGTTAGACCTTTTCCTGACTGATCCTCTTTGGTGGAGCGAACACCTGACTCCTGTATTCACCGCTATCTCCTCCACCCTAGACATCCCCGACTCCTGGAGAGAAGCTATAATAGTTCCGATCTTCAAAGGCGGCCAGCCAAACATCCCTAGGAACTATCGCCCCATCAGTTTATTATCCATCCTGGGGAAAATATTTGCCGCTGTTTTATTGGAGGAACTTCTCTCATGGGTCCAGGGGAGGAACATTCTACCGCTGGAACAGACTGGTTTCCGAAAGTCAGCGTCAACCATGGACCACTGTCTAACTCTCTATCACCTTGCCAGTAAATACACTGCTCCAAGGCAAGGCCACCTATTTGCTGCTTTCATGGACCTGGAGGCCGCCTTTGATTCCATTCCTAGGCAGAGATTATGGTCCAAACCTGCCCATCTGGGAATTGATTCGCACCTCCTCTTCCTAATTATTTCCCTTTATTCAAACACCACAGCTCGCGTCCGAAGTGGTCCAAACGGCTCCCTCACTACTCCATTTCCAACGGCCAAGGGCGTCCGACAAGGTTGTCTCTTGGCCCCTTTATTGTTTAATCTCTATCTTCACGATGCAATTTCCACTTTGAAGCTAGCATCTAAGTATCCTCCTCACTTAGCAGGCCACCCCGTTGCTTCCCTTTTCTATGCTGATGATGCCGTCATCTTATCCAGAACAGCTGCGGACCTAGCAAACGCAGTTAACGCATTTATCGCCTATTGTAAGGCGGAAGCTCTTAATATTAATTATAAAAAATCGAAAGTCCTCCACTTCACTCGTTCCCGCAAACTCAAGTTGGAGCCACTTAAGATCACAGGTGGCTACTTAGAAAAGGTAAAAGCCTTTAAATATCTAGGCATAATATTCACTTATAATCTCTCCTGGACCACCCATCTACAATCTGCCTTTCTCGCTGCAACCACGACCTCTAACGCCATTGTCCGATTTTACCACCAGAAGGGCGGCAAACACCTTCCAGCAGCAATTCAAATATTTAATGCCAAAGTTGTCCCTAAATTATTATATGGATGCGAAGTATGGACTACAGCAATATCAGGTAACTTGGATCGCCCACTTCATATGTTCCTGAGATCTCTTTCCAGCGTCCCGAGATGTGTCTCAGGTGCAGCCCTACGACTCGAGTTCGCCCAGTCCTCAATTGTTAAACGAGCATGGAGTCGAGCCATTTCCTACAGCTTCCACCTACTAACATCGGATGCTCGAATTAGAGGTGGTTTTTCCAATCTGATCCTAAGAGATATTAATAATTCCCCTTGGAAAACTACAATTAACCTCAAATTCCGCTCTCTTCTCAATTTGAACTGTAAAACTGTTCTTAACTTAGAGTGTATCAGCCCGGCGGCCCTACCTCTAATTAAAAAGAAACTACAGCAACTTGACTTTTCTAACACAGCTTCCTATGCAAGAGGACCGTGTTCAGGCCTAGCCCTAGCTATTCCACCCCCTGAAGGGGCCCTTCTATACTGCTTCACAATTTCTTCGGAGGCTAAGCGTAGGGACTTTACCTGTGCCCGTCTCAACTGTTTTCCTACAGCAGTTCTGTCGGGTCGTTATTCCAGAGTTCCCATTGCAAATAGAACATGCTCCTGTAATGACACGGCCCTGGAGACTATGGAACATGTAATGCTCTTCTGTCCCAACTGGACAGATGAAAGATCTCAGTTTTTAACTCCCCTCGTGAATAAGCTTCATCTCCCAATCCAGCCTTGGATAGTGTCCCTCTTTCTGCAGGATTCTGATTGTTGGATTACCGAGATGACAGCAAACTTCCTGCTTAGTGTGATGAAGAGGAAAGCAGCACCAACTTCTTCTTTAACACCACAGCTGCAGTCGATACGCCGCACAACCGAACGAAGTTCCAAGTAGCCTTATTGTACAAGGACAATCGAGCTAGGACATATCTGAGGAGCTGAAGGACCTTTTAACGGTCCTCCTCCAGCCTCAGCAGTTTTTTTTCCCCTTTGTTTAAGTAATCGCCCAGGACGATATCTACCTTTACCTCCCCACCCCTATTTTATGTTGTTATCTCAATGTATATCATGCTATGGCCACACGGCTAATGCAATAAAATAAACTCAAACTCACTAGCATCTCTCGGTATTGTGAACAACACCGAACTTACATCTTGTTGGTATCTTCATGAACTTACATAAAAAGATGAAGAGGCCTGTGGCCAGGGCAGGCCAGGTCATCCTTTTTTATACCTGCTGCTGGGATTGACAAAGCTGCCTCTGATTGGTTGACAAGGAATTCTTTGATTGACAAGGCATCTGACCCTCACCTTCATCTCATAGCTCACCAGTTAACCAATTAACCAACTCTAGGCCAAACCAATCAACCAACTAGAAGGATTACTGTTCATCTCTTTTCCTTAGGGTCTCAACCAAAGTTTTTTCTGGTTCTTGTGGATGATTATAGCTGGTATACTTGGGTATACTTGTTAAAACACAAAAGTGAAACTGGTCAACTGACTAAAAATTGGGTGAACTATATAGAAAGGCAGTTTCCCTACAAAGTTACCCAATTGCAAAATGACCGTGGAGGCAAGTTCATGTCTGAAGCCCTCCAGATATGGTTGAAAAAGTGTGGTATTAGTCACCATAAATTGTGTCCTTTTTCGCCTGAAGAAAATTCAGTTGCAGAACGCAAGATAAGGTCTTTGCAAACGATGTTAGATTCTATGCTATGTGATTCTGGCTTATCCAGGAAGTTTTGGGTGGAAGGAATTCTCTGTGTTAATTACATACAGAACAGATTGTTTCATTCTACCATAAACAATACCCCTCATTTTTTGCTTTATGGAAAAAAAACCCTTTTTGGACCATGTTAAAACTTTAGGTTGTTGGGCTTGGATTCTCATCCCAAAAGGACAGAGAAGGAAAGGCGATCCCAAGGCAAAGAAACTTAGGTTTGTTGGCTATCAAAGTTGGTAAAAGGGTATCGTTTTGCACTAGGGCATGGCAGAGTTGTGATATCAAGGCATGCAGAGTTTTGTGAGCAAGATGGTTGGGCTCGTTTACATGGAAATTCAGAAGTTGTTTTATCTTCAGATGATACAGATAAATTTGTGAAATCTGAGGAAGAAAAGCCACAAATTAAAGAAAGTTCTGAAAGTGATAGTGATGAGGAATCAGGGGATGAGGGTCCCAGCACACAATCTCCTAAAGCTGAACCAATTTCTCCTGAGCAAGATGAATCAGAAGGGGAAGATAGTTCAGAGGGGGAAAGTGCTCAAGTTAGAAGATCACAAAGAAGCAATAAGGGGGTACCTCCAGAAAGGTTTACTATACAAAAAGTTAAAACTGCTGATGTGAAGAAAGAACCTCGTGATTATGAGGAGGTTTTAAAGTTACCACACCAGGAAATGGTAATGTGGAAAAATGCAATGAGAGCAGAAATGAAATCTTTGGCAGAACATAATGTGTTTACTTTCGAGCCATTGCCAGAAGGAAAAAAGGCAGTGGACTGTAGATGGGTGTATAAAATAAAACACTTGGCAGATGGTAGTGTTAAGTACAAAGCTAGGCTGCTTTACGCAAAGAAAAGGTGAAAGTTTTGATGAAACCTTTTCTCCTACTGCAAGGAGCAAAAGTGTACGTTTATTGCTAGCTCTTGCAGCACAACGTGGGTTTAAGGTAAATCATTTTGATATTGAAACAGCTTATCTTAATGCAAATGTTCATGAAGAAATTTTTATGAATCAAGCACCAGGATTTGAGGCAGGCGAACAGAGTTCTGTATATAGGTTACACAAAGCAATCTATGGGCTCAAACAATCAGCTAGAAATTGGAACGAGTGTCTTGATAATGCTTTAAAAAATCTTGGCTTTAAAAGAAGCTTAGCTGATAACTGCTTGTACACTAAAGGAAGGGGTGATAAACAAGAATTATGTTTGTCTTATGTTGATGATTTGCTTTTTTCTACAAAAAATGACAAACAAGTGGAAAAATTTGCAGAACAACTAAGAAAGGAATTTAAAGTAAGAGATTTGCGTCCAGTAAAAAATTATCTCGGTCTAGAAATTCAAAGGACAAACGGTGGAAGTTTTTTGTTGAGTCAAAAAGATAAAATAATGGAGTTACTTGAAAGAAACAATATGCAAAACAGCAAGGGAGTAAAAACCCCAATGGAAATAGGTTTTTTCAAGAATGAAGGAGAATGCACAGAACCAGTAAATCCTGAAATGTACCATTCAATAGTTGGAAGTTTATTATACATTTCATTGTGGAGCAGACCAGATTTGAGTTATGCAGTTGGAATACTGAGCAGACTAGTAACCTGTCCCACAGAAAATTCCTGGAAGGGTTTAAAACGTATTTTCCATTGTTTAAAACATACAATTGATGATTGTTTAAGATTTCCGTCTTCAGGGTCTACAAAATTGCAGTGTTATATTGACAGCGATTGGGCCAACCTGCCTGATAGAAAATCCATTTCTGGTATGGTGTTTCAATTTGGGGATTCCTTGATAGGTTGGAAGTCCAAAAAGCAAGGGATCGTGGCTACATCTTCAACAGAGGCTGAATACTGTGCTTTATTGGAGTTTTGTCATGAAATAAAATTTTACGTTCAACTCCTCAGTGATTTAGATATACAATGTGATTGTCCAGTTCAAATATGGGAAGACAATCAAGCTGTGATAAATTTGGCTGGATCTGAGCAGTTTAAAAATAAATCCAAACATTTAGAAATTAAGTATCAAAATGTAAATTAAAATGTTAAGCAAAACCTGATAATGCTAAAATATTGTGAAAGTATGCAAAATGTGGCTGATATATTTACAAAAGCACTAACTTTTGAGAAACATGCACAACTAGTGGCAAAATTAGGAATTGTTGTGCATGATGTATAAATATGTTCTGTATATGGTTAAAGTACTGTTGTTTCTGTTTCTGTTTGAATGAGAGGGGGTGTTGGGAGACATTCTGCACAGAAACATGTTTGTACCATTAAGAACAGTTTTCTGTAAGCTCTGGGCTAATTGGTTGCAGCTGGCCATGGCTACAAAATGAGAAAAGCTGCAGTTTGAACTCTGCCTGCAGGAAAAACACCCACAGGCTTTGCTGTTTGTTGTTTTGAAATAAAGTCCTTATTTAGTTTGGTTTTACACCAGTCTCATGGTGTCACAGTCTTTGTCAACTGCCATCAGTGGAAAATCCCCCTCTAACATGAAGTATTTACGCTGTAGAAATCCTCCTCCTCCTTTGGGGCTCACAATTATAAAAGCATGAGACAAAAAGAGCTGGAAGGAAAGAGGAAACTTTGCACAATCTGGAAGAGAGTGAAAGAAGGAAAGAGTGGTAAAGGAATTTTTTTTAAAAAAACACCTCAGAATAGGTGTGGGGGGAGAAGAAGGGCAGGCCTATGCCTTGGGCAGGCCTCTTATATAGCTGCTGGGATTGACAAAGCTGCCTCTGATTGGTTGACAAGGCATCTGACCCTCACCTTAATCTCATAGCTCACCAATTAACGAATGAACCAACTGATAGCCAAATGAATCAACCAACTAGAAGGATTACTGTTCATCTCTTTTCCTTAGCGTCTCCTTATTTTCAATGGAGAAATGTTGGGGGGTATGGAATTATCTGACTCCTGAGCCGTCTGAAGGCAATCCTGTACAGTGAAGGGTTTTTTTAAACGTTTAATGTTTTATTATTTTTTTATATATGTTGGATGCCACCTAGAGTGGCTGGGGCAAAGCAGTCAGATGTGTGGTGTATAAAGAATAACATTATCATTATGGAATGGGGCGTCCCTATTTCCATCAGAGAAATGTTGGGGGGCATGCTAGGTATATTTCAAAAAGGAAAGGGTATGAAAAACTCTGGATTGGGAGAAGGTAAAGTGTGGGAACGCACTGATTTGGAGGAGAAGGGGAAGAAGAGCTTGCTATCCACATTACATAACAATACAGAGGAGTTCTGGACGTCTGGGTGACCTTGGGTCAGAAACCCAATCTCATCTACCCCATCCATGTTATTGCTCCTCCTAACCGTGAACTCAAGATGGTGGGTGCACCTCCACTGTAGCCAAAAGGAGATCACTGAGAAATATTACTATGCTTGGGGGAACTTGTGTTTCTTGTTCCTGATCAGAAGGATGCTGCAGATGAGGCCTGGCTGCAATATCCACACCGAACATAGAAAGAAAATTTAAAACACATGGGTTCCCCCAAAATAATCCTGGGAAATGGTAGTTTACAGAGCTGCAATTTCCAGCACTCTAAACAAACTACAGTTCCCAAGATTATTTCAGGGAAGCCATTCGTCCCTGCCTCTGCCCTGCCTCCCCTCCATTTTTCCTTTCTCCTCTCTACTGAGGCCCTCCATAGAAAAATGTTTGGGGTGGGGAGAAACTGGGACAAGAGCTAGAATGATTCAACTGAGAATGCTAAATAAACCATGGAATATAGATTGGCACTTGATGTTTGTGTTTGTGTGCAATGCACTTGGAGGGAATAGCTGGCTGGAACCCTAAACAGAAGCAGCAGAATGCACTGCAACATTTTCTTGCAGGTCCCATTTGTGATTTAGCCCATATGAAGTCCCTACTTTTGTGGCCTTTCTAGGCTTTGCCCTCAGGTGAGAAGAGCTTTGAGCCCGGGACAGGGAAATGGGAGTCAAACAGACACTCAAGGAATAATTTCAGAGAAAAAGCTTTATTTCTACCCTCTGGGTAATTACTGTGTGTATATTAGTCACCAACGTGTTGCATGAGTTGTACCACTCTCCCAATCTGGCAATGATGAGCAGGCAAGGGGGGTGGCAGCCCACCAGGAGACGGGTTCCTGGATAGGCATTGGTAGAGCGATAGTCTCGTAATCTGGGGAACCGGGTTCGCGTCTCCGCTCCTCCACATGCAGCTGCTGGGTGACCTTGGGCCAGTCACACTTTTTTGAAGTCTCTCAGCCCCACTCACCTCACAGAGTGTTTGTTGTGGGGGAAGAAGGGAAAGGAGAATGTTAGCCGCTTTGAGACTCCTGAAGGGGAGTGAAAGGCGGGATATCAAATCCAAACTCCTCCTCTTCTTCTTCTTCTTCTTCATCTTCATCTTCATCTTCATCTTCATCTTCATCTTCATCTTCATCTTCATCTTCATCTTCTGGAGCTGCTTTCCTGGTGCAGCCTTCCTGGAGGGTCTGTTTCCAAAGCTGCCACCAGTGGGCAATCACTTATTTGCAGGGTGAAACAGCCCATAGCATGAATGCAGTTTGTGCATACCTGCAACAAAAGTAATGCAAATGAACACCCAACTATTTGCTGGCTTTTTAGAAAAACTTTTCTCTCTCTCTCTATCAAAAATTATTTAAAGAAAATCCTAAGAGGCTGATAACCATAAGCCAGAGGGAGACGGAGAAACAAAAAAGAGCTTGCATGTTTTTCTTCCTCTGGTAAACAGGATATTCTTAGCCTCATCTTGTTATCTTCCATGGACAAAGCTCCCATGGTGAATGCTTCAGAAAATGGGTTTGGTAATACTAATATGTCACTGCTATTATTAAGTGTCATCTATTGAAGCATCCTAACAAGAATCAATATTACAGTCGGGTTTACGAGACTGCATCATCCAAGCTGCATTACTCAAAAATACATTTTAGAAAACACCGGACTCACTTTCGCTTATCATCTTTCACCTCTAAACTTGAGTAAATTGAGGGGAGTGCCTATTAAATTAATATCACCTTCATAAAGAGTAGGTAGTGGAGCATTCTCTTCACTGCTGTTTCTTACATTCTGTATGCTGGGAATATAATGCTTTCAGCATCTATACTGAGCCAAAATGCACAAAGGAAATGAAAAATGCACAGAAGGGGGGGGGACTGGCTTGCAACTAGCAATGGGGGGTGCTTCTCCTTGAGTGAGGTATGCTGAGGAGGTCACATTGGCCAGGGAAAGTGATCTCACTTCATATTTTGCCCCAAGAGAGCTCCATGTATGCGAAGATAGTGCAAGCTGCACAGCACCTTCCAAAATGGGATTTCATGCTGAAAACCACAGAGGCAATGAAATTAGGAAGTAAAATAAATCATGGAATTAATGCAATATACAATAACCAGAAAGCCAAATTAATCATAAATAATGAATTAACAGAAACATTTAACATTGAGAAAGGTACTAGACAAGGCTGTCCACTGTCGCCACTTCTATTTGTTACTATTCTAGAAACATTACTAACAGCAATAAGGAAAGAACCAAAAAGAAAAGGTATCAATTTGAGTAACAGATATTATAAACTCAAAGCCTTTGCAGATGACTTCATTATAACTGCTGCTGCTGCCGCCACCGTGAGTGCTGGGGAAGGCCGCTCCCTCCTGCGGGCCAATTCCACCAGGCCTAGGGGGCAGGGCCCACACTCACCATCAACACAGCTTTAAGGACACTGGTGCTGCTGCAGCAAATGTTAAAAATGTTTTTATATATTTTAAAGTGTTTTAAAAGTGTTTTTACTTTTTACTTTGTTGTACCACTGTGAACGGTGGTTTTTATTCATGTATTTTTATTTTGTTTTGTTTTATTTTGGTTTGGGGTGGGATGGATGTTGAATGGGATGGGGATTGGTTTTGTTTTGGTATAACTCTTTTTGGTTTGTTTTGCTTTTCTATTTATAAATAGAGGCTAGTATGAGGCTTGGGATTGCTACCGTGGAGGGGCAAGGGAGGTATGGCGGTGGGGGCAGATGTCATAGGCGAAGGGGATCGAGATATGGATATGCTCGTACCCCTTCCAATCTGTGCCCCATCCCGAGGGACGAGGGTAGGGTGAGCAAGGATTACTCACCTCCGTCACTGGTGCTGTGCAATGCCAGGTCTATAGGCAACAAAACTGCCACCCTATGAGATTTCTTTACCTTGCAGCGGGTCGACCTGGCTTGTGTGACGGAGACCTGGGTGCGTGAAGGGGAAACAATTACCTTACGAGAGATGGCGCCCCCAGGTTTCTCCGTCCTCCACCAGTCGCGGACTGTGGGCCAGGGGGGTGGGGTGGCATTATTAATCCGGGAAGATTGTTCTTTCAGTGCTCTACCATCGCCATCGATCCCCGGCATTGAATGTGTTGGCCTAGTGTGGGGCTCCGAGGTGAGCTTGGCTGTCTGGCTGGTGTATCAGCCACCTAGCACACCAGCAGCCACCCTGTCAGGCCTACTGGAGGCGGTGACCAGCTGGGCCTTGGAGTTCCCTAACCTATTGGTATTGGGGGACTTCAACATCCATGCTGATGCCACTCCCTCCTCACAGGCTCTGGACCTGGTGTCTTCCATGGCGACACTAGGGCTCTCCCAGTTTGTTTCGGGCCCCACACATCAAGCAGGCCACACTCTGGATTTGATCTTTGGCGTGATCACTACGCTCTGAAAGCCAGGATTGACTTCCACCCCCACCCTGCTTAGGTGGCGAGCCGATTTGGGCTTGCCCGCAGAGGCTGATGGACCCTGATAGATTCCGCCAAGCCTTGCGGGACCTCGCTCCCCCTGGCGACTCATTGACTGAGCTTGTTGAGGGCTGGAATACCCAGCTCCTGGTAGCCATCGATGAGATCGCGCCTAAGCGCCTTCTGCGACCCTGCAGAAACCGGGCTCCCTGGTTTACCGAGGAGCTCTGGAAAATGAAGCGGGACCTCAGACGGCTAGAGCGAGTATGGCGGGGTGCCCGTGACAGAGCCTCAAGAACATCTTATAGGGTTTTTATGAAAACCTATGAGATGGCAGTGAAGGCTGCTAAGAAGTCTTACTTCTTGGCCTCCATTGCATCCGCTAGCTCTCGCCCGGCACAATTATTTAGTATAATTAGGTCTTTAACGTCCCTTGAGGGACAGCCAAATTTAAATAATAATTTGACACACAGCTGTGAGGCATTTGCGAGCTTTTTTGTGGAGAAGGTCCTATTGCTCCGCCATGACCTCCCTGCCAATTTGGATACAATAAAGGAACTGGAGGCCCCTCGACTGTCCTCGGGTCCAGTATTGGACCACTTTGACAGGATATCCCCAGCTGATGTGGACAGACTCCAAGCTGGAAAGCCCACCACCTATCCTCTTGACCCGTGCCCGTCTTGGCTGATTAGAGCGTGTCCAGATGAGGTGCGGGTCCCCCTAGGGGATATCATCAATTTGTCCCTTGGCACCGGAACATTCCCAGGGGAACTGAAGGAGGCAGTGGTGTGCCCACTCTTAAAGGAAACATCATTAGATCCTTTAGATCTATCCAATTACCGCCCGGTTTCGAACCTTCCATTCCTGGGTAAGGTGATTGAGAGAGCGGTTGCTGAACAGCTTGATGGGTTTCTGGATGAAACATTGGCCCTGGATCCATTCCAGTCCGGCTTCCGTGCTGGTCATGGGACCAAGACGGCTCTGGTCGCCCTAACAGATGATCTCTGTAGGCAGCTGGATCGAGGCGGGTCAGGGCTGCTGATTCTTCTAGATCTGTCAGCAGCCTTCGACATGGTCGATCACGAACTCCTGGACCACTGTCTTGCTGACGTGGGGATCCAGGGCGCACAGTCCTTCAGTGGCTGCACTCGTTTCTTTCTGGTCGGGGACAGAGGGTGGCACTTGAGGGGGAATTGTCATCGCGCCACTCCTTGGTGTGTGGAGTGCCTCAGGGTGCAATACTGCCCCCGATGCTTTTCAACATCTTTATGCGCCCCCCTCGCACAGCTTGTCCCGAGTTTTGGGCTGGGCTGCCATCAGTATGCTGATGACATCCAACTCTATCTGTTGAAATAAAAAATAAACCTCCCAGTAGCATAGGAATTGTGAATAGCAGTAAAAAACAAAAACAAACTAGAAGCAGTATAGAATGAAACTGGGTGGATATGCAGCAAATTTAGGATTAAATAGGATGCCATAGAGGGGTGGACTGGGGAGTCTGGAGACATGAGATAATCAAAGGTAATTGTAAGATGTATAAATTTAATGTTGGAAAATATATATATATTAAAGGATTGTATCATGTGAGTGGCTTTTTAAAGGACAGGGCAGGTTTGGGACATGGCCCTGTTAGAGAAAAATGTAAGAATGGCAAGAAGCAAATCTTAACCTATGAAACACTATGCTGCCCTTCTATTTCCTAGACATCTTCTGACACCCGCTATCCTGAAATGAGATAATTTGGCTGTCTTGATTTTCCACTTCTTTTCTCAGCAGGTCCTTCGTTTAGCCGGTATGAAGCTTCATGCAGTCTCTTATTCTTACTTGTAATGGCAATCGATAAGTTACTAGTCAATACACAGTTGTAACCTCGGCTGCAACTCTTTAATTCTTTCACCCTTTTCTTTTGTATTACTTGGGGACATTGTTGTTTATATCACTGTTGTTTATAAGTCTGTATAAGTTGCAGTAAAATACACGTGCTAAGTATGCAATTTGACTGGGGAGAAGTAATCAAATATTCTATTTAGGAAAAAAGATACTTGCAAAGATGGTGATCAAGCACAGAGAATATCTAAGGAGGAGGTGGTGTATCAGTCTTAATATTTTTCAAAAATGTGGCATCATCAGCTCCTCTGCTTCCACATACAGCAACACCTCCCAAAAGTCCTCAATACAAGGCAGACTATCATACTTTAGTTGACATAGATTCTGCTGATGACAATCCTGACTATTCAGCTGATCTGGACCCCAAGCAACTCAAGAAACCCCTGGGCCCTTGCACTTGAGAAATCTGGGGAATGACCTTGAGAATACTGAAAAGAATTTATTGCACTCCTTCTGTACTTTGCCACAAGAAACCCAGAATGAAATATTAGATTTGACCTCTTCTGTTCGTGCCCGGTAAGTTTGAAGAAGGCTCAGAAGGGATTGTGAAAGCTAAACTTGACCCTTTGTATTCCAGATCCAACCCACCAGATACACCACCATTAGTTGAATTTATGGGCTCAGAAGCCACCCTTCCCCCACCATCAGCAGGTCACTGCAGATATGAAACCCCCTTTCCTACAAATTGGAGATGAAAAGCTTCCCCAAAGATTTGATCCCCATGCAATCCCTTACAGAGGCCAATATGGCCACAACATTTGCCTGGCTTGCAATGAGAGAGCTCAAAGTGTGTGAACAGGGATCTCCAGATGAAGTACCTAACATGAGTGCATTAGTTGGCTACACTTGCAAGTGAGCACTGATCCTTAGTTATTATATGTACCTGAGTGGACAGCTTATTTGGAATTTATCTGCTGGTGAAGAATCATCCTTGAAACAGTTGACTTATCCCAGAAACACTGTTCTGTTCTGTTCTGTTCCTGTTTTATTTGCTGTTTATTGTTGCATTCTACGGCAGTTTGAATATATTTTCCCTTCATTGAAGCACCTACCACTGCAATATTGCCAAATTGTCCAATTGCAGCAAACTTAAAAGCAAATACCCAGTAAAGAAGAGGCTGAAACTGCTACCAACTAACAGGAAAATGTACGTGGAAGTGCTGAACAAACAGGAATTCTACCCGCTGTCATGAACTGCCAAATGAGCAGACCCGGGTGCTACTAACTAGGCTCTTTTAAGTGCAAACTCATGACTTGGCTGGCTGGTTGCCAGGCTCCTGCAGTTGCTGTAAAGATTCAGTTGGTCCCACCTACTGGGAGTGAACGCCGTATCTCTTCACCTGCTGGAATCTTGCTCTGTAGCTGTTTGATGTTTTAGTTTTGTAAGGAAAATAAAAGTTTTTGTTAAGAACCCTTTTGCCTTGACTTGCTATTTGAATCTGGATGGGGGAGTCCAAGAAGACTTTGTTTCTCAACACCCACAGCAAGAGTGTAAGGAAGTCCTGTCCCCCTGGAATACAGTCACCAGGTGGGTACCGGAGCAATGATCAATCCTGCTGACTTTCCCGCAGTGGAATCCTTCTATCGAAGATTCATTGTCTGACAGAAACGACAAGGCTCTTGCAGGACCACTAGACTGGTTCCATCCACAGGCAGAGTGTCAATCACCTCCCAGAAGGGCTGACCCATAACATTTTGCCGCTGTAGATAAAACACCTTGCCACCACCTCCCTCCTTCCCCAGAGTGAAGAGTTAGGGGCACAGATAACAAATGATATATGGGAGTCAAGTATAAAATCAACAGAAATAACCTCTATGGATCTAAGACTAAGACTTATTCAGCAGAAATTTATATTCAGAGTCCACTGGACTCCAGCAAAAGTTTACCAGAAGAAAATAATAAATACAGACAACTGCTGGAGATGTTGGAGTAAAAATGCGAACTTAGTACATATGATGATTAACTGCCCAATGATAAGATCATTTTTGTGTGAGGTGAGGATATATATAGCAAGAGTAATAAAAAGAAATTGTTATTTAGGGGGAATTGAATTTAATTCTAAATTATATACTGGAAATGTGGGATATTACAAGGGGTAAAAAAAATATTGATGTACCGTGCCATATTAGAAGCAAAAAAAACTAGTTTTGATGAATTGGAAGAGTCGCAAAAAGATTCCATTGAGCACATGGATTGATAATAAGGACAGACTAGCTACATACGAACAAATTGTCTGTCAACACAAATTAAGAATGGATAAATATGAAGAAATCAGGAAGGAATATTTAAGCGATAAGGTGGACAGTGGTGGGAAGTAGGGGGAGGAGAGGTGGGGAAATACTTTTAAAAAGGTGTAGTCATAGGTAAATCAGTACTCAAATCTGAATTGTTAAATTGTGTTATTAGTGTTATTGTGGTTTTTGTTGTGTTTTTTGTGGTTGTTGTTTGTACTGAAAAAATGATTAAATAAATTTTTTAAAACAACAACTAGGCTCTTTTAAGTGCAAACTCACGACTTGGCTGGCTGGTTGCCAGGCTCCTGCAGTTGCTGTAAAGATCCAGTTGGTCCCACCTACTGGGAGTGAACGCCGTATCTCTTCACCTGCTGGAATCTTGCTCTGTAGCTGTTTGGTGTTTTAGTTTTGTAAGGAAAATAAAAAGTTTTTGTTAAGAACCCTTTTGCCTTGACTTGCTATTTGAATCTGGATGGGGGAGTCTAAGAAGATGTTGTTTCTCAACACCCACAGCAAGAGTGTAAGGAAGTCCTGTCCCTCTGGAATACAGTCACCAGGTGGGTACTGGAGTAATGATCAATCCTGCTGACTTTCCCGCAGTGGAATCCTTCTATCGAAGATTCATTGTCTGGCAGAAACGAAAAGGCTCTTGCAGGACAACTAGACTGGTTCCATCCACAGGCAGAGTGTCAATCACCTCCCAGAAGGGCTGACCCATAACATTTTGCCGCTGTAGATAAAACACCCTGCCACCACCTCCCTCCTTCCCCAGTCAGGCCTTGCCCCCCACAGCTGTGCTCTCACCCTCCATATTCTGAGTAGGGATTTCCAAGGAGAATCCCAAATGCATGGCTTCCTTGTTTCGGAGAGACCAAACTCCACCAGGGTCTCTCCAATACGAACAGAGCTTTTTTTCTTCCTTCTGCTGGGGGAGGGGAGAACTCAGAGAAAATGGGAGGGCTTCAGATTCCATTTCAGAGCTGCAATATTTAAGAAGTGCACCAATACTAGCAATACTTCGCCACCTCCATTGCATCTGAGGAAAACAGTACCAGGAGACTCTTTTTATTATTAATAATAATTAATTAAATTAATTCATTAATTTTAATTTGACAATGTAGTAATCATAAATAAATAAGAATAAACATGTGCACCACACCACCGAGACCATTCCATTGTGCCAATGCAACCTGCCAGGAGACTCTTTCTGGTGGTCCATAGTCTAACAGAACCACCTTTGCCATCAGGGTCTAGTAAGAACTCCAAGATCTCTTGCAACTACTTTGCAAAGCTTTTTTTCTTCTTCTTCTCCCAAATAAAACCTCTCAGATCTGGAAGCTGAGGAGAGAGGAGAGATTAGAGGAGGAAAGTACAGAATTAAGAGAGATACAAGAGGAAACCAGGGACTCGATTGCAATTCTTGAGATGAAACAGAGAGAGCTGATATTATGCTTTAGGGGAGTATCAGAGATATCAGAAGAGAATATTGGAGGAGAAATAAAGGAGATAAGTAAAACACAAGAAGAACTATTGGATAATATGTTGATGTTAGTGATGAGGCAGAAACAGTTGAATTTGAAATTCAGAGGGATTCCTGAGGGGATAAACGAAACTATAAGAGCTAAATTAATTAAAGAATTAGCAAACTGGCTGGACATGAGGGAAGAGGAGATAGGTTATACAATAGCAAATGCATTTCGAATGAAGGTAAAATCTGCTAGAGTGAGAGGGAAGAAATTGCCGGGGGAAGTACTGGTTATATTTAATTCTATGGACATGAGGAATGAGATATTGAGATTAAATTATAACAAAAACTTATGCATTGACGGGAAGGCAATTATTGTATTCAAGGAGGTTCCAGCCAGATTTCTTCGACGTAGAGACATCTATAAACAACTAGTGGGTCAGTTGAAAAAAAAATGGAATTCAGTACAGGTGGGAATTCCCGGAGGGGATCTCATTTTACTATAAAGATAAGAGATTTAAGCTATCTAACCCCCAGGACCTCGAGAAATTTGCCAGAAGATATGAAAAGGAGTTGGGGAAGGTGGAAAAGAAAAAAACAGAGGAAGAACAACAGGAGAAACAGAGAGGGGAGGGAGAGGAGGAGGACGAGGGGGAGGAAGAGGAAGAAGAAACAGACAGCAAAGAACACCAAGGTTAAAACAAGACTTAATTTTTGGTTGGTAATTAAATAAAAATGGCTTTAAAATTTTTGTCATGGAATGTGAATGGACTTAATAATAAAAATAGGAGAAATGAAATTGAACATGTGCTGATTAAACGTAATCTTGACATAATCTGCCTGCAAGAAACCCATGTTGCAAGAAAACATAAGAGGATTTTAAGTAACAAAAGATTGGGTAAAGACTTTATTGTGTCTGACAAAAATAAAGACCCTTCATCATTTAGATGTAGAATGAACGAAAGCCTGTTTAATGACCAGAAGATAATAGATAAAATATTCTGTAATTGTTTCTTTCACTTTAACTGCAACATAAATAAAGAAACACCCATAAAAATAGTATGGGATGCAAGCAAAGCTGTTATGAGAGGCTTTTTGATTCCAAAAAACAGTCAGCAAAGAAGGGGGAAAGAAAAGAAAAAAGAGGAAATCTTAGAACACCTTGTGGAGAATGAGAGACTGCTAACAATTAAACCAAAAGATGAAAAAATAAAACAAAATATAAAGATGTTGCAAGCTCAGTTTTCCATGGTTGTGAATCAGGAAGTAGAGTGGAGAATTAAAATGATGAGCCAAAGGACTTCGAGTCTGCTAACAAAATAGGAAAATATCTGGCATGGCAATTAAAGGCAAGACAAAAACAAAATATAATATGTAAAATAAGAGAGGGAGAAAAGATAATAGAAGATCCCAAAGAGATAATAAGGTCTTTTCAGAAATATTATAAAGAGCTATATAAGAAAGAGAAAGAAGACGATCACAGAATAGAGGACTAACTATAAAAACATCAAATACAACAAATTATAAAAGAAGAAAGAGAACAACTGAACCAGTTAATCACAGAACAAGAAGTCAGAAAGGCAATAAAGAAGATGAAGATTGGGAAATCTCCAGGCACAGATGGAATATCGGCTAAATACTACCAAACATTATGTGATCAAATAACACCAGTATTATGTGAGATTATCCCGATTGGGACCCAGTTACATGCCCTGAAGTTGAAACTCTCATAGATCGATTTAAAGCAGGCAAGGCCCCCGGTGATGACCTTATATCCATTGATGCCATCAAAGCAAATAAAGATTGGTGGATCCCACTTTTAGCAGCACTTTACACGTATATAAACAAAACAGCAAAATTTCCCTCAAGCTGGAGCTCGGCGTTGATTGTATTAATACATAAGAAAGGCCCACGTACAGAGCCGAGCAACTTTAGGCCAATCAGCTTGCTAAATGTCATTGGGAAGATTTACTCGGGGTACCTGCTAAACAAACTATCAAAATGGATGGAGGACGACAATATCATTGCCGATGAACAGGCGGGTTTTCGCCCTGGAAGATCTACTACAGACCAAATATTAACCTTGAATCACCTGGCAGAAAAGTATGCCGGCAAAGCCCCAAAGGTTCTTCATGTGGCTTTTATTGACCTAAGCAGGCATTTGATCGAATCTCTAGAAAGCAGCTATGGACAAAACTGGCTGCTACAAAGATCGATTGTCGTCTCCTTCATCTGATTATCAGTCTCCATACAAACACCTTTCTGAGAATCAGGCTAGACAATAAAGGCCTAGTCTCCAACCCTGTTGCCACCACTAGAGGGGTAAGACAGGGTTGCCTATTGGCCCCAGCATTGTTTAATTTTTACATTAACTCACTGGTGACTCACATGGCCAATGATGCTTTCTACCCCCCCAAATTAGCAGGCCGATCACTGAATGTTCTTCTGTATGCGGATGACGCTGCACTTCTTGCCAGATCCCCTATTGGACTGAGGAGAATGTTGCAAGCTCTACATGAATACTGTGATCAGCATGAGCTCCAACCCAACTATGCTAAGACCAAGATCATGGTCTTCTCTGCCCGACCGAGACTCCATTGATGGTCGATGAACGGGATCCCCTTAGAGCAGGTTAACTGCTTTAAATATCTGGGACAAGTAATATGGTCAAATAGGTATTTTCTGGCCCATAGAGACTATATAACAACTAACGCATCTAAAGCAGCCATCCAGATTAGATCCTTATATGCTAAGAATCAGGCTCAATCAGTGAAGATAGCTTTGAGACTCTTTCAAATGAAAGTCCTCCCCCTTCTTTTGGTGGGCATCTCTTTAGGCTCCCGTAGGGATTTTTTGAAATTGGACTCTATCCAAACGCGATTCCTTAGAGCCATCTTTAGGATTCCCCCCTCGGTAGCGGGTGCGGTTATGAGATTAGAGGTCGGCTGGCAAGCTCTACGGCATGTGGCCTTGAAGACGAAGCTCTGGCTATGGCTCAAGCTTTGTTTTAAACCAGTGGGTATTGCCCCCTTGATATTGAGGGACGATTTTCAATCATCGTGGGAAAGGGAGGTCACTAACGAGGTTCAATCTTGCGGATTGTCTCACCTTTACTTTGAGTCTATGACGTACAATCAAGCTAGAGCTGTGATCTCCCGGAGACTGAGTGACATTGCCAGACAAGAGGACATAGCCCAGGTAAAACCAGGGATGTTCCTAGGGGACCAGATTTATCGGACCATACCAGCCCCCCTACCTTGCAGAAATGCACTATGTGGAATACCGTAGACTTTTTACAGCGGCTAGATTAAATGTCCTTGACTCTGCAATATTGTGGGGAAGGTACAGGGGAGTACCATACGCCCAGAGAATCTGCCATTGTGCTATGGGTGTGGTTGAGTCCACCGAACACATTCTCTTGACTTGCCCTTCTTATGCAGAGCTTAGACAAAATTTTATAGACCCTCTTCTATGCCAATCTAGCTTCCTATCCGGAGAAAACCAGGTTTTATACTTGCTGAATAACGTCACTAGAGCTATACCTTCCTTGGTGGCCAAATTTCTTTTTTTAGCTTTTAAGCGTCGCAAGACTATAATTGATTGTATTGATATGGGGCTATTTGTCTAGCCCATTTTAGTGTTGGCCAAGTTCTAAAATCTTCCTGGAGCTTTTAACTGTGTATTGACAAATGTACTTTTTTCTGACTGACGGTCGAATAAAAGGTTGATGATGATGTGAGATTATGAACAATATCTTGAAAAAAGGCAAAATCCCAAATACGTGGAAAGAAGCCTATATAACCCTAATTCCAAAAAAAGATACTGACGGCCTAGAGGTTAGGAATTATAGACCCATTTCATTACTGAATAATGACTATAAATTATTTGCAGATGTCTTGGCGGAAAGACTGAAAAGGCTCCCAAACAAAGTAATCCATAAAGATCAAGCTGGCTTTTTACCGGGGAGACAGCTGAAAGATAATGTAAGAATTTTAGTAGATATTATTGAATATTTAGAAAATAGAATTGATAAACAAGCAGCGTTGATTTTTATCGATGCCGAGAAAGCATTTGATAATGTCTCCTGGCGATTTATGAAAAAGAATCTAAAAATAATGGGAATAGGAGAGGAATTTATGAAGGGTGTAGAAGCCATATATCACAATCAAACAGCCAAACTTATTATAAATAAGAATGTTTCGGAGACCTTTGATATCTCAAAAGGGACGAGACAGGGGTGTCCTCTATCCCCCCTGTTGTTTATAACCGTACTAGAGGTACTTAACAAGACCATGAGAGAAAATCCAGAAATTAAAGGGATTAAGGTTGGACATAAAGAATTTAAAATAAAAGCGTTTGCGGACGATATAGTATTAACTTTGGAAGATCCAAAGAGAAGCTTAAAAGAGGCATTACAAAAAATAGAAGAATTTGGCAAAGTAGCGGGGTTTAGACTCAATAAAAATAAGACTAAAATGTTAGTGAAAAATATAAGCAAAGAAGAGACAGAAGAACTGCAACAAGAGACAGGAATCACAGCGGCTAAGAAAATCAAATATCTGGGAATATGGTTGTCAGCAAAAAATATAAATCTATATAAAGATAACTATGAGACCACATGGAGAGAAATTAAGAAAGACAGATATTTGGAATAGACTGAGACTCTCTTTTTTAGGGAGAAGATAAGACGTTTTGGGTATCAAGAGAATTATCACTGAGGAGAAAAAACAGAGATTCGGCCAAAGACCTTGTCTGACCATAACCCAGTCCTATTGCTCCTGAGAGGGGAAAGAAAAGCACCGCAGTGATGGAGATTGAACGAAGGAATTCTGAACGATAACGTGATCTTACAGAAAGCAGGAAAACCATTAAAGGGGGGGTTTTTTGAACTCATATTAAATCAGGGAACACATATAAAGGTAGTCTAGGACATGAGCAAAGCCGTAATGAGGGGCTTTTCCACACAACAAAATTTGAAGCCGTAGATTTGAGAAGTGGAGATAGAAAACACAAATCCTGTGAGATGGGCAAAAGCAGGAGGGAACTCATGTTAGCACTCTGCAAAGGAGTAAGTAAGAAAAGTGAGCCAGGGAGCTAGAATGGATGAACTCGTCAAACAATAATTTCCCTAGCAATAAATTGCAGCTTAGGGGAATTAATAAACCATAACTAAAGTGTTCTCTGGAATCGAAAATATTTCTCCTGGGACCTAACATCTTTGTGTGCACATATAAATGTTATCAGATAGACTCCGCATCCTCTGAAGAACAAATAAATCATTTGCAATACCTTAAAACTTTAAAAAAAACAAAACCCTTCCCCATCCAAGGTCAAATCATCCAGCTTTAGCTTCCATCTGATTTCAATATAATGTTGAATCCACTTGTCATTCCATTTACATAAGTCATTTAAAGCTTTATCTCTTGTGAATTATGTCTGTGTCCACAGGCCTGGGGAAAATGGTTATTTTATCATTTCTTTCAAAATCAAGGGTGTTTTTCTTTGAACTGTGGCTGCTCATAAGAAAATTCTGCAGCCTTTCAGAAGTGGGTTCTGACGGCTTTTTAACAATGGCTCCAACCTGAAACACTTAGTACAAATGATATGACAAAAAAAAATTGCTTTAATGGTTACTTTGGGATAGCATTGGTTAGATGCGCACACATTGAAAAAGAAATGTTGAAGGGCAACAAGGGAAAGTTTAAAAAGTTGGCCAAGTTCATTTGACTGCTTAGCCTGAAAAGCCCCAACAATGATGCAGTCGACAATAAATATATAAAAACAATGAGCATTAAGAAAATATCAGTGACAGAAGGGGTAGCTTGCCGAAATAAGATTCCCATGCTTTGCCAGGTCAAGCAATGTATCCCCATTAGTATTCAGAACATGCTCAACCACTCATGATGATGGTGAAAGTGATGAATCAACTGCTGCATTGAGAACTAGTGTTGTATAGCAGCTGAGCAACTAAACAGTGCAATCCTATACCTGTTTACTCAGAAGTATGCCCCGTTCAGTTCAACAGGATTTCCTCCCATAGTTAGTGGAATCCTAACCATGTTTAATCAGATGTTAAGGCCCACTGAGCTCAATGGGTCTTTGCCAGGACACAAGGAAGAAGAGTCAAGACAACCAAATGTTATATTTAATAAATATAACCTATTTATCCACAACTCGAGAATCTGCAAAACCAGTTCCTCCCATGGTTAATGGAATCCTAACCATGTTTAATTAACATGTGTTAACTTCCACTCAGCTCAAAGAGTCTTTCTCCAAAATGTTGTATAGATGGTACTTAACTCCTGTAAAACTAGCAAAGAGCTATCATAACAGTGATAATCTATGTTGGAAATGTAAAGAAAAAGAGGGTACCTTTTATCATATGTGGTGGACTTGCCCCAAGGTGAAAGACTTCTGGGAGAAGATTCATAATGAATTGAAAAAAATGTTGAAATATACATTTATTAAGAAACCAGAGGCCTTTCTTTTTGGAATAACAGGTTTCGAATCGCCCAAGAAAGATGTTAGACTGTTTTTGTATGCCACAAAAGCAGCTAGAATTTTGTTAGCCAAGAACTGGAATTCACAAGAAGTCCCAACAATGGAAGAATGGCAGATGAAGATGATGGACTTTTCGGAACTAGCCAACCTGACTGGAAGAGTCCGCGACCAGAAGGAGGAGGAGTACCAGGAGGAATGGATGAAATTTAAAGACTATTTAGTTAAATATGCTAAGATAACTTAATTGGAAAAACTTGCAAATACCAGATTGACCTAGGATTAAAATATGTGATGTTAGAGAATAATAAGTTTAAAGTTAAAATGAAAAGAAAGAAAGATGTTAAGTAAGTTAATTATTACGAGAAAAATTGGTTTTGGAAAACTGTTACAATGATATACACTGAAATTCAGCTAGGGGGATTCGAGGAAGTCACCTAACAATGTTACTAAGATTGGATTAAGTTCAGTTATGATTTATGTTTGTTTGTTTAAAATTTTGGAAAATCAGTATTTAAAAAACAAAAACAAAACAAAGGGTCTTTCTCCATGCCAAGTGTACTTAAATTTGTAGCTTAAGCTGTGAACTTTCAGGGCTCAATCTTTTTGCAGGGCTCTTGCTTGTATGGCTCGGCTCATATATGAAACATTTTGTGAAATTTCATTCACCATTAACAAGCCCCTAGAAACTGACAGAAGCAAGGGGTGGGGGACACCAGGGACTGCCTCCCATCCCCTCAACAATCCAATGGTTGTGGCTATTTGTGCACAGAAAAAAGCAGGAGTAGGTACATAGACACTGGCCCTTTTCAAATACCTTTACCCACGGAAGCCCAATATATTAATTTATGCTTATTCAAGTGCCTCTTTTATTTATCAGCAATTTCATTGAACTGTTCAAAAGTGGATCAGAGCATGCATATTGATAAGAGATGGAGTGGTAGCATACAGCAAGCATTTCTTTGGGTCAGTTTTCTACTAAATGTTTATAATGGACAGTCAGAAAGCATGTCCAGCTTTCTGGAGGATGCCTCTGACTTTGTTTCCCATTGGATTTCCAGTAAACTAAGCATCCATCCATCCAAATCATTTTTACTCTGTTCTTTGCCCCATCTCCACCCCAAAAAGGCTCCCAGAGCAGTTTACGGATCAAAACAAGTTAAACCACCCCTGCCCTCAAATCTACCATTTAAACAGATATAGGAAAACAGGGAAGGGAGACAAAATATACATTATAGTGTTTCCAATGTATATACTGAAGACACACCTATATACTCTTGCCTTTGAGGTGTTTGTTTTCAGAATGCACTCTATTCTAATGACTAACTTGTTTTAACAGTTGATTGAATTTTAAATGGTTCTAAACCACCCTGGGACCTGCTGGCCAAGAGCAGGTGATAAACTGAATGTTGTTCTGAAATTTCTGCATTACCGGGCCTCAGATTCTTGTCTGCGACCTCACAGCTATGACCGAAGAAATCCAGCACATCTGAAACCGGTTCAAATGCATAACAACAAAGCTCAACCTTACAGAAGCATTTCATTGTCAGAAAGGGGCCTAACACCTTTCTTTTAATAGATAAAGAATGAAATACGTTATCTCCTCCGGCCAAGTATTTGTATTCCCCTTGCCACTTTTTGATACTAAAGTGGACACTCTCCTTATCTTATTAAGTAAAAACCACAATCATTTATTCTGAATTCACCAGAAGTCATTTATCAAGCATTGGGATTCATTTGAAAAGTGCCTTCGTGCAGCTTTTTATTGTACTAATCATTTTGTGACCCAATGCTTTGGACAAGATACAACCCGTCTCTTAAAAAGAAAAATAGTGTGTTGTAATCTCTCTTATCAGTTCTACAGCATTCTATATTCCAATCTTGTTTCCCTAACTGAGAACTAGCAATGACAAACTGGCGAGATGGCTTGGAGAGAGTGAAAGCTGGACAAATAGGAAAGGAAAGGATTTTTAATCACGCCATTATAAAGGCATTGATTTTTTTCTCGCAACACCTGCATGACTTAGGTAGCAATTATAATTTTAGATCAGAACAACTTTAATAAAGAACCACTATCCAATTTTGTTCACTTTAGGCATGACAGTTTCAATAAAACTGCATTGACCCTGCCATCCGTGTGCCAGCTCCTTTGAAGTAGTCCCACTAAAGACAATTACAAGTATCCAAAAGTATTGAAAGATGACAGCTGCACTCAGGAGGACAGATTCATTCATACTTTATTTCTCCTTTTGTCACCTCCTCAGCTTAGTTTCTCGACAATCCTAACAGAAACCAATCTTGACATGATATAGTTAAAGATGGATGATGAGTGTATTGCCAGAGAGAGACTGAGAATGAGAATAACCTTGCTTGGTTTTGTAGAGGCTTTCCATTTCTCCTTATGCATTTTACTGACCATCCCCTTCAATCCCCTTCTGTAATATCACTGGGTAAACAAAATAATGTTTTCAACAAGCAGCTCCCACAACAAGTTTGACTGAAAGGATTGGAACGAGAGCAGATAAACTGGAATAAAATGTAAATATGATCCGATTATGAATGCGGGGCCATTTGGCAATGAAGTGGCTGCCTCAGGCAGTTGATCGGTGGTAGTGATGAGATGCTGGAAGACAGAGCTTTATGCACCATACACAGACTGCGCAACACTCCCTAAGCTAGCCCTCAAATGCAATAGTGGATGCCGTCCAGTTGCCAGTGTGGAAATAAGGTTCATCTGTCAGCCTAGTTAACTTACTGGGAGGGGACACCATCTTGTCTTTGGCCTAAGGCAGCAAAATGCCTTGGGCTGGCACTGTGCTGATGCAATGGGTTGCAAAAAGTGACTTTCGAACTTGGTGCAGTGCATTTGGCAAGCAAAGGGGGACCTAACAACCAGACCCAAGGCCTCACCAACCCCTTCCAGTGATTTGCTTCCCAGCCACACAAAAGTGTTTCAGTTGTCACTCACCATTTCCCGCAAAAATACAAAAACAGTGGATTCATCAGAAATACTAGTAATTCCAATACAGAATATGATTCTGACTATATTTCCCCTGTGTGCTTCAGATAAGAGGTGCAATGTAAAATTTGCAGTATAAATTGCAACCTTAGGTAGCGCCCAGATCTGTTTTTCTGTGCACCTGATAGGTTTTTAGAACTAGCTGGTTATTATCTTTCTGTATGTGTAAGAAACCCACATGTGTACACAGACCACCTTATTTAGAAGCTAAACAGCAATTGCAGTAACAGGACAGGAAAACTGGAAGCATGCAGTTCATAGGCTTTCTTGACAAAGATAAGAGAAACGCAATTAATTGCAACACAAGCTCATTGTGTTAACAATACTTGGGAACAAGACGGGGTTGGGGGGAGTTTATTTAAAAAATGACTAGTGAATAATTCATTACTTACTTCATGATATAAAATGTGTAGCAATTGCTAGGCTGACAATATTAAATGATGCATTCATTCTCTCTGAAACATTTACTAAATGGATAAACGTCTTCAACAATGATGCAGATTTATAATATCTGACAATTTATCCTACCATTGCAGATCTTGTTAATGTTGTCATCAGTTACAGATATATCAGCAGTAATTGTCCTACACATCGTATCTAATGATCTTGTCAATACAAGTCTCATGCCTCAGAACTGAAACGACTGACCTTGTCAAGAAGAGAGCATAGAAATGGCATGTTTATATGCATATTTTATTTCCATCACTTTTTTCGAGGGGATGGTCTGACAACAGGGGCATTTGGGTTAAACCAGCAAGCATATCTGCACTTGTGCACAGGCAGGATATAAACATTATTGCAAAGAAAATATTATTAATCTTCACAGCTGCCATGTTTACGTGAAATGGCATCTCAACGGGGGGGGGGGGGAGAGAGATCTATAAATGACAGTGTTTTCCAAAAACACTGTCCATAGTACAGTTTATACCCCAGTAGAACGACAAGTGTGGTTTTAGCAGCATTAAGAGAAGAGTTGTTACCAGGTTAGAATATGTTGGTTTTGCAGCTTTCTTGCAAAATGCATGGGCACCCTCTTGTGGAAGTTTCCCATAGATGCATTTTCATGGGTTTCTCTACTAGTTTGCAAGCAATTCTCCCATATATAATGCATTGTTAATGACAACGTTTCCTAATATAATGAATTTTCACCCACCCACCCCACTTTTGGGCTGGAGAACAGCACCTTAAGTTAGAATTTCAAATGATATGTTCTGGTTTGCACATGAGGTTAGGAATGTGCAAAATCAGGTGGGGGGGGGGTCACATTAACTGCAAACCAAACTCAATTTCTCTCCTATCCCTCTTCTCAGTACTGAATTACATTGAAAATGTGTAGCACAGCTTTTGCACACAAACTCCTTCTGACCAAGCACTCAACTTATACCATTACTTAATCAATATGTTTATATTCTACCTTTCTTCTAAAAAATAGAAATAAAAACTGGGGCAGGGACATGCATGATGTTCCTCTGTCTGTGGATCTCTCTATATTTCTATTTTGTGTCGAAGACTAGGAGAACTGTATTATAGTATATTAGTTCATGATGTACCAGCACCTCTTAAAAGTTCGTGTTATGCCCTAAACTGAACTGAGTGGGAAAGGTGTTATCTTAACTGGGATCTCTGGGAAAAGGCTGACTACTGAAAAGCAAGAAAACTCTGATGTTCTTCCAGAAGACTCTACTGGAGAGCTTCAAAGAGCCCACCCTCAAGAAGACTCTCACAGTCTTGGCCCTAATGCCACAGTGAAGGGAAGAGACAGGTATCTCTACTGTAGCTGACTTCTCCCTCCACTCCATGTTAATTAGAGTTTCAAGGGACGAGTTATACATGGGGAGGAGGAAATTATTCATCCTCTCCTCCCACTGTCAGGCCCATGATCGCTTTTAAGCCTTAAAAAAGCCGGGGTATTTGTTTATAGATCATCCACACCCAGGTGTGACTGCTGCCAACTGGAACTGGTAAGGCAGAAGGTAGAGAAACCAACCATAGGCGCAGCAATAGTCAATGACAGAACCAACTAATGTTTCAACTCCATCCTCCTTCTCCCTATTGAGTTGCCCAAGGGCGAGACAGTGCCATCTCCTGAGCTGCTTGCAAGGAGGAGGGCAACATGGAGGATGGAAGTTGGTGAGGCAGTGCTCCATTTGCCCAAATAGACCACTGCCCACGTGACAACTACCTGGGTCCCAACCTAAGGACAGAAGGTGCCCCATGACCTTCTGACACAGCCCTCCCTCAGAGGAAGGAAAGGTGCAAGAGCAAGAGCTGGACAGCAGGCATGTGTAAGCAGGAGAAAAGAAAGGGTTTCAGCCCTTCTCCACTTTTTGAAATTGTGGGAGGACTGTGCACGTGCAAACGGTGACAGCTGGGTGGAACCATTGTAGAAAGAGGAAAACTGCAGGGCAGGGATAAATGGCCTAAAATTCTTTGAGGGCTGGGGTGTTGCTTAGGGACTTTTGGGTGGGGTTGTTGCTGTTAAGTTTTTTGAATCTATTTTGGATCTTGTCGTGTTTTATGTGGAAATTGCTCAATTTGGTTGGTTACGGCTTTCTTTTTTAGCGTTTTGTTTATTGTTGATGGCTACTTTTGTTATATTGTGGTTATGTATTGTTTAATGTTGTAAGCTGCCTTGTGCATGGACTGAACTGTGTAAAGGTGGCATACAAATAAAATTACGTACTGTATGTATGGGGTTTTTAATTTTTTTTAAAATCTGCAATGCCACATGTGTCCACAGAGTGACAGCAGATTGTTGTTTCTGCTAGGTCTTCCTACACAAGCGGTTTCCTAAATCTTTTTAACAAAAACAAGCTATTGCATTTTGTGCCAGCCAAAACAGCTCTTATCCATGTTAACATCTGGACTACCATTTATTTTGAATTCATTAACTTCTTTTGCCAATCTGCCTCAATATCCAAAGTCAGGAAGCATGCCATATGTATCTCAAGTAATGCCTGTAATTGATAGATAACAGCAAAAAAAAAAAAAAAGGTGTGGGGAGGGTAATTAAACAGGACTCTCAATTTTAAAGGTCTGAAATATTTTATTGATTAAAAATAAACTACCTCACAGTTAAGTATTTCTATGAAAATACACATTGATCATCATCTCGTTTATTCACAAATTCCTTGGGACGGTCATCGACTAAAGATGGAGGTTCTGTTCAGCAACACAAAATCTTAAAAACATCTCTGATCCAATATATTATCAGTATTGGATTCAGCATGCAGCAAAGAACTCAAAGCCATTGAGAAAATAACTATCAACTGTACTTTGAATCGAAAAATACTACTACAAACTCCAGGCTATCAAAGGATGCTGAGGGCCTCATAGTGGCAACAAAAGCAGCAACCAAACAAAGATGAAGCGATTGTTGAAATTCTTTGGACAAAGAGATGGTAGCACGGTTTGACAAGCTTTGCCAAGATCTGATTTTTGAACAGAAACGTACCATCATGCTGCTGGGAGCTCAGGTTGACGGAGCACAGAACCACATCTCGGACATGTCTAAGACGGCCAGTGAAGCCATTAACTTAAGCATGAAGCAAATCACTGAAGTTAAACAAAAAAAACCTTACTGAAACTACTCAGGTTGTTCTGTCTCCATCCCAAAGAGCAGTGGTTACATAACTTCATGACCACTGCTCCATCCAAAGATTTCTGGCTTGCTTTCACCAGGTAAGAATCTTTCTTTCTCTGGTGCTAAAGCGGCTTTTTGGTGTCTTTTCCTGTATGGTCTTTCCGTAATGGCTGCCGCCCACTCCATTCAGCCTGCTGACTCACCACCCTTTCCACCCTCAGCTCCACTCCACTCTGTCTTCTCCAGCCTTCTTGTCACCTCTCCAGATCCCCACAAGCCTCTGGTAAAGAGCTCTCCTTATTTCTGTCATCTGTTTAGCCCATCTAAACTACTCCCCCGCTCCAAACTCCAGTAACACTTCTTGGGTTGTTTGGGTTGTTTTGGGAGCGCAGAGAAGCCCCTCAAAACCTCTACCGCAATGACGGTTCTGCAGTGTTAATTTCTGTTGTGAGGGATGACCCCCTTTTAGCATTCCATTTGCAACTTCTTAATTTTGTCTGCCTGTTAGTTTCCCCCCCCCCCTTTTGTTTCTGATGTATTGTTGGGGCTTATCACTGTATATATATATATTTTTTTGGGGGGGGACGCTCATTGAGTTTGTGTCAATATCTTACTGGAGAGTCCAGCGCTAGCTCATGGGGGTTTGGAGGCGAAGAAGAAGAAAAGAAGAGTTTGGATTTGATATCCCGCTTTATCACTACCCGAAGGAGTTCTCAAAGCGGCTAACATTCTCCTTTCCCTTCCTCCCCCGCAACAAACACTCTGAGGTGAGTGGGGCTGAGAGACTTCTGGGGCTGAGTGGGGCTGAGAGACTGCTAGGTGGGCAGGAGCTGGGACCGAACGACGGGAGCTCACCCCGCCACGGGGATTCCCCCACTGCGGGGATTCGAACCGCCGACCTTACGATCAGCAAATCCTAGGCTCTGAGGTTTTACCCACAGCACCACCCGCATCCCAAATTGTTTGGTTACTCCATCCCAAAGAGGCAGACTATAGTCCTCGTTGTTTGAAGCTTATAATAAAAGGAATAGCAGAAAACTTCAAAGGACCAGATATGTCAACGTTCCTCATTGCTTGGTTCCAGAACATCCTACCAGGCATTACAAGAATACAATTCAGCTTTTTGAGAAGGACTTCTGCAGTGGCCTAACAACTCACTGCCTAAAGACATGATTAAATTTGTGCAGAAAAGGGCAATCAAAATGATCAAAGGGATTGAAGAATGGTTGCAGAATTTGGGACTTTTTAATTTTGAGGAAAAGGTGAGTAAGAGGAAGCAATGTTGAAGTTTTTTTAAAATTATGTATGGCACGGAGACGGGTGGATAGAGAAGTTCCCCCCCTCTCTCCTAACAAGATAATTTTTTATTCTAAGCTTTACAGTACAGTGGTACCTCGGGTTACATACGCTTCAGGTTACAGACTCTGCTAACCCAGAAATAGTGCTTCAGGATAAGAACAGAAATTGTGCTCCAGCGGTGCGGCGGCAGCAGGAGGCCCCATTAGCTAAAGTGGTGCTTCAGGTTAAGAACAGTTTCAGGTTAAGAACGGACCTCCGGAATGAATTAAGTACTTAACCCGAGGGTACCACTTTACAGAAGTTCCATCTTTACAAGCCATAGATTTTAATCTGCAATATATGCAGCCTATTGATAATGATCAAAGACAAGTTCTAAATCAGGCGACTGATGAGGAACTCTTACAAGGTGTGAAAAGAAGTGAAACCATATTGTCATTAATTGCTGAAAGAGTACCTGCTGTTTCAGCAGACTGGAATCAATTACTTGAAATTAAGAGCATTCCTAACAATGAAAGCTCCACAACCAATTCATAGCCCCCCCCCCCGTTTGTTTTTCTCCAAATACATAAAATAATAGGAAGCTGAAGTCCATGGGGTCATGGAGAGTCGGACACGACTAAACGACTACACAATCTAAAAGGACCAAATTCATTTATAAAGAGAAAAAATTGCAAGGCTACTTTGAAAAGGCATCAGCGAGACTCCTACATGAAACACACTTAAAGAAGGTTGACAAGTGTTTGTTAGAAGGTTTAAAAGTGGGAGAAACATTTTCAGCATGTTCAGACACAAAAGGGGGGGTTTGAAATCCACACAAAAACAGCAAACACGATGGAACCACAAATGGGTTTGCTGCATCAGTGAACATGGTTCTAAAGATGTTCATATAAGCCATGTAGAAACATTTTTGCATTTAAAAGGGGGATTTCCCCTTTAAAATTAAAAACACATTTTAGGGCATTTTTTAAAATGTTGAACAGCAACAAATTAAAATTAAAAATGTTTTGAAAACAGGAAAGCCATGTTGTATTATTTTGTGGTAAATATTTCCATCCCAACAAAGAACTATTTTGAAGATGTGCATTTTTAGGTTAGAGGTGAGGAACATCTGTAAAACTGTGGAAGACTGGACCTTCTCTGCTTTACTCCCAAACCCTATATTGCTTAAGACTACAAATTTACTTGGGCATTTTAACACTTCAGGTGTTTTGTTTTATGCAACTCACTTTAACTGAATGTACGGTGCTCTGTCTGAAATAGTTCTACTTATTTTTCCTCAATGTAACATCTATCTCTTTTTACACCAATTTCATACACAAATGAGAAAAGCCCAGCATTACCCTGTATTAGGTCTAACCTCCCATCATTTGTTTGAAAGGGAGGGGAAGTAAATTTTATTTTACCCATGCAGGTACACACAAACTTTCCAACTTTCCCCAACTAGTTGCATTGAAATATTTTGCTTTTAAAAGGGGTGTGGACCAAAAGAAGCTAGTTTCAACTGTCTCACTGTCCACTTCGGCTGTTGTAGAGAGCTACCGAGTGCCACCCCCCTGACTCCAAGAAGTCCCCCCTTCATTCCCATCTCTTATTAGGTGCCAACTCCCTGCACCCACAAAATTTCCCATGAAGAGGCCAAGCAGCCACAAATTTCAGGGCCAGGGCCATGACACCCACAGCCCCAGACACCCACAGTTATGGGGGCCAAGCTAGCACTCCCGCTGCCATGGGCAAAATGGGGGGGGGGAGTAGGGGGCAGCTGTCCCGCCCCCCACTGATTCAAGTAAAGAAAAAACATTTAACTAAAAAAAGAGAAAGAAATTGCAGAAAGATTTTGACAGGCTTTTTTCTGAGCACTTGGGACCAAAAGATAGTAATTTAGAGCAACTGTTGTTGCAACGTTTCATTCCCAATCATAAAGCCAGACAGAGGATGAAAGCAGGCGGGTCTCCTGCCCCCTCTAACAAACCCTGGCTACGCCCATGCAGCCTGCTTTCCTCCCTCCTTTGGTAATAATTCTCCGCCCTAGCCGTCGAGGCACGACGGCACCCTGGACGTCCTAACACGCTACCCCTCCCTGTCTGCTGCTGGATCCCTAGAGACCGTGATGAGCCGAAGGGGTTCCTTTGGGATTGCTCCCAGAGCCTGGCGTTTGCTTTTTGTCGCCTTCCCTGCTTCTGCCTCGCTCCCTCCCCGTCGCACAATGCAACCGCTGCCCACTCTGCCGCGCGCGCGCCCCCCCCTTCCGAAGTCTGCAGCTGTTGCTGCAGCCGCTGCTTTTATGCTGCGCGCTGAGATTGCCGGCTGCTCTCCCCGGAAGAGCTTCGCTCCGCCGCGGCGGCCAACGCCCAGTTAAAGGGGCGGAAGGGCGGGCGCGTGTTGTCTCTTCCCTGCGCTTGGTGCGTGCCTTCCGTTCCGTTCCCCTCCCAGCCATTAGCTTTCCCTTGAAAGCCCCGGGGAATCGACAGGGCTTTTAGAACAGATTGCTGCTTCTGCCTTCCACGAGCTGCAGGGCGGACTGGCTCTTTTCCAGGGTTTAACCCTTCGCGAGCTCTTTCCCCCAGGTTTCCCTTTTGGCATAGATCAGCTTCAACGCCAGACGCGTGGGCAGCAGGGGCGCATGGCATTCATTCTGCTAATGAATCTGTAAAATCCTTCGTCTCCCCGCCCGGCCAGGTCTCAATATTTTGAGAGGCAGATGGAGTACACAGAGGGGCAAGATGATTGGGAAATCGGACACTGCTCCTGCACCTGTAATAGCTGTGTGGTTGAGGGAACCCCAGGCGGTGTAGCTTGCATTGATTTTTTTGAAGTTCTTTGTATGCTGTTCTTTGTCAAAAGGGCGCAGGAAGGTGTGCTACATTGGTAGCACAGTTCGGTCCTGTATACCTGAAGGAGTGTCTCCACCCCCATCATCCAGCCCGGACACTGAGGTCCAGCTCCGAGGGCCTTCTGGCGGTTCCCTCGCTGCGAGAAGTGAGGTTACAGGGAACCAGGCAGAGGGCCTTCTCGGTAGTGGCACCTGCCCTGTGGAACGCCCTCCCAGCAGATGTCAAGGCAATAAACAACTATTTTACTTTTAAAAGGCAACTGAAGTTGGCCCTGTTTAGGGAAGTTTTTAATGTCTGACGCTGTATTGTTTTTAATATTTGGTTGGAAGCCGCCCGGAGTGGCTGGGGCAACCCAGCCAGATGGGCAGGGTATAAATAATAAATTATTATTATTATAACATAATGTAAATAGATAACATACAATACAAAATGAAAAAGACAGCGGTAACATAAATACATTTCATGATAATAAACAATGCAAAAGAGTACATAATAAACAGCTGTGGCAAATGATTCGCAATGTCAATCCAGCAGAGAGATCTCTCTGTCCTCTTTGCCATCCCAGTGAAATATGGAAATATGTGTCCCTTGCCCCACCCTCCAAATCACAGTGCATACTACCCAAGCTCAGCCTGATTATTTTAGCACCCCAGACAGAAAATCTCACAAACACCCTGGTAGTGTTTCTATCCCAAATAATTAACAATTTGCTGCCCTTTTATGACACGCTCAAGTGAGATGCCACCTCACTCTGCCCAATAGAAGGACAAGCCTCGCAAAGCTTTGCTGTTGCCCTGCAAGCACTTCTGCAGGTGTGCTGTGCCTTTATCATGGTCTGAAATTCATCAAGTAAAACATTTCCCAGCACAGAAATTGAAGTGATTGAAGAGGGCTGGGGTGGGGGTGGGGGAATGGAATCACCTGCTGACTTTCTTTCTGCCATGCCATTGTGTGTATATTTGTTTACAAGGAGTGGTTGCCAATTCCTCTTTTTTTTCCACGGGTCCCATGCCTAATACCTTCACAATAGTCCTTTCTCTCTTCCTCCCCCCAAACAAAAGGCCATAGATGAATCATCTATTGCTCCATCTTTTCCATGCTCAGAAAATGTTGGATTTCTGCTCTTTTGTGCAGGAGGCACAGGAGCCCTGCCAGAGAAGGAGTTGTTATCCCTACCTAAAACACACATACACAAATGAGATGAAGAAATTCAGCAGGTGGTGATTATCCTATTGCTTTTATGTCCATGCTAGAGAAAGTTGAAGTTCTGGAGTTTAATGGGCTCAGGAACCCTGCCAAGAACAAGATGGCAAATCTACACTTTGGCATGGTACGCATGGTTTAAGACTGTCATTACTCCACCCTCCCCCCCCCCCAAAAAAAACCCCAGGCATCTTGTTGTAGGTGAAGAGGAGGCAGAAATTCATTTAGCACAGAATTACCCTTCACAACTCTGCTTTAGGGAGAAACATATTGTGTGCATTAACTATTATAACCACAGTTCTCACTTAAGAATTCCATGTTAGCACCATTTTGCTTCCATGACACTGGCAACCAAATTTGTAGCACACAGTTTGGTAAGCTTCTAAGCTTCATTTGCTTAGAGGCAAATTACATTAGAGCTGTGAATGGTTCAGCCAACATTTATATTTCTAGTTGAAAACAGCCAAGGACAGAGGCTGAACACTGGGCCATGGCACTGTTTAACTCATGCCCCATCTGCACCACACATTTAAAGCAGTATCATACCACTTCAAACAGCCATGGCTTCCCCCAAAGAGTCAAAACATTGGACAGTTAGAAGTTACCCTTAGGGTCATCCAATCCAATTCAGGAATCTCGGCTAAAGCATCCATGGCAGATGGCTATCTGTTTAAACCTCTGTTTAAAATCCTCCAGGGATCCTGTGAAGTGTAGTTTGTTAAGGATGCTAAGAGCTGGTAAAGGTAAAGGTAAAGGGACCCCGGACAGTTGGGTCCAGTCGTGGACGACTCTGGGGTGCACCTCGCATTACTGGCTAAGGGAGCCAGCGTACAGCTTCCGGGTCATGTGGCCAGCATGACTAAGCTGCTTCTGGTGAACCAGAGCAGTGCATGGAAACACCGTTTACCTTCCCGCCGGAGTGGTACCTATTTATCTACTTGCACTTCGTGCTTTTGAACTACTAGGTTGGCAGGAGCTGGGTCCGAGCAACAGGAGCTCACCCTGTTGTGGGGATTCGGACCGGCGACCTTCTGATTGGCAAGTCCTAGGCTCTGTGGTTTAACCCACAGCACCACCCGTGTCCCCGGTTTAGCTGTTATGTAACCCTTATTCCCATCACAGAACTACGATTCCCAGAGGGATTTGTAGTGCAGTTAGGGGAATAGCGGTCTCCTAACAACTCCTAGCACTTTTAACAAACTACTGTTCCCAGGATTCTTTAGGGAGGCTATGATCATTTAAAATGGTATGATACTACTTTGAAAGTTTAGTGTAGCTGGGGCCTTATCAGTGGTACCACCAGAGATGGGGAAGAAGTCCAAAGTTCCACTTATCTTAATGAACAGGAGGATTCCCCCAACTCAACAGAGGTGGCTTTCAACATATTTAAGAGAAGTCATGTGCATTTCTTTTTAAAGAGCCCCTCCTCAAAGACCCTTAAGTTCAGAGTCTAAACTTACCACTGATTAACCCCAGCACACTCACAAACACAGACACTTCCTTGATCAAAATCCCAGTCCCAGAACTGCTATTGGCACCGCTAGGGAATGTTCTGATCCAATTTTGGGGCATCTGCAGTGCTGAACTCAAATCATGGAGTTGAAAGGGACTCTGAGGATCCTCTAGTCCAGCCCCCTGCAATTCAGGAATACGCAGCTATCCCATAGGGGGATTGAACCTGCAACCTTGGTGTTACCAGCACCATGATCTAATCCAGTGGTTCCCAATTAAGGGTCTGGGGACTCCTGGGGTTCCATGGAACACACTCAAGGGGTCCATGGCCTTATCCCAACTATTTTTTTTTCATTTTTGCATGGTAATATCACAAATTTTACAGTCCGCTTTTTAGTATACCTAAAATCCTTCACTTATTAGGGGCTGCCTCACATTTTGTTCAAAAAATTGCTTTGCAGAGCTAACTACCATAGAGTTATAATTTTTTTTCAAAAGCAGGAAGTCCGTTACTTGGCTTTTGAAAAATAAAGGGTCATCAGTAATTAGCTAATTGGGAACCACTGCTCTAATCAACTGAGCTATCCAGTCCTCAGTGTTTATGTAAGATCTGATTATGGATACAGTATCCAATGCCTTGACTAGTATCTAGCCACTGTTTCAGTGTATCTGAAGAAGTGTACATGCACAGGAAAGCTTATACCCAAAACAAACTTAGTTGTTCTCTAAGGTGCTACTGGACAATTATTTAATTTTTATTTATTTTGACTGCATCAGACCAACACTGCTACCTACCTGAATCTAGAATCATGGAAGGCTTATCATGACATTTTTTTTTCAAATTTAGCTTTCATTAAAAAAAAAAATTTGTGTGTGATACAAAAACAGATAAACAAGGAAAAGTACATACTGTATAGCGTCTTCACTTTCCATTCATAGTCCTTTCCCCCACCATCCGTTTACATTCAGCAAACGAGACACTATTCGGTATGGGGGGGGTGCTGATCTTTTTATTCTATTGCATAGAGTCTGTGCAGGGCAGGGGTGACAACTTGAATAAAATATGGGGGGGGCGATAAGCCCCACCCTGTACAATCGAGGCACGCACACACGATTTGAATGGCCATACCTATCAACGGGGGGGGGGCGGTCCCTCAAATATTTTAGGAGTTGTCAAGGTTTTTGTGTGCTCCTTTATTTGGCTCCGCTCCTTCTCAAGCGACGGCAACCCACTCGCTTTCGCTACAGGTTGCCGAGTGTGTTCCAGCTGCCTTGGTGGCTTTCAACAGGCGTCTTTGGCTCTCTCCGCAGCCCGATCCCAGATCTTTAATGGTGATCTGCTTGGGCGACACAGCCCTTTCCTTCCTTCACCCCCCACCCTCCCCCAAAGCGGCTTGCTCACCGCCCTCCCTGTCCAAGCCTCCCCTTCACACACGAGACACGGACGACACTCTTTCTCTCCATCTCGACGCGCGGGAACAGGGCGCCCCGAGCGCAAAGCAGCCACCCTGCGCGCGCCCAGCGGCGCCAACTTCTCCCCGGCTCCCTCCTTGCCTTCCTCCGCCTCGCCGAGCCGCGCCCTGTTGCCCGCCCCCTCCGGCGAGCCCTCCGGCGCCTGGGGCTGCTCGGTCCCCCGAGCCCGGGTGGGGCCGGCCTCGCTCAGCTCACGTGGGCAGGAGAGAGAGGGGGGGGGCCGCTGGCGCCGCTGTTGCTGCCGCCGGTCGAGGGAAGGCAGGCGCTGAAGTGTTTCTGGAGAGGGTTTCTCTAGGCGCGACGACGCTTTCCCCTTCGCTCTTGAGGGAGTACCTGGAGAGGGAAGAGGGAGAGAGAAGTGGCCCAAAGGACGGGAAGAAAGTCCGACAGGGAGCCTGTGGCGAGCGGGGCGGGGGGACCAAACCACGGAGAGCGCCAACTGGGAGGGGGGCGCGCGACTTCACTTGTAGCTGGGCGCCGAACTCCACCTTCGGGGCATGGGAGCAAGTAAGTGCTGGTCTCTCTCTCTCTCACCACCCCCCCTCCCCACTTTCCCTTCTCTTCGTGGCGCGGACCGGGCTAGCTTTGCGCGCGCTCAGCTGCCACTTGCGCGTCGGGAGAAGTCGCCTCACAGCCGTCCGTCGCGCGGCAGAGGCGGCAGCAGCAAAGTACCCCCCCCGCGCGCGCGCCTCCCCCCAAAATAAATAAATATCGGGCTGTTGCTGCTTTGGAACTAATGGGAAAAGCTGGGCAGGTGAAGTTGCAGCCGCGCCTTCTTGGTTTGATAAAAAGAACACAAAAGCAGCCCTTCTTGCTTCTCCCCCTCCCTCTTTCCTTAGACCCTGAGTCGCCCCAATGCTTCTTATTGGTTTGGAGCAGCTAAAAGCCACTCGCCTCGATTGTGTTGTGTTTTAAAAGAACTTTCCTGGGTGGGAAATGTGTTTATTCTCTCCCCCCCCCCCCCATCTGCGTTGGAGAGAGTCAGCCTTAGGGATAGGTGAAGCGCGTCTACCCTTTCCTCCATCCTTTCTTTCTCGTTGGTTGCTAAGCACTAGTGACCATATTTCCTGGAAGACCTCTGGTGACACAAGTCCAGAATGGCAGCAACGAACGAGGAGAAAGGGGGGGGAGGCAGGGCTTGGGGGTCCCCCCACCCTCCCCACCTGCCTTGCCAATAAGTTGTGTTAACTGCTTTCTTTTAAATTTTGGAGCAGGTTTGTTGTTTACGTTTCTGGTAATACACACACACTTTTATTCCGGGTGAAACATGCACTAAGGGTTGTGTCCACCTAAGTCCGGCTCAGAGTACATCCATCTAAACTGATGGGCTTAAGTTAGTCAATTCCATTGGTTTCAGTGTGTCTACTCAGATTAGGACTTGGTGGCATACACTCCTAAAATACCTAGTTTTTAAAAAATATTCTGAACAGCTATGCCTAACAATGTATTTCTTTCTCTCCCCCCTCCCCTTCATTTGCGTAACAACCAACCTGAAAAAGCATTGTGCTGAACTTAGAAGTGCATACATGTGGTGTATTGATTATTATTTAATTAACAGGAACATGAAAGCTTACTTATTACTTTGTGACATTTTAGTTGGTTCCAATACAGGCAGGATAGTCAATGATAGGGTTGGTTGATTGGTTGGTTTCCTAGAGCATCAACACAGGTGACATACGTTTGTTTGTTTGTTTGACAGGTGCTTTTTTAAAAGTTGGTGTTGGCAGTGTTATAATCTGTATTTGAAGTGTTTTAGCTTTGCATAGATATTTATTATTAATGTATGCTACCTAGTAACAAAGTTCTCTGAGCAGCTGACAAATAACACTAAAAACATAAAAAATACAACAATGCTTAGACTCTCTCTTTCTCTGTGTGTGGAGTTCAGCGTCTACTCATACAATAGTATGTTAGTACAGGAGCCTATGCATATAGCAGTGTGCAGGTGGGGTAGCTGGTGCACACAGTCTATAGGTCACTTAGTGGGGACAGGGATTCACTATCATGATAGCAGTTTCCCTTTCACACATAGAGACGAATAAATGTGCAGGGCTTTTGTGCTCAGCCATAATGCCATATGTCGTAGCATAATTTTTAATCAATATGTGTAATCAATGGCTACTTATAGTGATGCCTGAGCACTCCTTTGGGCTCAGAGGCTGCATATCTTGGAAAACCAGTTGCTGGTGAACGTGAGCAGGAGAGAGTGATATTGTTCTCATGTCCTGCTTTGTGAGCTTCCTGTAAGCGTCTGGTTGGCTTCTGTGAGAAAGAGATGCTGGACTAGATATGCTTTCGGTTCGCAGGCTTGCAAACATGTCCTTATATCACACAGCTTCTCAAGCTTTTATCAGGGCGCAGTATATTAATTTTCATGGTTAGTTTCTCATTCTTGGGAACGGCTTTAGTTCAACCCCCAAGCCATGCAAAATGGAATATTTACACCAAAAAAAATATGAAACAGTTTATTTCTAATGAGAGGCGATGGAACTAAGGCCTTATTCCTATGTACTGTACATGTACTTCTTGGCCGCATTGGACACAGTAAGATACACTTCCTTTTCAAATATGTATGCCTGGGCTTGAGCCAAAAGCTAGTTCAACTATGGAAAAGTTACATGGTTTTAATGGCGGATCACTCATTCTGTTCTATCCCAACAGGATCAAACAGCTGAGAGTTGTTGGAGACTGTTGTTATACATCATTGTGATTTATGTGGAAATTGAAATGTTTTCCTTATTGTTTATGACTGCTTTTGTAACATTTGCAGTTGCGTATATTTTTATCATGTTGTAAGCCTCATTGATCATGGTTTGAACTGTGGAAAGGTGGCATACAGATAAAAATAATGTATACTTGTATATTCTTCATAGCCAATGAAAGTAATCACAAGCCTTCAGTGCAATCCTAAAGGAGTCTACTCAAATGTAAGTAAGAGATTAGGTACTTGCTGGTTACTAGTAAGCGTGCTTGACACATAAATTCTGCCTTCCCACTTTCACAGCTAGTGGGAAGTGTGGCATGTTTCCGTTTTTACAAGAAGGATTTGGGTGAACAGTATTGAATCCATAGCAAGATTCTTCAAATTGTCATTCAGCAATGGTTAACATTAAGTCAGGGGCCTCATGCAACAAAAAGCTTCTTCCAACTACCATGAACATAGAACGGTAAATTTTGGCTTGCTCTTAGTTATTTATGAATATACAAAAATAACTTGTCAGAATACAGTATCATTGAGGCTTACTTCCAAGTAGATGTGCATAAGATAGTAGTAACCTTTGAAGTTTTCCAGTCTCTAAACTGTACTCCTCCCACTTGGGTATTCAGCTATTGTTATCTAGTGTTTCATCCCCCTAAATAAGATTTCGACTTTGCCTTCCACTGGAGGAGAACAGCTTTGAATTGTTTGGAGTTGATAAAGCATCTTCTGAGAGGTTAGACGCCATTATAATAATATATGTATAGTCCTGGAGAGGAGTCACACTTTCTGAAAATGCCTAGCTGCTTTTTCTCCAACATTTCTGGAGTACTGTGCATTTTGTTAGACTGACACCACACACATTTATCAACTCTGCTGAACGCTTGCTTGCAGAACGTGCTCAATTTCTTTTTACTTGCAAGGTGTTCCTATTTGCACTGCTACCGTAGCAGCAGGTGTGCCTTTGTTCAGCATTTTCTACTGGTTGGCATTACTATTTATTTTGTAAAAAAATATGTGTTTTTTATTAACCATTCGCATTTATGAATACTGTGCTTATTCACATACTTAAGAGTATTTACCAAGATGTTCCATAAAGCCAGGGGCATACAACCTGTAGCCTTCCAGATGTTACTGGACTGCAACTCCCATCATCCCTGACTATTGACTGTGCTAGCTGGAGCTGATGGGAGTTGGAGTCTAACAACATCTGGAGGGTCACAGGTTCCCCATCCGTGTAGAAATGACATGCATGGGGTTTCAGAAACCTTCTTGGGTTGCTTACCCAGAGATTAGCCGTTTGTCCAACTCTCAATTCTTCTATGGGGTGTGTGTGTGTGTGTGTGTGTGTGTGTTTGTTTTAAAATACAGACGTAACAACCTTGTGATTTACAAGCATGACAAGGCCCATTTTCTGATGCCTACGAAGCACAAGAGACGCATCCTGGAGATAACTGAATGTGCTCTAATCTGGACAGGGTTTGAGTCACAAGAATATGATTCAGGAGCAAACTTTTTACAGAGCTGGAGCACATTTCTTCCTAATTTAAATAATTATTTTAAACAAACCTCATTTTTAATGAACCCTCTTCTGGATATAAATTTCCCTAAGTTAATTATTGCTTTGAAATAGAATGTGGTTATTGTAAGGATGTTTAAATTGTAGGAATTTGGAGGGCGAGGGGGATGGGGAGACTCTGGGCACAGTTGCGTAGTCGAGCCTTCTCTAACTTGCAGCAGAGTGTATCTTTATGAAAAAAGTGAAGACTGAGAGCTTTGGGCTTTGCTGTACTGCGGAAGACCCTTAGACTATTTTTATTTGACTGCAGCATAAAAGTCTGCAGCAGCATAATTAATCATATGAATTTGCTCTCTGAGCCTGTGCACAAGGATGTCCCCTTTCCCAACAATTTGTCACCGAAAAAGACTTCATAAGTCAAAATGCATCTGGTGTATCTGTTTAGGAAAGTTTTTAATGTTTGAAGTTTTATTCTGTTTTTAGTGTTCTGTTGGAAGCCGCCCAGAGTGGCTGGGGAAACCTAGCCAGATGGGCGGGTACAAATAATATTTATTTATTTATTTAGAAACACCTCTATTGTGGTGTTCATCTTCAAATCTTCATCTTCAGCATATCAATGATCTGGGCAACCAAGTCTTTGTATTACATTGCTGTGATGCAGTTAGCATTTGAAGAATATATCCAGTCATCCCAGCTAGAAGTTGCAGAATACACTGATGTGTACTGACCTGGCGCTCTAGTGGAAACCATCTCCAAGACTCCTGCTGGTACAACAGGGCTTTCACCCCTCTCCTCCCCTGTGCATCTCCCCAAATCTACTCTGGAAGGTCAGGAGAACCTCTGGAACTACACATGGGGCGAGGGGAGATCATGCCATCTGGCAAGCAGAAATTAATGATTGTACTGATGTAATGTTGAATTCCTTCCAGCATCTGCATTTCATTGCTGTGAAGCCATAGGTTTGCAGGTTCAATCCCTGTATGGGGCAGCTGCATATTCCTGCATTGCAGGAGGTTGGACTAGATGATTCTCCAGGACCCTTCCAACCCCACAATTCTGATATTATTTGGTTGTTAGTGTATATGGCCACAGGCCACAGAGTAATTCTTCATAAAGCTTTTATGTCCTTTCATATATGTGTTTCTGCAGCCTAGAGGTGGGCAAATGTCCCCATCTTCAAAAAGGGGGAGGGAGAAGGCCCAGGTACCACTCAGTGAGCTTGATATTGATACCAGGAAAGGTCCTAGAACAGATTAAACAGTCAGCTCTTAGAAATGGATGCTGTGATTACTAAGACCCAACATGGGGGTTTCTCAAAAACAAGTCATTCCAGACTTCCTTCTCTCTCTCTCTCTCTCTCTCTCTCTCTCTCTCTCTCAGTTACAAGCTTTGTAGATCATGGAAATGTGTTGGATGTAGTATATCTTGATTTCAGGAAGGCTTTTGACCAAGTCCCCCATGGTATGCTTGTGGAGAATCTGGTAAAATATGGAGTGGGCAAGAGAACTGTTAGGTGGATTTGTGCTGCAGGGTTCTGTCCTGGGACTGATGCTGTGCAACACCTTTTAAAACGACTTAGATGAAGGTGTTGAAGGTATGCTCATCCAATTTATATAGAAGATACCAAAATGGCCACAGAAGACAGAACTGGAGTTCAATGCGATCTTAGCACATTGGAGAATTAAGCCCAAACCAACACAATGACTTTTAACAGGGACAAATGTAAGCTTCTGCACTTAGGCAGAAAGAACCAGCTGCACAAATGTTAGCTGGGGGACCACTGGCTTGCTAGCAGTACATGTGAAAAGGATCTAGGGTCTTAGTAGACCACAAGCTTAACATGAGCCAACAGTGTGATGCAGCAGCCAAAAAAAGCTAATGCTATTCTAGGTTGCATCAACAGAGGTATAGTGTCCCAAGCAAGGAAATACAAATCATGCTCTATCCTGCCTTGGTCAGACCACACCTGTGTCTGGGTACAACAGTTTAAGAAGGATGATGACAAGTTGGGATTTTCAGAGGAGGGCATTCATGATGATAAAGAATCTGGAAACTATGCCTTGTGAGGAATGGTTGAAGGAATTGGGTATGTTTAGCCTGGAAAAGAGAAGACTGAGAGGCAATATAGCAGCCATCTTCAAAATAAGTGCTGTCACATGGAGGATGGAGCAAGCTTGTTTTCTCCTGTTTCAGATGGTAGGACCCAAACCAATGGATTCAAGTTACAAGAAAAGAGATTCCTACTAAACGTCAGGAAGAACTTTCTGACAGTAAGAGCTGTTCAATAGTGGAACAGACTCCCACAAGAGGTGTGGGACTCTCCTTCCTTGGAGTTTTTAAAGCAGAGGTTGGTTGACTGTCATGTATGATCTAGTCAAATTCATAACCATAAGGGGTACGCAGTAGGAGGACTTGTATATTCTTGGAGGACTTATATTGAAGTTTCTTTATATTATAATGTAGCCAAGATGCAATTGAATAATAAAGCATAAAAGTTCACCGTAACAATGTTGTTTTATTCTAGCCCATTCCCCATAATTGGTCTGACAGTTCATAGCATTTCTACCATCAAATGTTAAATGTCGTAATATTTGGATGAAATATTAGTGTAGCACTATTTTTAAAGTTCTTACAATATTGTGTTGTTTTTAAGTTGCAAGTGGGCTTTAAAAGTCCTAAAACGTTTTTTTCAAAGAGCGTGCAAGCTTTGTGACTCCTAAAACTGAAGAAAAATCATAAAATGTTTGGTTTTGCTCCTCTGTCTCTTAGTGGCTTCCTTTCTTTTCAATACTCCCATTTTCTTAAAATGCTTCTCAACCATTTCTCCTTTTCTACCTTCTGTTGCATCACACTGTTTGTAGCTGGGCAATGAAAAGGACACCATGCTCACAATAAGAGAATTTTCACTGTGCTTTCCATAAACAGGCACAACATTTTTATTCAGTTTGGTTGTGTATCAGACACAGAGGTATTTAACCTCAGGACTGATACATGAAGTACCCATGGCTTTCACTGTTGGAACTGCTGAGTCACATGCAGATACGTAGCACTGTTTGCAAATAAGTTTGCTTCCATTTATTGAAATATAGCTAGCAATCATCCACATGGTGCATTGATTATTAAGCATTGAAGCATTTGATTTGCATTTTGGTTAGCAAGCAATGAACTATGCTGTTTTATGACTGAGAACATTTCAGCTATTGTCAATAGGAGGGAGAGATAGCAATAATATTTGTGTGTGTGTGAGAGAGAGAGAGAGAGAGAGAGAATTCTTGTGGGTACTTTGGTTTTCAGCCTTGAGAGTTTCTAGGATGGGAACAGATTGCTGGAACTCTACAGTGATTACCATCTTCCCATGGTATCTAGAAGCACATATTCACCAATTATATCTATTATTTTGGATACGTACTGGTGGTGCTATCAACCCTACCAAGATTAGCATTTGGAAAGCACTGTATGGGGTTTACCTTTGAAAGTTATAAAACTGCATCTGATAGAGGGCACAGAACTGCCTCACACTAGGAACCATAGTATCATACAATTGTAGAATTTGAAGGGACCACGAGAGCCATCTAGTCCAAACCCCTGCAATGCAGTCTTTTGCCCAACATGGGGCTCAGATCCATGACACTGAGATTAAGAATCTCATGCTTTACCGACTGAGCTATCCCAGGTCACAGGAAAATATGTAGCTGGGAACACCAGCCATTGCTGGTACAATCCTTGTACGTTGGTGTACATGCCTTTCAAAACGTGTGTTTGTTGCTGTTACACATTTCTGTTTTTAGTGCCAACTCCCACCAGGCACAGCAAGCATGGACAATGGTCGGAGACAGACTTGTCATTCAGCAATATTTGGAGAGCCAACGTTTTCCCATACCTGTTGTATATGGGAAGCTCTGGTTTCTTGAGCAATAGAGAGTTCTTTTCCTACTCTGCAGGCCTATGAATTGCAGGTAAATTTATTGTTGCAACCTGATTCTTCTTGACAATCAATTCACTGCTCTGTAGGCAGAAAACAGAATTTCTTCTACATGACAAATATTCTCTGATAAATGATTCCAAAAGGATGTGGGGGGGGGGAGTGATATGACCTTTTGTGGTTTGGGGCTGCTTGCACCCTGGGTAAAAGAGTGAGTCTCTTTTCCGTCCTTCCTTTCTGCACTTAACAAGGGTTATTTATGAAAAAGTTCACCTGTTGTATTTGCTTATTAGGATGTGGCTCTTGAACACATTCCCAACCTTACTGGGTTTGGATTTCCAGGAACTGGCCCCAAGTGAGCTTGCAATGTAGCCTAATTCCCTCCCTCCCTCACCCGCATTATGCATTTCCAATAGCAAAAGGGTGTAAGAGCGATTTGGGAAAGCTTTGCCAATAGCTCTTCCACTGCTCGCTCAAACCAGAGATAACGCAAGTTAAGTGAAATAAGGCTTTGGCTTCATAAATATTTAATAAGGAAACATGGGAACTGTGCTTAAAGGCAATAGTGCTAGTTTGCAAATAAAAACAAAATTCCTTAGCTAATGCCTGTGCAGCCTTCTGTTACCGTTTCATTGCTGTGCTTTGTATGTTTACATGTTAGGACAAGATTAAACCTGGCCAGCCAAAAATATTGTGGTGATTAGACAATTCAAGAGCCTTTTTTAAAAAAGAAAAGAGGGGAAAGGAGTGCTATCTTTTCCACATGTCAGTTAATATTCTTTCTCCTGACATCATTCCAAAAATATATGTCCTTTGACTACTGGCTCTTGGTTTAATTTAATTTCATCTTTGAAAGGAACAGCTATTATTTAAAGGGCGTATGTCACTGTGCTGATTGTAAGCCATCTCTGCTTGCGTCTTTGTTTTCAAAAGCTCTGTTGCATTGTGGTAAGTGCTTCCCTCTCCAACAGTTGAGTTGAAATCAAAGAGATATGTATGGCTACAGCATCCCATTAACCTATTAACCCCACCTAGTGAGTTATTTGGTGAGCAGTCTCTTCCTCTGTTCTGTTCAGTATTCTTGAGTCTGTCACTGGGATTTCAATGACAAGAATGGCCTCGGGGGTTAGTTTTCTAAATCTCAAATGATCTGAATATTCATGCTGGTTTTAAGCAATGGTATATATCTATATTAATAATGTCCAGATTAATTTAGCAGTCTTTGAAAGGATAGGAGTGCAGTAGAGAGAAACATGGGCAGATTATGTTTTTATTCTCCTTTGAGATCTTCATACTGTATTTCTCATTATTGTTAGTCCCCCTCCTATGGGTTATCAAGTGGCCAAATGTGTTTGGTCCACAGATGCCTGCACCTTTTTATAACCAGTCACCATCTCAGATAAAAATTAGCCACTTCGCCACTCTTCTACAGGAGTCTGCGCTTGAGGAGGTCTTATCAAATGTGGTTTATTTCAGCATTTAAACATTGCCTTTGGAGATTCCAAGGTGCCTCAGAACTTATTAAAAACGCAGAATTTGTTTAAAAAGTGGTAGCCAATGTGGTGCTCTCTAGATGTTGATGGACTCCAAATCCCATAATCCCTGACCATGCTGGCTGGGGTTTATAGAACTCTTAGTCCAACAACATTTCTAGGGCACCATGTATAATTGTAGTTACAGATAGGTAGCCGTGTTGGTCTGCCATAGTCAAAATAAAAAAGTTCCTTCCAGTAGCACCTTAAAGACCAACTAAGTTAGTTCTTGGTATGAGCTTTCGTGTGCATGCACACTTCTTCAGATACACTGTGTATCTGAAGAAGTGTGCATGCACACGAAAGCTCATACCAAGAACTAACTTAGTTGGTCTTTAAGGTGCTACTGGAAGGAACTTTTTTATTTTGACTATGTATAATTGTGTTCTATACAACCAGTCTGTAGAACATTTAAAATATAGTAAGTTATATTATTTCCTTTGGATACAGGGCTGGCTTGGATATCACTTTGTCTGCAACAGTAGAAGTATTAAGTAGATGTAATGTTCTTTCCCCCTTCATTGCAGATCAGCTTAATATGCCTCATTTGCTAAGAAATAGCACAGGATGATGGGAAGGTTAAATGCCTGCAGTTATAAGATAGCAAAAAGGGGTTGAGCAACAGGCACATGATCCTAGTGTCAAGAAGCTGTGGCAGAGGAGAAATCCAAGGGTTCTTGGAGTGCTTGTGGAAAAAGTGCCTATGTTGCATTAGTAAGGCACACAGGGACTAATCTCTGGATTCTAGCAGAACCACTCTGCAGTGGGATTAGGCTTGGAGGGGAAGTAGCAACAGAATGACTTCAGAAGGTTTATGCTAGATAAAATCTCAGTAAGCAAGGCTATGGCAAATTGCAACTTTCTCCATTTGGGGGGAAAATGGTGTGTTTTATAATTGCAGTGACTTTATTTTCCATTACTGTAACACCTTGCTGCCATCTCTGGGACCTTACAGTGAAGGGCAGGTAAAAAAAATAAATCCTATAAATAAAAAGAAAGTCAGTTTCATAAGAACGTAACCCGGCTTGGTAAGAAACACCAAAGATCAGCCAGGCCTTTTCAGGACCATGGAGAGTTCCCAGTTAGCTCTGCTGGCTGTTACTTCTCTACACTAGACAGTGGAGAAATGGACAATGACTTGTTCTGCAGTTCTTCCACTGTTTCTGTAGCCCTGGCTTCTGTGGCGCAGGGGGAAGGAAATGCTTTCGAAGGGAGCATGGCCACAAACTCAAGCTAGAAGGGCATGGGAGCTGTGCTGAAGGCTCCTGAGTGGAGCAGCCTGCAGCTCTTCATCTGGGTCTCCTTTGGTAGAGCAGGGAGCTGGGTTTGAGGGTTTGTAACATTTTGCTGTTAAACTGAGAGAAGAGAATTGAGTGAAGTTTGACAGCCTAAATTAGGTAGGTGATTCTCACCTTGTCTTGGGACTTCCAGGGTGAGGGTTAGATGCAGGATGTGGTTGGCTTGGTAATATTTTGACCAGAACACAAAAATACTCAAGAATGTCCCCAGCTAGGGATCTAAATAAACCACAAGGATTTATTCCATTATATATTATTGTGAATAATAACTCTCCAGGCCTTCCAAGAAAGTAAGACATAGGATTAAGACAACATGCAGCATAAAAATTATCGCAGTGCTGTAGGTATAACATTTCATCATGTTTCACATTCACTTATACTAATGTAGGCATATGTTTCCTATCCATCATTCTGCCACACACAAAAACTCTTAAATTAGATATCATTTCAAGACTGGGATTATTTGTAGTGAAGTTGGTTATTCCTTGCAACTTCTTCTTCTTGTTGTTGTTTAGTCATTTAGTCGTGTCCGACTAAATGGACACCATGGACCAGAGCATGCCAGGCACTCCTGTCTTCCACTGCCTCCCACAGTTTGGTTAAACTCATGTTGGTAGCTTCGAGAACACTGTCCAACCATCTCATTCTCTGTCATCCCCTTCTCCTTGTGCCCTCAATCTTTCCCAACATCAGGGTCTTTTCCAGGGAGTCTTCTCTTCTTATGAGGTGGCCAAAGTATTGGAGCCTCAGCTTCACGATCTGTCCTTCCAGTGAGCACTCAGGGCTGATTTGCTTAAGAATGGATAGGTTTGATCTTCTTGCAGTCCATAGGACTCTCAAGAGTCTCTCCCAGCACCATAATTCAAAAGCATCAATTCTTTGGTGATCAGCCTTCTTTATGGTCCAGCTTTCACTTCCATACATCACTACTGGGAAAACCATAGCTTTAACTGTACGGACCTTTGTTGGCAACTATTCTAGCCATCCTTAATTCCACTGAAAACATTTATGGGGCTATTGGGAAAAGATCTGTATTTAGGGAAATGGCCTGATATCTTAGCACTCTTTAATCCCACTGATCTCTCTTTGCATTGTGGTGTAAAATATATGTGTTCACATTTCCATGTGTCTTAGACAAGAGACTAACTGAGGAAGTAGATGGGGAGGGAAGCAGATCAGCCTAATGGGTTACCCTGCACTGATTAGTGATTCACTAAATTATTAATTCCTCCTGCATAGCTGAATAATACGTTTTTCCTTCTGCAGAAGTTGCTTCACTCTGGATGTGGGAGAAAGATTCTTAGTGGGCCGTTCTGAGATCATAGGGACTTTGCTACAATGTGTGCTGTGTTTGGGGATTGGAGACTTGCAGAACTGAGTGTTCCGTTGTACTATTGAGCTGTAATATAATATATCCTCTCCAACTAATATTTATTTATAAAATGTCAGTGAATTAAAGTGCAAAAGCCAGAGTAACATAATTACCTTAACAATGAGCACATGTATTCTCCTGGTTCACAGTCAGCCAAACTATGACTTACCAGGACCTTCCAAACATGTGGGTGCCAGAGAGGAACAACTCTTGGCTAGATGACAAGCTAACCCAAACCTTGGCTTAGTTCAGCTTGTTGCAGGAGTTAAAAAAAAGACTAGGGAAAGGAATGTAGCTGCTAGCTGATCTCTGGGAGCCCCCAAATTTGTGTGGTCCGAGAAAGCTATGGTGTAAGCTTTAATGGACTGAAGCCCACATCATTAGATGCATCTATATTTGCATAGCACCTTCTTCTTGTAAGATTCTATGTGTAAGTATTGTGTGGTCCACAGGTATGTACCTCATTATGCAACTACTCTGGTTTTTCATGCAGAAATTTCACTAAAAAGAATGCACTGGACAGGATTCACCTAATATGCCTCTGTACAAGGGTTTCTGCACTGGACAGGATTCACCTAATATGCCTCTGTACAAGGGTTTCTGTTTGTTCAGAGAAGCTTTTCCCCCACTCCTCCCCACCTTGTGCCCTCATGCTCCCCCAAATTGCCTTGAGGGGGTTGGGAGAATTCCTAGAAAAGTAAGTGGGGGAGGGGGAAATCATTTCATCTGGCAAGCTGCAATGCTTGCCCAGATGGAACATTCAGAAGTGAACAACACTGATTTTCACCCACTATCTTTGGAACATTTTCCTGCAAAATAATATAAGCTTTTATGGAGATGTACCAGAGCATAGCACGTGCAGTTGCTACATGTATTTAAACAATATTAAAATCAGTCCATTGACTTGCCATAATGTAGGCTTTAATCATACTGGCATGGCATGTCTGTTTTAAAACTGTTTACTATAGCAAGTACCCTCAGTTTAATGGAATTCACATTGCACTGTGTTACTGCTAAATAACTGTTAAGGTATATGCAGCTGTTTACCTAGAAAGTACTTCCCTTGAAATTCAGCTGGGAATATTCTCAAGTAAGCATGCATCCAAGAGGGATGTGGGTGGCGCTGTGGGTTAAACCACAGAGCCTAGGGCTTGCTGATCAGAAGGTTGGTGGTTCGAATCCCCACAACGGGGTGAGCTCCCGTTGTTTGGTCCCAGCTCCTGCCAACCTAGCAGTTCGAAAGTACGTCAAAGTGCAAGTAGATAAATAGGTACCGCTCTGGCGGGAAGGTAAACGGCATTTCCGTGCACTGCTCTGGTTCGCCAGAAGTGGCTTAGTCATGCTGGCCACATGACCCGGAAGTTGTACGCCGGTTCCCTCGGCCATTAAAGCCAGATGAGTGCTGCAACCCCAGAGTCGACCACGACTGGACCTAATGGTCAGGGGTCCCTTTACCTTTACCTTAAGCATGCATGCTTGAGTTAATGCTATAAACAGCCATTGCAGCATCTTTCTGTTGATGAACAGTGCAAAATAGCTGCAGCTTTTTATGTTGTGTGTCTCCTTTTTGAGTGGTGGAGAGCAGGAGTAGCTAACTGCCCATATAGCTGTCTGATCCCACTCCCCAGCATATTCCTTTTCTTTCTTTTGCCTTTTCCCTAAGATCCCATTCCCTTGCCAGGGGCAACCAAAAGAGGGGTGTAAATAAAGGAGATTCAGCTAAGGAAGGGGAAGAAAGAAGACCCAGGTAACTACCGACAGGTCAGCTTCATGTCAATACCAGGAAAGGTCCTATAACAGACAATTAAACAGTCGGTCTGTGAGAGGAACGTTTCAGGGACACAGCAAGGGAGAAAGAAAAGGGGGGAGCCCAGTTGCACTATTGGAAGTCCTTGCCTGGGCTTCTTCTAGTGGGAATCATTAGTTGAATCCCGCCCTGCTTAAAATCTCATGAAAGAGAGCAGGGACTGCACTGGCAATCCTGCCCCGTCAGGCCTGACACTTTCCTTGTTTATATCCCTCCATGATGGCAACCTTGCAGAGTGGGAAGCCTCCTATAATCCTGGCATGGTTTGAGAACAGTCTCCTTCAACCTTGCATCTCCAAATATTGTTGGACAACTACGCTCATCATTCCTGATCACAGGCTAAACTGGCTGGGGATGATGGGACTTGTAGTTCAAAAGCATCTGAGTACCCAGGGTTGAAGAATACTGATGTAGGACCCTGCTTAATTCTGCTATGTTTATTTTGTAATTGGTATGGACTGCCTTGAGAGTTTAAGGTCAGCATACCAATTTATTTTGTCATTGATTTGTTTGTTTATTTAAATAAGGAGTAGCCAGTGTGGTGACTACAGAGCCCTTCACCCTTAGCCAGCCTTCTTACATATCACACTTTGGAGATAAGGCTCCAGGGAGGGGCGTAACAACAACAGCAATTTTATTTATAGCCCCCCTCCCCATCTGGTTGGGTTTCCACAGCCACTCTGGGCAGCTTCCAGCACATACAAAAGCATAATAAAACACCAAACATTTAAAACTTCCCAGTGCAGTGCTGCCTTCAGATGTCTCCTAAAAGTCGTGTAGTTCTTTATCTCCTTGTCATCTGACTACCGAGAAATAAAAATGTAAAGGCAACACAATAAAATACAGGTCAGTATAACAGCAGTTCCACGATACAATAAGAAAAGGCTGCATTAACCTATTCATCATTTCCATATGATGAATCCGGAAGCAGGAAACAAACCTGCCCCGCCCCTCATCCAAAAGCCTGCTGAAAGAGATGTGCCTTTAGCATTTAACTGATAAAATAAATAAGTAACAAGAGACATTTTAGCCCTGGAAGTGAAAAGTCATTTTCTTAATGGCATGCAGAGAAGAAGCCTGGAAAATACTGCCCTTCTGGGAATCAGCAGCCTGAAGTATCTGATTCCACTTTCATATTGCTTCATGGAAAGACTCTTCCTGGTAATCACTGCCTGGACAGGGCTGCTGGGATTTCCTTTAGCTCTTGCACTTGATGTTGGTGAAAGTATAGGAAACTGCTTAAAACCTTTTCTTTCTTTTTTTGCTAGCATTTTATGCCAGTTAAAAAGTCTTGCATCTCCTGGTCGTCTTCACAGATTTGCTGGAGGTGCGGACAAGAAAAATACACATATTTCCATCTGTAGTGGTTACCCAACAAGATATACTCCCAGTTCCTACCCTGACAATTTTGAACTTTTGGGATGGTCAAAATTTGGGCTGTAAAAACAAGGAACTAATTGGCTACTTGCTAATGGCAGCTAGACTGATCCATCACATGTGTTTGGAAGTACCCTGTTAAAGTCACAGTGGAAATTTGCTTGACAGAGTCTGGATTCTGACCATGTCAGAAAAGCTAATGCGAAAACTTCACACACAGAGAGAGAGATAAAGAAAATACACCTTCTATCCAGTCTAATTTTGTTAAATATATAAATTAGGGAGCAGAGTGAGTTTATAGAACTATTAATAACTAGAAGACTTGGCATGCAAGATCAGTGACCGGTAACTTGTGAACTCTGTACATGCTTGTGAAGAGAGACAGAATCATCAGACTAAATGCCGCCTTTTGTTTCACATTTTATTTTATTTGTTACCTACCTCTGATGTAATTCTGAGGGTTTCGCTAATGCGTTTGTTATTTGTGATTTGTAACCTTGTCTTTTGCAAAAATGTAGCCTTGTTCTTTGCCAAATTTAATAAACATTAAACAAACAAACAAACAAACAAATTTCCCAATGCAGTTTCTTAAGTGTCTTATAAAAATTGATGACCGCACAAGACAAACTTACACCTGAGGTATGGGAAAGTGTATGTGTGTGTTAAGCAGTTTAGAAAGACAAGCATGAAATACTCAGATTTCTTTGGAGACTGAGAGTCCTTTGCCAAGTCACTTCATTCTGTTTACTTTCTTCTGGAGTGCAGGCTTTCCTTTGCATAGCTGCCGAGTGGTAAAGCTGCATGAATTATGAATTTGGCTTAGTTGCGTGACCTGGGTGGAATCTACACACACATTAAAAAACAGTGAAAATGCTTAAAAAAAATTTTTTTTTTTGAAAAATACATTGAATTTGCCATAGCTCACTGTTGCCATCTAGTGTCAAATTTGTATATTGCACTTCACAACACCTTTAAAATGTTTTATTTGCAGCTGTATAGCTGAGTCCCTGTTGTTCTAGCAGCAGCACAACATACAGAACGTAGCTTAAGGATTTCAGCTTAGTGAATACTAATTGATGCATATTGCTGCTGTGCTGACAGTTCTCCCTTGCTGTGTCATAAAAGCCCCAAGACCTTTTAAAAAGTTGCACCTGTTCTGCCGTTGAACTGAGTGAGTGTGTTTCCATTCCCCAAATACATCAACTGTGGTTGTTCCCTGCCCCCAGGACTTCCGACTCATTCTGGTGAATCTTTGAGCTGTGTGTCGATGCCATTAATTAGTAAATTATATTTCCAGATCCTTAAATATCCCTAGTGACATGGGTACACTGGTGGTGAACAAGCAAGGAAACAAACAATTCCAGATGCTGCAGCCAATAAAACTGCCCAGATATTTGCGGCAGCGTCTGCTGTATAAAAATATAGAAAAGTAACATTTTTATTTTTTATATATCCCCCTATGGGAACTCAGAGACACAGCATATATGGCTTTGGTGGGCATTTATGTAAATTAGTGATTGGTAGTAATACCTCCTTTAAATATTTATGTCAGCTGTTTTGTAGTAAATTGTTTGATAGCAGAACTAGTTCATAGTAGTCAGCAGTGAAACATTTATTCACCTTAAGAGTGAAATGCATTATTCAGTGATACCAAGATGTTTGCTTGGTTGCATGTAGGTGCAACACTTAATGCCTGGCATATGATAGTAAGTGTGAACTTCATGCTCTAGAAACAGAATCAGCATTAACAAAGTCATCCTTCATGTGAGCTGAGTGGCTGGAATGCCCTCATTATGCATGGTGTGTCAGATCACCAAATCCAATAACTCTTCTAGCCTTCAGTCAAAAGGAAAGCCTGTTGCTCTGTCTGTACTGTTTTAGTGAAATGGTGTGAAATTCACGATTGGGTAAATGCATATATTGCGCTTTGCTGCCAAAATCAAAACTCTTAAAAAAGATAAAGGCTGATTTGTGTCTTCTTGCATTTGCGGAGTTAACACAAAGCAACAAGTCCATATCCTCCAACATTTCTCCGATGAAAATATGGACGTCCTATTCCATACCTCTGCTGCTACTACTACTAATTTTATTCTTTATACCCTGCCCATCTGACTGGGTTGCCCCAGCCACTCAGAGCAGCTTCCAACATAATATGAAAAACATGGTAAAACATTCTCGTTGAAAGGTTGTATACAGTCGTACCTTGGAAGTCAAACGGAATCTGTTCCGGAAGTCCGTTTGACTTCCAAAACGTTTGCAAACCAAATTGCAGCTTCTGATTGGCTGCAGCAAGCTCCTGCAGCCAATCAGAAGCTGTGGAAGCCCCATCGGACGGTCAGGTTCCAAAAGAACGTTCGCAAACTGGAGCAATCACTTCTGTGTTTTTGGCGTTTGGGAGCCAAAATGTCCGAGTTCCAGGGTGTTCAGGAGTACGACTGTAGTTTTGGCTCGGGGGTCGCATAAGTCCCATGGCACTTTGAAGACTAACACTCATAATTATGGTGCAAGCTTCCATGAACTCCAGTCCATTTCATCAGATGTGTGAAGTGTTAATCCTGATTTTCAGTGTATAGCTAAATGAGATATATATTACCCTTTTGGGAACAGACATAATTTTCCACTACATTCCCCAATGGCAGAGTTTGTCTTATCTTGGAAAGAAAGGGGGTGGGGGGGAATCACGTCTGATTATACAGATATATTTTCATGACATGAACTGCTGACTTTGGAACTGTCATCACAGGGTGCTTTGGAGAAGTGAGAAAGACTAAGGAGTGTGGAAAGCATCTTTTGCTCTTAATTAATGCCCGGAGGGCAAGGATGGTGGAAGTCTGCGAACCGTTCTTTCTGTAGCATGCTTGTTCTGCAGAGAAAATTGGGTTCTAAGAAAAGGACGGCACCAAGTGCTAAAGTTATTGAATGGTTTAATTTTTTTATTTTGCAAAATTAATTTCTTCTGAAACCAGTAACTTGGGTCTGGCTGCACAGTGTAAATAATTCACAACTAAAAGAAGAAGAAGAGAACATTAGGTCTGCATGGCTGAAGGTAAATTTAGGTCTGTAACAGGGCATGCTGCTTCGTTCTATTTAGGAAGAGTCCATAGATTTATGAAGTTGATTCCTCCTCCATCCCCTGCCCACCCCCAGTGTAGCATGATGCTTAATTTACCAATAAAGGGGCTGAGGTGTGTATTTGATGGTTCTAAAATAACCAAATCATTCAACAGGAGAGCATCGCTTCCCAATGAGTATGTGTACTCTCACTTACATAATTAACATCAAATTAAGGTTTGATTTCTTAGATGCTTAAACCCTGAAGGCAATTTAGCATTTTGATAGAACTTCTGCTGTGGTGTTGCACAAAGGGAAAGGTTTAATCGTCCTTAAGACACTGAATTCGATACTGGCTTTTATAGTTAAGTAAATGTGAATTTTGAGTGTGTGTGTGTATGGAAGAAATATAATTGCTAAGTATTGGTTGATAATTACAATAAATGTAAGCAATACATTCAACAGCAGTTGCCATACTGTATGTTCATCTAAATTTAATGTTTCATTAGGCCCATGCACATCATAAGCCTATGCATGTTTTCTTGGAAGTAAATCCCACTGTGCTCACTGGGGTATTTCCCAGGTAAGTACACATAGAATTGCAGCACATGCACACAGGTTTTCTTAATTAAAAAAATAAATAATTTTTTTAGCCATTTTTAAACAATAATTTAACTGGGCATCAGAGTCTAACAACATCTTGGAGACCACGGGCTGTCTGTCTTTGCACTATGCTAATACCAGGTATGCCACATAGCAAACCAGGGAGGGCATGCTGGAGAACCTGCAACTGCCTGACTTCCTGACTGGTCAAGAGATTTAAAGGCACCTGAATGATCACTGGCCTTGAATCTGGTGACCCTTGTCGAAAATGAACACAAATGACTTTAGACAGAGCTGTGAAATGAATCTGTGAGCTGGATATAGGGCCAGAGTCTGAAGACCCGAGGAGCTAGTTTTTAGTAGAGTGATTTAGCAATCAGTCACTCTAGGAATAGTATCTGGGTGTGGAGAATAGGGGCCTCCTAACAGCTCTCATTGTCCTTCACAAGCTGCAGCTCCCAGGATTCTGTGGGGGAAATGCATGATTGTCAAAAGGGATATCATAGTGCTTTCCGTGTGTAGGAGGGTGTTATTATTTTGCTGTTTTGTTTTAATTATTGTCAGGGCCTCAGGAACAGAGGCACAGGGGAGAGAGGAAATGGAGAGCAAAGGGGAAGAATCGGAGAGCAGCGTAGGGGGGTATAGCAGTGACCCGAGTGATTCCATGAGCTTATCCAGCGAATCAGAAGATTCCCAGAAGGAGGCGCCGATGGTCAGGGCAAGGGGGGCCAGCGGGGACTCCAAAAGCAGCAGCTGGAGATCAGGACCAGCTTCCCCACCAGAGCGTAGTGGGGGGGAAGGTTCCCATATGTCAGGGCCAGCGTCGCCTCCAGAAGGGAGAGAAGATGAGTCGGGACTGACCACGCCCCTATCGGAGAGTGGGGGAACGGAAGGTCAGGTCCAGCTAGCCTCCCCGAAGGGGGAAGCAGTGACAGGAGCAGTGTAATGGTCAGGAGGAAGGTTGCCGGCTGGGCGCGCGCGCCAAGTTCAAATGTACAGGCGCGCGGGACAGCAGAAAGCCCAGATTGGGAACCAGGTCCTAAAGCCCGCCGGAGGCAGGGGGAAGACTCAGGGGACTCAGCGTCAGAAGAGTCTAGGAAGGGCGAGACCCCAACTGACAGGCGGACCCAGAGGAGGAAAGAGCAGAGGAAGAGGTAGAGCAAGGCTAGAGTCTTAAACTGGTGTCTGGGGGGAGGAGACTCAGACGGAGCTTCAGCAGTCTAGAGTTTCAGACGTAGAGCTGCACGCTGCGGCTGTGAAAACGAAAATGAACTTCAATAAAGACTTTTGTATATAACAACGGATTGGCGTTGGTCCTTTGTGAGCTGGGACCTAGGGCAGCTCTGACAATTATGAACTAATTTTTATTCTGTGTTTTATTTTGTGAACCTCCCTGAGATCTTACGATGAAGGGTGGTTCTTCTTCTTCTTATTATTATTATTACTACAGTGGTACCTTGGTTCTTGAACTGGTAGTCCATTCGACTCCGGAAACCATTTGAAAACCAAGGCACCGCTTCCGATTGGCTGCAGGAACTTCCTGCACTCAATTGGAAACCGCGGAAGCCGGATCGGACGTTTGGCTTACAAAAAAAGTTCGCAAATCGGAACAATTACTTCTGGGTTTGCAGCGTTTGGGAACTGATTTGTTCAGGAGCCAAGCCGTTTGAGTACCAAGGTACCACTGTATTATTATTTCTGTGGTATCCTCTTGCTTGTACAATGTGCAGCATGGCCTGAGGAATTTCCTGGCTGCTCACTGACTACGATGGGGAATATAAGTGTGGTTTCAGAGAACCATAAATCCTGAGGGCAGTAGCGTGTACCACATCTGCTGAAATCTGATAATAAATGGAATGCATTTAATCCTCACACATATGCTTTGGATGTGTAGGAGCAAATCCACGTCTGTGTTAATATCAGAGGTGTGTGTGTGTGTGTGTGTGTGTGTGAGAGAGAGAGAGAGAGAGAGAGAGAGAGAGAGAGAGAGAATGAACTCAAAACAGTGGGAAATTGCTCAAATTTCACTGTCATTTAGTTGTGGCTTCCCAGCACATTAGTACCTTGTAACTGATCTGTTACTATCCGAATATGGACTTTGCTTACAGATAGGGTAAAAAATGTTTAAAAATGATTGTGTTTCTCACAACACGTTTTGTACTGAGGCCCCGCTAAAGGGGACAAAATGACAGGTGCTTTATCTGAATTTCTAATTTGATTTCTCTACACACCCTTCTTCCATTGGTACGCCAAGAACTAACGGCACTGTGTTCTATTCAGAGCCTTAGTAGAGTTGCACAGGGATGATGAAGAGTAGTAATAGCTCATTGTAGTGGAAGGTGCAGCCAAAATATGCATTTGCTTTGTATCTGATGCCTTGCCAGGTCGCTTCAGTGGCACTGACTGATTTCATTGCGCTGCTGCTTTTTTCAGAGTTTCCTTATAGATTTAGCTATAGATCAGGGATGGGGAACCTGTGGTCCATGAGAGATGGACTTCAGGGATGGTGGGAGTTGTAGTCTTTTCAACTCTGGCTCCGGTCTGGTGGAACGCTCTGCCTCATGGGACCAGGGCCCTGCAGGATCTGATTTCTTTCCGCAGAGTTGTAAGACAGAGTTGTTCCGCCTGGCCTTTGGCTTGGAGCCAATTTGATTCCCTCCCTCTCTTTCTTTTTTCTTTTTTCTTTTCCTTCTGCTCCTGCGATGAGGCTACATTTTAATGTTTCAATATTTTAATGTTGTATTTTTAATTTTGTTTTTAAGTTGTAATCATTTAACTTGTTTTTATTATTGCTTGTAAGTCGCTCTGAGCCCAGCCTTGGCTGGGGAGGGCAGGGTATAAATAAAAATTATTATTATTATTATTATTAGTCCAACAACCTGCTCCTCATCTCTGATACAGATACTGAGATAATATAAGATAATATTGAAATCTCTTATATTCTACAGCTGTTATTAAACTGTTCCCCCCTCTTATGTCATGGTATAATATGGCCTTGGCAGTTCAAATCTCCATGACGGGGTGAGCTCCCATTGTTCAGTCCCAGCTTCTGCCCACCTAGCAGTTCGAAAGTGCAAGTAGATAAATAGGTACTGCTCTGGCGAGAAGGTAAACGGCGTTTCCGTGCGCTGCTCTGGTTCGCCAGAAGTGGCTTAGTCATGCTGGCCACATGACCCGGAAGCTGTCGGCAGACAAACGCCAGCTCCCTTGGCTTATAGAGTGAGATGAGCGCGCAACCCAGAGTCGTCCGCGACTGGACCTAACGGTCAGGGGTACCTTTACCTTTTTAGACATATAGAGGCCAGTTGCCCTGCCATAATTAGGTGACTGGAAGCACCCAATGGGGTCATGCACCCAGCGGGGTCATGCACTCCCCATCTCCTCCCCCCCCCCTTTGCAGGGGCATTTCCTCTGTTGGTTTTGGAGACAGCAGTTGCGATTTTCTGTCAACAGGAAGCTGGAGTTTACAAAGTAGCTTTTCATTATGGTGTCAAACCACATGGCAAAATGCTTTTGCAACTGAGTGGGCTAGCAAAAACAGTTTGCAATAAAGTGGGTGGCAGGAAGGGGCAGTGAAATACGTTGGCATTGTGGGGGGAAAAACCCTCGCTTTTAGTAAGTCATTCCTGGAGAGCTTCTTTGTTCCATAGTTAATTTTTTTATTTTGCCAGGCAGTAGTGACAGCAGCTTCACAGCTCTTCTCCTGGCAGCTCAGAAACCCAAATAACACCAACATGGTGTCTTTTTTGCCCCCCAAATACACAAAAAAGACACCATGTTGGTGGTAGGGGCTCACAGCAATGGTTGAAAAGCTCAACATGTACCTCCTTTGGGAGGGAAAGGTACATTTGTTCCCCACCTACCAAACGTTCACTCAACCCTCCCCCATATCTAAAACCTGTTAGAGTATTGCTGAAATAGCGTGCCCATTCATATTGTTTGTGATTCAGAATCAAATTGTAGGCACTGGAGAACCATAGAAAACTAAATGCCATGCACAGTTTCCTTTATTCATGCCACAAAAGGTTAGACATCTGATGATAGTGGCATGTAGATGCTTATGCAGCAGGAAAATGTGGTCGGCTCCATAGCAAAGGCACAATAAAAGGGTGGTCTCCAAATAATTAGTTCCCACTAGTGCAAGCAGTTTTGACTGCACAATGGAACTTCCCCTCACCTGCACCAGTGGCGAAGCTGCCGGCGTGGGGGGGTGCGTAGTGCGTCTCCGGGGGGGAGGGGAGGCCATGATGGTACCCCCCTCCCCGATGGTGCCAGGGGCAGGGCGCTCCACCTCCCCCCCTCCTTCCTCTGCCAGTGCCCTGCACATGCCCTAAATCTGCTTTGGAGGGTTGGGGGTAGAACCCTGAACATAATGTAGAAGTGTACAGGGGGGTGGGGTGAGGAGAAGAGAGGGAGAGGAAGTTCTAGTATGTAGCCAAAAGTACTACAGGATCTGTAGAGTTGGATACTACCCAAAGTCTTCATAATTTAATTGGGACTTTTAGAGTGTTGGAGGAGTCTCTGAATAGAAGTAGCTCACTACATACATGGACACAGCAAAGTATATTTCTCCTGTTCTTAAGGCAGGCTGTGGCTGCTTCCATTGCTCTCTTTTGCCCAATCTTCAGAATAAGCTCCCAGATCTTCAGATTGCCTTGGTATATTGCAAATGCAGGGAGATCACCTTCCAGTTAGCGTTACCTGGATTCCAGGATTTCTTGATCGGGACTTGTGCAGAACTGTATAAAGACCTGAGCTTATAGAAGCATTAGGTTGGGCGAGCTCTGTAATTTGGGGTAGGAGCAGAGGGAGTGGGTGTGCCTTTCTTCGGGCAAAACTGTACCGTACTATTACCAAGTATGTTCAAAGATAGTGGGTTGTTGAATGGCCTTCCAGTGGAGTCTAGTTGCAAAATCATCAGCCTTGGCCTGGTTTAGCAGGCTGCCACCATTGCCTTAATGGAATGGACACATGCAATAGGCAGATTTGACTCTCCCTTTATAGCACTGCCTGTCCTCCTGCCATGGACCATACTGAAGGCACTTCATCTTTACTTTCACTCTGAGGAATGCTGTCAGCCCATCATCTTATGCACTTGAATTTCTGCCAATGATAAGGTCTGTTCTAATATAAGAATAATCACTCACCATTGAAACCTTTTTACTTGTGAATGTGATAGGTTCCTTAGTCCTTTAAAGCCTTTATATCAGTCCCGTGCCAATGCACACTGAATAAGAACATTTGTGCAGAGTACAGAGCCTAAAATCTTTGAGAATCAATGTAGTGGCTGAACTAATAAATGATGGGCTTCATCAAAGAATTAGATGTAATTCTATAGTTTACATTATGCCATTAGGCAAAATTTTGCAGGTACCATTTTAGGCTGTTGAGCTTCTAACTGTTGCAGGGTGACTGATAGTTCACTTTGAACAAATTAAAATAACCCAAACAAAGTGCAAATTGCATTTGATGAAGTAAGTTGTTCCTTGGCTAAATTTTATCCAAAATCCATGTTTTGTTATGCAACTTACTAAAATCAGGTAGGGTTGTATATTAGATTTGGATGAATTCCGAGCTAAAGCAAGGTGCCTTGGATGGATTTAGAGTTTGTCAGAGATGAAACGGCATCTGTATGAGCTGACATGGACCTTGAAGTTAAGAACATCATGAGAGCTTGCTGAAATTTCCCAGTAATGAATTGGGAGTGGGGGAATAGACTTGGACGAACCCCAAGCTGAATCAGGCAGGTACAAAGCACCTTGGACCAAGGCAGGCTGTATTCTGAAGGGCTGCTTTGGCTCACAAACCAAACTTTGTGGGTGGTGCACACCCTAATATCAAGCAATCCTTTCTTTCATCTCGGGACACAGGCCCCTACTGCCTTTAACATTGAAGATATCCCTTAATTTTAAAAAATGCTATATATAGCAGCAAATAAAGTGTGACAAGTAAGAAAAATCTATTTCAGTGTTGTATTTTTAGAAGGGAGCAGTGGTCAGAATTTTGCTTCTGTATAAAATACAGGAAAGGGATTCTGCTGATACATTTTGGGGGCCCCTGAGGCAGCATTCAGTATGACCTGAAGTATTGTAGGTGGAAGAAGGTTGTTGGATCCTGGTACCAATCCAAGATTTTGTTTCCCAATCTGGTACCCTCCAGATATTTTGGACTACAATTTCCATTATGCCTGATCCGTGCCTGTGCTGATTGAGGCTGGTGGGAGTTGGAGTCCAACAACACATGGAGGGCCAAACGTTTCTGAACCTTGATAAGTGTTTGGATCTCACTGAGGCAACTAAAACCTACATCTGGGCTGGACCACTTCAGATTGGAGGTGTTTGGGTTCCTGCGGGGCGTTGATATCAACTCCGTGCCGCTACTGCTAAAAAAAAAATGCCTTCTACGTAGAAATTGAGATGTCAGAAGGATTCTAGCCTATCTTTTCTCACTGACAGGCTGGCTTTTTACATGCAGGGAATTATTGTTATATGGAGGGACACTGGAGGAAGAGAAGGAGGTGATTTTCACCAACATACCATTTTCTCTCTAGTGCCAGTGGCGTAGCATGGTAGGAGCCACAGGGTCACTTGTCCCAGGTGCTATTTTGTTGGGAGTGCAAAATTCCAGCACCTGGTGTTGCCTCAATACAGCTGTGTGCTTCTGTTGCTGGGCTTCATTGAAAACAGCTTCTCCATGTGAACCAGGAAGTGACCTCTCCAAACAACAATACAACTTTTCTTTTCTTATCTCTGTGGCTGCAATCTCCTGGGTAATTTGGACAGCATTAGGCAATTGAATGTGCATGCTCACTCCATGCACATTCTCCTCCTCCCACCCTCCCCTCCATACGGCCCCAGGCACTTGCAACCCACGCTACGCCACTGTCTAGTTCCCAATGTCCTTTGAGAAAAAGCTGCCATGGAGCAGGTGTGGGGTCCCTCTGGAACAGCATGGGAATGTTGGGGGTATTTGTGGAAATCAAGTCATTTTTAGGAACCTCTGCTGGATCAGAAACCCTTTCTCAAATGGAAAGAGCCCTTCTTTTTACAGAGGGATAACAAATTGAAATTAGCTGCCTATCAAATGTCTTCTCTAGCACCCCCTCCAAGCTTGAGTTTGAAAGTGACCCAGGCATCTTGATTTGGATTTATGAGTAAAAGATGGATCTTCCAATTTGGCTACTAACTTCATCCCATGGTGAGCGAGTGAGGATCACACGAGCTGGGGATCTGCTTTAGATGTCTCCCAAGTACAATGTTGTAATAAATGTAATTGTCTCAAAATGGCTACCAAAAAAAGAAGACAACACCCACTAATGAGCAGCCTCCGCCTCAGCTGTATTCTGAGTAGACTCACTGAAATCAAGTAGCATCAGTGGGTCTATTCTGAGTAGCACTTAACTGGATACAGCCCAGTGCTCACTTGTAGGAACATATAGGCCAGAAAATTAGCAAATGATCCAATTTGATTTTCAGTTAATGTTACTTAATCTGATTGTAGAATGGTATTTTCTGTTCATTTGCTTTTGCAAATGTAGGGTAAGGAAGAGCAAATAAAGAAGAGCAGACCTGTCTTGAGATGCAGGCAAACAGCAGAACAGGAAAGACAAAAAATAAAGCGAACTGGAGAAAGGGAACAAATCACTAGCAATCACGCATTAGCATCTGCGTGTCTCTAGCGAGAATCTTATTCTCTTCCCCTCTTCTCTCCTCTTTCTTCTCTCTTTTTTTTTTTATAAGATTTTTATTGGTTTTACATAAATTTTTATAACAAACAAACAAACATACACAAAACAGACAAACAAACAAATATAATTTCTTAATGTTCTTTCATAAACTTCTTTTCCTCAGACTCCCCCATACCTCCCCTTTCTGCATCCTCATGTCCAAATCTTATAGCAACTTATAAATGTTTTTTCCTGTCCTAATTCATCATAGTCATTTCATAATCTAATCTTGTATTACTGCAACCCTTTCTCTCCATAAGATCTCGACATTCTAAGCTTCATCAAGTTTATAATAGTCCTTAAGATAAGTCTTAAATTTCTTCCAGTCTTCTTCCGCAGTCTCCTTTCCCTGGTCACGAATTCTGCTCGTCATTTCCGCCAATGTCATGTAGTCAATCACTTTCATCTGCCATTCTTCCAGGGTGGGTAAATCTTGTGTCTTCCAATACTTTGCGATCAATATTCTTGCTGCTGTTATTGCATACATGAAAAAAGTTCTATCCTTTTTTGGCACCAATTGGCCGACGATGCCCAAGAGGAAGGCCTCTGGTTTCTTTAAGAAGGTATATTTAAATACCTTTTTCATTTCATTATATATCATCTCCCAGAAAGCCTTAATCTTCGGGCATGTCCACCAAAGATGATAAAAGGTACCTTCAGTTTCCTTACATTTCCAACATTTGTTATCAGGCAAATGGTAAATTTTTGCTAGCTTAACTGGGGTCATGTACCACCTATAGACCATTTTCATCAGATTTTCCTTTAGAGCACTACATGCCGTAAATTTAATACCGGTATTCCACAACCTTTCCCAGTCAGCAGACATAATATTATGACCAATGTCCTGCGCCCACTTAATCATGGTTGATTTAACTATTTCGTCTTGTGTATTCCATTTCAGCAGCAAGTTATACATTCTTGACAGATTCTTAATATTGGGTTCTAACAATTCTGTCTCAAGTTTTGATTTTTCCACCTGGAAGCCAATTTTCCTGTTTCTCTCCTCTTTCTTCTCTTTGTGCAATCCCACGATGTACTCAGCCAACAAAAGAGCTACTGAGCCATTGCAACTGCTAGTTTTGGATACACAGACAACAGTCTGAATAATATAAAGTACTCAGCCATGAAAATCCCAGGATCGCTCAAATCTGGCTCAGATAAGCTCCATGTTTGTGACAGAGTGCAGATATTAAAAAAAGTACAGCATGATATTACCCTTTGTTTTGCAGCCTCGTTGATAACGTTACTCATGTCAGATATGATGCAGTGACTAAGGGAAATCTTCCTGGCACTGTGCTTCTTTTTCACATAAGGGTTTATTTTAGACCATTCAGTTGATAGGCCATGGCCCTATACCCAATTACTGACTCCCAGCTGAAGTCAGACAGGCGTCCTCCCTGTTGAACTTCCAGTGCCTACTGAAGACCTTTTTTTTATTTCAGCAGGCCTTCTTCAGTAAGCTTTTCCTATTTTGCACTCGCTACAACAACTGATTGTATCTTTATTTTATCTTTTGTGTACTTGCTGTACGCCATGTGGAGATGGTGACGTTAAGTGGCATATAAATGGCTGAAATAATAATTATTAGCAATAAATTTAAAAATTGGCAAATTTCAAGGCTCCTTGTGGTCCACTTTGACAGTCCACGTGTTGCTTAAAAGGTAAAGGTAAAGGACCCCTGACAGTTAAGTCCAGTCGCAGATGACTCTGGGGTTGCGGCGCTCATCTCACTTTACAGGCTGAGGGAGCCAGCGTTTGTCTGTAGACAGTTTTTCTGGGTCATGTGGCCAGCATGACTAAGCTGCTTCTGGTGAACCAGAGCAGCACACGGAAACGCCGTTTACCTTCTCACCAGAGCAGTACCTATTTATCTACTTGCACTTTTTTGGTGTGCTTTCAAACTGCTAGGTTGGCAGGAGCTGGGACCGAGCAACGGGAGCTCACCCAGTCGCGGGGATTCGAACTGCCGACCTTCTGATCGGCAAGCGGTTTAGATCACAGCGCCCCCTGCATCCCTATGTGTTGCTTAGGAAGGTCTGAAGTTGGAGGCTGTTCTGTGTGAACAGACACCCCACACAACTCAGAAACCTGTATGAACTATGTTTCAAAATTACTACTTTTCAGTGGTAGAACAACTGCAAACACAGAACTATTGGCCACAGAGAGATACCCTGTGCGTGTGTGCTCTTGAAAGTCCATCTTAAGAGGGGATCTCCGATGTGGCCAGAATCTTTAGATAGAGGAAGTTAAAGCAGTATTTAAGAGTTCCTCTTCTATTGATTAAACAGTTATATTGTTTGAAATGTCTGTAGGCTGGAGACATTATTTGCTAGCACATGTATAGCAGCACAGCCCCACAGACTTCCTAGGGATTGAACCAACAACAATAATTTTTCAAAAACCCCAAGGCCAAAGTCTACACTTGTTCTATCATTGCTCTTTTGGTGCAAAATGTTTGGGTACAAAACCAATGTAACATCACTGAGGTGCCAGCGGAAATACATGTGCTATGTTCACATGATTTGCTTCACTGCAAAGTAGAGGGGTACCCATTATTCTAGAAGAGTTGAACTTCTTCCTCCTATTTTAAGGAGATTAATGATCTCCAAGGAATAGATCTCGCACAGCATGGCACCCTGATTCACATACAGAATTCCTGCAAAGACAGCTTCTCACTTTGCAGGGGGCTGAGTATCGCCCTTTTTCAGAATAAAATAAAATAAAATAAAAAAATTCCTTCCAGTAGCACCTTAAAGACCAACTAAGTTAGTTCTTGGTATGAGCTTTCGTGTGCATGCACACTTCTTCAGATACACTGAAACAGAAGTTGCCAGATCCTTCTGCCCTTTTTCAGAACTCTTAAAGGAACAGACAACCTGTTACTTGTGCAATATGTTTGCTGTAAATTGCTCTGTGCTGTAGATTGCTCTGTGTGTACATGCATGTGCACAGACACGCTTCACTATAATTCTGTGTACAGAGTGCTTGACAAAGCTCATGTATCCTCACAACTGTAATAATAATAATAATAATAATAATAAATTTTTATTTATATCCCACCCTTCCCGGTTCAGAAAACCGGGCTCAGGGCAGCTAACAACAAATTTAAAACACTTAATTGTAAGGTGTTTTAAGCTTCAGGTCCCTTCGTTCATTGACAGATCAGGCTTCCTCAACCTCAGCCCTCCAGATGTTTTGAGACTACAATTCCTATCAGCCTACTAGCTAGGGATCATGGAAGTTGTAGGCCAAAAACATCTTGAAGGGCCGAGGTTGAAGAAGCCTGACCTAGATTCAAGTTGGGAAATGTGGCAGGGAACTCTGACCAGTTTCTGGGTCCCCGCCATGTGTATGCTTATTTCAAAAGATGCACTCATCTTCTTAGTGTGTGTGGATGGAGGCACATCATATGAAGTTGCCTTAGGAAATGGTGAGAAGGTTGCCTGCACTACAGAGCAAAAGGCTGCAGGAATCCCTTTGATTTTTAGCTCAATGATGGCCCTCTTGGACAAAGCTTGTCTGTTGAAGCAGACATCTAGTAAGAGTCGCGTTTCATGCTCGGCATGTCCTCCTCGTCTTCCACAGAAATGACTCAATCTTCTGTATTTTTTAATATGGCATCTTTATTGTGAATTATTTCCAGAAGTATGTAAAAAGATGAACTGAAGGTGAAAGGTACCATTTTATCATCTTTTAAAAGAGAAAATAATTATTTGGCTGGCTGCAATTTGGCTTAGATTGCTCTGAGGACTCTTTCACAGCTGTCTCTCTAAATAAATTTAATGGCTTTGTTTTAGGGGGTTGTGTGATCCACATCAGAACATAAAAAGAGCTCCTCTGGTGACTTTGGTAGCCCCTGTGACTGGAAGTGCCTTTTGCCAGCTGCTGCTGGTACAACAGCTGTGACCATTTCTGGATGGGAAAGCTTCACCACAGTGGTTCCCTTTATGTGGCAGTAATGTCTGCCACAGCCACACCATGGTTTGTTGGGATAGATGAATCAAGTATCTCCCAAAAAAAGTATCTCCATGGGGAACATGCACAAAGCAGTTGCTTTGTGACCTCACATGTTTTGGAAATGTATACAGTGGTACCTCGGGTTACAAACTTAATTCATTCTGGAGGTCCGTTCTTAACCCGAAACCATTCTTAATCTGAGGCACGCTTTCACTAATGGGGCCTCCTGCTTCCACCGCACCACCAGCATGCGATTTTCGTTCTCATCCTGGGGCAAAGTTCTCAACCCGAGGTACTACTTCTGGGTTAGTGGAGTCTATAACCCGAAGTGTTTATAGTCTGAGGTACCACTGTACCCCCCTTTCACACAGCAAACATTGCTTTAGCTGTGCCAGACCTTACTCGTGGCAACGTATTAAAAATTCTTACACCAGACCAGCTCATCTGCCCCTGTGACCCAAGATTAATCAGTGAGGCTTATGATTTAGCAGGTAGATAGAACCCGGGCATTCCCTATCCAAGTCCAACGTTCACTTTGCACAAACACACATGCAGGTTGTCTAAAGCTTTGGCCTTCTAATGGATCTCCATGGCCAATCACTTTTACAAAGATTCACTTGCAAAAGTGGATTCTAGTTTTGTTTTTATGTTATATTTCACATCAAAATGAAATTGCAGGTGTATCTCAGTTGGTCACCATGTAGATAAAGGAGAAGTGATTGTTTCTCCTGCTAAAGGTAGCTAATATAGATGAAGCTCATATGTTTCTGGCATCTTGGAGAAACCACACATTGTGTTGTTTTCAATTATTCATTGACAATAAATATTTTTAAATGAAATTGTTGTTGAATAAAAAATAATGTGGCCTCCTCCTTTGAATGCGTTTGGATAACAGAAATGGATATTCTCCTTTCACCCTCCCCCCTTCTCTTCCTTCCTAGCATATTTATGTATTTATATGTTCAGGCAGGGTGAAGACTGCCTGCCTCATAAATCAGTACTGAAAGCATGAATGCAAGTCTTTTCAGATCATTAAAAAGATTTAAAATGGCTGTGGCCAGGATCCAACATACATTTATAGAAGAATTATTCTACTCTTTCTGAAATGGTACATTCTAAAATCAGCCTTCCTCTTGTCTTCACACCTGATCATATCAATGACACACATTTTCTTACTTGCTGTCCATTCAGCATCCTGTTTTGCTTAATTTTTCCTTGGCTCTCTGCTTCCTCCACCCTTTCTTTCCATTTCCTGCTTCTTCACTCCCAGCCCACCTCTGCCCTTGCCTTTAGTCCTTACAACCGTTACATTCAGGCAGTACTTAATTTATACAGTGACAACTTATTGGGTCCCATCATTGGGGGGGGGGGGAGGAGGCACACCCATCTACTCTGAAAATCCTTCCCAAATATGGGAGATGAGGAGGCACCCTACACCTGCTTAAGAACACAGTCTTCTTTACTGATTCACCTAATCCAAGGTCTGGAATCTAACACTGAAAACAGGTTCTGAGTCTAGTAAGCAAATCTTGGTGCAAATTAAAGTGCACACACCATTTTAAACATGGATAGAAATTTGAAACCCAAATCAAAATGTGATCTCTCCGTATAATTTTTCAAGTATGACCTCTGTTGTGAAATACCTTCCGAACCACATTTGTGCATATGCTAAAGGTACTTCCAGCTGCTGATGTTGTTGTTTATCAAATAAATATGCTTTATTTTATTTACTGCTGATTCAGTGGAGTAAATTGTTAATTGGATGTGTTTTCTTGCTTTGTAGAATTCCATTACCCAATTTCATTATTAGCTCTGAGGGACCTGTAGTAATTGTTGGCCACTGTGCCTCTGGGGATTCAAAAGATGGAGTTCATTTCAGCCCTGAGGGTACCACTTAAGCACTGTTGAATAGAGCAGTGGAGAAGAAACATTTAGTTGGAAGTCTCGTTGGAAGTCTCTGGTTGTTTAAAAAAAAGAAAGAGATCAAAAGAATACCACAGTGATATTTACAAATATAAATAGTCTTATATCTTCAAAAAAGTATTGTTATGTGGCAACTAAAGGATCAGTTTGGCTTGAATGCATAAAAGGCAACATCACTTAGTGATTATATTTATCATGCGTGGAAACAAAGGATATTTCTATCGGTGGCATGCTGTAAGGTGGAATTAATTTCTAAAAACTCAATGAAAATGCATTCTAATGGCGCTGTTGCTGCTGCTGTTATTTATTAAGTTTCTATAGTATCCTTCATCCGAGGATCACAGGGTGGTTTACAATATAAAAACATAAAAATAGTAACAAACGAAACCAGCACTTTGAATTGGGCCCGGAAACTAATTAGTAGCCAGTGCAGTTGCACCAAGATTGGCGTTATATTCTCAGACTGAATTCTACACCCAGCTGAGGTTTCGGAACCATCTTCAGAAGCAGCCTCTTGTATAATGTGATGTAGTAACCTAACCTAGAAGCTGCCAGAGCATAGACAACAGAAGTTAGGCTGCCTCTGTCCAGATATGAGTGCAGCTGGGCCACCCGCAGAAGCTGATGGAAGGTGCTCTGGACAGCTGAGGCCACCTGAGCATTAAGCAACAGCAAAGGATCCACACGTGCCCCCAACTGCATACCTGCTCCTTCAGAGGAAGTGTAACCCCATCAAGAGCAGGCAGCTTCCCATCCATCCAGTCTAGGGAGCTACCCACTAGCAGTGCCTCAGTCATACCTGGATTGAGCTTTGGTTTATTTTAGTTTGATATACGATGCTCCCATTTCCTTGTGAGGGACATACAAAAAGCCAAAACACAGTATTCTATCTCATAGCACCAGTCCCAATTGAAGGTGCTCACTTTGGTCTACAAAAAACCATATGGCTTGAACCCAAGTTCTGAAAGGAGCGCTTCTCCATTGCCTGCAAACCCATGCCTTAAGATCTTCTGGGAAGACCTTGCTTATAGTTCCATATATTAACTGACGCATGTTCCGCAATGACTTACAGTATGCGGGACCTTGTAGAATCATAGAGTTGGAAGAGACCACAAGGGCCATCGAGTCCAACCCCCTGCCAAGCAGGAAACACCATCAGAGCACTCCTGACATATGGTTGTCAAGCCTCTGCTTAAAGACCTCCAAAGAAGGAGACTCCACCACACTCCTTGGCAGCAAATTCCACTGTCAAACAGCTCTTACTGTCAGGAAGTTCTTCCTAATGTTTAGGTGGAATCTTCTTTCTTGTAGTTTGAATCCATTGCTCCGTGTCCGCTTCTCTGGAGCAGCAGAAAACAACCTTTCTCCCTCCTCTATGTGACATCCTTTTATATATTTGAACATGGCTATCATATCACCCCTTAACCTCCTCTTCTCCAGGCTAAACATGCCCAGCTCCCTTAGCTTCTCGGTAAGGGTTCCCCAGTATCAGAACTCTCTTCCATTGGAGACCCATTTGTCCTCCTCATTGTTGCCTTTTTGATGTCTGTTCAAGACATATCTCTTCCATGTGGCCTTGGGGGCCTGAAGAGAGGTTGGCTGATTCTTGTTTACTGTGACTTTCTATACAGTTGCTATGTTGTGATTGAGCCAGGAGCCAGAATATTTTATGATTTTATGTTGTATTTCACTACATTCTTTTATATCTGCCAAAGATATTTTAAAGATCATATACCCAGTGCCACTGATAATAAAACAGTGCTATCAAGCGGGTGGTCTGAAAATACAGGATTGTATCCAAATAAGCCCTACTGATAGCAGACTCGCTGAAATTAATTATTTCTATTAATCTCAATCAATCTTCTCTAATTAGGGCTAACATTGGATGCAATCCCTGATTAATAAGAAAAAAATAGGGCATTTTTTGTGCCCCCATATAATGGATTGAGGACCCCTCAGCACCCCCAGCTCAGAATTACAGTATAAACGATGGGTAGGCAAACTAAGGCCTGGGAACCGGATCTGGCCCAATCGCCTTCTCAATCCAGCCTGCGGACCGTCTGGGAATCAGCATGTTTTTACATGAGTAGAATGTGTCCTTTTATTTAAAATGCATCTCTGGGTTATTTGTGGGGCATAGGAATTTGTTCATACCCCCCCCCCCAAAAAAAAAATATTTTAAAAATATAGCCCGGCCCCCCACAAGGTCTGAGGGACAGTGGACTGGCCCCCTGCTGAAAAAGTTTGCTGACCCCTGAGATAAACCAAACTTTTCTCAGTTCTTTCAAATCTAAAACCCCCCTCATGTTCCTCTCTTTGATAGTAGTGATTTATGGCATCTGACTGCCATCTAAAGGTACAAAGTGTATCTTCTAAAAAAATATTTTTGGCTGCTATAAAAGCCCACTCCCCCCCTCCCAATTTATGAGTCTGAGTAGTTTTTCAAGCAGCTTTCTCGAGCCTTGTTTATATTTCAGGCAAGTTGTGTGCTAGGGTGCCTTGTTTAAAAGTAACCCTTCTGATGGAGAAGGAAAATTTGTTACTTAATGTCAAAGATAGGCAACTTTTTTTTCCCCCTGTCAAGGGCCACATTCCTTCAGAAATAATCTGGCGGGGGTTGCATGCTGGTTGTGTGCATGCATGGTAGTGGCCGGTGGTGAATGGCGCCAAAGCCCAAAGTGGCTGGGTCCATCCTTTCATCTCTGCCACCTCTTCTCCTTCTCTTGCACTGCTCAGCTGGCTACCAGGGAAGGGACTGGGGGCCACATTAAATTAGGCTGCGAGCCGCATGCAAACCTAGGGTGACAGTTTGCTCACCCCTGCTTTAAGTAGCTGAGGCATCTTCCACAAAGGTGAGATTGCTTGTATGAAACCAAATAAAAACCCAGGAGCAGAGGTGGACCCAAATGCTCTTGTTTTCTTAGCAAGGAGCTGCATCGGCACCCACCCACTCTTGAGCAATGGAGGTGCAGTCTGGGCAGGCGGGCTCCAAGACACTCTGAGCCAGAGTGGAGAGGCGCAATTTTTGTGCCGTTCCAGGTCTGCACCCTTGATGGGGGCAAACATATCCAGCCCCTAAGTATACCTCTGCCCAGAAGTATTCAGAGGCTTTCAGCCTTCTGTCCCCACCTTTCAGTTCTGGTAGAACTGGACAAAAGAACCAGGAGAACATGTGTCTGTTTCAGTGTGGAATCCTTCTGCCCCTACAGCAGGGGGTCGGCAACCTAAGGCCCATGGGCCACAAACGGCCCATGGGGGTCTTTTCATCGGCCCACGAGCTGCCCAAGAACCGAGCCGCCTGCTTGGCGAGTCCCCGCATGCTGCGCTAAACAGGTGCAGCGCGGTGCGGGGACTTGCTTCCGCTGCGTTGAAAATCATGCAGACACGATCCAGCCCATGGAGGGATGTCTCCTGGAGTGAACCGGCCCAGGTGAGGCAAACCTTGCCGACTCCCACTAACAGGATGAAACAGCCTTTATAGGGATTGACTCCTTCACTTTCCCTGCAGTGGAGGGTGCAGAGAGTCCAAACCCTGCTCCTGTTCTTTCTCCCGAAAGTGATGCATTATTCAAGTAGGGCTGAAGAACTCAGACAGCAAGAGCTGGCTTTCTGCTTCATGTTTCAACTCAATTACTCTCTTGGAGTTGCTTTGTATTCATGGGGGCAGAATCATTTTGAGTGAGTTCTTTGGTCGTTCATTGGATTAGGGGCTGCTGTTAGCATGAAAAGCCCAGGACCATTCAGGGGGGAGAGGACCCACATGACCTGAATAATAGCATAGGAAGGAGCAAACCTAAGTAAAAATCTACCCTTAATACAGGTTAATGATGAGTTCCAACTTAAGATAAAATGATTTGTTTGTGAGTCTACCCTCATATAGAAGATAAAAGTCAAAAAGGCCAAGTTGTGTGCAAATTAACACACCCTTACAAAATGTTATTCAGATAGATGTCAAGATGGAGCAAAATTGAAGTATCCTTGGGTTCATTAGTCCAATTCTAAGGTTGCCATATTCCAAAGAGTAAAAACCAGGACACCCTGAAAGTTTTTGAGCTTTTTTAGACAATGCCAAATACGCTTTTTCCGTTTACTTGCTGAAGATCCAGGACAAAAATTCCCCCCAGACATCAAAAATTCACTTCCACATAGTAATGTATGGCAGACCATACATTTGTGGCCCATGGGCCTAGATTATCGTATCCAATACTGTAATTTCAGAAGCAGAAGAGAATGCAGTACAAACCATTTGAAGATTTCAAAGAATTGCTTGGTTTGGGGTTTTGCAACACTGCAATTTATTAACAGAGATAACCAGTAATTGTATTTCAGGGCCTAAATTATATCGCAGCTCAGGGGCGGGATACAAAACTCATATTTTGAAAGGTTATTTCACCTTTTAAAAAAGGAGCATATGCTTGTCTTGCTTATCTGTTTCTTAGCAACCAATTTTCAGAGGCTGCAATAGCAGGTTACAAGGGAAAGCAGAATAGGAAGAGAGAACCAAAGAAGGTGAGCCCAGACTCCAAACAGTCAGAATTACTCCACGGAATTGAACTTAGATTTATAGCATTTCCTGATTTAAAGGAGTTGGAGCTGAAATTGATTTCAGAGAGTGAGTAGAATGTATATTTAAAATACTGCATATGTAAACTAGGAAAGCAGATATGAAGAAAGGTTTTTTAAAATATATATATATAATTTAGATAGGTCAGTTTATTAGAGGCTTTGGAAAACAAGTTAATTTTGTAATAAATTCTGAGGAGCCAAGGTGTTAAAAGTAAAACGAGTCTATTTGATTTATCACCCACAGGAAACATCTTTACTGAGGAGTAAATCTCACTAATAAATTCCTTCCTATTCAGTGTGCAAGGGTGCTTATGATTTAAGCCACAGCATGAACAGGCTTGCTGGGGAGTTTGTTTGTGCCTCTGTGCTATTTTCACTTTCTGCGATTAAAAAGCAGGTGTGGTGAAACTACTTCGAAACCCAGCCATGCATCTATTACCAGTGGAGAGCCTGGATTCCAATTTCCCTAGGCTTGGCCTTTTTCATATTTGCATGCTCTTCTTTGTGTATTTTTATGTCAACAGAATCACATCAGTGCCACCTGCTGCAAAGGTAAACAGCGCGATGGAACATGTCAACATTTCTCCCTTACTGCCGGCTACCTGATCAGGTTGCCCCTTTATGTAAACTAAGTGTGCCCTGTGAGATATGAAAAGGCCAGCTGCCGGCTGAAGGGAGCCATGCGCAGCCTTGTGTGTCAAAGCAGCTGGGGGGAAAACATCCCTTGGGGATGACTTGCTCTAATTGCTGCTTCGGAGCAAGAGGAGTCCCTGGTACATTCTCTGCCATGGTGATGATGCTCAGGGCACACCCACAACAAGTTCGGCCGCTGGAGGGAGTGCGCCACTTAATTGCTTAAGCCTCAGCTCTGTTGTTCAGCTGTCAGCAGGCAGACACAACAAGCACGATTTGCATCACTTTATCCTACCTGTAGAAGCCTTGCCCTTTGTGACACTGATGACTCTTTTTATCAGTGGCCCAGGACTGAGCACTCTCAGCATCTTCCAGTGCTGAGTTTATAAGAGAGGAGCTGCAAGTGTCCGATCCTTGCATTTTCTCTCATAAACCCAAGACTTTGTTCACTTGAAAATCAATGTATTTTGCCTGTTTCAACAACATACACATAACAAAGAAATACATGAATCAGCAGAATGGGAAACTTAATTTAAGCCAGTTACCCCAAAACCAACCTTTCCTCTTGGTGATTGATATTACCTTGATTGAAACAACTCCAACCTTAATATGCTGCTGGAAATGCAACAGTTAACAAACAGAAAGGAAAAGCTTCTGCTTCAACTATCAGCTTAATTAAATTAGCCAGTATTAATGGTTACCAGCAGTCGTGAAATTTTAAGAGCGTGGGATCTCGGAGCCTGACACTTATTTTGGAAACAGGTTAATCGCATACTGTTATTAACACTTCCATTAATTAAGTTAACAGTGTATATGTAAAGCAGCACAGAATACCATTCTGTGGTTGTGAGTAGCATATCACGGTGGAATATGTGTGAGGTGGAAGCTGATGACACAGAGACGTGTTTTGCTCTGGGCTGTGGCTAATGGAGGAGCAAAATCTTTTGGGGTGTTGATGCTGTGATCCTCTTCATCTTATATGTAAATAAAGCCATATGTCCTAAAGACACCACAGTCTTTGCTGACCTTCATTCCAAGGAAACCAAACCCCAGGTAAGTGTTTGGAACCCGCTTGGAATCTCTCACTGCTTGGAGATTGGGGCAGCATATAATGCTATAAAGACAGAGAGAGAGAGATGCAGACACATACATACTCAGCAGGGGAAGGTATATATGGACAAAGAGGAAGAAAGAGACATGCTCTCTCAAGCAGGCCATTAGAGGAGGGAGATTCCCTGTGTTTTTGCTCCCCATTACAGTGCTGGGAAGGAAAGCTCTCCTGCTACCTCAGAGCTGCAATATGGAATTTAAAAAGTTCTTTTCCTCCCCAGCACTGGAGTGGGTAGAGAATATGTTTCCTGAGTACAGTGGTACCTCTGGTTATGTACTTCATTCGTTCCGGAGGTCCGTTCTTAACCTGAAACTGTTCTTAACCTGAAGCACCACTTTAGCTAATGGGGCCTCCTGCTGCTGCCGTGCCGCCAGAGCACGATTTCTGCTCTCATCCTGAAGCAAAGTTCTTAACCTGAAGCACTATTTCTGGGTTAGCGGAGTCTGTAACCTGAAGCGTATGTAACCTGAAGTGTATGTAACCCGAGGTACCACTGTACTTAGAGAGACTTGCAGTGCTGCAGAAGAGGGAGACAAGGTGTTTTTGCAAAGTAAGTTGGTGGAAAAGCTCATGGTTTTGAAGGGCTGGTGGAACCCACCACAGCACCATAGCTGGAATGCCACAGGATCACAGTAGAGACACCTCAGCAAAGCTATGTTTGTTTAAAAAAATAATAATGCCAAATTAGAGGGATCTTGGGGAGGCTGCAGAAAGTCTCTCGAGGGGTTGAATCCAACCTTGCATTGGAGGGTAACTACTGGTTTCAAGAAATGTTTCCTGGAAGAAGATGACGAGAGGGAGACTGTAGGTCAAAATTAAGTTTGCCAAGAAGCAGGATGAGACGGGAGGAACTAGAAACCATAATTGCATATCGCATTGCAAGGAAGCATTTGTCCAGGATGTTTCCTGTGGTTGCACATTCTGACAGGAAGCAGCGAAATGAAGGTGGCTTTTAAGTGTGCTCTTTTGAAATGCAGAATGTAGCTACGTGTAGGTACAAGCATGGCACCCTTGTAATGCTGTGTACTTGCACTATTTTCGTTGTGTATGGGTGTATGGGTAAAAGAGAGAGGGGGGGGGATGATTACATGTGATGATCTATAGACCCTGGACAGAATAACATCCAGCTAAATGAAAGATAACAGTACCTGCCTCCACCCTATTTGTATGAAAAGCAAAGCTTCCATGGTCACAGATCATATATTTTATTCCAATCACATGAGACCTTAATCTGAACTGGGGCTTCAATAGGAAGCAAAGCACAAAGTCCCCCTTTCTTCTATACCGGGGTCCGGATCCCTCCCTCCCATCCCCCACTTTCTACTAACTTTTGAAATGCTATTCAGACAACTGCTAGTTGCTTCTCATCTGATTTGGTCCTGAATTGTAATTAGTAAGGAAGACCAGATGGGTTTCAGAAGAAGTGCTCAGGGAGATAATGGGAGATGGTTTGTGGGTAGGCAAAGTGCAGATCAGTTGCAGCCAATATGGTGCCCTTTGGATGTTGTTGGGTTACAAGGCCCTTCATTCCTGACCATTTGCCATGGAGGGCACCACATTTAGTTTCTCTGTCTGCACCAGGAGTAGCCTAAGTTCATTAGTAGCATTTAGAGTGTTCGTTAAAGTGACAGCTGCGTAGGGTTGCCACATTCCAAAAAGTAAAAAACCAGGACACACCGAAAGTACGGTGGTACCTCGGGTTACAAACGCTTCAGGTTACAGTTGCTTCAGGTTACAGACTCCGCTAACCCAGAAATATTACCTCAGGTTAAGAACTTTGCTTCAGGATGAGAACAGAAATCGTGCTCTGGCGGTGCAGCGGCAGCAGGAGGCCCCATTAGCTAAAGTGGTACCTCAAGTTAAGAACAGTTTCAGGTTAAGAACGGACCTCCACAACGAATTAAGTTCTTAACCCGAGGTACCACTGTATAGCTTTTTCTTTCCCCCACCCCCTTTTTTTTTAGAGTTTTAGACAAAACACGATTTTCAATTGACTTGCCTCTAAGACCCAGGACAAAGCACTGCATTTTGGGAACTACCCCCCCATGTCAATTCCATCTTTGAAAACCAGACAAATGGCAACCCTAATTTGAAAGTGCACCAGAACGTTATAGCTCCCACTGATTTGCTTCCACTTTGCTCGCTTGTCTTTTTTCCTCTCTTGTCTTAATGCCAAATGCATTTTTTTATTTCAGTTATAAAACTGTGGAGTATTTTGTGGACACATCCATATTAACAAAATAGCAAACAGTTAATTTTATAGATGGTTTAATATAGTTTTAAAATGCATGCCTTTCATTCTAAGTCCAGTATCAGGGAATATATTCAGAGAAAAGAATGCCCTTTTGACAGTACTGTATAGTCTTTCCCCTCATTGGGAAATATCGTAAACATGGTTATTTCCTAACCAGCAAAGTGACAGGAGGGTGCTGTCAGAAGCAAAACAGCTATTTTTCACATGCTCAATTTTCATCTCAGTTGCTGCAGAGGATCTGCTTAAGACAAATGAACATCAACACAAAAGCAAAATGTGCAATATATAACACTATTTATTAGCCTTTTTAAAACACACCCACACACACCATGAAGTGTGCTGTGCAGTGTGTGTGTGTATCATCTTATTTACGAAATGAACCTAAGTCCTGCTTTTCTCTACTTACTGAAATAGCTCACCCCAAGTCCTCAACTGAATTGCTGGTTCAATTTTATGTCTTTGCCTCTTTCAATTATAGAATATAAATCTACTGGGCCTGTCTCGTGGCTATTTTAAAAATAGAATTCAAATGTCGCAAAGTTTTTAAAGAGATGATTTTGAAATATGTGGTCTGGGTTGAAAGAAATGTGAAGCTGGCACTTTCCCCCCAAGGGGGCCTTTGTCTGCCTTCGCCTACAAACATTAAACAAGAGTTACCCCCTCCCCAGTGCCACCCAGCAAATCACTGATGGCAGTTTCAGGTGTGCAAGTTCAGCCTTCTCAGCACCCCCATTGCCCACTGCTGCTCCATGACCCAACAAAATTGCTTCTGCTCACAAACTGGATTCTCACGGCTTGCTTTGTATGAGAAATCCTGATATACCGTATGCTGCTGCTGCCCCTCTATTTTGAAAAGCTGGTTGCTTTTTATCCCTGTGGTCACTTCCCTGTGTTGTTTAGAAATAAAACTCCGCTTAAGAAATGTCTTTGAAAAGGATTTTCTCCCCCCCTTTTTAAAAAGTTTTTATTATTAAAATAATTCAGCATTAATACACACATATTACGAATATAGAAGCATACAAACATACATTTCATACAATCCTTAAAAATGTCCAAACATACTGTCAGGGAACTGACATCGGAGGGAGAGGCGAAGGGGAGGCTCCCAGATGATGCTGGCGAAGGACCCAGCAGCAGGGGGAGAAACAGCTCAGTAGAGGGGGAAGCCAATCAGCGCAACACCAGGGATAAAGGGGGGTTGACGGGGGAATTGGAGAGAGGGCTCCAGGACTCTTCACTGGACATCAGTGAGGAGAGCCCAGGTCCTCCGCTACCCACGCCTTCCCTGCGCAGAAGACTCCCGCGCAGTGAGAGGAGGAGGAGACTGGGTGTCAAACAACTTTTATGTTGACAGAGGTTCAAGAAACGCCCACTGACGGATTCTGCCAGTGACTGAGGCAGCCATGATGAGAAGAGGCTGTGCAGTCAGAAAGGTTTAACAAGGCAAATTAACCGAGAAAGGCACCAGCTTACGCACGAGTAACTCATACCTATTACACATACCTACACTCAATCCCACAGATAATTCCTTTTCTCATCACCATCCATCACCCCTCACCCCACCTTTGTGTTAGACTTCCAATCTACTCAATTGCAATTTCTTTCCACTTCTATTATTTTCTTTCACACACCTTTAACCTAATTTCATGCTCCTTTTTCTATTACACATTGTTATCCATCTTATTTATTTCAGTGTTTAAAACAGAACTTGTTTATTCTAATAGGAGTTCTGATTTTTCAATATGGTTTTGCAAGTATCCTTTAAACACCTTCCAGTCCCTGTCTATCTCCTCTTTTGAGATCCTTTTCTAACCCAGCTTTCCCTGGCCTGGCATCCTACTACACATGGTGTGGACTGCAACTCCCATGATCCCTTTGTCGAGTGGCCATATTCAAAGTGCTAATGGGAGTTGTAGTCCGAAACCTCTGGTGGGTATCAGGTTGGGGAAGGGCTACTCTAACCTGTGTCTCACTATGAAGACCTCACCCACCAAGCTGGGAGCTTTTCTTTAATCCTCGCTCAACTGATGGGCAAACTACCTTGCTTGCCAGTATTGACCCGCAGCTGCCTTAAACTACCCTTTCCAGGATTATTTGGGGGAAGCCATGGCAGTTTAAAGTGACATGATATGGCTTTAAATGTTTAGTGCGGATGGGGCCTTATTTGGAATTCTCACAGCTGAGCTGAACAAGCAGAAGGGGAGCACGGTCAACCTGGTCCTTGGAGCGAATGTGGAGAAGCCAGTCTTCTGTACTCAAGAGGGAGGCTATAGTTAATTGTACAGAAGGTTCCTGCTCAGGTGTAGAATCCAGTTGTCGTGGCTGCACTGTTGGCCACAAACACATTTTAATTTATTACTTATTTGTGTTTTTTTTTAAAAAAATCCCATGCTTTAGCCAAAAAGGCTCCCAAAAGAGCTTGTGTGATTGATTGATTGATTGATTGATTGATTGATTGAAGACCCTGCACAGTAGCTTTTCATAGAATCTTAGAATCATAGAATTGCCAGGGACCCCCTCCAATGCAGGAATTGTCTCAAACCCCTGCAATGCAGGAATGTATAGCTGTCCCATACGGGGATCGAACCTGCAACCTTGGTGTCATCAGTGAGATAAGAGAAGTCAAGCTGAGCTGGTCTGTCAGCAGAGCCAGAACAGTGTCCCTGCTTCCCTTCTCGGCCCCCTCTGCTGCCTGATGAATGGCTTGTGACGGTGGAGGGAGAGGAATCTTCCTGCTCAAAAGAAAGTGAAAAGATGCATGTTTTATGCATAACTGATCCGTAAAAATCAATGGGGCTATTTTTATTTTAGTTTTTACTATGCGTTTTAGGAATGAGCAAAAAACAAATCCAGTTGTTTTTGGTTCTGCATGCAAATATGACATAGGACCACACACTGGTTCTCCATAATATATGTAGATGGGTAAAAAAAGCTGGAGGGGAAAATCACATTGGGCAAGCAATGCACCCCTTTGGTTTCAGATAATACCTAGGGAAAGGTAAAGAGACCCCTGACCATGAGGTCCAGTCGTGACCGACTCTGGGGTTGCGGCACTCATCTTGCTTTACTGGCCGAGGGAGCCGGCGTACAGCTTCCGGGTCATGTGGCCAGCATGACTAAGCCGCTTCTGGCGAACCAGAGCAGCGCACGGAAACGCCGTTTACCTTCCCGCCAGAGCAGTACCTATTTATCTACTTGTACTTGATGTGTTTTCGAACTGCTAGGTTGGCAGGAGCATGGACCGAGCAACGGGAGCTCACCCTGTCACTGGGATTTGAACTGCGACCTTCTGATCGGCAAGTCCTAGGCTCTGTGGTTTAGACTACAGTGCCACCCGCTTAGACCTGGGTAGATGAGTCTAAAAAACCCTGGAACACAAATTTTCACAGCCCTCTAGTGGCTATGGTGGCTCATTTACCAGATGTAATGTATTTAGCATTAACTCAGAAAGTGTATACTCTATTCTGGAGGCTTAGTTTGGCTTTTTAGACTTTGCCCTTGTACTATCTGAAACCAAAGGGTTTCATGGCTTGCCAGATGTGAAATATATTGGCATTATTTTCAGCTCTCCTAACCCACTGATAGAAATGGCACCAGCCCATATACTTCAAATGATTTAAGTCCTTCCTTGAGCTCAATCCTGCAAGTACCTGCTAAGGATCATTTCAGTAAAAGAAAATGTTAGCTTGGGATTTCTGAAAAAGTTAATTAGAAGTTGAGCATCCATGCCTCATTCACTCTCAATGGCCTTTAAAAGTCTCATCTCATTTGGCGGGGGTGGGATCTCAATGGCGTTGTTGTAAGTAACTCAGTTTTTGTGATTTAGGGTTTGCTTTCACATTGCTGCTGCCTCCCCCCTCCCTTTAACTTTATTTTTGTGTGTCTCTGTCTTGTAGGTTATTCTTTCCTAAGAATTAAAAGGTAATTAACATTTGCAGAATGAAAAGATGGCACAGGCACACCTCGCACCGCCAGGACCCGACTGCTTCTTCCGATTCACGCGGGAGTCCCTTGCGGCAATTGAGCAAAGGATTGCTGACGAAGAAGCAAAACAGAAAACTGATCAGGAGCAAAAGGATGAGGACAGTGAGGAAAACAAGCCAAAGCCAAACAATGACTTGGAAGCAGGGAAGACTTTGCCTTTTATTTATGGGGATGTACCCCCAGGAATGGTGTCGGAGCCCTTGGAAGACCTGGATCCTTATTATGCAGATAAAAAAGTAAGTGGTCATGAAGACCAAAGCCTTCAACATGGTTTCTCAGGTCCCGGAGCTATACAATGTACACAAGTAAAGGTATATTTGATCATAGTGCATTATCGCCAAATGTCTGTTGTTGTTAAAATTTGTATACTAGGGGCCTAGGACCCACGTACCTACGAGACTGCCTCTCCTGGTATGCCCCGTGGAGGACCTTAAGGTCCACAGATGACAACACCATGGAGGTCCCAAGTCGCAAGGTGGTTAGATTGGTTTCAACTAGGGCCAGGGCCTTTTTAGTACTGGCCCTGACTTGGTGGAACTCTCTGTCACAAGAGACTAGGGCCCTGTGGGACTTGATATCTTTCCGCAGGGCCTGCAAGACAGAGCTGTTCCGCCTGGCCTTTGGTTTGGACTCAGTCTGACCCTTATGTTTCCCCCCCTTATGGTTTTGATCTATGGGCTACTTTTAAAATGAGGCTGCATTTTACATCGCATTTCAACCTGGATTTTAAATTGGGTCCCCCCCCCCCCAATTATGTTTCTATTGTAATTTTACTGGTGTTAGCCACCCTGAGCCCGGCTCTGGCCAGGGAGGGCAGGGTATAAATAAAATTTATTATTATTATTATTATTATTATTACTATTACTATTATTATTATTATTACTGTCATATACCCACAAGCAGTGCTTTTTTCTGGGGGTACGCAGGGGGATATTTTGTGAATCTAGGTTTGGCCTCATTGAGGGGCAGTATTTCAATATGAGTAGGAAAATGAGAGTACCCCTAAATATGTTTTGGGGGGGGGGAAACATTGGCCACAAGTCTCAGGGCAGTTGCAACATAAACTCACAATATAAAAGTACAAAATACATAATAAAAGCAAAAGCAACCCAATAAACCTCTCCTCCCCAACACATTTGAAAAGGGTGTTGGGTGTCAATCAGTCAAAGGCCTGGTTAAAGAGGAATGTTGTTGCCTGGCACCTAAAGGTGTAAAATGAAGGCGCCAGGCGAACCTCCCTGGGGAGAGAGCATTCCACAAATGGGGAGCCACTGCGGAAAAGGCCATTTCTCTTGTTGCCACCCTCTGGGCCTTTTGTGGAGGAGGCACATGAAGAAGGGCCTCAGAAGATGATCTCAGGGTCTGGGTAGGTTCATGTGGAGAGAGGTAGTCCTTGAGGTATTGCAGTCCTGAGCCGTTTAAGGCTTTATAGGTCAAAACCAGCACTTTGAATTAGCCCAGAGACTAATTGGTAGCCAGAGCAGTCAGACCAGGATCTGTGTAATATACTCAAACTGTCCTGCCCCCGTGAGCAGCCTGGCCACTGAGTTCTGCACCAGCTGAAGTTTCTGAACTGTCTTCAGAGGCAGCCCTAGATATAACGGATTGCAGTAATCTAACCTTGAGGTTACTAGAGCATAGACAGTAGTTAGGCTATCCCTGTCCAGATCAGATATTAAATGCTAGACAACTCTTCTGCTGTTGCTTCAGTGACTAAATCCCACCCCAGAACTAACTGAATATTCATGCATCATTTGCTGTATGGGATATGTTGGTATTTCATTTAATCTGGCAGGCCTATAAGTGTTGGGACAGCATTCATGTCCTTTTGGCATTTCTGTGATAACCAGTGCACAACATTCCAGGAACCTATAACTTAAATCTTCACACGGTGAGGCCCCGCTTAGTTGTAATACGAAGTTGTAATACAAAATATGGATTTTCTGCTAAAAATAATAATCTGATTTCTGCTACCGCTTTCGCTCCTCCTTTACAAATCAGAGGCAGGAACAGCTCGTGTGATAGGGCAGAGCTGCAGCAATGGCCTCCTGGTAGCAGCGACATGACAGGAAAGTTGAGGCTGTGTGAAAACATGAGTGGAAGTACTGGGGCGAAGGGTTGGGGGAGTTCAATCCTTCTTTCTTCATGGATTGACTTTGCCCATCAAGTCCCACCCATTGACTGACATATCCTGCCGATCAGGGTGACATCACCTGTTTGACAGATAGCCATGGCTTCACAAAATAGCCCTGTGAGCCAAACTGGAAGCTCTGGTGAATCAAGACTGGCCTGCCCACCCCCCAAGATGAGGAGACATGAGACACACACACAAAAAAATCCCTTCATTCATAAAATAGGAGGGGAGGGGATAGTGGACAAGCCCACTGTTCACTTTGGTACCAACTCATAATTAGAAACCATGGTTACCTGTAGATGTTGGAACTGGGCCTGAGAGTAAACCACAGCAAATGAAATTGTCTTTTTTTTTCATTTTAAGATCTCCTCGAACGTTATTATAATCCTGCTTTTACATGTGTGTATTTTCCCTCTTTTCAGACATTTATAGTATTGAATAAAGGGAAGGCCATTTACAGATTCAACGCCACACCTGCCTTGTACATGTTAAGTCCTTTCAGTATACTTAGAAGAATTTCTATAAAGATTTTGGTTCATTCATATCCTTTTTTTCTTCTACATAATACTTGTTTAAAGCACTTCTTTGAGAAACTCAGTAGTAGCATGAGGCTATTTTAATAGTTGGATGTGGTTTTATTTTTTCTTAATTTCACCATTGAAGTGAACATAAAATGTTTTGATGAAATCACTTGGTTGAACTTCAGGAGAAGTAGAATTCTGTGGTCAAGATCCAACGTCATGCCAGCAGACACAATGGGACTTACCCTTCCTCTGCTCTCCCTTTGCAGCCTCCCAATCTGCTCTGGAGTGTGCCCCAATCCCCTGGAACAGGTTTTGGAGGTGCACAGGTCTATAGGTGATAGGAGAGGAATGGGAAGTTCATTGCACAAGTGGGATGCCACAATTACAATACAACACCCTAAATAAATTAGCAGCACATAATTCATGCTATATTATGGCGTTAAATGTTTTCATCTTGGATTTATACATATTGCTTGGATGGAATTTATGAATTCATATTTACTTAGAAGCCTGTTTCATAAGAAATTATATGCATTTGGGTGATCTAACTTATCTAGCATTTGTCATGTGTTCCTTGACTTAAGCCAACATTATTCGGCATCTTCATCATGTTCACTATTCTGACAAACTGCGTGTTTATGACCTTGAAAGATCCTCCTGAGTGGTCAAAGGCTGTAGAGTAAGTGCATTCTTTGTTTTCTTCCCAGTGACATTTGGTTAAATATGCTCTGCATAGCGCCATTGGGTTGAATCTGGTGAAGGAACTTATTGAGCCAAATGACTTCCCCCCATGCAGCAGAACATTCCCTCCCATTCATCACAGGTGTGCTCCCCCACCACCACCCAGTATCCCCTTCAGAGACCATGGGGGGGGAACCAGTAGCAGATTTTTAGGGTTCTGGGGAACACACGAGAGAGGAAAGAATGCTCTGTTACACGAGGGGAAGTCATTCCACTTGCGCCATGACTGAATTAGGTTCAACCCATGGCATTGTTTTAAAAGATATACAGTGGTATCTCCGGTTACAAACACTTCGGGTTACAGACTCCGCTAACTCAGAAGTAGTACCTCGGGTTAAGAACTTTGCCCCAGGATGAGAACAGAAATTGTGTGCCAGTGGTGCGGCAGCAGCAGGAGGCCCCATTAGTGATAGCACGCCTCTAGTTAAGAACAGTTTCAGGTTAAGAACAGACCTCCGGAACGAATCAAGTTCTTAACCCGAGGTACCACTGTACATTCCTGAAATTAATTATGGAGTCCATTAGATGGAAAAGTAGACATAAGACTCATCAGTACAGCAGCTGAAACGGAGTCTGTGAGAATTAATGAGGTCACCGGAAAAGAGTGAAGAGGAAAGGAGATGGATGGATGCTTTAGTTGATATTCCTGCATTGCAGGGGGTTGGACTAGATTGCCCTCAGGGTCCTTTCCAGCTCCACAGTCCTTTGATTCTGTTAATGTATTAAGAACCAAGTCCTATAGAACCCCATGGAGAACAGTAGAGATGAGGGGATGGTGGCGGAGCAAAAATGCAATTGCAGAATTTGCTGCCAATATATTGAAGCATGAAGGATTTCAGTCTCTTGTATCACCATTTGTCCTTCTTTCAGACTTCTTCGTTATGTATCAGGCTTTTTCCCCTGCACTCAGCTAAAGGGAAGTAATAATTTTCCCTTTATTGAATTGAATCTGAACTCCTGAACCTCTGATCACGTTTATAAACTTCCCCAGCATTCAAAATAAAAAAATTCCTTCCAGTAGCACCTTAAAGACCAACTAAGTTAGTTCTTGGTATGAGCTTTCGTGTGCATGCACACGAAAGCTCATACCAAGAACTAACTTAGTTGGTCTTTAAGGTGCTACTGGAAGGAATTTTTTTATTTTGACTATGGCAGACCAACACGGCTACCTATCTGTAACTTCCCCAGCATTGTACCTTAATTTCTGACCTCTGCCTCTCTGGCCACCAATGCTTAATGAGGACTTAATGACTCCTTAAGAACTGCATCCTCCTCTTCCTCCTCCTCATTATATCCTGTCCCCCCCCCCCGCAAGACTGGGACTATCTGCACTTCTGCAGTAATGAAAGTTTCAGTGTTCCCATTAAAAAAAAAAACTGGTATATTTTATGAGTAATATCTTCATTTTAATGACAACACAGATATAGAAAGAAGATGGGTGTGTGAGAAAGAAAAGCAGATATGGCCAATGAAGAACATCAGATTCATATAATGGGCTGCTACGAGCTTCTCTCTAATAATTGTGCAAAAAAAAAAGAAAGATAATTCTTAAAAAATAAATGAGCAAGCATTTATAATTCGTGATCTAGCCTATAGATTGAAAAGTTTGCTTGGATTTTTTTCTCTCTCCCCTGTAGATACACATTCACTGGAATTTATACATTCGAATCCCTCGTTAAAATTTTTGCAAGAGGTTTCTGTATAGGTAGTTTTACTTTCCTCCGAGACCCCTGGAACTGGCTGGATTTCCTTGTCATTTCATTTGCGTAAGTATCCAGCATTTTCCTAGTGTGTCATCTGAGTAGACTTTACAGAAATGAGTTCCACTTGTGTGGGTCACAGCTTTAACAGTTACAGTCAAAACTTGGTTCCAAAACGCCTCCATTTTGGAAAGTTTCAGTTCCCAAACGCTAAAAACCCAGAAGTGTTCCGGTTTTCGAACATTTTTCGGAAGCCAAACGTCCGACGCATTTTCTCCTTGAGTGCAGGAAGCTCCTGCAGCCAATCAGAAGCCGCACCTCGGTTATTGAACATTTCGGAAGCTGAACGAGCTTCCAGAATGGATTTTGTTCGACAACCAAGATTTGACTGTATCAGTATTTGAACCGTTATGAAACAGTGCAAAAAAAATGATATGTTTTGGAAAATAAAAATTACAAATCTTGTCTTTAGATTTGAGTAATTTATGTTTAAAATTGGCATAGTTCCTCTTGTCAAAACAATCCAACAGTTGACAGTAGTAGGCATACTCTAAGGTTGCTCCTAGGATAATCCTTTAAATGCTTTCATTATTATTATTTTTTAAAAAATATGTGGCAAGCCTTTCTGGTTTCAGAGATAAGCTTTTAAAAGTGATGCATATTGTGGCAAATAGCAAAACTGTTGTGTATTCCCAACATGATACTTGGTGCTGAATTTCCCACCCTAGTTTTAGGGTCTTGTGGGTAAGGTAGGAAAATATAAAAAGAAGAAATGCAATGGTTTCTAGCCTATGCATGCTTACCTGGGATTATGCTCCATTGAATACTGTGGGTCTTAATCTCAGGTAAATGTGCCCAGGATTGCATTGAAGGCAAACACAGGGCGGGGGGAAACAACTTGTTTAATTGTAAAAAAAAAAAAAGTAGATTAAATAAATCTTTAGGTAAGCGGCGTAAAATCTGCCTCGATGCTGAATAACTGTGATTTGATTCTACAGGTATATAACAGAATTTGTAGACCTAGGCAAAGTTTCAGCTCTTCGAGCTTTCAGAGTGTTGAGAGCTTTGAAAACTATTTCTGTAATCCCAGGTAAGAAGTGAGTGGTGTAAAGTGCTAGGTTCCTCGTGCTTCCCAACTGTTCCTTTTTATCCTGTCATTGTGTTTGTGTGTGAACTCCCCTATTGCAGATATGTGACAGAGTTTGTGGACCTGGGCAATGTCTCAGCGTTGAGAACATTCAGGGTTCTTCGGGCATTGAAAACAATATCAGTCATTCCAGGTGAGAGCTAGGTTAAACACGGAGGCTGACTTGTAGATTTGCCACAGCTGCAAGTCACGCGACTTTGCACAAGCTTTGCTGCTAACCATGTATTGTTGTTGTTTTAAGGAATGTAGATTTTTAGATGCTACCGAAAAAAATAATTCACATTAAAATAAAAGCAAGTCAGCCTTTGAGTTTAACATATTCTTGCATGAGACAGTATACAGAGTTTGTATTTTGCATATTAAAATACTAAATTTTCTCTCCCACACCAATATGAAAAGTAGTTGCAGCTTTCATATTAAGATAAACCTTGCCGTTTATTGAAATAATTTGGGATGGAAAATTTCAGCATTTGGAAAGCTGAATCACTAGTAGAAATTAAGTCAATATGGTGATAAAGAATAGCATGAGCATTGCATGAAGTATTGCTTTAAAAAATACCTTTCCTCAGCAAACTGTCTTATGGGTTGAAAGGATGTGTGCTTCATGAGTGAAAAAATGTACAATCAGTACCTTTTTTCTTTACATGAGATTGATACAAAGCATGAATAACCATGTCACCAGCTTTTAAATGGCTAGTATAGACTGCTTTTCATTTCCATTTGCAATTTTACATTCGGAACCATTTTTCATGAGGTAAAGGGGCTTTCTCTTTTTACCTCATGACAAAAATAATAGCTTCTTTCATCTAGGAGCTGCCTGCATGACATTTTTAAATTTCAGCAGCCGTACAACCATATTTAACTATTCAACACCTAAAACAATGAGTTGGATATTGTGATTCCACATTCTTCTCTCCTTTTAGGTCTGAAGACCATTGTGGGGGCCCTAATTCAGTCAGTGAAGAAACTCTCGGATGTCATGATCCTGACCGTGTTCTGCCTGAGTGTATTTGCACTAATAGGGTTGCAACTGTTCATGGGCCACCTGAGGCAAAAATGTTTGCTTTGGCCCCTAAGTAACGATTCTGCTGAAGAACCGTACTTTGCACAATACTACAATGCAGGAATAATCGACTGGGATAAATACACTGGTGACACAGGTGAGGTTTACTGAAAGGGCCTCTGTGGTCCAGTGCGGACACCTGGATACAAACCAAGGCGCTGCCGTGAATGCAGACAACTTGCATTCTTGGGCAAGTCATAATAGGCATCATTCAGAAATTAAGAGTTGAGCAGGATGAACTGCTGAGAGTTCAGAGAACCAACCTATGTGGGTAAGCATTGTTAGGTACCTGCCAGGAGGACTCAAGCCCTAACAGGTGGCCTATTGCTTATTTCTGGAACCTTCTACCCATGCTGTCGAAACTCCTTTTCTTTTCTATGAATCTGCTCTCTGTATCTGTCCATCGTATCTAGTATTTCTATACCCCCGTCTCATAAAATATCAAGGTGGTGTACCACCTTAAAACTGGTGAAATACCATCAAAACATTTGCAGCACCTTTAAGCAGGCAAACAGTGTCAGCAGTGAAGAGAAGGATGAGGAGCCTCCCCTGGCCTGGCACTTTCCCCGTGGGTGACACCACTGCAGGGATCTTGCCAAAACTCACTTATATCCCTCACCCTCACCCCCAGCCACAAAAAAGACCTAGAGCCAGCACTGCTTTGCTCATTTGGTGCTTGGGCCCAAAATAAAATGTATACTGCCTGGGTTCAGTGCCTTGCCTTGCAACAAATGCTAAGAAACTGCTTTTACTAGCTTAGGAATCCTTTCTTGATTACTGGGTAGCAGAGCTCCAAATACTGACATCTCAAGTGTGGGGGACATATACATGGGGCGTCCCTTGTGCTTGATCTGGAAGCTGCTGTTGGTGAAGAGTGCTGTAGCACGCTTGCTGACAGGAGTGAGACCCTGCCAGAGTATATATCACCTCTGCTGAAGAGACCTGCACAGGATGCCGATTCACTACAGGGTAGAGTTTGAGCTGTAACTAATTAGTATTTAAAGCCCTTAACGAGTTGGGGCCAGTTTACTTGTGAGATTGCTTTGCCCCATGTATGTCCATTCAGCCACTTCGATCTGCAGAACTGGCACCATTCTAGGTGCCATATAGTAAGTACACTGTTGCACGTTTGTAAGAAACCGATCTTCTTAGCATCCACACTTTGGAACTCCTTGCCTGTTGACACCAGGCAGACCCCTGGGGCCAGTAGGACCCCCCTGGTGAGCACTGCTTAAATGGCCATGGGGGCAGACCCGAGGGAAGGCTTCCTCCTCCGTCGGCTCTGGCCCATGGCCCAAGTCATGTCCTAGCCTGCATCCCCATTTGCCAATCTGAGATGCAGGCTAGGATCCGGCCTCTGATACGCCCACGCCCCCTATCTGGATGGGGCTCTGAGGATGCCGGGGCCTTGGAGGAGCCTCTGCCGTCCCACAATGCTGCCACACCCGAAAAAGGTGTGAGCAGACTTGCGCAAGCTTTTACATTGGATTATCATTTTAAAGCAATCGTTTGAATGAAAGCTGAAGGTAACATATTTTTCTCCCCGCCCCTTTCCTTCCTTCTTAGAACAAACAAAACATTTTTATACTTTGGAAGGATCACCAGATCCCTTGCTTTGTGGTAACGGCACAGATGCTGGGTAAGCAAGCGTAAAATTGTGTAAGGGGAAGCCACCGCTAATCATGCAAGTGAAGCTGGCTAATCTAATGGCATAATTCAGAACCTAAGAGCTGTGAGCAGAATGAGGTTAATGGAATTGGGTTTCTCTGCTGTCTCTTTCTGTCCAGAGCCCTTCTCTTCCACACCCCAAACAGCCACTTTCGGGGATTGGGTGGGAATACATTAAAATAGCATGGAGAATGGCAGCTGGAGGGAGGCATGGGTTCCCCCCATTGTGGGAGGGTGACTCAAGCCATTGGTAATGTTTGGGTTTAACAAGGACTCGATTTAGCACAAATGTTTATTTCCCACAATTTCTTTGTAGAAATGTATATGAGTCCTGTGATAAGCTATTTTTTTTACTGTTTATACTCTCAGGAGCCTAGTTCATACTGAACCAGGGTTTGTCCCCCCCTTTAAAAAAAAAAAAGGAGAGGAGGAGGAGCCCCTAAAGGTGGAATCGACAAAAAAGAGAGGCAAAGTCTCAAACTGATGCTCGGACAATGGAAATGTGCTGTGGTGTGCTCTAAGCGATGCAACATTGCTATTTAGACAGTGGCAGCCTCTGGGGAAAGGGCTGCAGCTTGATGGCAGGGCATCTGTCTTGCAGGGTAGAAGGTCTCTGGTTCAATCCTGGGTATCTCCAGGGGGCTGGGGCAGGACCTGTCTGAAACCCTGAAGAGCAGCTGCCACTCATTGTAGACAGTTCTGAGCTAGATGTATCAGAGCTTCCTGTGTTCCCAGCTTCTTAGGTTCCCAACCCATCCAAAAGGATTACCACACACCATAGCGCATCTCTATTCTGCAAGCATCAATTGTGGTTTTGAGCTGGGTTTTTTTTACTTTTGCTATTTTCTTTCAGACACTTAAATGGACTAACACGGCCCGTTCTATATGCATATATTTGACGTAGTAGTAGCAGCGGCAGATAATGGATAGTTCATCTACTTCTGCCTGTTTCACATGTGTTCATTCACAAGTCTCTCCCAGCCTGCTACTGCATGAATCTGTTAATATCTTTTTAAAAAAGAAAACCCATACTCAAATCCATATTTAAAGATGTACCTTGTCACAAAATATGCGGTTAAATATGCATTTTACCTCAACGTACACGTTTCTAAATTACGTTATGCTAAAATACACATCTTTAATGCATCTTGGTGCTTTATTTTTCTTTTTACTGAGAACTGTATTACAATGACCGCTCCCCACCTCAAATGGGGGGTGCTTTTTGCGGGTGGCGCAGCCACCTGATCCTACACGATCCCCAGCAGTTCAGCCTGGCTTTGCCTCCCCATGATGGATACCTGGAGGTTCCTGTCTAACCTCAGACAGTTAGCCAATCCCAGCTGGGGAGGTATTGCTAGGGGAGTTGACCAGGTAGGGTTAGGACCGCCCTGCACAGACAATAGAGGGTGGAAAATTGAAAGCATTGGATTTTATGAAATTCTCCATCCCTGCTTAGTAGGTGGAATGTCAATACAGAAACAAGTCATCTTTTCCCCCTCCCCCTCCATTGCTTTCTTTCACAGCCAGTGCCCAGAAGGATATATATGTGTAAAAGCTGGTCGAAACCCCAACTATGGCTACACAAGCTTTGATACCTTCAGCTGGGCCTTCTTGTCGCTCTTTCGGCTGATGACTCAGGACTACTGGGAAAACCTGTACCAGCTGGTGAGAGGATCTCAAAACCAAATTCTGTTGATACCATATATAAGGGGAAAGCCTAATACTACCCATCCTTAAAAACACCTTTCCATCCCTATGAGAAGGGCCATAGCACAGCGGTAGACCATCTGTTTTGCATGCAGAAAGTCCCTGGTCCAATCCGCAACATCTACATGTAGGGCTGAGAAAGACGCGTGCTCACACCCTGCCTGAAACATTGGAGAGCCTCCGCCAGTCAGTGTGGACAATGAGCTTAAAAGGACAATGGTCTGACTCAGAAGATGGCTGCTCTCTACAGTGGCGTAGTGTGGGTTGCCAGCACCCGGGGCTGCATGGATGGAGGGAGGGCGGGAAATAGGGTACGCGGTCACATTCAGCTTCCCCTAAGGCATCTGCATCACCTAGGAGTTTGCAGCTGCAGAGATAAGAAAAGAAGAGTTGCTCCATTGTCTGGAGAGGTCACTTCCTGGTTCGCATGGAGAAGCCATTTTCAACGGAGCCCAGAAACGGAAGCACACAGCTGTATTGAGGCAGCACCGGGTGTCAAAATTTTGCGACCCCAATTTTGTGCTTGGGGCAACTGTCCTGGTGTCCCCTGCCCTGCCCCGCCCCACACTACGCCACCGTCTCTCTATGTTCCTGCCTCTATGAAATGCTTACTCAATTAAAAACAGCAATGACAAATTGCTGCATTTGAAAGCCAGTTTTATTTTCCGAGAGAAAGGGCTGAACCTCACAGACTGCACAGGAAAGACTGGACTTGTCAATGGAAGTTGTAAATGAAATGTAATTCTGAAATGTTGTTCAAAGCAGCTGTGCTGTATTGCAAATATATTACAAATACCCCCACCACGTAAGTGTTTCTGAAGACTTGGGTTGGTTCTGGTGTAGCCCGTCCAAGGAAGATGGAAGAGCTACTTTTGTTTGCAGAAAGGGCTGCAATCTAGCATAGGTTCCAGTCTGTGGAAGGGGAAGAGAGGTACCCCCCCCCCGATTTTGCCTCCTCCCCACTTCCACAATATTCCATAGGGTTGTACAACTCTTAAGAGCAGATTTCAGGGGGGATGCTTGGTAACTTAAGTAACATCACAATCCTAATCATGCCTACTCAGAAGTCAGCCCTGTTGAATTCAGTGGGGCTTACTCCCAGATAAGCAGGGTTAGCCTTGCTGCCTTCATACCTTAAGTCCACTGAGTCTAATCTGAGTGTGGCATAGTCACTCATACTTGTAAGTTTCAGTTGTCTTACTGATCCAGTAACCTACATTGCCTATGATTTCCCCAGACTCTGCGTGCTGCTGGCAAAACGTACATGATCTTTTTTGTCCTGGTGATTTTCCTGGGCTCTTTCTACCTGATCAACCTGATCCTGGCTGTTGTTGCCATGGCCTACGAAGAGCAGAACCAAGCCACCATGGAAGAAGCAGAGAGGAAGGAGGCTGAATATCAGCAGATGCTGGAACAACTGAAAAGGCAACAAGAAGAAGCCCAGGTACTGGAAACTTTTGCGCTAGTACAGCATTTCCCCACAAATTTGAGAATAGAAGGCATAACTACCCAGAGATTCCTTGCAGAAGTTCCATTGTGTACTTGGGCAAAAAGCAACATGTGCAAATGAGTTCATGCATGCAACTTAACTGAAGAAGATGAAAATGTTTTACAAAAATATATATGAATGGATAACCCTAACAGCAGGTAGACAGCAGTTGCACAAAGCTCTGCTGATTTTCAGTGGGATTTGTGTGGGATTCCTGTGCAGTGGGATTCCAGTGCAGATTTCCAGTGGGACTTTGCAGTGGGATTCCAGTGCAATGCTAAATAAACTCTCTACTAGTAGAGTATACAATTTGGAAAAATTGAAGTTAATGGTGTAAGCTCAGAAACAACAGTGTGTCTTGCGCCACCGTAAATACATGACAATTTCACTGTGGCGCACCTGCAGTAATAGCCTCCCTACAGAATTGTCCCTGCTACTTACTAGAAGAGAGAGAGTCAGTGTGGGTGCTCTGGTGGGAGCACTGGATTGGCTCCACTGATGTGCCCCCAAATTGTTGCTATCTCTGCCGTCTCAGTGAACGGCAACAATGCCACTACCAGGAGGTTATTACTGCTCTGCTGCCCCACTGGGTGAGCTGCTCTTGCATTGCGTATAGTCAGACACTTACAGTAAATCATTTGGATACATTCCTTATTAGATGTGCTTTTCAACAGAAAATATATTTTTACACCTCAAATATATTTCTACACCTCAACATGCAAATGAATATTGGCAAGTGAATATTCTTCAGCGGACCTCTGTGAATTTCTCAGGGTGTCGATTTTTTGGGGGGTGATTCTGACAGCGGCAAATTGGAACCTCTTTTGGGACAATAAACAATGAACCAGCTTCATTTGTCATTCATATGTATATGTATATGTATATGTATATGTATATGTATATGTATATGTATATGTATATGTATATGTATATGTTTGTGTGTGTACTGTATATATGTGAGAGAGAAGCATGGGTTTTAGAAAACTGAACAAGAACTCTCACCGATCAAATAATGATTTGGTTTATGGAACAGGGAAGTTTACAGTGTTTGATGTGTGATGATGCTTTTATATTTGTTGGAGGCCTCCCAGAGTGGGACAACCCAGTCAGGTGGGCAGTGTACAAATAATAACATCATAAATATTAATATTATTTCTGACACGAAAAGTGGAACAGCCCTAACACATTGTGCTTTCTGTGCACTAAGGCCAGTGGATTGCAGCATTATGTAGAGCAGGAGCAGCATGGCCAGTGGTCAGGGAGATGGGGATTTTAGTTCAACAACATCTGGAGGCCAACATGCTGTGTACCCTGGTATAAAAAGGAAACAGTCTACCAGCATATTATCTTCAGAGTATATATTACACTGGTGCATACAAAAAATACTCCATGAACAATAAATATATACTGCCAAGCATCCTGGATCCTCCTTCCAGATCCTTATTTGGAAGCTATTTTGTTAATACTTTGGCAGAGGAAACCATCCATCTTCTTGTATTCTTGAAGCATTGATAACTCATCCAGAAATAGTTCTACAATAACTATGTGGTACTTGCAAGTCTTCATCGGCAGAGCTATGACAAGCTTGACCTCTCTTTATACAACAGGCAATAGCAGCCGCAGCCGCTTACAAAGACTTTAAGGATGATGGCGCACTTGGAAGACTTTCCCAGACTTCTTCGGAAATGTCGAGGCTGAGCTCCAAAAGCGCTAAAGAAAGAAGGAACCGGAGGAAGAAGAGACGGCAGAGAGAGCTGTCTGTAGGAGACGAGAAAGCCAACAGCAAAAAGTTTCCAAAATCTGAGTCCGATAGCAGCATCAAAAAGAAGGGGTTTCAGTTTTCCCTGGAAGGAAACAGGCTCACGTATGAAAACAGGGTCACCTCTCCATATCAGGTACGTTGTGGCGCTAGCTGTGCTGTTGCAAAATGTTCAACCTTCAGGTGGGTTCTGGGCGATGGGACTGACCCATTTTAGGCTTGATGTTTCACGCCAGGAGTGGGCAACCTGTAGCTGTTGTTGGATCACAACTCCCATCATTCCTGACCATTGCCCATGCTGGCGGAAGTTGGGAGTCCAACAGCACGTACAGGGGAGGAGGAGGAGGGCAAAGCCATGGGAACAAGTGCAAAGGACCAAGACCTTCTACCAATCTCTTGTGTTCTACAGGTTTCAGGGATTAGTATCATCTGAATCCAATACATAATTTTTTTGGGTTTAGTAGAGAAGTAATTGGTGAAGCCCAGGCCTTGACACCTTTTAACTGCTTGATGTTTAAGCAAAGAAAAAGAAGCAGGGGGAGTGTGCAACTTGGTACATGAGGGCATCAAGAGGGACGTGTGACATAGAAGAGCAGACTTAGCCCTTCTCATATTTGTTGCTTCTCCCCTACATACCTCTCCCTCAGTGATTTCCCCCCTTCGAATTTTTATCTTTTGGTTTGTTCATCTTCATTACTTGTTCAGTTGTTTGTGGTGTAGATATTCAGAAAGGAAGGCTAGTGCCAACTGAGTAAATTGTATCAGCCTTCAAAATTTGCCAGGCACATTGTATGCCTCACTATTTACCACTTTGAGACCAAGTGAAGATGCCCAGGCATCGGGGTGGTGCCCAATGTCCCCACCATCTGGAGGTGCATGCCAGGGGACCCTTGGGTCTTGACTTTTTTCACACACTAGCAACACATCCTGTAGAATGCCATCCATTATATTTTATCTGCACAGTCAGAATGGATTTCAGGAACCAAACAGCCGTATTGAAAAATACAACAAATAGCAACTTGGCATTCCATTTTGGCGACTGTGACCCTGGTTTAAGCAGCCTAGCTTATATATCTGAGTTTCTAGCACTGGTTATTGTATTGAACCTGTTTTGAAAAATACATTCGCTTTCATAACGTAAATGCTTAACCAAAGAGGAATGAATGTTGCTGTTGTCACTGTGAGAACAAAGCTGGGGAATGCATATTCTTTTTTAGAGATTGTCTTTTAACTAAATACTATCAAGCTCACTATTTCCCCCACTGCCACCCCAAAACCTGAAAAACCAAAACCTGAAAAACCTTCTGGATTTGGGAAGAGTAATCTGGGTTTTTTCTTAAAGCAACAGCAGTGAGGATTTAGCTATGGCTTCCTAAGTTTCATGTAACCGTTCTGTTTGTATCTCCTTAGTCAATGCTGTTTTCCACGAGACGGAACAGCAGAGCGAGCTTTTCCAGCTTCAGAGGCCCGACCACTGAAGGGGGCTCAGATGCCGATAGCGAACAGAGCACCTTCGACGACAACGGGAGCCGTAGCGGTTCCTACTTCATCCTACGCAGACACAGCGAGCGGTGCGGAAGTAACATTAGCCAGACCATGTTCCCTGTGTTTCCAGTGAACGGGAAGAGGAACAGCAGCGTGGATTGCAACGGGGTGGTTTCCTTGGTAGGAGGGCCCCCAGCGCTCCTCTCGCCCACTGGACAGCTTCTCCCAGAGGTGATAATAGATAAAGCAACTACCGATGACAGTGTAAGGATGTTTTAAGTAGCATAGGCATGGTGGGTCTACAGAATGGAATCCAAGCTGCCTAAATGCATCTGCATCCTGGGGTTGCAGCGGTGGTGGGGAAGCAAGCTTTCATGCTGCAACTCTCCGGGCTTTGAAAACTATGCGACACAGAAAGGAATGGCCCTGCCTCTGCCTGCATGTGCTTTTGCAAACACAGCCCAGAGTCGGGCAGTTTAATATGGCCAAATGTACATTTACTTTGTGCACAGCAAATGCTTGTTCAGTGGCAGAGGCCACTTTCCTTTTGCATTCTCCCTGTTCCTGCACATCCTCTTCCTCTCACTCCATCCGTCTCCCTGATTCTCCTTCTGTTTCACCTGATCTCCTTCGCATTCCCTCAGCAAAACCTGTACCATTACCTTCCCCAATTACCCTGAGAACAGTAAAAGAGAAAGGGGCACCTCCCATCACCTTGCAGGCCATGCGGCCTTCCCTAAAGCAGCTCCCCTGCCAGCCTAGCAGGGAAGGACAGGGAGGGAGGCAAAAGCCAATGCCCTGATTTCTATTTACAGTGGGACCTCAGTTTTCGAACATAATCCGTTCCAGAAACCGTTCGACTTCCGAAACATTCAAAAACTGAGGAGCAATGGGTGGTTGGCAAAATCCATTGAGAAAAAAGAAAAATACACAGTGGAAGCCGTTTGACTTCCAAGGCGCATTTGAAAATGGAAGCAATTACTTATGGGTTTTCTGCGTTCGGCTTCCGAAACATTCGAAAACTGAGGTTCCACTGTATTTATCATTTATAAAGCTCCACGTTTATGGATGTGTCTGTGTGTGTGTGTGCTCTACTGCTGGAGAAAGACCAGACATGATACATAAAGGGGGGAAAGGAACAGAGGGAAACTGGGCAGCATTTGAAGATGGATATGTAGCTCTCCATTAGTGACCTCGTGGGTGATCATCAGCCCCTGGCATTGCTGCAATCACACTGTGTTCATTTTGAAGCCTAACGTTGAGGGGAAATGGCATTTTCCAAGCAGTAGAAAACTATTAGGTATGTCTGCGTGGATTTTGAAGCAACAAATAACATCTAGACTTAAAACCTGATAAGGCCCCAGTTTAAAAAATTTGCTCAGCAATGGACTTGCTGGTAGTAGCAGCTGGTGTAGGGGTGTTGGTGGGGCACTGCTGCTATCCCGACACAGCATGCGCATAAGGGGCTAGGTGTGGGGAGTGCCAAGCTCTGGAGCCAGTGGCTCTCGCCATTATGCCATTACACAGCACCAAGCTCCCCTCCTCTTTTCTCTCCAGTGAGTGCCAGCTACACATTGTACTTGGAAGCCAGGAGAACAGCAGTGCCTCACCTTTGCTGCCTCACCAGCTGCTTCTGCTCACCAGAAAGCCTTTTTGTCTTAGTTCCAGATCCCCATCTGTAAAAATGGGAGCAATTGCTCTTTTTCGTTTAAAAAAAGTGCTTCATTTAGTTGTTTCAGAACCATTCTTTGTAGTCCATAGACACTGATGGAGGACTCCTCACTTACCTATGCATTGCGTTTGAAGATACATACAACATTTTATCCCACTAATTCTTCCCTGGTTCTGATTGGCGTGGTAAAGCTCAATTAAGTCAGACTTTTATTGCTAATTTATTTAGACAAATGCGACAAGTTCTAAATGAGAGAAATCAGGCATTTAACTTTGCTAGATGTTTTAATAAGGAGAAGCAATCCAGAACGGATTGAAGACCTGAAGGAACACTTGTTCACAAATTGGATGCTGATGAGTGAAATAATTGTTGTTCTCATGTGACCTTTCTTTCCTTCTTTTTTCTTTATTGAGCCCCATGTGAAAGCTATTTGGATATCTAAGCATAAAAACTGGAGATTTCTGAGCTCTGGTTCAAGTTCTTCGTGTTTTAAATAACGTAGTTTCTTCTACCTTCTCCAGGGATGGAGAATCTATGGTCTCCTAGATGTTGTTGAGACTACAACTCCCGTCATCCTTTAACATTGGCCATGTAGGATGGAGCTGATGGAAGTTGTAGTCCCAAGAGCAAAGGCACGGCTCCATTTGTTGAAGGGCTTTTTGATAAATCATCTAACAGCCAGGTCAGATGTTTGGTCCAGCAGTACGGTTCTGCTCACAGGCAGAGTGAACACCATACACAAGATGCTGTACGTGAGTCAGGAATGTGTGCAATACTCACAATCCTGACACCACTTTGGAGGAGCAGAAGGACATCAGACAGTTCACATCTAAAAAATACCAGGCTAATGCATATGCTCCTTTACATGATAACAAATGAGAGAGTTCCTGAGATTTGGGTCTGATTCTGCTCACACACATCCATTACACTAAGCCAGATGCCTGAAGTGAGCGACTGAAAAGCTGTAAGAGTTCAGCTGGCTCTTTGTGGCATGTACAAAATGCATTCTGCTATTTAAATTATTTCTTTAAAACCAGATATATGAAACATCTTTTTTTGGAAGGGCTAGATATTGGAAAAATGTCTGGCATAACAAAGGCAAAACTGCATGTGGCATGAATGCTTTGATATTTTGTGGGGTCACCTTTACAATGTATGCTTCCCTGTACAGTTTATGTTGATAATCTAGCTGCTTTACTCCACTGCAGAGCACTGCTTCTGAAGTAGATAGCAGAAAGAGGAGGTCAAGTTCTTTTCAGATACCAATGGATTTACTGGAAGATCCTGCTATAAGGCAAAGAGCAATGAGTATAGCAAGCATAATCACAAATACCATGGAAGGTAAGTGTGTGTGGGGGGGTGTAAATGCAGTGTGAGGGTTTGGTTCATGAATGAATGGAATCTTTTAAGAAGATGAGAAGTTCTGAGAGACGTTATTAAAGAAGTAAAATCTGGAAAAGCACTAATTATAATTATTAGGTAGAGACAACTCAGAAATAAAGCAAACTTTTAGTCAACATGCATGTTCAATTGCAGGATCAAATGATCAATGCATCACCATAGAGGTAATGTTGCCAACAGAACTTACGTAATTAATTTTGCAAATATTGAATAATTTAGTCAAGTTGCATTTTCTTAATTAGCAAACAGCATTGAGTGAATATTTGGTCCTCATGTTTTCAATATGCCTCTCTTCAGAGCTTGAAGAATCCAGGCAGAAATGTCCACCATGTTGGTATAAATTTGCCCACAGTTACTTGATTTGGAATTGCTGCGATACTTGGTTGAAAATAAAGAAAACTGTTCATTTCATTGTGATGGATCCATTTGTTGATCTTGGCATCACCATCTGCATTGTCCTAAATACATTGTTTATGGCCATGGAACATCATCCCATAGACGACGCCTTCAAGAATGTTCTATCAACTGGAAACCTGGTAAGTCAGGGTTGTTTTTTTGCTTTTCAACTCATCTTATCATTTTCTAATTAAAACTAATTCTGGACAACTGAAAATGCTTTCAAAAATGGTTGTATCTCCACTGGGTGTTCCTAAACCTGTTGAATATATGAATCTGCCCTCTACTGAATCAAGACATCATCTAGTGCAGTCTTATGTAACCACCACTAGCTCTCTGTGATAGCAGGTAAAGGGGTTTTCCCCAGCCCTGCTATCTGAAATCCTTTAAACTAGGATGGAACCAGTGTCCCCAAAGTCCTGCTTCCTCCTTCTTCCCAAAGTTCTGCTTCCATCTGCTTCTGTCCTGCTTCTGTCCTGTCTGTGCAACCAAGCATCTACCTGGGGTTTGCTTGCTGCTGCTCCAAATTCCTACCAGATTTAAAGCCCCTTTGAAAATTCCCAGCTTCCTCACCAAACATTTAGCCAGGAAACTTCCTTGCAGTAAACTCTTCCTCAGATAGCCAAGACCTACTCTGTTTCTCTGTCTTCTGCTTTCATACGATGCATCTTCCACATGGGCTGGCTCCACTCCCATCAACCTCTGTGTGTTTGACAAAAGCCTAAAGGGAAGTCAGTATGAATAGGCTCCTCCACACAGTCAGAAGTTATGAAGTTAAACAAGAATGGCTCCTCTAAGGAGCACTTCCAGCCCTGTCTTCTGTATACTGCAAGCTGGTTCTTCTAAGTTCAGAATCAGCACCCTGCCACTTTGAACCGGGCAATGATGCAGTCCCAGCACTTTCACTATTAGATTACATCCATGCATTGTTTATTTTTAATACAAAACATGCAATTAAATGGGAAGGGGAAGACGGAGTAATAAAATACAGAAGTTAACTTATTTCATTCTGCACTTAGGTCTTCACTGGGATCTTCACTGCAGAAATGGTCCTCAAGATAATAGCCATGGATCCTTATTACTATTTCCAAGAAGGCTGGAACATTTTTGATAGCATCATTGTCAGCCTGAGTTTGATAGAGCTGGGTTTTTCAGATGTGGATGGATTATCCGTTCTACGGTCATTCAGATTGGTAAATAAGAAGCAAAGTCTCATTACTCTATGACTCCTTAAGTCATAGACTTAAGGAGGGGAAATAGTTAAAAACCCTCCCTCTGACTGGATCTGAGGAAGGGCACAGAATCTACAGGAAAGCAGTGAGTCCTGAGCTTACTTTGGAAAGGTTTCCACCCTTTATCCCAACATCATTAATTTTAACCAAGCTGAAGCTAGTAGCAAGCGTGTTGAATGGGTGTGAAGACCTAAAACTGCCAGCTTCACTCGTCTCTCCGAGGCCTCATAACCAGCAGAGAAAGAGTGCAAGCTTTTCTTGGAGCACCATAATCTCATATTTTCTTTTGATTTATGCTGCCCATTAACAGCACACCTTTGCTTATCCATCCAAGATGTCTTCTTACATGGACACTGGGAATTCTTACGCTCAATAACGTGGTTCTGCTGCTAAAGAAGGGGAAAGTGTCCATGCTATCCTTACTTTATATCCACAGCTACATCAACAGAGAAGCCACACTAGCTAGGAGGAGTGAGACATTAACTTGTACCTCTGCAGGCAATTCCTTCTTGGGAAAGCCTGCCTTACACTGTGACAACTCTAGTTACAGGCCAGGGATAGGGAACCCATGTGGCCCTCCGGCCTCCAGCTCCCATCAGCCCCAGGCAGCATGGCCAATGGTGAGGGGTTATGGGAACTGTAGTCCAGCAACATCTTGTGGGCCACATGTTCCTTACCACTGCTATAGGCCGTAAGCTAAGTAAGTGTGTCATATGGTTGTCACTGGAGCTTTCCCAAATAGAGCTATGGAAACACTTGAGTTCATGGCTCTTTGTCCAATATGTAGCTGGTGATGGGATGTGAGTCTCTGAATTGTAACCACCATCTGTATCTCTTTCTCATATAAATAAATGCCTCATTGTCGTTTTCAGCTTCGAGTCTTCAAGCTGGCGAAATCTTGGCCAACTCTGAACATGCTGATCAAGATTATTGGCAACTCTGTGGGTGCTCTGGGAAATCTGACCTTGGTCTTGGCTATCATTGTCTTCATTTTTGCCGTGGTTGGCATGCAGCTGTTTGGCAAAAGCTATGATAATTGTAAGTGCAAGATTTCAGAGGACTGCTCACTTCCGCGCTGGCATATGAACGACTTTTTCCACTCTTTCTTGATCGTGTTCCGAGTTCTTTGCGGAGAATGGATAGAAACCATGTGGGACTGTATGGAAGTTGCAGGCCAAGCCTTGTGCCTCATTGTGTTCATGCTGGTCATGGTGATTGGAAACCTCGTGGTATGTAATCAACAACTGTCTTTTCAGTTACCGTATTTTCTGTTGATTGTCTGATTACCTGCTATTATGATCCATTTAGGCAAACCAGTATGAATACTTGCTTAGAAAATCTGTTGACCCCCCTTTCTTCTGTAAATAGCACCCTCGGTGCTATTTCTATAGAATCGTATAGCTGTAGGGGATTTCAAGGATGAGCCTGCTCAGCTGGCCACATTGACAGGCACCAAAGGTTTTGACAGGCACTCATTATTTGCCCACCAAAATACCAGATTTCCATTTCATTGTAGGCATCACCTGGGCTGCAGTTTGATGTCTTATGGCCCATTCCAGCAAAAGGGATTAAGTTATTATTTGTTTGTTTGTTATGTTTGTTGGTCACCCAGCCACCAGGTTCTCGGGATGGCATATAATTTTCAATGCCTGGAAGCAATTTTGTTGTGCTTGGCTCTTTTGCCTGCACTCATGGCTGATGGCCAGCAGTGTGGGCAGAGGAATCCACACGTAATGCCCTCCTTGCATTACAGACAAGACAGCAAACAAATGTTCAGCATTAAAGATACATTGCAGATAAGAGAGTTCCTTGAGTGCAGCAGAAGGCACATAGCCTGTTGTTAGTTTGGGTGCTTTCCCGGCCAATGCAGCAATGTTAATTTGTTTGATTTAATCCATGTTTGAATTTGCAAATTAGCAACCCAGTGAGTCAAGGAGTAAAGCATAACCTGGTGCTAAAGACCACTGAAATATACTGAAACAAATCAATTGGTTTATTGTTATACAATTCTTCATTCAAAGCATATTGTTACATTATTTATTTTTATTTTTATGTCAGAATGTGTACTTCATTCAGAGAGCACTTCAGCAGTGTACAGAAATAGAATATATTTGAATAAATTGAATAAATAATAATACAGTGGTACCTCAGGTTACATACGCTTCAGGTTACAGACTCCGCTAACCCAGAAATATTACCTTGGGTTAAGAACTTTGATACAGGATGAGAACAGAAATTGTGCTCCGGCGGCGCAGCAGCAGCAGGAGGCCACATTAGCTAAAGTGGTGCTTCAGGTTAAGAACAGTTTCAGGTTAAGAACAGACCTCCAGAACGAATTAAGTTCTTAACCCGAGGTACCACTGTAATCATCTGGCCCAAAGGGCACTGCTGCTGTATCCTAGTTATGTCCTGACATTCCAAATTTACTTGTGCTTTTTCTGTCATCTTTGTATGGAGCACTTCAATATATTGGGATGTATTTTCGCAAATATCCCACTCTGTTTAAGAAATAAGTATGTTCCATTGGTGGAAGTGGTTAAAAAAAATAATGATGACAAGATAAATAGGTCCTTCTCTTCAGTTTCTCTGATACACAAATTGCTAACATTTGGTAAACTTGCAGACACAACACACGCTGGATTGTTTGTTTCTGCTAACAAACAAAAGCATTGTCAAAAATAAGACAGCAACTATGAAAGGATAGATGACCACTGATTTCATATCCACAAACCCTGGAAGTAAGCACTTAATCAAAGAATAAAAAAATAAATAAAATTATTCAGAAATTGAAATACGAATTCATGAATTCAGTTTGAGAACACATGGGGGGAAATCTGACTTTTAGGTTTTAGGAATTAACTTAAAGGGGGGGAAAGAGCCTAATTGAATTATTTTCCCCCCACAGGTCCTGAACCTTTTTCTGGCCTTATTATTGAGCTCTTTCAGTTCAGACAGCCTCGCTGCTCCAGATCAGGATACAGATGCGAACAACTTACAAATTGCCATAGCAAGGATCCAGAGAGGAATAGATTATGTCAAAAGAAAAATATATGAGTTTGTGCAAATGACCCTTTTGCAAAAATGTAAGGCCTCCACTGGAATCGGCTCAGCTGATGGGCAAAATGGCAAGAAAAGTGGGTGCGTCCCCAACCACACTGTAGCTGACTATTACAATGACAGAACCACAACTACCATCTACGTGGACAACGGTGATCACATGTCATTCATCAACAACCCAAACCTCACGGTGACAGTACCGATAGCTGCGGGAGAGTCTGATTTTGAACACCTGAATACGGAGGAAGTTAGCAGCATATCCGAGCTCGAAGAAAGTAAAGAGGTAAGGCAAGGGATCATTTTCCGTATCTACACTTTGCCCTTCTGTTTATACGTTATCAGCTATGCCATAAAATGTATATGCGCTCATATTTTAAAATATAATCTTCATTTTTTCCTGAAAAGCCTGTGAGTATTGAAAGCAGCAGTGTACCTACCTCCCCATTCTATAAACATGGAATAGTCTGGTGTCGTTTCATTACTTAATGAAGTGACACTGGCAATGCATCTTCACATTGTTGAGTGCAGGCTATGGACCAGGTTCTGTGAAAGAGCATTTCTTCACCAGAGTGACATTTTAGAGGACTCTGGATGTGTGCAGGGCAGGGCACAACACATGCCAAAACTGGGTGTGTGGTATCAGCATCCTAGTTGCCATGAAGTAGCTCTGAATCTGTTACCGTTAATGTTCTGAAGTAATGAATACTCAGATCTTATTTATACTGCAATTATACACTGCCCTGGTAAATGGCACAGCTGATGAAACCATTCAACTTATCCAGGCCCATGGTAATCATTAAAGTATTCTACTTTTGAATGTGTAGCTTACTGTAATCATTCTCGTTTGGATACCTCATTTGGACATACTGACTGTCTATATCAATTCATATGTTCAAGTCAGTACCGATGGGATATTTATTTTTTTCATTAATGCCAGATGACGATGTTTCTCTCTCTTTTCCTTCTGTTACATTTGTTAAAAGACAAAGCCATTGCTCATATTTGTCTTTCTGTGAAAACATGATGGTGTTTACGCAGAATAATTTTTAAACGTATAAGTCAGAATTGTTATTTCTTACTTTAACAAATGACCATGGTGTGCTCGGTGTGTATATCTCTATATGTCTTTGCTCAATTGCTGTGTTTACCCTGCTTTTTCAAATGTGTTTGTGTGAATAACGTATTAGGAAATACTTTCGCACCAATGTTTGTGGTATTTCCAGGACTACAAACCCAGAATTATTTGCGCCTTCAATGTTATTTCCTACCGTTCTTACTTCTCACAGGACTAAACTCAAACTGGATCAACCAAGAGTGCAGCTCTGGTGGTTTTTAACCAGGCACAGCAACGTGTGTCAGCCATTTTGAACAGGTTACCTCAGCAATTCATATGTATACATGATCACTGTCGAACAAAGATTGACTGGCATGCATGCTAATCTGTATATTCCCCTCTTCATCCATTGTGATACCAACAGAAATATGCACAAGCTGATCTGCAATTGGAGTCATGCAACGCTCATCCCAGCATGATCAGCACACTCTAACATTCACTGTGTGTGATGATTTCTACATAGCATTTTGATATGTGAACTGCATGGTCTGTGGCACTGGTTCTCAGGCTGTGATCCGCAGGCCACCAGAGCTCCGCAAACCTCACTCAGGTGGTCTATGGTGTGTCCATGAAGAACACTTGCAGTTTGAATTCTTGTAGAATTCTATGGAATTCAAATTGCAATACAGTAAAATATAAGAAATAAGATTTTTTTATTAAAAAAATATGAGTCATACAGCACCTAGCACAGCACACTACCATTGCTATCACAACAGAAAGAATCATTAAGTAGTCAACCCATTTTCATGTGGTCTTGGGCCGGGAGGAAGGTTTGGTCCATCAGTATAGTTGGGTCTTGAATTCTAAAGTTCCAAGCGTGCTCAAGTTTAGTAAGAGCTAGCTGTAATTTTGAGAAATTGCATAACCGGTCGGAATGTGATGAATATTAGCATTGCATTTTCATTAGTAAGCTCTTTAATATAATAAACTGATATATGCATTCCTTAAGGCATAATTCATTAATTTACAGTGCATATTTATGCATATTTGCATACGTCCTAGTATGCTCAAGGAGGCTTAATGACACGTAAGTTTGAAACAGGATTTCCTCCGTTTTTCATGAGTATAAAAGCATGACAACTCTTTTCTGTTTCATAATGACATTTTTAGGGATGAATAGGAATCAAATGAGGGTGTTGTTGCTTTTGTTCCCTAAGTGCTCATGGTAGTGTTTAATTTAAATTGTGATAGATGCAGCTGGGTACTGGTGGACTTTTTTGTCCGCTTGTCTTCTGTGGAAGACTAGGATATACAGTGATGGGCCATTCTGTAATTGACAGCAGAAAAATCTTGCCTTGGAAGTGGATGTAGTGGCCATACCCTATGGTAGACTTACATTGACATCACCACTAACAGTAATTTGCACTTTATCGTATTTCCTGTTAGGTGTTTGGACAATTGGGTCCTCTGGCTACATTCCAGTCAGGTAGGGAACCTTCAGGGATGAAGGATCCTTCACTACCTTTCCTCTTAGCCATGAGGAGGAGGCCTGGGGCTTGGCAAACTAACTGCTACCTCAGTGGCTGCAGCTGAATATGGTGATGGCCAAGGAAGTGATTGTGAGTGCAGCTTTCCCATAATGATGTGGCTGTTGACAGTCTTTGCCAAAGGCCCTGGAAGACCCATGAGGGGTTTTCCGTGCCATGAGGAGTTTAATGAGGCAGTACCTCTGCTTCTAATCCTGTTTCACCACCTGATGTAAACTCATTCATTCACTCAAGATTTTGCTGGCAATGAATACTTTCCTTTCTTAACCTTTGGTTTGGTTTTACTGTTTTGTTTTGTTTTTACAATTATTGTCATACAAGTTTTACATTGTGCTTTGAGATTTTGAAATGAAAAATGGTATAAATATATTTTAAAGTAATTTATTTTTAAAGGATGACTCGTTGTGCCAACAGATGCCACAGGACTTGCCCCTTTTCCCGTTCTCCCCACCCACCCATGTGCTTCCATAATCAGCTATGTGGAATCCTGGAACCCTACAGAGCAGATTTTTGGAATGCTGGGCAGTGGGGGGAGGAGAGGAAGCGCTGTTGTGCAAGCAGAAATCCATTGCATAGGTGAGGTGACGCCGTTGGATGTCACCCTATGCTTTTAAAATCTATACATTTCATTGTTGTGAAAACCGCTCTCTCGCAAACCTTATTTTAAGGCACAGGGTGTAATCACCGAAAGTAAAGCTGGTAGAGTACCTACTTGAGTTTAGCTAGTGCATCAGAATCTGCAGCCTTGCTGAGTTCCATTTCTAAGTTCCGAAGATTTAATAAATTCATGTCAAAACAGAACCGGCTGGCTTCCCAAGCCAATCCCATGTGTGCTTCATCATAAATGCTGAATAATAATAATAATAATAATAATAATAATAATAATAATAATAATTTACTTATATCCCGCCCTCCCCAGCCGAAGCCGGGCTCAGAGTGGCGAACAACAGTAGAAGTAATACTACATTCTAAAATCAATTCATTCTAAAATCAATTCAAAATCAAATTAATGGCAGCCATTGGGCTAGTGTTCTATGAGGATTACCAAAGGAGGGGGTCAGGCTGTGCCCTGGCCAAAGGCCTGGTGGAACAACTCTGTCTTGCAGGCCCTGCAGAAAGATGTCAAGTTCCGCAGGGCCCTAGTCTCTTGTGACAGAGTGTTCCACCAGATCGGGGCCACAGCCGAAAAAGCCCTGGCTCTGGTTGAGGCCAGCCTAACTTCCCTGTGGCCCGGGACCTCCAATATGTTTTTGTTTGAAGACCATAAGGTCCTCGGTGGGACATACCTTTCACTTGCTAGTTTGTGCGCCCTCTCACCATGAGCTGATTTAACCACCGGGCAAATTAGGCCGCTGCCTAGGGCAGCAAAATTTTAGGTGTAGCAAAATTAGAAGCTTAGTAAAATTCAAAATGGCTGCTCCTTCCTAACCACTCATATGGAGTGTGTCCTGCTCTTGCCAGGTGTGGCTGTCCTGTTTTCTCCCTTCCCAGGGTCATTCTGACCACTCTCCATTTTGCTGCTGTCAGGGAAAGAAGAGACTAAGATGCACCCTTCCATGGGCTCAGAGGATGTTGGGTAGCTGCAGCTGCTGATTAGCACCTGTAGTAATGTCGCTTTCACTATTCTGCATTGGACCAGCCTAGGAGTGGCTCATTCCAGATTGGCAGGCCCCACAAATGCATACAGGGCAGGCTGGCAGGCTGTTATGTAACAGAAGAGGAAAATGTAATATATATTGATCACTTGTGATTTTTATAATCCAGTTCAGAATTACTTCACCCTGTCTCTGCTGCAGCATCTTACAATAAAAATGCTCTCCATATTAAAATGATGAAAGCAAATGTTCATGTAATTAATTAGATTTGAGTTGGTATTTTCCAGTTCAGAATAATTAGAAGAGTATTCATTGTTGCTTTTGTCTTTTTTATAATGCTTCTTGTGTATAAAGACCTTCACAATATTTACACAACAGCCTCATGAGGTAGATCATTCATAATTTCATTTTACAGGCAGGGAACTGGATACAAGTGTCTTGCAGTTTACCAGTTGCTTGTTCATCTGGAATGAATAGCAATCTAACTGTCCTCATAAAATACCTGAGTAGCAAATAACATCGGAGTCTATCACAGGGATAATTTGTGCTCATATATCTTTCTGCTATCTTAGGGTTGCCATATGCCTGGAATTTTCCAGACATAGCTGGAATATGCCAATCGGAAGCAGTGTCTGGGTGCAAATCGCTGAAATGCCGAATTTCCTGAAAAATAGCATAGTTCACTTTTTGAACTATGGCAACCCTATGCTATCTGCAGCAGATTGAAACTAAAACAGAAAAATCCAAGCTAGCATTTGTAGGTACAGTCAATAAGTATTTTTTCACCTTTCATTTGACATAGGTTTTTAAGTGAATTGGACCAACAGAGGTTCTGCTCCATCCATTTTCCCAAGCAGCTCCCAAAATGATGACCTTCCTCCACTTGAGTTTGATGGACTTAGGCTACATTGATCAGGATACCTTCATGAGAATGAAAAACCACAAATTATTTTTGTGACAATTACTTTCCCAATGATTAGCTTTGATGGAAGGAGAATTGGCAACATATTAGTATGGGCAGGGGCTGGAGTGTCCTTGTGACTGGTCCATCTCTGAGTACAGTGGTGCCTCGCAAGACGAAAAGAATCCGTTCTGTGATTCTCTTCGTCTAGCGGTTTTTTCGTCTTGCGAAGCAAGCCCATTGACGGATTAGCGGATTAGCGCTATTAGCGGCTTTTAGCGGCTTATCTGCTGATCGGATCAGCTGATAAGCGGCTTAGCGGCTTAGAAAAAGGGGGGGAGAGGAAAAAACCAGCAGGAACTCGCAAGACATTGACGTCTTGCGAAGCAAGCCCATAGGAAATTTGTTTTGCGAAGCACCTCCAAAACAGAAAACTCTTTCGTCTAGCGAGTTTTCCGTCTTGCGAGGCATTCGTCTTGCGGGGCACCACTGTAATTATTTACATGGTTGGTTATACACACCCATTGGGTCCATGGCAGCACAATACTTAACATCATATTCAGGATAAATATCTAGATTGTCAATAAGATTATCACTTTCAGGGAAATATTTGCTTTTCTAAAAAATGATTAGGAACAGTTCCTTTAAACATCTTAAATAGGTTTTTAAATAATTGGAATAAAAGTTTGAAAATCACGGAAAGGTGTACATCATCCCTGAATCATGTAAGTCAGAATGCAATAACTGTGATTAGAATCGACCTGTATTGTTTTAACTGTGCTTTCATCATTCCCCACATTCATCCAGCTGTTGGTGCCATTTCTGATGTTATATACTGTATGGTAATAACATTGTATCAGGCCAGAGAATGCCATAATCACAACTACTTTGGTTAATTTTGGTACTCAGACCTATTGTGGGTCATGCTATTTATTTTGGCCCTGCCTTAAATTCAATTGCGTATTTGATCTCGATGGTCAGGTTCGAAGGATGCCAAACCAATTGCAGTCACAACCTAAGATGAGAGTTCTCTAGCACCTGAATCGATAATTCTCTGAATACTTCTAAGAGTTGGTCTGAGTACCAGAGTAACAAAGAGTTTAAAAATGCATAGAAACCAACACATCTATGCACTTGCAAGAGACAATGCAAAATAAAGGCTGTGGGAATGAAATAAATATGTTTCTTTCATTGTTGACATTTCCTTTTTTTTTTTTTTAAAGTAGTTTGTTTGGGGGTGAAATGGTATTCTGTGATTATCTGTTGTCTGGTGAACCCCAGTTTACTGCACCATATCCAATATTGTTCTGGAGGGTCCCCCGCCCATCAGGAGCTGTTTTTCAGGGAAAGAGGGAATGGATAGGGAAGACAGCCAAAAATTGGTTGCCATGCCTTGCACAAGTGTTTTCTGCTAGCATAGAGCCACCCCTAGATAAAACTCAATCTTTGTGGGGGTGGCGGGGAATCAATCATTCACATCCAAATTGAGAGCAATTTGGGTCTTGCTGCTGATTTCAATTTTTTTCGGGGGGGGGGGGGCATTCCTGCCTGTGGTGCAAGCTTGAATTTAGCATTATAAATAACATTGATAGATAAAGCTGTTTAGCAGTATTTTTTTCCTGCCAATCAACTAATGTCAGTTAAGTCAGAACTACTATGACAAAATTGTTCTTTTTTGAAAAGAACAATTTTAAGAGCAGCAGGAAAAAAATTGCACCCTCTATACATTTATTGATAAATTATACAGATTGACACCAGTTTAAAAAAATGGGGGGGGGGGGCGTGGATATTCTTACCATCATTGCCCAAAAAGCATTTGAAATTTCCTTTGGTAAGTAACAATGCAAAGCTGCATATGGGTATGTTTAGATGTTCTAAGGCACTTGAACCCTATTCAGGTGTTGCAATTTCCACCCGGTGGTTGCAGAGTCTGTCCCCACCTGCACTGCCCCCAAACAGTGGCTGCATCCCTGACTTCCCATGCTGATCGGGAAAGTCTGAAGGGAACAGGGGGCATGTCTAAGTTCATTTGGTTGTGTGCATTTGGAAGCCTCTCCTATTGGAAGTCCTGTATTATCAGGGTTCCCAGTCACAGGGAGGCTTCTCGGAAGATTAATTTAAACTTATGAAGACCCTTCAGGGCTTCCCACCCAACACAGGAAGCTGGGAGGTGGAGTGGACATACAGATGGGCTGGCATGTAAAGGTCCCGTAATCTGAAGTAGGCTTTTGTGAACACAGCTTTGCTTTTCTGGAAATCTGATTTGAGATGTGTGAACATACTCCCATGCATGCCCAGTCACATTAACCTCAGCTCAGAATACAATACATACTACTTTTTAAAAAAATGCATTGTGTGATCTTACTTACAGAAATTAAGTATTTCCAGCACCACTGAAGGCAGCACAATTGATGTTGCTCCCCTGGGAGAGGAGGAAGCAGAAGATGCAGCAGAAGACCCATCACAACCAAAGGCTTGCTTCACAGAAGGTATCAAGGGCAGCAAACCTAACAGTGGGGATTGCACGCAGGGCAAAAATATGTATTTTGGAATTGCTGTACCCTGTGTGTATGTGAGGAAGCAGGGGGGGGGAGATGTTCAGCCAACTAAGGCTTATGACTTTATGCTTATCACAAAGTGGGTTGTGGCCTATGGAAGCTTATGACAAAATAAATGTGCTGGTCTTATTGGTGCCACAGATCTCTCTATTTCTTTTGCTACAACAGACGTAACATAGCTACTCCCTCTGGGATTTTTCCTTGAGGAAATGCTATTTTAAACGCAGTTGCTACTTAGAGTAGTGAAGCTGTTTTAAATTTACATTGTGTGAGTCAGTTTAGCAAACAAATGTAGGTATGGGCAGAATGTCTGGCACCAGCAATATGTATCTGGGTTGTATTCAGCATAGCGCTACAGCTAAGGTTCCATCAGGGCAACAATTTTTCCTGCAGGATTGAAACTTCACCTCTTCCCCAATCCTGCACAATTGTTCTGGGCTTTCCATAAATCATAAAATTGGCTAACAGCTATCTGATCCATATATTGTCAGGAGGATTTTTTCCCTCTTTTAAGTCATTTCTTTAAATGAGCATTTGTGGTGAAACATATCAGATTAATGGCAGACTATCAATCTGTTTCAAGTGACGTTTCTCCCTTTGGAGTTGAGAATCAATATGTTGGCCTGTTCCTTGAGGAAGGGCGTCAAGTCTATGCACTGCTCCAGATTGTCAGTTGGGGAAAAAAATTCCATTGCTTTGAAATTGGAGTCTAGAATAAGTTTGCTGACTTTGTCCCAGAGGATTTCCTACTCTTCAGGATGCAGTTAGCAAATTGTTTCCTGCTTCCAGACTCCATAGGAAGAGCCTTTCCATTGATCCATTTTTGTCCTGTCATTAAGCAGAATGGTAGAGAGTCCTGGGGGTACTCTGTTTCTTTGTCTGAGAAAACAGAAAGTAGAAATGGTACCGAAGGTTTCCTTAAAAAGAGGTATTAAGCCGGAGCATTGCTAGGTACAGACCTCTGATGACAAATTAGCAAAAAATAAATAAAATTGCATATGCCATTTTATCTGTATAGATGCAAATTTAGAGTGACTTTCAGAGGTAGTAGTAACAATAGTGTGAGGGGAATAATGCATGCTGTCACATGACACTGGACATTATGGCCAGAAACCAATAAGGCCAGAAACTATAGTTTCCCACTATGAGAATGAACCATGGAGAGCCTCAGGCTTGCAGGCTCCTCCTTCCCACATCTCTCAAGTCTGCAAGGAGGCCAGAAGCTTTTGCTTTTGCTCTTAAACAAAACATGACTCCCATTACGCTGGAACTCAGAAACTGTGGTTTGTATTAAGTCTAGTTAGAAAAAGTCAATCTGAAGCCACAGTTTGATGCTGACTTTCCCCTGCTGCCTAGAGTTAAAGCAAACCACAGCACCCTGTTTTTGTTGCACTAGAAACTAAGGTTTGTTTAAAAGCGGAAGCAAATCTTCATTATAAAAGAGTTCTAGTAGAGGTTCTAGCGTTAGTTCATTCATATAGCAGAAATTCATGTTTTTCTGATTACATCTTAACTGTAACACTGTACTCATTATACATGTGGAAACACATTCCCCACCACAGTCATATTTGCAAGGGTGAAATAGGAGAATCACATTTTTCAGGAACAAAGGAATATAATTGGTGTTCTGGGGAAATGCCACAGAGGAGGAACAAGATGTAACTCCCTGACAATGTATCTCTGCACATATATGAAATCAGGTTCTCAGAGCAAGAAACTGAACTTATTATGTTTGTTATTCCATAATACACATAAAATACATAATGCCATACACATTGATGATGCTACATTAATAATCACCATCATTGTGCACAATGAATTTAGAAATACTGTTGTATAATGTTTAATTAGATAAATGAATATGGCAACAGTACAGTGGTACCTTGGGTTACATACGCTTCAGGTTACATACTCCGCTAACCCAGAAATAGTACCTTGGGTTAAGAACTTTGCTTCAGGATGAGAACAGAAATCGTGCGGCGGCAGCAGGAGGTCCCATTAGCTAAAGTGGTGCTCCAGGTTAAGAACAGTTTCAGGTTAAGAACGGACCTCCGGAACGAATTAAGTACTTAATCCGAGGTACCACTGTAAAGACAAAAGAGCAGAAACTCATAGTCTGTGTCTTAACACCTCAAAGACCTGTGTTGGTGGTCGATTTTATAGCCTCCTTCATCAGATTCATACATTAGTTTCTACAGTGCCACAAAACATTTTGTTTCCATAAACATACCTTTGATTACATATTTCAGTATTGTTCATTTACAACAATGGCTTCAGGACATGAGAAACTCTTGAGGCTGGATCCAGAGAACTATGAGCAGAACTATGAATGGAAAGGCGGTGGGGTAGGGGGGAGTCACAGCCTTGCGGCTAACAGAAGTCTCTTCTAGAGAGTTGGGGTGCCTTTTGTAAAACTGTGGGAGGTGGCACGTGAGGCTGTAGGGAGAAATGAAGATCTATGAGGATTTCCTTCCATTTGCAGAAGGGCAGCTCAGGGCCCAATCCATATCCTGGAGTTTGCCTAAATATTTTACTTTATTTTATTTTATTTTGATCATTTCATCTGCCAAATATTCTGATTCCAGGCTGTGTACGGAGATTCAAATGCTGTCAGGTCAGCATAGAATCTGGAAAGGGCAAATTATGGTGGAACCTTCGCAAAACCTGCTATAAGATAGTGGAACACAACTGGTTTGAAACCTTCATTGTCTTCATGATCATTCTCAGCAGTGGTGCTTTGGTAAGTGGAATATAGATCATTATGTTGTAGAATGGAGTATATTAATTAATTGGGGTGGGAGGAATTGTCCCAATTTGTAGACAAATGAATTTATTTTGGGGTGGTCTTCTATTCCCTTCTAGTTATATGACTTTTTTTTGCATATATTTCTCCCTTTGAAATCCAAGTAGCTATTCATTAAGATTCTCTTATAGTCACAGTTGGGTTTGTCTATTACCATGCTACCATTTTAGTTTCCTTTCCTAATCCTGACCTTCTCACTTAAAACAAGTTGTGGGAATGTGTCCCTCTAGATCAGCCTTTCTCAACCTGTGGGTCCCCAGATGTTGTTGAACTACAACTCCCATCAGCCCTAGCTAGCAAGGCCAGAGCTCAGGGATGATGGGAGTTGTAGTCCAACAACATCTGGGGACCCACAGGTTGAGAACCACTGCTCTAGATGGACTACAACTCCCATCATTCCTGACCTTTGGCCATGTCGTGTGGGACTGATGAGAGCTGGAAGTCCAACAACATCTGGAGGGCTATAGGTTCCACATTCCTGCTTTAGTTTTCAAGCCTTTTTCGGATAAACTCCTAATTCCTTCCCATGAATTATACTGCATTATGCCGTATTTTGGGTATTGGATTGCTAGTTTTAATGAAACAGAATTGCATTTCATTTTGATTTTTTTTATGTTGTTTGTTGCATTTTAATATATTGGGATGAATTTTATTCTTGAGAGGCTATGTTGAAATCAATTAAATAAAATAGCAGGAACTTCTTTAAAATAGTTTTTTAAAGAGTGTTGGTAGCATCTAGATGTCTTATAACTTGTCAAACAGTTTGGTTCAGGTACGTGTTTTGATAATGTGTAGATTCTGCATTTCAAGCAAATGTTAGAAAATGTTCCAATGGAATAGCAAGTCACAAGTGTCCAAAATGTAATTGAGATGTACATAAATATAAAGCATAGCCTTTAAAAATATCAGGCACAGCAGAATGAGTGACATTTTGTCTCTCCATGCCCCACTCCCCCAGCCAATATGACCTTATTTGTAGTAGCGTTTTCCTTCATAGGCTTTTGAAGATATATATATAGAACAGCGCAAGACTATCAAGATCGTACTTGAATATGCAGATAAGATCTTCACATACATCTTCATTCTGGAAATGCTTCTGAAGTGGGTAGCTTATGGGTTTCAAGCCTATTTCACAAATGCCTGGTGCTGGCTCGATTTCCTGATAGTTGATGTAAGTACTTCCTTTGCCTAGCAGCTTTGTACATTGAATTGTTGGTGGGCCATGCTTTCATCATAATGCATCATAATATTTAAAGTGGGCTATTTTGGCTCAGTTACGCATCGCAGTCAGAGCAATATGCATTTTTGTACTCCCAGTCACCTTCACCGGTTTAGGTATCTTACCTAGTGGGTGTTTGCTTCAGCGACCTAACACATAGTAGCTATGGGAAGGAACTGGTAATAGAAGTCCCTTGCTTTTTATCCAGGTGTGTTCAGTAGATATAAGGATTTGTTCAGGTCTCTCGTGAACTGGGCTGCAACACTTTGCCCTCTGTTTGTGCTCAGCGCCCTTTCTGCAGTGTTACCCAAAGTTATCAGTTTCTCATCCGATGCGTTCTTGTGTACTCATGACTGCCTAGATGTGGGAATGTGGCAGCGTTGTAGTGCTGTGCCATGTGACTTGATGTGTTCATAATGTCCTCTTTCTATATCTCACGTAAGCTTGATTCTGTGCTACATTTGGCTACTGGGATAGTCAGGAACCTGGCCTCCAACATACAGATTGGTGTATTGGTTTTGTGGTTAGTAGCTGGGCTCATTCTGTACCCATTACTGAATTGTTTGTCATTTACAGTATAGGTGGGTAATTCAGGGAGGTGAATAACAGTAAGATAATTTGGACTTTAGGTGCATCATTTGCTGGAACACTGTCCTGTGATGGTGCAAGACCCATATGGAGTGAACTTTGAAAGGCACCATCTCTGAGGGCACCATATTTAAGGGCAGGAACCTTACTAAGCAGACCTAGGTCCCATTTCACTGCCCTAAGTTCCACCCTGGGGGGAAAAGGCAGGATATACAGGTAGGTAGGTAGGTAGGTAGGTAGGTAGGTGGAAACAGAAATAGTTTGCCCAGCAGTGGCTGCAACAACAGCCTCCCATCAGCAATTTTGCTGCCACTTAATGGGAAAGGAGGGGATAAGGAGACAGCACAGCGTTGTGTGGGCAAGCTAGTGATGGCAATGTGATGGGTCTGCCAGTTCATCTACACAGCCCTAACCTTGTAACCACCTCATCTGTCCCCCTCTTAGTATGTGGTGGTTTTGCCGCTGTTGGCAGGCTATTGTTGTGACTCCATCCCACCAGGCGAGCTGTTCCTGGGGAGGAAGGAAGGAACATTCATCTCTGTTTACTTGGCGTAATGCAGGTTTAAGTTTGCAATCGAGCTGATATTTGAATTCTCTCTGTTGTTTTTGTTGTTAAAAAGATATAATTTATACTTTTTCAATAATTCTGTAACTGTTGTCATTTCTGAATAGGTTTCGATAGTGAGTCTAATAGCCAATGCCTTGAACTTTTCCGAACTTGGTCCCATTAAATCGCTTCGGACGCTGAGAGCCTTGAGACCTCTGAGAGCATTATCACGATTTGAAGGAATGAGGGTGAGCAAGACAACATTAAATAACAATTGAGGGACTCGTGGTCAGAAACAGCAAGCGGTATCTCTGTTTCTTAATGTAAGGGTATCGGTGCTGTTTTAGTTTGCAGTTGCTAGCGGGAAAATTGCTTTCAACCAGGGATGGGGGGTTGAGGATAACCATAATGCCCCAAAAGGAGTCAGTGGAATGTGTTGTGAGCCACTTTGTGGTCTTTTGATAAAGAGTGGTATAGATATTTAATTAATTACAGTAAACATTACATCCAAGGCGTGCATTACTTTTTGTGTGTGTGGCATCCACACGGAAAATTTTTGTTACTGTGATTCACTTTTATCCCATCCTTTTCCAAGGACCTCAGGACTGCACACATGGTTTCCCCTTCTGTTTATCCTCCCAGCAGCCCTGCCAAGTAGCTTAGACTGAGAGAGGAAATTCCCCCAGTAGGCTTTGTGAATGAGTGGTGTGGTCTCAGTACCAAAACCCTAACTGAAAACCAGTCCCACCCAAAATTGACTAGAGACCACCCACTCAAGAATCTTTCCCAGAAAGGGGGCATTTGCAACCATTCTATAGTTGTTCAGATCTTTGAGCTCCAGGGAGAATTTCTGAAGGAGTGGTCTTACTGCTGCCTCTTCCAGGCAGCCCAATACCATTCCCTCTTGGAGTGAGGGCATTGATAAGCTCTGCCTTCTCCTCCCATCACCAGCCATGAGGGTCAAGGGTCAAAGAATGCAAATGGTCACCTGCACCCACCAGGTACCCTGCCAACATACGCAGGCTGTGCTCATGAAATTCATTCAACAAAACTGAACTACACAGCATTCTGGACACCCCTTGAGATTGACCTGCTACAACAGTGGAATCAAGGTCCAAGCAGATTGCAAGCAAATCACAGCAGGCCACAACCTCCTTTGGGCCAGTATGTAAGAGCACTTGCTGCATGCAATAAAACTGAACTGCATGGTATATAGACGGTGTGGTGTAGTGGTTAAGAGCGGTAGACTCGTAATCTGGTGAACCGGGTTTGATTCCCCGCTCCTCCACAGGCAGCTGCTGGGTGACCTTGGGCTAGTCACACTTCTCTGAAGTCTCTCAGCCCCACTCACCTCACAGAGTGTTTCTTGTGGGGGATGAAGGGAAAGGAGAATGTTAGCCACTTTGAGACTCCTTTGGATAGTGATAAAGTGGGATATCAAATCCAAACTCCTCCTCCTCCTCCTCTTCTTCTTCTTCTTCTTCGGTGCCTTCACCACCACTGAGTAGGCCTGATAACAAGCACATACATATCTTCAGTCAAATTCACCAGGAGCTTTTCTGCACTTGCATTCTAGCTGCCCCCCACCCTCCAATACAGGTGTCCCAGACAATAGCCTCTTACCCAATCTCCTTCTTTTGGTTATAACCCAAGTGAATATCATCCCTTCCCACCCACTCTGCAATAAGCTGATATCTCCGCCTGTAAGAGATTAGCTCTCCTGTTATATTCACAGCCTTCTGTTCTCATTTGTTCGCTAATATATTATTAAGCACATAATAGGATCCCACTTTCCCTTCCTCATTTTTTCTAGAGGAATATATTTATTTAGATAGTTATTTGAATACGTAATATTCACATTACCTTTTCTATTAGACTTAAATAATTATTTGGGCAGCAACAACAATCTTCCTTTTAAAGATATTTTTAAATGCAAAGTGACAATATCATATTAGAAAGACGTGGTCTTCTGTGACGTAAGTGTGCATCATCACAGAGCCAGAAGATGACTCATTCCATCTTAGAAAAGGGATTTTGCCTTGGGGGAAAGAGGTGTGGGGAGGGGTTTGCCAAGGGGAGCTGTTCTTGGTGGATTCAGTGGCAATAAACATGCTTTGGATAAAGACTGCAAGTTTTATACATGTAATGCAAGAATAAAGCATACAATGCACATAGGTAGCCTGCTTCTGAGCATAATGCACAGAACTAGTCTGCATAAAGCACATTAAAGCATGATTTGTGCAATAAGACCACATCATCCTAACTAACTAGACTAAGGCATAAGACCTTATCACTGGGTAGGGTTAAACATAATAAGGCATAAGGCAGGAGCCCACTGCTTTCGTTGGAGTTGCTAAGAGCCCCCAGGACAGCGGCAGACATGGCCTCTTAACAGCCATGATGGTAATGGCTTGCTAATGGTTTAGAAACTTTCTCCCAGAACTGTGGTTTTTATTTAAATGCAGATTTATGTTAATCAAACTGATCAGTTGATTAAAATGCTTCAGCCAGTTGACTGGGATTTAATTGGAGTTTACTATTAAGTATCTGATAAAATCTAACACCAGCATGAGAAGCTACCTAAATACTTTTCCCAACATCAAATCTTTTGCAGTCGTTTCAATAACTTCTGTTCACTTCTTTTGTCGTTTTGTCTAGGTGGTTGTGAATGCTCTGGTAGGAGCCATACCCTCCATCATGAACGTGCTTCTCGTTTGCCTTATATTCTGGCTGATTTTCAGCATCATGGGCGTCAATATGTTTGCTGGCACGTTCTACTTTTGCATGAATAATACAGATCAGAAGATGATTTCACATGAAATAGTTGCGAATAAATCAGTTTGTGAAAGTATGCCAAATGTATCCAGATGGACAAATGTTAAAGTAAACTATGATAACGTGGGAGCTGGATACCTTTCTCTACTTCAGGTTGTAAGTAATCCCCCCATTAGATACCAGTAATAACTTCCATTGGCAGTAGGTTGGGTGCCAGTTTTGTCAGGTGGAATCCCATTGGTGTCCTTGCGCTCATAGAAGGACACCTTCTATGAAGGGAGGGGGAGGCAACCTTTCCCAGTTTCCTCCTACAGCTGTGCATGTGTGCTAAAATGGTCACCTGTATATGCAAGAGTTTTAAGCTCTGCTTTGGAAAATTTGCACAATATTCTCAGCTATTAGAATTTAGATCGCGGATAGCTTTTAACTTATTGCCTCTTTATAGGCCACCTTTAAAGGATGGATGGAGATAATGTATGCTGCTGTGGATTCCACAGGTGTAAGTACATGATGGCGTATCTCTCTTTTTCTTTCTCAAATGCTGATTATAAGTGTGTGTGTGTGTTTTAAAGCGCTTACTATCATATTTATTCTCTTAACAATGAGAATAGTCTTGTCTTTCCAATTTGTTTTTAAAAACATCATCCCCCCCAAAATTGGGCATCTTGTCTAAGATTTGGTACTTGGCAAGTAGGGGAATATTCTGGAAGTGGAAATTGCTTTCCTAAGGACCAAAGAGCATGAAGTTAACCTTTTACTCTTAAGTCTGTTTTTTGCCTTGGTTAGCCCCAAATCTGGGAACAATTCAGGGTACCCTACTAAAGGGGTCCAAGGTTTGGGTTCTGTCCGAAATCTCAGATGGGGGCCAACATGCCATAGGACATCCCTAAATGGCATCCTAGTGGGATTTCTCCATTAGATCTGCATAAATCCTTTCACCAGGATTAAGCCTGATGGTGATATCAGACAGCAATCAGGTTTGCTGTTGCGGGACACAGACTCAGTGCCTATGCCAAATCCAGTTTACATCTGCTGTCAATAAAATTGTGGCCATTTTCATCCCAAGCTAGTCTTATGTCTTTCTTACTACATTTACAGTGTTAGTTCCCACCCCACTCTCATTAACTGACCCACTAACAAATTTGCCCACTGACAAATTAACCTTAAGTCTGTTTCCGGCTTGGTTAGGAAAGTGATTTGAGCAGCTCTGCCTCCTGTTTGACCTTACTTTCCCTTTTATTTTCTCCCTCACTTAAGTCCTTGTTTCTATTCTCTTCCCCCCTGCCTCTCCTTAGTGACAGCTAAGGGAGAGTGGGAGCAAGCACTCATTTACTAGAGGCCCAAACCTGGGAACGTAAGAGGCTGCAAAGTACCATGAGACCATTAGTTCATCTGGATCAGTATTGGAAGCAGCCCTCCAATATTTCAGACTGGGGTCTTTTCCAGCCCTACCTGGAGATATCAGGGATTCAAGTCCTACTGTACCATTAACTCTTAGAAACAAATGTATCCCTAATTTAAATAGCCAACGAAACATGGGAATAAACTAATCCAAACTGTGGTTCTGATGAAGCAATTGCAAGACCAAGGCCATTCTGTAGAACATTTCTCAGTATCTATAAGGGAACATTGGGTTTTGTTTAAATATGCTCTAGTTTTGTGAACTGGCCTTATGTATTTTCTACAGGCATCTATATGCTTACTCTTATTTCCTTGGTATTGGTGTTTAAGCAAGCACCTACGTGTTTTTCGAAGATAATCTATGCAGCCCATTGGGTACTGATCTATTTTTATGTTTCCTTGCATTATAGTTGGATAAACAGCCCAAATATGAGGCCAACCTGTACATGTATCTTTACTTCGTCATCTTCATCATTTTTGGTTCATTCTTCACGTTGAATCTTTTCATTGGTGTCATCATTGATAATTTCAACCAGCAAAAAAAGAAGATAAGTGTCCAGATTATTCATTTCTACTTCACACAGTGAGCTGTGTTTCACAGAAAATACAGTGGTACCTCGGGTTACATACGCTTCAGGTTACAGACTCCGCTAACCCAGAAATAGTACCTCGTGTTAAGAACTTTGCTTCAGGATGAGAACAGAAATCGTCCTCCGGCGGCGCGGCGGCAGCAGAGGCCCCATTAGCTAAAGTGGTGCTTCAGGTTAAGAACAGTTTCAGGTTAAGAACAGACCTCCGGAATGAATTAAGTACTTAACCTGAGGTACCACTGCAGTCAAAATGTCATAGTTGCGTACCATTCAAGAACCAGCACTATGTTTTCTTTGGAGGTGCTTATACAGTATGACTGGTGTGTTACTTAATTTACCCCAATATTCAGTTTTCCGAATGGTCAGCTGAACTTTTTGTTACAGCATAAAACCTGATTGGCAAGTTTGCAATGAGACATTTGCTCTTTTCCAGCATCTCTTACAAATGGATAAACGAGCGTAAACCATAAGGCAAATGGAGTGCCTGAGTGCACCTCACGTTGTCCATTAGCAGCAACAAACACTGCTTTAGAACTTGACCAGGTTACTTGACTTTGGAAGGAAAAAGAGAGATAGAGTTGGGTGTCATCAGCATATTGGTGATCTCAAAACCCAGACATCCTCCCCCTGTGGTTTTGTGTACATACAGCTTGGGGAAGAAGATGGAACCCTGAGAGACACCATAGACCAAAGGCCAAGGTATCAAACAGGTGTCCCCTAGCACTTCCTTCTGAAACTGCCCCTCCAAGAAAGTCCAGAATCACTGTAAAACTGTGTCTCCTATTCCCACCATAAGGTCTAGAAGGATAGCATGATGGTGGTATCGAAAGTCATAGAGAGGACCAGCAGAACCAATAGGAACACACTCCCCATTGTCCTACATAGATCATCCATCCAGGTGACCAAGGCAGTCTCCATTTCATAACCATACCTGAAGCTTGACTGACTTGGCTGTAGATAATTTTCCTCATCCAGGAATACCTGGAGCTGAGGTGCCACAACTTACTCAAGCCCTTTGCCCCCAATTGGGCAGAGAGCTTCACATTCTGGTATGTATGGGGAGAAGGGATAGGAACTCCAAGCATCATGGCTCTGAAGTTGATTAGTTAGTTACGGATATGTATGATTTTTTATGGATCTCGTTGTTCTCCATTCAGTCCTTCCCTCCCATAAGCCACCACTATATTTTCTTTGGGAGCATCAGGGATTCCATTTCTTGAATAGAAGGAATTTCATTGGAACGAGTTTTTCTCTGACAGAAACTCTTTCCTTCTAAGGAAGCTGCTTCCATCTCAGGAAGAGGGAATCTTTTGATCCAATCCAAACTGTTGATAGAATTACTATTCCTTCTGCTGGAGGTCAACTGATACAACAGCAGTGCAATTAAATCAACATTCTGCACTGTATGCAAGCTGTCAGTATCCTCTAATACAATTTGCAGTGACCTATGGAAGATGAAAATAAATTAAATTGAAACGTAAAGCGTGTGTACCAAAAACCACCACTAAGCAAGTACCAGAAGTAATTCAATTCAAGAAGGAGTTAACCGAAGCCAATAAACGGCTTCTTTCGAGGATATTCCATCACTTAGGGAACAAAGGGTATTCATCAAATAATGATCCGCATCAAATATTTTCATTTTCCTCTTTAAAGCAAACCCTACAGGAATGCAAAATAATGCCTACACTGGTAGATTGGGCAGGTGAATGTTGCAGGGTTAATCTTTATGGATGGAATTAAATGCTGATGTTCCATCTACATGAGCATATCAGCTTTTGAGACAAAATGATGCATCCCCCTTTCCTCCCATAGTCCGTTCTGGGAGTTCTTAGGCACTCCAGAGCCAATCTGAGGGGCACAGGGAGAGGGGCAGAAAGCCCATAGTGCAAGCAGAAGTCCTTACACAGAGTTTCCACACAGGGCTTGTTAGGTGAATCCTGCCCAAAGTTTTGTGGTTAAAATATACCCATGGAGAAGTCATGCACTTGCACATCTACTTGAAATAAATGGGGTTTACCCATTTACCGTATTTTTTGCTCTATAAGACTCACTTTTTCCCTCCTAAAAAGTAAGGGGAAATGTGTGTGCGTCTTATGGAGCGAATGCAGGCTGTGCAGCTACCCCAGAAGCCAGAACAGCAAGAGGGATTGCTGCTTTCACTGAGCAGTGATCCCTCTTGCTGTTCTGGCTTCTGAGATTCAGAATATTTTTTTCTCTTGTTTTCCTCCTCCAAAAACTAGGTGCGTCTTGTGGTCTGGTGCGTCTTATAGAGCGAAAAATACGGTATATATGTATTAAAAATGTGTCATAAAATATCAGAGTGGTGTACAACAATTAAACATAAAGCACTATTTTAAAAAGTCAAATAATCATTAAAGTGACCAGCTAATCAGTTTAAACAGGTGCAAAGGCCTACCAACATAAAAAAGTCTTCAAGAAATGCATGAAAGTCAAAAGTGAAGGGGCCTGCAATATCTCTGATGAAAGAGTGTTCCACAACATCTGCACAGTGACACTAAATTCCTGACTTCTGTTTGAAGTCAGTTGGGCCTCTGTAAGATGGGGAAAAACAGGCAGCACTCCTGCAGATGCTCTCAGTGATGAAGCTGGGATATTAGGGCTCAGGGTCCTTAAGGTATCCTGGACCCAAGTTGTTCAGGGTTTTGTGTATTAATGCAAGAACCTTGGAATTTGAAGCTGGCCCATGACCACATGGGCAGTCAGTGCAGATGTTTTAGCAGATGTGTCACAAGCTGTCTGGCATCCACTCCCATCAGCAGTTTAGCTTTTGTAGTTTTCACCTGCTGGAGCTTCCGGGGCAGCCCCACATAGAGCACATTGCAGTAATCCAGCCTCAAGGTTATCAATGCATGGAGTACAGTGACCAAGTGTGTATTCATGAGTCTAAAGTTATGGTTGTAACCAGTGGTTTTCTTTAATTCCTTTACTTAGGAGGACAAGACATTTTTCTGACAGAAGAACAGAAGAAATATTACAATGCAATGAAAAAGCTGGGGTCCAAGAAACCACAGAAACCCATACCCAGGCCAGCAGTAAGAATGTCTTGTATCTTTTTTAAAAAACAAAAATTGCATTAATCAGACAAAAGCTTTCATTGAAGTTTAAAAAGCAAGTTCACCGAGAAAAACAGCTTTCCCTTGCCCATGAAATGACATCACACCCTTTTGCTGTCTTACTTCTCTCTGTCTTGTTTCTGCAGAATAAATTCCAAGGCTTTGTTTTTGATTTCGTAACCAAGCAAGCCTTTGACATCGGGATCATGGTTCTCATCTGTCTCAACATGATCACCATGATGGTAGAAACAGATAACCAGGACCCCTCTGTGGAAGACACTTTGTACTGGATCAATGTGATTTTCATCATCCTTTTCACTGGGGAGTTTCTCCTGAAATTGCTTGCACTCCGCTATTATTATTTCACTATTGGTTGGAATATATTTGATTTTGTGGTCGTCATTATCTCTATTATAGGTAAGAAATATTTGGGGCTGAAAGGATGGATATAAGTTAAGAAAAGGGTCAGCTAAAGAAAGAATTTTGGAGATTTGTCATAAACTGTTGTAAATGCTGCTGGTACCCACTTAATTCCCTTTTTCTCCACTTGAGACTACAAAGTCTACATTGCAGCATGCATGGCGAATTGTTTTAACATTGTACTGCATCAGAAATGACATAGAGGTCTTTTATAAGTACTTGAGACTTTGTAGATGCAGGGGATTCAATTTAGTGTGGTCAGAAATGGTATGAAGAAAAACCTATGTCAACTCCTCTCATGATACTTCAGGGGCACCCAATGAAATTGATTGGCAGCAGGGTCAGAATGGGCAAAATAAAAACATTTCTTCATACAGATAACAATTAACTTTGTACCTGTCAGGTGCAGTGATAACCACCAGGTTAGGCAGCTTTCAAAAAGGAGTATTATTTCATAAATCACTATTATTTATATCCTACTTTTCAGGATATAAAACCTTCCAAGGTGGCTTACAAGGCCTTCCTTCCTCTGTTTGTGGAGGGGACTTTGAGCTCCTGCTGGCAGAAATAGGGGACCATGTTTGTCTGTTCCCCTGCCTTACAGATCTGAAGGTTTCCTCAGCCTTCCAGAGCAGATGTTCAGTGGCCACAGGGGAGAATTTCAGCAAAATTACCCATACCCCCTTCATCTAGCAGGGACATCCTGTGAGCAGGATAGAATTTTTGAATCCATCCCATAGTATACACAGAGAAAATTAATGATCTCAGTGACGGCAGGAGCTGTAGACATCCCAATGTCAGCCTAGCCTAGCATTCTCTCCTTGACCTTTCACAGGACAGTTGAGTCAGAAAATAACTACAATATGTGAACTAGAGCCAATTCCAGGTAAAAAACAAAACATGGGGATAGTGATTTGCCATTTCCACCTCACACTGAAGCCCCTGATTGAAAATGATGTGATTGTGTATTACATTAATATGTAATATTATAAAATGGTTTGCCCTATTTTTTAAAACAGGTCTTTTCCTGTCCAAACTCATTGAAAAATACTTTGTGTCGCCCACTTTGTTCCGAGTGATCCGACTTGCCAGGATAGGTCGCATCCTGCGTCTCATCAAGGGTGCTAAAGGGATCCGCACTCTGCTTTTTGCCTTGATGATGTCTCTCCCTGCCTTGTTTAACATCGGCCTCCTCCTTTTCCTGGTCATGTTCATCTACGCTATATTTGGAATGTCCCAGTTTGCCTATGTGAAAAAGGAAGCTGGGGTTGATGACATGTTCAACTTTGAAACATTTGCCAACAGCATGATCTGCCTCTTCCAAATCACCACCTCTGGGGGCTGGGATCGCTTGCTGGCTCCCATTCTCAACAGCAATGCACCAGACTGTGACCCTGAAAAAGTCCACCCAGGAAGCACCACCAAAGGAGACTGTGGCAATCCTTCCGTTGGGATTTTCTTCTTTGTCAGCTATATTATCATCTCATTTCTGGTTGTAGTCAACATGTACATTGCTGTCATTCTGGAGAACTTCAGCGTTGCCACAGAAGAAAGCGCTGAGCCTTTAGGCGAAGATGATTTTGAGATGTTCTATGAGGTTTGGGAAAAGTTTGATCCGGATGCAACCCAATTTATAGAGTACTGCAAACTCTTTGATTTTGCAGCTTCTCTGGAGCCGCCTCTTTTAATACCAAAGCCAAACCACCTCCAGCTTATTGCAATGGATCTTCCCATCGTCAGCGGCGACAGAATTCACTGCCTTGACATCTTGTTTGCTTTCACGAAACGTGTCTTGGGCGAAAGTGATGAAATGGATGCTCTCCGGGTACAAATGGAAGATCGGTTTATGGCTGCCAACCCTTCCAAAGTCTCCTACGAACCCATTACAACTACTCTGAGGCGGAAACTGGAGCTGGAGTCCGCTAAAGTCATCCAGCGAGCCTACAGGCGGTACCGTGCCTCAAACCCGGTGCGTGAACCTTCATTCATATATGACAAAGGCAAAAACAAAATGGACGCTGATAAGTTGAGTTTGAACTTGCCCCTGGAAACGAGGAAGAGGAACTCCTCCACCACGTCACCACCTTCATATGACAGTGTGACAAAGCCAGACAAATACGAACAAGAAAAGTCAGAAAAAGAAGAAAAAAACAAAGATGACAAGGAGAGCAAAAAGTAAAAACGAAAGTGAGCGTGTGATCCTGTCTATAGCAAATTTGTTTACAGCATAAGGAAGTTACCACTGATAACTGATAGGGACTGTGCTGGAAGTTTATGCCAAACTGCCTGTTTCTACAGTTATCCAACATAGTACACTTGTGCACCCAAGGCCAGCGTTGAACATAAATAAGGCAATCGTCATCTTATTGTTGGCTGTATAGTAGGGTAGCAGACTTGTGAGGACAATGCTGTGCTTCAAACCAAGAGGCGCGGATGGAGATGGATGTGCAAAATAGCTACAAACTGTCAGGACACGTCCATAATTGTGTCTATCATAACAAAAAAAAATACCCACCACTGCTGAAGTAATTGTATCCACTGTGTGCATCCCAGTCGCCACATGTGTCCTGTTTGACAAATTTCTCTTGGTGCCGCCATTTTTCTGTTTACAAATCGCTGTTTAATTATATGTTGAGCAAAGGAGCGAGGTGCTCTCTCTCATATATTTGTTTACATGCATTCCCCCACCACCACCACCAACACACCACCCTTTATAATTTAGGATATGGATGTGATATTTTGGACTTCTACTCATTGTGGGTGTAGTCCAATACAAGCATTTAGCAGAAAACCCTGGGTCTGCTGCAAAGAGATGGCGTTCTAAAGAGGCATGTCGGGTAGGCGGAACAGTCAGAAGAAAGGAAGAAGTGTCAACATGGTTAAAGGATGTTGTTGTGTATGTGCCAGGTTCCGTTTAGATATTAAGTTAAGCATCGGCTGTGCTTGCAGAGACATGGCATAGGGCTTAAAAATCAAACTGCCTTTGTAGATATGCAGAAAAGGACAAGTTTAGTTAAAAGTTACACACACACCCCACACACACACACACACAATCCATGCAGTCCCCAAATTCTGGCTAAAGAACAAATAATGGCCACTGCTAAAAAAAATTTAATTTTTGCCCCACGTTGGGCAAAAGATTCCTGCAGTGCAGGAGCTTGAACTAGGTGACCCTAATGGGTCCAGTCTAGCTCTACAATTTTGTGATTCTATGAAATAAATTCAAATCCTGATCTGGCCTACCTTAGTCTACTCCAGAGAGCCCCATTGTGAGAAAAGAAACAGGAGGGTGAACAATTCAAAATTCCAGCATGAAAAGAAAAGCTCAGAGCGACTCCTCTGAACAACCGACAGGTGCTCAGCTCCTCAACACAAGGAATCAGAAGGGGCAGTGAGGAGGAGATGCAAGGCAGGAGAAAAGCCCAAGTGGAAAGCAGTAGCTGAGAATGGCATCAGCCAACACTTGGCAGGCTGGAGAGAAAGCACAAACATCTTTGCAAAGGAAGGTCCAATCCAGGCAGAAGTGGCCTATGAAGTGGTTCTCCAGGGAGAGCCAGCAGCTGCTACAGGGTTGCAACCCTCACCCATAATCCCTGGGGGGAAACTTGAGGCATTGCAGCCAACACCATAAAGGCATGTGCTCTCTGATTTTGGTGGGGCTGCTAGACTGCAACTGTCCACTTCCATGGTGTTGGCTGTTATGCTTGCTGTTTCCTGGCACTTACAGCTGAGGATAGGAATTCACCCTTGCTCTGCAGAATTAACCAGTAATTCTGCCTACTGAACTGCTTCGCTGGCTGCTGCTGACTCCAGGCTCCTCCGCTTTGAAAGGAACCAGTGCATCTCACAGATAAGGCCATTGGCTTATTTAAATTGCCTGAAACTTGCTCAGTGGCCTTAAAGAGGTGAGATAGTAATATCGAAAGCCACCAGGCACTGTTTTCACCTGGTAGTTCTAAGGATCCCTCTGTCGCTTCCCCTTTCCAAAATCGTTTAGTTTGGTCAATTCCGAAAACTTCAATGGCTGCTCCTGAGAGATTCTCATGGTTTGGGCCTAGCATTCGCCAACTTGGTGCACTCTAGATGCTGTTGAACTGTGGCTCTCAGCATCTCTGACCATTGGCTGGGGTAGGCTAGTTGGGCCAATTCCCCTTCCTCCAGCTCTACTACAGTGGTACCTCGGGTTACATACGCTTCAGGTTAAATACACTTCAGGTTACAGACTCTGCTAACCCAGAAATAGTGCTTCAGGTTAAGAACTTTGCTTCAGGGTAAGAACAGAAATCGTGCTCTGGCGGCGCGGCAGCTGTGGCAGACCCCATTAGCTAAAGTGGTGCTTCAGGTTAAGAACAGACCTCCGGAATGAATTAAGTACTTAACCCGAGGTACCACTGTATTCTGATGTAATTTTGGTTTGTGTGTGCGCACATGCATGCACATTTATACTAGAGAGGGAATGCTGAGGTGATATTTTCCTTCTTCAGATGAAGAATGGTTCCAGGAATTGCTGTGAAATATGGTAAAGCCACATGGTAGATCAGAATATGAAATTTCCACACTTCTCCTCCCTAAGGATAGAAGGATGCCATTGGCAGAATCAACCCAGAATACATATACATCCTATTCAGGCCTTTATCACAAGGCTTTAACATGTGAGGAGTGTTTAATGAGTGTGCTGGCTTTGTCCCCATTTCCCCCCACATGTTTAAAGGCAACTGTCTGCGGTGGGGGAGCCTCCTATGCTGGTGGAAATTCTTGTACATTTTTGGACCCTGGTTTTCAAGGTTCTGAAATGTGTGTGAGCCTGCAGAAGGACAGGAGGCTTACTTTGTGCAAACCATTACCCCTGAACGCCTGGAGAGTGATGAGTGTGGAGCTACCACACTCCCTTTTTCCACATGTTTAAGCCTCAGTTTGAATGCCTGAATAGGGCTATGCATATTCTAAAATATGGCATGGAATATGCTCTTCCTAGGTATGCACGTGCCTAGGTTCTATCTCAGAAACTAGGCACATGCATGCATAACATGATTGACCATGACAAAATATAGGTGGAAGCTTGCTTTCAAAACTGCACTTAATATCTACACAGTCCATGTAGCTTATATTTGTCCAGTAGTCGTTTGGGTTAGATTTTTTTAAAAAAATATATTCTTTAACTTACATTGATTTAACTTACAAAATTGATTTGGCAAAAACAAAAATGAAGTTTAATAATGGCACCATTAAAAGCCTAACTGATTTACAAAGTGTTTCATTTCATTTTTATTTTATTTTTTTGGCATCACAAGAATCTTACGTGTATTTCCTGCAACAGACTAGCATGGCTTACTTGGTAAGTTAGTTTACCCTGATTCTCTCTCACGTACAGATAAGAGATTTGCATGTAGCCATGCTCTACTCTATAGCTCATGCATAGAGAAAAAAAAATGCTAATATCCAAAAAGAGAAGCCTAACATCAGGTTTCAGGGTTGCATCACTTCAGCTATTTGCAGATTGAAATTCCAGGATAAAGTTGCATTAGTGCAGCTAAAAAATTTGCTACACACTTTAGGGTAGTTGGGTGGATTTCCCCTCCCCTTCCTCTCCCCTCTTTTATCATGAAATATTGCATTTTAACAAGTACATTCCACAATTCATCCACTAAACTGGACCAGTTGGTAATTTTATACTTGCCTTATATTGCTATGCTTCGGACAAACGTAGCCAATAATCCTAACCAAATGTTAAATCCCTCCAGGATATGAAATTGTAGCCAGGGGGAGCCACAAGCCAAGACAAAATCTGGCCTCCATTGTTCTGTAGTGCCCTGCACTGGAGGGAATATTCAAATATGTAGCTGCTTAGCTTTGTCCTGAAACAACCATATTCTTTCCTGTGCAAAACTGACTGTGTGTATCAGTGCTTGCCCTTTTGAATAAATCCTTGGCTTTTGAAAAATAGCATTTGTTTATGAAAAAAAAGAGAGAGGAATGGTTGCCTTAACACAGGTAGCATTTACTGCAAGAAATGTGAGCCTTCTGTTTAGTGTGCAATCTTCCAGCAGCTGTTAACGTTCTTTTCTATGACATTATCAGCTGGATAATAAAGCAAGGGCTGTGTGTATTCTGTGCAAGTGTGGGTTTGCAGTGGAAGCATCCTCTCTGATACTGCGGTCAAAGCCAGGTGTTCTGAGGACCTGACCTTTTTCTCTCCCCACCCTTCTCTCTTGTTGAAAACCAAATAGTCCACTGGCTTGTGGGGGGCAACGGTTGTTGTGGATTTAATATGGCCAGAGAGTGGAGCTTCAGTGCCTTATTTGGCTGTCTCTTAGGTGATGCTTATTCCCTGCTCCCCGGGTCTATAATATGAACCTGTTAGCTTAACTGATCGACAGATCTAGAGAACAGCTGTTTGCATATTTTCCAAAAGAAAAAGAAATGGCGAATCTGACTGTGTTTCTTCATCCCAGCATCCCTGGGTGTAACTTGCAGCCTGCATGGCACCTTGGAGAGCCTTATCTATGAAGTTTGCTACCTCTTCCCAGGGTCCACAACGATGCAGACTTTATAGCTTTAACAGCAAGTCAGATTTTCTCTTCCCCCGCTCCTACCCAATGAAGAGTTCTGGAGAGCTTCCTTACTGTGATATTTTGGTTGGCCCAATAAAGGCATTGCCATACTGTGGAGTTTGTTTGTTTGTTTTCTTATGGGCCAACATACCACATCTTTTGCTTTTTTGCTTTAAAACATTTTCATCAACAAGTGCCTGCAGTTAATCAGTTGGCAAATTTACTTTATTTTACTGTAATTTACAAATAATCTCCCAAACTGCAGATGGCAAGCACCGCCTTAGAAGAAGCTTTCCCCATTCACAGAAGGGAATGCCTCTCTTACAAACCACATACCTTGCAGGCCTCTTCTAAAAGCAAATGCATGTGTTTTGCTTTGGGCCTATTGCTTTAGTCACACGCAAATGTGATCACTTCATTACTTCACTAATAAAATTTACAGTTGGCTGAATATTTCTTTAATCAGGTGGCAGCCTTACCTGTATTCCTTACAGGTAATATAAACCAGGAGCTGGGGAACCTGTGACCCTCCAGATGTCAATCGACAGCAACTCCCATCATCCCTGACTCTTGGCTATCCTGGCTGAGGCTGATGGCAGTTTGACAATATCTGGAGGCCCAGATATATAAGTCGTCATGCTTTGCCATTCCCTGCCTCTTTCCCTCTGTGCCTACTGCTTCTCCAGTCTTTTGCAAAAAGAAAAATCCCAAATCCTTCTAAAATACCGTTCTTTGAAGTGTGGTTGACATGTGCAAAGGCAATGAAGTTCTGCAGTATATACTGGCTACAGAATTTAGGTTTGATTTTGTGCAGCATCTAGAGCTGGTATAGACTACATACAGCCTTGCACAGGGCTTTCAGAAGAAGATTGTATTCTGGTACTCTTTCCTGTGTCCTAGCATAGGAAATCATGCATCAGTGGCAGAAATCAATCCATTGTAGAGACAAGAGTTTTGTTTTAAGTTAGCGACAACCTGATGCCGCTTAAAAGTGTCCTTTTTAATGACCGTCATGTGATGCAAAATCGTTTCTATAAAGATGTGCTGTAAACAATTGCAATACTTTACATGTCTACTCAGAAGCAAGTCCCTTTTGTTTTCAGCTGGACATGCTCCTGTCTAAGTGTGGATGGCAGCCTTAACTGGTTTAAGAATATACATTTATATAACGTTTTTATATTCTCAAAGTCACCTTGCTTTATGTTGCCAGTTTGCAGTTATAATAGGATTTGTGACTGCAATAATCACTTTCTAATTTATTTATGTATGTATGTATTAGAGCATTTGTTTTATATCACCACAGTACAACATTTAACAGGTGCAAAGAAGTTTGACTTCTTCCTTACCCGTCCCCTTATTACCTCTTCTTCAGTGGGTCATGTAAGGAGAAAAATTGAACAAAGTTGTAGATGAAATAATTTCACATTACAAGGGGACCATGTTCACTTGCCTCTGAATCGCCTGATCTTTGTAACTGACAAAAAGAGTAAATGATTGGTTTTTTCCTCCTGACATTGCTTTGATCAGACATTTTGATCTTATAATTTATCAACTACTCCATCTGTTGCAGTATTTCTTCATAGATAACTCATTTTTTATCCGTGCTGTATTTGAACTGTCCTGCATGGGGCCCACAATCTGTAATTTCATCTCCTCCTTCCACAAAAACAAAACAGTAATACTAGAATCAAATCGTTATCAGGACATTTTTTGTTTTGTTTTGTCGGTTTCTTACAGAGGGAAAAAGCGAAACTTACTCTTTTACTTTTGCTATTGACTAGTAATCTATATTGATGAACTGCATGTAGAAGACTATTTTAGCATAAATAACTATCAAACTACATTACTAACAAGCCAAAAGAATAAAGCTAATAATTTTTATCATAATGCAGATTCATTTTGTGTCTCTGTTGTCTTAAAATGTCATGAACAGTCATTGTCAGCTTGTTTTACATGGAGAAGATTCGATTCATTACCCACACAAATGCCATTACAAAGTTCCCCCGTCTTCAGTCACTGGATAGCCAATACTTTCCTAGGGCAGTGAATGTTCTCCTGAGCACTGTTTTCTCCCAGCTACTTTTCCCTCTTCCCCATCACTCCTATTCTCTTGCTAGTTCCTTCCTTCTTTCCCATTACTCTGCCCCTGAGCTCTTGACTTGCATCGTCCAAAAAAGGATGTTGGCCGCAACCCTGGCATATATTTCTGAGGAGCTGCCTTGATCCCAGGGAGTGGCTGGGAAAAGGCACAGGTCAAGGCCATGGCAGTTGTTAAACAACTTCCAATAGCTGAGCTGACTGAGAGCCACACTTGAGAAATGTCCTTGCAAGCCATTTGAGGCTGCCAAGCTTGCTCTGGCCATCCTAACAACAACAACAACAATTTATTGTTTATACCAACAAAATATTAAAATACAGTAGTCCGTCAAACATTAAAAGCTTCCCTAAACAGGGCTGCCTCCAGATGTCTTCTAAAAGTCTGATAGTTGTTGTTCTCTTTGACATCTGGTAGGAGGGCATACCACAGTGCGGGTGCCACTACTGAGAAGGCCCTCTGCCTGGTTCCCTGTAACTTGGTTTCTCACAGTGAGGGAACCGTCAGAAGGCCCTCTGCACTGGACCTCAGTGTCCAGGCAGAACAATGGGGGTGGAGATGCTCCTTCAGGTATACTGGACCGAGGCCATTTAGGGCTTAAAAGTTAGCACCAACACTTTGAATTGTGCTTGGAAACGTACAGGGAGCCAACGTACTTCTTTCAAGACCGGTGTTATGTGGTCTCAGCGGCCGCTCCCAGTCACCAGTCTAGCTGCCGCATTCTGGATTAGTTGTAGTTTCAGGATCACCTTCAAAGGTAGAACCACATAGAGCGCATTGCAGTAATCCAAGCAGGAGATAACCATAGTATGCACCACTCTGTCTGCAGGCAGATAGGGTCTCAGCGTCTGTACCAGATGAAGCTGGTAAACAGCTGCCCTGGACACAGAATTGACCTGCGCCTCCATGGACAACTGCAAGTCCAAAATGACTCTCGGGCTGCTCACCTGGTCCTTCAGGGGCACAGTACCCCCTTCAGGACCAGGGAGTCCTGCACACCTACCCACCTCCTGTCCCCCCAAAACAGTACTTCTGTCTTGTCAGGATTCAGCCTCAATCTGTTAGCTGCCATCCATCCTCCAATCACCTCCAGACACTCACACAGCACCTTCACCACCTTCAAAGAGAGGTGGAGCTGGGTATCATCTGCATATTGATGAACAGCCAGCCCAAACCCCCTGATTATCTCCCCCAGCAGCTGCATGTAGATGTTGAAAAGCATGGGGGAGAGGAGGGAACCCTGAAGCACCCCACAGGTGAGAGCCCAGGGGTCTGAACACTCATCCCCCACCACCACTTTCTGAACACGGCCCAGGAGGAAGGAGCAATCTATCGGTTGCTTTAATAATCCATATATAATGTTCTCACTAGAGAAATATAGGCATTTTGGACAAACTGTGGACTTTCTCGATGCCCGTCAAAGCTGAAGCATGGCGTTGGAGCACTGCACAGTTGCTAGAATTCTGTTAGCACAGGGTAATTTTATGCTACATCTTTCCTAATTGTTCCCACCACTGTTCCACCATATAACTCCACCTATGAACTGGATGCCAAAGAGCCCACTGACACACAAACTGGATTGCAAAACTCGTATTGTCGTTTGGGTTTGCTGCTTTAGAGTTCTGCTCACAAATACATTTCTAGATCAGAGAGAATTCTCCACCAGCCCTTCATACCTTCCTCAGTATGTTTCCACCCCTTTACTCACGTCACACTCCTTCTCTTCCAACTGCCTTTTACTGTTCTTTGATAGCTGACCACTGCTTCACTTACCTGCCTGCTGCCTTGGGTGAAAAATCACATACAATGTAGATGATGGAGGGACAAAGCTGCATTCGCCACCCAGAGTCCTTGTCACATCTCATGTGATTGTTATCTTTCAAGATCATCAGTTTAGTGGCATCACCATGGCTGACTCCAGGTTGCAGCCTCCATACCATTGTTGATGTCTGCCTCTGGCTCAGCACAATCCTAGACACTGATTTTCAGAGGCTAGCTGCAGTGGTGCCTCATGCCCATGGGGACTGGTAGGGCAGAAGGAAGGGAGTCCATCAGTAGGTGGTGCCAGAGCCGATGACCGGTGGAGCCAACTAATTCTGGGAGAGCAAAATTGAGATGGAGGAGGAAGGGTCAGGGCCACCTCAGTGTGCTGGTTGTAAGTAAGAAGGCAGTGTTGAGATTTCCATTCCACCTTAAGAAGCAGACGTGTGGAACTGTTGCGTGTCACATGTCTGTTTACATTCCAGCACAGCTTGCTGGGAACTTCCATTGTGTGTATAGCTTTTGCTTTTCCCGTTCTCGCTGAGAAAGACGAAGAGAGAGACGACATGTTTCTTTGTCCTGATTTATGATGAATAAATCTGTAGTTGTAGTATGCTTTCACAAGCCTCACGCCTATTCTGTGTGCTCAGTACAATCTGCTGATAGTGTGCCCTGGCTTTGAAGCTCAGGTCCCTGACTTATGTCAGAGCAGAGGCTAATGGTCTTCACAGCAGGATGACTGGAAGGTGACGGCCCAGCTGGGGCTAGCCAGCTGGCCTCCCACCCCTCTGCATGTTGACAGGCAGATGGGTGCGGGCTGACTGAAGGCCGACTAAGGTTGGGGGGGTGGTGCGCCACTCACCTTAAATGACCAGCCTCCACGCTGACATATTGTCTCACACCTAGGTGTCTGGGATGGGGGGAATTCCTAATATTATTTGCATCTTGCTGAGATCTTCTTTGGAGCACGTTAGGCATTTTGCACATGAAGCTTTGTCTTTAATTGCTGGAGAGAAGATGCACAATTTTTCCATGCGGCAGTGCAAAAGCAGACCACAATGTGCTAAAGTGGCAGTAAGTTGGGGTATTATATGCAAGCCGAGGGTTGTACCAGATAAAAATAACACAGAATACCTCTAAAAGCCAACCACCAAGGGCCCAGGTGTATTGGTTGTTGCATACCCTAGAAACAACTAAATTGCTCTCATTGCAGAATGCATCCAGGGGGAAAAAATTATCTACCTCTGAAGTACATTAGGAGAAATCTCACCGTAGGAAAGACTGCAGTACAAGAAATAATAATGGCTGGCAAACCTCTGCATTATTAACAACACGTTCAGGAGAGAAATGATGGGAGCACATTGCTGCTTTCCTTCTTTTAGCACACATCTTTATTGAAGTGATGCAGGTACCCTTAAAAAAAATAATCTCTCTCTCTCTCACACACACACCTCTATTTTGGAGAGACAGCTGCTTTGTAGCATGAAACACAGATCCACCTAGTGCCTGTCTTAAGAAAATAGATCACACTGCAGTACAAACCCAAGCAAAGTAAACTGCGGCACATTCTCATCTCTGGGGAGAGAGGGGAAATTGCATGCCGGCTCACACATGGTCCCTGCTGCAAGAGCAGCTCTTGATGGAAACAGGGAAAGGCACCTCATCAACAATTTATCAGAAACCCAAAAGGCAGCCAAGTTCTGCATTTTGGACTGTTTCTTTCCCCCCTTTCTGTTCAGTTGATGCTGCAAGTTTGCTGGAGTTGAATCAAGAGACACAATGAAAGCTGCACTTGGACAGCAGCTGCTGTTTAACCCACCGACCCATTTTAATATGCACATTGTGTTGAAAGGTATGTGATTGTTGGCATATTGTATTAAAGGTATGAAATTGTTATCCGCTGAAAAGCAACATGCATATTAGGTCTGTTCTGAGCTTACATGGACACTGATGGTATTAAGAAGCAGCATCTTTGAGGAATAGGATGTGCATCCATGTTGCCACTGCTTCTTTTTAAAATGGCGTGCATACATTCCATGGCAGCCTTTCCGCATTGTACACTTGTCAGTATCTAAAATACACTACAGCAATAAATATTTCACAATGCAGAGAGGGTCTGGGTAGTCTGCAGCCGTGTCTGCCATTCTCCAGACATGGCACAAACCCCAGAGTGAGGCTGTATCCCTATACACACGTACCTGGGAGCAAGTCTCACCGAGTGCAGAAGGACTTATTGCCAAGGAAATGTTTCTTCAAAACAATTCTGCCCTGCTTTTTTTCTTTTTAGAAAAAGTTCAAGCAGGTGGCACTGTGGGCTAAACCACAGAGCCTAGGGCTTGCCGATCAGAAGGTCGGCAGTTGCTCGGTCCCTGCTCCTGCCAACCTAGCAGTTCGAAAGCACATCAAAGTGCAAGTAGATAAATAGGTACCGCTCTGGCGGGAAGCTAAACGGCATTTCCGTGCACTGCTCTGGTTTGCCAGAAGCGGCTTAGTCATGCTGGCCACATGACCCGGAAGCTGTATGCCGGCTCCCTCGGCCAATAAAGCGAGATGAGCGCCACTACCCCAGAGTCATCCACAACTGGACCTAATGGTCAGGGGTCCCTTTACCTCTTTACCTTTACCCTTCAAGCCAGCTCAGAACAAGAACCATAAAATGCATTGACATGCCTAGTACTGCACTGTGGATGAAGCAAACATAGGAATCTACAAAGACACAAATGTGTCTCAAATGTGCTGTGGTGTTCATACAGGCAGGAGGGTCCTCAGTTCAGACCTCAGCATCTCCAAGTAGGGTTGAGAGAGACTTCCTTCTGAAATCCTAGAGAGCCACGATCAGTGCAGACAAGACTGAGCTACATGGACTGCTACATTTCACTCTTTACAATGCATCTTCCTATGTTCTGGATGTGCTGATTATTGTTGTCATTAGCATCCATCCATCTCGAGAGACCAGTGTCCCTCCAGGGCTGAAGTCAAACCTCTGTGTTGCCAGCCCCAAAGAGACCTCCCTGGGGTGCAAGCCTGGGCAGTGTGTATGGAGGTCCTGGACTGCCCAGATGACAAGAAACACCCCAACTAGGGTAACATGTTTGTTCATTATTACAATAGAATACTGAAGTATTCCAAGTATTCCTGCTTTGAATTTGATAAAAAAAATTCAAAAGCGGCTTGCAAATTACAGACCTTATTGAAACATAAAAATCAATGTGCACAGACCTTATTGAAACATAAAAATCAATGTGCAAAACAATAAATAGAAGGAGACGGCATAAAAATATGAAACGCTACAATAAAACTTAAAGGCAACAGCAAAAATCAATCAAATCAATTATAATGAATATACATATGGAAATAATTTCAGATCTTGAAAGACCTTAATGGTAAGTTCAGGCATTTGTTTGTTTTGAGTATCCAAAGAGCTCACACCTGATTTAAACATGGCACTGCTGGGCATGAAGGAAAACGAGTATACAGCATTCCACATGGCTGGCTTTGCCTTCATCCTCATACATACAACATTAGCAGAAACTGGGTAAAAGCAATGGGAGCTCACCCTGTTGTGCGGATTCGAACATGACCCAGAAAGCTGCCTACAGACAAACGCTGGCTCCCTCGGCCTGAAAGCACATCCCATAATCAAATTGGACTGAACTAAACCACCCAGGGGTCCTTTACCTTACCTTTACAACATTAGCACACCAACATACACAGTACCCACCTAGATAATCTCTCTTTTGTGTGCCACTAAGGCAAGCTGGTTTGAAAAAGCTATTGGCCACATAGAGTTTGATCCAATCTTAGTCATGATTAAATGCAGTGAAATCAATGGGACATTACTATTACAATTACAACTACTACCACTACTACTACTACTACTACTACTACTACTACTATGTAAATTGGTAAGTCTCTTGCCACATAAGGAGCCTCCAAGTGACTTTAAGATTTAAGAGAATAAAGCATAACATAAAAACACAATACTTTACCAAAATTTTGACATGTGCAAATTAAAAGGATGGCTATGTTTTGATTTGTGTGTTGTTTTAGAAAGTGAGAATGAGGTAGATTCACCTTTAAACATCAGTTGAACCAGATTTCTCCCCCATCCATAGTACAGACAGACACAGGCATATTCTCACCATCTTCTGATTAGCATTGATTTTGCCTAAAAAGAATGTGAGGCTGATTTGGAGATTCCTACTTAGGGTGAATGTCAGAGAATGTTTGAGGGGAAACTATGGGAAGTTTTAATAATGCCAATGACATTTCTCACAGGAATTGCATTCAGCCCTGGTTCTAATATACATTTGGAGGCTATAATTAAAAAGACCGAGTCATCTGCTAAAACACCGTCAGCTCAATATCACAAATCTGTTTATTACCAATGTGAGTGTTGATTAAATATATTTTAAAGATACAAGGAGTCTGTACTCTTTCTCCTTGGGACGCAGCCAAAGAAAATGTTATTAATGATAATTTCTTAGTTTTGTGTTCTATAAATAGATACAGTTTTTCTCTTATGAACCTGTTATAAAAATACTAGGCTCCATGGTCAGTTTTGTCCCACTATTGTAGAATTTTCCAGCAGCGGTTATTTGACTTCTGAGAGGCTAGGGGAAGGTGAGGTGAGAGGAATGAATGGAAGAGATGATATTGTCAATTTTTGCAGATACATTGACTGCACATTTGTTTTAAAGTCTGAATCTCAAAATAACTATGAATTGCCTTGGAAACCTCAGTTCCATTTGCATCAATTTAGAAGGATCCTGCTTTGCTTTTGGCAAGTCCTATTTCCTAATCAGACTGATTTTGTCATCCAAAGTTAATCCACACACCCCTTTTTTATAGCTCCTAATTTTCTGAATGTCCCACACAACATTTGGATAAATATATGTACCACTGTAAACAGTGAGAAGTAAACACCCTTCTATGTTCCAATTCATATTGCTGTGTCTTACTAAGACACCTTTACCTTTGCATCTTTGCCCTGCTCCCCATAAATGCTAAGAGAAAGGGGGGGGGGATTGGTTGCTGATTGTAAAATAAGGTGCCACCTGCCTTTCAAGAAATGCTAGAAAATTAAAGAAAGTGATCAAGGAGAACAAGAAGCAGGTTTTCCTCTTTGTTTGGATACAACTGGACACCATTTTGAATCAAGATGGCGAACTGAACTTTTCAAAACTGCACTGGTTTTCACCACGGTTTACAAAATGGCCCAGATTATGGGGTTTCCTCACCTGAATTCCCAAGCAGTGCAGGGTGTAAGGCTTCTGGTAGAAAATCATCCATCACTATGCCTTGCATATAGAAGATCCCTGGTTTGATCCCAGGGATCTGTGCTTAAGGGTCTCAAGTGGTGATGGTAAAGAAGCTGCATGAAACCCTGGAGAGCTAGTGGTAGTCAGAGTAGGCCAGAGAAAAGGGAATCTGTGGTGCTCCTGATGTTGTTGGAACAACCCCCACCATTGCTGGCCCTTGACTACACAGGCTGGGGCTGATAGGAGTTTGGAGTCTAATGACATCTGGAGGACCACAGATGTGCCCTTCTGCAACACAGACATATACCCGTCATGATAGGCATTTTTCTAAGAGGAGAGAGAGAGAGAAAGGCAGGAGGGAGGGAGATTTCAGGGGCTAAATATTTTGTCCGCTGGAGAGGGGGGGAAACGGACAACACTATAAATTAAAAGGGTGAGCCATATATCTGAGGATGGGGGGGCGGAACCAATATCTTCATTCCCCACCCCCTTTCCCTATGACGAGACATATTTTTGAGGCCTGTCTGATGCTAACATAAGAATTTTAGAATGGAAGGGGCTGCAGATAGCTTATGGGAAAGTGGGAGCCTAAATGTAGCTTTCCACTGTGATTACTGACAATTTGCAGCCTGGATTCCTGATGAAGGTGGAGGTTTCTTGGCAGTGGAGTTCTGCAGAGCTGTTGCAGACCAGAAGCCATTGATCTAAGATCCATACCAAACGGAGCCAAGAGGGACTGCTGGAAATAATTATAAGCCGACAATGTGGCTTTCTTGGGGAGGGTGAAGCACTCCTAATCATCGAGAAAGGAATCATCACCAAGGATGTTTTAGGTCATTTCCATCCGAGTTATTGCAAGTGAAATACAAAAGGGAGGAATGATTGATTTTGCAAGTGCGTTCTTGGGGGCAGGGTGGAGTGAAGCGCTGGCAGTTCAAACTGGAAGATGTTATTATCTATGCTCAGTCAAAAGAGCAAAATATTTTTGTTTCAAAGCACGCAGGTGCCTTAGAAAAGGGACTCAAGCTGCATGTCATTTTCAGGTAGAGTCGAGACAAAATAAAAAACTGATGTTCAGGCTTTGGGTTCAAAATATGAATACCTGTGGCCACATAAAAACTAACACATAAAAGGGGACATGTTTATTTGAACCTTTTCATGAAATGCTAGCAGTTGCTTGAGTGGACAGTTATGTATTATCTCCCAAGTCCTGTGTGGCTGTGAATAATGCACTGCTGGGGTGCCAGCAGTATTCCCCCCCCTCCCCTTGGAGTAATGCTGGCAGGTTCTATAGCTGATTTATTTTGGTATGTGAGAGAAGAGCAGGGATGCCTCGTTCAATATGGCACATGCCACCTGCAATCTTTATAAATATATGTATCCTACATACTAATATAAAAGTAATTTTCCAAGTATGGGTCCTTATGAAGCCTAAAGAAGGAGGTATCAGCAAGCTATGTGGAACCTGAAGTCTTGTGCGCCTGCACAGACACACACACACATACACTTTTAGAGAAAAGCTAATGTGGGTGGGGGATGTGGGTGGCACTGTGGGTTAAACCACAGAGCCTAGGACTTGCCAATCAGAAGGTCAGCGGTTCGAATCCCCACAACAGGGTGAGTTCCCGTTGCTCGGTCCCTGCTCCTGCCAACCTAGCACGTCAAAGTGCAAGTAGATAAATAGGTACCGCTCCGGCAGGAAGGTAAATGGCATTTCCATGTGCTGCTCTGGTTCACCAGAAGTGGCTTAGTCATGCTGGCCACATGACCCGGAAGCTGTACGCCAGCTCCCTCGGCCAATAAAGAGAGATGAGCGCTGCAACCACAGAGTCAGCCATGACAGGACCTAATGGTCAGTGGTCCCTTTACCTTTACCTACTGGAGGTGGGGACAAATAAAACCCCATGCTGACTGAGCATGCTCAATGGGCATGGAATGCTGATTGATTGTTGTGGGAAAGACGATTGGGGTGGGGGGAAGGAACAGTGTGATCGGCTGGCTGGTAACCTAAACAGGAGCATTCCCCACACACAATCTCCTGCCTAATAATTGTCACTCTTAAGTGTTTTAAATTCCTTAATCTAACTACTGATCAGCTGAACACAGCCGCCCCGTTATAAGCCTCTTCCTTATAAATTATTGACTATTTTGGAAAAAAGAAAGTAATCTGATGGTTGATCTTTAAAATAAATCTCATAACGAGAAAGCAAAGCACCCCATACATTCACTAGCGTCACACTGCAAAAGCTTCAGCAATACCTGCTAAATAAGAAATCCTCTGTATGCCACCTGGAGAACACAAATCAAACACAAAATACAGTGCAGGCCAAAGCTGAATACTGCCAACAGGAAACGTGACTGGAACAATCAAATGGCAAATTCCTCTGCAATGGCAGGTGTGCTGTGTTGCAAAATGCCATTGGAAATCCAATAGTGAATGTTCTTGAGGCTCTATGTTTTCTGTGTGCCATGTGGGATGCCAGACGTTATTAGTAATTGTTTCAGTGATCTGGGTTTCCCGAATCTGAGATGCTTTTTTTTGCCCAAATGTAATCGGACATGCTGAGCACCCCCTCTTCCCCTGTGTATACACGTGCTCCCTGGACCACACCAGTAGTGAGGCAAGTGGTTTGACGTAGTCACAGAACCAGCTTCCCAACATCGGTGTCGCTGCTGTTTACCTGGATGGGGCTTCCCGTTGGTGCAAACCATCCTTATCAAAATCAGTAACAGCCATTCTGTTGTCGGTAGTGCAGCTCTGCCCTGCCACCGACACCACAAGTGGACCACACACAACCCACTTTGAATTGCTTCTTGTGGCTGCTGCCTCCACATTAGAAACTATTCACATGCAGCACCTTCTTGGCACCTCGTTTTGACCGGACCAGCCATGGTCTCCCTGGGACTCCCCCCCCCCCCCGCCCGTAAACACAAGCATTTCTGGGTTATTTAGAGCTTGCCTTCAGAAAGTAGAAGCGTGTGCTGTCGATCCAGGATGATTCAAAATTATTCAACGTCATCATTAAATATGCATAAACCTAAGTGCTAGGAAGATGCAAATTACTGCTGAAGCATTTCCAGTTACACCTTAAATCAAAGCCCAAGTGGATTGGACTCATCAGAACACCTATATTTTGACTTCCTAATTTGCTGACTGTTAAAAGAAATTGGCTTAAACTCTCCTCTGCTTTCCGTCTGTTAGGCTTCCCCACAAACAAACATTTCCAATCCCTTGATCACAGTGAGTTCATGTATTGAGTCTGTGTGCACTGAAGCCTCTCTATGCCTGTAGTGGCTCCGTCTGACTCAAAGGCCCCTACAGGCAAAAGGAGACTCCCAGTCCTGGTCCTTACTTTTGGCAAAAAGAGAGTGACTGACACCATAGTGCTTCAGGTTAAGAACTTTGCTTCAGGATAAGAACAGAAATCGTGCTCTGGTGGCGTGGCAGCAGCAGGAGGCCCCATTAGCTAAAGTGGTGCTTCAGGTTAAGAACAGTTTCTGGTTAAGAACGGACCTCCAGAACGAATTAAGTACTTAACCCGAGGTACCACTGTATTCCACATGATCCTCACAAGAGGCCTGTGAGATAAGAATGTAAGAAGAACACAACAGCACTCTCTCCACCCGTGGTTCCCAGCATTCAGGGGCACACTGCCTCCCAGTACAGAGGCAATACACAGGCCTAATGACTAGCAGCCATTGATAGCCACTTAATCACACTGGCTGTCTTGATAATATCTATTACCAGGCCAATGTCCCATTAACAATATTTCATGCAAGCTATCGTTTTAGCCAGTGCTTTTTTTCTTTTTAAAAAAATGTTTAGGGGTAATCTCATTCCATCTGAGACTCAGGAACTGGCAGGAAATGAGGCTGCCATCATGGGTAGCAACGGAACTGATGAATCTCCCATTAGATTCACAAAATGTTTAGGGGTATTCATCCCCCCCAGAAAAAGCACTCGTTTTAGCCATTGGAATTTAGAACAAATGTTGAATTAAATGCTATGCATTGTAGAAAGCCCTCCCGTCAGATGTCAGGGAAATAAACAACTACAGTGGTACCTCGGGTTAAGAACTTAATTCGTTCCGGAGGTCCATTCTTAGCTTGGAACTGTTCTTAACCTGAGGTGCCACTTTAGCTAATGGGGCCTCCTGCTGCTGCTGCGCTGCTGGAGCACGATTTCTGTTGTCATCCTGAAGCAAAGTTCTTAACCCGAGGTACTATTCCTGGGTTAGCGGAGTCTGTAACCTGAAGCGTCTGTAACCAGAGGTACCACTGTATCTGGCTTTTAGAAGACACCTGAAGGCAGCCCTGTTTAGGGAAGTTTTTAATGTTTGATGTTTTATAGTGTTTTTAATATTCCATTGGGAGCTGCCCAGGGTGGCTGGCGAAACCCAGTAAGATGTGCAACATACAAATATCATCATCATCATCATCATCATCATCATCATCACTGCTGCTTACCTGATGCATCTGTATCATGGGAATATGCTGAGGTACACCTAAGTACAAGCACATAAGCTTATGCAGCAGGCACCCCCAAACTCGGCCCTCCAGCTGTTTTGGGACTACAATTCCCATCATCCCTGACCACTGGTCCTGTTAGCTAGGGATGATGGGAGTTGTAGTCCCAAAACATCTGGAGGGCCGAGTTTGGGGATGCCTGTTATGTGGCATGCTGCTGAATTTCATTTTTGTTCTGAGCAGCTATGCAGAAAGACTGTGTGAAGTTCATGTGCAAAAGGAAACCAGGGCTATATTCACACCATACATTTAAAGCAGTACCACATTAAACAGTCAAGGCTTCCCCCCAAAGGATTCTGGGAGCTGTAGTTTGTTCAGGATACTGAGAGTTGTTAGGAGACCCCCTATTTCGCTCCCAGGGCTATAATTCCTAGAGTTCCCCTCTGAAGTGGGATTGTTAAACCACTCTGGAGGAGGCAACATTCAAAGCAAAGGTTAAAATATTCAAATTAAATTGCAAGCTCCCCCCGTCACTTTATTATGCCATTCAATAACTACCACAATATTATTAACATTAGTAAAAAAAGTGAAGTACAGAGCTGTTGCATAGGCTTGTCTTATGTCTAAACCAAACACCAGTTACTCAGTGTGTAGAATCGGTGAGTTACCCAGATATTTAGATACTCCTGGGGAATCATTCCATGATCAAAATAAAAAAGGAGTGTTGGAAGTACAACAGCAGGGCTCATTCTGTTTGTAACTTAAGTGTTAATTCTGGTGTCAGCTAATGAAGAACAGCTGGGATGGGTGGGTTAGCGGTGTTGCATAGCAACAAGACATAGTGACATGATGTTTGCTGATTTAGCACAAGCCCCTGGTTGGCTGTGTAGCTCTGCAGGAGCTTTTGTTAGAAAATCCTTGGCTGTCAAGTTTCAGGTTTGGGGCAAGTACTCTTTGGTGAGAGAACCCCAGCAGAGATTTAAAATAGCAAAACATGCAGCAAATAAAAGCATGGCAATATAGGCTATAAAATCTTAAATGTGCCCTTTCCAGTGAGTTCCAAACTATCCCACTTTAAAATCTCATTCCAAAGCTTCCCACTTCCCCCAGCATAGAAAAAACCACATTCGGTAAATTATAAGAATGCTTTACTTACAAATCTCCAAAGGTCTAAGTCATGTGATTTTCCATACAGCAGTCAGCAAAAGACACACAGGTAGTAAAACATTGCTTGGTTACAATATAGTAAAGGTTCCTAAACTATTGATATAGGAAAATGCTTGTTTTAGACTTCATTGTTATCTGAAACAAAAGAGGCTGGGTAAGGCCATGCAGCTGGTGGGAGCAGCTCAGAGCTCCTCATATGCCAACGGTCAGGATTGCCCATTTCCTCCCAAGGTGAGGGGAAGCGGCATAGGCTAAGCCTGGCAGGACAGCTAACTCTATGACATTAACCCCTTCTTGCATTAATTAGGTGCAGGCATGCTGGTTATATGAGGCTGGTTTAGCCTACAGCTTTTCATCTGTGTTTTTGGCCAAAGGCCACTCTGCAAGGCCTGAAGAAAGAAATCCTACACCTGTCTGTTCCTTTCTCTTCAGATTTTTACCGTGTTTATTCAGCTTTCCTCAGCAAAGTGTTAGAAGGATTTACTTTCTCTCTGGACTCTGCCTTATTTAAGCGACTGTGCTAACAAGGAGTGCTTTCCTTCCCCATCACCACCACCAACACTTCCTAAAGAGAAGCCCTGACGTTGACCATCTGCAATCTCCTCTTGATGGGCTATTCCATTTGGCTCTGAAATTCAGAAGCAATTTTATGCAGGAGCGCAGAGAATCACCGATCAGCCGTGCCAACAAAGAGGAAGATGCTGGATTGATTTTTGCTTGCTCTAGTGTATCCCTTTTAAAGGTGGTGTGAAACTCAGCTGAGTGGGATCGATACATTTAAGAGCAACCTTTTCAAGCTGACTTATAGCCAGCCAGCAAAGGGGGTGGAGGTTGTTTACTTTAGTACCCTGCTGGATGGCCAAGAAGCCAAAGGAATTCTGATTATATTTTAATATAAAAAGTGGTGATCTATAAGATAGTGTAAAAAGAGATGAGAAGAAGAAGAAGAAGAAGAAGAGGAGGAGGAGGAGGAGGAATTTGGATTTGATATCCCGCTTTATCACTACCCGAAGGAGTCTCAAAGCGGCTAACAACCTCTTTTTTCCTTTCTCCCCCACAACAAACACTCTGTGAGGTGAGTGGGGCTGAGAGACTTCAGAGGAGTATGACTAGCCCAAGGTCACCCAGCAGCTGCATGTGGAGGAGTGGAGACGCGAACCCGGTTCACCAGATTACGAGTCTACCGCTCCTAACCACTACACCACACTGGCTCCCATAAGCATCATGGCTTCAATCCTAACCACTGCAAGTGGTGATGCACTTGTGGGATTGGGCTGGCCAGTGTCCCCCCCCCTCCCCACACACTGTGGCCCCATTCCCAAAAGTTGTTGTGGGGGACTGTCAGACTCTCCACTTCAATATAATAATAATTTTATTATTTGTACCCCGTCGATCTGACTGGGTTGCCCCAAGCACTCTGTGCAGCTTCCAGCATATACAAAAACATAATGAAACATTCAACATTAAAAACTTCCCTGTACAGGGCTGCCTTCAGATTTCTTCTGAAGGTTACATAGTTACCTATTTCCTCGACATCCATGGGGCAGACACTGCTACCAAGAAGACCCTCTGCATGCTTCCCTGTAACCAACTACACATCAGTTATGGTAATTGATTAACTTTGCTCCAACAAAGAAAAAAGTTGTTTGAGTGGAATAAGTAGAGCTGTACTAGCATGCAGATTTTATAGCTATCATCTGTCTATAGAATGAGGAATACAATCCAAAGTTTTTTGGAGGCAGATATTACTGGTCAGCAACCTGTTTCCTAGATCAGAATGTAAATATCAGCTCCCCTCTCTTATTTGATCAATACAGAGGTGTATGATTATGCTTGAACGGATGACAAAAACCAAAAGGCTGTTTGATGTTTGGAGAGAATGAGAAGCATTGTTTCAGACTTTCCTGAATGGTGTTGCAAAGATTAATGTTAGTGTTTTAGCATGGTGTTGATGTGTTCCTAGAGGGTATAGAAAGTATTGTGAAATGTCTCGGCAGCACGTCTTATTTCCAAGGTTTTGCAATTCAGTACCTGTGATAAATCAGAATCACAAATGATGTATGCCTAGGGCGGTACAAATCATTTTTGAAAGTAGCCCTTAACTGCCTTTACTGCTGAGGTTGCATCGATAATCCTGAACCATAAATCTGTGTAACGTGATCGCAGGAGAAGCAATTTCCTTACAGCACTGTGCGTTGGCATCGGTCAACTTGAACACTTAAGAGAGTTCATGGTGCTACCACCACTGCATTTTCTGGAATAGGTTCCCAAGGTTATGTGCGAGTCCAGCAGCAGAAACATCAAAAGCTCTCTATCATGAATTATGATTTAAAGTCCTCAGAATGCACAGAGTGCCACATGCAATTTTGATGAAACAGTGTGATACTGGCTGATGCAGTGATGCTACTAAAAGGTAGTGTTTGCGGGAGGATCTTGCATTTGTCTTGGGTTTGTTGAAGAGAAGACCCTTATTATACATAAACCTGAAATCATTGCTGGCCAAGGAAAATGCATTTTCTGCAAATTCTGCCATGTGTCCTTGTCATCACATGTATAACAATATACTCATACACTCGATGCCTTACAGGACAGCATTCTTTATATTGCTTACCCATATAAATATATTTACAGTGGTACCTCGGGTTAAGTACTTATTTCGTTCCGGAGGTCCGTTCTTAATCTGAAACTGTTCTTAACCTTAAACACCACTTTAGCTAATGGGGCCTCCTGCTGCCACTGTACCGCCGGAGCACAATTTCTGTTCTCATCCTGAAGCAAAGTTCTTAACCCGAGGTATTATTTCTGGGTTAGTGGAGTCTGAAGCGTATGTAACCTGAAGCGTATGTAACCTGAGGTACCACTGTATTAATCTACATTTTGGATTAGAGCAGACTCTAGGGGTCTCTCTCACAAATGTGACTGACCACACATTCCAAATGCAATAGAATAAGTACAGTACACGTAACTCACAACTTGCACCGAGGTTATGTTCTGGGGATGGTTCACATACACAAAAATGTGTGTAGTTAAACCACCCCCTTGGACCCATCCCTGCACAAGACATATTACCTGCCAGAGGCAGTGGGCCAAATGGGTTGCAAACCCACCCCCCTTAAATGTTCGCTGTTTCACTTACTAGGCTCTGGGAGGCTCTAGAAAGATCTTTGGGGGCCATTCGAGATCTCATGAGAGCCTCCCACGCCCAGTAAGCAAGTCTGAGTGCTTGAAAGCTATTTCTGCACCAGGAAAACCCTGTACAAAAGAGCTTTTAAGCTCTCCGCCTTCCATGCATTTAATTTGTGCAATTTTAACCAGCCAGTCTCACACCCACCAACATTCCTACGACTGGATCCGGGACATCAAAATGCTGGGGGGGAGGGGTTGTCTCCACAAACACGGTGGGCTTTGAGGCGTAGGGAGCAGTGAGAGGGGTGCTCTAGGAGGCTGAGGCAGGCAAACGCCCACAGCCCAGCTCCCTAGCTGGCCAGCTGGGGCTCGCTAACTCTGGGAGGAGGTGTGTGATTCTTCAGCTGCAGTGGACTTGGAACAGGTGAGGGTCACCTGCCTCGTCAAGCCCAGATGCTGCAATCAGCATGCAAACTATAAAACAGCAGCAGAGCTGAGGTGTTGCATCTGCTCAACTGCCCATGTTGATGGACCTTGGCTTGGATGCTTCTGGGCCTCTACAGGACTGTCCTTCAGGTTTGACAGGATCCTGACTGCTGGACTTCAGACCTGACTACTTGGCTGGACCCTGGGCTGCATTTCCTGACCTTTAGACTTTGCTTGTGTGGATTGACCCTTGGACTTTGGACTTTGCATATTGGCCCCAGGTAAGCTAGGGGTTCAGGACACCCAGAGTGACACTGTGTCTGGTGCTTTGTGGGAAATTAAAGCAGCAGCTCCCAGCCCTCCTGCTGTCCCCACTGCCAGGTAAGACCAAAGGAGCCCATTAAAATAAGAAGGGGTCCACCAATGAGAACTCTCCCCCCCCCCGCAAGCCTTCCCAAATCTGGAGCTAGCCCTGACTGAAGAAATGGGGCCCAAATAGTATCGTGGCACTGGGAGGAGAGTATTCATTATGCCAGGGCAGCAACTCTTAGAGCTGGGGTGTAGGCCTGAAATGGCCATGAGAAAGAAGTGCATTTAACGGATCAGAATTCCCCTAAGTCCATGTAAGACAATGATGTGATCAATCCTTTCCTGCTAACTCAGCATCTTCATGCTGTCAAGCCATCTGCTGCCAAGTCATGGCATTTGTATCGGACTTGGGGAGAAAAGATTTCAGCTGCAATTCTGTATATGCCAGGCATGAGGATTCTGTGGACTTTGGGGCAAGAGAATCCTCAGCTGCACTGCTCCCATGAGATAACTGACCAACGTGACTACTTGGTGAAGAGTACAGTGCTCTTTTTTGGAGGGGGGTACTCAAGGTACTCCTTTTGTTGTTAAAGTGTGGCACTTACTGTAACCATGGTGAGTAAAGAAAAAGGTACCCCTGACCATTAGGTCCAGTCGCGGACGACTCTGGGGTTGCGGTGCTCATCTCGCTCTATAGGCTGAGGGAGCTGGCGTTTGTCCGGAGACACCTTCCGGGTCATGTGGCCAGCATGACTAAGCCGCTTCTGGCAAACCAGAGCAGCGCACGGAAATGCCGTTTACCTTCCCGCCAGAGCAGTACCTATTTATCTATTTGCACTTTGACTTGCTTTCGAACTGCTAGGTTGGCAGGAGCAGGGACCGAGCAATGAGAGCTCACCCCGTTGCTGGGATTTGAACCGCCAACCTTCTGATCGGCAAGCCCTAGGCTTTGTGGTTTAGACCACAGCGCCACCCACGTCCCTAACCATAGAAGAAAAAACACTGGTTAGAAACTCTGCAAGTAAATAAATGAAATACTAACAAAGCCTCACACATGGTATTGCTTTGTGAAAAGCAAGGCACAGCAGAATGGTTTGGGACAGCATCAAGGGACTCTTGGGGAAGCGAGGAACAGAGCACAAACCATGGATTGGTTGTATGCTCATTAAGGAAGCATGATTAACACGGTTTGTAGCATATCTGAATTGAACCAAGGCGTGCATAGCAAGATGGGGAAGCTGTGGTCCTCCGTACAGTATGTTGGTGGACTCCAACTCCATCAACCCCAATGAGCAGGGATGCTGCAAGTTGTGGTCCAGCAATAGCTGGAGGCCCATCCTTCCACTACAACATTACTTCATTTCCTCCTAGAACTTGACATGATCAACCTGCCACTGTAGGGAAGTTGACAGCCAATCTCAGCTTAGTTTGCCAATTCAGATGTCATGCCAGATCACAGTAAAACCTTGGCAAACCATGGTTTGGCATGATGTCCAAACTGGACTGTAGCTGGAAGTATTTGAATAAGCAAGCATGAGGTCAGAATGCCAGACTTTTCTCAAAACAATGAAGGCATTTGTCTACGCATTTTCCAGTAAACACCAAACAATTTCAGTAATTGATCTTCTGTCTAACTGATCACAAAGGAATGTGGTTGCTTTAGTTGAGATTCCTGTATTGCAGAGGGTTGGACTAGATGCCCACCCCCAGCTCTGATTCTATGAGGTGTGTTTGGTTCTCTGAACTACCTGGCTGATATATGTATATATAGTATTATTATTATTATTCAACAGCACCAATTGTAACATGCAGTGCAGCCATATACATTCAGACTAAAACCAAGAGCAGACTAAAAGTATACTGATATTCACCAGGGTATTACATTTCCTAACTGATGGTGATATTCTGTAGCCATAAACAAGGGCAGAGTTGGGCAGCTTCTGGAAGGTGGGAGACGTGTGAGCCACTTAACACTTGTTCTGTTTCTGCTGTTTTGCTAGGCCGCAGTCTTCTTTAACTCATTTACTCAAAACGGGGGCAGGCTGAAGCCTATGAGGGAGCTCCACCGTTAAGTGGTTTGAGGACTGCAGCCAAAGCATCTCTCTCACCACAAATTACATACCATCCTTTGCAGTATAAGCAAGTGTGATTCAGAAGAGACAATTGCATTGTGCGACACACACATCCCTCATTCCACCCCCACCCCCAACCACCCCCGGTTGTCAGGAAACACTTTGTTTTCCAGAGCAGGAGATGGGAACTCTGCCAATAATGGATCAGCACTATTTTTGCTCACTGGTCCAAGCTGGATTTTTTAAAAAAATCCAGGCTTCTTTTGAAATGAGGAGGGGTGGGGAAACGCCTCAAGAAAAATTGTGAAATTTGGTTACTACATCTTAAGAGGTGTCCAAATGCAGAGAGATGAGACAAAAGAAAGACACAGAACTTTCCAATGAAAAAATGTGTTGGTGGGGAGCAGGAGATAAAACCTTGAAGGTGCCTGAAACAATATTGATTTGACTCCCAACATGTCTGGAAGAAGTACTCTTCTTCAGGGACATCTTAAAAAGACCAGTGCTCTTCAGTGTGCTCTATAGCCAGATAAGGACACTGAAGAACATCTGTATGCTGGACGTGCCCTGAAAAGGAAATGTACTTCAAAACATATTGAACCAAACAAACCTCATTCCGTGTACGTTTGAAATTTTCTCTCTCTTCCCCCCCCCCTCCTCTTTGGAGAAAAAGGTGGTGTAAATTAATTAATGAATTAATTTTAAAAACTCTGGATAGGTGCAGAAACCCTGCTAGGACCAAATAAATCACAAAAGAAACAGCTGTGTTTATTCTCCTCGCTGGTCACGTTGATCTGCTGTTGCTGCTGCTGTTGGAGGCCTCACTTGCATTCTACATGGCACTGGGTGTGAGAAGTATCCTTTCCTCTGCACAGTTTCAGTGGTTGCCTGTGTGGAGACAAGAAAAAGATGGAGGTGGGAAGGAAGAATGGGAAGCAGCTGCCATGGATAATTCTGATGACAAGGTGCTCATTCGTTGCTGAGTCAGGGCTTGAAAAAGGGCTGTCACATCACAGCTTGGCTCCCTACTTACCCACTGGCAGTTCTCCTGAGGTCTACATTTGGAGATCCACCTGTTGGGGGAGACTGTGTAGTCATGGCAGTAACCTTCATCTCTCCACTGGGAAAAAGTGCACTGAATGCTGACTGCAGTTTGTCCAATTCCATGCTGTGTGCCCTTGCTCTTACCTGAAATATTAAAAAAGAATAATAACCGTGAGCATTGTGCCAGTAGTAGCTAATAGTCATCACCAAATGATGCAAAGACCTGTGTATGGATGGCAGGAGTGGACTTACTTGCATTAGGAGATTTGTGGCTTTGTGGCACGGGACATGCTTTTTGCCTATCCTCTGTGTGAAGGCTGCTAAGCCAGTTGCTTCTAATTGCATGGGGCTGGAGGGAGAAGACACTCTGTGATCATGAGAGTGGATGTTCTACACAACCATATCTCTCCTTGGAGAGCAGGTGGAAGAGATGGCTGGTGCTCACACTTTGCCCTTTGAAGTATGAGTCCTAACCCTAACTGGGTGACTTCTTTGCTTACCTGTGTGGCACAGCTTGTTCTTCTAGCCCAGTTGTGGGATCAAAGCTGGGCTTCTTGTTGAGGGTTTGTGTCTCCAGTCCTGCAGCAAAGTACCTGTAAAGGTTCTCAGACCAGGTGAAAGTTAATTATCCATCCTTCCTCTTTCATAGCTAACATTGACTGTTTGCTTGTGCAAAGCCCTTCCTTACACCAAAGTTCTCGCCGGTTTGCACTAAGCTCTCACGACACAAGGGCAGTGTGCTGTGTCCCCATGCAGCACATATTTATATGTACAATGCTCTCTTCCTGATCATTCACTTTTGACACCTCCTTTGAAGGCGTGAATATATGCTCCATGAGGAGCCAGACCAAACTCTAAACCAGTGTTTCCCAAACTTGGGCCTCCAGCTGTTTTTGGACTACAATTCCCATCATCCCTGACCAGTGGTCCTTCTATCTAGGGATGATGGGAGTTGTAGTTTGGGAAACACTGCTCTAAGCAAGCATAGGATTCTGACCAAGCACAACTCTACCCATTTTGACCCCTTGCACTGGCAGAGTACTACTAGCACATCACTAATGCCAATTACAAACTAGCACATCACTAAATCCTCCATAGGGGCACAGAATTTTGTTCTGCTTTCACAGCAGAATTTAGTAGTGGCTTCATCCCCACTCAGCGAAGAGTTGGACTGCTCTGCAAAGGTTATGAATCTGGCAGGAATGCATCACTCTCAAGCTCCAACCTCATGTTTTTATAACTGTTGCTGTGCAAAGTAAACAGGTGTGCATGCATGCAGGTGTGTGTTGCCTTCATTATTAGACAGATGCCAGCAGGCCTGTGCAGAGCTTGTCTGAGACCCTGGGATAGCCCATTAATTCCCCAATCGGCTGAGAGGGCTCCTGGCAGGATTCCCTGGCCAACTTAGCCCTCCAAGGCCTGGGGCAAGTGTACCTGGCTATCCCACCCCTTGGACGTGCCTGGATGCCAGGGTGCTTAAACAGCAGCACCAAAGAGGCAACTTTCCTAAGTCCTTAGCGATGCTGCAGTTTCTCTTACCAGAAGCCAAGATGTATCTACTTGCCAATAGTTTGTGACCTACAGGGCATTTGATCATGCTTAGGCAGAGAAGTTTTTAATCCACTGGCATGTTAATGAAGTAAAAACATAAGTTTTGTTGTGGGGAAATTGCAACCAAATGACATTAGTTCTTCCAAAGAGGAGGATTGAACATACAAGCATATACTGTTGGAAACTGGCTTTCTGACTGGGCTGTGGCAAATCCTGAGGGATGAAAGTAGGGATGGTTCTTGTCCACAGCAGACACCCAAATACATCCCTATCAGGACCTTCATACATACTGCCCAGGCTTGCACCCTGGGGAGGTCATTTCATTGCTGCTAACACATCGGTTTTGACTTCCCCTCCAGATGCACACTCCATTGTCTCCTGAGACAGATAGATGCCAACAAGAAGACACCAGAGAGCTTTGAAAGGAGATCTCCAAACTAGGTGAATGTGCAACAGCACGACAGATGAGATGCAATAAAAGTGTATTGGAATAACAGCAAGCTAATTACAATGCTCCTAATACTTGCCACATTGTTTATTTGCTTGTTTATATAGTGCCATCAGTGTGCATGGCACTTTACAGAGTGACAAACAAAAAGACAAGCTCCTGCCCTCAATGAGCTTACATCTCAGGTATGACACAAAAGGGGGGCGGGGTTGAGAGATTCTGTCAAGGGCTTCATGGGATAAGTCAGTTTTCAGGAGGAGGTTGAAGGAAACAGAGGCAGCATGATAGGTATGGGTTATGCCTTAAGGGCAAGTGATACCTACATTGATTACAGCTACCTAGGAAGCAGATTTGGGGGTCATGATGTCAGGTCAAAAGCTAAATGAGAATGCCAAGCCCTGAGTGTTAGAAATATTAGGGAAAGGACTGGAAATATAACAGCAACTTGCATTTATTAAGATTACGCAGACATATGGTGCACCCATCATTAGAACACCACATGCAATCTTCATCACTCATAATATCTCCATCCTTTAGACTGTGGAACATACATAAAATAGTAAGTACAATTTATTGGAGCATTGGAAGAAAGGCTGAGGAGGAGGAGGATTTTTTAGGTTAGGTAAAAATGACTAAGCTGGGGACAAAACAGATTTATAAATTGATTTTTGGTATGGAGAGAGTGTGCACACATGCAGATTATTCTGTCCACTTTTTTTCTTCAAAGCACTACAACTCGGGATCAAACAACCAAACTGATAAGTTTTGGGCACACCCCAAAAGTGTTGCCTCACACAGTGGTTAGAATAGAATACAAGGCTTTTAAAGGGGTAAGGAAGAAGGATCCATTCATGATGACCAACTATACTCACTAGAAATGGAGCCTGCATATTCAGAGGCAGTATACCAACAATTACCAAATGCTGACAGCAGTGGAAGGTCTTGAGCTTCCTGGGGGTGTCTCTTTAGCTACTGCTGAAAGCAGAGTGTTGGACTAGAGAGACCTTAGGTCTGTTCCAGGAAGGTCATTATTACAGGATTATATTATATATCACCTGGCTCACCTTTACATGTTAGCAACCTACAAATGTTGACAACATTTCCTCATTTCCTGTTGTGGCTTGGGTCTTTCCCCCCTTTTCTTTTTTTCTGTTCTTTTCTTTTCTTTTTTGCATTCCCACTTATTTACAGGCTTGTCAAGTAAATTGGAGGAGGAATTCAAATCACATACAATATTTCAAACAATCCTCGCTATTACCCAGTGACAGGATTCTGTACAGGTCTTCGCCAACTCTTGCAAGCCAAGTGCCTATTTCTGTTTAGTTCCTTTTGCCTCCCTTCCAGAGAAAGTGCTAAAATATTCTAAACACAGTTGCAACCTAGGGAATTCTCAGGTGCTCATCTTTGGAAAATAATTAAAGGCAGGAATCCCCATGAACAAGAATAATTCCCCCCCCCAAAAAAACCTCCTCTTTAGAATCAGGTTTACACATGCTTTGCATGGGCAAAATACAAATCAATCGAATGCATTCAGCTCAACATGCCAAATGGGGTCCATGAGTGACAGTATCTGCACACCAATACTCTTATAGTGACACAACGGCGACATGCACACTGAGCACGATTTACTGAACGAAAGCATTTAAGATTCTGACCTTCCGTTCCTCTGTCTCTGCCTTCTACTCACCACACTGAGAAAACACAGGCAAGCATCATATCCTTCCCTCACTTGCCTCTCTCTGGCTCACATGAGCTGCAGCTATGCAGTCCTCGAGACAATACGACAGGGAATGTGTGAGGCTGGCTGTAAGGACAAATGCAGATTTTGCTGTCTGCCTTGCCTGGCTAAGGCTCTCGTCTATCCCGGTCATTCGTTCCAGGGGAAGAATGACACCAGCTTTTCTGAGCTAATCGTCCCTCTTCTCTTTGAGCAGCCCAGTTTTCAGGGGGGTGGGGAGAGAGAAAGAGGGAGAGAGAGAGAGAGAGAGAAGCTCCGTGATCTTCATGCAAACTACCAGCCCGTCTGCTGCCAGCATTTGCCAGGGATGACATTCAGGATACGGTGCTGGTTCCACATTATGTAAGGCAGTCTAGGTCAAGTGTAGGAGAGAGTCTACTGGCCTGAACAAGCTAGTGGGTTTCCTGCTTCAGCTTAATGCTTCATGGGGGCATGGAAGTTGGATTATGACCTTTTGCTGCATCTACTTGGGTAATTTTTTTTTTTAATGCATGATTTACTGGTAACTATGCTGAGGGATTCTCAACCCAACCCCCATCCTCCAATACCAATGACTATCAGCAATGCACTAGGACGCAGAGGAGAAATTGCTAAGAAAGGAAATTTGTGGTCTGTTTCTCTGCTTGAAAAAGCATTGTGTGTTTCTTGCTAGTCCTTTTCCAGCTTTGAAACACCCTGCAAACAAATAAATAATACATCAGGGCTTGCTTAACAAACATCTCTCTCCATGGGGGAATTACTGTTGATTTGACTGATTAAGCTATGAAAGAAAATCCATTTCCTTCGAGGTGTTGCGGGAGAATATTGTTGGGAATGGCTATTCAGCGTGGCAGATTTACTGCAGTTTGTGGATCTTTGCATTGCCTGGGACTCCAAATGTGTAAAAACGTGCTTTCTTCTTTCATAAGGCAGCTGCTTTGTGTCTGCATTTGAGCTTGTGCCTGTGTGTGTGTGTGTGTGTGTGTGTGTGTGTGTTTCTTTCTTTCTTTGTAATATTAATTCATGGTAAAAATCAAGAAAAGATACTTGGCTAGCAGTCATTTCCTACCTCTGTGTATTTATATCCCCATAATATACACACAGGGGTGTGTGTACTGCGGACAAGACTGTACCCAGTGACTGCTCTGCAGATATCCAGAGAGAGTACCTTTGATGGTGTTTGCAGTCGAAGGATTTGTGTAGCCAAAAGGGTTCAAATAATATGCTAAAGTCTATTCCAAGAGTCCGGGGGGTGGAATATTGATCCCTGAATAGCATTCTATTACCAATTATGGATTTGGGTTGTTGTTTTTGAGGGAGGAGAATCTCAGTATTGGGTTGCAGCAGAGCAGGCCTTGGGTAGTGAGGAGCACAATATTGATGCAGTCGCCTTGTGGACAGAATTTCAAGCAAACAGACTCATTTTGTCGGCGTGTTACCACTTAATGAGGCTGCATGATACATTGGACTGTACCCTGAAGCTCGGAGGCATTGTTCAGTACCATGGACAGCAACAAAGCACTGTTCAATCAGACCATATATATAACAAGAAGCAGGGCAGAAGTCCCTTAAAAGAACTGCTCATCTGTAAAACTTCTGTGCAACCAAAGCTCAAGTATGCTGCTTAATTATTATTATTTTTAAGCTAGCTACGGTTACACATCCTGGAGTGGGGGAAAGGAGAATTTCTTCAGTCAGCACACTGACTCATTAAATTCTGCTAGCTTGCATCTGGGTTCTAGAAAGATTGGCTGCGTTCATACTGCTTTATCTTGCAGAACGACTAGGCTTCTTTAGCCTATATGAAGATATTAAAGGGGTGTTCTGGCTTGTAACAGTGAGATCTCACTTGTTCATATCATTTATGTCACTTTTTAATGAAAATAGTAAATCATAGCTGTTTCTTTTCAATATCCACAATGAAGTCATTTTCATCACTGCTATTCTTTCACATCTATCAGTGGAGGGGGTAAGTTGCCTGATTACCATTTATCTTTTTTTAAAAAAAAAATGAAAATACTTTCTGTTGGGATATCCAGATACTTGTGTGATAGTCATAACACAAAGGAGGGGGTAAGGAATACAACCAATAACAAATGTTAAGGGAAAAGAACTTCTATTCTAATCTTAGATATCTGTCATTATATCCTTTGGGAAATACTGTTGTGCAATGTATAAAAGGGTAGTTTCCTTGTGCTAGTTCTGAAAATTATATTTAAAAGATATTATATTGGCTGTAAGCAACAAAGGCTTTTGGATAAAATAGAAGTACTTGTTCTATTAATCTGGTGTATTTTAGTTCCCTGTTCAACATATATTACAGCCCAATCCTATATATGTCTACAGAGAAGTATGTCTCATTGGATTTAGTAGGGTTAGTGTGTTCATAGGATTATAGTGTTAGGCTTTGCTTGGGTTTGGATATACTTCCCCTCCCCTTCCCTTTCTTCATCTTCATATTTTTTGCTACTCTCAGCAGTGAAGGAGACAGTATCTTGTTCTCTATTGGTAACTGAGAGGACTGTGTGTGTGTGTATTTGTGTATATACAGCAGGAAGTTATGGATACAGATTTCATACCTCTTGCCAATTAAGCTGATTCATTTACACCAGCACAACAGTGTGATGTAAATTCCTATACATGCATAGAATAAGTTTCATTGGTTCCCATGGAACTTTCTCCTAAATGCGTATGCCTGGGATAGCAAGTTTAATATATAACACAACCATCAAAGTCAATTTGCTAAGCCAAAGAATTGTAGCCAGCTGATCTTTATTAAATATAGGATTCAAAGAAGTAGAGGACCTTCTTGGTGGTGGCACCCGCCCTGTGGAATGCCCTCCCATGAGATGTCAATGAAATAAACAACTATCTGACTTTTAGAAGACATCTGAAGGCAGCCATGTTTAGGGAAGTTTTTAATGTTTGATGTTTTATCGCTTTTTAAATAATAATAATAATATTGTGTTTGGAGCTGCCTAGGGTGGCTGGGAAAACCCAGCCGGATGGGCGGGGAATGAATGAATGAAATTATGTTTTGGTTTTGGTTTTTTTAAAAAAAGTTCTGTTATGCTGTTTTAGATGTGAGGCCTTTCTTGGTTCCCCAAAGAGCCAAAAGCTAACAAGCCATCCCTTATGGTGACCACTGCAAGCCAATTAAAGTGCATAGAGTCTAGGCCATTTTGAACAAGGGTACAGGACCTGATACCCCCCCCCCACACACACACAGATTTGATGGAGTAAAACTCCCATCTCCCCTGACCACTGGCCATGGTGGATGGGGCTGATGGAAGCTGGAGTGCAGCAACATCTAGGGATGCCACAGGTTCCCCACCCTTGCTTATGAGGATTCAACTGTCTCCTTGTTCACTCATTCTTTATCCCATGTAATAAAACCTCCAGGTGGTTTACAGAAATAAAACTTCAAAGTGGTTTATCAAAGGCTACTAGCCATGATGGCTCCGTACTACTTCCTGTTGGAGGCAGTGCGCCTCTGAATACCAGTTCCTGGGGAATGCAAACACAGAGAATGCTGTTGCCCTCATGTCCAGCTTGTGAGTTTCCCCACAGCAATTTGGTTGGCCCCTGTAAGAACAGGATGCTGGGCAACATGGGCCTTTGGTCTGATCCAAGAGGACCTATCTTAATCTCTTGTGGCTCTCTAAGATCTTATGTGCAATTAGAATTTCAAGCATTTCACTCTTTTCAGAGTTCTCACAGGGTTATGTTCATGAGTGGATTTGTGGCATTCCTAAAGGAGCACTGCTTTTTCAGAGAGGTTCAGGAAACAACTCACTGTTGCGTAAGTGTTCTAGCTTCTTTGTTCAGGAGACACAAATTTCAATATTAATTTAGTGCTGTTCCTGGTTCCATGCACAGAGCAGTGTATGTACACATGGATCACCATGTAGGTGATCATCCTTCCCAATTTCAGCTTTGGGAAGAAACTCCTTGTGTATTGTAAGGATGCACCAATGTCTATGTGTGTACAGGTGCACTTTTTTGGCATATCAGTGCTCCCACGTGCTTGGCAGTGCCATGGGTAAAGTTGGTGGCCTTGTGGTCTGGCAATGGCCTTGACAAATCTCACTGGCAAAACCCAGATTAAAGCCTGAGAAGAGCCACATTATTTTTTTAGTGTGGCAGAAAGGTTGGAGCAGTGCATGCAGGGCAAAAACACTGGGGCCAGGGGCAGTGCACATGCCTCCTACAAACCTCCCCTTCTCCACATCCTTCTTGGGTGCCTGAATGAGGCCCACACCAAATGGAAATGCAGGCCCAAGTTATTTCTGTGACCAGGCCATTGTTTTTATAGATCCGTCTGGACATTGTTGCTGTAGGTTCATCTAAGCATCTGGATTCGTCCCTGTAGTCTTTTGCACAGATCAGAGTAATTTAAGAAAGCAACAAACTGTTATTTTATTTCTTCTGTATCTGTGCCCCACTTCGTGGTGTATCAGGAGGCCTGGGATTCCTGTGAGAACAGCTTTCTTTGTTCAGGTGCTGTTTCAAGAGGAACCAATGCAAACGTCAAATGTCAAAGTAAATGAATCCATCCCTCTTCCCTCCCCACAAGCCCAAAACTTCCAGAGCATTTGTGCCCACCTCTGTAACATTGGTGCAATACTGTGCGGGAGAGACATAAACATGACTGTCAGTTTTGTGTAGTTGATAGAATGTTGGGCTAAGACAAGGATAAGAAAATGGTGGCTGTTCAGATGTTTCTGGGCTACAATTCCCATCAAGCCTCATCACTAGGCATACTGACTGGGGCTGGTGGAAATTAGAGTCCAACAACATATTGAGGGCCACAGCTTCCCTATCCCTGGAGTAGGAAGACTGATGGTGATTTATTTATTTTTTTAGTTCTAGTTCCTGTTGTTGTTGTTTAGTCATGTCCGACTCTTCATGACCCCATGGACCAGAGCACGCCAGGCACTCCTGTCTTCCACTGCCTCCCGCAGTTTGGTCAGACTCATGTTTGTAGCTTCGAGAACACTGTCCAACCATTTCATCCTCTGTCGTCCCCTTCTCCTTGTGCCCTCCATCTTTCCCATCATCAGGGTCTTTTCCAGGGAGTCTTCTCTTCTCATGAGGTGGCCAAAGTATTGGAGTCTGAGCTTCAGGATCTGTCCTTCCAGTGAGCACTCAGGGCTGATTTCCTTAAGAATGGAGAGGTTTGATCTTGCAATCCATGGGACTCTCAAGAGTCTCCTCCTACATAGCCACAAAGCTCATTGGACTGTTCTTATTATTTATTATTTGTTAAATTTGTATACCACCCTATATCCATACCTCTTGGGGCAGTTCACAATATAAAATCACGATATCAAAAACAAGAACAACCCAATAATCCCCCCCCCCCATTTCCACATTTTAAAAGAGCACGTGATGTCAATCAGCCCAAGACTAGTCACTGTATTTCAAGCTAACCTACTTCACATGGTTGTTGAGAGCATAAACGAGGGGTGGAAAGAACGAGTGCCCTCCTAACCTAATTGGAGAAAGCGTAGGATAAAAAAAAAAAGAGATGATGATAGCACACAAATTTTCATAGTGGATTAATGCCCCAGAAGCCTGAGAACGATGCAGAACCAGGCAGTGTTTGGTGGCAGTAAGCGATCAAACAGACATGCTGTCACAGCTGTTAAGTGGCCTGCTGGGACTCCTTCTCTTGCTTGGGCTCATGGGACCAAGGCAGTCCACTGTCCTGATTACTCATGCGTTGTGCTGGATGGAAAGAGGCTTCCCTGTCTTGCATACTGCAGCACAAACAAACAAAATTGCTTTTTGGTGTAGGCAAAATGTATGACGCTGGGTTGATTCTCGTGGAAAAGTTGCATCTTGCAGCTCCCCTCATTGATTCAGAAAGGGTGTGTGTGTGTGTGTGTGTGTGTGTGTGTGTGTGTGCGTGCGTGCATGGTAGGCATTGGAACAACCTCTATACTGGGATGCGGGCATGTTTGGCAGGAGTTTTGATGGAAGATGAGGCCTGCTTGACCTGCCCAGTATTTTGGGCAGGCCTTGACTGTCTGCTTGGGTGTAATTCCTCATCTGAAAAGCCCCTTTCCCAGCAATCAGGGCTACCTCTACACTCTGAGGGGAGGAAGGTCAGCCTCAGACCTTTGGTACTGGCTGATAGAATAAAACATGCTGGTCAATCTATATACAATCTCCCATGTCAATCTATAGTAAATTACGCTTAGCAGTTTGTTAGCACATTTTTGCACTGTACTAAAAAGTTTTTGAGATATTTATGGACAGGGCACCTAAATTTTTGGTGCATATGAACCTTGTACAGCTAAGGATTCAGATCCAATTCCTGCCAAAGTGGTGACAAAGTTCACAAAAGCTTTTGCCTGAGACCTTGGAGAGCTGCTGTCAGTCAGAATTCATAATACTGGGCTAGAAGATGGGGAAATAGTCTTGTGTCAATCAGCTCTTGGTAAATATGTTTATCTTTTGAGTGAGGCCACACCTGCCAAAGCATTCCCCCTCTTTATATAGAATGCCATAACTGTGATCTTGCAAGACCTGCTTAAATGTGCCCCGCAAGACCTGCTTAAATGTGGGTCTGCTAGCCCAGCAAAAGCTGGTCAATGAGGACCAATGAGGAGCAGCCTTCACTTCTTTGCACTCTCCTTCGGAGCAGCAGAGGCAGATTGGTTCAGAGGACGATATCAAGAAAATGGGAAGTGGTGACCATGGCAAGGGCATCCACTGAGGGCATCCTCCCCATTCCCACCCCCATTCTGGAGCAGGCACTTACGTTGGGAATGTTCAGGGATGCAGGAGAGGATATATTGTTTGATTGTATCCTTTTCCAACTTGTGTTAACAAGTTCCACAATTTAGCAGAGTAACATCCCCCTTTTTAAACTTGCAGCAGATGCGTTTGCTCAGGCTCACTAAAGCCTCTATAATAACTGCTCTGGTATTTCCCCCTTATTCCCTCATAAAAGATAAGACACAACACAGTATAAAATATAAAAAGGTTTACTCACACATCATTCTGTTCACAATAGGATCCCAGAAGGCAGACTTAGCTTAGAAAAGTAACATATACCTAGAAACTATCTCATAAGAAGGCAGTCCCTTTGTCCTTTCTTGGCTGGAGCCAAGAGAGCATCTTTGGCTAAGCAGATGTTCCTTCTTCGATGCATGTAGTCAAAAGAGAGAGAGATGGCTGCCCTGCCCTGTGCTTTTGTTGTTACCTGCACAGGTGAGGCCATGCCCACCTCAAGTCACATGCAGAGGAAGTCTGTCCCAGCCCAGAAGGAAACAGGAAGTTTACCAGCTGGCTGGACAAACATTCCTCCCCATGTGTAAACATGTTCACTCTAGGAAGGTTGTATTTGCCTGCTCTTGTGTTTCACATCCCACACTTACAACAATGCATGGTTAACTTGTGGAATACATTGTCAAAGGCCAGATATTGGAAATGGGATGCTGGACTAGACGGGTGTTGTTCTGATCCAGCAGGGGAATATTGTGTAGTTGGTGAGGACTGTCTGGGTTTTCATTAAACATTAGCAAGAGGTTCCTGATAATATGGGTGGCTTGACCGAATGCTTCAGAAGGTGGTAGACTCTCTTTTTAAAGTGATTTTTAAGCAGAGGCAGAAAGCCACTCTTCAAGAATGTTGTAGTGGTGGCTTTCCTGAATTGGCTGTGCGTTGGATAGGACGACCTTTGAGGTCCCTCCCAGTTCTCTAGATTCTATGACTTGAGTGGAATTAACTGTGCTTTACTGTTTGTGTTCAGAACTTTGACAAATGAGAGGAGTTAGTGTGGTGGAAGGCTTAGATGACACAGTCAGAAAGCTAGACAATAAATTTATTGTCTTTATTTCTCTCTCTGAGAAGAACAGAGCAAGAAGAAGCAGCTCCCACCTCCACCCAGATAACCCTGAGTTCTGTGCCACCTACTGGCTAAATGACATAATGACATTGTCCACATAATAAGGGATACACACAAATGGCTATTCAGGTTGCTCAGTGGCAGAGTCCACTTTGACCCCAAGTTGTGCAGGGGCCATGTGGTCAGATTATTACTAATAATAGTACTATGTACTATGGTGCTATTAACTGAGTGTCCCAAGTCAAGCAAACATAAGATGCTGGTTTTCCTCATGCAAAATGACCTCAGTACCAGGCTCCTAACTTGCAGCCTCAGCACAAAGGTCACTGAGTAAATGCACACAGAAGGTGATCCATATTTTCCTTCCTCCCCTTCAGTCATTCCCTATCAGGGCCAAAGCTTGTCATGTTCCTTGCCATACTGCACTTGTCCTGCCACACAAAAGACTTCAGTCTCCAGTGCTGCCAAGCTCAGGCTTTTCTGAATTACTAAACATTCAGCCCCAGGGGAAGAAATAATGTGAAAAGAAAGTGGAGAATTCAAAGCAGCAGTGATGAAATTAACTCCCCTGTCAACACAGTAGCCCACAGTAGAGTATAAAGTATTAAATCTAATTCTCTTAAGTTCTTTTTTTTTTAATGCAAGTAACACATTAAATAAGTTCATGTTGTCTGGCAAAGAGATGGGTGAAGTAAAATTCACTCATTTCACACAAGGGCAAACAATATGTATGAACAGGGCTCTGTGCTCAGATTGTTCCCTGGCATTTTGATCTACTGCAGGTTCACAACACTGATGGAGGGAGTGTACCACTGGCATACCACTCAAAGCTGATACGGTGCTGGTCCACTTTGGGGGGGAGTGAGGGGGCTGAATCCAGGCACTTAATGAGACCATCCATCACCTATTAGTGGTGATGTCCTTACCTGAAAGTAGGGATGGAAAGGAAATTAATCCAGTTCACATGTTTAAGTGATCTTACCTAGCCTGCACTTCCTGAACCAAGATGTGAACTAAAATGCAGCTGTCCTTCAAAATCCACACTTCTCCGAATTTTGTAAGCAACCAAAGCATGTTGCAACCAGCCAAAGTGCACATTTGCAGAAAGTGCACCAGAAAATATGCACGTTACTGAAAAGACTATTCAGATATATTGTGCTTTGTATTAGAGAAAGCTTGTTAAGAAAAATGCACCTATTTGACAAAATTCAAATATCCATACCTTAGGAGAAATGTACACAAAAGTTCGCACAATTTTTCATGTGGGCTGTCTTGAAGAAAAACTAGCCCACAAACTGACATGGAAATGGGGAGAACTGAACTTAAGATGAGACAATTGAGAAACGGGGAGAAACATCCACCCCTGCCTGCAACTCTGGATGCAGATTTCCACATTTGGACCACTGGCATCAGCACTTGGCAGGGGTGGCCAGCCTGGATGGGTGCTGCCAGCCACGCTGCTGTGCTTACTAGGAAGGAGGGGGCCTGTGTGGTGGAAGCACAGTGGCAAAGCCAGTTCAGCACCACTGCCACTGCACCCACACCACACTGACACCCCACACTACTGCCTTCACAGCAGCAACTGGTTCTCTGATGATTCCCCTCTATTGTGGGGGCTGTCTCCATTAAGGCAGGTGGAACCGAAAGTTGGAAAATGCATGCCAAGCTAAATAAAGTGCTGTGCATCATGTATTTCCCCTCCTGATTCAGCTTCTGGGGCAGTGAACATGAAGTCCACTCTGTAGAGTAAGAATTGTGCTTATTAGCTGTTCAGAGAGGCTGGATATAGTCTACTATGCTCTCCTTGCCCTATCACCACCATCAGTGCATTTTTCCAATCAGGTCAGGCTCTCTCTGCTCAGCTCTGTCTGCAGTACATGTGTATAGGTAACTCGGGGGCCATTGGGTCCTACAGATTTTGGGTGCTGAAGTTTATTTTTATGTTTGGGCTCTCTGCCTAACCTAGAACTACTGCATAGTTGTCTTAATAGTCTAACTCATCTCATGGGGTGCTAAGCACTTATCACTCAGTTCTAAGAACCCCCACATTTAAAGCATTTGGGTCTGTGACATAGCTTTGTCAGACTGATTAAAGCAAGCATCAGGCATTTGTGATTTTATATTGCTGCACGTGCCACACTTCCCTAAGCAGGGACAAGTCCCAAGGGGCAGTGCTACCTAGGTAGGGTTTCCTTTGGGGGAGAGAGCGCACACCCTGGAGTCTGATACCGATTTTTGCTTTATTATCTGCTTTATTTACAAATGTACAAAGAGAGAATAAGATGGAGGCAAACAACTGACACTCCTAAATGATCTGCTACCCTACACCAGATCCCACGGAAAGAGTCCCGAAGAGAGATGCCTTTAGCCAGCTCTCTGTGCTTATCTCTCTTCTTATTCCAAACTGCAGGCAGCACCCACCAGCCTCTCTCGTGCACATACACTTTTTATGGGCCCCTTACATCCCCAATAGACAGGGAAGTCATTGTCGCTCCTTCAAAATACTCAAGAGAGATCGCCAGGCATCAGAAGGCCATCTCTGTAAAATTGGCTCCCATGGAGGAAACATCAATGGGCCATTATGAACTATTAACCCACAATTCACCCAATGAAAGGAAACTGCCAAACGGCTGTAACATTATACTGGATACCACAAGATTATCAGATCTGATGAGTCCACTTCTTTTTCTATAGTTGATGGATGCTATGTTGCCCCAACTTGCCATGTCTCCGTATTGATTTGTCCCATTGCCTTAATTTCACTCATTCTCTGCACCAGGTGATTTCCCAGGATGTGGAAGTGAACTCAATCCTGGCTCCCTCACTTACGATGTTCAGGCTGCTGCGAGTGTGTGCTGAGCCATTCCTGCATCTTTGAATAAGCGAGAGTATAAATGCCCTGCCACCTTACTGTCCTAGTCATCTGTAGGGGATGAGACAGCCAGGAACAAAGCTTGAACCCCAATTCTCATGAAACCTTCTCCTCCTACAAGAGGTAACAGATGGAGAGAAGGAGAGACTAATAATAAGCGAGAGTATAAATGCCCTGCCACCTTACTGTCCTAGTCATCTGTAGGGGATGAGACAGCCAGGAACAAAGCTTGAACCCCAATTCTCATGAAACCTTCTCCTCCTACAAGAGGTAACAGATGGAGAGAAGGAGAGACTAACACTGTAACTTAATGCACACTTACCTAGGGGTAGGCCTTCTGAATACAGTGAGGCTTACCTCTGTATAACATGCACAAGACTGTGACAGAAGTGTTTTGTTGTGTGTGTTTTAACTTTTACCTGCTTTACATGAGTGTGAGATTTGTGGCCCTCTAGATGTTGCTGGACTATAGCTTCTATGATTCCTGTTGGCCACACTGGACATGGCTGCTGGGACCTGAAGACCAGCACCACCTGGATGGTCCTGGGCTCCCCACCCCTTCTTTACAACTTCCCAGGGTCAACCATATCATCAGGCGGAAGCTGCTGAGGACAAGGAATGGTGGGGAGAGGATGGAAGGGCAGAAGTGCCTTTTCAGGGGCAGTTCTCCATTTGTGGACAGTCCTCTCTGGTGAGGTGCATCTGTCTCCCTCATTCTTGACTTTTAGGACAAGCATTTTACCTAAGCATTTGATGGCTGAAATATACTGTTCTTGGCACCCCTGAAATTCCTGGTTGAATGTTTTAAACTGTTTTCAGAGTGTTTGAAACTGCTTTATGCTGGCGCCCTCAGGTGTGATGGAGGGTATTGCCTGAGTGTTAGCATTGAAGCAAGATTCAGCTGCCTGTTGGATTCTGCATGTGGCATAGCAGAGGGTGCCATCTTTGCTCTTCACCTCAGGACAACATAACATCTTGGGCCAGGCTTGGGACTTTCCTCGCGTTCTTGTTATTTTTACCCTAATATGTATGGAAGGTTTGGTTTTTTCCGAAACACTTGCTTAGAGTCTGTCACGTTTCTGTGGTTGGTTCTTTCACAAGCATACAGAAGTAGAGGGCAGCCTTTTCACAACTGAACACTTCTCTGATCATAATGATATTCTGTGTCCGATGTTGTGTCTGGAAGTTCTGGAAATGAAATTACCTGTTGTTGTTGTTGTTGTTGTTGTTGTCACCGTCTGATTATTCTGTGGCGTCCATTTTAAGCTGTGTCTAGGGAAAAAAATGCTTTAGATACCATTGATTTGTGGAGCAGCAGGTTGCAGCTATCAGAATGCTTTGAAATACACACAGATGTGACAAGTGATGGTTAGTCACATTACATGGTGCTATTTGTGTGGAAATGGGTGGTGAGGGAGACCAGGTTTCACATCGCTACTCAGTCATAAAGGCCCAAGGTCAATCACCAACTCTCAGCCCAACCTACCTCACAGGGTTGTCATGGAGGGAAGAATCATGTATGCCAGTTTGAGCTCTTTTTGAAGGAAAGTTGGGATATTAATGCAAAAATAGATACTTTACATGCCTTTGGTCGCATAATTAAACTCAGTAGAGGCCCATGGGGTGAGGTGGAGCTGTGCAGCCACCTTCCAGTTACTGGTGCACCCACACAGCTCTAAACTTGCTGCTACCCTGTCCTACCCCCCAGCTCCTTCCACGCAAACTGTAGCGAAACCGGTGCTGAGAGGACAGCTCCACCTGACCACATGAGCTGCTCCTGAATCCACTGGTAACAGCCGAACTATATATGAGTATCCGAATCAGGTTTTCCTGGACAGTCACTGTCCCATTCAGACTTGTCATATAGCTGTGTGTTCCCTCCTCCCAGAAATCTCCCTGGTTATTCAGACTATCATATCAGGGAGAAGGTTTCTAGACTAGCCTGCTTTTCAGTGTGTAAGAGTCCCCCCCCCCCCCAAGTATGGAATCTCTCCCTCCACCCCTCACACCTGCAGTGCAATGTGGAACAGTCCAGAAAAAGCAGTGTTTTGTGATTCTACTGCATGTGTACATTGTCCCTGAAGTGAAGTGGCACTCTACTAAACACAACAGGAACTGGGGGGGGGATCTGTTTTGGGATAGGCAGGGGTCGGTCTTAATGCACACGGCAATGTTTAGCAGTTTTCTGAAACCATCCAAAGAGTTAATTTCGCTTGCAGATGTTTTGGGCGTCGAGAAGAGGAAAAGTAACCCTTCGAATAACGGGAGAGGGAAACAACTGAAAATACAAAACAAAGATTCTGGAAATGTTAGCATTTAAATAGTAATAATAACAATAACCTCTTTTTAGTCTGTCTCTTCTGAAATGGTTCTGGATTGTGGCCCACAGTGGCTATTCATAGCCTTGGTTAAAAGAAAAAAAAGAAAAAGATGCCATTCTGCTGAAGAGGCTTTTCAGATTTAATAAATAAATAAACAGAGTACAGGTTCATTCATTTTGCCAGTAGATGGAGCTGTCCTGTAAAGATGATGGGCTCCTTCCCCCCCCCACTCCTCCATTCCCCCCCCCTCACTTTTTTCCCAAGCTATTTGCTGATTTGTATTAGGTACCATAGAGTGAGCCTTAGAACAGGAAGCCGAGGCTGAAGCAGAAAGGATACTGCAGAGGTCTCTCCCTCCCTCTCCTTTTTCTCACCCCCCACCATCACAATGGAAATGCAGCAGTTTTGAATACTTGGAAATCTTTTCCGAACCGGCAAGCAGAAGAGCTGGCTTAGGTAGCATTTCATCACAACTGTTATTCCTAGATCCCTTTTCTTTTCTTATCTTTTTTTGGAAGGTGGGGAAGGGGGGGTCCTTTCCTACGACACATTTATAACGCTTGTTAATGATCAGGTAAGGCAGCAGTCTGGTTTGTTGTTTAAGAGACTTCATCTGTTCTGCTTTTTTTCCTTTTCAATCTTATGGAAATGCTTACTCCGGGCATAGAAAAGACAATTCAGTTGGGAATTTGCTTTTTTTAAAAAAATCTTAGTAGAGACTGAAATGAGGTCGTTATTGTGAGGGGTTCACTTACCTTACATTTTGCTGGGTGCATGCCAGGTCTTTTGGTTATTTACTAATTGTTGTCACAGTCTAGATGTTCCCAGTCGTCATTTAGGAATGCTCTCCTTTTCTTTTTTTGGAGGTCATGTTGTTCCTTGATGTGAAGGATATTCTGGACTTATCTTGAAGTCAAGGAGCAAGGCAGGATGGTTTCCAGAGTCTTAGCACTGCAGGGGTGAATAGCTTCCCTCACCCTATTCCAACAGAGGCTCTGTTTCATAGGCCCAATGTCTTTTCAAGGTTTATTTGTTGTTTTTCTCTCCCCCTCCCTCCAAACCTCCTCCCCCTTCCCTAGAGGGAATCACTAGTTTAATGAGGTGGAGAGATGACAAGCCTTTGGTTAAGATAAACAGCATCCCTGGTGATCAGTGTTGCAGTCGCAGCTCTGTTTCCATCATCCGAAAATGCGTTGTTAAACAGTGCAGGGGACTTGCCAGGTGAACGACAAGTCCTCCTTTCAGCATCTATGCTAAGATGGATTTGTCCGCTGCTTCTTGTGCAAGGTATGTGCTTAAGGCTTGATCAGATTCATCAGGCATGGCTTGGTCTCCCCTTCCCCCAACCCCTTTCACCTGACAAGAGAGTTGTTGTTGTGGTTGTTTGCTTCTTTTAGTATTTGGCTGGATACCTTGACTGAGGTCCTGAGGTGGGTCTTTTAAGGTCATGATTCCAGACCTGTGTCCCAAGGCACGGATTTCACAGGTGTGATGACAGCCCTGTGGAATCATCTGAAGCTCTTAGTCCCTCACCTCTGAAAGTTCGCAGGGGAGCCTTTTCTCCTTAAATGTGTAAGTTCCAGAAAGAACCAGCCAGGTACCATGTAAAAGAAAACAGACCCAAGTAGGGCATTGTTAAGACTGGTGCCATTTTAAAAACAAAACAAAACAAAACCCTTGCAGACCTTTAGAAAAAGTAATGGGCCTTCACTTGCTTCTCTAATGCACAGATCTTGAGCAGGCTGCATCAGTTTCATTTCACTCATCCAAGTACTATGGCTGACTTCATTGCTATGTAACCGACTGTACCATTGTGTTGCATGCAGAACTTCCCACAAGTCCCAGTATGGACCAGCTGACATGGGAGCTTATCCCCAGGGTCCATTTTTCTTTTGGCTATTGCTGGTTGTGTGGAGAGTTTTCTCACCCATGCCAGATGTTCCTGGGAGTATGCATTGGTGGCAAAGAAACCCTCTGTCTCATTCTGATGTTTGATTTGCTCGGTCGCGCTAGACATTGCAGTGAGATAAAAAGCCACTATCTCGCCACAGGGAAAAAAGAATGCACAGGCCAGGCTTACATCCTGCAGCTCAATGATGGAGAGAGATGTTTGGACCTGTAGGGTGCAATCCACTGTAAACTGTCCATTGATCACGCTCCCTTAATGTGAATGAGAAGCAGAATGCTAGTTGACAGACTAGGCACGTTGTGTAATTGAACATGTATTAAGATGGTGTGTGTATATTTTATCCAGAGTGCCGAACTATAAATGATGTGTTTTCTATAGTGAGATCTCTGTCACATTTTTTTTTTTTTTTACTATGGAACATTGGCTAGGAACAGTGTTAAGGGTTTTTCTTAAACTTTTATGGTCTCACCTTAATAATATCACTTAGATTGAATCAAACCATGCATAGGGGAGAGGAAATTGTATATTCAGAATGGACAATTACATTTAAGGGGCCCAGCTTTCCTAGACGGTACCAATTTTCACCTGCGTTACTTTCAGTCTAGCAGTGAGCTTTTTGGATAATGTATTTCATGTCAAAATGGATTTTGAGAAAACTGAATGCTAGATTAGCTCTGTAGTTTTATTTGCAAGGTAAGATACCTATGTGATCCTTTAACCAGCCCTGAAACACATCCTGTGGAACTAAGTACTCTGGCAATTCTGCAAAAGTTAAAGGTATTTACTCTATGGACCAGTCTTTTCAAGGCTTCCAGATCTGTAACTGGTGATTCTCCTGTGAATACGTGGTTGTTGATGCCAACTGGATTTCATCCCATTCCTCTTTCTCAGGAGAGCCTTGTCCCTACAGACAATCCCCTGTCACTTCATTCATCATTTAGATAGTCAGCATCTTCTTGCAGCTTGTTCCCTTTGCCCACAGTCCTCACTTTCAGAGGGTTTTTTTGTTTGCTTGTTTTATTTGATTGGTTACCTGTTCATCCAATTGCTGGCTGAGTTGCTACATGCTGTGCCAACCACCTCACAGCTCTGATGTTAACCTACCAACCAACCAACCAACCAACCAACCTTTCCATGCCTTCTGTACTTCCAAATCCCTGTTAACATTAACATATCACCTATCTCAATTGCTAGAATGAATAGAGCCAACTCTTTCCTGGTCTATCTTTCAGGCCCCAACCTCTCATGTTTGTTCAAAATGTTTTGGCCAGTCTTCTGTCCTGTCCTTCCGTTAGCTGTGATTCTCCAACAACTTCTTTTTAGCCTTCCAAGATTTTCTACCTCTCTAAAACATGGTTACATCAGAAGTGTGCCCCTCAGTCTCATTGAGGAATTGTCATAGGAAGAGTTATAGCTCAGTGGTAAAGCGGGTGATTTGCATGCAAAAGGTTCCAGGTTCAGTTCAAAGGGCCATGTCCGAAATCTGAAGAGATGGGCCAGTCATTGTAGGCAATCCTGAGATAGAGGGACCAGTGGTCTGACTCACTACGAGAGGAGCTGAAAAGCCCTCACTACTACATAGATTCCCAGCCAAGGTAAATATGGGGTAGACTAGCAAGTAATAAATGCCCTTAGATATCCTTTTGTGTGATGTAGGTCACTCTGTCAAAACTGAATTGGTTCAATATGGTGAGACTGAGCTAAGATAGTATGAATGGGACCTAAAATCATTTCCACGCATACAAAGTTTATTTTGAGAATTCTTTTTTTTAAGTTTACATAAAAATAACAAGAAACAAACAAGAGAAAACTTAAGCCTGATTCCAACTTTACAGTGGCCAAAACAACTAGTACAGATGTTACTTCTAGCAAGTCCTGGGCAATGCGCTTTTTGAGTTTTGCAACACAATCCTTACTCATTATTAAGCCCTACTGCAGTGTTCCTATTTTCCAGGGACAATCTCAGATTTACAGAAGCCATCCTGTTTTTTTATTTGATCCCAGAAAGTCCCGTATTTCTTTAAGACGTCCCTATTTTCATCGGAGAAATGTTGGAGGGTATGGAGTTTTGGGACCTCCGAGCCAAGGAGATAAGTAACAATACAACCTTTAGAGGACATCTGAAGGCAGCCCTGTTTAGGGAAAGTTTTAAAAAGTTTTATGTTTTTATATATGTTGGAAGCCGCCCAGAACGGCAACCCAGTCATATGGACAGGGTATTAATTATTATTATTAATTTGTTTGCTTGTTTATTTTTGAATAGGACGTCCCTATTTTCATTGGCGAAATGTTGGAGGGTATGCTACTGGTTGCAATTGGACTTGCTCCCTAATTAGTGTGGATAGGATTGCTGCTTATATACAACTTGTCTGAGAATAACACAATACGGCCTACTTCTGAGTAGACCTGTACAGGTTGACACTGCAGGTCTCAATTTTCTTCCACATTATCCTGATGCAATGAGGAGAAATGACCCTTTGTGAACGGGAAGATTAATGGAAAGGCATTTGCACATTCAGGTTATAAGTGATAACTCGAATTATCACATCAATAATGTAATAGGCGGACTTGCTCTAAAGTCTATTTGAGGGTATTTAAAAATGCATGGTAGCAGAGCACATTCCAAGCAGAGCACATTGTTGCCTCTTCTTTTTAAAGCACTTCTTGATAACACTTGGCCTGCTGTTTAAAGGCATTTGCTTCTTTGAATTTTTAATTTTTACGCAGTCCAGTTTGGTATCATAAATCTATACAGGGATATTGAAGACAGCAGAAACATACCCCAAAGAGGAAGATGATGCTGTGAATACAGTGGTCTTCATTCTTTAGAAGCTGTAGGAACCACAAGCGGATGTGAATGAGCAAACTGTTCCCAATGGCTTGGATCCTGGTTAGCTCACATAAGGGGGCTTCCCTGCGTTGCTCTGTAAAGCCACTCTTCAAGGTCGGGGAAACATCCGTAACAGTGTAGGGTGTGCAGGGCAAGAAAGGGATCCATGGAGCAGCTTTTCAAACGGCTGTAGTGGCAAGAAGAAAGAAAATGGGTGAGCCACTCACACTTCTTGGGCTTCAAGCCAACAGTTTTACTATACAGTGGTACCTCGGGTTACATACACTTCAGGTTACAGTCTCCGCTAACCCAGAAATAGTACCTCGGGTTAAGAACTTTGCTTCAGGATGAGAACAGAAATCGTGCTCCAGTGGCGCAGCAGCAGCAGGAGGCCCCATTAGCTAAAGTGGTGCTTCGGGTTAAGAACAGTTTCAGGTTAAGAACAGACCTCCGGAACGGATTAAGTACTTAACCCGAGGTACCACTGTATTGTTAATACTGAACAACACTAGTTTCATAACAGGGCAATCCTGCGTATGTCTACTCTTGGTACCATTGAGTACAACGAGACTTAATCAGCCTATAATGTACATTATTTTTTTAAAAAAATTAAAACTCAAGCTATACAATTGGCTTCCAAACCATTTTTGTCAATTTATCCAGCACTCAAAATATTGTCGCTTGCTCTAAGCACTCAGATTTAACTTAATATCTCCTTTAAGCCGAGAGATTTTTAAAATACCAAGCAGTCTATAGATAATTGAAAAAAATACATATACCCTGCTTGCCCTCTCCTAAAAAGAACTTTCAAAGAGCTCTTTTTGCATTTCCCCCACCCTTAGAATTGCAATTGTTTCCATCAACTTATCATAAGGTGGGGGTGGGGTTGCAGATTAACCTGCATGGACTAAATCAAATTAACTTGTGCCCTGGCAAGCTGACATTCTCACAAAGGTCCCATGACTGTGGTATGGTCATTAACACAAAAGCTCTTCATATCTCAGATCACCCCAAAATCCTGTAAATAGGACTATGGGTTTAATAGTTATTAACACACATAAATGGGGAGAGCACACAACACAGAGTCCTTAGATACGTTTTGTGTTGTTTTATGATTGGTTGACATTTAATTATTATCTGCTTTTCTTTCTGATGAGTGGGTTGTGGTTTTAAAATGAAGTTTTATTGTTCTCCACTACGAGATTATTTAAGGATAAGTAATAAATGTTTTAATTGCTTGATTTAATAGTCAGAAAGCAGTGCAAAGATATTTTACTAAAGAGAAGGCTGTTGCAGATAAATCAGGGTCCGCCCAGCACACTTCTCAATTTAGCCTGGGTGCCCTAGTACATAGAAATGCATTGTGGGAGACAGCAGAACTATTACATACAGTATTTAGGATTTAAGCAAAAAATTACTTCACTGATTAAAATCTCTTTTGGGGTGGACCAGAGTGAAGCCTGCTCCACTCTGGTCCACTCACAAAGCACATCCACCTGGCTTAGCTAGATTGGTCCAAATTTTTAAAAAACTGGCCAATGGGAAAGCCTGTCAAGCAAAGTGGCCCAGCTAGGAAGATCCCCAAACTGCTGGTTACCAATGTGGAAGAAGTTCATACTGGATGAAATCCAACGCCACAAGAACAAACATCCACACCTGTGAATGGCCTCCCCATCCTCCTGCAGCAACCTGTACTCCCAAATCTACTCTGGAGGGCCTTCACAGCCCTACATAGCATATTTTGGGGGTACATGGGCGCTAAAGGGGAGAGGAAGGGAAGGTAAGTCCTGTTGCACAAGTGGAAGTCTGTTCTGCTGGTGAAGCAGCACTGTTGGATGTTGCTCATTTTGTGCTGATGTGTAAAATCTGCCAGTGTCATAATCTCAAACTAAAGAACTCAGTGATTTGTAGATTCCCCCCTCCCCCAAAAACATCCCTTTTAGGATAATCATGCTAAATGCCAGGCTAAGGAGGATAAACCAATACATACATGCTACAATCAGTTTAGCTCTGTGTTGTAATCCACCTTGGAATACATTAGAAGTATTCCTTAGGGAAAGATTCTCTGCCTGTTATAGAGCGTTGCCCTTTTTTGTTTTGTGGAAAACAGAACTACAGGGGAAATAAGGATCTGCAGTCTACAGAAAACCCCATTTAGAATGTGTTTCATTTGTATTTGTCTTTATGTTCATAGCTAGCCCAATGCCCACAAGATGGCGGAAGTATATTTGGAAATGTGGTCATAAACAGGGCCTGTAGCTGAGTGGGTGAACCAGCCCTAATTTTATTTCCAGCTGACATTCTCCCTCCTTTCCCTTTGACCCTTGCTTCCTCGTGTGTGTCTCTTTGGGACATTTCTGCCTCAACTGTCCTCTTACCTCAGACCTGTTATTCCTCCCTCTCTTCCCTTCAGCTGTAGCTCATCCTTTTTTATGGCCCTTTCGGTGAGATGTTAACCAAAATGGGGTGGGTGTGTTGCACATTGTGCTGGTGGGGTGGGTGTCATCAGGAGGGACTGTTGCAATTTGGGTATGTTAGTGCTAGCTACATCTCTCATTGGCTATTCTCATCTGCAATTGTCCCATTTTCCTTTCCCTTTTTATAGCCTACTTGCCCCCCTTGCAGATCTCCTGCGCCTGTTAGAACTGTAACCGATGCTATTTCCCCCACTCACCAGTTAGTTAGAGCTCAGGTTTTCTATCATGAAAAAAGGTGAACGTGCAGAGGAACCTGATTGGTGAATTAATTCATGATGTTATAAGCAGAGCCTGTGTCCGTACCTGACAGGCTAGGGTCCAAGAGCCACTGCTGACAACTGACTTCTTTAAATCTCTCTCATTGGTTTCCAGCAGCCACCATGTTGATTTTCAACAATGCCTGGAAGATCGATCCACTTCCAGTGCAATGTGAAGGGATAAAAATAGCTGCCAGCACAAAAGCCAAGCATTTTTGTGCTACCAGCCAACCCCCACCCCAGACGCATACACACTCTCACAAAGGTTTACTTAATATATAGGGCCTTGTTTAGGGTGGGCGAGTGGGGACATGGCCGTCTTAAGCATATCCAGTGCTGTGGTGCAAAGATCCCTCCAGCACGCCCGCCCCCCCGGCAACCCCAAAACAAGGGAGGGGCAGTGGAAAATGTCCTCTGACTCCTCCACCGCCCTGATGCCCAGCGTGGTGGCAGCGATCAAGCAGGAAAACGTGCTGGCGGACACGCTCTCCAGTGTTGGGGCACCCGAGAAGGCAGCCTGGGAAGGCTGCTCACTGCCTTTTGCCAGGAAGCAGGAGGAAGACAACGACCGGGAGCAGGGCTGTCTATAGCAGATGCAGAGGCTTGGGATGGAAGCCATCCTAAGCCTCTGTGGGGATCGCTCTCCTCCTGTGGAGGAGAAGGGAAGGAAGCTGCATGCCCGCCAGCCATATAGTTGGCAGGGCACAGCTGGCGGGCATGCAGGGAAAGGGAAGGCTGCTGGCAAAGCCACACAGCCCCCCAATCACTAGGGCACCCCTGAGAGGCTGGCGCCCTGGTGCAACAAACCACTAAGACCAATGGGAAAGACGGCTCTGGGTGGGGGTGGCTGCTATCTTGGGTGACCAGAGCCACAAGGCTTGCCCCCCTATGGCCTACTACAAACCCTAAAAGCCTACCATTGTAAGAGGAAGGAGGGCTGATTGGATGGCACCTTACCCAAGGCTCCCCTCAATCCTGGAGGCACTGCTACCTTGAGAATTACACCCCCACACTCCACACACACCCCCACACACATGCCACACACACAGCTATACTTTGGAGAAGGAGCACATTTCAATACATCCTTTTAGGGTGAAAACTCAGGCTGTTACTTTCCTAACAGTCTCCGATCGTAGCAGTTCAGAAGGAGGCACGTGACATACTCCCACAGAGACACCTGGAATATTATTATTATAGAAGCAGTTCCATAGGTGTCTGGTACAGATGATATCCGAACAGCTCTTAGACCTTGATCGACTAAACAGAGGAACATAAGCAGCTGCCTTATGCTGAGTCAGAGCACAGCTAGCTCAGTCTTGTCAACATTGACTGCCAGCAGCTCTCCTGGGTTTCAGATAGGGGACATTCCCACCCCTATCGGGAGATGCCAGGGATTGAAACTGTGACCTTTTTGTGTGCAAAGCATGTGCTCTGCCATGGAGCTATGAACCCTCCTCTGAAAGGAGTTGCCTCTGCCCCCTTGTGCTTGACTTTTGGACATGCTCCCCATGGTAATAGATTTAACCTTGGACCTCAATCTTTCCTGCATTCCCCAGAATTCTCTCTTTGGTCACCTTCTACATACTTTCAGCTTGTCTCATTTTCTTATCTCCACTCTTGTTCCTATAAACTTAACCACATGATTCATGAATTGAAGACATAGCAGGGTCACACTGCTGGCCACCCCCAGACACGGTGGCATTCTTGAGTCTAGGTTGCGTTTACAGATGTGCTGCTCCCCCTGCGATGCTTGAAGGAGACTTCTCTTTGTACACAACCTAGACTCAGCCAGACAGCCATGAAAGATACTGGTAGGCCTCACTCCTAACTGCTTGCTGATGCTGAAGCTGTTTTAACAAAACTATTGTTTTCATTTTCCAGGCAGCTTGGAGAATCTTACAGGGTGAAATACAAAAGTGACAGATAAAACTAAATATCGTTCTTTTGGAGCAGCAAGCAAAATGCATTTTTACATAACCTCGAATTTGTTGTAAAAAAATATGTTCTGGGTGGAATGTGTCTCTCTTCCTCCCCCAACATGCATCCTGATATTTAGCATACTGCTTTATTCTACCGACAAGTCTTACTTGAAAGAACAAAGCAAATTTCTGAGGGCCGGAATAATCAGTTGCTTTAAAAATTAACTAGGTTAGCTTTTTCTCCATCAAAGACGAGAGACCCTTGTTTCAAAAAAGAAAAGAAAAGTTCTAAGAAAAAGTTAGCATGTGCTTGGAAGGTACCATTGTTAACATGCTGTCAATAATATATTTCATGTGAAAGGGTTTTTAGAACTGTTAACACATGAAGGCTGTGAGAGCCTGGAAGCCAAGCCATAGAGTAGTTGGGGGATTGAAGAATATCAGTCCATCCAGTGCTCTGAATCACTCCTGACACAATCTCTTAGGTGAAATCCAAAGGTCTGATCCAGCAGAGAATGCAAAAGCTAAAATCTTAACAATCAGCTGTTTGGTGGGAAAAGGGCCCAAGGGAAGCCAATCCAGCTCACTGGTGTTCCTCTGGAGCAGCTGATATGTGAAATTTTAGCTTTCTTTAAAGGGCTACACAAAGTGGACTGTGCATACAGCACACATATATATCCATCCATTGAGGATAAATACTGGCTTCTAAAAGTATATAGCTTCTAGCTGGGTTAAGGGATCAATCAACAGTTATTAGCAATGGATGTTCATTTTGGTTTCTCATTTTTAATTTCAGCTTATTTTAAAAAAAAGAGAGAAAGCCATGATGAAAATACACCAGTATTTGTTTACAAATTTCTACTTACATACATATTTTTGCAAAGCAATTTTGCCCAACTAATTTCACTGATACGTACATTTTTGTCATACTTTAGCCAACTGTATGAATTTTGATCCAATGCTTGTCTGGAGAACTGTATTGAAAAATTTGGAGAAATGTGGATTTTGAAGGATGATCATGTTTCAATTTATTTATTTTTCAGAAAGTGTGAATTCAGTGTGAATCAGTTTATTTATTTTTGCCCCATCCATAGCTATATTGTCATAGCAACTTGTAGCACTCCAGGTTTTCATATGGACAGGTGAAGAGATCATACCGAAAAAAGGAAGCTTGTTTAACATACAATATGGGAAATAGGTCCAAACTTTTAGGACTATGTGTATGTCCCACCCCTACACAAATGCATTCAGGATAAGTTATATATATTAAGCACATATATTTGCTAATTTTGAATCACCTATTGTGCTTCAGGTTTTTCAAATAAGACTAAAATAAAAAAGAGGAAGACAAGAACTCAGGAATTGAAGGAGGGATGAATTTGAAGATTGGGGATGGTGAGGGTATTTATATTCTGAAGGTCATAGAATCATAGACACATAGAACTGTGAAGTTGGAAAGGACCGAAAAGGTCTTCTAGTCCAGCTCTCTGCAATGCAGGAATTGCAGCTAAAGAATCTTTGACAGATGGCCATCCAATCTGTTTAAAAACCTCCAGTGAAGGGGAGTCCACCATTTCTGGGATAGTATATTCCACTGCTCAACAGCTCTTACTGTCAGAAAGTTCTTCATTATGATAAGTTGCAGTCTCCTTTCATGTAAGGTCTGTAGCTCAGTGGAGATGCAGGAGAAGAGCTATGTTCTTCTCACACAACTGGGGGATAGTAGGAAACTTTGGCTGGATAGCCAGCAAATGCATTATTCCCATTACCAGCTGGTCTTGCAAATGCACCAGGCAACACAACGAGATACAGCGAGAAATCCTGCTGTAGGACTTTAATGTTGTTGTTTAGCCGTTTAGTCGTGTCTGACTCTTCGTGACCCCATGGACGAGAGCACGCCAGGCACTCCTGTCTTCCACTGCCTCCCGGAGTTTGGTCAGACTCATGCTGGTAGCTTCGAGAACACTGTCCAACCATCTCATTCTCTGTCGTCCCCTTCTCCTTGTGCCCTCCATCTTTCCCAACATCAGGGTCTTTTCCAGGGAGTCTTCTCTTCTCATGAGGTGGCCAAAGTATTGGAGTCTCAGCTTCAGGATCTGTCCTTCCAGTGAGCACTCAGGGCTGATTTCCTTAAGAATGGATAGGTTTGATCTTCTTGCAGTCCATGGGACTCTCAAGAGTCTCCTCCAGCACCATAATTCAAAAGCATCAATTCTTCGGCAATCAGCCTTCTTAATGGTCCAGCTCTCACTTCCATACATCACAACTGGGAAAACCATAGCTTTAACTATACAGACCTTTGTTGGCAAGGTGATGAGGACTTTAATAGCAATACTCAATTAGGGGCAAGGACGATGTTGTGAAAGCAAATACCACAGGGGGTTGGACTAGATGATCCTCAGGGTCCCGTCCAACTCTACAATTTATGATTCTGTTATATAAATTCATATATTAGTGAACATACCATACAAAAATCAGGGAAATTGGTTTTCAAACATTACTATATTTATCAAAACTGCACACAGATGTGTGTATTAGAAGTGCAAACTAAAATGTTGATGTGGAAATTAGGAGAACTAAACTCAAGATTGAAAAAATAAGAAAGAGGGAGACATTGACATTGAGAGATTTGCCAGTCCCCAGGTGTCACACCAGTGTCTTCTGCTTTCCTTCCCACCTTCATCCTGTTAATTTGTCTCGCACTGTATCAGTTCTGACAAGACCCTGCAAGGTGTCACCCCTGTTGTACATGGAATGTTTGGCCATGAAGCTCACTGGGCCAGCCACTGCCCCACCTTGGGCCAGCCACTGCCCCTTAGCCTAGCCTATGTCAAGGTTGTTGTTTTGAGGACTAAATGCAGAGAGGGAGAACCATGTGTGCCATCTTGAGCTCCTTGGAGGAGAGGGTAGGCTAGAAATGCAATAAATAAGTAAACCCAAAGCAATGCACCTCTTGCATAGTGCCAACTCCAGCTGTTCTCTCACATAATCCATAGACCAGACTACAACTCCCATTACCCATGCTCAGGAGAGCCACAAGTCCCTAGCGTCCTGCCATTGACCATCTGTAGACAGTGTGGCCACACTTCTGCCCAGAAAGCTCTGGCTCTTTAGAGGTCCAGAGCTGTCCCATTTCTTGAATTTTTCTCTAGCTAAAACCTGATGACTATTGCAACCACAGACCAGGTTTGCTTCATTGCTGTCACTATGAATTTGATGCCATAGCTAAATTGAAGGAAAACTCTGCTGAATAGTATGTGACAGCCATGAAAACTCAGCATAAACCTCACAGTACTGATGGACAGGTTTTACACTTGAGATTGAAAAATCCAGTTGGATTTCTCTATATATGGTACCAATGTCCCATTTTGCGGCTCCTTTGCCATTTTTATTATGCTTCACTCAGAATGGTTTATTTCTCTTTGTGCAAGATCACAGATAACATGAATGTTGCGGGCTCAGTTCAAACAACATATCAATCCAGTGTTTGTACTAACCCCAAACCTTGGTTTGACCTTCCAAAACAGGCAAACCAGAGCTGTATATTACATTTACTGCCTGCTCAGCATTCATCTTCAGCTGCAGTGGCTTCTAAAGGCTGAATAACAGCTGTAACTATTGTTTGTCAATTCAGACATCATGGTTTGCTTCAACACATTGTTTGTAGCACTGGCTTGCTGGTCAATTGCAGACAATGGATTGACCATTCAGAAGGCAACACCACACTAAAATTTTGTTAAGCTTGACACGATGAACTGAATTAGTCACTATGCTTGTCTTCCTTTCACCAATTATTTCCATAAGTAGGATTTCTGGAAGACTCTAAAAATGGACAAGCCTGATCCTAATCTGTAATTGGTACCCTGAATACAGACATGTGTACTGAAAACTGTTTTTTCCTTTCTGTAAAGGTCAACAAGGCACAGCACACTTTTAGCCTGCCTAAAGGCAAGGGCAAATCTTGCTCCAGTTCCTTGCCACATCTGAAATGCATTAGAAGTAAGAAATAAAATCCTTAGTGGTCACCTAAAAACCAACATGAAACTTGACCCTTGAATCCAGGCAAGGAGGCAGAATGACAACTCCGTATTTGTGAATTTGTACACTACGATGAATGAGAGCAAATGTAGCAGGTAAATAATGTAGCTGGAGGTGATAGAAAACTTTATCAATTGAGTTCCCAAATTTTTCTTGAGCAGATTGTCCTTATATTTTAATATAGGCTTGATGATAGTATTTGCCTAGCCACCTGTGATGAATGAACCTGATCCACATATTGTAACACTTCAAATCCATAGCTTCCTAATAATTTTATTATTTACACACCGCCCATCTGGCTGGGTTTCCCCAGCCACTCTGGGCGGTTTACAGCATATATCAAAACATAATAAAACATCAAACCACTACTGAGAAGGCCCTCTGCCTGGTTCCCTGTAACTTCACTTATCGCAGTGAGGAAACCAGCAGAAGACCCTTGGAGCTGGACCCCAGTGTCTGGGCTGAACAATGGGGGAGGCGATGCTCCTTCAGGTATACTGGGCCGAGGCCGTTTAGGGCTTTAAAGGTTAGCACCAACACTTTGAATTGTGATCAGAAACACACTGGGAGCCAGTAAAGATCCTTTGGAACCAGTGTTATATGGTCCCGATGGCCACTCCCAGTCACCAGTCTAGCTGCCGCATTCTGGATTTGTTGTAGTTTTCAAGTCACCTTCAAAGGTAGCCCCACACAGAGCACATTGCAGTTGTCCAAGCTGGAGATAACCAGGTCATGCACCACTCTGGCAAGACAGTCTGCAGGCAGACAGGGTCTCAGCCTGCGTACCTGGTAGAGCTGATAGACAGCTGCCCTGGGCACAGAATTGACCTGTGCCTCAATGGACAGCTCTGAGTCCAAAATGACTCCCAGGGTGTGCACCTGATCATTCAGGGGCACAGTTACCCCATTCAAGACCAGGGAGTCCACACTTCTACTTATTTACAGCACTTCCACATGGTTCCTTATTAAGGACTCCGTGCTGCTCATACAGGCAAGTTTTTTGCAGCATCCACACATTGTCCCACATCAGAATGTTATATCATATTACACACACACGCGCACACACACACACACACACACACCATCTAACACTGAATTACTGTTTCTATTGTTTGCAGTTGTCGTCTTCTTTCATTTACTGGGTTTTCTGCAGAAATGGTAAATCTGGATTAAATAGGAAAATAATACTATGTGGCATTTTGATGAGCAGCTTCAAGTCTACAATATACTACCACAGGGAACCACCTTTCTGTATACACTGACACCTGCAGCCCTCATACTCACAACACACACCCTGCCTACACTAAGGTTGCAATCCTGGGAGCATGTCCTGAGGAACTCATGGGATTCAATTCTAAGTAGGCATATGTAGGATTGTGCTGTCAGTCTCAAGGCTTGATACAGTTCTAATCACACCACCTTTTCCCTTCTTTCCACCTCTTCCCACTAACAACCCTTTCCACCCTGGGCCTTGTGTGGTACATCTTAATAAACAACAACACCCAAGCAATCAAAACGCTCACAATAATGCCGTTAACACCATAGCAGCTCAGCCAATAGTTAGATGAAATTAATGTCAAGAAAAATGATGCCAGAGCTAAAACAGCCATTATCGGTGGAGATATCAGATATGCAATCTTCATTTGTCTTAATGTTTTGTTTTGTTGGGAGAGGTCAGATTTACAAAACCTTTACAAACAATTACAGAGATAAAGGCTTGACACACAAGTAATAGTTTATGCAAAATTAGGTCAAAATATTTCAGCTTTTGTATGCTATTGGGTGACCAATTTCTAAACCACAACTAAAAAGTAGATTGTAAAACCTTGCAGGGCCTAAGATTATGGTGGGAATAATTCTGAGTAAGGAGGTTGTTTTTCTGCCATTGTAATTATCTACATATGGTTAGTTAAAGGCATCCCGGTACATAATCTGTAGCAACGTTTGAATTGTTTTGGCACTAGTCCATATAGAGTCCCTGCAGCCCTGTGCTCCTAGCCCTTTTGTTAGAAGCTAAAATGTGAGGGGAAAGCTGAGGGCAGACTGAATCCTTGCCCAACAACCAATCAGCAAGTTTACAGCTCTTTACACATGCAGGCATGGGACGCGGGTGGCGCTGTGGGTTAAACCACAGAGCCTAGGGCTTGCCAATCAGAAGATCAGTGGTTTGAATCCCCATGATGGGGTGAGCTCCCATTGCTCGGTCCCTGCTCCTGCCAACCTAGCAGTTCAAAAGCACGTCAAAGTGCAAGTAGATAAATAGGTACCGCTCTGGCAGGAAAGTAAACGGTGTTTCCGTGCACTGCTCTGATTTGCCAGAAGCGGCTTAGTCATGCTGGCCACATGACCCAGAAGCTGTATGCCGGCTCCCTCGGCCAATAAGGTGAGATGAGCACCGCAACCCCAGAGTCGGCCGCGACTGGACCTAATGGTCGGGGTCCCTTTACCTTACACATGCAGGACTTTGCCTACCTAAGCAACTCACACAGACGTCCACTTTCATTCTCACATAACCCCTAGGACAGAAGTGGTCAATCTCCAGGCCACACGCAGCCTCACCTTAGCCCCAATGGTTGCCTCTCAGCCACTGAAATTGCCATCAAATCGAGTCCCGTCAGTACAACACTTAATAGTGCTGCCACCAATTAGTCCATTAGCTGCTGACCCACCACCGAAGAGTTATATCTCCTGTTTATTTGTTACCTTCCTTGGCTTCTTCCTACCAGTTTCCAGTAGGAACAAACAAAGATGCATGCATTATTTTCATATGTTTGATAGGAAGGTTCAACGTTAATGATGCTCGCCAAAAATAGTACAAAAATGGTTATCTATGCTGCGCAGCATTATGTTTTACAACACCCTCCCCCCACCCCACCCCACCCCACAAAACCCCACAAATACAGATATTGCTACAATACCTAATATCCTACATTCAGCTCCCGGGCTTCCACATGCTTTGCTAACTTGTCATGCATGTGCACTGCCAGGCAAGTGATGACGACTTTTGTTGGCATTGATAGCCTTGCTTACCTGTCATGGGTCAAAGTTTGGCTCGCGAACCCCACTTTTCCAGCCAAAAGCATATAAAAGTTAAAAGATGGAGCCTATAAAAATTGTCTGAGGAGGACAGTACCTCAACAGAATGGCTCTCATTTTGCAATCAGGGATGCTTAAGAAAGACAAGCCCTCAAGGCATTTCAGTGCACAGATGCTCTTATAACTCCATCTGTGCCCACACATGCCTAACCACTAGTCAGGAACCTGACCTTTATGGTTATCAGACAGAATTTGATTGGTTAACTTCATAGCACTATTGTGTGTTTTCAGTTCTAATTGACAATGAATTGTGAAAGGTGTGCTGTCCTGTTAAACCCCTTGATTGCATTTTCTTCTTAATAAGTGTCACTAGCTGAAAACTCTTGTTTCATCACACTTCCATCTCATGCTTTGCCAACATCAAAACAGTCACCCTTTCCAATGGGGGGGGGTCAAACACATTAATAAATCTGATTTTAAAAATAATACTGCACAGAAATATTCAGCATTTCTATGTACAGGCATTCTGCCTTAAAATGCTCCCCCCCCCACTCCTTAAGTTCAATGTGGTTTTATTTTTTAAAAGCCTTACGTACTGCTGAACCCTTTAAAAAATAGTTGCCGTTATTTGTTCTGTTGCTCCTGAAACACAATTAAAAATTTATCCAAAGTAAATAAATTAAAATCCACCACTCATTACTATTAACAGTTTATCACAATGTACACTCCAGAACACAATATCAGCACCTACCCTTATTTTTTAGGTCTTTTTAGGAGTCAACTTATTAAGATACATCTCATGCAGATTTACAACGCAATGCATTTCACTGAAAATAAATATAATAGTGCAGTACATCAAAAGGAAATAAATGCAGAGTATTTGCCTTGCTTGTGGAAGTTGCCCTTGCCAAGATCCGTCCGCATTCAACAGCTGTCAGCCTGATGCTTTTCTTCAAGCCAATCCCTAGAAAAGCCATTTCCTTCTTTCTCTGTAAACCTAATACATCATCAACAGGGTGGGGCCGAAACATCAGCTTTTGCTGTTGTGGCTCGGAGTTAACCATTTGATGTCAGAACCAAATTAAGTGCTAATTAGCATGGTGGGCAGAGGGGAAGGGGTACTCAGAAATATCTTCAATAACTTTTTGCACAGTGTGAATAGCAGGGTACGGTTTTAGGCAGCAACAGGAGCGCCACACATAAGGGGCTCTGAATATTTAGTCGGTCATTTTCTGCAGATCACTTTTATCATGAAACAATCACAATTCTTAAGCCTTAACACAAACGTAGAAATTCTACAAGTGAAGGTCTTCCCGTCACTTATTTCCACAACACTGTGTCTACTATTTCCATGTATGACACTGAAATATAAAGTCATGTTAGCTGGGCCAGTAATAGAATGGCAGCCCTACCCATAATGAGTCCCATGTGTGGCTGCATCACACATTAATGCATTATGGCCAGTATGTTCTCTGCTATGGGATCTAGTCTATGGCAAGCTGCCTTCTTTAGGTTCCTTGCTCTTCGTTGCATCTTTGGGAACACGAGTGAGATCTTACAGCAACTTTCTCATTTTCTTGTTTGCTGCTATGGAAGAAGGAACTTCAAGCTTTGGAGGGGGTTGTGTTTAAGTTGCTTGGTCTTGGTTGTTAGTGCTTCTGCCAACCCTGAGCAGTGCAGGAGATCACAAGTGACCAGAGCAAATACTGAGCAGGAGGCCCAGACCAGCTGGGGAGCTGTCCAGGAGAAACTGAATGGCTTTGCCATGAGGCCTGGATCAGCAGGGGAGCTGTCCAGCACAATCCTGGCATCCAGAGCTGGGTCAGCAGAGCTGTGGCACCAGCAATATAATAATAATAATAATAATAATAATAATAATAATAATAATAATAATAATAATAATAATAATAAATTTATTATTTATACCCCGCCCATCTGGCTGAGTTTCCCCAGCCACTCTGGGTGGCTCCCAATCAAATGTTAAAAACAGTACAGCATTAAATATAAAAAACTTCCCTAAACAGGGCTGCCTTCAGATGTCTTTTAAAGATAGGATAGCTGCTTATTTCCTTCACATCTGAAGGGAGGGTATTCCACAGGGCGGGCACCACTACCGAGAAGGCCCTCTGCCTGCTTCCCTGTAACCTGGCTTCTCACAATGAGGGAACCCCCAGAAGGCCCTCGGCGCTGGATCTCAGTGTCCGGGCTGAACGATGGGGGTGGAGACGCTCCTTCAGGTATACTGGACCAAGGCCGTTTAGGGCTTTAAAGGTCAGCACCAACACTTTGAATTGTGCTCGGAAACAAGCTTGAAGTTCCTTCTTCCATAGCAGCAACAAGCATCTTGAGGCTGGCAGTTTTATAGTAGACCGGGTGGGCCTGCTTCTTCCTGGATCTTCTCAGGGTTCTGGCCCAAAATATGAATGGGGTCATCTTTTTTCTGGATAGGCCAAAACTGGGTGGCTGAATGAACGCTTTGAGGCTGAATCTGAGCTTTGCCACAGGCCAGTTGTTGCCACTGCTGTTGCAATCCTGAGGGTGATGCGCAAAGGTATAGAGGCAGAATGGGGGTCCCAAAGGGGGGGCTCCTCAGGCACTGCATCATCTGCAGCTGTCCCTCAAGAGGAATGGACACTTCAGAGTCAGTGTACGTGCTGGATGCTGCTGCACAATCATGATGTCCTATTTGGAGGACATCTCAGCTGGTCTGAGGTCTAAATACCAGCAGGCATTGTCAAGCTACAACAGAGCAGTTAGCTGCAAGCAGAATTATTCTGTTCAATCCTTTTATGTTTGGACAAGAGGGCTGGTGGAAGGGATCATTTGGGGCAGGAATGGGGAATCTGTGGCCTTCCAGTTGCTGTGAGCTCCAGCTCCCGTCAGCCCCAGCCAAGCATACCTCATAGGAGGTGCAGCTCAGCAACATATGGAGGGCCATAGGTTCCCCATCCCTGATTTTATGGAGAAGAACTATTTAAACAAATATTGTTATAGGTTCAGAGATACAGTGGTACCTCAGGTTAAGTACTTAATTCATTCCGGAGGTCTGTACTTAACCTGAAACTGTTCTTAACCTGAAGCACCACTTTAGCTAATGGGGCCTCCTGCTGCTGCTGTGCCGCCGGAGCACGATTTCTGTTCTCATCCTGAAGCAAAGTTCTTAACCTGAAGCACTATTTCTGGGTTAGCAGAGTCTGTAACCTGAAGCATCTGTAACCTGAAGCGTATGTAACCCAAGGTACCACTGTAGTAGAGTTTTTGAAGGAACAGGCTTATTTATCATACATAAAAGGGGGGCGGACCTTGGGTTCAAGTGTATTGTTCTTGTAAAAATATTCTGGTTATTTCACAATGTCATTTGTTAATACAGCACTCACAACAATGGCACATTCCTTATGCAGTACAATAATAAGGAAGAGATCCTCCAGAGGTGAAGTGAAACTCAGAGGATGGCAACGGGGGGACGGGGACTATTCAGTGGTGGCCTGTAGAATTAAATCAAGGTTAGAACTTTTTCCAACAAGGCATTTAAACGGGGGGTTTTTTTTTTGCCATATTTAACTATATTAGCATCTTTTTATCAGCCAGTCTTTTTACTATTCTTTATTCAAATGGCTCAATCTGACAGGGACTTCTGCTTGCATTTGTGTTTGAGCTCCAAGAGGGGATTTTGCTGTTCGTTGTTGACTTGTGAAAATTAGTTACGGTGTTCTTGTCGTTTGTATTTGTTGCACTGTGTGGTTTCTTTAATTTGTAAGCAGAGATTGTGGGATCTACTTCGTCCTTTGCTGGAACCCTGAGATCCATAATGGCTTGGAGGACACAGAATTAAGGCACAGGGTACCTCTAGGCTCATATTTCCGTCACAGACAAATATCACTCCTGGTTTCCCATGCAAGCTCTCCTCACCTCAGCAGCCTGATTTAGAAAGGTCGAAAAGTTCTTTTACTTGTTGTTAAATGAGTGAGAGTCAGTTTCATCCATGGAGTCCAGTCAGGCACTCAATTAACTTCAAAGATCAGGGGCGGAGCCCGCCACCATAACAATACCTCCCGGTTATCAAGCCAAAATCATCTAGAAGATTTGGGTGAGACCATAAAGAAGTGCAAATGAAGTGTGCTTCTTTCTTACTTAATGCTCTCTCTTTTCCCACTGTATGACCAGGGTGCAAATAGCTATGGCCGTAACCACCAAGCCTCTTGAGCTTGCCAGTCAGAAGGTCAGTGGTTTGAATCCCTGTGACAGGGTGAGCTCCTGTTGCTCTGTCCCATCTCCTGTCAACCTTGTAGTTCAAAAGCATACCAGTGCAAGTAGAAAAATAGGTACTGCTGTGGAGGGAAGGTAAACGGCATTTCTGTGTGCTCTGGTTTTCATCACAGTGTTCCGTTGTGGCAGAAGCGGTTTAGTCATGACCCAGAAAGCTGTCTGTGGACAAACACTGGCTCCCTTGGCCTGAAAGTGAGATGAGCGCCACACCCCATAGTCGCCTTTGACTAGACTTAACCATTCAGGGGTCCTTTACCTTTACCTTTACCTTACCAGTATCTCAAATAAAGCTGTACTTCAGATCAGAGGATGGGTGGGGTATAATAACATCAAATCAATCAATCAATCAATCAATCAATCAATCCAGAAGAGACCTTCGGTGTAACTAACTCTCTGGAATCTCAGTTTGTGGCTCCATAGATTCAGTCTGTTTCTCTGCCTAACAAAGCAAGAGGAAAGTTAATTTAAGATACGTAGCAGAGATGCTTAGTGCCATAAGCAGTGCCCTAATTGCAATTCTTAGTAGCAGCAATAACGTATTGATTGCTTTGAAATTAGTTAGGCGAGTAGTGAGAGCTGTGACTGTAGTTAACAACTTGAAACTTGCTGACTGTAGGCAGTTGTGTGGACAGCATCGTGGGGCTGTGCCACTCACTTGACCTTCCGCCAGCTGAGTTGCATCCTGGAATGGAGAGGGGAGGGAAGAAATAGTGGTGAAGTTGGTGTGGTACAAACACGCCAGCAGGAGCACCAGATTGGCTCCGCAAACGTGTTTGTACCTCACCTCTGGCTGCCTTTCCCCCTCTCCATCCCAGAATGCAGCAGCAACTCAGCCAGAGGGAGGTCAGATGAGCGGCACAGCCCTACCATGCCATCTGCTACTACTGATGGTTGGTGGCTGGTTATTGGCATCCATCTGCCTCAAGAAGCAATGGAGTGTGCCTCCAGGGGTGAAGTCAAGCTGCTGGGTTAGCAGAACCAAAGTGATCTTCAATGGTACACAAACCTGGGTGGTGTGTACTGAGGTCCTGGGCTGCCCAGATGATAAGGCCCCTCTTTCGGTCTCACTCATGTGGTCCAGAGGAAAGCAGAGTGATACATTTGGCACCAGCTTGGCTGCAGGAGATGCCAGAAGGAGGTGTACAAGGTGCCACCCAACTGTCTTAGAGACTCCACTCTGGATTTGTGTAGGGATTACTCCTTAGCCTTCTCCTGAAGATATCCTGATGGTAGGGCAAAAGTAAAAGAAGGAAAACTGAAACCTCTTTGTTTGGGATGCAAACAAGGAAGTATAGCGGAATAGCTCTAGAAGATGCAGAAGTAACATTGCAGAGCTGCTGTTCAAGCAAAGTAGAAAAGCAGAGGCAAACTATAGAGATCAAATGAAAAATCTTCTCAGTAGTTATGCCTTCTGTGAGTGAAAACAGGTGAGCTTTTAAAAGTGGTGCTTCATGTAGTCATGTGAGTAGCATCCCCATGTGGCAATAAAGACCTTACCTCATCCTCGTTTCTATGGTGCCAGGGAGATATGGTCAAATTTCCCTCCATATGGAGACATTCTATTCCTTTGTGGCTTTTTAACTGGCTATGTGGACCTTCTGCACTCAAAGCATATGTTCCAGCCAATAAGCCATGGCCCCTTTCATTTTATTTATGCTTCAGTACTATCTAAACTAAGCCGTGGAAATGAGAAGTACCCCGTTTCCCTGCAGTTCTTTCTCCTAAGCAGAAACAATCAAATTAGCTCTGTCTTTTTTTTCTTTTTGCACCTGCTGAAATGAATGGTACATCCTAAATCAGATTCTGGCCTCTGATGGTTTGGAACAGCAAGAATTAAAGCAAAGTCTGTTAAAATGACAGCCTCTATTTTCTATGGTGAATCATATTGCAAAAACTGCAGCGTCATTTTTACTGTAGATGGGTAGCTTCATTCCAGTTTATTAACCCTTTCTTCCTAAGCCTTTATCATTCCCCCCCCCTTTAAAAAACACTGTCTTATCCTGGATAGAATGTACATTATATTACAAGTTAGTAATCTCATTCTAAAGAATCTGCAGCATTATATGCTTTCCTCTAAACAGGCATTTTGAAACAGCAGGGGAGAAGGGGAGAGAGGAAAGGGCTGCTGGCACTGCTGTAAGGTTTGTGGGTGTCAAGTTTGCAAATCGCTCGGCAGCTGTTGTGTAAGAGGAGCCACAGTGAAGAGGGTTGTGATCTCCCGGTTGCAAGGAACTTCTATGGTTGCTTAAAAAAAAAATCAAAATCTGAAAAGGAGGCAAGCGTCGCTCAGTCGCTACCTTGAAAAGATCTCAAGCACAAGCTGCTCCCCACTGCAGTCATTTGCTGCAGGAGGAGCACTGCAGAAAAACGCACATCAGTCTGGCAGCAACAACTCAGCAGACCTTTTTCCCTGGGAAACGTCGCTGCTCGGATGCAGCGATCTTGTTGGCGCTGTGCGATCCCACCCACTGATGTATTTTTAAACGCAGCTAATAACAGCAACACCCTTATCAGATTAAAAAGTACTGGCCCGTTTCTGTTTCCTATGCCATCGTGCATTTGGAAGTGCATACTGTAACTAATAGGGAGGAGGATAGAATCTAGGTGCAGGTGAAACCCATGAAAACGTAACAGCAATGTAACTGCTTACTGTCACCTCTATGTACGTATCAGTCCGTCTTGTTGATTATCCCGTGTGATATGCATTCTTTTACGCCCCAGATCTATAAGCAGCTGTTGTTCCGGCAATGCAATACATAAAAGCAAGAGCTAGAATCTTGATACCAGGCGTAGCCCCAAAACAGCAACCCCCATCTACACGGCTCCTCTAGCAATTGCACATTTTGTCTGGCACAGCATATAGCATCACATGCTCCAGCCTCCCCTATTAATTTACAGGGGACAGTCCCTGTATTATTGTCCCTTGCAAGTCACTGTCCCTATATTTGCCTTGGGCCTGGAGTGGTCATTTGTCAGAATCTTTGGAAGTGACATTTCTGAGTTGGGGGGACAGATATATTCATCTTCAGTGCCCCTACCTATTGCCATGGGTTTCATATCAAATTTCATAGAATTGTAGAGGGTCATCTAGTCCAACCCCGGGCAATGCAGGAATCTCAGCTAAAGCATCCATGACAGGTGGCCATCCAAGCTCTGCTTAAAAACCTCCAAGGAAGGAAAGTCCACAACCTCCCAAGGGAGTCTGTTCCACTGTCAAACAGCTCTTACTGTCAGAAAGCTCTTCCTGATGTTTAGTAGGAATCTCATTTCTTGTAACTTGAATCCATTGGTTTGGGGCTCAGCCTCTGGAGCAGGAGAAAAGAAGCTTGCCCCATCCTCCCTTAAGACAGGCATAGGCAAACTCAGCCCTCCAGATGTTTTGGGACTACAGTTCCCATCATCCCTGACCACTGGTCCTGTTAGCTAGGGATGATGGGAGTCGTAGGCCAAAAACATCTGGAGGGCCGAGTTTGCCTATGCCTGCCTTAAGATATTTGAAGATGGCTATCGTATCTCCTCTCCATCTCCTCTTTTCCATGCTAAACATACCCAACTTCCTTAACCGTTCCTCATAAGGCTTGGTTTCCAGACCCTTGATCATCTTAGTTGCCCCCCTCTGCACACGTCCCAACTTGTCAACATCCTTCTTAAATTGTGGTGCCCAGAACTAGACACAGTATTCCAAGTGTGGTCTGACCAAGACAGAATATAGAGGGACTATGCTTGTTGATGCAGCCTAGAATAGCATTAGCATTTATTTATTTTAGCTGTTGCTTCACACTGTTGACTCATGTTAAGCTTGTGAGCTACTAAGACCCCTAGGTCCTTTTCACATATACATATACATATACATATACATATACTAGGGACGCGGGTGGTGCTGTGGGTTAAACCACAGAGCCTAGGGCTTGCCAATCAGAAGGTCGGCGGTTCGAATCCCTGCGACAGGGTGAGCTCCCATTGCTCGGTCCCTGCTCCTGCCAACCTAGCAGTTCGAAAGCACATCAAAGTGTAAATAGATAAATAGGTACCGCTCCGGCAGGAAGGTAAACAGTGTTTCCATGCGCTGCTCTGGTTTGCCGGAAGCGGCTTAGTCATGCTGGCCACATGACCCGGAAGCTGTACGCCGGCTCCCTCGGGCAATAAAGCAAGGTGAGCGCTGCAACCCCAAAGTCGTCCGCGACTGGACCTAGTGGTCAGGGGTCCCTTTACCTTTACCTTTACTAGTAAGCCAGGTGTCCCCCATCTTATATTTGGGTTCTGTGAGTAGAGCTATCAGAAGTAGCTCCCTGTGGGAAGCAAGCCTATTAAATAATTACTGTTTACAGTCTTATAGCGAATTATGAAACTATTTTTATAATTTTTATTTTATACTGCTCAATGTTTTTTTTTTGTTAGCTGCCTAGTAAGCTGTTGTAATGAGGCAGCCATATAAATGCAGTTAGTAAATTAATGAACAAATAAAATCCAAAAAGGAGTTTTCACAGGGAAAAGGAGCAGCTAGAGTTCCTAGCTCTCTGCCATTGTCTCGGAAGGACATATGTTCATAATTTCTCACCTGCTGCTATGCTGTAGTTGTGCCACTCAAAAATTCAAGCAGCACTATTATAATTTAAATTAGGATTAGCTGACACCAAGCACTGAACCATGTCTGCCTTGCTCCCTGGTGCAGAGTGACCAGATCTGTCTCCCCTTTAAATGAGCAAATTAACTAATAGTGAGCTATATCAAAGCTATCAAACATTTCGCTCTTATACAAATAATACCTTCTTCAGAATTAAAAAAATTCAGAAACCACTAGCAAACACTTCCCAGGAACGCATATAACATTTTACAGACTTGAAAAAGCATACACTCCAATTTTTTCTATCCCAAATCTGGGACACCCACCACCATCATGTGGCGTCTGTCAATCCAGGACAACTGGCAGGTATGAATAAGGCATAATAGAAAGCTGGAGTGTGTTCCTCCGGCTTCATGGAAGTGTGTGGGTCTAGAGTCTTCTCCTAAAGCCAGAAAGTTCTGGAAATGTGAGGGCCTGAGAGTGTGGTTGTGGGAGGTAATTCTGAAGATTAGGCCCTAACCCTAAGAGTTAAGAGCCAGTGAGACTCTGGGACTCAGCTGCATTAGTAAAACACACACACACAAACCACATTTTAAATGCTTTATAGCACTGTGACACCAGATGGCGCTATAGAGTTTGATCTTTCAGCAACGTGATTCCCCATTATGAGATTCACAACACGTTTTCCTGAAACGATTTTTGGATGTGTCTAGATGCAGCCCTGCTATTGTTGCATCTCTGACTGATAAATAAAACCTCTGTTGTTCCCATAAACTGAATAAGTGGTGCCTGGTCCCTGTTAGGCCCAGAAGGTGGAGGCAGAGCCAATGGCAAGCAGGCAGAGCCAGATAATTCTAATTTGGCCTCATCTGCCTCCTTTCAGAATTCTACAAGGGCAGCACTGAAATTTAAGCAGAAGGAACCTGGTAGGCAGTGCTATCCTGTAGGCTGGTTTTACATCACAAGGCAGGCAGGCAGAGGCTGCCTGAGGCTGGTTGACATGGGCAGGGCAGTGTCCCATTGGGTATAATGTACCAGCCACCTCTCAGCTGGATCTCTCATTGCTGAGATGTAACTTGCCTGGCTGAACTGGTGGAGTAGCCCACAAACCTACATAAACAAAGGAGCTGTGGCACAATACTCTCTGTCTTTGGCTCTGTCATCTGTTTTCCTTCCTGAGTTAGTCTCAGATTTGGAGGATGAGTTCGGAATAACACACTTTCACATTCTTGTCTACATATTCTAGGAACCTGTCATTCCTACAACTGTTTAGAGGCCTTTCAGTTACAGTGTAGCCGGATAAAACATCATTATCTTTGCTGACGAGACTGTGGTTTTATGTTTGTTACAATATATGCAAAAGATATTTAATCAGATAATGTGCTATCAACTTTCAGTTTTGAAAGAAATTTACTTAGTGGTCATCCTAGGATCTAGGCCTAGCTCAGCAACTGAACACTTGGCTCTTAATTTATATTCAAATATGATTATATATTAACAGTGTGGTCATATTCATCCTTACTTGGAAGCAAGTGTCAAAAAGGACTTTCTCCCTAGTAATCATGTCTAGCATTGCAGTCAAAGTAAGCTTAAGCATATCTGAGCTATATTTATGCACTTGCTGTTTCACATATGACTTAGCTTTAGGATTTTAGCCTAACTCAGGGGTTGGGAATGTGCGGCCCATGGGCTGGATGGGGCCCACAAAGACCATTTTACCGGCCTACGAGCCGCCCGTTCGGCGAGTCCCACCCCCCGCGCTGTACTGAACAAGCGCGGCATGGGGACTTGTCGATCAGCGCTGGAAATCGAGTCTGCACATGCGCAGATACCGGAAATTGCATCTGCACATGTCCAGACGCTGAAAACCACTTTTGCGCAGGCACATTTTTTGGAATCTGGGCATGCGCAGAAGCAATTTCTGGCATCGCGCTGCGCCAGTCCGACCCACGGACGATCTCCGTGGGTGTGATCCGGCCCATGGCCAGTAAACCTTGCCTACCGCTGGCCTAACTGAACAGCTGGATTTACTTCCTAGTAAACATGCATAGGTTTGCACGCTAAGGACTTTGACCAAATATGCCTATTAAAGACATCAATGTCTTACCTTTTAACTTACACAAATGAAAATCAATTGTCAAGAAACTTGTCACATCACATTTACACATACAATGAAATTGACACATTAGGAAAATGTCATAAATTTCAGTGTTCCTGTTGTACTCTCTTACGGTTGTACAGCATGCATTGTAATCAGATAACCATGATGAGCTAAGCATTCAGCACCCAGCAGAGGCCCAGAACACAGGTGGCAACTCTGCTAAACAACCTTAGTCTCGAGGGGATGGTTCCCTTTAATAATGATTAATTGCAGGATGTTTTCCAGCTTCCTCACCTTTCATGTGTTTTGCAAGAGTCAGATTTATTTTTTGCTTTTCAAATTTAGAAGTGGGGGGAGGGAGTTTTTAAGGTAGGACAGCATCAGGGGCTCTACTAACTATTGCCGCCTCTCCTGGATTTAGCATTCTAAGAATTCCTACATTATTTTTTTACAGGATAGTTCAGAATTGTTGTACAACCACAACATGTGAGGTTCTTCAGTTTGAACTCTTCCTCCTCAGGTGACATGGCAGACAGAATGTGGTACCAGATCAGTAAGGCCTACGGAACAAAGGAAGCTGCTGTATATCAAGTCAACTATTAGTCTGCCTAGCTAGATACTTTCTCTGTATTGTCTCCAAGGGTAATAACTGGCCCTTGTCAAAAGGCTTTGCTTTCCATATGCAGTTTGCATATGCAGACTTCATGTAAGGTAACATCATGAAGTTCTGACTGCACACCAAGGAAAAGGACTGCAGGAAGCTGCCACTGGGTCATGCCCTTAGAGTAGGGATGGGGAACCCGTGGCCCTCCAGATATTGCTGGAGTCCAGTTCCAAACATCCTTGACCTCAGGCCATTCTGGCTAGAGCTGATGGGAGTTGGAGTCCAACATCTGGCAGGCCACATCTTCCCCACCCCGTCTTAGACAGACTGTTGAAATACAGCTCTCCTCAACTTTTGTACTGATTCTCTAAAGACTCTCCTCCTGCAAGAGAGGGGAGTGGTTGTGGTCGGGAGCCAGACTCCACCTCAAGCAGGGGGTGTTAGCCCCACAACTGTTCTAAGAAGGCTTCCCCAGGGTTGGCAAAAAAAGAGGGCACATTTACCGACTTCTACTGTTAAATATGGATTCTCTATGATGACTCTCATTTTACTAGGGTCCCCATACACCCAACATTGCTCAACAGCTTTGCAAAAGTTTTGCAAAACAGAACAGAACAAAACTTTTTTAAAAAACCTTTAAAAAGCTCAACTTTGCCTCCCCCCCCCAACAAAAACAAATAAAAAAGCTCAACAACTTTTGTGTTAGGATTTGGAAATATGGCAACCCTAATTTTACATACCCATGAAAAAGAGGACATGTCCTGGAAATATAGGACACATGGCAACCCTATTAGAAGTGGGCAGGAGCTGTGAAGGTTTCACAGTAGAGTCATGCAGGCCACCAAATGTACTGCCCCCCTTCTTCTGCTTCTTCAAATTTAGTGCTCTTCTAGTGGGCATGTAGGGACGCGGGTGGTGCTGTGGGTTAAACCACAGAGCCTAGGGCTTGCTGATCAGAAGGTCGGCGGTTTGAATCCCCGCGACGGGGTGAGCTCCCGTTCCTCAGTCCCTGCTCCTGCCCACCTAGCAGTTCGAAAGCACGTCAAAGTGCAAGTAGATAAATAGGTACTGCTCCGGCGGGAAGGTAAACCGCATTTCTGTGCGCTGCTCTGGTTCTCCAGAAGCGGCTTAGTCATGCCGGCCACCTGACCCGGAAGCTGTACGCCGGCTCCATCGGCCAATAAAGCGAGATGAGCGCCGCAACCCCAGAGTCAGTCACGACTGGACCTAATGGTCAGGTGTCCCTTTACCTTTTAGTGGGCATGTACTTTAAGACTGTAATATTTAGATCCATTTTTGATTTGAACCTTTCTTTTAAGGGAGATTTAAAGTACTTTCACTGTGCCTCCACTGGTTTTACCAGATCCTGCAAAGAAAACCTGCTGGCTTTAAAAGACAAGCTAAGGAAATGTAGTTTCATTTTTTGGTGCATAAACACATGTTAGAGAGATGACCTGACCTTCTCTGAGCTGAGTCCTCAAGTAGACAGCTCAGAAAACCTTTGCAAATTTTGCCAGTACTTCCAAGTGAACTTGCTGACTTTGGATCAGAGAGCTGCTGATGTCATGATGGGAGGCCATGGCAATCAGAAATGTTTTATATAATCTATCAGATTTCCACAACTTGTATCAAAGGGATATGATACTACAGTGTTACATTCAATTGAATGATCTTTTAAAATGCTTTATTGTTGCCATTTTGTATGCTCTTATCCAGTAAAGGAAATTTACACACGCAGGTGCAGATGCATATTTACATGCACATCACAATGCACACCTGAATCCCATTACCACATTGGCCTGAATATAAGCCTCACTTTCCCCCCCCCCCAAATTCCAACCGTGAAAAGTTAAAGTGCAGCTTAAATTTGCGACATTACAAAAATGGGCTTCTACGAATCGCTGCTGAAACAGACATACAGTAAAACAGAATGGGTGTGAGTGTCTGCAGAATTTTAAAGGTGCAGCTTATATTTGGGTGCGACTTATATTGGGGCCAATACAGTATATTTGTTAGATGCACCCTTGGGTGTCTATGGGGATGTGTATGCCTGCCCACAGATATGGGTTCTTAGGAGCAACTTGTTGTTGTTTAGTCGTTTAGTCATGTCCGAATCTTCATGACCCTATGAACCAGAGCACACCAGGCACTCCTGTCTTCCACTGCCTCCCGCAGTTTGGTCCAGCGTCATAACTTTTTTATGCCTGTTGTCTTTGTCCATGGAGTTTTTTTGGCAGGGATACTGGAGTGGCTTGCCGGTTCCTGCTCCAGGTGGATCACGTTTGGTCAAAACTCTCCACTATGACCTGTCCATCTTGGGTGGCCCTGCATGGCATAGCTCATAGCTTCTCTGAGTTATTCAAGCCCCTTCGCCACGGCAATGCAGTGATCCATGAAGGGGAGGAGCAACTAGTTGCTCATATCTAGAACTGGATATGATACTGTTTTATTATTTTATTGTGAACTTCCTCAAGGACTGGGAGAGGCAAGTTACATGGCAAGAATGCAAACTCTCTTTTTTTTTCAGTGAGGCTGAAGGAGGAAGCTGCAGTACTGCAGAGCATTCCAACTGTGACTCTGACACTGTTTCAGAAACTAATTCTTCTTGACTGAAGCAAAATTTTCTCCCCACACTCATCTACGCAGATACCGCTGCTTAGCGAATGGCATTTAAATCTTGGTGACTGATGTGAGACTACAGTATGGCTCTGCAGGAGTTTGGTTTGGGTTTGAGAGAGAAAATATCTGGCATTTTTCATTCTTTTTTCCATTTCTTCCCCATGGGAATACTAGCTAGAACCCATTTCAGGTTGGCTTCTGATGTTATCTCATACTTGCATGGTGGCTTCCAGCCCTTCAGTAGCACGTTAGAGAAATGATGTGTGGGCAGCATTCAGAAATAACACAGAGCGTATCAGGGGGAATTAGAGGCCAATGCGCTGTGGGTTAAACCACAGAGCCTAGGACTTGCCAATCAGAAGGTTGGCGGTTCAAATCCCCGCAACTGGCTGAGCTCCCGTTGCTCGGTCCCTGCTCCTGCCAACCTAGCAGTTCGAAAGCACGTCAAAGTGCAAGTAGATAAATAGGTACCACTCCGGCGGGAAGGTAAACGGCGTTTCCGTGCGCTGCTCTGGTTCGCCAGAAGCAGCTTAGTCATGCTGGCCACAACCCGGAAGCTGTACGCCGGCTCCCTCGGCGAGTAAAGAGAGATGAGCACCGCAACCCCAGAGTCGGTCACGACTGGACCTAATGGTGAGGTGTCCCTTTACCTTTACCTAATCCTGTGTCATAAAAAGCAATGTTGGGCACAATTCTCTACCACCTGCTTAAGAAGAGGTGAAACTTGTATTTGAGAAGAGAGACATAAACCTAAGAATCCTGTCTGGTCCAAAGTAGAAAGAGCACCTTCCTTATTAAAGAAGTTGGGAAAATGTGGGGCAGGATGCAAACTTCCCCCTGTCCTTCAAGTGGACACCAGCTGTGGGAGGTCAGAATGGCAGAATGGTTTTGTTTTTTTAGTTAAGCAACATCATTGTTAGATCACAATCCCCCATCTCTCTTTTATGAGTCAGACAGCATCAGCATGTGGTAACAATGACCAGCCTCGCTTTCTGAGGCACAGCTTAGTCAGTCAGCCTCTCTCCCTCTCATGTTAAAGCAGGCTGCAGTTTTGTGTATCAAGGCTCTTCTTTCCCCAATGAAGCAGGAAGAAGCGGTCTTTCTCTCACACAGGGGTGGTTAGCAGAAGTGTGTGGGCACAAGGGTGAAATGAGGCAGTCTGAGGCAGCCCCCTCAGGCGGTGGACTACAAGGGGTGCCTCTGTGGGTGAGCACACCCCTTCATCCCCAGAGAAGCAGTGGTGTTGATGGCCTCCAGATTCCAGTGAGATCTTACAGGAGATCCTGCAAAATCTTGCCATAACCCAGAAATCTCAGCCATGTAACTCCAGTAAGCAAGGCTTCAGCAGGGGCTGTGGGGAGTGGGGCAGCATCTTCACATTTAGCCTCAGGTGGCAAAATTAGATGGGCCACCGTTGGGCAGCAGCATGTGGGCAGAGGAGCAGCAGATGAGGAGATGAGAAGCGATGGCAGGCAGGCATTGGAAGTCTTCTATCTACAGTGAGTAATGCATGGTATCCTGGCACCAAATGAAGTAGAGATAATGGGGGAGGGGGGGTAAATGAATGTTGGCTGCACTCCAGGTGCAGCAGGGGTGGCAGAACTCCCAAAAGAAAAGTTGCAGGCAGTTGGGCTTCTAACTTTCAGCGTGGGCTCCCTAAGAGGCAGATTAGGAAACGCAGAGGTGGCATTTGCTACTTACGATCTATATGGAAATACGTTTTAGCTAAGTTTTGGAAGGAAGCTATGCTCACCACTATACCACCAACGCCGTTTTTAGCTAAGTTTTGAAATACATCACTGCGTGTTCTCAGGACAGGGTGAGGTGCACACTTAAATAAATAGATTCTGTTCTCCATTGTTTTGGTGTAGGAACCGATGAGGTGAGTATAATGGTGAATGCAATTTTTTAAAAGTCCCTTTGTTTCATTTTATGAATTTACTAAGCGATGTGCCCCAGCTCACTCTGTTCACCACCACCCCTACCATTCCTCCCACATTAATTCCCCTTCCCATCCCATGCAACTACTAAGCTTGTTTTTCACACACACACCCACCCACCCACCCACACACACACACACACCTCAATTCTGAAGGCACTTTGCACTCCTGTTTCCAGCTTCACCCCAATGCCTATGTCTCCTCTCCCTTCCTTTTGTGCAATGCCCCCTTGCACACCAACCACCCCCAGGACCAGATCCTGCAGCCTACTCCTCCCACACATTTCAACTACTAAGCACCCTTTTCATCTTGTTCTATGCTTCAGATCCATTCAGGCCCCTGCTTTCAACCTCAAACCCTTTACCAAACCCCCTACTTCCTCCTTTTTTGCCATCCCCTTTTCACATTCACTCCCTTTTCCCCCTCCATCCCCCGCCTTACTTTTCTCAACTCTCCCTTGCAGAAAGATCCTCCCCCATTCCACCTCTTCTGTTTCCTGTTGCCAGCCCCCTTTGCATGCTCACAGCATTATCACCTCCCTGTCCTTTTTACTACCTCCCCCTTTCTCCTTTTCCCAACTCTCCTTTGCACACAGGCCACCCCTATTTCCATGCTGCTGCCTCTTTCTCATTCTGCAGCATGCTGATGTATGTTGCTGTATCTTTAAGACAAATAGCCTCTTAAGAGCAAGCCTGTCAGTTAGCTTGCTCAATTAGAGAATGTCATGCTCAACTGATAAATGTTGTACATATATTTTAGTCACAAGCAAACACCCATGCAGTTTCTAAACAACGTTGAATCTGTAACTTCCTGTTGAAGACAACACATGGTACCAGGAGTGAAATACATTGTGGGAAGGTAAAGGTAAAGGGACCCCTGACCATTAGGTCCAGTCGTGACCGACTTTGAGGTTGCGGCACTCATCTCACTTTATTGGCCGAGGGAGCCGGCGGCGTACAGCTTCCGGGTCGTGTGGCCAGCATGACTAAGCCATTTCTGGAGAACCAGAGCAGTGCACGGAAACGCCGTTTACCTTCCTGCCAGAGCGGTACCTATTTATCTACTTGCACTTCATGCTTTCAAACTGCTAGGTTGGCAGGAGCAGGGACCGAGCAACGGGAGCTCACCCCATCACAGGGATTCGAACCGCCAACGTTCTGATTGGCAAGTCCTAGGCTATGTGGTTTAACCCACAGCGCCACCCGCATCCCGTGGGAAGGTACTATAGAATATTTGAGGGCTCTTCATCCTGTGTATCTCTCACATGAAGCTTTTGATGAATGGAATAGGGAGAAGTTTCAAACAGCCATTTCCCCACTGTACTTAACAATGACAGAAATTTGAGTAAAACCTAAGTGGAGCAACACTGAGGTGAAAATGTGGTTTTGAACAACAGCAGAGATTTGAGGAAAGCAGAGGCGGAGGAGCACTGTTTTTTAAAAAAACAAAAACAGTGAGAAATAGCAGAGATAGTACAATGCAGAAGCTAACACTCAGAAAGCTAACATTGAAAGCCTTTTCCAACTTCCTTCTCGTTGTACTCGAACCCTGTTTTAAACTGCCCCTTGGGTCACCTGCTGCTGACTCTACTCAAACCTCTGCCATTGTTTTAAATCACTACTTTTTCTCTCAGCATTTCTCCACCCCTGCTTTATTCAACCTTCTGCTATTATTTAAAACCACCATTTCTCTCTGTGTCACTCCATCACCGCTTTACTCAGACCTCAAACAATGACAGTTTGAAAATGCCATTTTCCTCTCATTGTCTCTCCACCTCCACTTTACTCAAACGTCTGCTATTCAAACCAGCCACTTTTTTCCTTTCAGTGTTTCTCCCTTCTCACTGTACTCAAACTTCTCCCTCTTCCATTCCTCAGCTGCCTCATGTGTGAGAGATAAAGGATTCGGAGCCCACAAATGTTCCAATGTATGAAGGTATTTACTCAAACCTTTGCTGTTGTTTCAAACTGCCATTTCCCTCTCAGTTTGCAACCTTACATTTTTATGTATATAGGAAGATTTAATTCACTTCTGTCCTGCTCTTCAATTCCAAATTGACTCAGAAAACAAGGAGAGAAAAAAACACAAAATATAATAATTATAGAATGGCAGAATGTTAAACCACCCAGATATAGAACCTTTATGAGCACCCGGGGCAAAACCTCTACCTAATTAAATGATATTAGCACTCTTCCCTGTTTATTTTGATAGCTTTTCGAAAGAGCAGCTTGTGTTTGCTTTCTGTTTGCCCTGATTTATCAACTTTTAGCCAAAAGCGAAAACCATAATATATAACATAGGGCAAGGGCAAACAGAAGGATGTAGAGTAAGGACTGCTTACTGTAACAGATTTCTGTTGGCCAAATACATCCTTGGTGATCAGCTTCAGACTGCAAGAGGAACTGAGTGTGTGAGGCAGAAAAACAACACCCTTTTCATAGATAAAGAGAGAGAGAAAACTGTATTTTAGTAATGTAATATTGTTATGTATACTCTCATGGTTTCAGATACATGTTGTTAGGGAACATCATTTAGGGTGCGATCCTACAGTCCCTGGGAAGGTATTCCAGGCACCGTAGGTTATTGCAGACCTCCCTCTTCATGGGTGAAGGAAGTGGTCTATCCCCAGAGATCTATCCCTCCACTGTTATTGATGGAAGCAGGCAGAAAAGGGCATATCATGGGTGAATCAAGGAAGGCTTTGTTCCTCTGACACACACCTGACAAAGGAGGGAAAATACATCAGCCTTGAAGCTGGCATCCTATGCTAAATTTGCCGGGCATTGTTTCTTTAAACTAAGTCCTACTTTAAAGGTGATTCTTAGCAGGCAAATACTTTCAGATCTGCAACTTTGGGCAGCAGGTATTCCATCAGGCCACAGCAGGGGGAGAGAAGACAAGCAGGAAACATCTCATTGGCTCTGCTGAAGGGACAGCTCCCTTTGCCTTTTCTTCTTGAATTGTTTCTTTTCAAGCTGGTCGTTCTAAAAACTTTGGAATTTTAAGAACTGGCTTCTGAAATGGGTTTGTTTTCTTCTTCCCACCTGATTCCCTTTTCATTTTGCGTTCCGTCTTTCAGATTCTGAGCAGGCAGGGGCTGCCTTCTTTCTTTCTGATTTTATATAAGCTGCTTTGGGAGCCTTTCCAGCTGGGTTAAAGATGCTTTAAATAAACAATAATAAATGAAATTATTGCCTGCAAAAAAAAACCAAAACAAAAAAAAAACCCTAAATGGTCAAAGGGTATCTTTTTCAGTACCCATAATAAACACAACATATTTTGGGTTCGTTGGCCACAACAGAGTGCAGGCAGCTTTTTCACAAAAGGGTGATCTCTGCCAGTAATTCTCAGGCTCTAGGGTCATCACTGGTGCACACCGTATGCCCTAGTTGTAAGGAAGAGGACTGTACTTGGCAGGTAATAACTGTTTAGATGCCAACTGTAGCTCAGGTTTTAGAGAGACTGGGTACCTTGTTGTGATGATCATTACTCTTGACACCAACAATGTTATGTGTTAATTGCTGGAAGTGAGGCGAGGGAACAGTGATGCGGAGCATTTCATTGCAGTTTATTGGAGGCAGAATTAAGCATATAAGAAATGTTGAGTAGAAGCTATGATGAGTTCGGTATTTCTGAGACAATACACGATAAATGTGCTTTCCCTCGTTATTGCGTGCAAAGAGAAAATCTAGTTGTGATATTTAAATCGGGTCCTTTTCTTGCATTTCTACAACATGCAGGCAATATCCAAGCCATGCTCAGAATTAGATCAGTGGACGTAAATCTATTTCATAGGGGACTCAGCTACATTAGTAAAAATAAAACGTTATAAATGCGTTCTGACACCAGATGGTGATGTGGAGCTGAAATAGGAACTCTATTAAATTTTCCATTGTTACCTTTAAAATCGTTTTTCCCCAGAGCATTTTCAGAGTGTTTTTTATAGCTGTGTAGATGCAGCCAGGGTCTACTCTATTACTCCTATACGTGTGTGTGAGTGTGTTCACATGACCATATTTCCAAGGATACAACTGAATGAAAAAAAGAAGTAATGCTTGTTTAGGTGAACTGATCCTCTCTGCATTTAGTATTTAAGTGATACCATTAGTGTACATAGTAGTTTGTACAGTTACACAGGCATGAAAGAACTACCAAACTAATACAAAGGACTAAGCTAAATGTGACATTAAATGTGTGATTGTGTTGAGTTGCCTAGGCTGTTCCTTGTAAATAACAGCTGTGTGGAGGATGAAAGAAGATAATCAGTACTGGTATGACAGCACTCTTACCCATTCACCAAAGTCCTGATGGAAATTTCCACCCACCAGCAAATCTGCTCTTTACCCCGTGAAAGGAAACTGCCCTTACCAGCAAAGGAAGCTTTCTTCCTGGGGCTGATAGCAGCTGTGGTAGGGTTTACTTAAAATAATGATGATGATGATGATGATGATGATGATGATGATAATGTCCCATCTAAGTTTAGCTCAGTCAGCTGGGGAAATACAGTGGTACCTCAGGTTACATACACTCCAGGTTACAGACTCTGCTAACCCAGAAATATTACCTCGGGTTAAGAACTTTGCTTCAGGATATGAACAGAAATCGTGCAGCGGTGGCGCAGTGGCAGCAGGAGGCCCCATTAGCTAAAGTGGTGCTTCAGGTTAAGAACGGACCTCCAGAACGAATTAAGTACTTAACCCAAGGTACCACTGTAATGTTATCTTCTAGGTCAAGAGAGCTCAACCTCTGTAGTATGTTGTCACTTTTCACACAGCATGGGCAAATGTGGCCAGATTCTCCATTAAATGCCAAGACCACGTGACCCTCCAGTTCCCAGAGTAACTAGCCAGACAAGACAGCAGCATATAGTTTGGGAGTAAAATAGGCCACAACTTTTATTGGGTCTACTCTACATGTGAACAGTTATTCATAGGCATTGGGTAAGCCACATTATTCCACTCCAGCCCTCCTTCTGCAAGTGCATCTAAGGGTAAACCCAACTTGGGAGCCTATGACCTGCATCAAATAGGGGTACCCACCCACCCCACTCCACCCTCTGTAGTGTGCTGTGTGTAAACTCCCACTCCCCAGTCTTAGTGTTGGCACTTGTAACACAAGCACAATTGTGTGCGAATGAGGCCGGATTTTCTGTTCCAGGACTTTGAACATCTGCAACATCATCCTTCCTCCTCTCTCCCTTCCTTCTATACCTCCCTTTTGCACCATTCTCTGATGCTGTAGTATGAACAGAAGAAGCAAAGTGCTTCCTATAAGGCCACTTCTTGGAACAATGGTCACAGCCAACCAAGAGTGCTGACGCATCCTTTCATGCGCCAATGGCTGCCAGGAACCTTGTATCATCACCAACAAAGGTTCCAAATTTTGAGTCATGCCTTGTTACTTAAAAAAAAAATTTAAAATTAAAATCCGTGTTAAGAGTTTTAGGGCAACCAATTCCGTCCTATTGTCAGTTTGTGCTTGTGAGTGTAGAAGGAAACTGAATTCTTTTTAATAATGCTCACATGTACCGTAGTTTGTTTTTTTCCCCAACCAATACTGCTGATCATTTGGCCAATTGTAGCGCCATTTCTGTTCTATTACAAGTCCATATTCCCCCCCCCCCAAAAAAAAGGATGCATTTGTATTAGTTTCTGAAATGATTGATAAATGTAACTGGGACACTGCAGAACTCCTAAACCAATTATACTATTACCGTCTCCATGTGAAAATTCAGGTAGTCTTGTAATATATAATGCTTACTGATTCCATCTGGCTTATAATGCATCTAGAGAAGTTGGAATTGCTGTTTTAAGTGAACCATCCTTATATAGTCCTTTAATGTCAATTCAGATGTTAAACCTGAAGTATATTGGGATTCATCTACTTAACAGACATGGTCAAAGGAGACCTTTGAAATTCAGGCTTTATTTACTTTGCATGTGCATTAAGGATCCATTAGCTGTTTTTGTTGTTTTTTGTTTTGCAGTGTAGGGATTTTCCTTTTGCCATTAAGCAAAAAACAAAAACAACAAAACCCAACCTTTTCCCCCAACACTTGCAATAAAACAAAGATTTCCAGTGGTTTCCCTGCAGATCTTCCTTCCTTCCTTCTTTTCGCAATTTGATTTCAAACAAAATGGTCACAACCAAAAGACAGTTTTCGACACCCCCTTTCCCCCCTAAATCATTCTAATATCTCACTGGTCTTTCTGCTTGGAAGTTCTAAGTCTTTTTCATTGAACGTTCCAACAATTTCTTTTTTTCCTCTCTCTTACGCAATCGAAGGTAGTTGTTACCTTTTCTCTTCTCACTCCCTCTTTCCTGTCCTTTCTTCATCTCCTCTTTTCTCTCTTCCCTCCTTTCCCCTCTCCATAGATATCCCTGTCTCTCTCTCTCTCTCTCTCTGATCCTTCCCCATTCCTTTAAAATGAATCGGCACACGCTTCCACCCTTCTGATCCAGCATCGCTTCTCTGCTCTGCTCATACCTTCTACCTCCCTCTTTTCCTTTTGCACTCCTCTGATGTTCTTCATCTCCCGCTTTTGCCCGAGTGTATTAGGTCTGGCACTAACGAGCAGGCCTTCTTCAAGGCATCCTGCCAATGGGTGGAGATTGCAGACGCTCTAGTCTCTCGGAGGAGGTGGGGGTGGGGAGGATGTGCTCTTCTCTGTCCAAATTCACATTTGAAAACCCAGCCTGCAAAAACCATAAAGAAAGAAAGAAAAACCTCTCAGCAGCATAAAAGGTGCACCATAAGCAGTTTTCCTCAGCACTTGGTGTTCCCCCCCCCCACCCAACCTCCCTCTGTTGCCATGCTGATTTTTGGCTGCATACGGTATATTTGTGACACTGTTTCATCTCTTTCCGGTCTTAAGCATATTTCCAAAATATCAAATCCATTAAGAGGAATTAAGAGCATATGCTGCGGTTTCCAACTATAACAAGCATGTGGGCTCTCAGGAGTACTCTGCAAGAGCCACATACTGTAGTGGAAACGTGGTGTCTCCATCCCCAACCCCCAATCCCAACCCCAACTATCTGCTATATTTTTTTTCTGCCTGCATTTTGCAGAGGAGAATGCAAGGCAGGGTTTTGCTCTGACCTGATTCTGAAAATATCTTCACAGGATCAACCCAGCTGAAATCGAGTCACTGAATTAGACCCTTTTGTTAATTAACCAATGTGTTCCCCCTAGGATTCTGTAGCAGGTTAGCATTCTTATTTTTTGTAATTAATAAAATATTGTTTGAAGTAAAACGCTGTGCCCTCCAATAACACTTCAGTTTGCTTGGAGTGTTTTGTCTGTGTGGTTTTTTTTATATAAAAAAAGATCAAATAGCTTTTAGAACGGCTCAGCGCTTTGTCTCAAGTAGCTGGCATATCAATAAGCTATTTTTAGGACACCAAACTATTGTGCATTGCTGCGGGGCAATCTCCATTCATTCCAGTGGGATTATATGAGAACCCTATGGTCAGGTCCCTGTGTCTTTTGACAGCTCCGCAACAAGCAGAAATCCACAATTTCCCTGTCATTAGATCTGCATGCCAGGAAAAGCTTTATCCGATCAATTTCGATTGGTTATGCCACCCACCGAAATTGGGTTATTGGGTTGTTTTTGTTGTATTTTGATTCCGTATTTTGTGGTTATTATATTCTGATGTTTTCCTGTGAACCGCCCTGAGACCTGCGGGTATATAGGGCAGTATATCAATTTAACAAAGGGTAATAAATAAATAATAATTAATGGTCTGGAAGTCCTGCCAGAGGAAAAACAGATACTGTTCTGAACCACAGGCAAATCTCACTGAAGGAAATGGAGTGTGCACAGCAGCAAGGTGGGTTGATGGATTGTGTCTTGGAAATCCAAGGGCTCGTTCTTTTAAAAGTTCTTTTTAACAACGTAGTACTGTCATTTGTTTGCATCAGAAAGAGTTGGTGGAGGAAGTGTTCCTTCCCTGCTTAATAATTTCTGTTCTTCATATTTTCCTTCCTTCCTTCCTTCCTTCCTTCCTTCCTTCCTTCCTTCCTTCCTTCCCTGCCCATTTCCTTATGCAGTACTTCCTTATGCAGGAGAATAAATGGTAATTAAAATGAGCAGGATGAAAAGATGGAGCAGCCAGTGCTTGTACCACCAGGACCTGACAGCTTCCACTACTTCACTAGAGAGTCTCTTGCAGCTATTGAGCAACGCATTGCTGCAGAGAAGGCTAAGCAGTCCAAACAAGACCGTAAAGACGACGACGAAAATGGCCCAAAGCCCAGTAGTGACTTGGAGGCTGGAAAATCACTGCCATTTATTTATGGAGACATACCTCCTGGCATGGTGGCTACTCCCTTGGAAGACCTGGACCCATTTTATCTTAACCAAAAAGTGAGTTTTTCATATCAAGCATTTTACACTGTCCCTTTCCTTTTCCATTTCCTTGCAGTCAGGCACATAGCCTACAATTTTCCCATGTGCCTTCCTGGGATCTCTGTTACTTGTGATCTACCAGGTTTGAAAACCAGCATTTCTGGGTAAGGACAATTGATTGCACTGCAAGGATGCTTCTCATATTTTCTGAGACCATTGATTAGCTGGGTGGTTGAATTGTTTGCTGACAACAATTATTCTACTATCTATCTATATCTATCTATCTATCTATCTATCTATCTATCTAAATAAATAAATAAAAGCAGCAGTTTTTTTAAAAAACATACATCATAGCCTGGGTAGTGCATAATGGAGGTCTTGGGCTACCCAGATGGCAAGACCTCTCTTTCAGTCTCACTGATCTGGTCCAAAGGAAAGCAGAGAAGTATTTTAGGCACCAGCTTGGGTGCTGCATGAGTTGCCAGAAGGAGGTGTACAAGGCAACATCCAACTGCCTTACGGACTCCGCTCCAGATTACTGTAGGTTTTACTCCTTAGCCTTCTCTTCTCCCAAAGATATCCTGCAAGGCAGTGGAAGTTTAGGATCAGAGTTTTCCTTCTCCTAGATGGGCTACCTTCTCAGGTTGACAAGCTCCATCAGCCCCTCATTTCCCTCTGCAGCACATGCAGAAACCACCTTCTTGACCATTGGACCCATAGTTAGTCTTGTCTGCTCAATCCTCTGGAGCCTGTATTCATCAGCCATCCTCACCTGGTTTAGCCAGCCTGTCAAAGCCGTTTCCTGGGGTGTGGCCTCTGTCACATGTTGACAGCTTCTAGGAGCCACAGGTGAAATCTGAGTGTGGGGTGGGGTGTGGGATGTTAGGAGAGGTGTAGTACCTCTTGTGAGGTACACATCATGCTCCTTCCCTGGGTAGCTTGTCTAACTGAAATGAAGAAGAATATGCTCACTGAAACCAAAGGCATCTTGGTCAGATGGTATGGTCAAATCACAGCAATCAAAAAGATTCCTTGTGAGAAAATGGAATAATGTTAAGGATGTTCTGTGCATGGACATACAAAGCAGCTAGTTATGGGTGCCACACCTGATCTATGGAATGCTGGCTTGAGCATGGCACTTATTCTCTCATGACATTTTAAGGACATCCTAGGGGGAAATGACACTTGTTTTGAAATAGTCAAACTGTACAAGTTAGGAAAACCAATACAATAAACTTGGCAATGGGTAATTGTTCAGTGGTAGAATACTAACTGTGCTAACATAAGATCCCAGATTCGGTCCTAGGCATCTCAAGATAGGACTGGGAAGGACTGCCATCTAAAACCCCTAGTGAGTATAAGACACATTTGTTCCTTTGGTTAGTTATGAATTTCCTCACCTTTGCTGGTTGCATGTACACAGGAACAACAGCTGTGGCAAGGTATTCTCCGGAGTCAGTTATTCCATTGCTAATTGCTGTTGTTAAATTGTCCAAGGACATTTTCACAGAGGAAACAAATTCTACCGGTTGGGAAGAAGCAAAACTTTTTAGAGGGGGTGATGGGCTTGTTTATCCTGCATACCTGTTTCTCCTCTTTGAAATTGGAAAGGGAAATTCCCAACTCTGCAAGATATGTTCATGATATTATTACGATGAAGGTGCGTATGCCTTCTCATGTTGATATGCAATATTGCATTTGACTCAAATGATGCACACATCAGCCTTTGAAGTACTGCAGTTTGGGGTTTCTTAAAAGCACTTTTGTAGACATTGCTTTGCAAGCGTCCATACCAGCATGCTCTGTAGACGGCGTGAGCAGCTGTTAAATCATTGCCAGATTTACACACAGAGGTTGGGGCTAGGGCACATTAGTTTCTTTGCTCCCTCCCCTTTTGATGCCCACATCATGCCTTAAATTTTTTTTAAAAATCCTGCAAATTTATTGATGTGCCAGAAGTCTGCTCATAACAAACTAATGCTCAGTTAGTTTTACTGTGCTGAGTTCATGCCCAGAGGCTTCCTTCTCTTGTACCATGCAGGTGACTTGGTGACTACCTTTCTCCTTGGGGACCAGCCACTTTAGCTTGTATCCCACTATTGACTACTCATTGTAGAGCCATTGAAATTAATGGTTCTGAACCATTTTTATTTGAATGAGTCTACCCTGAGTATGACTAACAGTGAACACAACCCTCTGTGTACATTCAGAGGCTTCCTTTCCTTGTACCATGCAGGCAACTCTAGCAAGGCACTCTAAGTATGCCCAGAGGCTGCTTGTCCTGGCACTTTGCATGGTGAATCACCAACTGTCGTGTCTGTTATATTGCAAAGCATTGTGCTATGGTATCCTCCGAATATCCCTGCCCTGGCACCAGGGAGGCAGCAGACATCACATAGTTTTAGTTATCAAATGAAGAGTGCAAAAAAAAAGGGCACTTCAGGCTTCTGATATATCTGCTCCCTGTTACATCCAATAATTCCCCTGGAGTTGTTGTGGTTGATTTCTTAAAGCTATGTTTTGTTAAGGAGCAGCATGCAAAATGGGCAGTTCTGATCTGCACCAAACTGCCACCATAAGCAGTCAAATAATATGGTTCTTGGAGGGCAAAGTTTATAGTGACTGGAGCATTCAGTTGATTAAAGCTTTGGGATTTTGATAAACTGGGATGGTTGCTTAAAAAGTAATAAATACTATAGCAAAAAGAGCCCTTTCCCAATTCATTTGAGCACTTGAGTACAGAGGAGAAAGAGTTAATGGCGGCTGTTTCTGCCCATCCTTTAAAAGAACAAACACTTAATGGAGGCTGTTTCTGCTCTTCTTCTAAGGAGTAAAAGAGTGAAACATATGCAACCCACCAAAGACTGAAACATCAGTATACTCGTGTACCTGGGAGGGAAAATACTTGTTGCCTTCAAGTTTGTCCAGAATACCAAATGGCTTGGGTACCTCTCAGGTTAATCTCTGAGGAAGTGTAGGGAGAGGGCTATGTAGGTGCAGTTCAGCAACATCCTAAGACCCTCCCCAATAGAAGGTTCTCAGAGATGGCCTTCACGCACAAGGCAAGAGGTGCTTCAAAATGTGTTGTAAAATGTGAGCCAGCTATTAACTTTTCTGCTGAAAGGCGTCTGAGTAGAACAGCAAACAAACGATATAACAACAATATGAAGAGGAAAATGCATCTGCGAAGGGCAACGAATACTCTTACATAGTAAATAATGTCCTGCTTATCAGGTAAGTTATAACAATACAGCATTTGACAGGAAAGGAGGTGTTCACAGTGACTGGTTTTTTTAATCACTGGGGGAAATTAATAATGAAAGATGATTGTAGAAGTGCATGACTTTAAGTTGCTCTCACCTTTTCTTCTTTCTTCCAGACTTTTATAGTATTGAATAGAGGAAAGGCAATTTTCCGATTCAGTGCCACTCCTGCCCTATACATTTTAACTCCTTTCAACCCTATTAGAAAAATATCTATTAAGATTTTGGTACATTCATATCCTTTTCCAGTTGTTGTTTTTGAAACTGTTCACTTGTTTTCATAAGATAGCAATCAACAAATGTGTTCTTCGGTTTCCTCGTGACCATCCCTGTTTCTAATTTTACATGATTAGGTCTAAAATGAAAATGTTTCAAACTTGCTTAACAAAATTCTCAAAAGACTTTCTGAAATCACCTTCCTACCCTGTCACAAATACCGATGGAATAGATTAGTTTAAAGCAAATAGAGCACACAGGTTATTCCATTCCTCTAGTTGGGTATCAAAGCTCTACTGTACATATGGTGCTCCCACAAATCTGATTAACACTTACCTCAGTGACAGCTGTCATTGGAGCTTCTGCATGGGTAAGATGCATGTGCATTGAAAGGTATAAGGTAAAGGTAAAGGAGCCTTGAACGGTTAAGTCCAGTCAAAGGCGACTGGGGTGCGGCACTCATCTCGCTTTTCAGGCTGAGGGAGCCGACATTTGTCCACCGACAGCTTTCTGGGTCATGTGGCCAGTATGACTAAACTGCTTCTGGCACAACAAACCACCGTGACGGAAACCAGAGCACATGGAAACACCGTTTACTTTCCTGCCACAGCAGTACCTATTTATCTACTCACACAGATATGCTTTCAAACTGCTAGGTTGGTAGAAGCTGGGACAGAGCAACTGGATCTCACCCCGTCGCACGGATTTGAACCACTGACCTGATTAGCAAGCCCAAGAGGCTCAGTGGTTTAGACTACAGCGCCCCCCACGTTACCATTTGTGTGTGTGGGTTTGTTTTGTTTCTGAAATAATTTTTATTTGATTTTACATGTATAAAATTATAAAAATAACACAATACATATTCACAATTAAGAGATTCCTCTGAATCTCTGGACTTCTCACCTGCCCCTCCATGGGTTCTGTTATTAAATCTTTTCTGCTTCATCTTTTCCAGTACTCCATATTTTTTTATAACTTCTTTATCTCCATGATACCCGTTACATTGCAAGTGTTGTTGCAATCCTGCTAATGTTTTCATCTGTTTACAATGGTCTCCAAGATAAATTATAAAAAATTTCCCATTCCTTATTAAAGTTTTGGTCTTCTTGGTTCCTGAGCTTTCTGGTCAGTCTTGCCATTTCGGCACCCACGTTACCTTTTGAACTTTATATGTGCTATATAATTGGTGTGAACTGCCATTCAGCTACTGTAGTATGACACCATTGATAAAATCCTTTAAAATGTTGTGTCCTTGGAACATGATCCTGGAAGATGCTAGTCTTACCATTTAAGCACCCAGCTGCAAGCCCAATCAGAGGGGGAGTGGCCAGGTGGTTAGTGTTAATGCTGTGTCCAATGCTTTGTCAAAATAGAGAAGGATGTTCAGCAGCAGTAGTATTTTTCTTAGGTCATGAAATGGTCTAAATGTATTACAGTGGTACCTCTGGTTGCGAACGGGATCCGTTCTGGAGGCCCGTTTGCAACATGACCAGAATGCAACCCGTGTCTGTGTGTGCGTGGGTCGCGATTTGCTGCTTCTGCACATGCATGTGACGTCATTTTGCGCATCTGCGCATGCGTGAGCTGCGAAACCCGGAAGTAACCCATTCCAGTACTTCCGGGTCGCCACGGGACGCAATCTGAAAATGCTCAACCTGAAGCAAACATAACATGAGGTATGACTGTACTTTGTTTACCTGGAATGGTTCATCAGTGACAAATCAGATGCACATATATCAGCCACCAATGGAAGACCTTCTTAAAGCTACAATCCTAATTATATTTACCTAGGAGAAAGGCCCGCTGCACGCAATAGAACTTACATCTGAGTAAACATGCATAGGATTGTGTTGTAAGTCGGCTAAGACTAGCAGACGTTCTCTACACAATAAACCATTGATTTAAAGTAGAGTTTCCTACAGATTGTAGGAGTTTGTATCATTCGTTCTGCACTACTGTAAGCCTTTCAACTTTGGATGGAGGAAATCACCTGATGCAGTGCTGTGCTGTGCCAAAATCTTCTCCTGCGCTTCGACCATTCTCCACCAATTTTATGACAAAAGAAATTGAATTCCAAGATCAGGAAAGGGGGAGAATTTTGGGGGGAGAAATTCTCATGGGTTGGGTGGATGCAAGACATTTGTTGTACTTTCCCACCTTCCAAAATGGTCAAGAAGTGTTTGTGTGCGTCCTTCCTTTCACTTTACAAATCTCTCCAGTTGTTTGCATTCTCCAATAAGGATGGAGGAGAAATTCAACACAGTTCACATTTCAAGGTGAGTCTACCTAATCCACAATTTCTGAAATAATATGAGAACAAAAACACAGCCTTCCTTCAAATTCCAGCTTTCTGAATTTTGCAATGCAGTTCTCCAACCAAGTAGCACAAACAATCCCATCCTGGATTTTGTGGTTGTGTTTTTTGTAATTGCAAGTATTTATGTATTTACATATTTGCCAAATAGTTTTTATTAGTCTTCCAAATTTTAACCAATCAATACCAAATTACATCAAATTTAATACATTTTTCCAAAAAGTTGACTCTTCTTCCTAGCTGTGTCCCTATTTTCCCCAATTTACTGCTTTGTATTACAAATTTATATCCCAATTCACATTTCAACCCTTATATCTAATCTTAAATGTCACATTTTCCAATTTAATTCTTGTTCTTGCGTTCTTGCGTTCGCTTCAGGATGCGAACGGGGCTCTGGAACGGATCCCGTTCGCATCCAGAGGTACCACTGTATGCATCAGTGCTAGATTGCACCATTCTAATTCAAGAAGTCAACCAATGTTACACTTTTTTTTTAGCCCCACCAATTTCAGTGAGCAAAAGAAGTTAAACACTTGCTTCCTCCTTTTTGTAAGCTCCTTGGCTGAATGAAGTATAAAAGTTTGCTTTCGACTGGCTCAGAAAGTAAGCTCAACTGGTTGAGACTGTGCTTTTCCCGTTCTCATGGTTGACAAAACTCTACCTCAAAAAATTCCAGAATCAAATGATGCTTTGTAAGACCAATATATTACTTGTGTTGTGGTGTATCTTGCTGGTGAGGATCCATATTTATTCAAATATACCTCACTGTGCTGTTGGCTAATATGATAAAAAATGCAGCTAGGAAAAAAAATGCAATTTAGCAGGGAAAATTAAGTTTGTAGAATGAAATATATTTGGTTTGGAAATTCATAGTTTGTGGTGCCATCATGTGGTCATGTTTTATGTTGTGTATGGATAGATGCGGGTGGCGCTGTGGGTTAAACCACAGAGCCTAGGACTTGCCGATCAGAAGGTTGGTGGTTTGAATCCCGCGGCGGGGTGAGCCCCCGTTGCTCGGTCCCTGCTCCTGCCAACCTAGCAGTTCAAAAGCACAAAGTGCAAGTAGATAAATAGGTATCGCTTTGGCGGGAAGGTAAACGGTGTTTCCGTGCGCTGCTCTGGTTTGCCAGAAGTGGCTTAGCCATGCTGGCCACATGGCCCAGAAGCTGTACGCCAGCTCCCTCGGCCAATAAAGCGAGATGAGCGCCACAACCCCAGAGTCGGCCATGACTGGACCTAATGGTCAGGGGTCCCTTTACCTTTACCTGTGGATAAACAATGAACTTTCGACATTGTAGTGCAGAGTCAAACTATGGAACTTGGTCCCCCAGGAGACAGTGGTGGCTACTAACTTGAGTGTCTTTCAGAGGATTAGACAGAGGAGAGGGCTATCGATGGCTACCAATCATGATGACTATGTTCTGCCTCCATTGTTGGAAGCAGCAGTGCTTCTGAATACCAGCTGCTGAAAACCACCGGAGAGGAGAGTGCACTTGCGCTCATGTTCTGTGTTATGTTGTGGGTGAACATATCAGACGACACAGCGATTCTTCAAACAGCTCTTGTTTATTCATAGGTCAGGACAGAACTGAACTGAAGGGTTCAGTCAGCCTGCTTATATAGAGCTCCACTACAACGCTACTGTAACAACTATCCAATCACTGAACGTCATTTTCGATCCCTTATTTGCATATCTATCTACAGTATCCCCCTGCTGGCCCAGGGTGAGAACTTCAGTACATAACATTCTGCTTCCTAGTTTCCCACAGGCATCTGGTTGGCCACTGTGAGAACAGGATGCTGGATTCGATGGCCCATTGGCCTGATCCAGCAGGCTATTTTTTTGTTCTTAGGTTTTTATTAATTAAAGATGGGTTGTTATTTTTTAGCTTGAGCCAGAAGAAATCTGACCCTAAGTCAACATGGCGCCTTACTGAAGTCATTGCACTCCAGTTCCCATGATTCCCTGCCAGCATGGCCAATGGTCAGGGATGATGGGAACTGGATTTCAGCCACATCCGGAGGGCACCCCATTGGCTACCCATGTTGTATGCAAATACTCTTCTATTTTTGGCACACCCTATCCAGTTTGTGACTTTCAGCATCTACATTCATTTTGCTGGAACTTCAAGTTCAATGGATAGCACCAGTTTTGCACAGCAGCTGCATCCTTTTAAAATACTTTGCTATTAACATCCCGTATTGAGTACACTTGTTTTCTTACTATTTGAAAGCTCTACTGGGGTCATTCTATATATTTTCATATTCACCTTAGCTATTGGAATTTTCACTACACCTGCGACCGTTTAGTGATTGTGCTACTTGCAATATTTTTTAATTAAAACAAAAACAAATTTTCAGAGGCCTCAGTTTCTGCTGTGGCTGCCTGAGGCATATCTATATGGGTTCTGAGATAGTTCTGTCCAAGGAATATTGACTCGAGTGAGTAATGGTCTTTGGTGGAAATGAATTCTATTGTTTCCCCTTACCTAAATAATGCCTGCCCTTATCTACATTTACTATAGTCCTGGATTTCAAAAAAATAAGAAGTTAATGTATTGTCCTATAGTTGCTTTTTAAACAAATGTATTGATTTAATAAAAACAGAACATCCCATTAATTTTGTGTTTTGTTGATCAATAATTATATGATTTCCCACTGTATTTTCCTTAATGATATAATCTACATTATTCAGCATGCTCATTATGTGCACTATTTTGACCAACTGCGTATTTATGACCCTAAGTAACCCTCCTGAATGGACAAAGAATGTAGAGTAAGTTGAATACTATTAATATGCATGTTTGCATGCTTTGTTGTGGACTGAATTCTACTGGAGCTAATAATGTTTTTAAGACAGATGTAAGGTGCAATTTGATGGTCCCTGGAAGGGAATTCCAGAGGACGTAGGATAGATCAGTTCTATTCCTCAAGGACAGAGATTCCCTCTCCCTGCAGCAGCAACAACAACAACAACAACAACAACAACAACAATAATGTATTTATACCCCGCCACTCTGGGCGGCTACCAACCAAATATTAAAATACAGTAATACATCAAACATTAAAAGCTTCCCTGAACAGGGCTGCCTTCAGATGTCTTCTAAAAGTTTGGTAGTTGTTGTTCTCTTTGACATCTGGTGGGAGGGCGTTCCACAGGGTGGGCGCCATTACCGAGAAGGCCTTCTGCCTGGTTCCTTGTAACTTGGCTTCTTGCAGTGAGGGAACCGCCAGAAGGCCCTCGGCGCTGGACTTCAGTGTCCGGGTAGAACGAAGCTCTGGCCTAACCAATATCAGAGCTCTAGTTTTGGTATGGTCAGGGAGCAGCTTGGACTGAAAGGATTCAGAGTCTCTCCTGGGTCCCTAATATGACTCATGGGCCCCTAATACCACCCCAGGAGGGAAAATTAGACATATTATTCCCCTTCCAACATAAATGCATCAAAAAATGAGAGCAGGAATGGCTTAAGAAATGCAAGAGCCTTCAGCCAACTCCATCCTCACTTCTGCCCTGCCAACCTGAGCTCAGCAGGGCATTGGCTAAAGTAGTGAAACTGTTTTCATACTTCTCAGCCACTCATTTAAGGATTGCATCCTGTAGAATGTGGCTAGGATGCAGTGAGCTCACAGGAGTGCAGAGCTGAAGGGGATCCACCTCTTCTTGCACAGTCAAGGCCTGTTCAGGCATTATATTTACAGATAAGGAGAACAAGCATGTAGGGAACTGGGCTGTGCCAAGTAGTCCCTCCTCCTGGCACCCACACATGCAGCGCAAACATCTGAAGGCAGGGAGGGTGCTTCTACCCATACATACTAGAACCCCTGTTTCTTAAGGTTCTACACAATATGGAAGTCTAAGAACAAAGCTGCCTTTGTACTGTATGCTTGGATGTCGGGCACATGGGCCACTTGGCGTGGCCCAGGTCCATACTCATACGTTTTACTTAATTGTAAGTTTAATGCTTAAAGAAGACTTACTGCTCAAGAGAATGGGCTGTCAGTGGTTGCAGTGGACCCTTCTTCCTGCTATGTATAATTCTCTTTATGCCACAAGAGGTGATGGCCACTAGCTTAGACAGTTCAAAAGGGGAACAGATCTACCAATAGAGGGCTAGGTCTATGGACAGGCATTGTCCAATAGTCGCTAAAAGGAAACTCCGTGTTCAAAGACAGCATGGCTCTGAAAGCAGATACCTGAGACGAAGGATGACTTGACAGTCTTAGAAAAAGATTTGTTTGTTTATTTAAAAACACAACATTTTAATTAACAATGAATATTTTGACTATTTCGCCCAGGTATACATTCACAGGAATATATACATTTGAATCACTTATAAAAATACTTGCGAGAGGATTTTGTATAGATGGTTTCACCTTTCTTCGGGATCCCTGGAACTGGCTGGATTTCACTGTCATTACATTTGCGTAAGTTTTACGGTCCTTTCTTGCCCATCCCCTTTTTGGTTTTGGTTTTGGTTTTTTTGCATGGAGAGCATACAAAAACCTATGATGTTTATGGTAATACGATCTGCTTTTATCAATCGGGGTGGAGAAAATAGATCCTTCAATGACTAATGACTGGATGCAATTTTCTAGTGACTGGTGCATGTTAAACCGTATAATACTGTTATACCACACCAAGGAATATGAATGTGAATAGGCAAGTAGATATAGAAGAAACTTCTCTGTACAAGTTTATTTTTGCTGCCAACATATAACCCCTGTGTTCAGGCTTACAGCCAACTGGACTGGAGAAAATAAATCACAGCAGATTAGAGATTCTTCTTTTGTCCTGTGGGTACTTATAACACACAATGAATCAGGGTTTGCAGCTTAAGAAGTTCATGTGGCAAACTATTATCAATGTTGATCTTCCAGAAAAATCTGCTGTTTGTTCTTCCCCAACTTTAATAAGGATAGTGGCATTGTATGTTTGTTTGTTTGTTTGATTGTTTGTTTGGTGAATCCATATATGGTGTAATACTAGCAAAGTAATTAGTAATGTCGATTGTGGAATTCATGGAACACTAGGAGTAAAGTTATTGACAAAGAAGGTAATTTCAAGTCCTGCAATTTCCCCCTCCTACCAAAAGCGGAACACCTTCCCCTTTCTCTTCACAAATGACTTTAATTAAAAAGTTAAGCTTTCCAAGTAAAATCATTGTGGCTCATCCCCCCCTCCTTCATTTAAATGTAATCTAATCACCACTGAAAAACCTTAATGAAAAGCAAACTGCAGTGAAAGGTAAACATCTCAGTGTCGCTATTTAATTTTTTCCACTAAAGTTACCCAAGGGATCTTGATGAAAGACCCCAAGTAAGTAGCAAAACATCTGCCTTGATGCTGAATAACTGTGATTTGATTCTACAGGTATATAACAGAATTTGTAAACCTAGGCAATGTTTCAGCTCTTCGAACTTTCAGAGTATTGAGAGCTTTGAAAACTATTTCTGTAATCCCAGGTAAGAAGTAAGTGGTGTAAAGTGCTAGGTCCCTCGTGCGTCCCAACTGTTCCTTTTTATCCTGTCATTGTGTTTGTGTGTGAACTCCCCTATTGCAGATATGTGACAGAGTTTGTGGACCTGGGCAATGTCTCAGCGTTGAGAACATTCAGAGTTCTCCGGGCATTGAAAACAATATCAGTCATCCCAGGTGAGAGCTAGGTTAAACACAGAGGCTGACTCTCAGACTTCATGGAAATTCAAACCACACACATTCCTTCACCATAAGCCTCGTTGCTTGCTCACTCAAGAAAAAGCAGGACTCATGTTTCGGTAGCAATGAACATTGTGATCCTTTGCTTTTTGCCATTTGCTTTTTTACTTTTGAAACCAGCCTTTGCGTTTAACATGTTGCATGAGATTACGGCAGTATACACAGCCTGTGTGATTTGCATCATATAATGTCAAGCTTTTAGGTCAAGCTGTGACAGAAAACATAATCATAACTGTGACCTTTTTTTACCCATGTGTTTTTTACCCGCATACTGTAAAACTGTATTTGTTCTTGGATTTTTTTAATTTTACGAAGACCAATATCTGTATCACAATTGAACTTGTTGAAATATCTGAATCACTATTGAATGCAAAACAGTAAGATTAAAAAATAAAAAATAGCATGGTTGTTGCATGGGAAATTTATTATCTTTTTCCAAACCACCCACAGTTTCTTAGCATTAAGTCCTAGTATGTTATATACTCTTTTACTTAGCAACATGTTATAAAGCTAATTCCAGTTGAGGGTTGGGTTAAAAGTGTTGACAATTTTCTTTAGAAATCCACACCTCTAACACTTCAATCCTGGATCCTAAACATGTTTATGCAGGAGCAAGTTGCAATGGTTTCAGTAGCACTTCCTTCTGTGTAAAATTGTTTAATCTTGGTACGGTAAGATTTCTTCTGTATGAAGCTAATGAAAAGCATGATTAAAAATCACTTGTTTTGGCATTAAAACAAGTTGTTTTCAAGAATTAAGTGCAGTCCATCTTCATTCACCAGTCCAATGAATATAAACTTCCAGTGACCTCATCTCCACAAGACGCATCTTCACAAGCAATAGAACCATTGTTAGTTCATAAAATATCAAAGTCATTTATTTGGGCTTCTGCATGGTTTTTTATTGGGGGCAGGGACTGTTACTGGGGTATGTTGTATTTTTAAAATATGTGTTTGTCATCTTCCTAACAGTGCTCTTCTGCTTTCAGGCCTGAAGACAATTGTGGGAGCCCTCATTCAGTCTGTGAAGAAGCTGTCAGATGTAATGATTCTGACTGTATTTTGTCTGAGTGTATTTGCTCTAATAGGGCTCCAGCTGTTCATGGGCAACTTGAGGCATAAATGCTTGTATTGGAATCCGGCCAATGCTACAAATTCAAGTGATCCTTACCTTAATAGCACATTAGAAGAAAATCTAGGAGAAAATGGTACATTTAATAGCACGCCGTTTGACTGGGATGCATACATACAAGAAGAAAGTAAGAATGTAATTTTATATTGTTATTTTAAATAGTAATAGTATTATCATTAATAATATTATATGGCAGTGTGTGGGATTAAATAACCATGACATAAGTATTCATGACATAAGGAGGTTGGGAGCTGTTGAAATCCCCTCAATTTAATGCTTTTCTAAATAGAAACTAGCCCTTTTTACAGTTTTTTCCATCAGGTCACTTGGACACAGCAGCCTAAGCCATATTCCACAGGGACTGAATTATGACCCAATTCACACGTAATGCTAAACGAAACCATGACTTAGTGCAAGCATGCAGACTTCCGGAGAGGAGATGATGACCACTTCACTTCTCCTTAAGTCCAGCTGCTGCTGTTGCGCAAAGCCATTGTTTTTGCTTAGTGTGCTGTCTGAAACAGCGCTCATGCTTTCTCTTCATCTTGATCTCAGCTTGTGATGTGAAGAACTGATCTCAGGTAGGGTGTTCCCCAGCTGAGATTCTTCTGTGGCTTCCAAAGGAGCCAAGCAAAGGTTGAGGGGGTAGGGAAGAGATATAGAAAGGAATGAACATTTAGCACCTCTTCCTGAGCTTTTCCAGCCTGAAGATGTGGTCCTTCTGCCATCCATTCCCCAGTAGCAGCAGAAGTCAGGGTACTAAATAAACATCATTTATGCTTTCAGTGTTTTTGTTTGCTTTTAAGATTGATTATTCCTGTTTGGTCTGTTGACCATGGATTCGTTATTTGTAAAGTTTTTAAACTTTTTCATGATTTTATTATAGAATACATAATGCTTATTTTATAATTTCTTAACTTTATTCTTTTGCTTCTATTCATTAGTCAGGACATACTTTCTCTAGTTTGGTTTTCCCCATTAAGGTTTCCATCTCCTCAGCCTTCTAGAAGCCAAGAGTTTCAGAACCAAAGAGCACCACCAACTCCCTCAAGGCCAACCACAAAACAGACCTTGCCAGACTTCATAAGGCTTCTAGTGGCTTCATTAGTGGGGCAACATCCCTCCATGACCCATAATAAGGGGAGAACCAGCTAAGAGAGCTCACAGATAGCTTTCTGTGGTCCTGATAACGCCTGTCAGAATCTGGACGTAGATTGCCGAATCATCCTGAACTCGGCCTGATACGACCCTGCTTACCATGACTTGACATTATGTGACAGTATGGAAGAGACATTACTTGATGTGACCTTACTGAAATAAGTTGCCCACCGATTCCTCTGTGAGGCCCAAGCCACAATGGAACAGGATAGGTGCCACTGATGGAAAAAGCACTCTCCTTTCTTGCCACCATCTTGAGTTGCAGTGACAGAAGAATGTCAGTGGAAGATTTTGAGATCTGGCCACAATGGCATGGGAGGAGGTGATCCTTCAGGTACCTAAGTCCCAAAAATAATTACAAAGAAGGAGCGCATCTGAAACGCCACCCTTCCACTGTTAAGTTTTAATCATTATTTACTCTTTCACAGTTAACATACTTCTTTAGTACTGGTAAATTTTGTGCATTTCACCATGAGTGACTAAGGTTGAAATGCTCCAGAAATGGGCCACTTCTCCTCTTCACTTATAAAAACAGGACATCACACTGTGTGTTTGTGTTTTGTTTGTTTGTTGTAATAGCAGCACTTCCAAAATCTATTTTTTGCCCTTTTTGCCTTCTTTAATTTAACTTGGAGGCAACTATCACAACAGTTTAAGCCGCAGAGTGTCTATTTTAAAATGTATGCCTGTGACAACATGAAATTCACAGCGCACGGAAGGGCATCCCCTGGAGAAACTGAGGAGAAAGGTTCCAGCTTCCATTTCCTAAAGGGATCGATAGTCTCATCATTTCTGGGAACATGTTAATCACACTTTGTAATGACACAATTGTTCAAGCTGTAGGAGGGCAAGCCGCCTACCAGCCTCTTCTGTACTTTTCTTGCAAGGAAGAGGGATGTTTTACCATATCTTGTTCAGGTTCCTTAGAATTACTATTTTGAGGCAAACAGTGCCCTCTCAACAACCCTCACCTTCCCACCCATCCCCAAGAAGTGGAATAACTGTGGAAAAACAGTGAAAGCTATAGAAATCATCGTCCATATGCTTTTCCACTCGGGGGAGGGGGACTTGACCACTTTCAAATTTATGTGTAACTAAAATGGTTTAGGGTGTGTTTTTGCACTTCTCAGGCTGCTGCAGGTCAAAGTGACCTGTCCGTATCAATGGGGGAAGAAATTCAGTTTGGTTTCATGGTTTAATGCGAATCTGTGCTTTTCAAAACAACACACAAGCCAAAACTATCCTCTTGAAATTTGCACTTTCCCCAATTTTGCAATGAAGTTCTCCAACCAAAAAAAAATGTGCGCAAACACGCATTAAAACTCAAATATCGTCACCATAGGGGTGGGAATTGGCTGTGGGTGCTAGATCCAGTCCAATTTTCCATACATCAGCACTTGGTGGGTGATGCCTTGTCATCCACGGGACAGCGTGGCGAATCTTTTTCGCCATCCATGTTTCACCAAGACCAGATGTCTCCACTGATGTGTATGCACAAATCCTGTCCTGCCTTAGCTGATGTCCTCCGACAGTTGACCGAGTTCAGGAAGTGTTCTTGGTTCTCTTGTGCCAAAGCACTTCTCAGCACAATCAGGGTGATTATTTGCGTCTCTTTCAGTATAGTCATAGCTACAGAGAAGACAAGGGGAGGGGAGGATAGAGGGCAGAATGACACAGCCTATGTATCATAAATAAATGTAGCATTCTAGGTTTGATTAGGATGAATCACCCAGCCTCAAAGAGAAAGCGGCTTAGTACAGTTGCATCTGGCACTTTGGTGATTGTGACCATTACTCTTCCGTGACAATAACGCATTTCTAAATAAAGTAGGTAGTAATTTTCTGCCACCCATGGCTATGCCCCCATTCACAAAGAATGAAATTACCACAGACAGATTCTTACAGAGCAGGGGTGCCCTCAGAGGCCTTCCCTGATGCCCGCAGTGTCCCTTCCTACTATGTTTTCAGTTGTATGTGGTGCCCATGACAGTTTCTGTGGGCATTTGCAAACTGGTGCACAAACAGCAGGCAGAAGGTTTTTACTTTTCTTACCATAACTTTCCTTGGCTGCCCAAAATCAGGTCAGTAACTAAACCCACTCCCAAACTGTTCCAGGAAACTACACATTTGCTTATTACATGCAAACTGAGCTATTGAGTGTTGCTCTTTATTGTTTGCTTCAAGTTTGCGACCAGGTATGTTGAGGGATGATGGTGAAACAGAGGTCACGATTAACTCTGTGATTCAACAACTGGGTGTAAGCCATGTACCGTATTTTTCTGTCTATAAGGCGCCCCCGTGTATAAGGCGCCCCCTATTTTGGGGGACTCAGATTTAAGAAAATCCACCCTCAGCACTCTCTGTGTATAAGACACCCCCTAATTTTGGGCATTATTTTTTAGGGGGGAAACCTAGTCTTATACACAGAAAAATACGGTATTTGTAGCCTATGGGATGGGTCAGGTCCCCAGATAGTTCTCAGGGAGTTCTTGGAGGATCTAAGAATCAGTTAGTGAGTTTCATTTTATGCTCTAAGGCACTCCATATTAAATTCTTATGAGCTGACAATGAGCTGAAAAGTTGGCTAAATTCCTTATGCTTTCACTCAAGCTAGAGATCCATTAATTAGATTGAAGGGTAAATTTAACCACTTGCTGTCATGAGATGAACTTGGTGATGCCTCCATTTATTATGGGACAAAACAATGGAGCATACTAAAGGCAATATTATTTGTGATGGCTCCAGTGACCCAGTTTTTCATTGTGCCTACTCTATAGAAGTGGGACCTTTTTGACATCCAGCAAAGTTGTTGGTGTCCTCTTTTTATGTCTTCCCTCAATACCCTCGTTCTATTTGGACAGCCTCGTAAGATTACCCACCACCAACTGCCTTTTCCTTTTTCACATTGGAATTGTTGGCGAAAGGGTTCCAAGAATGAAGCCACAAAGCAAAAAAATAAAAATAAAAATTATTATACTGTATGATTCAAAATTGCTGGGTTATTTTCTCCTAATGTTTTGAAATAATTTTTTTTTTCCAAACAGGTCATTTTTACTTTCTGGAAGGACAAAATGATGCATTGCTTTGTGGCAACAGTTCTGATGCAGGGTAAGACCACCTCCTACCATTAAGCTTTAAAAATACAAAGTAAAAAACAGGTTTTAACATTGTTGTGTACCTTATAATTGATAACTATAACCTGATATAGTGTATAGCTGGAGGGTAGCCAATATGGCACTTGCTAGATGTTTTTGAACCCCTTCACCCAATGTCCCTGGCCACTGGCCATGATGGTCAGGGCTGGGGGAAGCTGGAAGTCCGAGAACATCCAAAAGGCACTGCATTGGCTACTCCTGAACTAGAGAATTGGATTTGATGTGCTCTGATTTAGGCTTCTTTTTAAATAATTTGATTGTGGTCATTGATTAAATATGTCGAATTGGAAATAGGAAGCAAGAGACCAAATTTTTTAAAAATGGGAAACCCAGACTTGAATCTTACCTTACTGGAGGATCCAATTCTCATCCTGAATGGATGTGAGGAAAGCAGATAGCTGGTAGTCCCAATGGAGCAAGAGGGGAGAGAAGGAACAAAAGGCAAGGAATTTGGGTTAGGAACTTCCGGTTCAGGGTAGGGGCTACCCACTCAGCTATGCCCATATGTGTATCCATTGCAAAGTAGGCATTTCACTAGTTTTGATGACTGACTGTTTTTCAGCCTAACATCTTTTTTTCCTTTTTCAGTCAATGTCCGGAAGGATACATGTGTATAAAAGCTGGTAGAAACCCAAACTATGGCTATACAAGCTTTGATACGTTTAGCTGGGCCTTCCTGTCTCTCTTTCGACTGATGACTCAGGACTTCTGGGAAAACCTTTATCAGCTGGTGAGAGAGGATAATTTTTGTAGCGAGAGCTTAACATATGCTGGTTTCAAAACAAAACCTGTCCAAGTAACCTGAGCACAAATATTGTATTGGCTTACAAGAGTCACACGGGGAAGGGTGTTGCAAACTCATATATTACTTTTTTATATATTAAAAGAAACCCTATCGTTTTCTCTAGACATTGCGAGCTGCCGGCAAAACGTACATGATCTTTTTTGTCCTGGTGATTTTCCTGGGCTCTTTCTACCTGATCAACTTGATCTTGGCTGTTGTTGCCATGGCCTATGATGAGCAGAACCAAGCCACCATGGAAGAAGCAGAGCAGAAGGAGGCCGAGTTCCAGCAGATGCTGGAGCAGCTGAAAAAGCAACAAGAAGCAGCTCAGGTATATTTCTGATGGGAAATAATTGAACATAATAATTGAACACAGTTCTAGCTAAATGTATCATTTAGAAAGCTGCTGAGCCTTAAAGGTGTTTTCTTCGTTTCAACTAGCTCCCCCAAAGATACTGTGAAGAGAAATCTACCTGATATTTTTGTCTGGTTTTTATGATACAGTGGTTCCTCGCAAGACGAAAAGAATCCATTCTGTGATTCTCTTCGTTTAGCGGTTTTTTGGTCTTGCAAAGCAAGCCCATTGATGGATTAAAGGATTAGCGCTATTAGCGGGTTTTAGCGGGTTTTAGCGGCTTATCCGCTGATCGGATCAGCTGATAAGCGGCTTAGCGGCTTAGAAAAAGGGGGGAGGGAAAAAACCAGCAGGAACTCGCAACGCATTGTCGTCTTGCGAAGCAAGCCCATAGGAGATTCGTTTTGCGAAGCACCTCCAAAACGGAAAACCCTTTCGTCTAGCAGGTTTTCCGTCTTGCGAGGCATTCGTCTTGCGGGGCACCACTGTATATATTTCCTATTTAAGCCCTGCCCAGGTAATTTGAGGGAAAGAGGGTACTATACTCCCTGGACTGACCTTAACCTTAATTAGAGTATTAGGGGGGTAGTTGTATTGTTAGCTGCCTTGGCACCTTCAGGTGAAAAGTGAAGGTACACATTTTCTAAAATAAAATAAATGCATAAATAAAATTCGGTGCAGGTGCATGTAAGGAGGAGTATAAGGCACAAAAACGAATATGTATAAGGAAAAGAACCATTTTGATTTTATAAAACTAAATCTACGCTTGGACTTCTCTTATGGAGTTTTGAGTGTTTTAAGTTTAGAAACACTGTTCTTTTCATGAGGCCAGCGAAATAAAACCCAAAAATGCTTTATGGCAGGCAGCGGCGACAGCAGCAGCGACGGCATCGGCTGAGTCGAAGGATCCGAGTGCAGGCGGCGGCGTAGGGGGGCTTTCTGAAAGTTCTTCTGAAGCGTCCAAGTTGAGTTCAAAGAGCGCCAAAGAGAGGAGAAACAGAAGGAAGAAAAGAAAACAAAGGGAACAATCTGGAGGAGAAGAAAAGGACGAAGATGAGTTTCATAGATCTGAATCTGAAGATAGCATCAGGAGAAAAGGTTGCCGGTTCTCTATTGAAGGGAACAGGCTAACACTAGAACGGAAACACTCTTCTCCCCACCAGGTATCTGAGTATTTTGTTTCTCTGTCTTTTAGTAGTAACTGTAGTATATTGCCTTCTGGTATTGCTAATCTAAGAATGACCTCTTTTGCATGGCAGACTGCTTATAATTAAATGCAGTATATAAATGTGGTATACCCAGTACTTTTTATATAAAAAACTTTTTAGGCGTACTCTCATTTTGACTCAAGAAAATCACCATTTTATAGTTCAAATCGGGGGAAATCAATACAGTAAAAAGTAAATGGACAAAATTATTATTTATTATTATTTATACCCTGCCCATCTGACTGGGTTTCCCGGGCCACTCTGGGCAGCTTCCAACAAAATATTAAAAAACAATAGTTCGTCAAAAATTAAAAGCTTCCCTAAACAGGGCTGCCTTCAGATGTCTTCTAAAAGTCTGATAGTTGTTTTTCTCTCTGACATCTGGTGGGAGGGCATTCCACAGGGTTGGTGCCACTACCGAGAAGGCCCTCTGCCTAGTTCCCTGTAACTTCACTTCTCTCAGTGTGGGAACCGCCAAAAGGCCCTCGGCGCTGGACCTCAGTGTCTGGGCTGAACAATGGGGGTGGAGACGCTCCTTCAGGTATACTGGACCAAGGCCATTTAGGGCTTTAAAGGTCAGCACCAACACTTTGAATTGTACTCGGAAACGTACTGGGAGCCAATGTAGGTCTTTCAAGACCGGTGTTAGGTGGTCTCAGCAGCCCCTCCCAGTCACCAGTCTAGCTGCCGCATTCTGGATTAGTTGTAGTTTCCGGGTCACCTTCAAAGATAGCCCCACATAGAGTACATTGCAGTAGTCAAAGTGAGAGATAACCAGAGCATGCACCACTCTGGCAAGACAGTCCATGGGCAGATAGGGTCTTAGCCTGTGTACCAGATGGAGCTGGTAAACAGCTGCCCTGGACACAGAATTGACCTGCGCCTCCATGGACAGCTGTGAGTCCAAAATGACTCCCAGGCTGCGCCCCTGGTCCTCCAGGGGGCACAGTTATCCCATTCAGGACCACACCTGCCTGCCTCCTGTCCCCCAAAACAGTACTTCTGTCTTGTCAGGATTCAACCTCAATCTGTTAGCCACCATCCATCCTCCAACCGCCTCCAGACACTCACACAGGACCGTCACCGGTTCTGATTTGAAAGAGGGGTAGAGCTGGGTATCATCCTCAAAGTACAAAGAACATGCATTACCTCATATTACACAGCTGACAGCTCACAGTAACTTCCACATTGGCGTGAGGTTGTGTGCACTAACATCTTCCCGATTCCTCTGCTTGCTCTTGGTGTCCATCGCCATCGGAGGTGGTAACAACGAAATTGACCAATCACTATGCTAGATTCCAACTCCTACTTTACACATTAAATGCTCGCTTCTGTCTGAGACTCAGGAAACACTGTGACAGGAAATGAGGCCATCATTGGGGGTAGCAACGGAACTGACGATTCACTGTGCTAGAGAAGAAACTAATTTTCGAAATAATTTTTAGTTTCTTCTCCCGTTAGATTCACAAAATGTTTAGGGGTGTGCATACCCCTGTGTCCCCCCAGAAAAAAAGCACTGGGTCTACCAATTTAATGTATAATAATTATAATAATATGGAACTCGACATGGTGTTTGAGAATCAACGGGTAAAGGGAGATGGGGATCTGTATTTTGCTTACCCATTTTTGGACCTCTGTAGATACTCTATAGCTAACTGCCGTGTTCTCCTGTGTTTCTCTGCAGTCTTTGCTGAGCATGCGTGGCTCCCTGTTTTCCCCAAGGCGCAACAGCAGAACGAGCCTTTTCAGCTTCAGAGGTAGAGCAAAGGATATAGGATCAGAGAATGACTTTGCTGATGATGAACACAGCACATTTGAAGATAATGATAGCAGAAGAGATTCCCTTTTTGTGCCGCGCAGACATGGTGAACGGCGCAACAGTAACATTAGTCAGGCCAGTAGGTCATCCAGGATGCTGGCAGTGTTTCCAGTGAATGGGAAGATGCACAGCACTGTGGATTGCAATGGGGTGGTTTCCTTGGTTGGTGGACCATCTGTTCCTACATCGCCTGTTGGACAGCTTCTGCCAGAGGTGATAATAGATAAACCAGCTACTGATGACAATGTAAGGAAGTTTTAAATAGTTCAGGCATGGTGGCCTTTTCTTAATGCACCAGCCAGTGTGTCTACAGAATGGAATCCCTTGGGAATGATCCTTGGTTGGTCAAGCTGTGAATGCTCCTGCATCTTGTAATACCTTTTTATATATACTAACAAAATCAATTTAAAGCATAATTTTTGCAAAACAAGCAGTGGAGAGAGAGAGAAAAAATTGTCTGGAGAATGTGCAAAATATATTGCTTTGTGTGTTTTATATTCAGAAAACCTTGCTGGATCCTACATTTATCTGGCTATGAATTAATTGTATCTGGCCAGGTCCAATAAAAAAATCTTCTTACTCCACAACTAAGAGGAAGTTATAACTTTTGGTACCATATGGATTCTGACACTGCCTTGGTTGTACATAAATTTGATTACATTCTGTCTCGTGAACATCATTACAACATACAAACAACGTGGCTAGAAGTTCTGGTTCCCCAAACATTGGTAAAATCACTCCAAATTTTCACTTTTTATATTTAGCATTTTCATGCATCTTTCAACCTGATGCTCCATTTTTGGCTGACAAAGTAAATATGATATTTAATTACCACATTGATGCACACACTTTTCAAATTACAAATATATGTGCATATATCTGCTGTCACATATACACACACTATATTTTTCTAGCTATCTCAATAAAAATTATAGGACTTTTCTGTGCTGATTTGGAGAAGCATGACAATGCTGGATTTTTAATTTTAATTTTAACATTTATTTTGATTTGGTTTGAATGAAAAGCTTGCTATCCATTTTAAATGCAGAAGATAAGCAAGTGACATGCCTTTTTTCTTTTTTCTTTCTCTCATTCTAATTTTTATTTATAACCTGGGATTTATGCTGTAATCCTATGTGTGGGAAACGCTCACAAGTAAACGATCTTAGGGTTATAGCTGTTGACTAATTAATTCCAATTCATTTCTTCTCCCACCAACTGTTCTCTTTAAAAGAGAAGTGTAAAAGGTTGTTTTACATAGATCTTGCGCCTAGTATGTTGGGGGGCGGTATTTCCCCATTTGGCAAAGTCTAGCATGCTCTCCAAGGCTGAATTCCTGCTCATCTTTACTTGGAAGCAAATCCCATTGAAATCAATGCATAGGTTGAAACGTATGGGTAAGTGGGACTTTGCAATGCTAATGAACATAAGCAAGGCAGTTTAAAACGCAACGAGAACCCATGGGATGTTCCCTGAGAGTCATCTGAGAAGTATAACAATGAAGTAACTGAGATGAGGACAGCATGTTTCTTACAAATACTTTTAAGAGATTTTTTAAAAAACAAAAAATACCAGGTTAATATTACAATAAATAACTAAGATTTGGCATGAATAATTAAGCGTAACTCAAAAGCATGACGCATGTATGCCTTCAGACTTAGACATTCTTCATATAAGCTGCCATTCTCAACCACTGGTTTCAGGATGATCTTATATTTCACTCTCTCTTTTGCAGGCCACAACCACAGAGACGGAAATGAAAAAAAGAAGATCAAGTTCTTTTCACGTTTCTATGGATTTTTTGGAAGACCCTACTCTAAGAGAGAGAGCAATGAGTATAGCTAGCATAATCACAAACACCATGGAAGGTATATACAGAGAAAGAGAGAGAGAGAGAGAGAGAGAGAGAGAGAGAGAGAGAGAGAGAGGGATGTTCCTTCAAATGTACTAAACGTGTTGCCCCAAACTACTCTGTAATGATTACCGCTCTGTGGAATGCCAGGGTTAATGCACAAGATTGTGGTAGGTTACACTAGGCTTCCTCAGATTCTCGACGACCCAGCAGCGGAAATGTGAGAACACAGTTTGGAAATGTATGCTGGAAGAACAGATTATGAAACGGTGGGAAGGGGAAAGAAAGAAGTCCCAATTTCTGGTGAAACTAGAAGTCAGAAAATTAAGCAACAGCAAAGGCGTCTCAGAGGAGGGGTTTTGTAAAGGCAAACATGGAATTGGAATTGTCACCTTTTTTAAACAGGCGGAGTTATCACTGCTTTTAAAAAGCAAGTCTATTGCAAGGAAGTGTACCTTATGCCCTCCTGACAATGGCCGGATTCAGCATTGTGAGCTCAATTCAAGTTCCTAGTATTGACCTTTTAAGAATTCTAAGCACCTGTGATCCCCCACAGTACCTGAGGAATTCCATGTGGACATAATAGTCCTGCTGGCTTAGGTGAAAGGTTTACCTAGTCCAGCATTCCATTTCCCATGGTGGCCAACCAGATGTCTCGGGGAAACTCAAAAGCAAGGCATGAGATCAATAGCCATCTCTCGGCTGTTGTTCCACAGCAATTGACATTCAATGGCATCATATTTTAGAACCTGTAGAAACCATTTTGCCATCGTGACTAGCAGCGATTGACAGACTTATCCTTCACAAATTTGTCCGCTCTCCTTTTGAAGCCTTCTGACCTGGAGGCCATTGCTGAGTTTTGTGGCGGTGAACTGTGCTGAAGAAATACTTCGCCTGTCTTGAAGCACCTGCTAGTTAGCATTATGATGACTTTGGCTTCTAATATTATGTGGGAAGGGTGGGGCTTCTCCATCCACGTTCGCAACCCCCTGCATAATTTACTGTGTCTCCCTTATCTGCCATTTCTGTAAACAAAAAAGCACCAAACATTGGCTATGTTCAGAAGACACACTAAGCCAAACAAGGACTTAGCATGAATGTGATAGCAATCCAGGAGATTGCAGTCACTTTGCTTCTCCCCAGACTTTTTCGGTCACTGTGGCCCAGCAGGTAAGCCCATTTTTGGCTTAGCTTGTTGTTTGACCTCAGGATCATGGTCCAGGTCTCTCCTACAATCTGTAGCTAAGTTTGTAGTCATAGTTAAGTGGGAGAGAACTTAAATCGTGATCCTGGGTTCAGAAGAGACACTAGGCCAAACCTTGGTTTAGCTGTCATCCTGCCCTGAAATTAAAAAACAAACATACAGGGAAGAGCACAGCAGGCATGAGCTCCCCCTGAGCAGCAAGTAATTTTTCTGTGGACACTCTAAGCTGTATTCTGGCTTATTGTGATGTCAGGCCATTGTAACTTTCCATATAAGAGAGCTACTGTTCGTTTTGGTTATTCTTTTCTATACATTTTTCAGCTCAACAATGCCCTTTTTGAAATGTGGTGCTTCTCTGTGTCCATGTCTCCATGTTTTAAGAGAAGTTCATTCATTGAGGACATGGAGCAGTGGTATATGCACTGCTATTTTCCTAGAAAAAGAAAAAGAGATGCTGGAACTCCCCATGGACGCCTCTCTTGTTATTTTATAATGACAGTGGCTCCCACCTGATTTCCGGTGAGTTCCAGCTGGGGGGGAAAGCCCTGGATATAGGTGTGTGTGTGTTGTGAGTGCTTGACTAAGCTACCCTCTTTTTTGTAGACTTTCTAAGTTCCCAGACACCATTTTTGAGACCGTACATGTCTCAGCCTTTCATCTTTTCTTCTTATTTCTTTATCTCTGGACTCAGGTGGACCAGAGGAAGCAGAAACAATAGAACCATCTCTCTCTCTCTCTTAGCCATGTTTGAGGTGGCATTTCCTGAATTAGGAAGAGTCAGCATGAAACAGTGTGGTCTTCTTTTTCTTTTTAACAGAACTTGAAGAGTCACGGCAGAAGTGCCCGCCGTGTTGGTACAAGTTTGCAAACATTTTCTTGATCTGGGACTGCTGTCCATGTTGGCTGAAAGTAAAGCATTTTGTTAACATCGTGGTGATGGATCCGTTTGTTGATCTTGCTATTACGATTTGCATTGTTTTAAATACCCTTTTCATGGCAATGGAACATTACCCAATGACAGATCAATTCAGTAATGTACTTTCTGTTGGGAACCTGGTAAGTCATCCATTGGATATTGCACAAGATAGTTAACTTTTGTTTGTTTATAAAGGCTAAGTTAAAAATTGCATTCCCCACCCCCACCCCTTTAATAAAGAAACTAGTGGTGGAGAATGCTTGGATAGCTGTGTATGCCAACACAACATACAGGAGGTCTCATTTCGAACTCATATAACTTTGTCTTCATAAACCCTTTGATATAAAGTGGTTTTCTTCATTGTTCATTTTCAGTGTAGTGGCATTCTGAATTATCTAGATCAAAGGGAGTGTATGGTGGAAATATAATTACATAGCAGGACTTTCAAAAGCAACAACAATGGCTACCCCAATCACACTCCCAAGATGGCACCTCTGACCAGAATATATGAACAGAAAGATCTGTCTAGAATTCCACTTCTGAATTTAAAATTGTCTTCAAGATTAGGCGACATAGCTAACTTAAGTCATACTTGGAGTGGAACCACTGAAAGTATTGATTTCAGTGAGTCTACCTGGAATATGACTTAGCTGGACTCAGTCCTAGAAGTTTAATAATGTAATGACTGAAATCCATTGATGTTGACTACTGTAATGCCCTGCTTATTTTTCTGTTTTAGCTATTCTTATGGGGAAATATGCACAGTGTCTTCTGCCGCACTAGCACAATATTGCACTTGTGGCATTGGCACATTTGCCAATGATTGACTAAGCCACAGTTCTCTCAAGGATGGGGGGGAGGGGTAAATTAAGTCTGGTTCTCACAGTAATGTGAACCTACTTAATTTGCACTTCCTGAAACAATATACAGACTGAAACTCATCCATCCTTTGAAAACCACACTTGTCTGAATTTTGAGATGCAGCTCTCCAGTGAAATAACATGTACAAAAATGTGTGTGTTGTGGAAAGGGTGGATAAATGGCATGTATTATTAGTGAAATCCATGTACAAAATGCATCTGTGTTAGAGGAGAAATACATTGGAAATGTGACCTAACATGCTGACAATTTTTTTTGTGAGAAAATTTATGCGTGCAAATTGAATTTAAGATTGGAAAAATGAGAAAGTGAAATTGACAGATCTGCCCAACAAATGTATCCAGGGAACAAAGTAAGTAGCGAAATGTTCACAGTCTAGATTTGGAGAGAAGCAAAATCGGACAGTTTGGCTCAGATTCAAACTTTGCACAGGCCCCACAGATTGAAGACCTGTCTGGGGAACGCTCATGGTTGAAGGCTGGCTGTATGTTCTCCAAAAACAGGGAATCTAATGCCCAGAAAGGAAGATGAGAGTTGGAAAGAGACAAGACAGCTCAGTCATTTTCAGGGCAACCACCATAGATTATTGTTCCAACATTGTTAGGTTTGAACAGTGGCTCAAAGTATAGGTGACAGACATGGGAACGTTTTCCCTCAGGGCCATTTGCCATGTGTAGTTGCCAATGTGCTGTTGTGTATGCTCACATGCTGCTTTTAGAAAAATCAATGAAAGAATCCAGTACTAAAAGATGAATGAACAAAGATCTCCAAAAGCATTTGTAGGCATGCTTCATGTAGCCATGGTCATCTTCTGTATGTCTGCTGCAATTTTAAACTTCTGCAGTAATTTTAAACTTCATGTATTTGTATTTCCCATTTAGGTTTTCACTGGAATCTTCACGGGAGAAATGTTTCTGAAACTAGTAGCCATGGATCCCTATTATTACTTCCAAGAAGGCTGGAACATTTTTGATGGCTTTATTGTCACCCTTAGTTTAGTTGAACTTGGCCTGGCAGACGTGGAAGGACTGTCAGTTCTTCGGTCTTTCAGATTGGTAAATTGTTTCAACCGATATGTCTAGCCGATGTTATTGTTGAATCATCTTATTTCCTTTTCTATGATTTTAGGAATTCTGAGAATCTAAAAATAAAAAATGCTGTAGAGCTATCTTAAATGGAAAACGTACATTATAAAAGACACAGTCCATTGAAAGTTAGTCAATACTAAATCCCATTGAAACCAATGATGTGGCATGCATTTACTCAACAAGTTCCATGAGTTTCAGTGAGCTGTAGGGCCAAGATTCAAGTCAGATATTTAAACAAGGGTGTTTAATCTGGACACTTCGATTCTAGAGAGAAATTTGCCTTGGGGTCCCTATCTGAAACCTCCCCTGGGTGTGGACTGGGGACCCATGGCAGGTTTCTGTTGAAAATGGGCTCCTGCAGCTGCTTTCTATTCCCAAAAATTGATGTTTACTGCAAACACTACCTATGAGGGAGCAAGGAGAAGCCAATTAAGAGACAATTTTTTAACTGAAAACTGATTTAGGGTCCTGATCTATATCAGGAGCATGTTCTGGATCAGAGCTTCAAAATGAATTGGTTAGCTTAACCACCCTTATTTAAAACATGTGACTAACATCTCATATTGTTTGGCCTAAGAAAGTGCGCACAAGTTTGCAGGCTTTCAGTGCAATTCTACAGAGAATTCATTTGAAATAAATTAGTTAAACAAGACTTAAATCTACATAATGTTTGAATCATGGCGTTACTAAAGCCCCATCAATTTCAGTGGAACTTAACTTTTTCCGGAGTGGGCCACAAACTTTTTCACAAGTTTGTATTCACCCTTACAGACAACATTTGTCAATTTGCCTTTTTTGTTTTCCAGCTCCGGGTTTTCAAATTGGCAAAATCCTGGCCGACGCTAAATATGCTGATCAAAATTATCGGCAACTCTGTGGGAGCTTTGGGAAATCTGACCTTGGTGTTGGCCATCATAGTCTTCATTTTTGCCGTGGTGGGCATGCAGCTGTTCGGCAAAAGCTACAAGGAATGTGTGTGCAAGATTGCAAAGGACTGTGAGCTTCCACGCTGGCACATGAACGACTTTTTCCACTCTTTCTTGATCGTGTTCCGAGTCCTTTGCGGAGAATGGATAGAAACCATGTGGGACTGTATGGAAGTTGCAGGTCAAGCCATGTGCCTTACAGTATTCATGATGGTTATGGTGATTGGAAATTTAGTGGTATGTAACTTTAAAAAAAATAAATCTAGATCTATACTGAGTCTAGAAAATAGCCTGGACTGTTTCATCAAAGCTCTTAAAACACATCCATTTACAGGGGAGGTTTTTCAGATAATCAGTGAACAAAGTGATCAAAGTTTCATATTCATTTTAACACTAGAAACAATTGGAAAGCGAAATCATAGTTACCAGTTTATCCAAAAAAATGTTTTTCTAGCATCCACTCTTCCTTCGCTTTATACGCTTTGGGGCCAATATAAAACCTTGCAATAACCTTGAGTAGGAATTGGCAAACAGTATCATGTCAAGCTGTGCAGACAGGAGAGGAGGAGAGCAGTGAATGGACTTACTAGTAGGCAGTTTTGCTGGGAGAGATGTCAGCCCTTAATCTCCTTCATAGTTGCCTACACTATGCATGAATCCCTTCTGAATCTACAATGCTAGGTTTATGTACCGGGCTGCAGGCCTTTATCTCAAACATGTTATTCCAGGGCAATACATAAACTGAGCAAAAATTAGGATCTTTTTCTCTCCCTCCCCTCCCTTTTGTTTAGGTACTGAATCTATTTTTGGCGTTGCTGCTGAGCTCATTTAGTGCAGACAACCTTGCTGCCACAGATGATGACAACGAAATGAACAATCTCCAGATTGCTGTGGCAAGAATAGATAGAGGAGTAGAATACATGAAAAGAAAAATCCGAGAATTCATCCAAAAGTCCTTCGTTAAAAAGCAGAAAGCTTTGGACGAAATCAAGCCCCTTGAGGAGCTAAATAAGAACAGCTGCATTTCTAACCATACTATTGAAATTGGTAAAGATCTGGATTATCTTAGGGATGTGAATGGAACCACAAGCGGCATAGGGACAGGGAGCAGTGTGGAAAAATACATCATTGATGAAAGTGATTACATGTCATTCATAAATAACCCAAGCCTGACTGTGACTGTGCCAATAGCTCTTGGAGAATCCGATTTTGAAAATTTAAATACAGAGGAGTTCAGCAGTGAATCAGATTTGGAAGAAAGCAAAGAGGTGAACCTTTAAATACTGTTAATCTACTTGATCTAGTAATAATAACAACAATCTATTTCTGTATTGCTTTTTAGGATTTAGCCAGTGTCAAATTAGAGGATTTTTATTATTATTTCATATAATTTATATCCCGCTTGGTTGCTTAAAAAAATACCTCCTTAAAGCCCTTCAAATGTAACATAGAGCACCCATAATGACTTTTTGTCATCTACTTCATTGATATTGCTGCTGTAAATTGAATCACATGGTTTCAGTCCTGTCGCAAGTTGTGTTGTTTGTACAATTCCTAATCCAAGGGCAACTTTCATACAAATGACAATATATATAACATCTGATAAAAGTTACCAGAAACACTAGATACAGGTAGGTAGCCATGTTGGTTTGCTGTAGTTGAAACAAAATAAAAAAATTCCTTCCAGTAGCACCTTAGAGACCAACTTAAGTTTGTTATTGGTATGAGCTTTTGTGTGCATGCACACTTCTTCAGATACTGAACACTAATAAGCACTAATGAACTGTGAGCAGTCACGCAAGGAGTTTTGCAGACCTGAGTGTACTCTTGTATCAATGTTGTTGTTTTTCTCCACCTTTATTTTTTTCTTTAACAGAAGCTAAATTCTTCTAGCTCATCCGAAGGAAGCACTGTTGATATTGGACTTCCTGCCGAAGAACAACCGGAAGTAGAACCCGAGGAAGCAGCTGAACCTGAAGCTTGCTTTACAGAAGGTCAATATTCAGAATCTGAAATGTTTGTGTGGCTTCTGGTTAGCTTTCTCGCTAGAAGAGATGAGCTGTGATGGAATGTGAGCCATCTGTGGGGTGGCTAATGCTTTTTTGGTTCAGGGCCACATTCTCTCTTGGCCAACCATCCTAGGCAGGGGGCACATATTCCCGTGGTGTGTCCACAGGACATAGTTGCAGACAGGCAGACATTTATATAAGCACCCACCCACACAAATTCAGCTGATGCATGCAATGGCGCAAAATTGTTAGGTGTGCAAAATTTCAACACAGTGCTGCCTCAATACAACTGCGCACTTCTGTTGCTGGCTCTGCTGAAAATGGCTTCTCCATGCAAACCAGGAAGTGGCCTTTCCAGACAATGGAACAGCTCTTTTCTTATTTCTGCAGCTGCAAACTGCTAGGTGATACAGACACAGTTGAATGTGAATGTGTACTCTGTCCATTTCTCTCCTTCCCACCCCACTCCCTCCATGGTCCCAGGTGCTGGCAACCCACACTATGTCACTGGATGTACGTAGATTGTCTGAGGAGAGGGTTAACATTTGCTGATGCCACTACAATCATGGAATCCTACCCGCCCCGCCCCGCCCCAAAATTGCCTATGAAGCTAGACCCTGCCCCCATATGGGGGGGGTTAGCCACCCCTGTTCTACAGGAAGTTAATATTCTTGCAGAAAGACCACAGCTTAATACAGTGATACCTTGGTTTACGAACTTAATCCGTTCCAGAAGTCTGTTCTTAAACCAAAGTGTTCTTAAACCAAGGGGTGCTTTCCCAAAGCAGCGGGGGACTCAATTTGCACTCAACAGGAAGCGGAACATGTTCTGCTTCCAAGGCAAAGCTCACAAACCAAAACACCTACTTCCGGGTTTGCAGCATCCTTAATCCAAGTTGTTAATTAACAAAGCTTTTCTTAAACCAAGGTACCACTGTAATTCAGATGTCACAATGGGATATGTGAAAGTAATTAATATCAGGAGGGTTTTCCTTCTGTCTCCTCAAAAATCTAATTTATTATTTCAGGTTGCGTGAGAAGGTTCAAGTGCTGTGATGTTAGTGTAGAGGCCGGGAGAGGAAAACAATGGTGGAATCTTAGAAAAACCTGTTTCCGAATTGTTGAGCACAACTGGTTTGAAACCTTCATTGTCTTTATGATTCTTCTTAGCAGTGGTGCACTGGTAAGTGAAAACAGAAGAGACGTTAAAATTAAATGTTACATATATATATATATATATATATATATGCAGGTTTTGGTGTCCTCGGGTGTCTTCCCGTGTAAAAGTTTTACACGGGAAGACACCCGAGGACACCAAAACCTGCATTCCTGTACCCGTGAAAATCTACGAAAGCAAATATATATATATATATATATATATATATATATATATTGCATAGCAGGTGCACTACATCACATTTCTGCTTTTGAAATTATGGAAACTGAATAATAATTTCACTTGTTACTAGTTGTCTCTAGCACCCATGAAATATCTAATACAAGTGACAAATTCACTTTTGATTAAGACAAGCCACAGAGAGAAAATATGTTACCTAATGGAAGTACAGGGCAAATAGGAAATAAGTTGTATTATTTAGACTTGCTGCAGCTCACCCATTCACTGGTGTATGATATTAGTCTCTGCTGTCTACAGTTTGTGTTTTTATGAAGTAGGGAGGGGGAACAACTTCATAGATGTCTTGCAGATGGACTATTAAATGTTATGAGAATTCCAATATGGCCAAAAAATTGTACCGTGCTGCTTCTTTATATGAGGAAATCATTTGTGTTACAGAAATAGCAAGAATGGCAGGAGTGTATGGCGTTATCATTTATACCAGAGATAAAAGAGCGTCTCTAAAAGGGTTGCAAAAAGGTTTTTAAAATAAAGACTAGGAACAAAGTGAAAAGCAAACCAATCTTCCAGTCCTTCTACCATAATAAACAATAACACTAAACATTTGGGAACAATTTGCAGGCCTTTGAAGACATATACATTGAACAGAGGAAGACTATAAAGATCATTCTAGAATACGCTGACAAGGTCTTCACCTACATCTTCATTCTCGAGATGCTTCTGAAGTGGGTAGCATATGGATATCAAACATACTTCACTAATGCCTGGTGTTGGCTGGATTTCCTGATTGTTGATGTATGTACCCTAAGTGTTTTATTTATATATATGTTTGTATATATACAGATGTGGAGTGCTCATGTTTTTCAGGGTGCCAGCCAGTTAGCATTGACTTTTTCAAAACATATCCATACCACTTCAATTTCCCTTTCCCTTTCTCTCAAACAGCCAATCAACATTGTGCATGCACTGAGCATGCTCAGGACACACTGCCCTTCCCTCCCCACCCCCAAAAATATTTTTGTGCTTTTCCTAATATTGGGATTCCACACACCCCGCCCCCCGGCCTACTGATGCCTATCTCCTGTGTGTGGATTGTGCCATTTTGCATCGGGGTCCACTCTGAAAATGAGTTCACAATTAATATTAGATCCTTTGCAAATAATAATAATAATAATTACCATAAAAGATAAGCACATAACCCATTTTCCACACGGTGGAAGAACAATCACTCTAATATTGCCTTGGAATAGACTATTAGCAAGTAGTGTATTGCTTTAAAACTTTAGAATGCATAATGTATTGGCATCGCATTAGCAAACTTCACAGAGTTCTACTATTGTGGATTTCATATCGGTGGTAGCCAACGTGGTACTCTCCAGATATGGGCTAAAACTTACATCACCCTTGACCATTGGCCATTCTGGCTGGGCCTGATGAAAATAGTGGTCCTAAATATCTGGGGGGGGGGGACGGACAATACATTGGTTATCCCTATTCTACAGCAACACTTGGTAGTGACAAGTGCCAGCAGCTATTATGATTACAAATCATAACATCTGGAATGCCCTTTTGCATTTATTTTTTTAAAAAAAAAACATTAAAATCTTGCATCATGAGAGAATGCAAATTAAATCTCAAAGAGAACAACATATATTGTTATATATATAGAATATATACACATTGTGAAAAGTCAAACCAAACCTTTTTAAAAAACGGATAATTCTCTCCAGCCTTACATATTTTACTGCAGAGAAAGATTTTCCAGGCTTTAACAATGAAATCGTGTTCCTGTATGGGACCCAACCTTGCACCTCAGTGGTCCTCCCAAAATAGCCAAAGTGTGTGTTTTTACCCCTTGTTGTATTGAAATATTCGTTCTTAGCTGTACTAGGCCCTGTTACACATTTCCAGAGTCAACTGAGAAACCCATTTTGACCACTGCAACCCATTTGCCCAACTTTCATATGGTGAGCTAATGTATGAATTAAAGGTCCAAAGTTGGCACAGGATGTACTGGATGATGTGCTTCTGAGCGCTTATAGTCCTGTGATTCCTTCAAACTCTACAGTCCTGAATCTACAAAGCCTTATAGCATAATATAATGCAAAGTGGCAATTTTTCTTTTTCTTATTTTTTTTTTAACAGGTATCATTGGTTAGCTTAACAGCAAATGCTTTGGGTTACTCAGAACTAGGAGCCATCAAATCCCTCAGGACACTGCGAGCTCTGAGACCTTTACGGGCCTTGTCAAGATTTGAAGGGATGAGGGTAAGATGAAATGAGAGAAAAGTCTGCCAGACATAAAACGCATGCCTAAATGTAAGGAATGTTCTGTGCATGCCTTTGTGAGGAATGACATAACCATGCAGAAATGCTGCCCTTTCATTCTATTGCACATTTATCAGTAATAGATAAGCAGAAAGCTTCATTAGCAAACCTTAACCCTTTATTCAGTACCACGCATAAGCTGTGTTCATTTATATTACTTTACTTTCTAGCCGATTTGAGGAGTTTGTCAGATTTGCTAATAGTGATTTGAAAGGTGAGTTGATGCTGTGTCATTTTGTTTCTGATAAATTAAATATTTTTTACTTCATTATCTAGTTTACACAGCTTGTTGAAAGGGTGTGCTGCTTTCATAAATCCAGATCTGTAAGCTCTCTTGCTAGTTAAATTAACGGAGAATTAATTTATTCCCACTGAAATTAATGGCTTCAGTTTAGAATTTCATTCAGTAGGTCAAATTTGATTACTATCAGGTCTCCATATAGGTCTCTGTCCCTCTCTCTTTCCCTCTCTCAGTTTTTGACAATGAACTACTTAAACCTAGTGGCATACAAGGACAACTAGTAATCATACCATGTAGACAACTCAGTAAGATTTAATTTTTTTATGGTCTCACTGATTGGACTAAACTTGCTTACGTGACTAATTTAACCAGACAACTCAATGGATTATTTTTCTTTCTTTTTCACAATAGCTAATAATTTCCAAAACAGTTAAAGTAATTCCAGCAATCCCCCAGCATTATCTACACAAATCATGCAGTGTTACATGTTTTCTTTCTGGGGTAAGTCAGGACCACGGCTTAACATTTCTCTGGGAAAAGTTCCTTACCGCACTATACCCCTGTTTTCTTCTGTTCCTTAAAGTTACTGGGTGAATTTGTGCCTGTGTTGAAGTCACCAGCAAAACTCCAAAGACTTCCGTTAAAAACATTCATTTACACTCCCTATACAACCTGATCAAAACTGCATGTTGTTCAAACCTGTTATTTTTAGAGAATGCTCTTTTTTGCCACTTCATGGAAACATAAGAGGAAACAGCTTTTGAATAATGATAAAAGAAAACCTTTCTAGTGAGATGGGCAGCCGATAACATAACATGCTGTCTAATTACTCATGAGATGTAAAAGCCACATCAGTACCATGAAACAAAATTCTGAATACTGGAGCTCAGTTCCTCAAATTGTATCCATCAGGTTGCATATATTTTCTTCAAAATTTCTAAGAAGAAATATTGTAAATTGAAACTGACTCGATACATGAATTTCAGGTGCATCTAACCACCCCTTAATTTCAACAAATCCTTTTAAACAAGAAATTCATGAATTGAGAAGTCAGCAGTGGAATAGGGTAAGAGCTGGTCAATTGCTGTAGTGTTCACGAACATTCATTCAGTTTTTTAACTGACTGTTTGGTTTATCCATGTTCATACTTCTTTTTATTTACTATTCATGAACATTCTTGCAAATATGTTTTTGTTGGCACAAATGTTTGGGGAACTGTTGTCCTTTGTACTCATTCCTAAGTAATCTACAAGAATAGCAATGCTGCTAAATGTTCATGTAATACGAGTACCAAGAATATGGCGACCTGAAAATAAATAAATTTCAAAATTTCTGGTTCATATGAATAAGGAATATGATTATACTAGGTTTCATTTTCCCATTCACAATCTCCATTGCGATTTTTCTCTTTAATGATATTTAAAAGGAACCAAGGAGTCGTGTACACAACAGTGTCAGTTTTTCACAATTTCCTGTGCATGTTCTCCCACTTAAAGGCCCTCTCTCATTAAGCCAAAGAACAAAATAAGCAGCATATGGCCGATAATTCAAAGTCAATTATAAACATATTAAATGGATTAAGGGCACAAACAACTTGAACAGTAAACATTATCTGTCCAAAGCACTTGGCCCAAATTTAGAAATCAGTGTGTCCATTCACAGAAATTCACAGAAATCAGTGTGTCTGTTAATGAATGATTCGTGAACAGGAAAAAAAAAATCTCAGACATAAAACCTGACCAGCTCTCAAAGGAGTCACTGAACTGCACTCTTTTGAGACAGTTTTCATTTCAGCAACTTCATTTTGTGAGGACATGGCAAAGGCAGGATTGGGTTGGTGGCAGAGAAATGATGAATGGAAATCATTAATGCCTCCTTGTTTTCTTCCATGATAACTGCAGCACTGAACTAGTGCCAATGCAGTGCTTCCACATAGAGACAGAATATTACAAGCAAGTCATTCTGGCATTGCAAATGAGTCATGGGCACCAGGTTTTCTTCTTAGTCTACTGGATGTTCTGCAGAAAGTGTAAATCTGGATTAAATGGGTGGGGGGGAGAGACATATGAGCAGATATTTTGATGCTATGTTGAAGAAACCTGCATGCGTGATCAGTAGAGGGCTACCTCAGAAGTTGAACAAAATCCATTCCGGAAGTCCATTTGACTTCCAAAACATTCAGAAACCAAGGTGCGGCTTCCGATTGGCTGCATTCCTCCAGCCAATCAGAAGCCACAAAAGTCGTGTCAGACGTTTGGTTTCCAAAGAACGTTCACAAACTGGAACACTCACTTCTGAATTTGGGGCGTTTGGGAGCCAAAGCGTTCGACTTGCAAGGTGTTTGGGATCCAAGGTATGACTGTACTGATCCCACAATAAACAGCTGTCTCGAAGCACCCTGGGCCCAAAATTTGTTATAATATCTTTCTATGTTTGGCATTGCTAATCTTCCACAGGGACTCCAAAGCTTCTCCAGTAGTATCTGCTATTGGTCTTCTGGGACTTCCATTCTCAGCATGACTCAAATAATACCAGGTTTTTCTGACAAGCCGTGTTCAGAGTCTGGTGCTGAACTGGGAATTCATGACCTCTGACTGAAGCAGCCAAAGAGCCAAATGGGGTTAGAGGCTACTTTGGAGTGAAAGATGACAAGCACTGCATCTCGATTTGAGGATAATTTAGAGAGATGAAAACTGTTACAGAATTAAGGGCCAGTTTTGTGAGGGAAAGAAGGCATCATAAACAAGACCTTTAGTTAACCACTTTGTAGTCTAGTTGGCGATAAAAAATACTGTTCAGATTTAAATGAAACTGAGGTCAAGCATCAACTGTCTTTTTTTTAATGTGTTATTTAAAAAATGGTTTTGTTTAATTGACTGGTGGAATAGACCACACCAAATTTTAAAGCAGCTTGCAAAAAAAACCAAAAAAACAAAAACAAAAAACATGAAATCAGAACCTAAAATTCTGACCTGTTGTTCTTACCTATCAAGTTTGGGTTTTCACATATTTGTATCATTATACTTAAATGTGGAGCTTTAAATTAACTTCATATGATTTCTCTGTTCGAAATTTGGTAAAATTATTCCTATGCGGAAGAAAAATCCAAGACCTAAGGACAACGTAAGTCTGTGAAGTCTGTGAAGTATAACTATTTTAACATGCACAACAGGGACAGGGAAATTCTTTATCAAACTAAGCGTTTAAAAAATGCAAGGCTGTTGTGTTATTGTGAGAACTGTTTAAATATATTCAAAAGTAAATTTAAACCATCCTAACTCCACAGAGGTGCTGGAAGGCAAAGTAAATAATCGCTTTTATGTGAATTAAATCTGTCACAGATTGGAAGCTATATTCTAATCTCAGTGCACGTAGATCAATGCAAAGTGAGATTTGAATATACCCATTGCTTTATATTTACCATTTTTAAAACTCCCTGTAATGTAATGATCTTGCAGTAGTTCAAAATATGTAAAGCATGTGTTTATGTGTAAACTCACTGAAAGAGAGCATGTTACGCCGTGCTTGATGTATTTTTCTTAGAGCAGTAAAGCGGAAAAGGAGTTTTTAAAAATTAATCCACCTTGCAGTTTTAGTTTTGCATGTCTTATGCACATTTCTGGCTGATTGCTTTAAAGTGATATCATATTTCAAATTTCCAGTCCAGTTTCCGAGACAGCAACATGAAAAGCAAATTGGTATCTTTATTCTGTACAATTCAGAAGATATGCTTAAAAATGCCTCTTACATTGATGCAGTAATAACTCTTTTTACAATTGACAGAATCAGAAACATGTTTTCCATTTCTCCAGGTCTAATTACTGAATTATCTTTGCATAGCCAATTTATTTTTATGGGTGAGGTGGACAGCTAATTCCTCCTTCAATCCTTCTGCAGTAATTAATTACTTTTCGCAGCTTGATTGTTTCACACAGCTTTCGCCCCTAGATTGTTTCATTCTATAAGGCCAGAAATAATGACAAGAGAGAAACATTAACAAAGGGTAAAATCAATGGGTTGGAGTCAAAGGTGGCGTTCTGGTCATGGAAGGGTTATTCAAACTCCAAAGTAGAATGCTATGTAAGACTGAAATACACCAGGAATGGCTAACTTATGGCTCTCTAAATGTTGATGGACTCCAGCTCCCATCACCCTTGACTTTTGACCATGCTGGTTGGACCTGTTAGGAGTTGGAGTCCAGCAGCACTGCAGGGCCAGAACTTCCCCACCCCTGCCAACACTTTTGTTCTGAAATGATGAGCATTTCAAGTGAATTTTGTTAAGGCTGAAGAAAAATTCATATACTTGAGATTTAACCAGTTCTGTGACTTTATTTATATCAAACTGTCTCCTTGTGAGAAAGAAAAGAGAATAAAGAAACGTTCAGCTCCAAAATATCCCCTGACCAAAAGCCCTCTAAATGCCAAGCATTATGTTCCACCATAATGTGATAATTCAATCACCATGCCAACTCCTCCCTTTCCCCTGATTTTTACTGCCATGCAAACTACCTGTACTGTAACCTTCCAATTTACATGTTGGGGTTCCACCTTATAGGACAAAGCTTTATCCTGAAAGGAGAACCTGCAGCAGAATACTGTAGTGTGAAATGCTCCTGCTCAGGCTTTCAGCCAGCCATTCCCTCTTCCAGGATACTCTATTCCACTCACCACAGTTAATAATAATAATAATTTATTTATACCCCGCCCATCTGACTGGGTTTCCCCAGCCACTGTGGGCAGCTTCCAACTGAACACTAAAATAAAATAACCTATTAAACATTAAAAACTTCCTTAAACAGGGCTGCCTTCAGATGACTTCTAAAAGTTTGGTAGTTGTTTTTCTCTTTGACATCTGGTGGGAGGGCGTTCCACAGGGCGGGCACCACTACCAAGAAGTTTTCCATTTCCTCCCAACATTCTGTGCCCACTGAGCATGCTCAGTCTTCAATACACTGTCAGGGGCCCCCTCCTTTTATAGTTTTTTCCCTAAATAATTTCTTACTTCTGCTAATCTTGGGTCCCCCCCCCCAAAAAAAAACACCACCACATCTTGTGTGTGGATGGTGCTGTTTTGCCTATGTAAGGATAGGCACTTGGGGAATGAGCTTGCTATTAGTATATCATGTTCTATTTAACCATCAGCTAGGCAAGATGGCCCCATAGTCACATGAGTTCCCCACAGCGCTGCTCAAGGTTTAGGAGAGCAGCAAGGAGGCTGTCACCTTAGAAGGCAGGGCCTGCGAGAGCACTCATCCTTCATTCCCTATGGCCGCTGCCAGCTGCGCAACTTAAGCGCTGGGATACAGCAAAAAGAGCCTAGAATGCTGTTTCCAAAATAACCACAGCATGCGGCTATATGGGAAGTGGTATTGGGAGAAGAGGCATGACCTAACCCTGAACGCTTTTGAGAGAAAGGAAACCTTGCTGCAGCGTAGTTAGCCAGGCTTGAAGCAAAATCATTTCAAAGCACTGCCATGCACAACTTTCTAAGTTGGGAAAGGAGCTTTCTAAGCAGCTGTGTGAGCTCCAAGGACACCCGCCCCCCGAAGTTAATAACTTGTGTTTGGACTGGGTTCTGAGGGCCTGCTCTGGTTGTTCCTTGGTATTTTTACAGTCAGCAAGGCTTTGCAAAAACCGCAACACAGTTTGCGCATCACATTGTGGTCAAACCATTGTTGAAATGAACCATGGCTTATGTGTAACGAGCTAACGCATGCTGCTAAAATCCCAAGCGTTTCTCCTCTTCTGCTGCCGTGCTGCCGGGAAACGAAGCCTAGGCAGGGTTGCAATCAAACCTGGGCTCACAGTGGTTTGTTTCTCTCTAAAGAAACCGCAAGTGGTAACCAAGGTTTGTTTTTGGCAAGCTTGTTTCCCAGCACCGCACCAGAACACTGCACATTTGCAGCAAACTGTGGTTTCATTTTAACGATGGTTTAACGAGACTTGCAAACCAGGCCTCTAGTGCTCACTCCTCTGAAGGTGACTGATGCTGGGAACATGCGTTTAAAAACTCACTAATTGTAAACAAAGCGCATATCTCCCTGATCCAGTTACAGGCTTTTTCTGCATGCGTATCCCTCCCTGGATATGAAGCCACAAATAGGTCCTGCTTGTGTAGTTCTGCTGCTCAATCCATCGATCTATGGATTGTGGACTGTGCATGAAGAGCCCTCTTGGGGGAAAAGTTAAATCCCATCAATTAGAAAAAGGGTGGTGGTCAGGAACCCTCTCTCTCTTTCTCTGCCAAAGACCCGATCAGTAGGATTTGGGTTTTTGGAGAGGGTTCCTCAAATAAAGTTGTGGTTGTTCTGTGCCTACATGTTGGAGTACAGCCATGCTAATTAATGCTGAAAAGGAAGTGTATTCCACATTTAAATATTAATAGCCTCTCCACCGTCCCCATCCCCCCCAAAACAGTATAGCAGTTTTGGGGAGGAAAGAAAACTTGGGTTGGATCTATAGGTGCCATTCTGTTTCTAGAAGGTCCTTTGAGCCAACAGGGGCTCCCACTAACATAAGGTGGAGAGTGAACATTCACAGATTCCCCCCAGTCCGCCCCCTTGGACCCCCGGAGCAGATATCTAGGGGACTGCAGAGGGAGTGACCTTTCCACGAGTGGAACTCCACTCAAGGGATCTTAGGCTCGTTAACATCTTAGCTTTCTTGATAGCATTCTTCCCAGTCATGTTTTATTAGATAAACTTACAGATGTATTGCAGTCAATAAAGTAAGGTGTTTCTTGATTTGGTCAAGGAGTCCATTGTGTTTAAATGTTTTTGATACTTTCATTAAACAACTAGCTATAAGGACATACGAATTTTTCATTTATTCATTTTTAAACAAAATGTTTAAACTGAAAATAGATTCATTTTCTCAATAAAGACTGGAGCTTGAAATAAACTATGTGATTATTTAAATAAGCACATATTGCAAAACTGTCTGGCTTTCTTCTGCAAAGAAATTAATCTTTGTAATAATAATGCATGGTTAACTGTACAAGATATATATATATACTAATCTTGACTAATTCTCTTTGATAACATTATTGACATTTTGTGTTTTTAGTTTTAAAGAAATTATACAGTCATTTCAGTTTATATTTTAATTTTCTGTATTAGTATTTTAACATATATCTCTTTTTTTACAGAGATCAACAATCTTCATGTTACTATTATCAGGTTTTTTTTAGTTTTTACTTTTATTTAAGTATTTTAGTTTTCTCATCTTTGATGTTGTTGCATATGTGAAAGTTTTCTTTAAAATAGGGACTCTGTTGCAATCAAAATTGTGATTAGCAATTTAATAATTCACTCTAAAAAATAAAATAAAACAGAAAAATTATGCATTGCTGCAACAGAGTGATTATGTTATTGCTGTAAGTATTCTTATACTCTTTTTCCCCCTCCTGTATTTGTGTATTAGGTGGTTGTGAATGCCCTTCTAGGAGCGATTCCATCCATCATGAACGTGCTTCTCGTTTGTCTTATATTCTGGCTAATTTTCAGCATTATGGGAGTAAACTTGTTTGCTGGCAAGTTCTACCACTGCATTAATACCACAACTGGTGACATGTTCACAATCGAAGAAGTTTTCAATAAGACTCAGTGTGAGGAGCTCATACGAAGAAATGAATCCGCCAGATGGAAAAATGTGAAAGTTAACTTTGATAATGTGGGATTTGGGTATCTTTCTTTACTGCAAGTAGTAAGTGAACACTCTTTACAGACTACTTCTTGTTTACTTAGTGTACAATAAAAAGTTGGTTCAACTATTTTGTCACTTACAGTCTGATCAGGCTCATAGGAATTTGCTAGGAATTCGGTGGTAAGAGGGTCATGGAATCACTGTAGACTGCCAGAATATAAAAATGAAGGTAGCCTAAAATGTTACTTTGAGGCTGTGGGACTAGGTCTCGGGAGAGCCAGTTTCACCTTCTGGGCACTCATTAGCTATTTGCCAACTCTCAAACTAACCTACCTCACAGTGAGCATAAAAGTGGAAAAGACGCATACACCATCTTCAGCTTCTTGGAGGAAAGTGATATATTTATGATATGATATGATGTCTGTTCAGAAGTCAGTCCCATTTAGTATAGAATTGTAGACCCTCCCAGGGGCATAGCGTGGGTTGCCAGTGCCCAGAGCCATCTGCGTCACCCAGAAGATCACAGCTGCCGAGATAAGAAAAGAAGAGTTGTCCTGTTGTCTGGGGAGGTCACTTCCTGGTTTGCATGGGGAAGCCGTTTTCAGCAGAGCCAGCAACAGAAGTGCGCAGCTGTACTGAGGCAGCACCTGGTGTTGACATTTTGTGTCCCTAACCATTTAGCATCCGGGGCAACCACCCCTTTGCCCTCCGTGCGCTATGCCACTGGTCCCACGTTTTATTCTGCATAGCCCTACCCAGGGTTTTATTTCTTGGTCAAGCTACAAGGTGATGCTCAAGTATGCTGCTAAAGAATCTTAGGAAACATCTTTCATAGAGAGAGCTGACATGCATAATTCTCCTAGTCATTTATTTAGATTAGTGCTTTGTAGCTGGGATCATCTGAACAAGGACTATAAGTATAAACGCTAGTGGCACTGGTTAAGAATAAAAATTGTCCTTGAATTTTTGTGAAATCAGTGAATATGGTTGGATAGTATATAACAAGAAGCTGACATTTCTTTAAAAAACACCAGTCCTTTAAGTATAGTTCTTTAGAGTGTTATAACTACTCACCAACCTACAATAAATAAATAAATAAATGGGGCATCTGGATTTCCTTCTTTGGTAGCATGGACTCTTCTGCATTAGAACGGGCAATGGGCATGTAGGTGAGAATAATTATCCCACCTACAGCTGAGTCAGTCCCATTGAGCACTGTGAGTGGAATCCAGCATGGTGCTAAGGAAATCGTTCTATCCCTGCAAGGATTTCTGCTTGCACAGCAAGTTAATTAACATGCATAATAAGCAGGGGTGTCAACTTGAATAAAATATTTGAAGTGGGGCAGTTAAGCCCCACCCTGCATCACTGATCACAAGACGCAAAGCACCCACACAATTTCAATGGCAATGCCCATCAACTTGGGGGGGCAGCCCCCTCAAATATTTTATGGAGGGATGGAAGGACCTCAGCCTTTAGGAGTTTGCTCCTATGATAATCATTGTAGTATCATTCCTACTATCATTGTAGTAGGAATGCGGGGGTGGGGATTAAGTTCTTTATGAGCCTGTTATATCTTAGGATACATTAAAGTACCTTACAGTGGTGCCTCGCAAGACGAAATTAATTCGTTCCGCAAGTTTTGCCGTCTAGCGAATTTTTCGTCTTGCGAAGCACGGTTTTAACGGTTTAACAAAGTCGCAAGACGTTTTCGTCTTGCGAAGCAAGCCCATAGGGAAATTCGTCTTGCGAGGCAAATCGAAAACGGAAAAACCTTTCATCTAGCGAGTTTTTTGTCTTGCAAGGCATTCGTCTTGCGAGGTACCACTGTATTTCCATATTGCCAAAGGTATCATCTTTTGTATCTGTGCTTTGTATAATGAACTGAAATACTGAAACCTTTGTTTGCTTCTGAATTTTCTTAACTGTATCAGCTGGAGTGGGACTTAAGCCAGGTCATGACCATCATGCCAATTTGATTTAGTTGGGACCAATTTTATTTCATGGGGAACGAAGCTTAACAAATTTGCATCACAATCCTATGCATGTCCACTCAGAATGAGTTCCATAGAGTCAATGGGGCTTATTCCCATTGGAGGCATGCTTACTTGTCAGTGAGTCTCTTTGAACTTAACGGAACTTTTGACCAGTATAGCATTCCACTGCATGGCAGGATCAAGCCCACTGGGTCTTGAAAAGCTCCCCCTTTACTTTAGTCCATAGTTATAATATATGTATATGTAAAGCATTTCCTATTGGTAACTCTGGTAGAAGACATTGAGCACGGCTGTGAGTTCAGAGTTTTATGTTTAAAATGTTTTCTTGACGCAGGCTACATTTAAAGGATGGATGGACATTATGTATGCAGCGATTGATTCAAGAAATGTAAGTACTTTGCATTCTTTGCCACACAAAGACTCTAGAATTTTGCTGATGAAATGCGCTTGAGGATAACATTAATGTAAACATGAATTATGTTCAAATTCAATAGCACCCTAATTGGTTTGTGTTTGTTTATACTTTGCTGCAAGCTGCCCAGAGGGGCTGGGGTAACCCAGGCAGATGGGCAGGGTACAAGAAGTTTATTATCATTATTATTATTAAAGATGGGCGGGGTACAAGAAATACCATCATCATCATAACATAAAGAATTCCAGGCATGCTGACCATTAAAGTGAAGATATAGCATTGCTATGGGACTCTCGGGAAGTGCTTTTGCATTGTGCTTTTATGATCATTTGTACTTATGGTGGTGGCTGTACACAATCCTGCACCGGTTTCATACCACAAACGGTGGCAGCATTGTATTGCTTTTGTTGTGCTGGAGTGCAAGAGTGCCCCTCCAGATGGCAATAGTGCAGTAACACTGGGGAAGCATCGCAGAACTAATAAGGTGTCTTGGTGCCCCCGTATCAATTTGTCACTAATGCTCTATTACTACATCATTGACATGTTCAAAACCTGCCAAAACACACACATTCACACATCTGGAGGGGTCCAGAGTTGTCTTGATGCCAACTTGCAAGCTTTTTAAAAATAAACTATGTTGAGGTTTCACAATCATTTCGCTTACTTTGTAGGTAGAACAGCAGCCTAAGTATGAAGACAACCTTTATATGTACCTTTACTTTGTTATCTTCATAATCTTTGGGTCATTCTTCACCCTGAATCTATTCATTGGCGTCATCATTGATAACTTCAATCAGCAAAAAAAGAAGATAAGTATTTTACCTGCGTTACCTTTAAAGCTCACATCATAAACTCTGGCTAAATCATGTGAACCGATTAAATGAAATAGCTGCTCTGACTTTTAAAGGGGAAAGTGGAGAGACCTATACATATTCATGACCATTTGGGAGAGAACCTTACCTTGCAAAACATTGAAGAGCTGCAATGTTTGGTCATTGGAAAGAAGTTCCCGCGGAGTGGTCTAGTGGTTGACAATACCTCCTCTCAGAATGTAGGGGCAGTTAAGGTTTATATTGGGGGTGGGTAATCTGTGTTCCTTCAGATGTTGCTGGACTACAAATCCCATCATCCCAACCATAAGCTGTGCTACCTGGGATACATATGGAAAGCCACAATTTCCCTACCTCTGTTCTACTTAAATCTTCCATTCTTACTGAATTGAGCCTAAATTAAAATTCTTATTCTACAATCAGTAAATGGGCACAACCATTTAAAGGGTATCACCTTTTACCAGCATCGCTGGAAAATTTGGAACAACCTCATTGTAAAAACCAATTAAGCCCAATATTTGTTTTTCTTTTGATTATGAATATGGAATAAATGCAAGTGAGTGTATAGGCCATCTATGAGAATGTGATTATAACCATTTTTCATGTTATGCCCTTACTTTGGAGGTCAAGATATCTTTATGACAGAAGAACAGAAAAAGTACTACAATGCAATGAAAAAGTTGGGGTCTAAAAAGCCTCAAAAGCCTATTCCTAGACCAGGGGTAAGTGAGTCTATTCTAGATTGAAAGATTCGTTTTAAAAGCAGCAAATGAGAAGTGAGTTTCTGTAAATTGGAGAGAGCAATCAATATTTGAATACATTTAAGTGAGTTTGTTTTTCTTGGTTTGGGGCATGCATGTTGTTGTTGTTTAGTCATTTAGTTGTGTCTGACTCTTCATGACCCCATGGACCAGAGCACGCCAGGCACTCCACTGCCTCCTGCAGTTTGGTCAAATTCATTTTGGTAGCTTCGAGAACACTGTCCAACCATCTTGTCCTCTGTCGTCCCCTTCTCCTTGAGCCCTCAATCCTTCCCAACACTAGGCATGCATATGTGCAAACTATTTGTACTTCTAAAGACATCTGAAGGTAGTCCTGTACTGAAAAGTTTTTGTTTGATGTTTCACTATGTTTTTATTGTGTGTGTCTATATCTATATATGTTATTAATTAAGTTGTAATCCAGCAATGTGCACACCAGAGCCTTAACTGATTTAATATCTCTTCTTTATACCTCAGAACAAATATCAAGGCATGGTCTTTGATTTTGTGACAAGACAAGTATTTGACATCAGTATTATGATTCTCATCTGCCTTAATATGATCACCATGATGGTCGAAACAGATGACCAAAGTAAAGAAATGGAAGATATTCTGTATCGGATTAATCTGATCTTCATAGTCCTTTTCACTGGAGAATGTGTCTTGAAACTAATTTCCCTGCGCTATTATTATTTCACCATTGGATGGAACATTTTTGATTTTGTGGTTGTCATCCTCTCCATTGTAGGTAAGGCCCATTCTAAACAAAGCAAGGCAAATGTCAAAACTATATTAAGGTGCTTCAAATGTTGCTTTATTTCTTTCGCTGTTTTCAGTTGCTCAGCCACGTTGATTCCTAGTTGCATCTTCTGTAATTGTGTCATATGGAGCACGATCGTTTCTGAATATGTTTGACAAATGTGCAAAAAAAGATTTATCTTTGTCTGTGATGATACAGGTTGCTTGTATCCATTTCATCCAATGAGGGAAATTCCAGACAGGTTAAAATTTCAAATTGCTAGATCTCAGTGAGCAGTATTTTCCTCTCCTTTCTGTATTGGCCCTCTCACTCTTCAGTAAAGATGGGTACTCTCACGCCCACCAATATATTTGGTTAGAAAGTCCCTGCATATTTATCTTCCCACTTTGGAGACTGTGGCATCTCCCCTTGCCCCAGGTTTCTTTCTTAAGAAAACATCCCCAAAAGATGGTGAGTCACATATTCCACTTTTGGGAGTCCTCCTGTGGGCCGAAATCATTCCAACACAGGGGGGTTTTCCTCACCCTGTTTTTATTTTTAGTAGCATGGTAAGTATATTTGGTTAAGCACATTGGAAGGGTGGGTAACAAAAATCACACAAGCTGCTTTAAAAAGAAAAAAGAGGCTATCTTTTCTAAGTTCATTCTTACACTTGATCTACAAACCAATACTACCCAAAAAGGCTATAATTTACAAGCTCTTAAAGAAATGATGAAAAGGAAAATGTTTTTGATGAATGCCCCATTTGCCTCTATATGTGGGAACAGGACTGGCCCAAGACCTGTTGCTTGAAGCAAATGTGAAAATAGCAACTACGGGTGGTGCTGTGGGTTAAACCACTGAGCTGAGGACTTGCCGATCAGAAGGTCGGCCGTTCGAATCCCTGTGACGGGGTGAGCTCCCGTTGCTCGGTCCCTGCTCCTGCCAACCTAGCAGTTCGAAAGCACGTCAAAGTGCAAATAGATAAATAGGTACCGCTCCGGCGGGAAGGTAAACGGCATTTCCATGCGCTGCTCTGGTTCGCCAGAAGCGGCTTAGTCATGTTGGCCACATGACCTGGAAGCTGCACGTCGGCTCCCTTGGCCAATAAAGTGAGATGAGTGCCACAACCCCAGAGTCAGTCACGACTGGACCTAATGGTCAGGGGTCCCTTTACCTTTAAAGAAATGATGAAAGGGAAAATGTTTTTGATGAATGCCCCATTTGCCTCTATATGTGGGAACCGGGACTGGCCCAAGACCTTCTGTTGCTTGAAGCAAAGGTGAAAATAGCAACCGCTACCACCACCCCACTATGTAAAGAAGTTCACTAGAGTAACAGCTGATTCTTATGTCAACACTGGAGATGGGGCAATGTTTTGCACTACACCTGAAGGCTATGCCTATGAGGCTATGCCTAGCCTATGAGGGTGGAGAACAGGCTGCCTGCACTGGTGTACTGAGGGGGGTAGGGTGAGTGCACCGGGTACCATTTGGGGAAAGGGTGCCATTGCGGCCACACACACACAGACACCCAGGATGCGTGCCGGGCACGTGCCCTCCAGGGACGCGCGCCAGCCATGCCCCTGCCTGTTCTCCACTCTGGGGACTGCAGCATGTTGCTCTGCCACTGGCTGCCTGACACGCATATGGTAGCTTTGTCCACCAATACCTATTGCCACTCTTCATTTTGCAGCATCTGCTGCTGAGGTGGCCAACTCATTCGGCCTGCTAGTAAGGGCCAGATCTAGTGGAGATGCACAAACCCATCCAGCTCAGCTGTCAGGGGGAACCAAGAAGTTGCTAAGTTGGGTGGAAACAGCCACCACCCTCCTTTAATGTCAGCCCAGCAGGCTTGCCTGTTCCATAGGGCAGGAGCCTCGGCATTGTTTATTATCTTGATAAGGTATGTTTTTGTTGGTTATCACTGTCTTCTAGTATCCAAAGTGCTTTTGTTCCATTTCTGACATCTGCATAAGCCACCTATTGCCTAATGTGCTATATTTAAATTGGTTACTCCCAGAAGTGCTGCTTGATTTAGATTTCAAATAACAATAGGTTAAAATGAATGAATCTAGAAAGGCTTAGATGACATAATTTTCTATGTGTTAGATAAAATATAAAAGTTGACTTCTAGCATTCTTGAGTTGTTACTGCACACTGCCATAAAGTCAGAAACTCGGCAGTTTACAGCCCATTCCTATGCATGTTTACTCAGAAATAAGGGTTGCTTTGTTCAATGAGATTTACTTCTGAGTCGTTGTGCATAGGATTGCAGACTTTGTCACTGAAAGCTCCTTAAAGTTCACAGGTAAGTCAAGGCAGGACATTGGCATTGATAAACAATTAGCCCTAAGACTATTGCTTAATTGTATTTTTAACAGGTATGTTCCTAGCAGAGATTATTGAAAAATACTTTGTGTCGCCCACCTTGTTCCGAGTGATCCGACTTGCCAGGATAGGTCGAATTCTGCGTCTCATCAAGGGTGCTAAAGGGATCCGCACTCTGCTTTTTGCCTTGATGATGTCTCTCCCTGCCTTGTTCAACATTGGTCTTCTCCTTTTCCTGGTCATGTTCATCTATGCTATATTTGGAATGTCCAACTTTGCCTACGTGAAGAGAGAAGTGGGCATTGATGACATGTTCAACTTTGAAACTTTTGGCAACAGCATGATCTGCCTCTTCATGATCACCACCTCTGCTGGCTGGGATGGGTTGCTAGCTCCCATTCTCAACAGTGGGCCGCCAGACTGTGACCCTAAAAAAGACCACCCTGGAAGCTCAGTCAAAGGAGATTGTGGCAATCCTTCTGTTGGGATCTTCTTCTTTGTCAGCTATATCATCATATCATTTTTAGTTGTAGTCAACATGTACATCGCTGTCATTCTGGAGAACTTTGGTGTGGCCACCGAAGAAAGTGCTGAGCCTTTGAGCGAGGACGACTTTGAGATGTTCTATGAAGTCTGGGAAAAGTTTGACCCAGATGCAACCCAGTTTATGGAATTTGAAAAACTCTCGGAGTTTGCAGCTGCTCTGGAACCTCCTCTTCATTTACCAAAACCCAACAAGGTTCAGCTTATTGCGATGGATCTACCCATGGTAAGTGGTGACAGAATTCACTGCCTTGACATCTTGTTTGCTTTTACGAAGCGCGTCCTCGGGGAGAGTGGAGAGATGGATGCTCTCCGCATACAGATGGAGGACCGCTTTATGCAATCCAACCCTTCCAAGGCCTCCTACGAGCCCATCACAACTACATTGAAACGTAAACAAGAGGAGTTGTCCGCTGTCATCATTCAGCGGGCTTACAGGCGTTACCGCCTAAGACAGACAATACACCAAGCTTCCTTTGTATATAATAAAAATAAATTAGAAGGAGGGGCGGGCCAGCGTCTCAAGGATGAAATTCTCATTGACAAGATCAATGAAAACTCTTACACAGAAAAAACAGACCTGACCATGTCCACCGCTCTTTGTCCACCATCCTACGACCGCGTAACCAAGCCCATTGAAGAAAAACACGAAAAAGAAGGTAAAGATGTACAGAAGAAAAAGTAAAGCGCCAGTTTAAACAAAAACACAAAACTGATCGGGTGACAAATTGTTTACAGCCTGTGTGAGTAATGTAGTTGTGTCAACAGGACTCCTCTAGGCGGTATATGCCAAACAGACAGTTTTTACAAATATACTGTATTCTTTAAGGTCAGTGCCTATAACAAGACAGAAACCCCTCGTCGTCAAAATGTGACTATATATAAACTATGGGAAGCATGGCAGGAGGTTCCTGTTTTCATTACCAGCTGACACTGCTGAAGAGGAGAGGAAAAAATGGCTAATCAGACTGTAGGGACCAGTAAAAGGGGTTGGGAGGGGGGGAACACTAATTTGTGTGTGTGTTAAAACATAGAACACTTAGTACAGTCAGTAAGTATATCCATTTCAACTGCCACATTTGTCATCTTTTTACGAAATCTGTGTTGGTGGATTCCTTTCCTTCCTTCCTTCCTTCCCTTCCTTCCTTCCTTCCTTCCTTTCTTTCTTTTTATTCACACATTGTGACTATTTTTGTAAATGGGGTTTATGCTGGGGAAAGGGGGTAAGTACTACTTTGTCGGTATGAGGACCAGGCGTTCTATTATATGACTCTCTTATATGCACACCAAAATGATTTGCATGGGGGCATGCTGCACTTCTTATAGATCATGCATGGGGGGAAAACATTACGTCCACCAAGAGCAACGAGTTTTTAACAACTCTTGTTAAAACTGCGAGGGAATACTCCGTTCTGAGGTGCTTTAACAAACGTGTTTTCATGTTGTGTTACATTCGGGCAAGTGTTTAAATGCCTCTAAAGTCCCCTCAAACTCACCAGAGCAAAACAAGACGGATTATTTTTGCACCGGCAATTAAATCTCAGCTAGAGCTGGAGTCGGGAGTCGCTGTTTTTATGTCTGTGTCAATTATTTTTCCCTGTATGGTGTATTCAAGGCAATGTGCCCTTAAAAAAAAAAAAGAAAACAAGAAACAACTGAACTGACCAAAAACCCCTTTATGAATTTGTTCCGCTTCATCCTGCAGTATTGTTTAGCCATCTTCAGCTCTCAGCCAGGTTGCCAACGTACGTGTTCAATGAAGAGCCCTCTGTTGTGTAAATAGTAATTTTACCTGTGGTGCATGTTTGAGCAAATGAATAACAACCTGAGCACATTTATTGCATCAAATATGTACCACAATAGGTTTAGTGTGCAAGCTTTCAACAGGTAAAAACAATGTATTCTGTACCATTATAGATAGTTTGGATCCTATCAGTGCATGTTTATATTGCCTATGCTGCTCTTCCTTCAAGTGTCCAGAATCTTAAATATGGGAAGCCATACGTCAGAGGTAAAGTGGAAAAAAGTGTTCAACAAGACCTCATCCCCTCATATCATTAAGCAATATTTGCAGCTACTTGAGAGGTTCTTTCTTTCTGTTTGACATTTTTAAATTTGAAGTGAAAACCAATCTGATGTATAGCCAGACTGTACAGACACGTTGCAAACTGCTAAACCTGTTGAAAATAATGTGGTTAGAATTTTATAAGCAAATATAAATATTGTAAAAAAAAAATCATGTTTGTTTTATTTTTGAGCATTATGTACATAAAAATGAGAAATGAATTTTATCTTGAGGTTGACGTTGCAGCCTTTTGGGTTACATTCTGTCCATAGCACTTTCTCACGGAAGAACTTCAGAAAATAAGAAACGAAGAAGAGACGGGTAATTGTAGCTTTCTGCTTTTTAAAATTGTATTTGCAAACATTTTCAAGGTGCAATAATTAAATTATTTGTGAAGGAAAGATTCACAGTTCGCTTGCTTCCAGCAATTCTTTGCACTTGGAAGAGGATGCAATGTTTTTATTTTAAATCTCTAGCAGTGCCTGCATCAGAAAATGTAGCCTTTTTCTTTCACAGAACCATGTTCTTTTCCTGTTTTTATTTACGCGGACTGTGTTTGTTCATTTGACTCATGCTTTAATAGAACTGTTACAAATATATCTTGGGTCCACAGTATTTTTTCACAGAAAAAAATAAATAGCAGAATTATATAACCAAACACATCAGGACATTTTATGTTTCTTACATGGGATATGTTAAATATAGATTATTTCTTTTAATAAACAATCAACTTATACTGTATTGGTGAACTGCATGCAGGAAATGCTACTAATATCCTAAATAATGCTATACATCATTACTAATGTGCAAAATAATAAAGATTAATTTTTTATTGTAATTTCCTTGGCTACTTTTCGTATCTAGGACAAAATGAACTGCAACCTCTGATTGTCAAGGAGCTGTCAGGCGAGCACAAGTCATCCACAGGGCAGGAAAGAACCTGAGACATGAAAGGCAATTAGCTTTGGTTCACAGAAAGTAACAACACAGCAGAGGTCCTTTAGCTCTAGTTGGAGATGTTGCTGAAACTGACCACTGGTCCTCCCTTTTCTCTCTAACCTCTCACTCAAGATCCCCACCCCGCAAGCAGACAAAAGCTGTATCAAGGGAGCGAGCTTGTCTTCTAGTCCTGTCTCTCCCATTGCTCAGCAATGTGCAGGACTGTCTTCGAGCAGGGGGTCGGGGGGGGCAGCAGAACTGGGACTGTCCTGCTACTGGGTAGCATTGGCAACCTCTGACTTCTCCCTCTGAGTCTGCACTGGCACTGTGACTCTCAGCCTCCAGCCCTGTCCTGGAAGAGTCTCTTTCTTCTGCCCCCCCCCGCCCCCCCATTGCTCAAACCTCCTGCTTCTAGCACCTCCCAGATTGTCTCTTCCCCACACTGCTCCCCAGTGTCCCACCACCACAATCCAGGGTCTAAATCGTCTTCTGTGTTAGGGTTGGCATATTTTGAAGAGCAAAAAAGAGGACACATTTGCCGACTGCTAACTATGGATTGCTTTGACAACTCTTGTTTTAAATACCCCTACTATGTGCAGGCTATGGAAACTATGATATTTTGCTAGCAGCAATGTTCTTAACTTTCAACAACAAAATAATAGTAATACATATTGCTCCCTCACTTGCCACGTGAAAGTATTTTGGCTCACGTTCACATCTTTGTGAACGTAAGTGTGCACAGAACAATTTATTAAACTGTTTAACTTGCATGGCTGTCAACTTTCCCCTTTTCTTGCGAGGAATCCTATTCGGAATAAGGGAATTTTCCTTTAAAAAAGGGAAACATTGACAGCTATGTTAACATGTAAATATGGACTTTTCTTAAGGGCAGGGGGAAGTTAACTCTTGCCCTCCCAGACTCCTTCTCCAGGATCTTGTAGCTGAGCCAGTGTCCTTTTAGTTCGGCCACAAGAGAATGGATTTATACAGTATGTAGTTACCGTATTTTTTGCTCTATAAGACTCACTTTTTCCCTCCTAAAAAGTAAGGGGAAATGTGTGTGCGTCTTATGGAGCGAATGCAGGCTGCGCAGCTATCCCAGAAGCCAGAACAGCAAGAGGGATTGCTGCTTTCACTGCGCAGCGATCCCTCTTGCTGTTCTGGCTTCTGAGATTCAGAATATTTTTTTTCTTGTTTTCCTCCTCCAAAAATTGGTGCGTCTTGTGGTCTGGTGCGTCCTATAGAGCGGAAAATACGGTAGCTTAAGATGCTGCTCTGTTGTGATTCTCTGCTGCAGACTAGCTTAGCCAAGTGCCTCAGATCTGAGTCTAATACACTAGAAAAAAATTCTTCAGTTACTGTAAACAAAAACAAACAAAAAACCCAGACATTTTGCCAAATTTTAGAAATCCGCCCAGACAAAAATTTTAATTCTGAAAAAGAGGACATGTCAAGGGGAAAAGGGACATATGGCAACCAAACCTGGAAAAGAGGACGTGTCCTGGAAAAAGAGGACATATGGCAACCTTCCCTGGGGGACTCTTGGGCAGGTGTCACCCACCACTTTTCCTCAACAAGCCAATCCCGGACACTGATGTAAATAGGAACATAACTAAGTAGTGATTTCAAGCACACTTGCATGGAACAAAGTTCCATTGATATCAATAAGAGTTCATTCTGAGAAAATTGCCCATGGGAGACATTTTTGGGCTGAGTGCCAGGATTATTGCTTCTGCATCCAGTACCAGAGATTTTGTATTCAATTTCCACAGTGCAGGATCAAGATTCTCACCCACAGTGGTCAGCTAATCAGGTGGTCAGCGCTGTTTGCACTACTGACAGCCAATCACTGTTTGATGGAGAAGGCTGTTTTTCAGCACCATCTGATGATCAACAAGTAATAATGATAATAATTTGTACACTTAGACAAATAAGTACATGCATTCCACCCTTTCGTTTCTAATTTTTTTCAAACGCGTGCACGTCACCTGTTATGTGAGCATCTCAATATCAACAAATCATAGAAAATGCATAAAATACAGTATAGTACACAATCACAAAACAACAATTAAAATAATCATAAACAGGCAACCATCAAGCAGTTTAAAAATTGTTAAAAGATCTGTAACAGCAAAAGACCAATCGCCACGATGTTGCCAGAATGCGTTCCTCAGCAGAGATAGGTTCCCACCTCATGGTTTAGATGGTTTTCCCCTCCCTCGCAAGCACTTCCCAGAACAAATGGTGTGAAATCCAAGATTCTACCTTTATTTTTCTTACGAAAAGATGTATTAATATTGATGTAAAACTGGAACTTGTAACTTATATCTTGCTTATTTGGATGGACTGCGGCTGTGAGGGGTAAAAGGAAGCAGAAAAAAGACAAATTGGCCATGCTTGTACTCGGAGCAGGATCATACTCATCTTGTTTAAAATGTTGTTTTGTTTTAGTTGTTTAAAGCACACCGTGTCTGCATGCAAGTCAGTGGAACAGTTTGTTGACTCTAGTGCCAGATGTGTCTCAGGACGAGGTATGAGATGGAGAGATATTTTCATTGGGGCCATTATGTAGAAGGATTCGATCCTCCCCTCACATCCTTTCAGCACTCATGATCATGACTGCCCCCTGCTGCAGTTGGGGGGGGGCAGAAAGAGAGAGGGGGAAATATGCATAAAGGCAATGCTATTTGGAAAGGGAAGCGCTAAAGCAATAGTTGATTCCTGGAGAGGCGACTGAGGGTGTAGGAAAGGGAATGGCTATAGCATGGGTAGGCAAACTAAGGCCCAGGGGCCGGATCCAGCCCAATCGCCTTCTCAATCCAGCCCGCGGACGATCTGGGAATCAGTGTGGTTTTACATGAGTAGAATGTGTCCTTTTATTTAAAATGCACCTCTGGGTTATTTGTGGGGCCTGCCTGGTGTTTTTACATGTATGCTTTTATTGAAAATGCATCTCTGGGTAATTTGTGAGGCATAGGAATTCGTGTGTCCCCCCAAAAAAATATAGTCTGGCCCCCCACAAGGTCTGAGGGACAGTGGACCGGCCCCCTGCTGAAAACGTTTGCTGACCCCTGGGCTATACAAGCCATTACTGCCCAGAATAACAACTGAAATGTTTTGTTCATGCAGGTACCATGTATAAAGTGCATGAACAGAGAGCATGCCTATGCTGAGCACAATAAACTTCCAGTATGGATGTTTGATTTCATGGGAGTTACTTAATATATTATATTATAGAATATTGTAATAGACTGGTTGTATTGTCCATATGCTGTTGTCAAATGCACCTCCTAAACTCGCCCATAACCATGGTTGGAATACAGAATCGTAGAATCAGAGCGTTCGAAGGAACCTTGAGGATCCAACCCCCTGCAGTGCAGGAATATGCAGTTGTTCCTTATGGGGATTGAACCTGCAACCTTGGTGTCATCAGCACCACGCCCCAATCAACTGAGCTACAAGAGGCAAGTACTGCTGTAGCTAGCCACTTAGCAAAGAAACATTATGTTGATATGCTTGTAACACCCTTGTTTTTTCAGTGTCCTATTAACATTCTCTCCCTTTTACAGAGCAGTGTAAGGATTGTGTGGGTGTTGCCTTTCCCTCTCCATATTTGTGCTTGGCTTGAGAGCTGAGGGGTGATCCATTCACTTGGCTTTCTACTGTGTGCATTATGTGCAATGGTCAGCACCGAGTGCCTGCCTGAAGTGTGCAAACAGGTTTTAAATATTAATATAATCTCCAGAGAAGCCGAGCTTCCAGAGCGATCCTAACCATGTCTACTCAGAAGAAATTCCTGTTGAAATCCATGGGGTTAGGATTCCAGCCACAGCCTGTGCCAATAAAAACAACAACAAAAAGACAGCCAAGGTGAGCCTTTTGGTACGTCAAAGACGCACTAACTTATTGTGACAATCTCTTCAGATTTATAAGGTGATCTGCAGTTGGCAGACCTACGTTTTGGGATCCCTGAAGCTTGCAGTGTCATGAGGGCCCCTTCGCCACTAGCAACAAGGTCTGGGTCACCACTGTTCTCTTCCTCCATGGGGTTGTTCCATGACAGATCCCTACACCTTTACAACATCTGTGCTACTCTCAAATGTTCAGATTGTTGAAATATATTAATCATCATCATCATCATCATCATCATCATCATCATTTTGTGTCATACGGCTCAAATTGGGTCTACTAGACCCAAAATTGTTAAGCAACGTGGACTAAAATCACTTCTAGGGCCCCTCTGGGATTAGGGGCCTCCTGAAGTTTAAGCTTCATTCATTTCATACTAGATTCGTCCCAGGTTATGTGTGTGATTTGTGTGTGCAAACATATGCAACACACACACATATACCATAGCTGTCAACTTTTCCCTTTTCTTGCAAGGAATCCTATTCGGAATAAGGGAATTTCCCTTAAAAAAAGGGAAACGTTGACAGCTATGACATATACAGTACATTTATCTACATACATGACCATAGAGGACGGGAAAGTTAAGCTACTAGAGTCAAATGGTCGTGATATACATGGTGTTTCCATGCAAAGCTCAATTATTCACAATATAATCAGACAACTGATAACATCAGAACAGTAGCGCGCTGGTCTTCTGCAGGGAAAAAGACGAGAGAGCACGTTTTTTAAGGCGTTACAAGACTCTTCGTTATTCACAATAAGGTTGATGGGTGATGTAAGACGGTCTCGTTCTGCTATGCTAACTATGTAACTGTGTAACTGTTGTTGGAGGAGAGGGGGTTGAACATTCCTGGCTGAAGCTGCGGGAGAGTTGCTACTTGAGGGCGCAAGAGCCCGCTTTTCGTTGCAGCAAAACGTTGGGACTTCTGAGGACCCCTTTGCCGTCTCAGGCGTAAGCCAATAGAAGCTCACTCCGGCGTCCGCTCCTCGCCATAAAAGCGAACCTCCAGCCAATCAAGTGCCAACACAAGATGTTGACGAGCGAACCTTCCCATCGCCGGCGGCGCTCAAGAGCTTCCCTTCCGATTCACAGGGAGGAGGAGGAGGAGGAGCGCGTAACACCGCATTTCCGGCTCCCGTTGGAATGGAGGAGAAATTCCTGCATGCGGGCTCAGAGCCCAGCGTGCGGGTCTGCAAAACTGGCGCCTGAGACGTGCGCTGAGTGTAAGACAGCCCAACCTGGACGGATACCCCCCCCCCGCTCCTTTCCCCGAAAAGAACTGCCAGTTACTCATGTCCTGATCAAAGTATCATGGGCAGCAGCACACAGAAAAAGAGAGGGGACGGTACTATATGGATGAGTACTATCACAAAAGCATTGCTTCTGCTACCCCAGGATTTGGTATTCTGTCCTCGTTTTGTTTGGAAAGAGGATCTGATGCTATTTAAACAACGACAACAACAACAACCAGCAAATGAAAAGGAGCTTCATTTTCTCTTGTTTTGCTTGCCTTTGGTAATCCTCACAGAACTCTAGCCCAATGGTTGCCATTAATTTGATTTGAACTGATTTTATAATGAGTTGATTTTAGAATGCTGTATTATTTTACTGTTGTTAGCCGCTGGGGAGGGCGGGATATAAATAAAATTTTATTATTATTATTTTATTTATTATTATTATTATTGCCTTAAAAACAACCCATAGGTAGATCATGGGCGCGAGGAAGCAGCTTCCACCCCACCCTCCATGGACCACAAAGTTTGGCAGCTTTCGAGAGTGGTTTCCTGCATTTGTAGAACCAGATATACAAGACAAAGTGAAAGGCCGCTGTTTTTACGTGTCCTCGGTGAGCAGCTGGCCTCCCCAGACCCCTTTTTGCCCCTTTCCAAAAACCCGGAACGCCTGAACAGCTTCACGCTCGGTCGGTGGAGCATCTTCATTTCAGGGTTGTGGGTTCGAGCCCTATGTTGGGCACAGATTCCTGCATTGCAGTGGGTCGGATCAGATGGCCCCTCGGGGTCCCTTCCAACTCTGTAATTCTATGCTAGGCGTGTTTGTGTGTGTGTGTGTCAATCGAAGAACCTCCCCACCCCCAGACCCACTCCTTTCCCCCCAAGGTAACCCATGGGAGCCCTCTTCCTCCCCAGCCCCAGCCTGCGCATCCAGCGCTGCGTCCAGCTCCGAAGATGCGCCGTCCCGTCCACGGGAGCTCGCGCCGTAATAAAAGCATCGCGCTTTTCAAGATGCCCCCGGAGCGAAGACTAGGGGAGGAATGGTTTGGGTTCTTTTTTTTCCCCTTGCGGCAACGAATTAGTAGGGCGAGGAGGACCCGCCCGGCAAGGCCCAGCCTTCCCTTCCTCAGGCGCCTCCCCTGGACGCTGCTGCAGTCGCGTTAGCAACCAGGGCCGCTGCTTCCGGCAGCCATGGATCCTTCCTTGCTGCAGGTTTGTCAGAGGCGCTTCGGCTCGTCCCTCCCCTCCGACCCGCGAGCGAAATTTCCCGTTCTTTCCTCCCGCGCCCGCGCCCCTCTCCTCTCGGGAAACGCGCCCCTCTCGGCGGCTTCTGCGCTCCTCCTTTTCTCCCCCCGACGTTTTGGAAAGCTCCCAGCTCTCGCGTAACAAAGCAAGCAAGAGATGGGAGGGGGGGGGGGAGGCAGCGAACCTTTCCACCTTCTCCCTCCTAGCTTTCTTTTTCTCTCCCTTTGGAAGTAAGACAAAATGAACCGAAACACCCATCACCGCAGAATGTTGTTGTTTAGTCGTGTCTGGCTCTTCGTGACCCCATTGGGCCAGAGCACGCCAGGCACATCGGTCTTCCACTGCCTCCCGCAGTTTGGTCAGACTCATGTTTGTAGCTTCGAGAACACTGTCCAACCATCTCCTCCTCTGTCATCCCCTTCTCCTTGTGCCCTCCATTTTTCCCAGCATCAGGGTCTTTTCCAGGGAGTCTTCTCTTCTCATGAGGTGGCCAAAGTATTGGAGCCTCAGCTTCAGGATCTGTCCTTCCAGTGAGCACTCAGGGCTGATTTCCTTAAGAATGGATAAGTTTGATCTTCTTGCAGTCCATGGGACTCTCAAGAGTCTCCTCCAGCACCATAATTCAAAAGCATCAATTCTTCGGTGATCAGCTTTCTTTATGGTCCAGTTCTCACTTCCATACATCACTACTGGGAAAACCATAGCTTGAACTATATGGACCTTTGTTGGCAAGGTGATGTCTCTGCTTTCTAAGATGCAGTCTAGGTTTGTCACTGCTTTTCTCCCAAGAAGCAGGCGTCTTTTAACCACAGAATAGAATTATTGAAATGACCCTGACGGCCATCTAGTTCAGCCCCCTTTTCAATGCAGGGATCTTTCGCGAAACGTGGGACTTGAACCCTTGACTCTCAGATTAAGAGTCTGATGGCTGAGCTACAAATGCCAGTGTTTCTGAGCTGAGCATCGGGCGTCTGAGCCTCCTTCACATGTTTACATGTGTTTTTAAATGTCAGCACACACGTATTTGGGAGGACTGCTTCATATTATACTTTCTGCAGGAAGCATGGAGAAGGGTGTTTGTGTGTCTTCTCCTGTGAACGTACAAAGTTTCTGCCACTGTCTTTAAACATCTGTGTGCATCTGCACTTGGGGGAAACATGAAGGGACAGTGTGTTTTTACTCCTACATTGCAGGGGGTTGGACTAGATGACCCTTGGAGCCCCTTTCAACTCTACCATTCAGTGTTTCCGTGAAGTAAACAAGCATGAGGGAGCAGCAGCAAACTTAGGCTCTTTTCCCGTTACATAGATTACAAGGCAGCAATTTGTGAGTTTGTCACCGTGTGTACTCAAAAGGCAGCTGCAGCCATTCCCATCTCCCCGATGAGTGTATATATGTTACATATGTTTGCCAGTACAGTGGTACCTCTGGTTAAGTATTTAATTCGTTCTGGAGGTCCGTTCTTAACCTGAAACTGTTCTTAACCTGAAGCACCACTTTAGCTAATGGGGCCTCCTGCTGCCACTGCACGATTTCTGTTCTCATTCTGAAGCAAAGTTCTTAACCCGAGGTACTATTTCTGGGTTAGCAGAGTCTGTAACCTGAAGCATATGTAACCTGAAGCGTATGTAACCCGAGGTACCACTGTACCAACTTACCACATTGACACTCTGCAATTTTAGGCACACACTTGCAACTTCTCAGTAACAGGATTTGGCCCACTCTTAGAAGAGTTCTGCAGGACTATACAAAGTCACGACTGGAGGCGGCACAATGGCAACAACTGCAGAAAGAGAGAGTTGCATATTTATTTTTATCCCACCATTTAGCAAAATAAATAAAGCTCCTAGAGTAAGCTTGCTAATCACACTAACTTCTCATTTCATCTCAACCGTATGGTGCTGGAAGTAGCTCTCCTAACTCAGTGGTTTCAGTTTTATTAGTATTTACACCTGTGTGATTGTATCCATCATTTCCTTGCAGACGCTCATTAATTACTATTGCCAAGAAGGCTACTTTCGTCATATTCAGACACTTGCCAGCGAAGGCCTCAAGTTGTTTAGCAATGACCCAATCTTCGTTTTTTACCGCATTTACGGCAGGCTGATGGAAGGTAAGGCTTTTGACTGAATATCTTTCGAAATGTTAAACCCCGCTGATTTTGGCAGGTTTACTCAGAGCACGACAGAGTGTGCTGGATACCACCCAGTGTAAAGATATGCAGAGAGATGCTTTAGCTATATTGATAATTCTGTAGTGGGCAGTGGGGACCTCCTGGCAGAGGCATCGCTGCCGCTGAATGGGAAGACGAGTGGGTTGATACTATGCAAACACACTTGTAGAACACTCCTTGCCCATGCCTCCCTCCCAGTAAACAGCAGCACCTCCACTATTGGGAGGTCAGGTAAGCACCCTCCACCACACTGCAAGAATATTGGAGTCCTTAATAACTGAGAAGTGCAGACTAGGGGGAACGGAAGCCCTGCATAGGGAAGCCTTTCAATGTGTAATGTTTTATTGTGTTTTTATATCTGTTGGAAGCCACCCAGAGTGGCTGGGGCAACCCAGTCAAATGGGCAGGGGACAAATAAGGAAATTATTATTTATAAGGAGGAGCATCTGCTTTGCTTGCAGAAGGTCTGAGGTTCAGTCCCCAGGCATCTCCTAGCAGACCTGGGAGTGCTATCTGTCTGAAATCCTGGGGGACGACTGGCATGTCAGCTAGATGGACCAGTGGTCTGGCTTTTGGTACAAGGCAGCTTCCTGTTTTCCTCTGCTTGATGAAGCACGTATTCCATGGCACCAGAAAATGCAACTTAACCTTCTTGAATTTGATTCCTTAGGGCACATTCAAGAGGCTCTTCTCGACCTCGAACCTCTTAAAAACAAGCAGGACGTATCCCTTTGCACAATGATGGCAATGATCTATGCCCATAAAAAGAGCCCAAATCCAGGTACAGTTTGAACTATCTCTACAACGAATAAAGCCATGTGGACTTAACAGTCCTGAATGAGGGACCAGGGGCGCAGGTCAATTCTGTGCCCAGGGCAGCTGTTTACCAGCTCCATCTGGTACACAGGCTGAGACCCTATCTGCCCGCGGACTCTCTCGCCAGAGTGGTGCATGCTCTAGTTATCTCTCGCTTGGACTACTGCAATGCGCTGTATGTGGGGCTACCTTTGAAGGTGACCCGGAAACTACAACTAATCCAGAATGCGGCAGCTAGACCGGTGACTGAGAGTGGCTGCCGAGACCACTTAACACTGGCCCTGAAAGACCTACATTGGCTCCCAGTACGTTTCCGAGCACAATTCAAAGTGTTGGTGCTGACCTTTAAAGCCCTAAACGGCCTTGGCCCAGTATACCTGAAGGAGCGTCTCCACCCCCATTGTTCTGCCCAGACACTGAGGTCCAGTGCCGAGGGCCTTCTGGTGGTTCCCTCACTGAGAGAAGCGAAGTTACAGGGAATCAGGCTGAGGGCCATCTCGGTAGTGGCACCTGCCCTGTGGAACGCCCTCCCATCAGATGTCAAAGAAATAAACAGCTATTGAACTTTTAGAAGACATCTGAAAGCAGCCCTGTTTAGGGAACCTTTTAACATTTGATGAATCATTGTATTTTAATATTCTGCTGGAAGCCGCCCAGCGTGGCTGGGGAAACCCAGGCAGATGGCAGGGTATAAAAAGTATATTATTATTATTATTATTATTATTATTATTATTATTATTATTATTATTATATTTATTTATTTAGTGAGTTGTTAACATTTCCTTTGCTGTCCTGTTTAATGTGAAAGCACGTGGGGCCTTCAATAAAATGTTGCGGCGTAATCTGCCTAACCGAAGTGCACCTGCTCAGAGTGCCTCTTCCAGAAAGCCATTGCAAACACACACCCCCCCCCATTCATTCCCTGCCTCCCCATTTAAAATTGCACGCACGCAATTCTGGTTCTGAATTTGAACCAGAAATACCTTAGCCAGAGGAATCATCCATTTCAAGTTTAACAGCAGGAGGATCCAAAGCGGCCTTCCTAATATTTTTACTGTTAAACCCTGGTGGTAGGGAGTTTGTCCCTGTTGCATGACATCTTGCCATATATCTGTAGCATGTACCGAAGACAGTAGGCCGAATCGGGCCGTTTCCACACACCCACTGTTATGGTTTAAATAACCACTACTTTACTGATTTTCTTCAGATCGAGAAGCCATTGTGGAGCTGGATGTCAAGCTGAAGGAGCAACGCAAAGTAGCAGGGCAGCAGGCGTTGTATTTTGCAGGCTTGTTCTTGTGGCATATTGGGCGCCACGAGAAAGCCCGCGAATACGTTGACAGGATGATCAAGATCTCGAATGGCAGCACAGAGGTAAGCTGCTTCCCATAGTCACACTTGGTATCTCTGCTTGCTATAGAACGAGACTTGCTAGCCCTCAGCTATGTTGAGTCATCCTGTAGATCATAGCCTGTTATTACTGCTTCATTTAACACTCAAGGAATATTTTGGCGGAATCAGTACTGTTAAAAACTAGCCTGATGGTTTCTCTTTAGTTAGCTGTTAAGCGTGTCTGGTTCATTAACCGAAATGAGTCACTAGCCAATAGCGCTGTTTGAGGCAGCTAAGCCATCTAATGGGTCTGAATCACAGATGTTCCCAATGCTTGGGGTTTTCTTTGAGCTGCTGACACAGAAACGCCATGTGCTGTGCATAAACGTGGGTGTTTTCCCGTCAAGTTTAAATTGCAAAAATCGTGAATTTTGTTTTGAATGCTTTCTCACCAGCCAGTTGCATACTAACAGCATGAAACATTAGGAGAATGATTGGAGTCAAATATGAAGGCCTTAGACTCCGGAGTGTTTTAAGGCTTCTTGGCTCACAAATATTTTTCTCTAACCCTCTCTTCAACATTAGAACATCTCAGCCAAGGCAAGAGGCTTCATCCTTCACACGGTATAAAGACGTTACCTTGGAACTGGCAGAAACAGAGTTTTAAATGATTCTGCAGTTAGCGTTTTCCGTTTCTCTTAGTATGGATGTGAAGTAGCAGCATGGTAACAGAGGCGGTACTATGGTCACTCCAAAAGATGCAAATTTGAACATATAAGAGAGTTCCTTGTGTTTCCATTATTGGTGCTTCGCAGGGATCTTGTGTGTGCAGACATTTGGATTTTCAGGATCTTGGCTCACCACGTTTCCTGGGTTCCCCCTTTTAACATTTCATCTGCTGCAGTTCATATGGTATACCTAGTGTTTTGAACAGTACATTTGGAATTGCTGTTTTGGGTTTGGAAGGTTGTTGTTGAGACTCTAGATGGCTTTCTCAGTCACGAGTCCCAGATGGTAAAACGGAGAAAGGGATCTCTTTCATGCCAACTTTGCGAGGATGGATGTTCTAAAAACCATTTTTTTTCTGAAAGCTTTCTTTAAGAAGCCCGCATTTTAACATTTTGCTTTTCTTTGCAGGGATTGATTTTGAAAGGGTGGCTTGATGTCACCTCTGGAAAAGAAGCAAGTATTAAAAAAGCTGTGAAATACTTTGATGAAGGGCTGCAAAATGGAAACGATACCTTTGGCCTGATGGGTAAAGTAAGTCTGTTATTAAAACAGAAGCTTTTAATCCTTTTAATCCTTTTAATCCTTTAACTGAGATTGTGGTGTGTGCCAATGGATCTCACACAGATTGCTTTACACTTAGTCTGGGTTGCTCAATGTGAGTATTGGAATAAAAGTTCGGAGTTAGTCCCAGGGATGGGAACACAGGTCTGAAAATTTTAGGAAACTGCTCACTATCTCTTGTCATTTCATTATTTTGAATGGTACAGGCAATGTGGTGTTCTCTGCATTACATATGAGATCAGGGTCCATCCATGGTTGCATAGAATCAGTCTCCAACTGTTTTTGGAAACTACAAATCCCATCATCCCTAGCTAGCAGGACCAGTGGTTAGGGATGATGGGGATGGTAGTCCCAAAACAGCTGGAGACCCGCATTTGGGAAATGTGTATAGAGTTTCTGAAGTAGACTTTGATGTGTTTGAGACTAGAATATTGTTGTTTAGGGAGGGAGCGGTACGTTCCGTAAAACATCTTTCCTTTCTGCTTGGAAATGTAGAGGATTAAGGGATCTCCTTCGTGTTTCATTAGGCACAATATTTTGAAATGCGCCAGAATTACTCAGGAGCTTTGGAGATGGTGAATCAAATAATAGCCCACGCGCCACAATTCCTTCCTTCTTTTATAAAGAAAATGAAGCTGCAGCTGGCTCTGCAAGAATGGGAACAGGCAACCGAGACTGCACAGAGGTGGGTTGCTATTGTTTTGGGAAGGAGGCAGGAGGGCTCCAGTATCCTGTCATAGGCCTAATGCCCCCTCCCAAAGCCCGGGAAGCATCTGCCCAGCTATGGGATGGAGGCACGATGCTCTCTCTATCTCCCTCTCTCTCTCACCCACCCACCAATCACCCTCACAAGCTGGTGCCTCTGGCGCTAACTCTTCTGCTATGAAAATTTCCACCACACACCACTGGTGGCAAGCAGTGCCTTGTTACCTTCTCACTTACCTTCTCTGCTTCTGCAGTGCATTGTAGAAGGTCTTGGAAGGTGGGGTTCAATTATAGTACAGTGGTACCTCGGGTTAAGTACTTAATTCGTTCCGGAGGTCCGTACTTAACCTGAAACTGTTCTTAACCTGAAGCACCACTTTAGCTAATGGGGCCTCCAGCTGCTGCCGCGCCGCCGGAGCACGATTTCTGTTCTCATCCTGAAGCAAAGTTCTTAACCTGAAGCACTATTTTTGGGTTAGCGGAGTCTGTAACCTGAAGCGTATGTAACCTGAAGCGTATGTAACCCGAGGTACCACTGTATGAGTTTTTGCTTGAGAGCAGAATGGATTGGTGAGGCCTCTTGGACACTTAAGTGTTCTCTGTTTCATTGAACGCTGATAACTTGCCCAGGGAACTCCTTGTTCATATGAACGTTGGCCCTCTGTTACGTGAAAACATATAATCAGTCGTGTTGTAAAGATACAGCTCCTGTCTCATTTTGTTCTAGGTTGTTGCAGAAAGATGCTCTTAATTTGGACGCTTTAAAAATGGAGGCCATTCATTATTTGTGTAGGGAAGGAAATATACCTGAGGTCAGTACATAATTTAACATCCAGGTTTGCTTTAAGTTACTAATTATTTAAATATACATATCCTGAACAAATGAAGAGCACAGTTTGTCGTTGTTGGCATTTCTTCACTGTCAAATAGTATCTGCTAATTGGAAAAATAATAGCTACTAACAGTGCAATTCTATACATGTCTACTCCGATGTAGAACTCTGTTGGGATGCATCTTTAAAATCTTATATTCCAAACATAGGAAATTACAATTTCAGAAATATAACTATATTTTAAAGGCTGTACTAGACTTTCTATTAATTAACACCCTATTAATTCTATTAATTAACAGCGTGGCCCATGGTAAGTACATTGTAAGAACATGCTTTTGAATTAAAAACAAATCAAGCTTTTGTGGTACGTACAACAATCTAGAGCATAAGGAACCAAGTAAACTTATTAGGAGTTTGTTCTTGAGCAGTAGACCAGACCTGCCAAGGTTGGGGATGCTGTGGCCATCCAAATGTTGCTTGACTCCAACTCCCATCATGCCTGACCATTGGCCACGGTGGCTAGGAGTGATGGGAGTAGGAGTCCCAACACCATCTGAAGGGATACAGGTTCCCCATCCTTGTTTTTGTCCTACCACAAACTGAAGCTTAGGGAAGTTTCAGAAACGAATGTGATTTTTCTGTGTGGCAAAAGAGGGAATAAGGGTGCTATGCCTCAAGAACCACATGCTGAAAATCCTTTGGAGACTAGTTGGATGGTTCATGGATCTTTGGTCTAATTCTTTATGAGGAGGCATTTCCCCTCCTTCCAGTTTGCATTTTTTGGCTTTATTTTCCAGGGTGGAATGAAACCAAAGAGAAAGAGGTCTATAATAGTAAATTCAGTGTAGTCTTGGAAAGGTTAATTCTAAAACGCTTAAAAGACGACTCCCGTTCTAGAAAAGTCAATGGAGATTGTAGCAATAATACATTTTGACTGTTGAGTCCAGCTTTTTATAGCTTCAAGACAGAAAACAGTTTTTGTTTTGCAAAACGAGAGATGGATAATTGCTAAAAAATTAAAATAAAAAAAATAATGTACTTTGCTTAACTTGAGGAAAATATATCTTTAAAAATCTGTTTGCAGGGCAGCTTTTCCAGTACATTATTCTCTGGAAGGTTGTAGCCATATATTAGTTGTATGTGGTTGCTTCAGAGAAGGATTCCTTTTGATTGTGGTAATTGGAATGCAGCCATCCAAAGCTTAGCCTATGCTGCCCAATTAAGACATGTTTACTAGACTGGATACAAAATATTCTTCTGATGGTAAACATTTGATTTCACAAAGGACTTCTGCAAGGCTCTAGTCTAAACTCACGTATAAAGTACAGTGGTACCTCGGGTTAAGAACTTAATTCGTTCTGGAGGTCTGTTCTTAACCTGAGATACCACTTTAGCTGATGGGGCCTCCCACTGCTGCCGTGCTGCCACAGTGCAATTTTTGTTCTCATCCTGAAGCAAAGTTCTTAACCTGAGGTACTATTTCTGGGTTAGCGGAGTCTGTAACCTGAAGCGTCTGTAACCCGAGGGACCACCGTACCATGAAAGATGGAGTGTGTGTGCCTCATTTAGCTCTTAGGCATTTATTTAAGAGTATGTTTTCTTCTCTTGCCATTAAGTGGAATGCCATTAAGTATGCATTTGCATATTACAGTACTCAGGTTAGCATACATTGCACTGCTGCAATGCTTTCGGAGTGGGTTTGTGTAAAATGTGGCTGTTGGCATGAGAACACATTGCAGCTCCATATAAAATAATTTTATGGGGCTCAGCTGTTCAAAACCCACAGATTTCCCTCCCCATTTTATCCCCATACCCATTATCATTTGCCCTTCCTCAGGCTTCCTCAAAGTTGGAAGATTTGATTAGTGCGTTGGATAAGTTGGAACCTCATAACCCCCAGCTCTTTTGCAAGACGGCGTTGGTGTTCAGCAGAACCGTAAGTGGGCATTTATTTTGGAAAGTAACATCGAAGACATTGATTGTGATCCTTTCGCCGTGAGCTGGTAATTTCCCCTTCATTAAAATGGGAAGCCCCTGTATATGTTGGGTTAGGATTGGTACCTATCAGGCCTAAATAACCCTGTACACAGATGTGTCTGAATCTTTTTAGTAGGCTCTAGGCTTGTTTAGCTATGCACCAATGTGCTCTAAGAGATGCACAGCTGTTTCTGTTTCAGAATGGAAGGTTAAGCGTTCACTTGGAATCTTTCTTTATAGTATATAGTGCATTTTGATTATGATGGGAAATGAGCACTGGTTAATCTGTTGGTTGTTCCTCCCCACTCCAAAGGCCCCTTGTTTGTTTTGGTGGCTCCCCACCCCCCTCCTGCCCGCCGCAAGGACTTTGTCTGTGGCGGCTGTCTTCTTGTGACAAATGGATTGCTTGACTCATTCACCCTGAGCAAAAAATAAATAAAATTGAGCCGAGTGGTGGCATATAAGTGGAGGTTGTGCTCATGGCAAATTCACGAACTGATGTGTTTTGCCCTGAGCTGGGAGCTGTCAGGGGTTAGAGAGGGAGGAAAGTAGCTGCCATAAGTTGTGTAATCATGTGCACTGGCCGCTTTTCTGAATTCAGTGGTGCACTGCAGCATGAGTAGAGCGGAGGAACTGGGTTTTTACTCTGTGCATTCAATTGCAGTTAGTAATGCAAGGGACGTTCTTCAGGTGATTATGTAAGTTGTGTTCATACCGGTGTTTCATGCCACCCAAACAAACCACCGCCCTTTCATACAAATGTTTGCAAATTTTTATTTTGACATTTAGCGACTGTTTCTAAAGCTTTAAAAAGGAAATAGTGAAGTGGAGGATTTTAAATCTGCTAAAGTGTTCATGTTGGAAACTGTTCTTGATTATAGTGTGGCCGCAACCCACTGATCCTTCAGCAGACTCAGACTTTGGTGGAACGAGCTTTCAGCTTAGACCCCCACAATGCAGATATCGCTACAGAACTTGGCTACCAGATGATTTTGCAGGGGAAAACGAAGGAGGCCTTAAAATGGTACAAGACTGCCATGGCTCTTGACGAAACAAGCGTTCCCGCACTAACTGGTATGGCTTAAAAACAGGTTTGAGTTTTCAAGAGCATGCAAAGCTGATTCCTCTCTCCTCCCCGCCCCCCCCCGAATAATTTTATCACTGCAAGTAATCTGGGTGATTGACTTTTTTAGTGTGATTTGCATTCTCATCAGCTTATTGCCTCTCCTCGTTTTTGAGCCCCTCTTATGTTCCTATAGACTTTGAAGCCTGGTTTAATGAAAAAGGAATTCTAAACACTGAAGGCTCTTTGTAGGGCAGAGCTGAAATGGGATGACTTTGCATTACAGGAATTATCCGGAGCCAGCTAATGGAAGGGAAGCTAGACGATGTAGAGCAGCAGTTGGAGTTCCTGAACGAAATCCAACAGTCTATCGGGAAATCAGCAGTAAGAGAACGATCCTTTCCAAAAGTGCTTTGATTCTAACCTCACTGAGGAGGCTAGAATATTTATGTGGGCAGAGAATTCTTGACAGAGGGCTCCGGTCTTGCTTTTCTGCTCCTTGCAATGTCCAATTCTTGGGTTTCAAGGCAAGGAATCCAAATGTGTGCAAACGAGGTAATACATTTTTGAAGCATTTTTACTTCCAGAGTGGCTAACAAAGATCTGTAATGAGACAGTCCCTGCCCTCAGATTTGCAATCTAGAAAACGTGAGTGCCACAAAAGGGGTGGGGGAGCTAACTCTGGCACTATTTCTTAGTTACAGAGCTGTTAGATGGAGAGTTAAAAGAGAGGAGGAGCCAACGTTGCTTCAGTTACCCTGCTTCCCATCTCTCTCAGCTGCAGCCTGATTGAATGGCTACTGCTAGGTGACATTCGAGGAAGGAAGGAGCCTGATAGAACTGGCCGTCGTAATCAGTCTACAGTTTCCCTCAAACTCTGTACAAAAGTAATTTCTAACCTGTTTCCCCTTCATGTTGCTTTGACCTCTGTTGCTTACCCAAACAGATGATGATGATAACAATAAAAAAATTTAATACACATTTTTTTTGGTTTTTAAGCAAATACAATAACCATTAAACACTTATCCTGCAGTACACTGAATGGTGTTTGTTTTCTCCATTATATCCGCAATGAAAGGCCAAACCCTTCCTCCAAATCCTGCCTTTGTCCTGCTATCTTTGGACATAGACTTAAGCTCCACCCTGTACCACAGAGAACTAGTAGGCTTCTTACTGACTGCAGCACAATGAGCGATAGCTCAGCAATGGAAGAGCCAGACTGAAATACCCCTGAGCCTATGGGAAAATAATATCTGGGATATAATACTTTTTTTTTTTAATGTCCTTGATACCAAAGCCTTCGTGCGACTTACATAATGGCTGCATTGAGGGAAGGAAAAGATAAATGGAAAACCACTCCCTTCCAAAAACAAAGGGTGTCTTCCTGACTGTCACGGATTTGGGGAGGCAATCAGTCACATAGTGGCAAGTTCAAATTGCTTTTGTGCAACAAACTCCCCTACCCGAGACCTGGTGACAGTTGACACCTCCTCCTCTTCTTCCTCCTCCTCCTCCTCGCAAATGAATCTTAATGAATGCTCAGTAAATAGCCAATGTCATCTAGCCTCCCTGCAAACTGTACTAAGAAATCAGCTCAAGAAACAGGTCGTTTGGAAGTGACCAGAGACTGTGCTCATCGAGCACAATCTGCTAACCTGCTGTCTTAATTTAGAGGTCTTAATTTATCGGGGGGGGGGGGAGAGAATGATACAATTAGTTGCTAAGCAACACAGGCAGTTTCTGGAACAAAACTACAAGCCTGTTCATTCACAAGAGTTCACTGAGTGAAGAATGTCCAGTGGGTTTTTATTATTATTAAGAACTAGATACATGCCAGGAAATGTGCTGCAAATCAGGGCATCTGGGTGCCAGAGGGCAATTTCTAGTTACCAGTGGTGACCAGTGCTAGGTGAATCATGACAGATTTAATTATAGATTTTCCCATGTAATTTTCTATTTGTTTTGTAGGAATTATCTTACTTGCGTGCAGTGTTGGCTATGAAGAAAAACAAAAGACAAGAGGAAGTTATTACTTTATTGAACGATGTGCTTGATACTCATTTCTCCTCATTGCAAGGCTTACCTCTTGGTGTAGAATATTTCGAAAAATTAAACCCTGACTTTTTGATAGAGATTATTAAGGAGTATCTTAGCTTTTGCCCAACGCAGGTAAGTAGCTAGGATTTTTGTCCTCCTAAAACAACAACCATTTATTATTATGCTTTGTGCTCAAAAGAAGGTTTCAGGTTGAAGCAAAGACAATTAGGATGAATCGCCAAGATTCTGAGCACTGTCCATTATAAGGACTGAGCAATAATTAATAGCGGAGTAACTGCTAAAGTATTTTTGTTTTCCTTGTAAAAAAGTCCAGAACATTGTCATGACACAAATTAGGTGCGCTACGTTGTGTCATTGGTGGATGTGGCGAATATGTGAAAGATCCTGGTTGATCCTGGTCATCTGCTTAAAGAGCTGATTGTTTTGTTTTTAAATCTGGGATGGGGAAGCAATAATAATAGAAACAGTAATAATGTTATTATTTATACCCCCCTCCCATCAGAACAGGTTGCCCCAGCCACTCTGGACGCTTCCAATACATATAAAAACATAATTAAGCATCAAACGTTAAAAACCTTTCAATACAGGGCTGCCATCAGATGTCTTCTAAAAGTCAAATAGTTGTTTATTTCTTTGACATCTGACGGGAGGGCATTCCACAGGGCGGGCATCACTACTGAGAAGGCCCTCTACCTGGGCGCCTGTAACTTCATTCTCGCTTAGAGGGAACTGCCAGAAGGCCCTCAGAGCTGGACCTCAGTCTCTGAGCTGAACGACAGGAGTGGAGACATTCCTTTAGGTAGCCCTACAGATGTTTGTTGGGCCCCACTCCCATCACCCATGACAATTGACAATGCTGGCTGAGGTTGGTGGAAGTCGAAATCCAATAACATCTGGAAGGACACAGGTTTGCCACATCTTTTAAGGACTCTTCTTGAGCTTGAGTGAGGATGACAAAGTAGGTTTGGGGCTTTGCTGTGAGAAGACTTTGAAATATTAGTAGAATCCGACCCCTAACTATATCTGTACTAGTTGGGTTCCTCCCTCCCTCCCCCTCCAATTTTTTTCTTCCTGGAAGAGAAAACTGAAGATTTGTTCCAGTAGGAGTTTACGTCCACGTTCAGAACCAACTCTCATTATGCCTCTGCCCTCTTGTTGGCCTGCAAGAGCTTGCAGGCCTTCCCCCTGAGTCAGGCCAGCATGCCGGAGGCAGAGTGCTGTGTAGATTCATGGAGCTGCCTCAGCACACAGCCTGTGTGGCTGTAAGTCAGCATTGCCTCAGAAAGCACAGGTGCTTCGTTCTGGAAAAGATCTAGAAAACTGCCTGTTGAAAATACACTCGGAATTTTTACCTCAGCTCAGATATACATTTCATTGGGATTCCCCCCCCCCCTCTTTAAAGAAAAAAACCCTTCCGCTTTCTCGATGTAATATATCAAAGTACCATTTGTTTATCTCAAGCCTGCAGGTCGAGGACAACCTCCTTCCCCGCTTCTCAAGCCTTGTGCGTCCGTCCTTGAAACTGTGGTTAAAACTGTCCCTGGTCTCCTGCAAGCTGCCTATTTAGTCGCAAAGGTGAAATATTTGGCAGGTAAATCTCTCGAGTTTGAACCAATGCAAATATTACGTCAGTAGCACTTGCAAAAATAAAGAAATAATAAAGCTGCAGCGTGGAGTGCTCTCTGTTAAGGATTACACACTCCACCCCACAATATCCGTTAGTATCCTTGGTCTGCATTGGGGTGTTTTGGTGTTCCCACCCCATCCTCAAACAGTTCCCTAGCCTGTTGCTACCTCCCTCATATTGTGCTATTTAGACTGTGTAAAGCAGTGGCACCCGCACCTTGAACCTTGCAAATAGAAGAAATTGTTGAAGCATGTTTTGTAATTTGAAACTGTACTATGTGATTCATAAAGCACTGTAATAGCCGAGATGTAACTTGCAGCTGGTGACTGGTGTGCTCTCTTTCTTACAGCAGGTGATTTCATTGCTTCTTTAGTTGTTGGAATATTTTTTTAAAAATGTAACCGTTTAATAAATAGTGCTGGGACGGAAGGAGGTATAATCAGTGGAAACGAACCTGTCTTGCAAATGCAATCCTAAGGCAGCTTGTCAGCATATTGAATTTGTTTCTCCCCTTCATTGTTTTGTTTGCTTCATCTGATTAGGTAACACTGAAGCATCCCAGAGCATCTTGCAGCACTGCATAGAACAGAATCCATCACACGCAGATGCCCATCTCCTTATGGCTCAAGTGCATTTGTTGCAAAACAACTTCAAACTCTGTTCTCAGTCTCTGGAACTCTGCCTAAGCTATAACTTTGAGGTACACTTGATTGGAAAATCTAGCCCAGCATACTGAAGCTCTTTATTTTACTTCCATGCTTGATTGGCATTTTAATTTGCTGCCAGTATTATTATTACTTTTTTTGCCCATGGATAAATTGTCAGGACATCAATATCCGTCACATAACAAGGAAACATATGCATTTCGCTATTTAACAAAGAGCTCTTAGTTGAAATCGGCAATATCAAAAGCCAGTGCAGGGTTTCAGGCTTAGGAGTTGACTCAGCTTCGTGGGGTTTTTCCTGCCTGCTGTACGACAGAAACCCTACTGTGGTTGCAGCCCCAAAGCCCTGGCAGTATAAATTTGCTAGGCTTTTTCCTTTTATCTTCATATTCTTGCAAGCCCCATGAATTAACTTTAGACCCCTTTTGGAAACGTTGGGATTAAGTGAAACAGGAAACTACTGCTAACTGGCTTACTAGTTTGTCTGCTCGTTTTGTGCAGAGGGAGTGCATAGGCTCATTCATCTTAAGACGAAATGTTACCATGTGAATGCAGTCAGAGGTCATCAATCCTCTGGCTGGTGATAGGGCAAAAGTTAATAGGAAAAATAAATAAATGATTTATAAAAGGTAAAGGACCCCTGGATAGTTAAGTCCAGTCAAAGGCGACCATGGGGTTGTGGTGCTCCTCTCGCTTTCAGGCCGAGGGAGCTGGTGTTTGTCCACAGACAGCTTTCCGGGTCACATGGCCAGCATGACTAAACCGCTTCTGGCGCAATAGAACACTGTGATGGAAACCAGAGCGCACGGAAATGCCGTTTACCTTCCTGCCGCAGCGGTAGCTATTTATTCGCATTGGCGTGCTTTCGAACTGCTACGTTGGCAGGAGCTGCGACAGCAACGGGAGCTCACCACCATCTTTAGTGTGATGTAATAAGTAGTTCCCGGTTGTGATCTCAGTGCACACATAAATAGCAACCTTGCTGAAAGCTAAGCAGGTTTTCATTGGATCAATGTCTCTAGGATCTCCCCGTATCCTCAGCTCCCTGAAGGAAAGGTGGGATATAAGTAAAAGAAGGGGGGGAATAGGATTTTGAGATATTTTGAATGTTATGGGCCACTCTTGAGCAAATGGAGGTAGGATCAGCCTGAGTAGGACGTAGTTGCTTTAAAAGCAGGAGAGAGCCACTCCTGTTGTCCTGTATTAAAGCTTAGTAATTCTAGATTACTTTTGTAAATCACTCAAAACAATGTACCGTATTTTTCGCCCTATAGGACGCACCGTCCCATAAGGTGCACCTAGTTTTTTTGGGGGGAAATAAAGGGGGGGAAATTATTTTTCCCCCAGGCGCGGGGCTGGGGCGAGGGAAGCCCAAGCTTCCCCCGACCCCAGCGCCCAGAACAGGCAACTCAGAACAGCGCCCAGAACAGGCCTTGCGGAGAGCTGCGCAAAGTCTGGGCGTGCTGAGCTCAGCGCGCCAAGGCTTCGGCATGCAGGCAACTCTTCGCAAGCCGTGGGAGCCCGGAGATCTGCGCGAAGCCTGGAGAGCGACCTGGTGCGTACCGACCCCTCTCGCTCTCCAGGCTTCAGCAAAAGCCTGCATTCGCCCCATAGGATGCACACACATTTCCCCTTCATTTTTGGAGGGGGAAAAGTGCGTCCTATGGGGCGAAAAATACGGTACATAATTATCCCACTAATATAAGTATGATTTAACATACTAGATGGTTAGGGTTTTTTCTTTTCTTCTTGGAAGACTGTATGGGACATAGATGCTGATTATGTACTCTTCATTAGGTCAGAGAGCATCCTGTGTACCACTTAATAAAAGCTCGAGCCCAAATAAAGATGGGGGAAATAGCAGAAGCTGTTAAAACTCTGCAGATGGCAATGAACTTGCCTGGAATGAGAGCCGCCGCACCTTCCTCAAAGTCAAAAACAAAGAGGATTGAAATTGACGGGAGCGATCGTGTGTCCGTCTATCTGGAACTAGTAGATGCTCATCGGTTGAATGGCGAACAGGTATGACGAGATTCTGTTTCATACGTAAAACTGGTACATATCCTTTGATGTGGTCTGCAAATTTTGGGTACCTGTTAGCAGAAGTACAGTTTTTAGAGAGTGCTTGCGATCATCCTGCTGGCAGTGACAGATGATGGGTTGCATCCATTTGTGGAAGGAGAGGGGGAAATGTTTTTTCAGATTTCCTCCGTACCTCTGTACATGCTGCTTCCCACGCCTATTCTGGAGGGTTCCCCATCTCTTTGGAGCTTGCTCACTGCCACTGCCCTTTCCTGCAAGGGAAGTACTTTTTTAGGGTACCGACTTAATTCACACAAGGCAATGGTGAGGTCCAGTAAGTCTAGTGGTGCTCTGTGTAAACCATTGTGTGCCACTGGGGTGCGAGGGGAGGATGCTGCCACAATGGCCGCTTTCCCAGCGCACAGGGGTTCCTGGGCAAATGCCTTGATGTGGAATGGTCTCTGTGAAAGTACAAAGTTTGAAAGCCACAGTTTTTGCAGGGGCAATTTAGGCAGAGATTTAACAAGAACGATGGTCTCTTTTGAAGCACGAAGCCATTAAAGTCCTCCAAGATGCTATCAACGAATTTTCTGGCACCCCGGAAGAGCTGAGAGTTATGATTGCTAATGCAGACCTAGCCCTTGCGCAAGGCGACGTGGAAGCGGCTTTGACGATGCTCAGGAATATAACCCCAGAGCAGACTTACTTTGTTCAAGTCAAAGAGAAAATGGCAGAGATCTATCTGGAGCACAGGAAGGATAGGAAGCTATACGCAAGCTGTTACAGGTAAGAGCTTAGTTTGCCAAAATAATAATAATACTATGTCCCAGGTTCATTTGGTGCCTGTTTCTTCCTGAAGAAATAAACCACTTCACTGAAAAGTACTGTGCGTAGATGTACATTGATGTACAAAAAAGCCATTCATTTTGAAATATTCTTTAAAACAAAAATACACGTCGGGAAAACAGCTCTGAGTTACCGCAGCATTGATCAGAAACATACACCTGTATGCCAGCAGTTTTGCTCTCTCTACAGCAGAGGTGAGCAGCCTGTGCCCTTCTCTATGTATGTTTGGACTACAACTCCCATCATCCGTGGCACTGGGGCTGATGGGAGCTGGAGCTCAAAAGCATCCCAAGGGCCACAGGTTCCCCATCCCTACTCTATAGTTGAAGCTGTCACAGGGCAACTGTGTTTCAGCCTGTAACCCCCTGCAACAAGGATGTGTCCATTTGCTTTTGGAATGGTACGGTTTTGCTTCTTTGGAAAATGTTGTCAATAAAATATTGTGCCTTTTTAGTACTTACGGTGCCTAGGGAAGGTATTCAGAGCCCACAGATATCTGCTTCTTCCAACCAAAGTGTGTCCGCTTCTACCCCTTGCCTCAATTTTTTTAAAGTCTTACAGTAAGTATGCTAGACTCAATTTTCCAGATGTTATGATTATCCCAGTTGTTCTCTTGGAGTCCTTTGTTTGAATGAAGATGCTCTTCTGAATCATTCTTTAGTTAGCTATGTGTTCTATGGCACAACTGTTACAGCACTGGTATCAACAAGAAAGCACGTCAGATAGCAGATTTCGCTGTCTTCCTTAAAACTAAGATTTCCAGGATAACAGTTCGTCTTAATTTGCTTTCTCTGGAACACCTCCGCTGTCCTTGTTAAATCGAAACGTCTGAAGACAAAGGAAGCAAACATTTGCCACCAGTCTATTAAACAAAAAAGGAAAAAAAATACCTGGCCATTGAAAGTTGGCTTACTGCACTAGTAGCAAACAGATTCAACTATTGACATGATTTATTTTCTTTCTTCTTATTTTCAGAGACCTGGTGGAGAAACTTCCAAGTTCTCACACCTTTCTTCTCCTTGGTGATGCATATATGAATATCCAGGAGGTATAAGCATTTGTAGCTTTAGGGGTTATGGTTAGAAGGTTTCAGTTCGGGAAGGAGCACCTCTGTTGTGAAAAGTACTGGCTTACACAAGCCCTGACCCCAGCCTTGTAGACATTTTGTTGTTGTCTTTGGCATCCATTTGTCATGAGAGACAATGGAGTGCCCCATCTGGAGGTGAAGTCAAACTGCTGTGTTAGCAGCAATGAAGTGACTCCTCCGGGGCGCAAGCCTGGGCAGTGTGTATGGAGGTCCTGGGCTGCCCAGATGACAAGACCCCCCCCCCCCCTCAGCCTTGCCAATGTGGTCCAAAGAAAATCAAAACAATACTTTGGCACCAGCTTGCTAGAAAGAGGCATACAAGGCACCATCCAACAGTCTTAGGGACTCCATTTTGGATTTGTGTAGGGTTACTCCTTAGCCTTTCTTCTCCTGAAGATGTCCTGCAAGGCAGTGGGTACGGATTTTTCCTCTGGGTTTACTCCCGAAGCCTTTCTTACCAGCAAGGTGTGGAAGTTTAGGATCAAAGTTTTCCTTCTCCTTGATGGGCTACCTTTCCAAGTTGACGAGCCCCATCTGCCCCTCACTTCCCTATAGAGTAGGCATAGGCAAACTTGGCCCTCCAGATGTTTTGGGACTACAGCTCCCATCATCCCTGACCACTGGTCCAGTTAGCTAGGGATGATGGGAGTTGTAGTCCCAAAACATGTGGAGGGCCGAGTTTGCCTATGACTGCTGTAGAGCATGTGTGGAAACTGCCTTCTTGACCATTGGACCCATACTTGTTCTCATCCGCTCAATCTGTTGGAGCCTGTCTTTGTATGCAGGGGAAGCCCCTAACTCACTGAGGGTTTGAAACCCATTGACTACTCTCACCTGGTTTAGCTAGCCAGCTGAAGCTGCTTCCTGGAGTGTGGCTGCTGTCGCATGCTGACATTGGTAGACATATGTAACCAGGAATTGCATGCAGTTGACAAAACCAAGCAAGTTACTAGAGGGAAGCCCCTCTCCTCTGCGTCCAACACAGAAATGCAGTTTTTTGTCTGTTACTTCCTCCTTGCAGGATAGTAACTTTCATGGATTTATTTACAAGGCTGCCTGCCCCTCAAGAGGGAAAATGGAAAGAGAATGTACCAAATGGGATCACCATGAGGCTCTTCAGAGTTTTGTTTCCCCACTTGGCTCTGTGCCCTTGCCTTATCCCAAGACTCCCCACTGCAATCTTGTCTTCTGATTAATATTATTTGGTTTTGTTTTGTTGTATCTCTATTGATATACTAGATATAGATATACCATATTTTTCGCCCCATAGGACGCACCGCCCTATAGGACGCACCTAGTTGTTTTTTTTTTGGGGGGGGGGATAAAGAAAAAAAATTATTTCCCCCCCAGGCACGGGGCTGGCACGGGGGAAGCCCGAGCTTCCCCCGACCCCAGCCCCCAGAACAGCCTGCTATCCGCAAGCCTAGGGAGCCGCGCCAGTCTCTCTAGAGCTGTGCGAAGCCCAGGCGCGCTGAAGAGCGCCCGAGCTTCAGAATGCAGGCAGCTATGCGCAATCCTCCGGAGCCCGGCGTGGCTTGGCGCCGGGCTCCGGAGGGTCGCGCAGAGCTGTGCAGAGCCCGGAAGCACAGGCAGCTCTGCGTGACCGTCTGGAGGCCAGCGCAGCTTGGCACCGGGCTCCGGAGGGTTGCGCAGAGCTTCCTTGAAGCCTGGAGAGCGAGAGCCTCTCACTCTCCAGGCTTCAGTGAAAGCCTGTATTCACCCCATAGGACACACACACATTTCCCCTTCATTTTTGGAGGGGGGAAAGTGCGTCCTGTAGGGCGAAAAATACGGTAGGTATAGATAAATAGGCCTTGGAATCATTCATGCTTGGGCTTCTCATGACCTTACTGTTATTTTTCTATACCCTAGCCTGAAGAAGCCATTGTGATATATGAACAGGCTTTGAAGTTGAATCTAAAGGATGGAGCATTGGCTCGCAAAATTGGGAATGCCTTGGTCAAGACTCATAAGTATACAAAGGTATGTGAAGACTGGCTTGCATGCATCCCGATACAATCATTTCTGTAACATTTCCAGAAATACTTAACCTGCCCTCCAGAAGAGCCCAGGATTGTGGATGTCGATGTGCACACACAAAAATAATTAGCAGCATGAAGAATGTTAAAATATTCTGCTCTGAAGTTTCTAGCTCTCTCTTTCCTCCATCCAGCTCTTCCTTCCCCAAGTTTTTAGTAGCAGCAGCTGACCAGTACAAAAGTGAAACGACGCCAGCTAGCCAGAAGAGGGTGGTTTTTGTGGGTCAAAGCGAAATGCAGGTTTAAAAAATAATAATTTTTAGGTTAATATTGTTTGTATGAAAACAAACAACAGTAACAAACAACTTGAGGGGGTTAAAGGAAGGAGGGAGAAAGGAAGGAGAAGACTCCTCTCTGATGCACTGGAAATCTGTCTGAAAAAGAAAATAAAAAATTTCCACATATGGAGTACACGACGCCCAAATGCCCCCGTAAGTGTCCAAGTGTTACTGTGTGCCTATGGTATTTGGCTTGTTTGTGAATGGAGAGAGCTGTCAATGCATGATGGAGGACAATGCCTTATCTTTCCAGTGTTGCCGCTCCCATTCCCAGTTTCATTTTCCATGCAGAATTTAAACTGTTGGCCTGTGAAGGGCACTGTGGGCTTTGGGGGTGGTCACAGGATCAGAGAGAAAAGTGCTTCATATAATCAAAATTAGCCGTCACCCAAAGGCTATTAAAGTTGCTAAGAAACAGACTCCTTACAGCTTAAAAGATCCTTGCGGTGAGAGAAATTGGGATTGGGGGATGCATTGTCAGGCACACATGCGCATGGTCTGAGGTCTGGGGCTGACAGTGCAGCAAACTCTTAACCCTTAGATTAAGAATGTTCATTGACCTAATTCAAAGCACATCATATCTTGTTGCAGGTTCCTTCTGCGATATTTTATTTTCAGGTTTGTGTATGATTTTTTAAACATATGTATAATCCATATAAAGAATTATTGAGCTGTGACCGGAACAAAATACGGACATATCAAAAAGAAATTTGCCTTTAGTTTTATATTTAGCTATTAATCTGTGCAAAGTATTGATTTACTAGCTAAGATAGTCTGAAGGCAGCTAAGATATTCAAATGGCAAGCGTAATTTTCCATTTGAGTGTCAGGGAATCTTCTCCTTTCTGACACCTGCAGCTCCTTCAGAAATGTCAAACAGGATCTTTCAGATTATTTGTTTGTTCATTTATTATTTTAGGCAATCAATTATTATGAAGCTGCTCTGAAAACTGGGCAGCAGAATTTCCTTTCTTACGACCTGGCAGAGCTATTGCTGAAATTGAACCAGTATGAAAAAGCAGTAAAAGTCCTTCGGCAAGTTTTGGATCATGAGTCTGGTACGTACATCTTATTTGCTTTATATTTTTTTAAGAAATAAAGAGATCACTATTTGTCAAAACTTTGTATCAAATATATCTCTATGTTTCTGCAGTAAATGATTTGTCCTCTCTGATGGAAGATACGCGTTACCATGTTCTTCTGGCAAAGGTGTACAGCAAAATGGACAGGACGGACGATGCTGTTGTTTCCTTACAACAGGTAAAGAAATATTAAATATTGGCGTGTTAGGCCTTTGGTAGCAGAAGAGAGATACTTGGTTACCTGGTAGCGATAGAGGAGATCAAGCTTAAAATGGTCCAGGTCTGATATTATTATTACAGTGGTACCTCGGGTTACATACGCTTCAGGTTACATACGCTTCAGGTTACAGACTCCGCTTACCCAGAAATAGTGCTTCAGGTTAGGAACTTTGCTTCAGGATGAGAACAGAAATTGTGCTCCAGCGACGCGGCGGTAGCAGGAGGCCCCATTAGCTAAAGTGGTCTTCAGGTTAAGAACAGTTTCAGGTTAAGTACGGACCTCTGGAACGAATTAAGTACTTAACCTGAGGTACCACTGTACTTCTTTATTGCATTTGTATCGTACCTTCTCTCCAAGGAATAAGATGATGCACATGGTCTGCTCCTCTTCATTTAAACCTCACAAACAACCCTGTAAGGAAAGTTAGATGTAGATGCAGTGGCTGGCCCAAGGTCACCCAATGAGTAGTACCAGCAGAACAAAAAACATTTTAATGGTGATAATGAATTATTCCCCTATTGCATGTGTTTGGTGACTTCAACTTTCCCCTCTCTATTTTACATTAGTGACATTAAAACAACTCCTGCCACCCCTTACAAAAGTCACTTCCTTCCACTTACAGACCTTTGACTGTTCAATTTGTTAAGGTATGTCAGGCAACAAAGGACCAGCTGTTTGCTCCCACCAGTCAAGCGCAAGAGTTAACGTGGCCTCTGAGCTCAGTTGGTGGAGCATGAGACTCCTGATCTCAGGGTTGTGGGTTCGAGCCCCACGTTGGGCAAAAGATTCCTGCATTGCAGGGGGGTTGGACTAGATGACATTTGTGGTCCCTTCCAACTCTACAATTCTGCGACTCTTATGTTGCACATATCAAGACAAGGACACATACAATACTGATTTAGAGAATTGGTCCTTTTTAAAATGCACAACTTGCTCCAAATCCACCCCCCCCCCAAAAAAAAAAACTTCATCCGATATTATTATTTCCTATTGGAAGCCTCTTTTGCTTTTCCACCAGGCTCAGGAATTGCAGGCCAGAGTATTGAAGCGGATTCAGATAGAGCAGCTGGACGCGGTTCCTGTACAGAAGCAACTAGCAGCTGAAATTTGTGCAGAGATAGCAAAGCATTCAGCGGCCCAGCGGAACTATGAGAAAGCAATTAAATTCTACAAAGAAGCTCTTGTTCATTGTGAAACGGACAACAAGGTCAGTGAGCACCAAGAGGAACCCTTTCCCCTCCAGCCTTGCTTAAGAGGTGTGGTGGTTGGGATGCATGTTGTAAATAGAATGAGAAATTAGCGAAGAGCTTCTATTTATATTTTAATCCTCAGGTGATGCTAGAACTAGCCCGTTTGTACCTTGCACACGATGATGTGGATGCATGCCAGCGCCAGTGTGCTCTGTTGCTGAAGAGTGATCCAGATAATGCGCCAGCTGCCATGGTCAGTTATACACATGCTCTCTGTAGGATGACTATTTAATGACATTATTTTAGGTTTTAAGAAAAACGATAAAGGGACACCTCTCTTGCATGAGCAGCTTCTCTCTATTGAAATATGTACTCACAGCAATGTACTGATGGTAAGAACTACAGTGGAACCTCGATTTTCAAACGTAATCCGCTCCGGGAGACTGTTCGACTTCCAAAATATTCGAAAACCAAAGCAGTTACCTCCGGGTTTTCAGCGTTCGAAAGCTGAAACATTCGACTTCTGAGATGCTTGAAAACCAAGTTTCCACTGTAATGTCAAAAGAGAATCTAACAAAATTATTTTTAAAAAAACTTTTAACATTTAGTACAAAAAACACCAGCAATTTGCTAAACTCAAATGCTGACAGTTGACAGGCATTAACAAGCAAAAGCTTTTTGATACAAATGGTTTTTCCCAAGCCAACTAAAGTTTTATATAGAAAGATTCCATGGTAAGTCTCCCTTGGCCAGGTGTTTGAGAGCATAGGAGCCACTACAGAAATGGCCCTGCTCCTTGGCCTCATTGCCTGTCCATAAACAGAGGGGTACAGACTAAAGGTGCACCCATTAACCTCTGAAAATGGAGAGAAACCTATGAGAGAAAGAGGTAAGCAGAAGCAAGGGCTGTCAAACAATTGCGGAGCCTTAATGTGGTTCACAGCAACTCTGCCATTCTCTACATAAATGACATTTTTATGGAACTACCTGCCATGATCATGAGTTCTCTTCTGGTCAGCCACTGCTAGTTCAGATCCTATTAGCATATACCATGAATTTTTACAGTCACTTATTACATGGAATCATGTTTGCCATCTTAATGCCCGCTCACCCAACTTGGGGAGTTCCTTTTTGTGCTCTTCACAATCCCTTTTTTGTATTTGCTACCCTGAACCATTTGGCATCATCAGCAAACTTGGCCATCCCACAGCTCACCCCGACTCCAGATCACTTACGAACAAAATAAAATTTAAAAAATCACTGCTCCCAATGCAGATCCCAAGGAACCATTGAAGCTGGTTGATTTTTGTTCTTTAACAGCTGTGGGTGTGGCCCCTGGGCATTTGGTGTGTGAAGAAAAGTTTAGCCTCTAGCCCATTTGAGTTTCGCACTTCGGTATAGGCTGATTTTGCAGGATAAAATTGCTGCGGAGAAGGTTTTGTGTTGCTTTCTGTTTCCTTAGCGTCTCTGCTTTGTGCTTGTAGATGATGGCTGACCTCATGTTCAGGAAACAAGACTATGAACAAGCGGTGTTTCATTTCCAGCAGCTTTTGGAACGCAGCCCAGGTGAGCATCAGATCTTTTCATGGCTCCCTTTTAACAAATCTTTATGCTAAAGCTACACGTTGATGGCAGAGCAATGCAGGCTCCCTTTTCACCATGCTAGAAGAGTGGGTGGATTCCGTCAGCTGCCTGCAGAGTGTGACAGAAACATCTCCCTTCTGCCTATCAAACATAGTTCTGGTTTTACTTAGCACTCTTAGATTTTTGTGATTCTTTCTTGTGTTTCATTTTCACAATGTGCTTGCTTTCTGTAATGCCCGGAATGCTTACATTAACAGATAATTATGCAACGCTATCACGTTTAATTGACCTGTTAAGAAGAGCTGGAAAGCTAGAAGAAGTTCCAAGATTTATTGCCATGGCTGAGAAACATTCCCCCAGGACAAAACTGGACCCAGGTTTTCACTATTGCAAAGGATTGTATCTTTGGTAGGTGTGGCTAGAAAATCACTAGTATAGTGTCAGTGAGAAAGGGTTGGTTTCTTTTGCTTTCATGACACGCCAGCCAAGCAAATTCAAATAGTGTTAATGTCTGGTTCTTTCAGTTTACTTGTTTTCTTTGTCCTTCCTACCTTTACAACAGTGATGGGAGAATTTCCACTCTGCAGGATTAATGATAGTTTGGCCCAAACAAAGTCCCACCTATCTATCTGCTGACATCTTATGATGTCACACACAGGACAGGTAAACTTGTGGGGTCAAACTTAAATGGAAGATTCAAGAGTGCACTTAGAGGGTAATCCCAGTTCTCCTTTTTCTGCTGCTGGTCCTATTCAGGGTCTTTTGAATTTGCCGCCTTTTCCCTATGGCCCTGTAAATGTGCCAAAGTCAAAAAACAAATTACAGCTTGAAAATTCTTCCTTTTGAAATTGAGTCACTTGGTGTCATGTGATGACAAGTGGTTGACAGGTGGTGGCTCTTGGGGCACGGGAGTTTTGGATCCTGCCCACCAGCCAGATCCACTTCTCTACTCCTGCTTTGCAACTCCTTGGCTCTCTGCTCCCTCGTTTCTTTCTCCTTGGACTCTTCCTTTCCAAATACAGCTGCCTGCCAGCATCATTTTCCCAGTTTCCTTGTGTTTCAATTCATGCAAGTGTGATTCCCTGTTTAGGTACACAGGCGAACCAAATGATGCGCTTCGGCATTTTAACAAAGCGAGGAAAGACAATGACTGGGGACAAAACGCTGTTTATAATATGATTGAAATCTGCTTGAACCCTGACAATGAAACAGTGGGAGGTGAAGTGTTTGAACACCTGGACGGTGACGCAAAGTGAGTGGCAATGAGATTTTTAGAACTCCTAGTATTTTAGTGCAGTGTTTAGTTTTGGTGTGTCTTGGCTGGCACATGGAAGAGTCTCTACAAATTATTTTTGGGTGCCAGCAGTGAGTGACGGGTTGAATTCAAGCGGGGAAATGATGGGAACCAGATTTTATTTTATTTTTTACTGATTTCTATAAAAATGCATCATGGATAAAAGTTGATGACAGATATATAATTAAAGGCTCCTAAAGGCTAAACTTGCGTGATATTGTCAGCCGGCTTTCTAGGGCTCATTCTAGCTATTTTCAAAATCCCGATTGAGTAATGGAAAGCAGAGTTTCTGATACACAAGAACTGATGCTGTTTCTTTTATGCATGTATGTATGAAGTAGCTCAACAGAGAAGCAAGAGTCTGTGCAGCTGGCTGTGAGAACAGCAGAGAAGCTCTTAAAAGAACTGAAGCCCCAGACAGCTCAAGGCCATGTGCAGCTCCGCATCATGGAAAATTACTGCCTTGTGGCAACCAAACAAAAATCAAATGTTGAGCGAGCGCTAAATGCCTTTACAGAAATTGTGGTTGATGAGGTGGGTTGTTTATAGTGTCTGTTCAGTTGAACACAGGTGTATTATACACATGTAGGAACCTCATACCTACAAATAAATGTATTCCATGCACTGCCCATTGCTTTAATAGTAGATTATATTTGTCATACGTGTGTCATACATGTGTAGGAAAACCTTAAACATGTTGCAGAGTTCAGCAGAGTTCCAAAAAATAGACCAGAGGCAATAGTACTTCATTCCGCAGAGCTTTACTTCTGCTGAAGGCAAATGTAGTGTAATGGTTATCAAATCCAATACAATCAGGACTTGCAGCACTTACAAACCTAACTCATAATAAGACTGAACCTGAACACTATACAGAAACAGAAACACCACACCAGAAGGGAGAGAGATAGAAAGAGAAAAGTAAAACTCAGGGTTCTTCTGGCCTATATTTATAGTCAGCATGACCTTAATTGGAAGAGATAAGAGAACTATTTCAAAGCAGCTTCCCAGAAGTTATAACCCAAACAATCATTAACCCTTCTGCCTCTTCTTCTCTCACACAGAGAAGCCTCTAGTAGCCTCCTGTATTAATCCAAATGGAAAAGAATCTTTACACACGAGATCAATACTTTCTGCACTAAGAAATGCAAACTGACAATATTAAATATCATTTTTCAGAGTGTAGTTGTACTAGGTAAAAAATGATTCTTTTCAGAGGTGTTTCTAACAGAATAATAAACATTAGTAAGGAATGCTGGGAATCTCTCCACCCCCCCCCCAAGTTTGCAAGTTTCTTACTGCCACTGTTTTTCTTTCATGCAAGATAGCCGCTTGTGTGAAGTTTTATTGAATTAATCACATTGTGGCTTTAGAAAAGCATTTTTGGGGTTGCGATTATTATTTTTTTCAACCAGCCCAAGTGCTAACCTAGAATAACCAGCCGCTGTCAGTGCCAAGCACTGTCCTTTTGAGAATGCTGACATTTATACTGGGTTCTCTGTCTTCTGAGTTGCATCATATTGGTCTTTTTTTGCAGAAAGATCACATCCCAGCACTTTTGGGAATGGCCACAGCTTACATGATCTTAAAACAAACCCAGCGAGCCAGAAACCAGTTGAAGCGCATTTCAAAGATGAACTGGAATCCCGTTGACGCAGAAGAGTTTGAAAAAAGTTGGCTTCTCCTCGCCGACATTTTCATTCAGTCTTCAAAATACGATATGGCTAGTGACCTGTTAAAACGGTGCCTTCGTCACAACAGGGTAACGGACAGGCCAGAAGTAATGCTGTATATGTTCTGTTCATGTTTTCCTACCCCTGGAGTCTTTTAATTAATGAAACTAATTTTATGGAAAGCAGACAAAATGAGGCCGGCATTCCTTGAACTGGCTGACAGTGGTGAGGGCAGTGATTTATGACCTTCTGTGCGGTGCCATTGAGGGCCAACAGCACTTCAGCTTACAATTCAGTGGGTCAACAGGCTCTGCAATTTTAAGACTTGCTGACAGAGATCTCTCTCTTTTTTTAATTCTTTTTTAGTCTTGTTGCAAAGCTTATGAATATATGGGATACATAATGGAGAAAGAACAAGCATATAAGGATGCAGCTGCAAACTACGAGATGGCCTGGAAATATGGAAACCAAACAAATCCAACAATTGGTAGGTTCACCCTTAGCAACTTCATTTCATTTTCACTTCACTTTTAATTCATATAACGCCTTTCTATACGACTATACACAAGGTGGCTGACAAGCTGGAGAAACAACAAAATAGACAGCAAAGATCACACATGTAATCGAAATTGAAAACCGAGGTGATTCTTTGCAGCCAAGACTGGGGAGATCCACTCCAGCTCTCTGGCCAAACTCTCTGTGGTTAGTAGGTTTTTAAATTTATTATTCATTATTATTACATATTTATTAAATGCCTATGCCATTCTTCCTCCTAAAGGAACCTTGTTCAAAAAAAGGGGCTGCAGCAGGTATCCACAAGCTCTCACCTCCCCTTGTAAAATGCTAGGATTACATGAAAAGAGAATGCTACTTTTGCATTAACCTCTGACTTACCATTTTTTACAGGTTTCAAGTTGGCATTTAATTACCTGAAAGCCAAGAGATACATTGATGCAATCAATGTTTGTCATAAGGTAAACTTTTTTTGCAAACATGTTTCTTTGCTTGTGGGTTCTATGAAAAGGGGAAAACACTGTAGTATAGTTCTCGTTAATGACAGTATTGACGTCTGCTGCAGTGAAATAGCTTTAGATATCTAACAGTAGAATAGTCAACTACTTGTTTTAGTTTACAGTGAGACTTTATGTGTCTACATGTTGTAAACCGCCCTGAGACTTGCAGGTATAGGGAGATATACACATTTAATAAATAACAATGATAAAGTAATAACTTTACTGCTTACTATGAATATATTTTCTTTCAACAGGTTTTAGAACAGCATCCAAACTACCCCAAGATCAGAAAGGAAATACTTGATAAGGCACGCGTAGCATTAAGAACTTGAATAATATTGTATGTATTTATCTTAAATGGGGGGGGGGGGGCAAACAGAGAAAGGTCTGTAAAACTATCTGTGTAGTTTGCTACATGCTCAGTTAGTTCCCATTGAAAAAAAGTGGAGAGTACTTTTTTAGCACATAGAGAGTTCAGCAAATTTAAAAGATAATCAGTGTCTGTTACTACCCACCTGTAGGTATTGGCTACAGTCCAAATAAATCACTTTGGTGTAAGGGAACAACAGCCACAGCTGGAACGTCCTTTGAAAGTTGCTCTGTGACAGAGAGAGTTCCCAGCTGCACCCTCCTTCGCTGGCCTTCGAACATCACCCTCGTAAAGGTGATTTATTTGGAGTACGGCCATGCTTTTGAAATGGTGTATAATCAGGGTCCTCAAAGGCAGCGGCGGGAAAGACTGCGAGAATGCTTTATTTGTGTCTCACACGTCTAACTGTTTTATTTTTGCAAAACATTTTCCCAGATGGAATCCTAGATCAAGTAGACCAAAACTCGAAAAAATCCCTTCCTCTACCCCAGTTTATTTTACCAATGACCAATTTATTTTGCTATTTTATACTACAGAAATCATTACATAATTGCGCAAGGTGCCAGTAGTTCCCTAAGGATATATTTACTGATTACATACGCAACTTGCCAGTCTTTCGAGATGTTCAGCCTCAACCGTTTGGCAAGGTGGGTTAAGCTGAAACGATGTCCCATCCCCATAGGCTATCCTACTGAACGGGAGGAATTTGAATTTCATTCTACCACATTTATTTATTAGCTAACGGTATTTGCATGCTACTCTGCAATTATTATTATTTTATAATTCATTAAAATGATTTTAAAATACAATATAAAAGAATTAAAAATACAAATTACAACAAAGCACCTCTTGGCAGATAGAGAAAGCAGTAAAATCAGGGACAGACCAATTTAAAAACTTTGGCAAACCAGGGTTCTCACAGTTTGAAACACTTTGATTGAAGATCAAGTTGTCCTCCATGCTTAAAGCTCCAAAGTAGTATTATTACTAGAACTTCTAGTAGAAATGACAACACATTTTACTTCATTTGTATAATTCATTATTTGGATTATTGTGTAAAACTGTCTTTCATCAAGTGATTATTGTCTATGTAGCCTCAAAGAATTCCCATGGCTTTTTCTGAGAGGCTTGTTTCAGTGCCTGCAATATAGCATGTAGGCCATAATTCAAGTGGACAGAGATATGCCTCACCTTTTGTAAACAGTATATTTACATATACTTTTATCATATGATTTGCATTGTTTTATGAATTTTGGTATTTTTCATGTAAACTGTACTGAATTACTAATTCGAGAAGAATGTATAAATGTCTTACATAAAATAAATATATTTCTTCAAATCTGTCTTTATGTACCATATCCCATGATCTGGGAGCAATAGTTAAATAAAGGTGGGCCAGGGAAGGTGGGGAGAGGGGTTATTGGTTTGTTTTTGTTCTGCATTACACTGGAAATGACAGAATGTGTTACACAACAACCATTAAAACACAGTTTAAACTAACAATGTTTTTTCACAAGAGGGTATGGGTCGTATTATGAACCTCTGCCACTACCATCCACCTTAAACTTGATTTCCACTTCAAGACTGATGTTAAGATTTCATTGTTATAGTTCTTGCAGTTGATTGAAGGTTCCTCCTCCCTGCCCCCCTGGTATGCTGTGGTATCCACATCCTCTGATTCAGATATGAAACTACCACCACAGTCATTACTGAGTTCTGATTGCTGCTACTTTTTCACTTTGTTCTTACTGGAGCTAAACATAGAAATGGCTTTTAAGTGAAAAGCAAATTGACTTGTTGCGTTACGTAGAGTTGCCCGTATTTATCTTTGGAGATTATATTTGGATCTGTTTGTTTAAAACTCCATTTTCAGCTACCAAAGCTATTAATTTGAAGGCCGCCTTTTGTTTGAAACATTATAGCTCTGTTCTCTGTTTCTGGACTCGTCACAGAGAGCCTCTGTGTTAGGGTTGTTTTCATTTATACAATTGCCTGTTTTGGAACCTCTTTTCTCCTGCTGTAGCTCACCTGGGCCTTCCATGTCACAGAGGCTATCAGTTCCCAAGCCTTCTAAGTAAAGAAAGGCAGTAAAATAGGCATAGGCAAACTCGGCCCTCCAGATGTTTTAGGACTACAATTCCCATCATCCCTGACCACAGGTCCTATTAGCTAGGGATGATGGGAGTTGTAGTCCCAAAACATCTGGAGGGCCGAGTTTGCCTATGCCTGAAGTAAAACAACCTGTTCTGAGGGTGTTATCAACTGGCCCCCAGACAGAAGCCTGCCTGAGACAAGGCAATGACACACCTTCCCTATTGCCCATACAGAGACCTTAATGGAGTGGCAGTTGAATCTTCAACACTGGTGGTGGGATATCTTCCATTTCTACACCTGAGGGCATCAGGCTAGTTTGGGGGGAGAGGTGGGTGCAGGATAAGCTGTGCAGTATACACAGGTATGTCCTTCCAACAGAAGGGAATGGCCCCAGGGCTTGAGGGGAACATCCAAGGGATTACAACTGATGCCTCCCAGCTTTTGCTGAGGGGGTTGTAACCCACAGGCTAGCAGCTATGTCAGGAGTATCAGGAAGCTGGCACACTTCCGCTAAGTGCTGTCAGGGTCACATCTAGATGCATTACAGTCAATTCCAATATAGCTGGGTCAGCAGGCTAATTCTCAGGAGCCGCCATGGCCTATTTTTTGAACAACATGTTTTCACCTAAGTTGGTCACTGATATAGAAGACCATCATCAACGCATAAAGGTTGATCGCATGCCTTGGATTGCCAGTTTGCCTAAAATTTGTTTGTTTGGAAGATTCTGTGTTCTGATACATTCTCATCCAATAACTTTTCCTATTCTTTTCCTCTGCACTCTCCACCCCACCCTACCATGGGCATAGCCAGGCATTATTTTAGGGGGGGGGAGCTTTATGGGAGGGCAGAAACGAGTTATCTGCAATGCAGTTGGTCAGCTGAGTATTTTTATTTGTTTACTTGATGGGGGGCAGCTGCCCCCTTGGCTACATCCATGCACCCCAACCCAATTGTTTGGGTTCACGTGAGCCATCTGCCCTCCTGAATTCAGGATAATAGAGTGACATTTTTCTATGGGTGACCCTACTTTTTTCTCACCATTAAGTGGGAAGACTCCATTTGAGCTTTTAACAATATTTTAAGCAGCATTTTATAACTTAAGCCTCCTTTCTAATACATGGCCTTTGAATTGAAAGGACGAGAGAGAGAGCGAGAGAGGTCAGTTCAGTTATGTTAATGAAAAAGGAGTCCAGTGTTCAGTATGGTGTTGCCTAGCAACTCATATTCTCTGCCTTTGAAGGAGGAGGAAGGGAGTGTGTCTGCATTTTCTACTGCTCTCTTACACTGGAGATTTAAGCTTCCTATAGCAGCATATACAGTATATATAGCTATGGATACCTATACATACAACTATAGCAAGCTCTTTATATAAGCTCTTTGTTATCATACAGTATGCTTGAAATGTTTTGTGTCCTATAGTTTCAAGGAATAGGTTCTCAGTCAAATTGTGTCTTTATGATCATAGTAGCAAGAGAAACCAAAATGATCAATTCTATACCTTTCAAATCTAAACACAAGCAACCCCTACACTAGGTAGCTGAAAAATGAAACCCTTAAGCATTGCATTTAGCATTTCAAAATAGTGGGATAGATAGTGGGATGCACATTTTCTAAAGTGAAACCACAAATAATATTTTTTCCAAAAATCTTTTATGCAGCAGTTTGAGATGCAATCTAGCAGTGGAAGTTTTGTCACTGACTTCAGTGAGAGATGTGTGGCAACAAAAATCATTATAGCAGGGTAGCCACAGGTACGAAAGGGGGCAGGGCTCCTGCACCGTTGATAGTTGTGTAGAAGAGAAGATTTTAGCAGTGTTGCTTGTTATGCCTGCTACAATTCTCTCTTCTATTCAGCTCTAAAGGTGCATGATCCTTGTCCTCTTGCACCTGAGCTATGGCTCTGTGGTAAAGCATTTGATTGACCTGCAAAGGATCCCAGGTTCAAGAAAGTCCCTGGTCTGAATCTCTGGAGAACCACTGCCAGTCATTGCACTGAGTTAGATGGACCAATGGTTTGACATTGCATAAGGTAACTTCCTGTGTTCCTACTCTCTTATGTTAGCATGATACAGTACAGTTCTGGGATTAAATATCAGGGGTTAAATATCAATAAAAAACAAAAACCATCAATTTACACACTTGCCTATGAAACAGCACTACATTGCTTTGGCAAATTGATAATTATTTAGTTTTTCCATTTGTCTTGAAGATGCTGGAAAGTATTGATTGTACAGAAGAAATGGAGGTGGAAGAAATAGGATGAAAGTAACAAGAAAAAGGGCTTTGCAGTTCTATGCATATTTACATGAATTCAGTGGTACTTCAGAGCAAACATACACAGTATCATGCAGCACAGATCAACAAGAGCAAAAAGCTGCTGTAGAGTATTGTTTAAGTAAAGGTGAAGGTGAAGGTAAAGTACCCCTGGACGGTTAAGTCCAGTCAAAGGCAACGATGGGGTTGCGGCGCTCATCTCGCTTTCAGGCCACACAGCTTTCTGGGTCATGGGACCAGCATGACTAAACCGCTTCTGGTGCAACGGAACACTGTGATGGAAACCAGAGCAGCGCATGGAAATGCCGTTTACCTTCCCACTGCAGCGGTACCTATTTATCTACTTGCATTGGCGTCCTTTAGAAAAGCTAGGTTGGCAGGAGCTGGGACAGAGCAACAGGAGCTTACCCCGTTGCAGGGATTTGAACTGCTGACCTTCTGATTGGCAAGCCCAAGAGGCTCTGTGGTTTAGACCACAGTGCCACCCACGTCCCTACAGAGTATTGTTTAACAGAACAACTCTGTGTGTTTACTCAGAAATAAGTCTACTATTGTCAATGGGGCTTGTTCCCCAAGTATGCATTTGATTGTTCATTTGAGCAAAAAACACAAGTGAAATTAAGACATTAACAACTTTCCTTTTTATGGTGCTAGATTAATTTACATTTTAACTCATACCATGCAGTGGTGTTGGCTAAAAAGTCACACAGTTCATGACATAAAGCCTAGTTGAAGGGAAAGCAGCTGTTAATGAGGTAGCGGTAAACAACCACTGCTCCCACATGTCCTCGGAATTGACCCTTCATGCATCAGCTTTTCCTGAAGGGAAAAAGGGGGTAGGCTTAAAATTTCTAGTCTTCAGCCTCTTTATGTAAAATCTTAGAAAAGCAAACAGACCTTATTCTTATCACTAATAATACGTCATAACTGAACTAGTCAACCTGGATAAAAATGAGGGGAAATGTGAGATTTCTTCCCAGCCACCTTACAAGAACACAGAACTGTGAAATCTACTTTATGCTGTTAAAAAGGAGACGATTCATATTTCCTATGGAAAGAACTGAAATACAGTAATGTAAATACTTCTTAAAATATTGCAGCATCTGGTCAATATAACTTTTTTCAGTGTAATTTGAAAATAAAATGCATGATGCCAAACTAAATATATATCTTTCTTTATAAATTACTCAAGCAAGCAACAATAACACTCTACAATTCATACTTGTTTAAATCTCAGAGCATCCTGTCAATTTCCACTGTTAAAACAGTTCCCTGTCATTCCCAAAGCATGCAGTTTTCCATTTTCCTTTACACTATTTGTAGCTACTACATATGTATTTTTGAGCACTGAGTGTCTGACATCTCCAGCAATAAAATGTAGATTTTACAAAACCTTTGTGGTGACACCTGTGCAAAATTCTATTATTGTGTCTTCTAGATTCAAGGACCGAGTGATGCCTGCAGAGGCATTGTTAGGATGTCCCTGTTCTTTTCGTTAAAGCCCCCAACCTCTTGCCCCGTTCCCCATTTCTAAAAAATCTCTTTAGGTTGGCTGAAAATTGTGCAAAGAGTCCCAGGTGGAATCTAGACACATACTGAAAATGCTGTGAAAATGATTTTTTTACAAAAATGCTTTGAAAAATATATTGAATTTGCCATAGCTCACCATCTCCATCTAGTGTCACATTTGTATAATACACTTTACAACAAACTTAAAATGTTTGATTTGCAGCTGTATAGCTGAGTCTCCTGCCACTCAATGAGCTCAGAGGCAAATTGAACCCTAACAACAAAAGCCAGCTTTGTTTTCTCCCCTCAGAAAATTGGCCAAAATTTGCATCTTGACATAAATTGGTGTACCTATTTCGTGCAAGTTTACGTCATGGGTTTGTACCTACTAAGTAAACAGCAAAGGACCCCCGGACAGTGAAGTCCAGTCAGAAGGCGACTCACCTCGCTTCAGTTGGAAAGTATACCAGTGCAAGTAGATAAATAGGTACCGCCGCAGCAGGAAGGTAAATGGGCTACAGTGGTACCTCTGTTTATGTACTTAATTCGTTCCGGAGGTCCGTTCTTAACCTGAAACTGTTCTTAACCTGAAGCACCACTTTAGCTAATGGGGCCTCCCGCTGTTGTCGCACCGCCGCCGCGTGATTTCTGTTCTCATCCTGAAGCAAAGTTCTTAACCCGGGGTACTATTTCTGGGTTAGCGGAGTCTGTAACCTGAAGCGTATGTAACCTGAAGCGTATGTAACCCGAGGTACCACTGTATTAAGTTTCTAGCAATGTGCCCGGGGACCTGTATTCTTGATCCGCTTCTATAATGATCATATTCAACACTCCATCTCTTTCTCCCATTCATATATCACAGCCACACCGATATATTACCCTAAATTTGCCTGCGAACTTTTGCTTTTCGATTTTCCCTCATTTTTCCATCCGGGCCTTAAAAACACATAGCAAGGGCCATGCAATTCCCCTTCCTTTTACTGCCTCCACGTTGCAACGAACGCCGCAGGAGCTCATCCATCCCTGTATCAGTTTGCTGAATTAATTCTGCTCTGGAGTTTCCATTGCTCAAGCACACACACACACCCCTCCTCTGCCCCTCGGAAATAAGCTTCGCAGGAACCCCAGTAAAGAGTCGCCAAGGAGCGCAGAAGAGGTGGAAACAACGGCAGCGTCCGGGCGGCAGAGCCTCCGGGCGTCAAAAAGCCATAGAGGGCAGCGGAGGAGGAGGAGGAGGATCATTCCGGGGCCTCCGTGCTTCTCGCGCCCGCCAGGGGCACGTGGGCTTGGGGCCTTCCGTTGGAGGAGCGGAAGGAGGGGCTGCGCGCGCGCGCCTTACCTGAGCTGCCCAGGTGAGCCACTCAGGTGAACGCCCTCCTCGGCCCGACGCTCACCTGGGCGCTGCCGAACCTCACGAAGCGGCCAATCGCAGGCCAGGGTTTTTCTCTCGCCGCCCTGGCAACGGTGCGCCGCCGCCGCCGCCGTGGAGAAGGAGGGAAGGAGGGCAGAGGAAGGCACGCTCGCTCCTTCCTTCCTTCCACGCCGAAGCCGAAACCGCTTTCTTCGCGTTGCTGGCACAGGTAAGGGCGGGGCTTATTCTGCTGGGTGGCTGCCGGTGGAGGTCAATGAGAGCAGCGGGGGGGGGGGGTCGCCCGCTGCCGTTGCTTCAGGGGGCGAGCGTCGGTTGCTAGCTCGGAGAGCCGTTTGCAGAAATGGCCATGTAGGCTGGGAGGCTTCGGGTTGGAGCGGTTGCGCCCTTCGCCCCCCTCCCCACCTCCTGCTCCTCCTCTCCCGCCCTATCCCGAGGTAACGAGGATGGGGAGGGGGGTGTTGCTGGTCTTGTTCTACTAGTCCTCTGGGGAGATTTTATAGGTACAGTATTGATCAGATACAGCTATGTAGTGGAGAGAGAGAGAGAGAATACACACACACACACACACACACACACACATTTTTACTCTGTGTGTATGTGTGTGTCTATGTGTGTGTGTGTGTGTGTGTGTGTGTGTGTAACGAAAAGGTAAATGACCCCTGAACTGTATGTGTATATTACAGATAGGTAGGCGTGTTGGTCTGCCATAGTCAAAATAAAAAAATTCCTTCCAGTAGCACCTTAAAGACCAACTAAGTTAGTTCTTGGTATGAGCTTTCGTGTATCTGAAGAAGTGTGCATGCACACGAAAGCTCATACCAAGAACTAACTTAGTTGGTCTTTAAGGTGCTACTGGAAGGATTTTATTTTTTTTTGTATGGGTATATGTAGGGACGCGGGTGGCGCTGTGGGTTAAACACAGAGCCTAGGACTTGCCAGTCAGAAGGTCGGTGGTTCGAATCCCCGCAACGGGGTGAGCTCCCGTTGCTTGGTCCCTGCTCCTGCCAATCTAGCAGTTCGAAAGCACATCAAAGTGCAAGCAGATAAATAGGTACCGCTCCGGCGGGAAGGTAAATGGCATTTCCGTGCGCTGCTCTGGTTCACCAGAAGCGGCTTAGTCATGCTGGCCACATGACCCGGAAGCTGTACACCGCAGCCAAGAAAGCAAGATGAGCGCCGCAACCCCAGAGTCGGTCACAACTGAACCTAATGGTTAGGGGTCCCTTTACCTTTACCTTTTACCATTATTCCAGCGCCGTTTCCCGCTGCTTCCAGCTGCTATCCCGGATTGTTAGATATTCTGTAGACTGTCCCCGGGAAAGGTGAGGCTGCTGGTCCCTTATTTTCGAGGCTGCTGATCCCTTATTTTCAAATCTGAAAGTTGACAGCTATGGAGAGAGAGCCCCTGGGCAATGATGCCCTGTGGGCACATATAACTGCGTGAACGGGTATGTTTCGAACTCATGCCTGGTCCTAAGCTGCAGGGGCCAACACCTAGGGGCCAAGGTCCCTTTGCTCCCCCACCCCTCCCAAATGCAGTATTTGAGGAGGCTGCCCCCTGCCCAAGTGGATGGGCATTGCCATTCAACTGGTGTGTGGGTGTTGCGTCATGTGATCAGTTATGCAGGGCGGTGCTTGCCTGCCCTACCCCCAATATTTTATTCAAGTTGGCAGCCCTGTCCTAGGAAGGATCCCCAATGTGGGATGATCCTGGGATACCCGTGCCAAGGGAGTTTTAAGGTGTGCCGAGATTAGGCATATGAAGTGCTTTGAAAAGTGCCTACATAAAATAGTAAGGCTCCAATTTTAAACCGCAGGGGGTAAGTTTGGTTGAGCCCAGTGGGATTTGCTTCAGAGTAAGTATGCTTAGGGTTAGGTGGGCTCTGGTGTGTAAGGTTTATCATAGGACCCTAGGAAGTCAGGCCAATGGTCTGGCTGTGTTGCATTGTCTGAACTGTTGCTATGCAGCTGGCAGGCAGAACCTCTTGTTCTTGGACCTTTCTCTGCAAAGTTTTGGGATAAGAGATTTCAGGAGACTGCCCTCACCCCAATGTCAGTTGTTAGGAAATAGCTGTGGGAGAGGGCAGCTGAACTCATGTCCTGCTTGTAGGCTTCCCTTGGGCACCAGGCTGGCTACTGTGAAAAAACAAGATTCTGGACTAGATCAGCTTTTGGTCTAATCCTGCAGGGTTCTTGGATCAGGCCTGACTGAATTAAGCTATAACATTTGGGAGCAGCCATAGTACTTTGTGTTTCTTGCAAAGGTGCCCCCATGGGGATTAGGGTGGCCAGAGGTGGAGGAAGATGTGAGCATCTTCCTGTACAATTTTAATTGTTGTGTAATATGTGTTGTTCAGTGTATTGAATGGGTGGGATTTTGGGTGTGTGTAACTTGCTGAAATTGTGCAGGAGAGACACAAGATATTAAAGGTTCAAAAGCTTTTTCTTAAGCTCTGCCCAACCTCAGAACAGAATGGTGTGCATTGTAAAAAAAAAGTGTGAATAGGCGGCTCTGATCTTCCTTATCCTTCCAGGAACTGCTGCTGCTGGTGATGTGGAAGGTCAACAGAAGATGTTGACATAAAGAAGGGAGGTGTGTGTAGTTGTAGTTGGCTTTCCCATGACTCACAGGCTACACCACATTTTAGCTAGCTGATACATTTAGCTTTACAAGGAGGTGGTGATCTTTAGAATGTCAAATAAGTACTAACTGCCTAACCCATGGATTAGCAGTAGTATCACATATGTAAAGATGTATAATTAATTTGTCATTTTCTGTAGTTATAAGGGTGGGAATCCCAGGCTCAAGAAAATTTGATGTTGGTTCCCAACAACATGGATTATTTTTTTTGTCTGCCAGACTACAATGCAAGTGCCTAAAAATTATCCCTAAAACCAAGATTGAACGCACACCATTGATCCTAAGGAAGTAAATCCCATTGAATCCAATAGAACTTCCTGTATAGTAAGCATTTTAGGATTGGAGCTTTAGAGCTTTAATATTTCAGCTGAAGTGATTTTTTTTAAAAAAATAATAATTCAAAATCTTATTGTTGAAATGCGGTGTTTTGGAGCTTAATTAGGAGTTTATGACTTGGAAGAGAGTGCTTCTTGAAGCTTAATTTTAAAGTTCTGTGCACAAGCCCATTTTTTCCCTGATGACTTTTGCTTGAAAGGAAAATGGCACGTGGCATTTCTGCATTTAGGTTAGCATCAAGATGCATGTTTATGACTAATGAGACCTTCGCTCAGCCAGTGGTATACCATCAATGTCAATTCACTTCATCTGACTGAAGTTAGTTGCCTTAGTGTACCATCAGTATCTGTGATTAGAATATATACAGTGCGGAATAATACATTTTGTATTATTTGTCAAGTATATGGGTCTTAGTACGTTTCGGAGCACAATTCAAAGTGTTGGTGCTGACCTTTATAGCCCTAAACAGCCTCGACCCTGTATACCTGAAGGAGCATCTCCACCTCCATCGTTCGGCCCAGACACTGAGATCCAGTACCAAGGGCCTTCTGGAGGTTCCCACACTATGAGAAGTGAAACTACAGGGAACCAGGCAGAGAGCCTTCTTGGTAGTGGTGCCTTCCCAGTGGAATACCCTCCCATCAGATGTTAAGGAGATGAGTAATTATATAACATTTAGGAAACATCTGAAGGCAGCCTAGGGAAGCTTTTTAAGGTTTAATGGTTTACTATGTTTTTATATATGCTGGAAGCCGCCAGCTGGGGCAGTACAGCCAGGTGGGCGGGGTATAAATTATCATTATTATTATTTGTAGCCCTTGGTCAAAATTCAAATACAAGTTGTGGCAAGTTTAGAAACGAGAAGACAGCTTGAGTACTGTACTGAAAAGAATGCTATCCTGCTTTGCACAGGTTTTACTCTGTGCCTAATTAAGCAGATGCATCTGTCCTTATGAAGCATTAAAGTGTCCATTTATACAATAGCATTTATTAACACTTAAAAAACTTTTCTGCAGATATGACCATTTTATGAAGCATCTAACTACCTCTATGAATAAAGAATAGCATCATTGGAAGCACTTGCATACGTGGACAAGTGGAGGGTGGGCATGATGGCTTTCGTAAGGCTGCTAAGACGATTCACAATGAAACATTTGTCCCCGTGGAAACTTTGGAAGTTTACCTTCATTATTTTTATCTTCTTGATATTTTTGTTTCTGCTACAAAGAGAAGTTGGCATTCAGGATTTTAATGAGGAGCCTGGGAGCCCATCAAAAGATGGAAAGATTAATAATGTACTGGGTCTAGTATTAAAAGCTGTGAACAATATTAAAGTTGCAAAGCCAAAAATGCAGATTAAAGCGCCTATTAGGCAAACTCAAAAGGCAGGACAGAAGCGCTGTTTACCTGGCTCCTATACAGCAGCAGAGCTGACACCTCACCTGGATCGACCCCCTCAGGACTCTCATGCTCCAGGGGCTTCTGGTAAACCATTCAAAACGGTCAATTTAAGTCCAGCTGAGAAGGAGGAAAAAGAACGCGGAGATGAAAAACATTGTTTCAACGCTTTTGCAAGCGACAGGATTTCTTTACACCGGGATCTTGGACCAGACACACGACCTCCTGAGTATGTTGAAGTATATTTGGATTTCTGGTCTTTAATTACATATGCAAAATATTGAAAGGGGGTTTTGATTCCCCATGTTCTGCATTGATATGTGCTTTGTCGCCACTATCATTAGCATAATTTCTAGCTACTTAATTTTGCATCTGCATGTATGAAGCTGTGTAAGTATGTGTACAGTAATTTTCTAATTATCTCTGATGGAAGCAAATAATGCATCTAAGAAATTCAATAGATTGTGAGGTAAATTTGTTTGGGCTTGGTGCCCTTTCACACATTTCCTTTAAGAAAGGGGTTGGAAATTAAAACTCACTAGTGGACCAGATGCTTACTCTGTGCAAATTTGATGAGGTCAGGGACCCGCCCCCAACCTGTCATCACAGTGATTTCAGATGACATGGCACTTTGATATCTCGATAGCCAACGGTTTGTCAGGATTTCAAAGCACAGCACAGGGCTCTTTGCAAGTACCTTTAAAATGGCACTGTGTTTTGAAGCCCAGACAATCAGTTGATTGTGGCAACTTCAAAATACTGCACAAGGCTATTTGCTACAAGTTGCTGAAGTGCTGCCAGTCATCTGATCATTGTCACTTCAGAAGCCCGCTTTGTCCTAGCCCAGCTGCCTTTTTGCCTTCCCACAACAGATGCGATATATGTTGTGAGGTGATTGGCAGATGGGTGTGGCTTAGCCAGAATGGCCTGTTTGGCCAAATGGGCAGGTATAGCGAGCCTAGATAGGGTCTGAAGGTTCTCCACCCGTTTTAAGATGTATTGATGAAAGGATGCCCTTTTCTTTCATCGCAAGTGTCTAATCCTTGATAAATTGTAAATCCTGGACATTTTATGGTGGCAATTGTTCTAAATTGCCACATGCCCCTTGTGATGTATTACAAAAACATGTTACGGTATTGTTAGGATATTCTGGAAACAATTGCTCCACACAGATCTTGTGCATGGCTTTTTTATATTAGTATTGGTGTGAGAAAGAAGTTCCACCATACTTGCTAAGCTTTATCTGTGCCACATCAAAGTATCAGACTTATAATCCATTTTTCATTCTTAAAACTGTTTTTGTCATCTAGATGTATCGAGCAAAAGTTTAAACGCTGTCCTCCACTACCTACCACAAGTGTTATCATAGTTTTCCACAATGAAGCATGGTCTACTCTTTTAAGAACAGTTCACAGTGTGATGTATACTTCCCCTGCAATATTACTGAAGGAAATAATTTTGGTGGATGATGCCAGTGTAGATGGTAAGAACGTATAATGTTTGTGTGTGGTTTTTCACATTTGAGTTTTTCATATTATTTTGTGTTCCTGAAAATACACACTTTTTAAATAACAAAAAATATTTATATTTCTAAAGTATAAAGATCTCTCAAATTGAAATGATTTGTGCTTTCTCTTTGTCTCAGTTCATGATCCTTAATGCTTAATTACATTAGGCATGATGTCTGAATTGACTATGGTTTGTGAACAGCCACCAAACTAGAATTTGAAAACATGACTTGACATAGGTTTGCAAACCATAGTTTGTGCTAACTGGCTTGATGTGATATCTGATTTTATAAGAGCAATAGCTGCAATTATGCTTTTGTCTCAAGAGGCTGCTGCACTATGGAGACAGGAGTGAATTTACCGACTTGTGAAGCTGGTGATGAGTGGGTGGAAAATAAAGCAGATGAGAAACTCTAAATCATACTTTGTTGTCTGTACATTTGGAAGCTTAAACCATGGTTTGGCAGAATATCAAACCTGAGCTTCTATCTTAATTAGTAGCTGCTGTTTTGGTGCACCAGCAGCCCCTTCTCTTGCCATTCCTCCCCTTCCGTTATCTGCCAAAGAAAGAGCGCCTGTAGTTCTGCTTCACAGCAAGTGAAGAAAGACTGGCTCAGACACTACTTTCTCCATTTGTTGGAAGTGAGAGAATGCCTTTCTCCCACGTCTGCCTGATGCATTTGCCCCACTTCCTTTGCCACCGTTACTTTTGCAAGGCATAATATTTCAATGAAACGTATGCACACATGACGTAAACAAATTATTGTTGCCTGTAAGCATTGGATTGTACATGCATATGGGACCCACTGGAATGTTAGTCTCCTTTGTGAATGGCAGAAGGAGGGCTCCTGCTCTCTACAATCTGTGGCAATGAGAGAATGCATTCTCTGAACTATCCAACTGACTTGCTATCTTGCAGCAGTCTTAAAGGGTGAGTCTCTAGGTCAGGACCAGGCAAATTTTCCCTCTCCCCCCCCCCTTCAAAATTATGAAACACACCTTTAAAAAGGCTAATTTAGTTATGAAAAGAATTCAGTAATGCCCAACCTACTTCATAAATGTGGTAAGGGTAACTAATGTTATTTGACTCCCCTGCCAAACGAGTAAAACTTGTTCTCTTTCTGTCAGTAGAATACTTTTCAGTAGAATGTCTTTTCAAAAAAAATTATCATAGAAGTGGAGAGTTGGAAGGGACCCTGCAAATCATCTAGTCCACCCCCCTGCAATGCAGAATATGCAGCTGTCCTGTATGGGGATCAAACCTGCAACCTTGGCATTAATCAGCACCACGCTCTAACCAACTGAGCTGTCAAGAAGATATGATGACTTGGCAAATTCATCTTTGTACAGAACTAATTTTTTTACTGCTTTGTACTAGAAATTGCATTTCCCCCAAATTCTGGTTCCTGGTGTATTTGGGGTCGTATCTCCCTTCCCCCATTCTTCAATAAAAGCAGATACTCTTATCCCTTCAAGCTGAAACTACAGTACAGGCATTTCAGAATAAATGTATTTTGACTTTCCTCTTATTGAGTGGCTAGTTATGAAAAGTGAACTTAACGTTTGCCTTTTATTAAATTGGCAAAGACTGTCTTGTTGTCTTTTTAGAATACTTGCAGGATAAATTGGATGATTATGTGAAACAATTCCAGATAGTTAAAGTTGTCCGACAAAAGGAAAGAAAGGGGCTCATCACTGCTCGATTATTAGGCGCTTCAATAGCAACTGGAGAAACCCTCACTTTTCTGGATGCACACTGTAAGTAATAGCGTTGGACTGTAATAGTGTTTAGTTAGCTAACAAATATTAAATAATTTTCGTATTGATTTCTTCCTTGTCCTGTTTTAACTGCTTTTCTAACAAATAACACTATAGAAGCATTGCTGTTGAAAATGCACAGCTTTTAAAAATATGGAACTGATTGCAGAAAAACTATTTATTTAAGCTAAGGACAGCTTTTACACAAATGCACATGAATCTCGGGAGAAAGCCAAAGCTAGTCCATTTTTAAAATATCTAATTTGTGTTTCGGACTGAGGTTTAGGATGGGAAAAATCAAAGTTCATTTTCATTTCGTGCTAGCCATATTTTTCATTTGATCATGTATGTGATATTTCATAGCAGGTATCTGTAAGCTAACAATATTTCCAGCATACATGTGGATTTTTAAAAATAACAGCAACCCTATGTAGGTCTACTCAAGCGGGACATGGGTGGCACTGTGGTCTAAACCACCAAGCCTCTCGGGCTTGCTGATTGCAAAGTCGGCAGTTCGAATCTGCTCGATGTTGCTCTGTCCCAGCTCCTGCCAACCTAGCAGTTTGAAAGCATTCCAGTGAAAGTAGATAAATAGGTACCGTTGCGGCAGGAAAGTAAACAGCGTTTCCATGCACTCTGGCTTTAGTCACGGTGTCCCGTTGTGCCAGAAGTGGTTTAGTAATGCTGGCCACATGACCCAGAAAGCTGTCTGCAGACTAACTCCTGCTCCCTTGGCCTGAAAGTGGAGATGAGTGCCGTACCCCATAGTCAAATTTGACTGGACTTAACCATCCAGGGGTCCTTTACCTTTACCTTACTCAGAAGTAAATAAATTCAGTGGGACTTACTTCCAAATAAATGTGCATAGGATCACAGCCTAAGTGAAATTAAAATGTTCCTGTAACTGCTTTTATGAAAGTGGATAAATCCAGCATTATAATAATTATTTTACCTCCTGTTTCCTCTCTCAGGTGAATGTTTCTATGGCTGGCTAGAGCCATTGTTGGCCAGAATAGCTGAAAACAATACTCGTGTCGTAAGCCCTGATATTTCATCTATAGATCTAAATACTTTTGAATTCATGAAACCTTCCCCTTATGGTCAAAACCATAATAGAGGGAATTTTGACTGGAGTTTGTCGTTTGGATGGGAATCTCTTCCTGAACATGAAGGCAAGAGAAGGAAAGATGAAACGTACCCTATTAAGTAAGCAATGAAACTTAATTTTTTTTCCATTTACAAAATCTTTACTTGGAAATATTGTTCCAAAGAATAATTCACATGTAACTTTTTTCATTTTGGTTAAAAGAGAAAAAGAATTGCAGAAGGATCTACATCTTGTATTCTTTTCGCATGGTACTTCAGGTTTTAAACATTTTTTTCAAAGAACTCTTGAAATTTTAAGCTTTAGTAGGATCTGAACCACCTCAAATAAGCTCTATCAGTAGAAGAGTTGTATGTATATAAAAAGCCATCAGTTGAATTTTAAATACTGAGAGTGCTATGGATGCTAATGTTGCTTTTTTGGCTGTAACAAAAGCCTGAGTGATGGTATCCTTGGCTTTGAAGGTAGGATGATGGGAATATCTGAACTGGTTGAGCAATGCAGCTGTTGGAGGCAGAAAGAGACTGTAAGAGAAAAGTTGGCACCCCTAATTAAACCTGCTTGTTGCTTCGGGTTTAGAATTTCTGCACCATTACAGAATGCAATTTACACATAGCTCCTTGATTTCATTGAAATTTACCTTAGAAATGGAGGTGGGGCATATAATGACTGATTAAAACTAGGGCACATTTCCTTTCCCCTCCCTTCAGTTGAGTTGAGCAATCCCTCCCCCTGCCCCATATCACACTGTTTCATTGTAGTAATACAACTACTGCACAAGTCATATTTCAGAAGCAATTTCTTCCCAGGACAGTTGTTGACTATTTTATTGTTCTGGCTTTGAAATGGATGCTAATGTGCATATAGCTCATGGTAGTAGCTTCTCTACAAAGCCCAAATAGTAGCCAAACATTTTCACTAATGCGTTTCCCTCTGCTGTTGGCTGTTTGCCTTTGCTGATGGTTCATAAAGTGTTGATTGCCCATTTATCAGGCTTTCCTGAAGAGGGGTGGGCTTTGGGATCTTAAAAAGAAAAGTAACAGGCTTTCCCCAGATTGGGAAATTGCTACTTCATGAAAGATTATTCCCCCTCCCTTTTCTTTTTTGCAGAACACCCACTTTTGCAGGAGGCCTCTTTTCAATATCAAAGGACTACTTTTACAAAGTTGGAAGCTATGATGAAGAAATGGAAATATGGGGAGGAGAAAATATAGAAATGTCTTTCCGAGTAAGTTTAGAGACACAATATTCACATGAAGGTGCAATGACAAAACCTCGGTTGCATTTCAGCTGCTCCCTATAGAAGTAGGAGACCAGATGAGCTTGGTCTTCGGCTAATGATAACCTGGAGGGAGAAACTACTGTAGCGTTTAGGGATGGAAGGATCTGTCCATTTCAGTCCTCAGTTTTCCAGCCTTAAATTTGTTTTCTCAACATTTTGGAACAATTTGTGATTGATTGATTTTTTAATATCCTCATGAAAACGGACTGTAACAGGGCAGGGCATGCATATACACACTCCACTGATGCCCACAGGGGCCAGGAACGGAACCCCCACATGAAATGGTGTCCACCTGTACTTATTTATTTCCTGGTGCCACGCATATGCACAGTCGTGCACGAGTTGATTGCATGTAAGTGCGGGGGGGACGCCTGTAAATGTGAATTTTGAATAATGCCTCTGTTTCAGTTTGCGTGTTGTTTTGGAAAATGGAAAATGAGTAGATTCATATTTAAATGTGGGCTGAATTGGATCTCTCCCCATTCCTAGTAGTGTGGTGTCAGGTGCTTGGTTGCTGCATCAGTATTGCAATAATATCTTACTTAAGGTAGAAATGTTTTCTTTCCCTGTTGCATGTAGGTAGACGGGGTTTGATTTCAGAAAGCATTTTTATACAAATGCTTCTAGAGCAATATTACCTGCTATCTGGTGATTCTGTTAAAGGCTGATAAGTGAAACTGTTATTTTTTCAGGTATGGCAATGTGGGGGACAGCTGGAAATCATACCTTGCTCAGTTGTGGGCCATGTATTTCGCAGCAAGAGCCCCCATACCTTTCCAAAAGGGACTCAAGTGATCACCCGTAATCAAGTTCGTCTTGCAGAAGTCTGGATGGATGAATATAAGTATATATTTTACCGGAGAAACACAGAAGCAACAAAAATAGTTAAACAAGTAGGTGACGATGGTGGTGGTATTAGAAATCAGTTGCTGCACTGAAGTTCTTGGTGAGCAAAAATTATTTATTGCGAAAATATATAAACGTAGTAGGCACTCTTTATTCAATTTGCTCTGCTTGGCAATATATTGAATAGATTCAGTAGTGCCCATTACCTCTTCATTTAATCTTTTATACAATACCTCCCCGAAGCTCTTTGAACTAGAGTACTGCCGTTAATTGCATCCACCAACTTGTAGTAGGAATGAGGGGGATCTTTCTCAATAATTCTCTTTAACATTCAGTTGATTAATATATGTGAAGTCTAAAAGAATGACTAAAAAGAATCTTGATTTTGCTAAAGCAATATTAGCCAACTAGGATAAATATTAGAAGGCTAGTACCAGGCAGTATCTGTAAGATGCAATGATTGCAAACAGCTTGGATGACTTAAAAAAAAAATATGCACAGAGTATAAGGCTGTGTTCTACCTCTACTTTCAATGGCAGTATACATCTGAATGCCAGAGTCACAAATGGAGAGAGTGCTATTGCACTCAGATTTTGCTTACGTGCTTCACATAGGCATCTAATTGGCTGCTGAACCTAGACAGGACTTTGACTTGGTTCAGTAGGCTTTTCTTATGTCATGTTAAATGTAAATAAGGAATTAACAACATTTGATAACCTCAAAAACCCCAAGTTGGCCAATTGTTTAGGGGGGAAATTAAAGTTAGAGATTTTAAAAATGGATGGCAAAGGATAATGTAGATTTGCATCTCAAGTGTGCTTGTGTGTATTCCTGGCTCTATAAATTTATGTCAATTATTTACTTATTTATATATAAGAGAGAAAGAGAAAAGGAATTATTGGGTTGTTGCCACCATTATTGGGTAAGTGGTGTTTCTTGCTCCACTTCTGATTCTTTGGGGATACATGGAAAAGGATAATTTGATCAGAACATATAATGATTATAGGAAATGTGTTGAGGGCTGAAAGAAGTTGAGTGGCTTCTAAATGGACCTCCAATCTCTATTTTCATTATTAAAAGATACTTTAAAGCTTGTTTAACTGAATTAATTTACAAATTCCCTGTGTGTTTACTTTCAGTAAAAAGTATTATTTGTGATTTGGTTTTGTTATAACACTATTTAGTATTGTTTCAACAGAAAACGTTTGGTGACCTCTCAAAAAGATATGAGTTAAGGCAACAATTACAATGTAAAAACTTTACGTGGTACCTTAGCAATGTTTATCCTGAGGCATATGTACCAGACTTGAATCCTCCATTATATGGATTTGTGAGTATGCTTTTCTTTTTACAAGAAGAAATAAAGCAAATGAGCAGAGGATTTAGCTATGCTATTCTGCACTTACATTTCCATTTTTTACATTCCTTAGTTAAAAAATGTTGGAAGAAGAACATGCCTGGATGCTGGAGAAAATAATAATGGTGGCAAGCCATTGATTATGTATACATGTCATGGGCTTGGAGGAAACCAGGTAAAATGTTGCATTTGGTTTTTATGTAACTGTGCAGATAAGCACAACAATGAGTTTTCAGACCATGTTTTAAATTTATCAGGGTCTCATGCCTAGAATATCTACATGAAACCACTAGGTGGGGTTATCTGGAGGTTTGGAGTAAGTTGTCAGCAGTATGCTGATGACATTTAGCTCTAGTTCTCCTTTACATCTGTAGGTGAGGCAGTGAAAGTAATGGACTGGATGAGAGCCAACAAACTGAAACTCAATCCAGATAAGAGTGAGGCCCTGTTAGTGAGTGGTTCCCTAGACCGGATGGGTAGGAGATTGCTCTTGATGGGGTTACACTTCCTCTGAAGGAGCAGGTTCGTAGCTTGGGGATATTCCTGGATCCTTTGCTGTCGCTCGAGGCTCAGGTGGCCTCAGTGGCCCGGAATGCCTTCCATCAGCTTTGGCTGGTGGCCCAGCTATGCTCCTACCTGGACAGGGATAGCCTAACTACTGTTGCCTATGCTCTGGTAACCTCAAGGTTAGATTACTGCATTGCATTATAAAGAGCAATGAGCTCTCCAAGGGCAGCACCAAATTTGGAGCCATCACTATGGTTAGAAGTTACTGTGTAATCACTGTTTTATTTGGGAAGCCTGATGTTCTTTATGTTCCTGTTTGAGTGTGTATATTGTAAGCATGTCTCTCATTTAAGGTGTTCAGTATAAAACGAGGGCATTGTGTTAGGGGAGAGTAAGCTACCATTGGCATAGATACAGTGGAACCCAAAGTGAAGACCAACTCTCAATTTGAGTCTCCTTCCTCTGCAGAGTCCACATCTTTTATAACCTCACGCTAATAACTTGGATGGCTTCCATAATGCTATATACTGGCTTGGTTACACTGGTTCCCTGACTGTCTCTGCCATGCACTCTTCATCTGTCTTTCAGCTTTTTGTCTGCTTCTGATCTATTCTGCGGGAACACTCTTCATTTCTGCATTGTAAACTTAATAATCTTTACTCTTTCCCTCCCTCTTTCTTCTGCTGCTTTTTCCTTTGTCTTTAGAACTTTTGCTGTCAAGGAGGAAACCAGTGGGTGACTAAGCAACCAGGCCTGTGTCATCTGTCCTGTCATACTTACAGCCTCATGCTGGGAGGTTAGAGTGGTCTTCCCTATGCTAAAACCACCTACCATTTTGAGCCTATGTACATTCCTAGATGGCTGAACTTCTCACAAACACTTCTCGGTGCACAACTTGTGGAGCAGAAATGGTTTAGAACATATTGCATCCCTTAAATGTAGCACCTCTGGAAATGTAACTAGGTGTTGGCAAATCATAGCTAATTTCATTCAATAAAAAAACACTCCATTTTTATGTAAATTACCCTATCGTAAAAAGTACTGTAGTGGTAAATAGGAAAGATGTGGACAATAATTCCATTGTTTGATTCCTTAGTGGTTACCTAGTAACCACTCAATGGTCTCTTCTATTAAATAGTATTTGTTTTTGAATTTCATACTATCAGTTTGATACAGGAAGAGAAGAACAATCTGGTAGCTTATATTCGTTTAATAGCATATATATTCATCCCACCAATCCTCCCAAAGGAGGTCCAGGGCATATTGCAAGTGTCATTATTGCCTGGTCTGCATCAGCGTTGGCAAGGGTGCCATGCCAGTGGAAGACATTTCACTTATACTGTTAAGGCAGTGCTGGCACACTATGGCTGGACAGCTGCTTCTATCCCTTGCAATTGCCTTGGATATGATCTTGCCAAAGTTAAGCACTGAAATCAGTGTGGCTTTAAAAGTGCTTAACTTTGAGTGGTTAGCACCTTTCAATTGCAAGAGTTCTAGGATCCTTAGACATTGCACAGACTTTTCATACTAATTCAGGGTTAGATCCAGAATGTCTCTTTCATGAATGGAAAGACTTCCTGTATTTGCTGTTCATAGAAGGGACCAGAGTCAAGCAGAAGCTGCTGCTCTAGAATAAGGGAGAGGAAGGCAGTTTTCACCAATTCTCCCTGCAGGCCCCAGTGCAACTTCCTACATTGTTCCAGAGAGCCTCCTACCTTCCCAAGCAGCTCTGGGATCTGCTCTGTACAAATTAGTTTCATTGGAAATCTGCCACATAGCTATCTCTCCTGCCTTGTCTCTGAGTGGGAGACAGAAGGGAAACTAAAATCTTTCCATTTTCACCCTACTATTTTTAGTGACCTGCCCTTGTCATGATTTAGGCATTGTGTATGAAGCACTCCATCTGCAAAGCATAAAGTTGTTCTGTAAGCATTAATCTGGAGTTCAAAGGGACTCCGTGAATTTGTATGGTTGAGTTTTGGGTGATATTTCCCTGACTGAATTGTTTCTTTATATAGTACTTTGAATATTCTGCACATCATGAAATTAGGCACAACATCCAGAAAGAGCTGTGCCTACATGCTTTATCAGGAGAAGCACAACTTCATGACTGTGGCTACAAAGGGAAGAACAGCAGAACCCCTCCTGAAGAGAAATGGGAGATCCGAGAGGTATTTTCAAATCAATTCAGCCAAGCAAAAAGAGAACATATAGCTTTTGTAGTTTGGAGCTGCTAGTTAATTAAATGTGGAGGAGGAGTTTTACATTTACATGTACTGCTCCCATACAATAGGGCAGATACAGGAGCAAGTTCTTCTTAGAGATATTTATTGTTGCATATAAGCTCCTCTGTGCAAGTCCCTGTCCCCCAATCTGAAACTTGGAACATACTTAGAATGACTTTTCTTCAGAACATGTGTGAGGTTTTCCAGCTCCTTCCTGGTAGCTGAAAAGTTCTTCAGATGTGTAGAAAAAGCTGTAGTTCTGAGCCCTATGTAAAAACTTTCTTAGATCTCATTCTCCCTTCTCCCGGTACCTCTCAAGAACAGCTCTTTACAGCCATGTTTTTAGATACCATTGTAGAACAGTGAACCCATTATGATAAAGGGAAGCATTTTTAAAAAAATCAAATATAGCTACCTTCAACCCACTGTAAGCCTCTAGGATATAGCAGGCTCTAAATTCAAAGGTGTAAATACAGTGGTACCTCGGGTTACATACGCTTCAGGTTACATACACTTCAGGTTACAGATTCCGCTAACCCAGAAATAGTGCTTCAAGTTAAGAACTTTGCTTCAGGATGAGAATTGAAATCATGCTTCGGTGGCAGCAGGAGGCCCCATAGGCTAAAGTGGTCTTCAGGTTAAGAACAGTTTCAGGTTAAGAACACACCTCCAGAACCAATTAAGTACTTAACCCGAGGTACCACTGTATAGCTGCAGCTTTCAGCACTGGGGAATTTGTTGCAGAATCATCAGTCTTTGTCAGCATTGATAGAATTTTGTCTCTCCAAGTATTCATGATGTCTACAAAATCTTGGCTGGATTAATGGGCAGAACCAGAGAGACGGTGTGATATAGTACAATCACCTGTCGTACTTGGATTGGGCAGAGCCAGTTTCAAATTCCCACTCAGCCCCAAAGTTTACTGAGTGACTCTGCATAAGCCATTGTATGACCAATCTACTTCACAGCATTGTTTTAAGGTTAAAGTGGGTAGTCCTGGCATGCCCCCCTAATCTCCTTGGAGAAAAAGTAATATAAAAATGTGTCTTCTCTCTCTCTCCTTTTCTAGGACCAGTCGTTGTACAACGCAGCCTTAAAGATGTGCCTGACAGGAAATAAAGAACATCCAAGCTTGGTGACGTGTAACCCCTCAGACGTCTTCCAAAAATGGATTTTTAGCCGAAACAATTAAGTACTGGTAATTAGGAGATGTTTTAAACGGGAACTGTATCTCCTTCAAAATTATCCAGCTTTAACTTAAATTATGCAGAGTCATCTTAACTGTAAAAAATAAAAAAAAAAAATAAAGCATTTTTACTTCAAAATTAAAATGCACAATTTAGCTGGCAAGAAATCCAAGGAATACTTAAGTTTCTTGATTCTTAAAAAAATGTTTACAAATATTGGAAATTATATTTCCAGTATATATATTTTTGTAAGACCTCTGTCTTTAAGACACAATTCTCAGTGGTTTGGGGATAGTTTGTAAAAGTTTTACATACATGCATTCACAAATACATTCTGGTCAATAACTGAAGAAACTTGTTGATAGAGGTTACGGAGATGATTTTTTTTTCTATATTATCTGAAAAATAGAGTGCCTTATAGGTGTTCTTTATAATTTAAACTGTGACAGCTTTCCTTAAATGACCATCCCTGGTTTACACATTGATCTAGTTGGCTCAGTGTTTATAGCAAGAAATATCTATGAAGTTTATCAATTCTTCTGAAACTATGAAGTTCTATTACCACTCCAATGAATAATACTTTCTTGGTGTTAGCCCCTTGCAAACTGGTTGGGTCTCTGTGTGCTGCTGTTTTTGGTGTTCTGTTGTTCATTATGCTTATCAGTGATGAGCTTTGTATGTTTAAGATTTCTGAAACTGATTACAAAATTGTTCTCTTTTGGTTGAAAATGTGTTTATTGCTTCTCCTGATATATCACATTACTTGCTTCTTAGACAATTCTGGCATCTCTCATTTTTTTTCTATTATGTCTGGGTTCCAAGTTTCCATATCTCTAATTCCTATTTTCCTCTTTCATGTGTTCATAATTTAAAACATGACCCTTTTAATTCAAAACTATTGAAAAACATTTTAAGTAACTGGTGTCTTTCATCTGAAATTTGTAATTTTTTAACTGAACTTGCTAGGTTTAGAGTTAGGATTATTTGCTTTCTACATGCAAGGAATTTTAACAAAATATCTCACTGGTTGCACGTTCTGTGATGAAACACCTTAATTAAGAGTCAGTATTCAGCACTTTTTGCTGCTTAGTGTGATGGGTCAACAATGCTGAGAAAAATAGAGGGGTTTTCAAGTACAATGTCACATCAGCTCATGGATTTTCACTCAGGCAACTAGATTCTTCCTCCACAAATCTGCTCCAGAGGGTTGGGGAGAGCCCCTGGAACAGATTTAGAGGGCATGCTGGGGAGGAGAGCATTACATTGTGATAGAATCAGATAATTGGAATTACATTTGACCCACCCTTAGCAATTAAACCAAGAAGTTGCAAATAAAAGCTCACTCCTTGTGAATAATTCCTCTAGCATTTAAAAGAGAGGGGACGGATGCCACCATAGAGGAGCTTTTTCCCCTGAGCATTGCAGCCATATATTTGCTATTTATTCATAGATTCCTGTGCTGTGTTTCATGTGCACACAGAGACCTTACAAAGTTGGCCCCAGCTCTTCCCCGTGGAGGAGTTAGAGGGTTGCCACCAGAAATGAAAATTGCTCATCACCACCCCAGGCATATGTGCTCTTGTGGGCCTTTCTGGATACAGTCAAAGCTGGTCTTCAGATCTTTTGGGTTACAACTCCTGTCAGCCCCAGCCAGCATGGCCAATGTTCAGGGGTGATGGGGGGCTGTAGTTCAAAACATTTAGAGGACATTAGCTTGGGGGAGGTTGTTACAGCACTTGCCATCTCAAGAAGCTGATAAAGCAGTTTTCTTTATTTTGGTATCTCTGGTTTTAAACAACTACTTGAGGCCTTGCATATACACTATTGAAAGCTTATTGTTGAGATGCTGCTTGCATAAGCAGAGTTTTGCAATGTGGCAGATGGCTGAAGCAAAACTATTGTTCTTCCTTAAAAGTATGTTTTCTGTTTATACAGTGGTTTTCCTCTACTTTGCTGATTTGGTGTTTATGTCACGAAGTTAACTACTACTTTTTCTTCCTCTGTGCCTGCATTGCCCCAAACGTTCAACCAAAACTATAAACTGAGGCTATAATTATGACTTCATAGCACTTTGTTATATTTTTATCTTTTCCGCAGCATACAGTTCTGCTGTGTCTCTACCCGTTATATTTTTATCTTTTCCGCAGCATGCAGTTCTGCTGTGTCTCTACCCCACCACTGTACTGGTCTTCCATCTGATTTAAGCGTGATACATTAAACTACAGTTGTTCTAGGCTGAGTTCTTAATTCTTCCTTGTACTTCTAAGCATTTATTTCAGGTATACGTGATATGCTGTACAGAACGCCTCTTTAATTTTGTTTCATAAACGTAATAAAATAAAAATATTTTGATGCAAAAGCTACCCTTTGGGATTTTGGGTGTGTGTGCAGCTTTCTGTTTCTTTGCTTGGGTCTGAGAGTGCCCCAGTGACTTGGTATTGATGTTCAAAGCCACTAAAAAAGGAAACACAAGAAACCTTGGCAACTGCAGCAGCACAGCCCTGGGACCAACCAGGAACAAATGTTTGGCAGTTCTGCAGGCAAAGTGTAGCCATGTTTGTGTATTTGTATTGCTCACTCTGGCAGGAGGGAGCAGGCAGTCTGATGTGGAATTAATCTAGACTATCCAGATTAATTTCTAGAGCATCCTTTGGACGTTAGAAAAATGAATGCATTGCAAATTACTGAGGCCCGTAGGCACTGGCCTGTAGCAGTAACATGGTTGCATGCCATCGTCTAGAACAGGCACCCCCAAACTCGGCCCTCCAGCTGTTTTGGGATTACAATTCCCATCATCCCTGACCACTGGTCCTGTTAGCTAGGGATGATGGGAGTTGTAGTCCCAAAGCAGCTGGAGGGCCGACTTTGGGGGTGCCTGGTCTAGAAGCTACAGCATCTATCAGCACCTTATGTTCAAATGTATGCTCTGATTTTTCTCTTATTTCACCTAATTCCTCTGTTTTTAAACTTATTCAGCTATGATTTTCTAGTGCCCCCTTCCTTTAATGACCTGATACGTTTTGGAGCCCTGCCTCCTTTCTTAGGCCTCTGGTTCCACAAGGTTCTTTGGAATCTGAGCAGCTCCATTAAAGGCAGACCCAAATCCAGAAGCAAAAAAGTAGGACCACCCATCTGTTTCTGGCAAATGGGAAATAAGTTGTGTTGTTGCATTCTCCAAAGCTGTTTTCTTGCATTCAAGTGCTTGTAAAAAAGATATTTGTGCTTTTTTGTGATTGTGTCAGTATGTCTCCTCCAAAGGAAGCCACCGAGCTCCATTGATCATCATTCACAGCAGAATATATAGCAGCATGGCAACAGATGTTCATGTCTTTCTCTTGCATCAATCCGGGTAAGGTACACCATACATGTAATCTCGTTCAAATAATAATATATTTTGTAAAATGCAGCATTCTATTATTATAGTTCTATCAATCCCATGTTATCTTTTACTTTAGTTATTTCTGTTTTCAAATTCATTGAGACTGTAGCTGTAAAATAGCCAAAGGGAATAAGTGAATGCTATATAGCTCCTGAAAGGAACATGTTAATGTTGGAGATTCATTCCCCGTGTCTGCAGAGTGTATTTAACAGGATAATATTAAATATCAGATTTATCTAGACTACTGATTATGTATTTTGTAGTTTTATAGTCTTGAGAACTGCAGGTATTGGGCAGTATATGCATATAATAATAATAATAATAATAATAATAATAATAATAATAATAATAATAAATAAATGCTCCTTTTTAAAACAAGCAAACCAACAAACCTTTTGAAGTTCTTATTTATTAAATGCTTGTTCAACAAACTAACCAGCAGAGGATGCTGTTGCAAAATTATTTCCAATAGCGTCTAGAAAAACGGCTTCCTAATCCTTTGTGTAAACCCACATGAACCAAATTCCGCTGACAAGGGTGGTGGTGTTTCTGATGGCACAGAGTTTTACACATGAAAGAAGTGATTGGCTGCTTTGAACATGTGTTTGTTTAAATATTCATATATCGCTGTATCACAGTGGTTTACAACAAGATAAAAACCTAAAACCAAACAAGAAAGTCTTAAAAAGTTAAAGCCCAGTTTAAAATAAAAAAGAACTTAGAAACAAACATCACTAGGCCATTGCAGGGATGTACACTTAATTGCCTGGCAGAACAGAGAAGTTTTTAGCAGCCGTTTAAATGTTGGCAAAGAAGGCGCCTGCTGAATCTCTTGTTAGCAGGGTATTTCACGTGACTGGGCTGATAACTCTAAAGACTGGATTTCTAATTGTCAAACAACCCTCACCAAGGGCAGGTGGTGATAGATAGAAGCAACCTGCCCCAGTTCTCTCTCAGCCCTATCCCTACTCCCAAATCCTAGTCCTTTGCATCTCCGTATCTTTTAAATTACAGCTCCTCTCAGCCCCTTGAAAATAGGGCTCTCCTCTTAGACCTTGCCAACACTTCTGTGACCTTAAGAGCTAACCTGCCCCCAGAAAAGTACTGTTTTTCCACCACCACTGTTTAAACTGCAGGCTTCTCCTGTTCTTGATTCTGCTGTTGGAAGACTAGCAGAAGATGCATAAGAGAGTGATGTGGAGGAAACTGGAATGAAGAGGTGGGGAGCAGCAATGTGTAGTTGGCTGGGTTACCAGTGGGAACGCAACTTTTACTGGGACAGAAGAGGAGGAGGAGTTTGGATTTGATATCCCGCTTTATCACTACCCGAAGGAGTCTCAAAGCGGCTAACCTTTCCCTTCCTCCCCCACAACAAACACTCTGTGAGGTGAGTGGGGCTGAGAAACTTCAGAGAAGTGTGACTAGCCCAAGGTCACCCAGCAGCTGCATGTGGAGGAGCGGGGAATCAAACCCGGTTCACCAGATTACAAGGCCATCGCTCTTAACCACTACACCACACTGGCTCTCATATTGAAAGTCCCATGATAAAAAAAAAGTTTACTTCTGAAAGAAAAAAAGTAGGAATTGCGGGGCTGGGAAGAATGACGTTTTTCATGCTTAGCACCTCAAAGCCCTTCCCCGATGTCATGTAGAATACAACAAAGGTTAAATTAGTCAGTTCATTGTGGCCTACCAGTGGCTGCTGATTGCTAGGACTCTTGCAAAAGAATTTGAACTAAAGTATTTTTTGCACCATAAGACACACCTAGTTTTTAGAGGAGGAAAACGGGGGAAAAAATATTCTGAATCAAATGTTGTACTAAACTATTTCATAAACTACTGGTATATCAGAGTGAGAGTGAGAGGGACAGGAGCTGTATGTTTATTTAGCGTGTGTGCTCAAGGAGCGACGAGCGGGGAGGCAGCACACCCCTGGACAGACCCGACACAGGAACCCCAGCAGCTTTCTCTTGTGTAAGTGGCTCCTCTCCCGCTTTGCTGCTTTAAAGTGAACCGGGAAGGAAGGGGAGCCATGGATCCTCCGCTCGCGACTGCAGCGGGATCTGGCCGGCATCCATAGCATTCACTCCATAAGACGCACAGACATTTCCCCTTACTTTTTAGGAGGAAAAAAAGTGTGTCTTATGGAGTGAGAAATAAAGTATTTTGGACTTGACCTGATCCAGGAAAGACACTTTGCTTGTTTTCAGAATTCCCTGTCATGGATAGTTAAGCTCTACAGTTAAGAGATCTTGAATAATATGCTCTTGCTTTGGAAATTTTAAAATGTATCAGTAGGCCATAGTGACTCCAGGATGGTAGACTATACAAGACAGGTTGGCCTGCCCCTAATGCTGGGTTTGTACCACTCAGGATAAAAGTGCTATGTGGCCTTTTGAATGGGTGCATCTGGATAAGTCCTCATTAGTTTTGCAGATTTCCAAAGTAGTAGCTCCCAGGCAGAGAAGAATGTACGCATGAATAGTTTGTAATTTTATCAGGACAGGTTATTTGTTGTTTACTGTTGTAATAATTGTTTTCTCAAAATTTTATCTTCTGTACCATGAAAAGAAATAAAAACAGTATTAAACTTTAAACGATTAAGATACCCCTTCCCCAGTACAAAAGAGGCAGTAATAGATGTAACGTAGAAACCTGATTTACTTTGTTGCAAACAAATAGACAATAAATATATATTGTACAATATATAGTAAAAATACAGCATAATACGAGTGCCACTAAGAAAAAAAATAACCTAATTTTAAGACTTATAAATGCTTATTTTGTAATATATACATTGCAGAAATAAGCCACAATAAATACATCAAATTACATGTCATTCATCATAAATACTGAAAATATAAATACAAGATACAGTTAAAATAAAAGATTACAGCATAAGGTCCAGGTTAAGTTTTGTCAAATGTTTTTGTTGCCTACATTACCCTTTTGGTATTTGTGAAGTTGCAACTTATAAAGCAAAATTAAATCAACACATGGAGGGAATAATGCCAATTATGGGTTTTGAGTTTTACATTAACATTCTATTCTCTTGCCATAAACGTCTTGGAAGAATGCCTGAGGAACAGAAAACTGGGAGCAAGTGACCTGGTCAGAACAGGGGCCCACAGTAGCTGAGCCAAAGCTACCTTGCATAACACTAACCACCAGTGAGAGGCTTTGGGTGGTGGTGTGTAGCTTCTGTCTACAATGGCTAAGTTGAGAGACCCATCCATGGTGATTAAAAACCACCCTCATAAAAAGATAATCCTGTGTATCTACCCTCAAATGTGTTAAGTTAAAGCAGCATTACGGTTATTTACAATTTTCAAGCAGCTATGAGAATCTACTTCTACATCTTAAAGCACGAGTTCTGATTTTTTATTTTTCCTGAATTGGAAATACCATTGGACCCACGGCTGTATACACTATTTACTTTAATTCTTGAGAACATTCCAGATCAGAGTTACAGATGAGCTTTGTGTTTTTCTTTCCGTATATCAGTGGCAATTGAGAAAGAAAAAAGAAGGGACAGTAGATAGGGTAAGTCATACAGAGCTAATAATTGTCCAAAGCAAAGAGGTTCCTTATTGGGTGAGTTTTCTTACATAATGTATACACAGTGTGAATCAGTATAAGCTGCATCACTCTAATAAAGTGCTGGGTCACACCTGTCCACACAATGCTTTCCATTTTGAAAACCTTAATAGCAAAGTAGGTAAATAGAAAGAAAGAAAGAAAGAAAGAAAGAAAGAAAGAAAGAAAGAAAGAAAGAAAGAAAGAAAGAAAGAAAGCAGGTCAGTTTCATTATGGCGAGTTCCAGGCTGTTGGGAGAGGAAGGGATTTTTCTTTACTATTTATGTCTTATCAAATTTCTAGTACCTAAGATACTTTACATGTGTTATTTTTACCAACTCCACCCCAAGTCTTTTTCCAAACGAAACATCTGTAACTTAGTCCACTGAATGAAGAATTACTGAATGAATGGATTACTTTGCATGGATGAGGTTAATATGGTAGCCATCTGAATCAATAGGTATGAAATAGTAAAAGCTTTAAATTCATGCTCCTATATTAATATTTCTTTTGGCTGTAAACAAACGAGTTTCAGGTCACCTAGGTAACTACCCTCAGAGGGAAAAAGTGAAAACACCCCATTAAAATCTACATAGTTAAGGTTTTTGGGGGCAGTGAGGAAAGGCTATTTTCACCATGCATCGCAAATAAAATTTCCTAAATGGAATTTTGGTGGACTGCCACTCCAACCCTACGGTTTTCTTAACAGACAACTCAAGGAGTAGCTTGCACTGCTGTAGATGAGGCATGGTCCTTTGCAGGTAGTAAGTAGACCATATTGGTTCTGTTCCCCTTTCCATACCCCCCCTTTTTCAGTTATTACTGATGGCATTGTCTTCCATAGCAACTTACAAGAGTTGGGGCTGGACCCTATGCTCATTCCTAAAAGACTTAACAGGTTGAGGCATGCTAGTCCTTTACACTAGCAGCAGGGGACACAGTGTTGCTCAGGTGTTGGCAGGTGATCCTAAGAGCTGCAGCATACATATTTCGGAACTATGTATATTCCTTACTATGAAACTAAGCTTTCAGTCTTGCAGGGAAGCCCTCCTGCTTGCTAATGTAATATTTGGCACCTTACTCCCTCTTCCTTGGTATTACATTCTCTAGCAAATAGGGATATGTATAAACATAATCTTCGATAGTTGCATTATCTATTTTGATCAGGATATGCATCTATATGAACAGAGAGCACTTGACTGTGCTACAGGATTTGTGCATCTCCCATTCCTACTAGGATTCATCTACTTGTGTTGAACAAGATTAAATCAGTTTAGGTTAGTTGCAAACTTCTGTGTTGTGTTCCATATTATCCCACATCCTTGTTGTCATGTTTTAAACATGGTTCTATTTTCCTGTGGAAATTAATGGGGAGAGGGGAAAGGGAAATAATTACTTGAGGACAAAAATAAATTTATCTAGCACATTGGGAATTTCCTGAAAATTTTAGAGCATTCCCTTATAATGTAAACCAAGTTATCTTGATCCAGTAAGAGCATTCTGTCCCTTTCACATTGGGCCCCATTCCCAGAAGGATGCTATGTGAAGAAAAATTGGATCCAGCATGGTTGTTCTATCTCACGTTTCATCCATCTGTGCATGGAGCTTGATGTAGAAAAGCCTTGTATTCTATGGCATGATTGTATCCTTGCAATCATTTCAGTAGAGGCTATTTCTCCATGCGCTCTATCTGGTGTCTGGGGTAAAAAAAATAAAACCTTTTGGTGACTTTGGGATGCACTGGATTACAGTAACTGAGAACAGCAGGCAGACTGGAAGACTTCAGGAAAGAACACTCCTGGCTGTAAAAAAAATAAAATAAAAAATCCTGGAGCCAAATCAATCTGCTCTGCCCATCTTTAAAGATCAATAACACAACATGCAAGTGAGACTTAATTGGCCAGGAAAGTGCTCTCAGTTGTTTTCCTTCTGGCCTGCTAAAATTAATGTGCGGGGTGATTTGTTATTAGACAGAAATAGGTACAACAATGTCTGTTTCCAATGGGAATGCTGTGTTCCAACTTGCTGACTGGTACCTAAAACTAATGGGCATCAATGCATGTAAACTCAGCAAGATCATCTTCATTATCTGTATGGCCTAGAGAGCCATCACGAAAACTAAAGCAGAACATGCAAAACTTGTACAAAACACATTCACTGTTATTTGTCATTTAGTCACAACAAGCCATTTGGCACGTAAGGCTCACAGATATCAAACCAAGGGCTAACAATACAGGAAGTACAGCACTTGTGTGAGCCACGGGAGTTCATTCCACCATCTCCCGTGTATTGTGCTCCATATGGCAAAAAGAAATTGGATTTTTGGGGGCGGGTGGAGATTTGAACAAATCTGTGGTGCTGTAGAATGTGAGAGAGCTTCACATGGGAAGGAAGTTTGACTCCTTGCTAACATCCAAGTGACTCTGGGCCTTGCTGTGTGGCAGACGTTGATCCGGCTGCTTGAATTATGCAGGTTGGTAAAATGGTGAATAAAACTATTAAAGAAGCTTGATGCTTCATACAACTATGGTGTTTGCCCCCTTGGAGCATGAGCTGATTGACAGAAGGGCCATGTCACCCGCCCCAGGAGCAAGTGCTTAAAGGCAAACATTTACAGCCAATTTAGAAAGGCTGATTTAAGACAGTACCTTGAAGTCTACAGCAGGGAACAAAATGTGTGCATGGCTGCAAAGGGTATTTCTACATGATAGGTATAATCTTGATCGAAAATTGATATGGATATCAATTTTAAATGTTACTTAAACTTAAAATACTGTAGCAGTAAGTTCAGCTGATTCTTTTATCACAGTGTTTGTCCAGTAAGGGTTTGTGTTCACCCGGCGCACAAAGGTGCTTCCTCAAGTCCCTTTTTAAAAGAACTGAATTATCCAAACAGAACAGGAAGTGATGTATTTTTTAGACAGGCGGTGCTCAAGGCTTTAAATTTAAAAGTGCCCCTGTAGATGAAAGGATTATGTGTGGATGGCCTTATTAAATTGCCCTATTGCCCTTTTCCAAAAAGTAGAGTTTTATATTATCTGTGGATATGGTAAAACTCTTGACTTGGCTGTTAAGTGGGAAAGACAGATGTTGGAGTTTTGTAGTCCCAGGTTACACTCATAGGCATTGTTCTCACTATTGAATAAGAAATCTTAAAAACAATCTTTTCTATTAGCAGCCACCTGATTAGGGATTTCTGTGATGTGCACACAGTGCTATGCTGCCTGCAAGGATCCCCAGTTCACTTCAGCGGAGTTAACGTCTCCAGACTCCCATTTCTTTGCATACACACACCCGCTTCCTCCACAGAAGTAAATGGAGAAGGCAGAGTCCACAGTAGCCTTGGCTGGAGCATAAATAGCAAAAAAACAATGAGGAGTGCAAAGGCTTGAGTCCTTTAACTGAACACCAGCAACTGCGGACATATTCCTGTTGATTTCAACCTCCTTTTGGATCAGGCCTTTAAAATATTGCTACAGTACTATAGGTGAAATAAGTCACACTGGAGTGAATAGCTCAATGCCCCTAGAACCCTGTCTGTCTTCTATTTACAATGCAGTTGCTTTCTCAACACAAAGACTACTCTTACCAGTGACTTACTCATATATTCAGAAATTGGCTAGAGAAAACATGGATCATTCCCCCCCTAATTTTTGCCTATATGATTTAAAAGTAAAATAAAATTAAAAAATTAAAAAACCTGCCATCTAGCATACCTTGAAGACTTTCCATAGCCTCCACAAGTAAGGGGAGGCCCTAAAGTGCATTAGTTAGCTGTATATTTGCAGGGCAACAAAGAGCCAGAGTTTTCATCCTGAACGTGAACATGAGGCACACAATGCACCGAAAGGTAGTTGCAACTAAATTCTACTGAAAGAATTGAAGATGAGGTCCCATTGATTTCACTGGTTCATCAGGCTAGTTTTCTATTAACCATAGCAATCCAGATGGCCTGTTAATTTGAGCATTCATCCTGATTTGTTTGCGGGGAGATTAGAAAGCAATGGCTTTTTAAATAAACATTCATTCTGATACGCTTGTGCAGAGGTTAGGTAACAGTGTTATCCCACACTTTCCTTACTGCAAAAAGGGCTGATGTTTGGAGGGTGGGTTGTTGCATGAAACCTGTCAACAATTACGACTGTGCACCCAGGTGTGTGATTGAATCCCACCCCAAAACAGTGACAATCTGGCATGTTCATGTGGCCACTGTAGGTAATGGGGAGTCTGTGTGCATGGGGCTAATGCAGAGCAAGGGTGGCGTTGTGTAGTGGTTAGAGTGGGCAACTCCCAACTCAGTCACAAAATCGACTAGGTGCCTGTCTTTAAAATACCTTCCAGGATTACTGAGAGAATAAAATGGGTAAGGGGAGAACCATGTGCTCCAACCTATAAAACTAAAAAATGTAAGAAATTAAAGTCTCTCTGGGGGTTTATTTTTGGGTGGGGGGGTGGGGTGTCACTGGAGGTCCTGTGCCCATTGTACATACTACTAAAGAAGCCGTGGTTGTACTACTATGATAATATATGTTACATCATAGGTCCAATGGCAAAAAGCACACCTGTGCCTCTGGGAAGTGGAGCGCAGGAAGATGTGAAGAGCAACTAGATTCTGCATGTATTTAGTAGTGTTCATTTCCTTACGTAGCTTTTGGGTAGAAAACTGAGCAACAAATGAAATGCCCAAAAGAAAATAAACGCGTGAACCAGTCACAACTAACTTTTGGTGACTTGTGCCCAGCTTCCTTTATTTTCAAGGGATGTTGGTGCCAGTTAAAACCAAAAACCAGAGGATTGTCCTATATTTCACCTTCCTAGCAATTATAGATGCCTATGAGTGCAGTTCAGAAGGCGGAGCTTGTGCACACCCTTCATTCATTTTATAGAGATGGAACAGGAATGCCCCACACGTGTTGCTGAAACGAGCGAATCATGCCTAGCAGTGGTACTTCCTGGACTGCCCCCTAGCTTACAAGTATGACTGGAGGCTAGGGCACTTCAAAGAACATAATTCAATGTCAGCTTCAGATGTGGTTACAAAATATTTATATAATTTTCCTTATGAAATTTGAAGTGGCTGTGCTGTGCTGCTCAAATGTTCAGCTCCAAAGAACATGCTGTTCATATTTTTATCAAGACATGAGTACTAAGCTACAATAAATAAAATATACATTACCAAACAATTCAGGGGCAGTTTTTTTGTACAGTAATCACATCTACATTTAAAAAGTCACCATCTCTTCAAATATGTGTGACAATTTTGTACTCTAAACATGAAGTTTCCAAAGTAAAATTTTCATTATCTTGTACTGGTCTGATAATACAAAGGGAAGCTTTGAGTCTCGATAGGCCAGCTTCACGTAGTTTAACAGGTAGGCGACTATTTTTTATTATTATTTAATCTAGGTATTTTCTATCAAAAGACCATTTGATTCCCCCCCCCATTTTTAAATTTTAACTTTTTACATGAACTGCTTTTGTGCAATGGCCTAAACCAGAAGAAATATTCAAAACACTAACCACAGTCTTGTCCCCTTACCTCTATTGCTAAGAGGGGGGAGAGATTGGTTCCAGGGAATTAAAATAGAGTGCAGTTAAATATAGGGATTCCGTCCTAAAATAATTTAAACAGGTACCGTTTCCATGACAGGCGATTTGATACACTCTTCATGCAGTCTGCTCTTTTCTGAGAGGCTGAGCGAATTCTCAGCGGGATGCTCTGGGAGGTGAGTGCCGCCATTCAAAGCAGAAACAAATCCATCTTGAGAAGGACTTTTCAAGTATGAGGGAAAGTCCACTTGGGAGTGTCTTGGCCTATGCTCAGCGTATAGGCTACTACACGGAACGGTGCCGTCGCTCTCCGAAGACGAGCAGCAAACTATGACAGACGGGTTTGAAGGAGGATAAAGCGAGCCGCTATAACTTTCCTCTGATTGCCGTGTGTAGTCCACAAACTGTTCTGAAGCTGGATTATAAGGCACCAGAGAAAGATTACCATTCTTAACTGTATCCCTTTCAGAGTAAGCCTCACGCATCTGGCTAGGAGCGCCAGGGCTGTGGTTCTCTATTTGGTAATAAAGCGCTGAGGAGTTGCCATAGTAGGAGGAAGCCTTGGAGTGACTCTCGTGCATGGCAGTGCTGTCGGAGTAGCAGAGGACCGAAGGAAGAGCTTGCACCATGTCGCCATGAGCACCCAAGCCTTCCACAAAGTCATCCACCTTTTCCTCGTCATCATCCTCGTCGTCATCCTCTTCCTCTTCCTCATCTTCATCTGTTTCACTGGGTGCTAAACTCTGGGTGCTGGAATCTGTAACCCCACTACAAAAGCTGCTAGCGTCTTCCTCCTCCTCTTCCTCCTCCTCTTCCCCTGGGCAGTCCAAGTCATCGGCCGACTGCAAGTGCATCACACCAGCCCGAGATTCTGCCTCAATCTCAAAGTTATCCGGGACGGAATATTCTAGCGGGTGGGCTGCAGGGCCCATAGAGCTGCTGTGAGCGCTTATCTCGCCGTGGCAACCGTTCAGCGCAGAGACTTGCTGCTCTCTGCTCTTCTCCAATTCAAGTTTCATTATAGTGTGCAAAAAGTGAGTCCGAACGCGGATAGGGTTAAATTCAATTCTACCTGCCGTATTGCTACATCCTTCTTTAGTGCAACCACATGGGAAAGACATACGATCCACCTTTAGGAAAGAGACCATGGATTAACTAAGGGTCTGGGAAGGAGGAACTCTATAGTGCAGAACCTTGCCAAGCTAGAAATTGGCAGTAAAAGCCAGGAGCTATATTCAGGAAAGCTGCCCCAGATATATGGTCAAAGGGGTGATACAGAAAATAAATGATTTACATTAATTTTAAAATGCCCAGTCCAGAATATTGCATCTTGTGAAAATAAATCCAGAGCGGGGGGATATTGGAAAGGAAGAATCTCAAAATTGGTTGCTCCATAAAAGACACCAAAGGTAAAGGAACCCCTGACCATTAGGGTCCAGTCATGACTGACTCTGGTGTTGCGGCGCTCATCTTGCTTTATTGGCCGAGGGAGCCGGCATACAGCTTCTGGGTCACGTGGCCAGCATGACTAAGCCACTTCTGGCAAACCAGAGCAGCGCACGGAAACACCGTTTACCTTCCCGCCAGAGCGGTACATATTTATCTACTTGCACTTTGAGGTGCTTTCGAACTGCTAGGTTGGCAGGAGCAGGGACTGAGCAATGGGAGCTCACCCCGTTGTGGGGATTCGAACTGCCAAACTTCTGATCGGCAAGTCCTAGGCTCTGGTTTATCCCACAGCGCCACCCGCATCCCTTAAAGGACACCAAGGGCAATGTAAATGTAAAACTGCTGATTGCTTGCTAATAGAAAAGCTATCAAGATTTGTCTGTGGGGGTTTCATACTCTTTTCTAGAGCATGAGTCCCCCGTCCCCACTCTGCTGGACCCAAATGATCTCAACTGTTATGTTACCATAGCTGTCAACCATGGTTACGCTTAACCAGGCTTAGGACTCATTATCAGAAGCCATGACTTATGAGAACCTTATTTACGCTGCTCCCCTGTAGCAAATGGATAGGTGGGTGCTGCTACTCACCTGGCCTCCCAACAGCGTAGTTGCTGTTGCATACTGAGATAGGCATTATAAAGAGACTCCTAGAATTTCCTACCACTAGGGGAAGTATGAAAAATACATTAGGAATATTTGAATGGTGGGGGGAGGATGCCACTGGGTTTTAAAAAAACCAAATACCTGTAATTATACTTTCCCCCGGCCCCTTTAAGACTGTACCTGAGTTCAGTTCTCACCTGGCATTTTATGCCTGCAAGGCTGCAGGTACACGTTTCTGGGTCACAAAAGACTCGACAGTCACAGCCGCAGTCCTCCCTTGACAGGCGAATGGCTCGCAGCTCATGTTTTTCTTCTACGTCAATCTTCTTGACCCCGGAGGCTCTCAGGAGTGCCCTTCGCTTTTTTGTTGGCAGAGGCTGTAGAAAGAAGTACTCGTCTACTTCTGTGTTATCTAGATCTATATCATCATCGGAAATGTCGTCCAGTGTCAAAGTGTTTGCTTCCTCAGACTCCACGGTGCCGTTCTTAGTCATCTGCAACACAGAGCCATGAAAGAGCGTGGGGGGGATTCATTGAGAAGAAGAGCCATTCTCAGCTTGAAAACAGTTAACAAGGGCAACAAACCCTGTTTTTATCATGAAAGGCTATATGAACATGGCTTTCAACCAGTGCTTTTTTCGGGGGGGGGGACACATACCCCTAAACATGTTATGAATCTAAGTTTGGCCTCATTGAGGGGCAGTATTTCAATATGAGTAGGAAAATGAGAGTATGCCTAAACCTTTTTTTAGGGGGGAAAAGCACTGCTTTCAACTAAGGAGCTCCTGGCATGGAAGTGGGCTGGCTTGTTCCAGTACTGCTTACTGTTATGTATGGCACTGCCCTATATAGTGTGAGGCCATTCATCCTTCTACCCCAGTATTATCTATCTGAACTGGCAGCAGCTTTTAGCATCCCTAACTCCTAGTACCAGCCACTTTTCCTAGGTGAGGCTACAGACAATCCATGATGGAAAGCATCAAATTTGTCATGCAAAAGAGGGAAAAGAAAGGCACATGGGAGTATTGGCAACAATTTAAGTGGCAGGGCACTTTACTTTTGAAGGAATGGGTTTCTGTGCAGTCAGTTTAAAATTGACTCAACCCCCCCCCTTTCTTGTTTCTCCAAGAGAGCACTCTAAAATGCATAAAACTTGAGCTGTTGAGCAAATGCATAACAAGGACACAGCTGTATAAACAAACTCTCTCCTTTATTAGTCACGGCAAGGGATGACCCTTCCTGTACCAGTAGAACAGAGAAGACACGTCTGTGCCTTATCTTATGTCCTGACCACAAAAGACGCACAAAAGTCCGGGAACAACGCCAGAGCGTGTTCTCAGAGATGACGACCTCTTCCTCCAAGATAAGAGTAGGAAGAGGAAGATCCTTTTATGGTCAGAAGTACAGGAAGGAATACCCTTTTATGGTTAAGAATACCAGAGCAAGAACATATGTGATGTGAACCTGCGTACATAGGCTGACGTGGTTGGATTCCTGGGGAAGGAGGGAGAGGGTGCCTGGAGGATATATATACTGCATGTAATCTCTGATTTCTTTGGACCTGCTGTGGACTCACCACACAAGTGCCTTCTGCTATCCGGAGAGCAGAATAAACTCTTTCTTTGAACCAACCTCGGTGTCATTTGACTTCCTTCCTCCTGTCCCGGAGCAATGCAGACCCAATCAGTGAACTCCAATAAGGCTACACTTTCAGAAACCTTCCATTCTAATGGAACTGATCCTCAACCTAATGTTAATCTCCAGCTTTGCTACTGCAGCAGTAGCCATCTTGTTTTGCCTTATCTATGACATACTGCAAAGGTCCTCTGAGACCTGAATTGTGCCACGAATGAAGAAATCAGTGATGTGGGGCAGAAAATGTTCCTGCTTCACGAGTTCCTTTGTAGCAAGGAACGGATGCCAATTGCAAATATGACGTTAGGGAAGCTTAGCAGGTTCAAAGCTTTGTTTACGGAATACAAGCAAAATAAGCATGTTAAATTGGATCTGTCTGGTGGTAAAGGTCCTTAATTCCCCAACCCTTCACAGGCCAATTTTGACAATCGCCTTTCAATCCAAGAGCATCGATGTAACCACTGGTAGCTGGTCGGCAGGTACAACTGATTGGCGCTGGGAGTGTGGCTGCAATGGAGCATGCTCAGTTTTGTGCCCCTGGGAGCGGAGTTTTCGTCCTTCATTTGAGAAAGTGGCTTGAATGCAAACTGCTTTGGAACTGAGCAAATAAGCCCTCCAAGCTGCGCTAGGGAGTTCTCCCACCAGGAACTGTCTAGTGCAGACAAGCCCAGTGTGGCTTCCTGTCAGTGTGATAGGGACCCCCACTTGCAAATAAACTTTAGGCTGCCGATTGTCCCTTTGAGGCCACGTTCGCAGCTGCCCCACACCTGCCATTGTGTGCGACATTGGTTGTGGGACAAGTGGGCATGCTTTGTGGGCAACAACCTTGGAGGCCAAATTGACAGGCATAATTTTGCCTGTGACTGGAGGCTCCCTACAGCTGCTCTACAGCAACAGAAAATTTTCCTATGCAAATTTAAACTAATCTGCATAGGAACCCCTCCCCCAAAAAATATTAAGACTGCATATTAATACACCTTCTGCTACATATTTGTATTCAGCCCTACATAGCCTGAGACCTCAGAGATAGTAGGCAAAACAACACCATCTGCACACAGGAGTACTCTTGAGAACCCCAAGGTTTGCAGAAATTCTACTAATCTTTAGAAAAAGAAAACCACTAAGTAGGAAGGGAACCCTGAAAAAGAACCCAGTGAAGACAGAGCATGCTCAGTGGGCATGGAATGCTGACTGACTGTTGATGAGAGGTGGAGATGGAATGTCCATAACAGGAGCACTTCATACTGCAAACGTTTATTGCAGGTCCCACATGTAACTGCATGCTCTGCCATAGCTTCTTTGATTCTGCAAAGCCACAGACTAAACAGAACAACAAAGCTGTGCAACAGCATCTACTTCTACTGTACAGCTCGCTCTGAGACCCTTGTCTCACAGACAGCACCATGTACTTCTTTGGAACATGTAAAAATATTTTTGACACAAAGATGAACCAATGTGCTGCTCTCTTTCCAAGTGGCCAGCAGGAGGAGCTCTCAAACAACCTGCAGCTGACCAGGGACTGTGCACTATGTGCTTTAAAAATCAACAATAGGCCTTTCCTGTTTCAAATGTGGTTTTAAATAATGAGTGGGGTGGGCAAATGTTGCTGGACTCCATCACCCTTAGCAGCTCACCATTCTGGCTGGGACTGATGCTGCTTGGAGCCCAATGACATTTGGAGGGCTCCAGGTTCTCCACCAAAATACATTTTCTACTCTTACTCATTTGTTTGTTTTAAGCAGAGCTGCATAAAACCTGTTTTTCTCCATCTTCACTAGAACGAAGGTTTTTAAGTTGTTATTTTCATCTGTGCTAATTATTTCCTTTTGTATTTTTTAATTTTGTATAGTGTCAGTTTTGCTTTTGAAGCCGCCTAGAGCATTGATGGGAAGCCGTGTACATATCACCACTGCCACCATCATCTTGTAACAACCTATTTCTCGTCTGCTTTGTTCCTAACACTGCCAGCGCGATCCCAAGACATGTGGGATGTGGTCTGCTTTGCCCACTCCCCTTCACAAGGACAGAGTTGAGGGACGAATTTGCAGTAAGTTTTGACTCTGAACTGGATGTGATCTGCTTTCAAATCAGCCAAACTGAGTGCTTTAAATACTGCTGCAACCACCTGCTCAATCTGGAGTGCCTCTGTGGCACTTAAGCAGACGGTGCGAGTCCACTATGGCCCACCGGCCATGTATGGTGACTTGTCTTCATGTGTGTGTATTTGCCAGTAGCCTGGGACCATAAAAAAATAAGAGATTGCTCAAGTCCCAGACAAACAATATGAGACACAAAATTTTGCAGAGACAGTCAGTAGCATCATCTCTCTGAACGCCAGGTGTGTCCAGTACCTGTAAGCTCTGACTGGGCATGAGAAGGAACACATAAACAGATTGGTGCAGGACATGCTTCAGTCAGAGTCTCCTGCAAGTAGATACCATACAGAACACATATAAAATGGGTTCCAATATTTTATCCGGCAGCCTCATCCCACATTACCCAGATTCCTAACACAAAGCAGCGCTTTCTTAAAATAACCAGCCAAAATCTCTTGTGCAGAACAATCCGCACTAAGCAATTTGGCTAACCATATTTAAATTTTGATCAAAGCGAGAACTTTGATGGGGGGAAATGAATTGCCATCGTATCTGCATAGCAGGAAGGAAGCTGCCGCCTTAAAGAGCTCAGGTGGAAGCCTATTACAAATCTGATGAGTTAATGTGGGAAACGGGGAAGATGCCAGCTTCCTTGGGGCAACTGACATGCAGCCATGTTAGAAGCGGAGACGCAATCTTGCCAAGGATGTAAGTGCGGCAATTCCTCTGTTTCCTGCTTCTTGCCCACACGGTAGAGAGGCAATGCGGTTCGCTGGCCTTGTCCTTACCTTGAGCTTTAAAGAATTCAGTTTCTCCTCCCTGAGATGCTCTCTCAACATCTCTCGGTGAAGCCTCTCTTGCTCCATCGCAAATTCCCCCAGTGTGTACTGGCGCACACTGTTGTGACGTGTGGACATGCCCAGGGTGCTTCCTCCCTGGCTGGGGACGCTCGTGAACCCTTGCCTCCTTGTGAAGTAGTACACGGTAACACAGTTAAAATGAACATTCTTCGTCCTCTTCCGCTTCTCTCTTTTCAGAATCGATGATGCTGCAAAGAAAGAAGGTGACCAGCTTAGAATGAAAACCGTTCTCACCATTTCACAAATTCTCAGCAGTGGGGTTCCCCAGGCCAGCTGGTGCTGAGCACCTCTGCCTGGGGGAATCAGGGCTGAGGAAGGAGTGCTGGCGGTAGGGGCAGGCATGAGTGCAAGTTGTGTGTGCCTCCACACACACAACCGATTTCCCATGTGGGGAGAGGGAGTTATTCCAATTCTCGGCCTTCCTCGCTCTGTGCAGTTAATTGGGTGGAGAAGCTGGCCTGTTGCCAGTTTCCTTCTCTCTCCCTCCCATATCAGCATACATGCTTAATTCGGCATTCAACTTATTTTCATTCATTTTCATTATTGTTATTAGCATATAGTGCTACTGCCACATTTAGTCAATTCATTAGTTTTGTTAACGGATCAAAAACATTCTGAAAGGCTAACAAACTACCCCTTCCCCCCAATCAACGGGGAAGTGGATTTATAGCCATCTTAAGTTATTTTTAGCAATCCTTAATACAAAACTGACATTTTCAAAAAGGCTTTCATTCCGTGTGAAAACAGGAACTGCCTGTTCAAAGACAATACCTGATGTGACATGTTGAATTCACACATCACAACAAAAGAATATAGGGGGGGTTTGATTTTGGTTTGTTTTTGAACTGCTTTCTCATGTGCCTATTTAGGCAGGGTTAATGGATTACTCAGCTAAAACTCTTAGGACTCCTTGGTCATTTAATCAGGTGGTAGTCAATGTTGCTGTTAAAAGTTTTGCTGCAGTGCAGTTCCATCAATGTTCATTGCACTTTCCAGAGCAACTTTAATTTGTTTCCAGTCTCAATTTCCGATCTTAACTGTGGAACAATGCGAAGATAACAAAGATGTTGCAAAAGACATTCAAAGGTGTTCCAGTAAAAGCAGGCACTGCTTCTCTTACGAGACAAACCTAACTGCTTATTTTTATATAAAGCAGAATAGAGGCCTAGAACCTCAAACTATATAGCCAGCCATCTCAGAGGTAACAACCACATGGAGGTTCTTCTTCCCATACTGTCTCTAGGAACCAGGTGCCGGGAGTTAGGACAGGAAGACTTAAATACCCTGGGAGTGGACCTTAGGAAAGCCTATTTCCTCCTGGGGGCACCTGCTCTTCAAGCCTGTCTGCCATTGACCAATTTAACAGGAGCCAGATTTCCAAGCTGGCGAAGGGAGCCAACGCTTGCCCACCGGAAGTGAAAACCCTGTCAGTCCTGGTTTCCGTCAGGTCCCAGTGAAAGGAGGCATTGCCAACCTGCCGCTCCCATTAGGGCAAGTGGGCTTACTTATTTTTACACATCTGTAAGTTGCATTTCCATTAAAAATATAACAAGACAGAATACAACAGATAAAAGCAAAATCAACAAAGATATCCATAAAACATAAGAAGCTAGACAGTCCTTAAGGGACTTTGACCCCAAGTTGTTTAAGACATTATGAATTAACAGAAGTCCCTTGAACATGGCAGCTCTCTTAGTGGTGGGGTAACATATTGCCAGTAATCTGGTCCTGTGAGCAGTCTGCACAACTGTGGACCAGATAAAAGGGTAATCCCCACATAAAGCACAGCTATCAAGCCTTCAGGCAGTGCCAATGCATGGGCCGCTGTGGTCAGGCTGTCACCGTTCAGGAAAGGTTGCAGCTGGCAAACCACCTGAACCTGGTAAAAGTCACTTCAGAGCACAGAGGTCAACTGGGACTCTAGTGACAAAGATGGATCAAGGAATACCCCAAAAGTGAACACCTGCTCCTCCTTCAAAGAGAGTGCCATCCCATCCAGAACAGGCAGCTAATCTATCTCCTGGACATGGAAACCTCCAACCCACAAGGCCTCCCTCTTTATAAAGGGACCCCTGACCATTAGGTCCAGTCGTGGCCGACTCTGGGGTTGCAGCACTCATCTCACTTTATTGGCTGAGGGAGCTGGCGTACAGCTTCCAGGTCATGTGGCCAGCATGACTAAGCCGCTTCTGGCAAACCAGAGCAGTGCATGGAAACGCCGTTTACCTTCTTGCCGGAGCAGTACCTATTTATCTACTTGCACTTTGACATGCTTTCGAACTGCTAGGTTGGCAGGAGCAGGGACCGAACAAGGGAGCTCACCCCGTCGCAGGGATTTGAACCGCCAACCTTCTGATCGGCAAGTCCTAGGCTCTGTGGTTTAACCCACAGCGTCCCTATCTTTATTTAGGTACCCAACATAAAACAAACAAACACAGGGCTTTCTTAAACCTCAAGTAACTTGGATTGGCTAATTAAGGTTTAAGCAATGGAAACATTATTACCTGCCTAGTGAGTATCTTGCCCCATGTTTTCACAAACCGATTACTCTCTCATGGCATATCTTGTGCATGAGAAATTAATGCCAGAGGCCTGCCACACAGTGATGCTATTTAAGTAGCACGAATGCACGATGTGTGTTTGTCTTGTTTCATTCATTCCTTCGTCTCTCCCATGTGCTGCACAAAAAGGTAGACTTGTCGTCATGCAGTTGTTACATCAGAAATAAATCAACCTGCCAGGAGCATAGTTTTCCTACACTCATCACACAGGCTGTGTAAACACCAGACCTTTTAAAGGGCATTCAAAGCACATACCCACACCCCAAGAATTCTGGGAACTGCAGTTTGTTAAGGGTGCGAAGAGTTGCAGGTTTGTGGAGGACAAATTACAGTTCCCAGGATTCTTGGGTGTGTGCTTTGAATGTGTTTTAAAGGTCTGGTGTTTATCCCTTTCTCATGCATTCGAACATACTTTCTAGGCAATGCATACTGATTTTGAAAAGAGCACCTTAAATAAAACAAAACAGCTCCTTAAATGCGTTATCCCTGCTGTGCAGCTGGTCCAGACAGAGATACCTCATGCTGGAATTCTGAATGCTTTTGTTTCCCCACAAAGAAGCAGGCCGTTGTTAGCCTGCAGTGTAGAATATTAACCGCGCACACGCATTAGCTGCTTGACTCCTGAAGATATGACAGGAAGCCTGCCTGATTTACTGGGAGGCGGCAGTAGGAGACTGGGGGGGGGGAAACTAGATGATGAGTTATGGCTGTGCAATTTAGGTGCGACAGTTGCACAGGTATGATGGGAGAACAGTAATGGTCAGAAGGGAGGAACTGAGATGGTCATAAAAGATGCTGACAGCCTTTGTAACATGAGGCCATATATTTAACAGCAATAAGGCACAACAGGACGTGTGAGCTGGTTAAAAACTCTTCTGTCTCAGGCAATTAGAGCCATTTGGCCTTCAGGCCCTTCTTGCTGCCACACATCCACAGGGAGCAATACCAGGTTTTTTTAATCTTAGGCGATAGATGGGTTTCAACCCATCATGTTATTGGGGCAGGGGTGAGGTGGGACCTGTGACCAGTCAGTGAGTAAAAGAAAAAAGAAAATCACAAACTGTGTTCAGGGAAGGAACTCTGTGGTTCTTTAAAAGATCATCAGGGACACCTGAGTGAAAAGGTCAATAATGATGGATTTGTGTCTCTGAAGTTGTGAGGCCCAACGGTCTTAGCCAGTTTCCAGCGCAGTTAGCGTGTGCACCTCTGAACATGCTGCAGAATTCTCTGCAAGGCTTAAAGCAGGGGTTGGGGATTATGATATGCTGATATTTGTCACCATCCACCTGTCTTGGGAGACAATGGAAGAGTGCACCCTTGGGGGTGAATTCTAACAACTGGAGAGTTACAGCGCCTGCTGTGGCCGTAAAGACCGACATGGGAGACACATGTTTTGCTGCAGCTGGGGCAGAAGAAGGCATCAGGTTGTGCTGATGCAGGTATGCCAGGCGTTTCTTCTCTCTGAGCTCCTCCCGGTGGTCATTCCTCCTCTGGTCACTGCTGTGGATATACAACCTGATTGTCTCCAGGCACTGTGGTTGTCTGCAAGGGATTCCCACATGGCAAGTTTAATGTTGCCAGCCTTCAAGGCTTGCTTGCAGACATCTTTGTTGGTCTGCCAATGGGCCTGGTGCCTGTAGTTTGCTGGACTCCAGTTCCCATTATCCCTGACTATTGGCCATGCTGGCTGGGGCTGATGGGAGTTGGAGCTCAACAGCAGCAAGATAAATGGCTACAGATTCCTTGCTACCAGCTTTAAGGTTCCATGAGAGGCAAGTCAGCATGGAAGAGGTTCCCTTCCATCATGCTCTCAACAGATGCTTCCATTCATCTTTGGTGCTTCCTATTCTTCAGTGACCCCATCCATACCAAGGCCATCGCACAACCTAGCCAAAACCTGGTAACAAAAGTGAGCCAGGTATGAAATAATCAATGTAACTTTCTCTTGTGCACATGAAACTGCCCAACACAATGACAACATGAGATGGAGTATTATCTCTAGATACAATTAGTGTAGAAAAACACTGGCTGCTTTTTTTATTACCTTTTAGACCTCTAGCACTGCTAAAGCCCAGGACTTCTGGAAACGGAAACAGAATACCTTTCTACCAAAAACACAATCTTTTTCCTATAGGAAGCAATTATAGATCTGTTTCATTTATACCTCCAGGTGGCCTGTTTTATTAGCTCCATAAATAACTGAGTACACTATCACAGAGGGCCTATATTACTTTACAGCCATTATTTCATTGCTTTTATTTTTTAATTGCAACCTGGAACATTATTAATACACATTTGCTCCCATTCAGCAAGGGACAGCCATGTGAGGAAGCAGGCATCATCTGAAGGCACAGCTGAGGTGCATCCTTATTGCTACATGTGGCAAATTAACACCCTCTTCCAAGTCACGAAAGCTTCCTGCCTGATTGCACGGAAAGCCTGTTTGCCACAGGCGCGTGACCAGGGACAAAACCGTCTTACCAGAATCTGGCCATTTGTTTGGATAAGAGCTGAAATTGGCACAGAATGTGTTCCTTGTTAAGTATGAAGCTCCAGGTTTTATCTCCAAATAAAGCATCTCCTAGATCACCCCCTGATTTTATATCCTGCTCTTGCACAAGGTTCTCAGTGGTCTCCTGTCCAGACTGCTGAGTGGTTTCACACACGATTAGCTCCAGTAAGGCAACAGCATCTGGTGTTTCCGGCCCATCAACTAGGCTCTATCCTGTGTCAATTTTGAGTGAGATGCCTCTCTGAGACTTAGAGATCCAATGTGACCTTTAGTTGGTCTTCGTATGAGGAAACTCCTTACACATAATCTTGCTTAAGCAAATTCTACCAAGCTTTCCAAAAATAGATCACGGAATTCCACCGGCGGGTGGAGGTGGGGGGGTCTTGGCTCAGTTAAAAATAAACTGATGCTGTGAATGGAAAGCATGTTTGCCTTGTTTGCAAAAAAGAAAATGGGGGGGGGGGGCGGCGGCGAGAAAAAGTAGCATAAATGACATGTCAAGTCTTTTAATCTTTTTCAAGCACCATTTCTACTGTAAAAAGAAGTTACTCAGTTACTAAACATAAATAAATTGAGCTTTCGCTGGCTGGAATCCAAAGTGTAAGCACTTTCCTCAGCAGTCTCAGCTATTCTCCTCCTGTCAAAGGCACATTAAAATAAATGTGAGCCATATGGCTCCGCAACAGAGTACCCGCAGGTTTACAACCAGCAGGGCAATGCAATTCGTTTACTGCCATCAGAGAAATATTTTAGGGAGAGGGGAAGTCTCAAGGCAAGAGCGTGTAGCACAGAGCAGCTACAGTTTCTTTTTCCTTTTGTTTTTTAAAGCAACGTGGCAGACGACAAGGCTATTCTTAAAGCCACTAACCCATTTTCCTGCTTTTTGATGTATTCTCAGTGCTGTGCTGGAACATTCTAATAAAAAGGATTAACCCCATTCTACACCCACTCCCTGGATTTCCCACATAGTATTCATCAAGTCTTAACAAGATAGGACTGTCAAGTGTAATTCATCATCGCGGTAATCCAGGTCAAAACATCACTTTTCCAAAAGGCCCACTTTTAACAGCCATCCTAGAAAGCAAAGCCAGACGAAAGGCTCACGGACGCTAATGGACTTTAACGTCATGCACTAAACAAAATGAAATCTAAAGAAACAAAACAGATGCCGCCTTAATGTGCACTCCAAAAATAGCTTTGTTCTTTCTTGCAGACAAAGAGATGCCTTCTGTTGAGTCACAGGACTAGTCCATCTAGCCCAGTTTTGGTCTGTTCTGACTGGCCACTGCTCTCCAAAGGTTGCAGGCAGAAGGTTCTCTCCCAGCCCTGCTTTCCAAGCTCCATTAACTTGAGATTGCAAGGGACTGAATTTAGGATTTTGTATGTGCAAGTCATGTGCACTGCTGCTGAGATATATGGGGCTCCAATACATCAAGCTTTTAATTTGGATCCTTGCAAATCTAAACGTGGACCAAACTGCAACCACAGCCTATTCAGGAAAGGAGACACCCTTGTCTTACATGAGCACTGGCCTCTTAACCAACCAGAGGATACCAGGAAGGAATATCTACTGCACCACTGTCTAGTCTGACTGAATGGAATATAAGCACAGATGACCTTATTTGGCTTAGTGTTACATCCAAACCCAGGGGTGTGATTTGTTTCCCCCATACAAACCACTGAGCAATGAGCCCAAAACAAACCTTGGTTATAGCTCATGGTTTGTTTGGAGATAAACAAACCATGAACCTGGGTTGAGATGTAATGCTAAACCAAACCATGGCTTGGCTCCTGTCAACGCAATTGTAAATACTGGAACCAGAACCAGAAGCTAGTCCCGTTGACTTCAGTGAGACTTAGTCCAAATCAGGTTACAATACTACGCACACAGAACACTAAGATACGCAGCCCAAAAGGGCAGTTTTTAATCCTACACTTCAACTAACATTTATTGTGTCAAGAGCTTTCTAGTCTAAATCTTAGCCTCACAGTCACAACATTTCTGTCATAGCTTTAATTCCAATTTATACATAAGTTCGAAGGTTTTCTGAGTTGATTCTGCTGAATGCTGCTGTGAGCCCTGGGCAGAGCTCAAGTTGTAATGTGACTAAGCAAAATACACAAAGCATTTTTGCCTTTGCCACCACTGAACGCTGATGGTGGAGGAACAAGGTAGGCAGAAGTTTCTAGGCCTGCAACTTGTGGGGCTTTGTGAGGGTGGACCTCCTTCTCCTCCCTCAGGCCATAACCACTCTATCCTATGGCCCCTGGTACACCCTTCCAGGGACCACAGTATTTGATTTTATTGGCATTTTACTGTTCTTCTCTGCTTAAGTTTTGATATATTTGAGGGATTGATTGTTCTTGCTGATGCTTGTTCTGCAGACTAGTTTTTACTGTTTGTAAATATTGTTTACAATATTGTTTAATAAAAAGGGGTCATAATCTATTTACATAATTAGGTATTCATCAATTTCATAAATATTTTTTTTAAAAAAACAACAACAACAATTTAAGCTGTAGTCCTATACCCTTTTACTTCACGGTAAGTTTAATTGAACTCAACAAGACTTCTGAGTCACAATGCATAGGACTGGTCTAAGTAATTTGCTTTCTGTGTAACATTTTCCTTTTCGTCCAACTTTGTGTGGGGAAGCCTGCAGATTTTCTTACCAGTATCTCTAATCATTACCATAAAGGGATGCTGAATAAATAAACCTAGCAGTGCATTCAGTAAGATTTTCAAGTCGTACTTGGACTATGTTCAAAGCTACTCTTAGTAGCTATTTAAATACAGTTGTGGCATAGCTCACCTTGGCCTCAAACCCTAAATCCATTCTCCAAAGCAGTCTGCTTTTTTATAGTTTATGTTTTACATTTTGTATTTAAGCCAACAGTGTCTTCTCAGAGCACTCTGCAAGGAAACACCACCTGATCAGCCTTCGCTCACCAGTAGCAATCCTTCAGGATATCCTTCACTCGCAATTGCACCTCTCCATTTTTCTCATTATCCTCTTTTATTTCCATTCCCTCCTTCATTTTCTTCAGTCTGTTCCACATTTTTTATTGTCTCCCCCTCCTAAATATGTGGTGGTTTCTGAGATGGTTTACACAGCACATCTAAATTCCCATGCACCTTAGGCCCCCATGATGTCTGAAACCAAAAGACCCTCCCGCCAACTCTTTCTACAACTCTGAACAATAGCCATAGTGACAGCTTCTTCAAACTAAAGGCAAGGGCAGCAGGACCAAATAGTGGGTCTTGTGGGCAATGTAGAAAAATATTTGTGCTCTGTCCACACAGTAAAAGCCCAAGTGTGATGGAATGCTCAGCGTTCCACAGGTAGTCCTCTCCTCCTGGAGATTCTCCAGAGTGACGCCCCATGAGCCAATGTGCACATGTGGAAGTATTTTGCATATGCACACCAGGTCCTGGGGTCCCAATCAATATACTGAAAGCCCTAGACAGAGCATTCTGTTTCTAGTGTCAAGCCTGGTTTGCTGTGGAACAGGTGTGAAGGGAACAAGATTGTAAACCTTCAAAAGTGTGACCAAACTTCTCGCAATGTGTGGACTAGTTCACACATAACGTGCCACATCGTTTGATTTTTCTGCAGTTGATGAGTATCTTTTTATTGACCGGCAGAGCTAAATGTGTCAAATGACTCCACTGAAAAGGACTGCATGTGATTTAAGGGATATGACAATCCTATATCCATAGCCTAGGGATGCTTGAGAAAAGCAGTATCTGCAAATTCTGACACGAACTGATCTGATCTGCAACTCGCAGTCTAACATTCAGCTCTCGGAACTTAGGCTGTAATCCTAACTCTACCTGCCTGACTTGAATAGGATTTACTTCTGAGTAGGTAAGGTTAGGATTGGGCTGTTAGGCTACCCACCAGCTTTCACACTTCCCAAATGTACTGATGCAGTTCTTAGCTCCAAAAAAGGTCGCAAAGTAGCTTTTTAAAATGTGTGCTCCGAGAGAAAATATATTCAGAAATGCATACTTTCAGAGAAAATGCATTTAAAATACAGGGCAACCTCAGAGGAAAACCCACTGAAATCAATGGGCATAACTAACTTAAATGATTTGATTTCAATAAGCATACCCTGAGTTTGACCTTGTTGGATACAGAGCACATACTTTAATATGTATTTAAATGTGGATTTCCACCCCCCCCCCCAAAAAAGGACCGCATGATTAATGAAGAACAAAATTGAATTATGGGTGAATGCATGCAAAAATGACATGGGACGGAAACAGACTGGTTTGCCTGTCCTTTCCACAGTGTAGTCACAAGTCATCACTAGATCCTGTAGCCCCAGAACAATGAACACCTACGTGAGAATCAGGCTCTAGTCCCAACATCTGTTCCATGATGTTACTTCTTTCACTGGCCTATATTCCTTACCCCCATAAAGGATGGGCACCCATCATAATTTCCACTCTCCACAAACCTAACTGAACCATTCCAGGTATGCCCCTGACACCTTCACAAGATCTTAGAAAAGCTGCCCTAGCCAACTTAAGTATGACAGACAGCACAACTGGCTGACTGAAGTGTGATCAGGCCATTTTATTTTATTCCCGACCCAGAATGACAAAGACATTACACAGAGGCCCCGGGAGAATAGCCTATTATTCCATTAGGCAGATGGACGAGGTCAGAAGTCAAAAATACATTTCAGTGTGCCTTGTTATAGAAGGATTTACTTTGCTGTTTATATAGGTTGTGGTTTGCTTTTGTTGGCAAGTCTACCATTCATTAATTTGAGGGCTTTGATGCCACAGCTGTACATGGTTTTTGTTTTTTTGTTTTTGTGTTTTAAAAGAAGTCACTGGCATTGGTTGGAGTCGCGTTTAAAAAATAAGGGACTAGGTCAGGGAGTCCAAGCGTTCCTGTTCACTTATGCAAGCTGCATTTCATTCTCCCAAGTTCAGGGCGCAGGATGCTTTGAAATGCAATCGTCACATGCACTCACATCGCTTCAGCGCCTGAGGTTTGTAACTGCTTCCCAGGAGGGAAAATATCTCTCCACTGTCTGGTTTAATAACCAGATGAGACTCCTATTCAAGGCTCTTTCTGAAGCAGCAACAGCTTTGCTTCAATGCTAGGCAGGCTGCTGGCTCTGCGCCAACTCCCTTTCTCAACCTCATCACCAAGGTTATTTCCTGACAGAGCCACAATCCATGGACTACATTAGGAAGAGCGGATTTATTGTTTTCATTATTATTATCATTGCTTTTTTTTCCTGTACAGCAACTTTGAAACCTGGAACATGTTGTCTGATGCAAATCATATACTATAGCAGACTAAAGGACAAAACACCAAGCTGTGCACCCTTATAGCTTATTCAACAGAAAGAGACGTGTAGTAATGAAAACTGGTAATTTCATTTCTTATTGTGTTTTGCCTATAGCTGACAAACAGTGTTCTTAGCTACGATTACAGCGTTTTGTGAATTCTGGTGACAGTAGCCATTTGGAAACTGACCCAAACCAATTCGACTTAGTGTCTCCTTGTTTTTAAGACACTCCACAATTCTGGAAGAAAGAGCCATAGGACAAAAGCATGTCCCTTTATTCCAAATGTCTCTGCTCTGAGCAGTCTGAAATTTATACTGTTCTGTCCCATGTGGAATACTTGTATGTGTTTTTATAACTGTGTTGGGCTTGCAACACACACACAGACACACTCTTTATTGCTGGGACCTTATGGTGAAGGATGGGCAAAAGATTCTATAAATAAATAACCAAATAAATGGGCTAGGGGGGAATTATGCCAGTTTATCTTCACAAATGATACAAGTTGTTGAAGACAGGGTTGTCTTCTAGTTGAAAAATTATGATTTGTTGTTCTTCCTGGTTAATTCACACCAAATTTTGATTACATTTAGGAAAGCAATTTCTGGCTGTGCAGCAATCGTTTCCTAAGCAATGACATTTGCTCAGGAGGTATTGTGACCCAGCTTCTACCTTTTAGGCAGAATTTGACCCAGAGGTTCTAACTGGAGAAGCCCTTTTCTTTTCTATTCCCCCCCCCACGTGCCCCTCAAAGTATTTTTACCCATCTCCTGTCTTTTCTACCATTCTCCTCTCACACTCATCTTGTACCTTATCCCACCACCTCTCAAACTGCCTGTTTCTTTCATCCTTCCCTCCCCAACCGCACCTACCCCTGAACCCTGGTCCTTTTACATTAATTTCCCCCTCCTCTAACAGCTTACATCTCTTATCCCCTTCCTTTCTGTAGCCAAGCAAGTGAAGAGGCACTGGGGAAGGCTGTACCAATGCGGCCCATCTAAAAGTGGCCCAAGGCCCTACTCTTTGAGAAACATTACTCTAGATCAATGCTCTTCAACTTGGGTCCCCAAATGTTGTTAGACTACAACCCCGATCAGCCCAAATCATTGACTAAACAGGTTGCAGAAGATATGAACTGACTCTAGATTATTTGCAGTCATTGCAACGAAACCTGCACTTGACTGTGGGTCCCAAGCTTAAGAATATTCTTCCTCCCGCCCCCTCAAATGTGTGTGCTATAAAACATCAATTTTACTCTCCAACCATCAAAACCAACCAATTTAAAGTGAGCCTTTTTCTTTGCTACTCCCAGGCAAATCCTCATCTTTACAAAATATCAGCATAATCATAAGCAAACTCTTGCCTAGAGTAGGCATGCTATTTCTGCACCCAGCAGCTGTCAATACCACAAACTAAACTGTTTGCAACATTTAGTTTCCATCTTCAGCTATAAGGAAAGAGTAATTTGTTTCACAGAGCACTCTTTTTTAAAACAGTGAATATAGTACTTTGTTTCGCAAAGCAACCTGAAAATACAGCTGCCGTGAAAAGCGACGTTATTGAAGACATAGACCACAATATTGCCTTCCATTGCATTGTTCTGAATTCTACTAGCATACACTGCAGTGCCAGAAATGGTCTAATCATTTGTTCATGTTATCTGCCACTGCACTAATAGACAGTGCTTAGTATTTATAAAGAATCTATGAATCTTCAAGCTGACCTAGAATGCCCATACCAGATACTTAAGCACTGATGGCTGCACATACAGTTGCCAGCCCTGCCATGTGCAATGCACTGTCATAATACAAAGATGATTAGCAGTATTTTATTTTGCAGTTTATATCCCACATTTCCAATAAAATGCAATACAAAACACACTTTAAAAACTCAGTAAAATCTCACATAAAAATCTACCAGGTTAAAAAAAAAATCACCTTACTCAGATGCCCAGTCATAGATTCTTCCACATCTCAGTGTCTCTCTAAGGGAGTGTACACATTGCATAATAATGTGCAGTCAGCATTGGATGCAGACACCTTTTGGATGTGCTATACACACAGCAGCATCCCCATGTAGTCCTTGCCCCACACTATTTTGTCAGTCAAAAGTGCATTGTGCTAGAACAGTTTAAACCCATTTTGTGCGGAGAATGCCCTTCTCAAGCGCTTGCTGAGTACATGTGTACACATAGAATGCGTCCTCAGGTCACTTCCTATCAGGGCAGGCCTACTGACATTATAGGGCTGTGCCACTAACATCGCCTCCATATACCAATATGTATCATTTGCATATCAGTATATCAACACACCAGTTTCCAGCCCCTCTCTTTTGAAAGTTTGTGAAAAAGTATGTTTTTCAAAAAAGTTTATGGAAACATCAATTGAGGGGAGGGGAAAAGAGAAACCTGTTGCACATTAGTAAGAAAATGCTCCCACCAGTGTGTATAGACAACACTGACAGTAGCTGCTGCTTTAGATGATGCTACAATGTGAAGGTGTGTAAAGGTAAAAGGTAAAGGACCCCTGGACAGTTAAGTCCAGTCAAAGGAGTTTGGGGTTGCAGCGCTCATCTGGCTTTCACACCGAGGGAGCCAGCGTTCATCCACAGACAGCTTTCCGAGTCATGTGGCCAGCATGACTAAACCGCTCCTGGTGCAACGGGACACCGTGACGGAAACCAGAGCACATGGAAATGTCATTTATCTTCCCGCCACAGCAGTACCTATTTATCTACTTGCACTGGTGTGCTTTCAAACTGCTAGGTTAGCAGGAGCTGGGACAGAGCAACGGGAGCCCACACCGTCATGGGGACTCGAACCGCCGACCTTCTGATCGTCAAGCCCAAGAGGCTCAGTGATTTAGACCACAGTGCCCTATGTACAAGAACACACAGTGGAAAAATGACCCCTGTGCATTTCAGTGGCTATGTGTGTACACAGCCCTACTCACACCCTTACAGCCATAACAAGAAACCTCCTTTCCTCTCCTTGGGAGGCCCTTCATATTCCATAACCAAGCTAAACCCATGTGTTTTTTGGAAACTGTCCCCCTCTTTCTCCCCCCAAATTCCCCCTTGTGGGTTCCCACTGCTCACCAGAGAACTCTAACCACAAACTCATGGACACACTCAATCTCTCTGGAACATAATAATTGCTTTAAATCAAATCAGACCATTGGTTCTTCTAGTACTACTGTCTATACACCATCTGTCAGTGACTTTCTGGGATTTCAGACCAGCCTTTCCCAGCCCCACCTAGGATTAAACCTTGGGGTTTAAACCTTGGACCAAATCATGTGCTCCATCTGTGAGTTATCCCCACCCCCTTTGTCAAACCCACTTGGGGATATTTCTTCCCTTTCTTATGCCACCATTCGGGGAACCATTAGAATCAATGCTGAAACTTTTATAGCTTCACACTGAAATGTCTTTCTCTCTGCCCAATTATTCCTGCTGTTCAATAAGCAGAGAGAAGGAATCTAAAACTTCAGAATAGGCAGCAGAAGAGTAGGATTATAATGACTGACCTACATTGGTATTCTTAGATTATTCAGAGCCAACTATATTAACAGAACTGCTATCTTTACTATAATGGGGCAACAGCAGAAACTGTATGATAAACCCAAAGCACACCCACTCTATTCTCTTATAAACGTGATGATTACTAGCTTGTGCAACAACGGGTTACACTATTTTATACATATCCTGTTTGTTCTCTTATTTATATTTTGATACATTTGTAGTCTGCTTTTCTATACAGAATATTCAAAGCAGACTATAGACGACAACAAGACAATATTAAATAAAGACAATGTAAATGATTGATCATTACATAAAGCATTAAAAATAACAAGCACATCCAGATCAAGCTGTCTATAAAGCCACTAGTTGGGTGCTGTATTTCAGCTGGATGCCTTTTGAAATAAATAGGTCATTTGCCCTGAGAAAGTCAAGCAATGATGGAGTCAGGCGGATCTCTCCCGGGAGGGCATTCCATAAGCTAAGGCCCTGTTCCTCATTGTTGACTGCTATGCATCTGAAGACAATTGGATACAGACCAGATCTTAATGCCCAGGCTGGTTCATATGACCAAAGACAGTTCTTCAAGTATAAGCTTCTCAAGATCCTGGCCAATTTAGGTCTAGTTCAGCCACATGGTTCCACGGCAAAGTCATTCGCCTGATCAGGGCCAGTTTCAACACACCCAGCACCATGCAAATGACCTAAAATGTGTGGTGCTGCATAAGTGCATATTACCATGGGGCCAAACCAGTCTATTGCCCACTGCACTGAAGAATGCAGGCATTATTCAGTAAGTATAGTAAACAAAGGGGACAAAAGCATGGAACATCATTTGAACGTTTTAATCTACAGAGCTTCACTCTCTAGGTTTATTACTTACGGGTGAAATGATTTGAAGTGGATGGGTTGACACTATCACCACTGTCAGCGCTTTCACTGCTAGAAACGTCGTCATCCGATTCCCGCACCGAAGAGCAGGGCGAAGAGCCATCAACTTCTTCAAACTTCCTCTTTAAAATTCCACTCATAGCTGCAGCACTGTCACATGTACCTGCAAGAGGAACAGGTGCAATGAAGCAAGGAAACATTTGACTGCAGACCGGGCAATCAAGGTCTTTAAAGTCATTCTGAGATGGGTTTTCTAATACTAGAAATGCTCAAGCTTCTCATGAATAAGTTCCAGTGAGGGAGGGGGGCAGGGAGATAGAAGTGTCAACATTTGAGGCAAGAGAATTTCCTAGGTTCCCTCCTTTGTCTTATTAAGGAGTTTAAGAAAACCCTAACATCTAAATAATCACTGTAACAAGTAACACTGCTTTTCACAGAAAATTTAAATCCATGTATCCAACTAATTGGTAATGCTAATAAAGTTGCCGCTGAATGTTCCAAAACTAGACCTCATACAAAACTGATCTGATGGGGGAAAGTCCTACAGTTTCCCTTTTTTCAGGTTTCAATAAATCTTGTAAGAAAGGATGTAGAAGGTGGGGCGGGGGGGGGGAGAGACTCCTGTTCCCGGCTGGGTATGGTGACACACAACAAGGTGTGCAGTGAAATTTTCCATACAGGGACAGTTAGGGACAGAGGCACCAGCTTGCAAGGGCGATTGGAGGGGGGGCCATGTCACAAGTGTGAGCATCACATCTCCCTCCCTAAGCTTGGTAGAAGCTTCCCAGGCTTCGGGAAGGAGGCACCAGGCTTTAATACCCCAATTTACCAGGAACATTTAGGGGACTAGCCTAGGCCCCTAGTCCACCGACCACACACCACTGAACACAGGAAGTACTGTTCCAAAAGGCATGTGCGTTTCTGAGGCAGTGTTTGGCATGCACTAAACTACACTCCTTCTGGTACATGCGTGAGAATGGGATTCAGCATGACCTCACAAGTCCAAGATCTCCATGGCAGAATAGACTTTGTGAAAGGGCAAACCAGACTTTGCTACAAGGCCTAAAAACCTTGTTCCATGATGCCAATCTTCCTGAAGAGTATTGGGCTGAATCTCTTAATTGTTTTGTTTATTCTTATAATGACAGGTATTCTGCACCAATAGGCTGTACTCCCTATGAGAAGATGTTTGGTAAGAAACCATAAGTCAAGCACATGAGAATCTTTGATTCTGACATATGGGTCCATACTCGACAGAGAAGCAAGCTCGGAAATGGTGGTGTGCATAGCATATTTGTGGGGTACAAAAAAGGTGCATACAGAGTGCTGATGACTGACACAAATACGGTATGGTTTACCAGGAGTGTTCAGTACAATGCAAAGTGGGGGGGGGGGACAATGTGGGGATTTTCCAGAGTCACCCTGAAGCTGAGGAAGCAGAGGAAGCTGAGGATGATGATCAGGGTTCGGATTCCAGTTCAGTGGGAGGTGCTGGTGCTGCTGACAGTGACACAGCAGACTACAGGAGCGTGAAGGCCTCACTCAGACCATCTGACGGGTCTGACACTGAACTGGAAGAACCACTGTTTTCCATTGGCCACCATTCTCCTAAGAAAGAGGAGATGAGTGAAGACTTGCATCTAGTACGCAGATCTGAAAGGGCCACAAAGGGCAAACCTCCAAAGAGGTATGCTGATGAGTTTGCCAAAACAGCAACAGCTGTTGTTAGTAGCTCAGAGAAGGTGTGGGAACCTTCAAGCTTCCAAGAGGTCCAGGAGTTAACCTCAAAGGATGTTGAACCATGGCTTAAAGCCATGAAGGCTGAACTTGATTCCTTAGAAAGGAACAAGACCTGGGAGCTGGTTCCAATAGTCCCAGGGATGAAGCTGGTTGACAGCAAGTGGGTCTTTAAGGCAAGGAATGGCAAGGTAATAAGACACAAAGCCAGATTGATCACCAGAGGTTTTTCACAGGTACCAGGACAGGACTACCAAGAGACCTACTCACCCACCGTCAAGTATGAGAGCATTAGGCTTATACTCAAGATTGCTGCAGAAGAAGAGCTTCACGTTTCACATCACAATGTGAACACAGCTTTTTTGTACGGGGTGCTGGGGGAGGAGATTTATATGCTTCCACTTGATGAAGTGCAGGTACAGAAGGGAATGGTCTGTAAACTACGGAAATCCCTATATGGTCTCAAACAGAGTGCCAGGTGTTGGAACACAAAACTAACAGAGACATTGCTTTCTCTAGGTTTTCACCAAGGCAAAGCTGATCCATGTGTGTTTGTCAAAGAGGAGGGGCAAAACAAACTGTATTGTGTATGCTTTGTTGATGATCTTCTTTTCTTTTGGAAGCATCAGGCTTTGTACCAAAGCACCCTAGCTCAGCTGCGAGAGCACTTTGACATGAAGGATCTTGGTGAGGTATCCAACTATCTTTCTCTGGAAGTAGAGAAAAACCAGGCAGGTGATTTTTTTTGTACACCAATCTCAGAAAATTGCTGATGTATTGACCAGGCTGAATTTGGTTGATGCAAATCCTGTGGATACACCAACGGTAACAGATTTCCAGTTAGGTGATACTGGTGAAGCATTTTATGACACTACATTGTACAGATGCATTCTAGGCAAACTGAATTTCATTGCCAGATGTTCAAGACCTGATATAGCTGTGAGCACTAATCTGCTTAGCAGACATGCTAACAATCCTACTGTTCAGGATTGGAAAGCTCTGAAGCGCATAGCACACTATCTAAAAGGTACTATGCACTACAGACTCAGATTCACTAGTCAGGGATCTGGAGGTCTTGAGATATTTGCAGATGCAAGTTTTAGAAGTGACACCACAGTTGGCACAAGCACTTATGGGGTGTGCTACATGTACAACCAGAGTCTGTTTGACTGGCTGTGCAAGAAGCAGGCAACAGTGAGCCTGACGTCTTGTGAAGCTGAACTCAATGCACTGTCATATTCACTTATGGATTGTGAATGGTTGTTGCAACTGTTTAAGGATGTCAGGGTTAATATGAAATGTCCTACACAGGTGTATCAAGACAACAGGTCCTGTTTGGCTTTGCTAGCATCAGAGAGTTGAAAGAAAAGAACCAAGTAATTGCAGATAAAGTTACATCGTGCAAGGGAGTGTCTTTGGAAAGGACTCATTCAGGTGTCCTACATGCCAGGAAACGAGATTCCTGCAGATCTGTTGTCTAAAGTTGTTAACAGAGAACAACTTCAGTTATATGTACAGCAGTTGCAGTTGAGTTGAAATACTGTGCCACAGGTTACATGGAAAGGGGGAGGATGTTGAGAATTTCTTAAGGAGCAGACATGGGATTGTTAAGTGTCACATGTCTGTTTACATTCCAGCACAGTCTGCTGGGAACTTCCGTCTGTTTGTATAGCTTTTGCTTTGATCTGTCTCCCTGAGAAGAAAGGGAGACAACATGTTTTCTTTGTCCTGATTTATGCTTAATAAATCTTTAGCTGTTAGTATGTTTTCACAAGCCTCACACCTGTTCTGTTTGCATAGTATGCTCTGCTAATATAGCGTGCTCAGGCTTTTGAAGTCTGAGTCGCTGATTTACGTCACACCAGAGATCTAGGGATCATCACGGCTGGAAGGGCATGATCCAGCTGGGGGCTAGCCAGCTGGCATCTCGACCCCCGAAGGATGCGGACAAATGGGAGGAGCAAGCTCCTCCCATAGCCTGGCTCTCTGTCTGTTTCTCAAAAAACTTTCTCCCAGGCAGCTCCATTAACAGAAGAGAACTGGCCCAGGGAGGAAAATGCCACATGTTGTCATTTTGCAGATGTCACTACTCCCACTGGCAACACTTTGCTGAGAGAGCAAATCAGTAAGAACTAGGAGGCAGCAGGTTCTTCAATGGGTGGCAGATTTTAGCCAGGGGTCCAAACTTGGAACCACTTCCATTGACTCCATCCCTCAATTTTCCACCTCAGACAGAAGTCTCTCTACCTCCTCATAAGATCACTTTTGCAACCTACACTCCAAGTCCAGTGATGTGAGTTTTCCAGATCTTTTTTGAACCAGGAGAACTTCTGGGAAATTATCTGCTGCTGCATAAAAGATTGGGATCGGATTTAGTATGCTTGACTTTTATTTGGTAAACAAAACCCTCCATGTTTATGTTTTACATTGTGTGTGTGTGTGTTGTATTCTACATTTTCCAGTGACAATAAGAAGTTGAAGTGAAAGTGTTGACTGGGGGGAGAGGGGCATTCAAGAAATGTTACTTTCAAACAAATTCATTTCTGAATATTTTTAATTTTTGAAAATTCATTTTTATTGCAACTTTTCAGCATAAAATACAATGAAAACAAATAAATCTAAATAAAAAAGAATATCATAAAAGGAAAAAAGAAAGAGAAAAAAAATACAAAGCCCTCTATCAGAGGTAGATCTTAACCCTTGTTTCACACAAAAGGGTGTGGATCGTTCCAGCTCTCACCTGGGAGCTTCCCTTTCTTCTCCCAGCCTCCCAGCCTGGGAGAACTTCCCTTCCCTGCCTCTGACCCAGGGTCTATCACCTTCCCGTGCATACCTTCCTTAACCCAGGATATAATAATTTTACTGGAGTACTCATAAATGCTTTTAAGATCTGATAACTCAACAGAATACACTTCTTTCATATTGTTAAAAATAATAATCATGAAGACCTTGAAAACTGTTAAACCTGCAAAAATGGATAGAACAACAGATGTGACTCCGATAGGCGACATTCCAGTCACATAAAAGCCAGAGGTTTCAACCCATGTAGATGGTCCTCTATCCAAGCAAGCAAGAGGTACAATCACAATTCAGACACATTCCAGCCAGGAAAAGTGATTGAGGGGGTGGAACGGGGCTGGTGGGGTGTGTACTCTGAGGGAAGGGTATCCCAAGGGCCAGACAGAGAGACATGGAGGTCCCCAGGACTAGGTTCCCACACCAATATCCTAAAGGTTGTCACCTAGAAAAATATATTTGCAACTCTAGGCAATTGTGACTGATATTGTAGCCATTCATTATGCACTTAAAACAATTTTATGAAACAATAAATTTTTAGAAATGGGGCGTGTGTGTCCCGAAAACGTTTCCATCCTGGAATGTTTTTCCACCCCACATCTCTGCCCACAACACTGCAGTCTGCCCAGTCTCTAGCTGCCTCATGAGTTGTGGGCACTGATGGGCAGCAGAAGAACCAACAAACACAGGCTGTACTATCTGTTCATGGGAATGTGTCCTCAGTGCTCATTTGTAAAGCACTTTGCAAATATCCATTAATTTGTCATATCATACAGTTCCGTGAAAAACAAGGGGAGAATTTCAAAAATCAAGGTTTCTGCCCTCCCTCCTCTTTCCACATTGTTCTGGGGGATTCTCCCAACTTCCCAGAGTCTACAGAGCAGGGGAAGGGAAATTCTGTTGCACAAGCAGAAGTCCTTGCTCAGGGCTTCTGCTGACAGGACTCATTACTTAAATCTTACCCAATGAAGTTCATCTTTCCATGCTGTGGGGGCATTTAAAATCTCACAGAGGTATTGCAACTACAAATCAAATCAATGACAGGACCAGAAGAAGAGTGCAGAAATTGCTAAGGAATATATATGGCTTGCAAAAATATTTCTCTACCCCTAGAAATGCAAATGCTCAAATAGTCTTTTGAAAAGGCTTTGGGTGATGAGTTAGAAGATACGCTTAGAAATAAAAGAGAGAGGAAATATAGGGTAGGGTTAAATTAATATCTTCAGTGAAAGGATGTGCTTAATTCAACACTTGGCAATTCTGATACAATCCCATTTTATAAGTTGTTATTATCACTACATAAACCAGTTGCTATGCAGTACCATCTATTCCTCCCAGCAAATTGTCTGGGAATCTCTGACTTGATCCACTTACCTAACAAGTCAATGTGCAGCCTTGTTGTTCTGTGTTCACAGTGCACCATATATGGACAAACCTTCTGGTTGAAAATTCTAAGTGAAAAGTTAGCCCCGCCCACATTGGGCAACATTATGACCTCACAACATGGTGGGCACAAGCTATAACTAGGTAAGCAATATGCATTCTCAAGTAGAACCTTTTACATCCTCAAACTGGCCAATTTCCCACTATATTGCTTATAAATATGATGGTGCATTTTCAAAGGCTTCATTATCTCTACCTAGCAAGAACTGAGCACCAGTCAAATGAATGTGAGGGAAGGGGAACCAAAACATCATATCATATTTCTTGAAGACAGAATACTATTCTCGAAAACTTAAATCTGAGTTGTCTAGTCACTGGGGTCACACTAATTCAATTGCAGTTTGACTTTGTCTATGAATGGCTTTGGTCTCAACCTTGAATAAGCATGCGGTGGTATGTATACATGATCTGAATACATTTCCATACATAATACATTTTATTTTACAGCTCTCTGAAAACCTTTGCCCGAAAAGAAAGCTGTGTGGCTTGAATGATTGCTGCTTTCAACAAGTAGCTTTAGTTCAATAAAATGAAAATGCTTCCTTAACTTACTCAACACAGAATGTAATTCCCAAATCTTGCTTTCATTTTGTAAACTTGAAAATCATTACTGAGGATCACAGAATTGGGAGTTTGTGAAAATGAGGGGTCATCAGGTCACTTCTGTACAAAGGCAGAAAACACTGCACATTGACCACCTGAAGATTAACCCTCATAATCCAGAGCCAATGAGGTGTGACACAGGTAGCAAGACTCCGCAGGCAGCAGACTGCCTAAAAGACAACTGGGGTGTTATTGTTTTATTTTGAAGATAGGACCAATTGAGACGTTAACGGTCATGCCAGCACTGTGAATTATACTCAGAAATGAACTGGCAATAAGTGCAGTGTGATAAAAATGTGAGTCATGTGTTCAAAGGGGGTGAGGACTAGTTATGGTCAAGAGTCTTGGCAATGCCTGATCAGCTTCCTCCAGAAACAATGCCATCAAAACTGGGGAAACTTGTCTATCATTTGCTACAGAAGTAAGACAGCCAGGTGGGAGAGGTGGCAAGGCGAAACTGCAGAATAACTATAATGCCCCCCCCCAGTTCACCTTTTCCTTGCCGTTTGCAGGTATAATTAACAATGGATGTGATCAGCTTATAAGCAGAGGACCCTGGACTCAGCTGAGAAGAGTGTAAATGCAGGTAGAAATCCTTTCAATGTTGGCACTTCTGTCGTCATGAATATGCTATCAAATGAACAAAAATTGTACCATCGAAAGCTCTATGAAAGGCAGGGGATGGCATGACACCGATAAACTTATCCTTCTGGAATCCCAGAAACTTGCTGTAAGCAACACAATGAGGTTAGACCTGCTGCTCAGCTTCGCCTTGGCGTTAGTGCTTATTACCTTGTGCTTGAGGAAAATATGGCCACAGCATATGTAAGCTGTGTGGACTGATCAACACTGTGAACCTATAGTCTGGGCTGGTTCATATGTCACCCTAGACCAAACAATGGCTTCATATGAATGAGCAAGTAATGTACGTACACTCAGGTCCCACTTTCCAAACGCATGCTATGTGAAAATTCACTTATCCATCCACGAGGAATTAGTACCCAAATCTCACTGTACACACCACAGATTCAGATATGCAAGCAGCCAGAGTTTGTCCATTTCCTTACTTGTTTGTGCTTTGCTGGTTGGCAACAGCCATTTTCAGACAGAAACCGGGGAGGGAGGGAGGGAGGGAGGGAGGAGGGGGTCAGACAAATCAGGGAGCAGGAGAAATCAGACAGGTCAGTTTTCCCTTTGTCTCTCCTTTTCTGGTTGGCTGCAGAAACCATGGAGGGAGAAGGGAGGGAAATGAGACAAACCATGGATTAGAAACGTTCCCATAAGAATGAATGGAAATTATAGGCTCGTTATGCGAACCTTCGCCTAACGAATGATTTCCAGTGAATGCATTGTGTTTGGAAAGTGTGAACTGCATGCAGTCTCCCAGGGATGAGATCCCGTCTGCTTTGCTCCTCCTGGCCACTTTGCTGCTACACCACGCTGAGCTAAACCATGGTTTGGCCAAGCATGTTGTCCAAATCTGGCCTCGTGGTTTAGCTCCCTCCAGATAAACCACAAGCTCTTTCTGTATTCTTATCCTAAAGGGTTGCCTCACAACAGGCCTACAATAACAAACATAAATCCCTAGAGTAATGCATTTTGACCACAAGCAGTAATTTCTGTCCTTTAGAATAATTTTTGGATAATTCAGTATACTGTGAGACTGGAATACATCTAATCTTTTAAACATCCAGCTAAGCAATGGCTATTTGGCTCCTGAAACACTACACAACATATGGCAAATGATGAAAAAGGGAGAGGTGAGTCTTTTGTAACTGTATATCTTCATATTAGCGGTTTTATTTTGTTTGGATTTGAGATTACTGGTACTGTCAGTTTGGATTTCTTTATTGATTTATTATATCATTGTATGCTGTTCATTACTAGCTGCTGCAATTTTGCAGGGGGGAAAGTGTAATGTCCCTTTGCTAAATGCTGCATCTTTTCCTTCCAATATTTTGCAGAACAATTATAGCACATTATAAGCTGATAATGATGTTCCATATAGAACATGCATATGAGCGCTGGCATTTTAAAAATCCATTCCACATTTTAAAAGATAATAGCCCAAACGCCTACTCATCCCTGTAATTGTCCCTACCATCTATGGAAGTCAAAACCCAATGGGTTTAAATATGTGACTCTGAAATATTAAGTTTCAGGTCTTCTTATATTTACATAAGTTTATTAAGACTATATACTGTGAAGAAAACCAAACATCTAAGAACTACTATTTCTTTTCTTCTGACATAAACAATGGACTTACTGTAATAGTATGTGAATGGGTGTCTGTCTGTACCATCTATAACTAGTTTTTAGTCTTTTTCATAGACAGGAATGGGGGTGGCTTAACCACTTACATTTAACGTAAAATCACTGCTGGATGATCACTTCAAGGATCCATCTATTCCAGCATCTTGTTGCCAACCAAATGTCTTCAGTAAGTCTCTACATGGGACACAAAGGCAGTGGCCAATATCCCTCCTCTGTTGTCTGGGCCCAATATTCAGAAATGCTATTATATTATGATTCTATGTCTTAATTGCTTACTACATAAAATGTCTCAAAGCAGCTTACAATTAAAAAAAAAAAAACCAAAATGTGCACATACATGGATTTAAAACAAACATCAAAAGAAATAAAATGGCATTAGGAAAAGTGCCTATCCTACTGCCCCCCCCAACCTACTAAAAGATGAACGCCCAAAACAGGCAGGGTCACGCCATCATACCATATGATTCCAACTAAGAATCAAATGGCCAGGTAAAAAGGAATATGTGCTGGCCTGGCACCAAATAGTTGGTACCAATGACACAAGGCATTCATCCCTGGGGAAAGCTTTCTGCAGTGGGGAAGTACAACGCCTCTGCAAAGGCATAGTTCCTGGGGTTCCAATTCGCGACCCATGCAGCCTACCTAGGGAGACTAGAAGCACTGCCAAAAAAAGAAGGAGATAATAATAATAATAACAATTTATTATTTGTACCCCACCCATCTGGCTGGGTTTCCCCAGCCACTCTGGGCAGCTTCCATAGAAACCAAAAATACAGTAAAATATCACAGATTAAAAACTTCCCTGAACAGGGCTGCCTTAAGATGTCTTCTAAATGTCAGGTAGTTATTTATCGCTTTGACATCTGATGGGAGGGCATTCCACAGGGCGGGCGCCACTACCGAGAAGGCCCTCTGCCTGGTTCCCTGTAGCTTTGCTTCTCGCAATGAGGGAACCGCCAGAAGGCCCTCGGCGCTGGACCTCAGCGTCCGGGCAGCACGATGGGGGTGGAGACGCTCCTTCAGGTATAAACAAATACCTGAATATCAAGTAAAATATTTTAACAGCGCAACAATGCTGATTGACAGAAGAGGTTCTACAAAACAAAGTCTAATGAGTCATATAGTTTCAGAATTACTGATTGATAAATTACATTTATACCTTAACAAAAAAAAATGAGCTTTTATACCTAAGATCACATACGTTCAATGACTTTTAGCTTAATTCCCTAACACATGGGTAGGCAAACTAAGGCCCGGGGGCCGGATCTGGCCCAATCACCTTCTAAATCCGGCCCTTGGATGGTCCGGGAATCAGCATGTTTTTACATGAGTAGAATGTGTCCTTTTATTTAAAATGCATCTCTGGGTTATTTGTGGGGAATAGGAATTGGTTCTTCTTCTTTTTCCAAAATATAGTCCGGCCCCCCCCCATAAGGTCTGAGGGACAGTGGACCGGCCCCCTGCTGAAAATGTTTGCTGACCCCGCCCTAACATCTCCAAAAAGCGAGTAAAGACTTAAAATTTAATATGTAATGCGTAAGCAACTTATTACCAAGCCCATAATTGGAAAAAACATTAACTGCTATCTGACCAACCACGAAATTCAAACATAATCCAAGATAAAAAAATATTTTTTATTTTTTTTAAAAAAAGAAGATTTAGTTCTGACAAGTTAAGGCTGAACATTGCGAGCTAAAGGCCTAGAAAGTAGTGCAACCTTTTACAAACTGGATTTAAATCACCTTTCAAAACTTGCTACTTCAAAGCTTGGAGCGGGGAGAACACTGGTGGGAATGAGGGAGGAGGCCGAAGAGAGGAGGGGATTCAGAGGAAGGAAGACAAAGGAAGGCTAAAAGTCAAGCCAAGGGTAAAGGTATAAATTAGCAGTGCCTCTGGCAAGAATCAATTAGTGCTGGACAATTCAGCCTTTACAATATTCTTTCACTGTCTGCTTTCCTTCCTGGTTACAGATACATGATGTATCCCATTCAGCAAAAATCTCCCCTCTACATTTTTACGCCCAGCAGGGCTTTTAAGCAGTTATTGTAAGTGATGATCTCTGGTAAATATCACAGATAATACTTATATAGAGTAGGTATACAGAATTAACTTTCTGGCCAATCACATTCTTTGTGTGAACGGTTTCAGAGACCCAGCTCCTAGGAAGGAACCACTGCCTGAGTTTTTTTGCATCTGCAGCCACCTTGATCCAACAGGAAAAATTTGGAACAGTGTCTCTGGGCACATCTTTTGTCCTTGGAAATGCTACAGCAAGCTCTACCACAACTGCGTAAACCCTCATATCTTAAGGCTCCACCAGGAGAGGCAGCAGAGGGTACCTGCAATGGCACCAAAGCAGTCATTTCATATGATGGAAAGAGCCTAGAATACTACTATCCTGTCTGGCTACTAGATATATATGTGCCATTCATCTCATTCATTGACAATTGGTGTTCATTTTGTTTCATCAGGTAAAAGGGAAAGTTCCGCCCCCTCTCAGATGTCAGTAGCACAGGGTGACAACTCAGCCCATGAATCATTAGAGTGAGGCACCTACATATAAGCTGAATTAAGACCTCTTCAAAAACCATTTCACCCCTTGCTTCTAGACATGATGAAATCAGAAATGGGCCACTCCCCTTGAGAATGAGCCGAAGGGATTGTCTCAATTAGTGGATCCTAGGCTAGATCCAGACCAGTTAGCCACACTAAAGTCCCACTGGAATCAATACAACAAGGGAGTTATTACTAGGGAATATTGTGACTTCCAAGAGGAAGTGGCCTGATTTCTACCTCTTGTGCTAATGTGCACATCAGAAGCTATTCACTGGTTTTGAAATATCCCAAAGACTCCAATACAGTCTCTAATAATAAAAAGTATCAAAGTGCATTAAAACACATATTTTAAGACAAAATGCATCTAAAATGCATATTTATATTTAAATCTGATTTTTGTGGGTTTTTTTAATGTAGAATAATGCAGAAATGGAACAGACTAAATTTATGATTGAACCCATGAAGAAGTGGCATCGACTAGAAAATGGATTGATTTGCTCTTGCCTAGTCACACCTAGCTTTTAGATTACTTTCAAAGGGATCAAAGTACAGTTAACCTGGTCTGAATCCAAACCACCACCATGACTATTTGAACATGTGATCTTTCTCGATCCTGGATATTAAACCAGTTTATCCAGAGTCAAGAAATTATTATTTTTTTAAAAACCAGACGTTTGATACTTCTGTAAACCTTGGAAGTTTCTTTGGGTAAAGGTGAAAGAGAAAGGAGATTTGCCCATTTAACATTCTGTACGCTGCTCTTTTTCAAAATCTCTCTCTGTGTGCAGGGAATCAGAGAAACAACAACAGAAGAAAGCTTGCTTGAGGAAGAGGAAGAGACACAGGATAGGATGGCTCTGAAAAACTCTTAAGGAGAAACTCATGGTTTTAAAAGATTTTAAAAGGAAACCAAGGTCAGGTTATTAAAATGGCCATTATTATGCTGCAGCCATTTTAAAGGAGGGTCAGCAAAAACAAGGGCCACTTTATTTCTACTAGATTAAATTTAATCTAGCAAATTATATGAGCTGCATATGTATGATTACTACCAGAACATCATTATTTTGTGTTCTGCTCAGATTCACTCACGTTTTAGAGCCAAGAACTGCTGCATGAATTCCATACACATACCCCCATCTACTGAAATTGTAGGCATTTACACATACACAAAGTATTGCCTTACCAGTTTCTAGTAGGATCCTTATGATGCCATGTCTCAACTCTATAATTGGTTCAGAGCAAAGACAAAGACTGACAGCTGACAAACAGCAAACCAATTCATCTTTCAGAAAAGCTTTCTTGATCTCACAACAGATTACACCTGTCTCATTCAGTACAATCAGCCATCTGGCCCTTCCTTGGGATGTGTGCTTAAACTTCAAGGTCTGCTTATTATAAGTACCTTTTGAGAGGAGGGGCAGTGTTATCAACAGCAAATGCATTTATCCCTATCCTCAGGATGAAATCATCTTCTTGTTCAGATGATGTGCTTTTGGGCGGGTAGCAACCTTACAGGGAAGTATTGATTTTTAAATCAAGCATACATTAAAAGGGAGAGGAAAGTAGTATCACCGCACTTTTAACGCTCCTACATATTCTGGACCCTGTCCATTTTGTTTGTGATTAAATGGCTGAGGTGTACTTCAGTTTCACCCCACCGTAGCCAAATCCTTTTGTTTTAGTCTCGCAACCTTAAAGAGGAGAACTGTTAGTTTTGTGATAACATTAGGGATGCTGTTAAATTGTAATGTTCCCCTTGTTATAGAAAAAGAGCCATTACATTTAAGTGTGTGTTTACTGTAAGCATTTAACAAGCTCATATATATTTCATACCGAAATCTATAATGCTTGCTTTACACAAACATGTGAGTGGCCACACTGAGCCCCCCCCCCCAATTATTTCAGCTTTCTGAAACAGATTCTCTGAATGTTGTGCAATTAACTTTAATGGTGAAATAAATAGTGATATGTGTGTTTCAATAGTCCCTTGGCTGAATGTTCTTGGGAGAGTCAAAATTCATCAAACCCACACACCCATATCCTTCCATTGGTGGAATTAAACTGGTGCCCCTGCAAAAACTGTTGATCCAGTGGACATCTCCACTAATAACAGATGAAAGGAGGGGATTTTCCTCACCTCTGCCCCAACCCAACTGGGTGCAGCAAGTTGAGGGACCCTCCAAAATGGGCTGTAGGGTGACATGGGAGCTGCAAAGAGGCGGCAGAATTAGCAAGAAAACAAAACACTCAACGACCCATTTTCTCCCAACTAAATCCTGTTCACAGAAGCATCTGCTGGGTCAAAAGCCCTCTGTGAGCACAAGGGCACCACTTGGCTACCAAGCCCGTTTGATGAAAATGTCTTGTTCACTCAGTCTTGCATGGACACCAGTAGTGCAGTAGTGTAGCTATTTTCAGATTCTGAAGTTCTTCCTGCCAAATTGCTTTGTTTGATAAAAGTTGCTTATTTTAAAGTTATTGTGATGACTTTTTATATTGGATTAGGCTGTTGCTATTAATGCTTGGTGTTTTATTATGTTTTTATATGTGTTGGAAACAGCCCAGAGTGACTGGGGCAACCCAGCCAGGTGAGCGGGGTATAAATAAGTTGTTGTTGTTGTCATAGGAGGGTTTCTGGGCTGCTAGCTGCAGTGGCCATGGGAGGGTTTCAACTCAAGAGATAGAGAAGAAGAAGAAGAAGAAGAAGAAGAAGAAGAAGAAGAAGAAGAAGAAGAAGAGTAGTAGTAGTAGTAGTAGTAGTAGTAGTAGTTTGGATTTGATATCCTGCTTTATCACTACCTGAAGGAGTCTCAAAGCGGCTAACATTCTCCTTTCCCTTCCTCCCCCACAACAAACACTCTGTGAGGTGAGTGGGGCTGAGAGACTTCAGAGAAGTGTGACTAGCCCAAGGTCACCCAGCAGCTGCATGTGGAGGAGTGAAGACGCAAACCCGGTTCACCAAATTACGAGACTACCGCTCTTAACTACTACACCACACTGGCTCTCTGGAGTCCCCTGATAAATAACAAATAACAACAGTAACAAAACCAATACATTTAATAATTTACTGATATAAAACAATTTGCCTTATTTTTATTCTGTGTGTTTGCATTTTACATTTTAGAAATTCAATTCCTTTTTTTTCTAAAGTAGTCCCAAATAATTATTGAATCTTATATCACAAGAGGATTAAAATGGTGTGCGGGTTTCTTACTGAATTAAAAACTGTGTCTGCTACTGTGCACAATGCCAACAAATGTTCCAGAGAGAAGTTTAAGGACTTTCAAAGAAGTCAAACCATTTCATTGGTGAGAATTCTGTCATCTGTTTCAGAGGACCATAGCTTGACCCCTGGAGCCAGTTTCAGAAACATGGGGATCTACAGGTTGGTTGGTTGGTTGGTTGAGTGTGTGTGCGCGCGATAAAAACCTAAATGGGTCTGAATTAATTAAAAGTAAACTCCTCATGGAAGACCTAATTTGTTTCCCTAAAAGGGCACATTCTACTCATTTAAAAACATGCTGATTCCCGGACCGTCCATGGGCCGGATTGAGAAGGTGATTATTAGCCCCCAGGCTAATAAATAAATAAACAGAAACAATTTAGCACACCAGATAAGAAAAGGTTTATAAGAAAGTCAGGTCCACTTGGACTTCAAAATATAACAGGAAAATGTATCTAGTCAAAAACTAGCTTTCTTTGTCCCATGATGTTCTAAAGGGGCAAGTCATGTACATACTTTAGTCACCCAGTTTCTAAATGTCTGTGTCCAGGTCATTTGAAAGTTATCCAAGATGGCTCTCACCACTTGGATTTAAGGCCACCCTCAACTCAGAGCCACTTCCTTCAAGCCAGAGCTATTTTTCTAGCAGAACTCACCAATAATGCCTCCCTCATTCTCTTAGAATGGCAATGGTGCCCGCCTGAGAGGTGCCGGAACTGAGTTCCTGTGAGTTCCTTCTGCTTCAAGCTGTTGCTAGGTGTGGAGACAGAGAAGATGGAAGAAGAGAGCCAACCAAACCAGAGCTAACAAACTTGTCTCCTTTTTTGAATCTAAAACTTTCAGGATTGGATAAGTGTGTCCACCCATCCTTCCTTATGATGTAGAGAGCAACCATATTTTACAAGGCTGCAAAAGGCAGAACTTGTGAGAAGCCTAACATGAGAACTTATTCTTCTGTGATGATGCCCGCATTAGCAAGCCATTTGAAGCTTGATTTTTAAACGAACAATCTTATGTGCATAACCTCCCCACTTGAAATAGGCAGGAATTGGAAAGTTCCCTAACATTTCAGATAGCTTATTGACTAAACATTAACCAGTCCAGATGAAGGGGTGAGGAGAGAGCCAGATCTTGTTGCCTGGGTGATAGACAAAGAAATGCATATACTACTCAATACAACTAGCTTTGCTGGCTCCCAAAATGGAGTTTTCTTCTTTTAAAATGGAGGCCAGTACTGCCAAGCTAAGCAGTGCAAGTCAGGTTCATTGCATCCCCTTTGGTTAGGTTTTGATCTGCTGCAAATGGAAATCCTAAAGGCACATAATCCCAATCAAGACTGCATTTGTACCCATACAGAAATGACCCTAGAATTTGGCAACAAAATTAGCCCCTCTTTTGATCTCAAATTTAGAGGGAGAGGGTTGTGGGGGATGGATGTTTCTAAGCCTCACATCACAGATAACAGCTGGAAAAAATGGGGACAATGGCACTTGAGGGATAAAAATTCAAAGAGGATACTTTGAAAGAAGGCATGTGCTCATAATTTATCAGGATTCTCTACTCTGCCCATTCCACCTAAAAAATTATAGGCTCTGTCATCCATTGATCTCCATTATCCTGGTCTAAGCTTCATTGTGCTCCTAAACTTTTCAGTTCTTCCAATTTCTGAAGTTATCCATATATTGGAATTACAATGTATTATGCAACTTTGTATTCTTTGTACTTGCAGAGTTTGAGAGTCCTTGGTTCAGAATCTGAATATTTTTCTAGGCCCAGAATCCTTGATAATGACTTAGCCTAGAATAATCCCAATGAAACCAAAGCAGACTATTGCCTAAGCACCTGAACTGGAAAATGTAGTATAAATGGTATTAAGGTTTTAATGATGTGTTCATTTGAATTTTCAACCCTCCCTTGTAGATGCCTTGCTTTGGTTTGTTGGTAGAATGTTCAGGGTACAAATGTGGTCACTGAATAAGACCAAATTACCTGTCATTAGGGATGGGAGAGAAATCTGATTCAGTTCACATCTAAAGCCAAATTTCTCAAAATGGCACTTTCCGAAACAATATGAGAACCAAAACACAGCTATCCTTCAAAATTCGCAACTCTGAATTTTGTGATACAGTTCTCCAACCAAACCATGTTACAAAAATGCGTATATTAGGAGAAAATGTGCCTAAAATCAATATATTAGTGGAAATAACAAACAGAAATGCATTATATTAGGAGAAATTAGTTACAAAAATGAGTAATTAGTGAAAACTAAATACAAAAATGTGTCTATTAGAAGAAATTTGCACTAGGATGCTGAGTGGTTTTAATTAAGATTAAAAATAATGATAACAGCAAATTGGTGCAGAAAGAGGGAGAACTGAGTTTAAGATTGAAAAAATTAGAAACTGAGAAAACCAAAATACACAGATCCTTTCACCTCTACCTGTCATTATGTGAAACTATAGTTGCCATTCACACACTTCATGTTAATCTTCCAGAGGCTTCAGTGAAGCTCCAGTTGTACTCCAGTGAATGCAATTCATGAACTGTAGTAACGTCTTGACAGACATTCCTCTGTCCCTTAACCAAGAACAGTTTGACCCTAAGGAACAAAACTGATTCCTCTTACTGCAGAGCATGACATCTCACATAGAAACAACAGTGCTCCTTACTCTTGACATTTTGGCTGAGTACATACCATATATTTAACAATAATAGTAATAGTAATAACAATAATAATTTTATTATTTATACACTGTCCATCTGGCTGGGTTTCCCCAGCCACTCTGGGCAGATTAAAGCACATTTAAAGTCCACAGCTTCTTCCCAAGAATTTTAGGAACTGCAGTTTGTTAAGGGTGCTGAGAATTGTAGCTCTGTGAGGGGTAAACTATGGTTTTCAGGGTTATTTGAGGAAGCCACATGCTTTAAATGTATGCTGCATACGCAACCTTTGATCCAACAGTCCTAAACTGTAACATTATCAAAAATATTGATTGCAGATGAAGATCCTATCAATAGTTTTAAACATTTTACCTGGACTTTTGCTTGGGACCTATCGGAGATTTTTTATTGCCTCCATTTAAGTCCTACTTTTTATATTCTGCTGATGTTCTCTGTTGTTGTGAAATTTTATAGCATCCATTGTTTGTTTGTTGGTCTTTACATTGTTTTTATGTGACATATTTCTACCAGGACCATATAGTGAAGGGCAGACTATAAATAAGGTAAAAAAATAACTGATCAGCTGCAATAAGAGTATCTGGATTGGTCCATAATGCATGGAAATAAATATGAATCAGATGGTTTCTGATACAAATCTCTGGTTGTGAAGGTGCAAGGTATGGGCTACTCTGCAACAAAGCAAACTAACCATGTCTTCTGCCATAAAACTAGACCTTTGCAGTAAAAACCAACTTCTGAGGGACAAAATGCACACATTTAAGCTTGCATCGTGACTGGAGTTCAAAATGCAGACACAGTCCAACCAATGTTAAATACACTAATGTCAATGGAAGACGTAAGTACATCATCAAATATCTCCCTAATAGTCTTTAGTATTTTAAAGTGTTTAACTTTCCCAAGAACGTTCAATCTGATTTGTTTTCAGAATTTATTGTCTTTGTTTTTATGTAAAATGTTCTGTGTGCTACTAAATATTTTGAAGTAATACGATATTCAGCAGTGACAAAAAGAAAAAAGAAACCTAACTAGGAATTTTACAACCACATTTTACCCCTGGTATGCCTGTTTTATGCAGTGAGCAAATTAATCCTTTAGTCTTAATAAAAACACTTAAGAGATTATAAATGCTACTGAAACTATAAGGGAAGTGCCACATTTATGCCAAATGGAAGTTTTACATATGCTGTTGGATATATTGGGTTTGTTTTTATTATGATTTGGGTTCAAATACAACCTTGCTACAATGACACTTCCAAAAATGCTCTGATCCGTGCAGTAAACTGGCTGTGCATTTAAGCTGGATAGCCATCATACAACATGGATCAGTGCATTTTCGAAGTTTTGTTGCAGAAAGGAGCGCTCAAGAACCAAATCATAATAAGAAACAGCTTGTGTTGATGCACACATTATGATGCACATTATCAACTTCTACATCTAGCAGCTAGATCAGCCCCAAGTTCACATCTCTTAACTTCCATCCCCCAACATGTGATTGGCACTGTCAAATCTGCCCTGTCTATAATCTGGAAATGACCACCCGATGAGAAGCCCAATATGACATGCATCTGGGAGAAACAACCTGTAGGAACTCAAGACCACGCATGCCCCATCGACCAATACTTAAAATTTCGTGTGGATTGAAGCCACATTAAATTCAGGGCTCAAAATTTCATTCAGAAACATTTTTAAACTTGCCACATTTTCATTTTGACAGGCCTAAACATTATTATTATTATTATTTAAAAAATCAAATGGGACACTAAAATCCCCATGCATCTTTCAATGGGACAGAACGGCAACGTTCAAAACCAAGCAATGCATACAAAGACATACATGCACAGCCACCGAAAGGTTAGTCTAGATACAGGATGACTTTGGTAATCGCAAGTGAGCCCAACGCGCTTTCTGGAATGAGGAGCACACAAGGATACAAGCTTTAGATAATACCTGAATTGGGATATAGTTTCAGATAAGCTGCAGGGTCTTTTCAACACAGGAAACAAAACCTCTCCCTCCTCGTTTCGTGCCAGCAAAAGCTCACTGCAGTAGTCTGTGTATTCCCCCCCCCTTCCCCAGTCAACTGTTACAGCCTTCCACCAGCTCTCTGACCTTTGAACTCATTTCTTCTCTCTCTCTCCCCCCCCCAGCTCCCTCTGCAGTCAAAGCTACTGTGCTTGTCTAATTTGCATAAGGCTTGCGAAGGGCCTGTCAGCAGCTAAAAGGAGAATGCTGGCTGGGTAAGAAATTGTAGAACTGCAGTTCTGCTGGAATACCTGAATCACTGGAGGAAAGCGGAGGCAAGGGAGGAGGTATTATGTTTGCACTAAGCACTGCTGCGACTGGGGCATTTTAGAAAGCCACTGCTCTCACTTCAACTAATGGAAGGCAGAGCATTTTTATTCTGAAGAATACGGAAACTGAACGTTGTTGCCATCCTGCAGGATAACCCACTAAAATCAGGCTCCAGCGGCTCGTTTCCAAGGTGACCAATATAGTCAAATATCCTATTTAAATCTGGGGAGGGAAGTGGTTGTGAAAATCTCTGCCACTAAAGCTTTGCTGTCTGAAATGCAGCTAGCCTGATGTTGCTTATTATTATTATTATTATTATTATTATTATTATTATTATTATTATCATTTATTAAATAAGGGTGTCTGTCAATGTGTCTGTTGATATTTTCATTTCCAATACATTTGCATCATACATCCTCACGTTGCAACAGCTTTGTGCCCATGATACTAAAACCGCATAAATAACTAAGGGAAATAAGTGTTGCTCCGGTTTTCACACCAGTGAAACTGTTTTAACAGTCTGATACAAAATAACACTGCTAAGCTCTGTAAACATAAGTCTGTATTCAATATGGCGCCAAAAGAGTAAGAAGTGAAAGAGTTTCTCAGATTAATTCTCCAAAACGTTCAAGAAGGAAGTGAACATTTTTCTTTATTGGTTTAGAGAAGTGGCTCAGGCTTCTATTATTTCCTGCTTACTCCCATTTTGCTTCCTGCAGGATACCTCACCCCTGTTCAAAGTTACTGGTTTTGTATTGCTGAAATGCATATTAAAGATTAACAGTTCCATTTCTTTCAAGATTGGAAAGCATTTAGATATTGCATTGTTTTCCAAAAAAATGCTTGATGCATGCACCTCTACGATAATATCAAACTTTTATGTTTCATACAAAGCTAATTTCCTCAAAATCAAAATATTAAGAAGCAGCAACACTTAATTTTGCAACCTACAAATGGTCACTTAAAATGTGTGGTAGCATTCTTTGTAAAAATGAAACAGAAAAGATTACACATCCCTTACAATAAAATCAATAAAACAATAGGGGGGAATACAAAGCAGAGAATAGTCATGTATGTTGTTCTTAAAGCCTGGTGGGATATGTTAGCTGCAGGTTCCTTATATGTGTGCCTCTGCCTTTGCATCATCACCCCTAAAATATTTCACAAAAGCTAGTATTGGGGGAAAATTATATGCATCCTAATTAACATTCCAGTGTATGCCATTTATCATTTAAAAACATAAAAGAAAATTGCCATCATGAAACCACATGGTTCCTCTCAAAATAATGAGGTTGACAAGACATCAGCATAATAGATCGTTGCTATACTGAAATAACACAGCATTTCAGAATTGGCTACTGATCAGTGCTAGGGGTTGACTGTAATGAGTGAATGTTCCATTACTCCTGGATCTGTAATGTTTCCGGCTGCAGAGTTTTAATATAAAAAAAACCCCACATTAGCTACAGTTACTTTACATGGTTTATTTAACAAGGCATTCAACTCCTGGGCATCAAACAAGCCACACCTTACTGAATTCAAAAATGAACCAAATATATTAGCAACCCAAAATGGTATAAGGGAAACTACTGAATGGCATTCAAAAACATTGAAATCTCAGAATAATCTGAAGCAGACAAACAAAAAAACAAAAAACTGACCTGTTCAAATGGGTGGGTTTTTTTCCAGTCCATACACTTTTCCTGATAATTATGCACCAACATAGGCTGTCATTTTGTAAGTGTGTGATGTGTTATCTGCCTTCCTAGTTCCAGCGGAATCTTCTTAAAATTTCCCCAGCCCTGTCTTTTATTGCCTGTACCATATGCTTTATTGTTCAGCGACAAGAGCTACACTCTGCACAAAGACTCATTACCTACTGCTTGCTTAGCAGCTTCAGTGTCTCTCTGACGCTGCCTATGTGATCACATGGGAGTTTTGTCTGATAAAACCGGGCATACTACTGATTTCACTGTCTATGGATATTTTTATCAGCTTAAGGTCTACTATGAAGAAAGAACAACAAATGATAAAGCTGCTTTAAGTCATTAACGGAATACAAATTATGGAAATCCCTTCACAACCCCTTTCCATGCCCATTACAAATCCCTTCGCAACCTTCTTTACAAAACATGGATTCATTAGAGATTTGAAATTATGATTAATACTTGCTTTGTGAGGACTAATGACAGTATCACAGTAAACTATCTCTATGCAGGATTTAATGTCAAATTCATATTGATATTTGTGAAAAGGAAGCAGCAATATGATTGGCATCCTGCCAATAAACCTATTAATACTTTTAAGTTGCTAATATTGTATGAAAACTATGATTGAAATTCTCAGGATCCTTACTCAGAAGTAATCAGTGGGGCTTACTTCCAAGTAAACATAATTAGGAAGAAAGACATTAAAGAAAGCCTTGTTTTGCTCTGAAAGCTTACAGTTGCAGATTTCCACACACACCCCTCTTTTTTTTACTATTTTAATACTCTGAAACCAAGAAAAAAAAATCAACTAATTTAATACCCTTGGATTAAATTACCTATCCGACATAGTTTAACACAAGATGCAGATATAGATATTCAGAGTTTAAGACTGTAAATTCAGACTTAAAGATTTCTAAATGGCAGAAATCTTCCATTCCCTTCTGTTGATTCATTACCTTGGTATTTGATAAAATGGCATTTCTTTGGAGGACAATAACTGGCAAAACTTGCTCAAAAGAATCACAAATAATTGAGTACCTCTGGAAATGTGTCATCTCCAGGAAGAAAGGAAAGTTAATTTTACTTTAGAAAATTTGAGATCCCCACACATTGTTTTAATTAGAATAGCTATGTATCTGTCTTTTGCTGTGAAAACCAGTTCCGCCTAAATAATGAATTGTTTTCACTGCTTACCGCAAAATTGTATTTATTCATTTTATCCATTTATGATAAAATAGTCATTGCTAAAATTACATTTCAGCTTTGAACGTAGATAAATGACAAATGGCAATGTCATTTACTCATTAACATTCTTCAAATGGCAAAAAATACCTACTTGTTATCCTTTTCAATGGTTCACTCATTAGCATAAGTAATTGACAGCTTGTTGCTCATTAAGGGTATGACCAATCATTGCAAATGGAGTCAGTAAAAACAACGTTACTAACCTTGCTGGATTCAGGATTGGCTTCTAACAAAGACCACATGATAGAAGTCCCTTTCTAAAGTCCATAGCACCTCTCCATCTTAGTATGTGTGTATATATATGTGTGTGTGTGTGGATGAAAATGTTTTATAATGGGCTTTCTAATAATTATACAGTATGAAACATCTAACTGTAATCTGATGAAGGGAAAGATAATATTATCTAAGGTGTTCCATAGCTTTTCAGATGAGACAAGCAGGTTATTCTGTCACTGAATTGTCTCTAGATTTCAGTTCTAATTAGCATTTCTTTTATATCCATAACATCACAGGTAATAATCAATTTAAGTTCTACCATTTTGGTGAAAACACATCATAATGCACAGATTGAACAGATGGTTCATGGTGAGAATCTGTAGGGGCAAAGATGATAGCCTTATATGTTAATAAGGGAAAACGAAGATCAATTAGGCACCTTATTCATTAAGAGGTGGTTTCTTGTTTGTTTTTTTACTTAACAGAAAGGCTTTTTTTCCATTTATGATGCCATAGAATACCAAGGATAGAAATAAACAAAAAATGGTAGCCATTTTGCTGTAGCAATCTGAAACAGAAAAAAACCCCAAATGCTTAGCAAATGGTGGAAGATAAAATAAATGAGAATAAAAAGTTAATGTGCCATTACTACACACTGCAGGAAGAAATAAATGGTATGACTGATTGATTGATTGATTGATTGAATGATTGACAGACTGATAGATGGATAGACAGGAAGCTAGGGCATGTTAAAAATATATATTAAAATATGAAAGGTTAAGCAAGCTATAGTAATGAAGTCTGCTCCTATACAGACAAACAGTAACTTATATTAAACAATCAATTCTTGGCTTGCAAAATTTTAGCTTTTATTTCTGAAATCTAGTTTTTCTCCAGCTACATCCAAAACGTTAGGAAGTCAGATTCATGCAGAAAGTTTATACCAGTAGTTAAACTGGAGCTAGTCTCAGAAATTTAACTGGGAAAGGAGAAAGCACCTCCTTTTGTATATAATGAGATTTGGTAACTCACACACTTTCTAAGCATGCCAACAAAAGCATAAACAAACATGAACACCAGAGTAACCCATTCTACATTATGGACTTCCCAAAATGGTTTTGACAAAGCCCTATTCAGATGTTCCTCAATCATTTTCAGTTGCGCAAGGAAGGACGGAGGAGAGTGATGGTTTGCTTGCTGCCTCCTCAGCCTCCGTTGCGTTCCTGATTCAGAATCCTGGTTGTGCTGGGTTCCAAATCACACATGGGGCATCCACAAATAGAGCCAGCTCCTCACTACAGGCATTCGTCACCCAATGAACGCAGGGCATAAGAAGAGACCTGCTGGATCAGGCCCATCTAAGGCAGCATCCTGTTCTCAGTGGCCAACAGGATGCCCATGGGATGTCTGCAAGTGGGAACGCAACAGCATTCTCACCTACTTGTGATTCCCAGAAATCACGACACAGAGGCATACTACCCCCAACAGTGGATAGACAATGTAGCCATCATGGCTATTAGCATTTGATAGCCTCGTCCTCCATGGCTGGGCCAACAGAGGGTTGCCCTGTGCATAGTGTATCACCCTGGGATTGCTTTCCAATGAAATTCGGGCTGAAACTATTTAAATAAACAAGAAGGAAAATGCTTGAGCGGGAATACTTGAAAAGGACTTTAGTCTCTCACCAAAGGTTTCTGGGGGAACCTAGCAGTCATGTGATAGGTAGTCAGATAAATCATTGGTCTAAAAACAAGATGTTAAGAGTAAGAGTTGTTAGGAGTAAGAGCTGCTTCACAATGGAAGGGATGGCAGGTAGGCATTGTGGTTCCTTAAAGGTATGTTTTCAGCCAGGTACTATTTAACATCGATAAACGACCTGGAGTCAGGGATGAGCAGAAAGTAGCCAAGTTTGCATATAAAACTACCGTAAGTAATTCATAAGCAGCAATAGCTCCAGCAGCCTGGGATAATCTCCAAATGGATCTATCCAAACTGGGCAAATGGGAAACAAAATGAACGAACGCCCGTGTAAGTAAGTGTAAACGTATGCACATTGGTGCAAAGCACCAAACCCAATTTTGCATATGCACTGATAATATATGGCATGGCTGTGATCAGTGCTATTTTTCTAGAAAAAGAAGTACTGCAGCTCACCACGAACTTCTCCCTTGTTCTCTTAGAATGGCAATGGCGCCCATTTGAGAGGTGCTGAATCTGGGGGGGAAAAGTCCTAGCTTTGACTCTCAAGAAAGTCATTCTGGGATTGTGGTGGATAGCCCAATGACAACAACTCAGTGTGCAGCCACAGAATAAGGGAAAGCTATGGAACCTTTGGCCCTCCAGGTGTTACCAAACTCCAGTTCCCATCAGCTCCAGCAAACATGGCTCACTGACCAGAGATAATAGGAGCTGTAGTTTAGCAACATCTAAAGGGCTAAAGGTTCCAATCCCTGCTATAGAGTTTGAGGGGTTTATTTGTTCAGAAAAAAGACAAAGGGGCAAGTTAGAGGTTAGAGTTGTGAGTGGTGTAGATAAAGTGAGAAAAGAGAGGTTTTTTCCTCCCCCATAATATGGGGATTTGAGGTTGCTCAATGAAATGGATTGGTAGTAGATTCAGGACTGGCAAAAACAAAGGCGCGCTTCTTAAGAGTCAATAATTAATTTATGGCATTCATTGCTAGTAGATGTGGTGATGACCATTGGTCTAAAAGGGTAGGTGTATCAATGGCTATTAGTTACGACAGCTAAATGGAACATTCAGATGCAGGCTGCCTCTGAATATCAGCTGGTCGGGAGCAGGAGGACAAACAACAGGAGATATTTCTTGTCTTTATGCCCTACTTAGGCATAAAAGTATTCCTGGAGGTATCTGGCTGGCCAGTTCGTAACAGGATGCTGGGTTGAACGGATCACTTTGTGATCTAGAAGAGCTTCTCTTCTTAAGGTGGCCATGGACACAACAAACTTAAAGAGGGACCTCACACATGCCTTGCCATTTTATAGTAACAAGTCCCAAGAGTACTTTTCTCCCAGATATTTCCCCCCACCACCACCACTCTTGTATCTAGTTCTACAAAAGGGGAACCATCTTTCTAAAACAAAAGATTCATCAAATGGGAAGCGAAAGTGAGTTCTGACACTGGTTACATCATAAGCAATATATAATAAGCAAATCTCAGAATATTCATGTAACCCCTTTCTACTGGTAAATCACAGTCACAATGAATGTGAATATCACTTCTTTTTCAGGCACAAAATATTGCACAGGGAATGCTTGTGAAGTGCAATATTATTGCCATAAAAATACGACTTTGAGACCACACACAACAAATGCGAAACTAAAGACACATTTATTGTGACAAAAACTGGCAAGTCCCTTCCTACACATCTTTCTCAAACAGTGTCCCTTCCACTTACCATTTATTTAATTGGATGTGAAAAGCATAGGACCATGCGAAGGTACCTTATGCCAAATCAGACTATTGGTCCATCTAAATGTAAAGGACCCCTGACAGTTAAGTCCAGTCACGAACGACTCTGGGGTTGTGGCACTCATCTCGCTTTACTGGCCGAGGGAGCCAGTGTTTGTCCGCATAAAGTTTTTCCGGGTCATGTGGCCAGCATAACTGGCGAAACCAGAGCAGCGCATGGAAATGCCGTTTACTGTCCCGCCAGAGCGGTACCTATTTATTTACTTGCACTTTGACATGCTTTCCAACTGCTAGGTTGGCAAGAGCTGGGACCGAACAACGGGAGCTCACCCCATTGCTGGGATTCGAACCACCGACCTTGTGATCAGCAAGCCCTAGGCTCTGTGGTTTAACCCACAGCACCATCTGCATCCCATTGGTCCATCTAGCTCAGTGCTATTTACACTTACAGGCAGTGGTTTGCCAGGGTTTGGAAACCATACTTGTAAATGCCAGAGATTGAACCTGGAATCTTCCAGATGCAAAGCAGATGTTCCATCACTGCACTATAGCCCTTTGCCTAGTTGCACACATACGTGCGCGCACACGCACACTCTATATTGAAAATAGTGGTAAATGCTGCCTGTCAGGAGAGGCAGTTCTATGCACTGTTTTTATTGAGTCACAGCGGATTCATTGTTTTAGCTATGTCACTACTGCACAAAATAATTAGGGCATAATGCCCCCATCTGCTGCATACCATATTTCATCTTGGCACATCAGCCCTTTACGGAAGCGTTGCTACATTCTTCTATTGTACCAAAGCCGCTGCAAAGGGTAACAGTTAAGGGACTCGTTTGTGCATTGTCATGATGCGCAAGTGATAAGGAACCTCAACAGGACCTCAGGAGGAGCCAATTTCTTTGATAAGAAGGGAAATGGCAAAAGGTTCTAGAATGTATCAGTTTACAGGATTAAAACAAAGAAAGCAAGTCGTTTGTCAAATTCAGCAAGATGTCCACATATTTCTCTGCAGCACGGTGCTCCTGTTTGCTGGAGCTCTCTCTTTCCTCCTCCATGACACTATTTCTTAAATGTGTAATAAGGCCCTTCCTAAGGAAACGTAGCAAATTTCTATGGAAGAAACGAGCTCCCCACCAACTGTTATGCAAGCAGTGTTTTATGAACAAGGCAGAGTGCCAACCTGTCCTACTCTTTACAATTGGTTCAATGAGGACAACAATATACTACTTCCGCTTATTCAGCTGAGCAACTGGGCTTGGAGACAAAGCAACTCATTTGTTTTTCAACAGTTTTTTGCTACTCAGTCGCCTTCCCAATGGAGATGCCTAAATGTTTACTTCCCCCCAAATACATAAAGAGTTAGCGCTCCCTCCTAATTGTATATCCTGCATTTGAGATAGCTTCAGGATCCAGCAATTTCCCCCCTACCTGGACTTAACATACTGTTATGCTCTGCCATATAACCATGTGCATGGCACATTGTGGCCAAGCTGTCTTTGATGAAACTTTTAGATCCCAGTCAAAAGATAATCCTGCCTGCTGCAATTTACACACAGCTACTCAGGTAAGCCAAGTACTATTAGCTTTAACAAAACTAATACCCTGCTAGAAGAGTGCAGTTGAATTTGTACCTGAAAATCCTAGGTATCATTAAACTTTCTTTGTATTCTTTACCACAGATGCCATGCTAAAGAACACTAGAGTGCTGAAGTCTATCTATGCTTTTTGAAAACTTGTGCAGTGACAGAATTAAAATAGTATCATTGTTTATGACTTGACACTGATTTACCATTAAGGGAATTTCAGTATATTAAGCACTTTCAATTTATCTAATTTTTAAATTAAAAACATACCCCTGGATCTAGAGCTCCATGTGTGCCCATGTGTGTACAGATAGAGCTTCACCATGAATGGGTTTTCCAATCCATGTGAGAGATTGCTAGTTCAGAGTGACAATTCACAACACAAAAACCAAACGCAATAAATGTCTTTAAGGCTGCTATTTTCAGATCATTTATTCGGGAATTGCCCCATTGAAAGACTTAAGTGGTTTGAGGGTTGCAGTACAATTATTTATTATTATTTTACTCAGAGCACTTTTCTGTTTCTCGCTTTGACACAAAAAGGAAGGTTTCTTGAAGAAAGAAAATCAAAGTTCCTTTGCCTCTTATCTGGGAGGGTGAGGGAGGAAGCATACAGTGAGAAATGCCAAGGTAATAAAAATAAGATGTTACCAATTCCATTCACAGTTTCACTCAATAAAGCAAGTTAGGCCAACAACACATTCTCAGACTCCTGTACCCAGTAGGAGACTTAAGCAGTGCCATTATTCCTAGCACCAGGAGTTGTACTATATCCTTTGTCAACATTTCATCAACACATTCTCTCTTTTGGACACTTGCAGTGTGATAGGAAACGGGAAACTTATGTAAGATTTGTAAATGTCTACGGGTTCCTCCTACACATACACAACAAAACTGCTCTTTTATCAGCATCAGAGTTGACAACAGATGTACGCCTAGAGCAAATTTGGGGAGGTGGCGATATTTCCTGAGGTGAAACATCTGAGGAGTTTCAAGGGGAGGAAGAAAAAAAAGAGTTTCAGAACATGAACATTTCTTCAGTGGGTTCCTGCACATCTCAAATATTTGTTTGGGTTTCTGTTGAGAGATTATTACACAGACAAGGAATTGGTTTTAGAGCTATGTACTAAAGACAGCACCCATAATGAAAATGAAACAACAATTTACTTTTAATTATACTCTGAATTCCAAATATTTACTGAGTGGTTGTGGGGAGGGGGGTATATGTGTGTGTTCGATAATGTTGTAAGGAAACATGTTACCTATTGATATATGTTACAAGTTGAGGTGGGAAACCCGTGGCTCCCTAGTTGTTATTGTTGTTGGAGTACAGCTCCCATCATTCTTGACCAGTGGCCAGGCCAGCCAGGGATGATGGAAGTTGGAGTCCAGCAACATATGGAGAGCCATGGGATTCCCATCCTTGGTTCTGGGCAAAATGAATCACAGGCTTTTTTCTTTTCCTTTCTACATCAACTGTAGTTAAAATCTACTCTTTTAGGTGTGGTTTCAGATCCTATTATACTAGAAACAAATGAATAGTACCATTACATCTCTGCCTGCCAGCTTTTCTCCCACATAGCTAGCTATAAAGCTGTTGTTCAAAGCTGAAAAGAACATACTATGCTCTCAGAAGTACTGTGTTTAACTCACAAATGTACATAATACCCTCTCAGATGCTTAGCTGAACTACATTTTCCTTCAATAATATTATCCATGTTTCACTTGCCCACATCAATCTATACATGCTCTTATTTAGTACATTGCTTGTGTGCCCTCATCACAAATGAATGATTGTAAATTGTTGTGGGTGACGCCTTGGGCCCCATGACCATTTGATAACTCCTAAGACACGGGTAGGCAAACTAAGGCCCAGGGCCGGATGCGGCCCAATCGCCTTCTCAATCCGGCCTGCGGGCGGTCCAGGAATCAGCATGTTTTTACACGAGAAGAATGTGTTCTTTTATTTAAAATGCATCTCTGGGTTATTTGTGGGGCATAGGAATTCATTCATTATTATTTTTTCAAAATATAGTCTGGCCCCCCACATGGTCTGAGGGACAGTGGACTGGCCCATGACTGAAAAAGGTTGCTGACTCCTGTCCTAAGAGTTGCAAAATTTTATATACTGATCCCAAGAAATGCTTTGGGAAGTGTGGCAATATCCTTCTTTTATTCATCCTTCCCATCAAGCTAATTCTCACGTTGCAGTCTGGAACATGGGGGGACACAATGTTCCCCTTCAACTTCTGATCGATACTTAGGTCCTGCTGGCATTCAATAAGAGACTATGTGCTTTTGATTTATTCCTTTCTCCTTCTCCCCACTGCCCATTTTTCAACACACTCATGATCTAACTCCATGCTGGACAGGAGATCTCTAATCCGCTCTCCTGATGTTTAGAGCTGGGCTGGGGAACATGTGGCCATTCAGATGTTGTTGGACTACAATTCCCAGGCACCCTTGAACATTGGTCTTCCTGCCTGCAGCTGATGGGGGTTGGAAGACAATGCAGAGCTAGAAGACCAATGGTCTGACTCAGTGTAAGCCAGTTCCCTATGTTCCTAGGTAGGCTCCCCGCACTATTTAGAGCTTTGCATGACTTGGGTTCTAAATGGCATGTAGAGCCCACATGCCCAAATCAGGCTCCTTGCTGTACACCTTCACCCTCCAATGCACGGGTGACAGTGGGACTAAGCCACTAGGGGTATACTCAGCCCTCATCTCCCTCACACATGTTCAGCACTGAACTTTTAAACAAAACTTCCGCTTTCCTAATGCCTCATGCTACTGATATTTATGAGAAGAGTAAAATTGTGAGTCTGAGATATGCTTGAGCTCTGCAGCAATGAGAATATGCCAGAGCTTGCTCCTGTCCTTGTCAAATCCCTCTGGAAAGGGATCCTTTATTAATGAAGCCGAGAGAGATTTTTCTATTGACCTTAACCAAGCTGTTGAGCAAGAATGGAAATTGCATCTGGCAGAAAATGTATGTACATTATACAACAGCTCCGATCATGTGCCAGTCACAAATACCTTATGGTTTTAAATGTATTTTATGTTTCCAATAAAAAGAGGAAGAATGCACAAGGGAGATGGAAGCAACTATACTAACAAAAGATAAATTTTAAAATGTGTTACATCCATAATACTTTATATTTTATTTATAGGAGAGTTACCTATTTGCTTAGGGTAGAGCTTTTGGTACAGCCTAAGATCTTGGCTCAGGGAACAGCAAAAGGAACTTTTGTACACAGAGTGGGAGTCACTTATTTGTTCTGTCTGCACACACTTCTTTTTATTTACTTACTATTTATTTCAATATTGCATATACCTCTTAACCCCGTGGTCTCTACGCAGTGCATAGTGAGGTTACAAAAGATACAACACAGATAAAATCAGCTAAAATGAATAATAAAACCAAAGCGCTAACTTTAAATGGCAGCTGAAATAAAAAGGTCTTTAACAAGTGCCAGAAGTTCACCAGGAAGGCCACATGTTGAATCTTAGCTGGGAGGGAGTTCTATAAAATTGGGCCCATAATACTAAATATACAACTGCTTGTGGGTGTGAGCTGTGTGTCCAAGCCATGGGGGATCCCAAGACCTCAGTGATTTAGCAGAAATGTAAGGAATCAGGTGATCCCCTAAGATTTCCTGCACCCAAGTTGCTAAGGGCCTGGTAAATTAATAAAAATATATTGAATTTGTCCTGGTGGCTTATAGGCAGCCAGTACAAGTCTTCTAGCATCAGAGTTATAGTAGGGTGGTAGTCTGTTTCCACCAATCGTCCAAGTGTGGCATTTTGAACCAGTCTCAGCTTCCAGACCAAACTCATCGCAGTAAAAAAGACTTGAAGTTACCAATGAAGTTAAGACAGTTGAACAAGCTTCCTCAGGAGTTGGTGGGCTCTCTTCACTGGAGGTTTCTGAGCACAGGTTGGATGGCCATCTGTCATGGATGATTTAGTTGAGATTCCTGCATTGCAGAGCATTGGACTAGATAACCCTTGAGGTTCCTTCCAATTCTATGATTCTATGAATGCATGAATCACTGTGGCCAGGCTACCCCCGTCCAAGAATGGCTGCAGTTGGTGTACCAGCCATAGTTGGTAAAAGGCACTCCTAAGCCACTGAAACTATCTGAGCCTCCAGTGACAAAGATGATCCAGGACCAACCTTAAACTATGGACTTCTTCTTTCAGAGGGAGTCCAACCCCATCCAGAACAGGCAGTTTCGCCCATCTCCCAGATATGGGAACATCCATCAACAGTGCCACCATTTTTTCCAGGGTTCAAACTCAGTATATTGGCTCTCATCCAGTCCACTATGGCACCCAGACAATGATCCAAAGAATACATAGCCTCTTCTGACTCAGACGTTATTGTGAAAACAAACTCTAGAGGGACAGGGGAATCACAGAGGCACAGTGGGCTGCAGCTACAGGGAAATTGAAGGTTCTCCCTCTCTGCACAACTTGAAATGCTTATCACTTACTCAGTGGGTCTTTTGATCCTTGCCAATGTATAGTAACAAAAAAACTGCAGGCTTCTTGCTGCCATGCTAAGTAGGCACTGACATCTGGAATTCTTTTAGGTAGAGACAACAAAATTTAGAGCAAACTTCCCATCTCTTATGCTCAGGAACCATTGCCTACCCTACTGAGCTAATGAAGATGGAAACCAAGAAGCATTTATGGCAGTGAATCGCCTTAACACAAATAATACTTTTTATAATAACAACATGATAATACTTTGTACGCATTATGGGAGCTGGAAAAGTTTTAAAACTGTTCCAAGTGTTCACATCCTTTCCCACAGGTAATCCTCTATAATGCTGTAGGAATTATTCTTTGTTCTACGGGAAAGGGTAATGGAGGCTACCTGTCAAATCCTGCCGTTATTTCGCTGCACAATGCAAGCCTTCTCTTAGCTGTCCAGACACCTATCAACCCTCTGTATGTGCTTCTCCATACACTGAATACCAGCCTCCAGGAAAAGAATGAAAGCAGAACCTATTCTGACCTTTCCTGCCAGCTGGGGTCGACCTTTCCGACCTCATTAGAGGGCTGAGTACGGAAGCCTAAATAAAGAGTTGTTGATACACTTGAGGGTGAATTAGAAGAGGCAGGAATTTGTCCGGCTAAGGAGCAACTATACATTTTTCCAAGAGCACTGAGTTACTGTGCATTTTCTTTCTTTTTGCTTTTTTGCTTTTATTTATTTTCTATATACATGTTACATACATGCCTAAAAAAATAGTTAAACAAAAAAAAACAGATTACCAAATATCACAAAAAATAGACTTCCGGTCGGTGCCAGCGCTTAATGGCGGTCCTAGCTCCGAGCTCCGGAGAAGGACTGCTTCGCAAGTTCGGGTCTTACCCGCTACGGCAAGCGGGGGACCCCTAAAATCCCAGGCGCTGAAGCCTGAGAACAAGGAGACTCGGTGGGCACCTTTGCGCCCCCCGGTACCGTGAAAGAGCCTTTTTAAAGGCTACGGATCGACATCGGGAGTGAGCGCGGTGCTGAGAGTCGCTACCCAGCCTGCGAAGTGAAGCCGCGTCGCCATAAGCGGAGAGCGCCGATTCCTTCCTGAAAAGAAAATCTGGACTGAATCCCCGTGAGTAAGAGCTGAAATATAATCGGGACTTTTCAAATTTTAAAAATTGGGCTAAAAACGGGGGAGATCTAAACAAAGGAAGTCTGCCTCCCCCCGACTGCATGAAAGTGAAAGCAACGGAGCTCTAAACCTGCATCCGTTTAAACCAGCTCTTTGATCAGCTTAACCGGACATTCCGACCCTTTGATCTCCCCTCTAGCTAGCAGGGCAGAGGGGAGGTGAATTTGAGCAATAACTGCAAGATTTGTTGGAAGTAAAAAACCTCTGCTGTCTCACTTATTTGAAAGCATGAAACGGTCTGCCTTCTTAGTACACTGAACTGACTTTTTCCTGTGAAGTGATACTCTGATACAAAGTTTCCACAGTGCCTGGCTACTGTACAATACAACAAGAAGTAGCATAAATAGGGCAACTGTGGCAATTTGAAGCAACAAGCTTTTAGACTTTTGACTGGGTTAATCTCCCTTTTTATATTTTGGACATTTGGGACAGTCTCCTTTGTCTCTATACTTGGAAACTTTGCTCTATGGCCATTTTGATTTGCTCCCTCTAGAGGACAAAGTGAAGCCCGGCACGGCCTAAGACAGTGGAATTTTCCAAGGGAGAATAAATCCCGTGGGAACTGACCTTGACATGAGTGGCACACAAGAAGAGATAGTCACAAGGGCCAAGACCAAGCAACAACAACAACAACAGCTGCAACAGTTACAGGCAAAGAAAAGAGGCTCAATTTCAGGCGCAACAGTTGGATCAACAGGAACAACAGCATCAACAGGACAAGACAAAGGAGCAGCCGTCTCTATGGAAGCTGTGACAGATGCCTTGCTTAAGATAAACCAAACTCTGGAGTCTCTGACAAAACAGACTTCAGAGAATACACTAAAATTAGCAGAAATTTCAGCAAGATTAAACCAGAATACAGAATCTATAAATAAATTGGTGGAGGAAAACGCCACTACGCGTCAAATTGCGGAAGACGCCAAAGCTACTGCGGGAGAGACACAGGAGAAATTAGAGCCGATCGCCAAGAAGGTTTATGAGCATGATGCAACCTTGGCCTTGTGGGAGCTACAGAGGAAAGAGAGAAATTTAAAAATAAGATTGATCCCGGAGAATGAAGGAGACAACCTTGTGGAATACTTGACACAGGAGTTTGTGGATTGTTGGGAACTCCAGGAAGACGAATTCAAAATTACGACTGCCTTTAGATTGGGTAAGAAGCAAAACAGAAAGACTCCGAGAGACTGCTTGATTACACTCAGATCCAAGGAGGAAAGAGACAAAATATTGGGACTACACTTTGAAAAGGCCTTGCAGATTGGAAACTCAGCTGCACAGATCTTTAAAGACATCCCAAAATATTTTCTGGACTTAAGAAACTTCTACAAGGACTTAGCCCTTTTATTAAAGAAAAACGCTATTCGTTTCAGGTGGGAATTCCCACAAGGGCTGTCATTTGACTTTAAGGGAAACAAGGTGAAAATAAAGACAATTCAAGATAAAGACAAATTTTTGGCAAGATACCAGGAGGACTTACAGAAGGGGACTGTTGACGTACTTGCAGAACAGAGGAGAGCATTGGATATCTTGAATCTCTCGTTTGGACAAAAACCACTACCATCAGAAGAAGAGCAACAACTTGGAGCTGTTGGAGGAGCCTTAGAAAAATAACAAGATGGCTCTGCAATTCCTCAGTTGGAATTGTAATGGGCTCAATGGGCCTTTGAAGAGAAGACAAGTATTTCATATATTGAATAGAGAACAATTGGACTTGATATGCTTACAAGAAACTCACATAACCAGAGCCCACAGGAGATTACTTTCAAATAAAAGGCTAGGACAAGAATTTATTTCATCAGACAAGGTTAAGAAGAGAGGAGTTGTAATATATGTGAAGGAGAAATGGGCTCCAAAAATGATATTCAAAGATGAACAAGGGAGATATCTGGCTGTGGAGATACAAGTACAAGGAGAAAAATTCTTAGTTGTTGGAATTTATGCACCAAATGAAGGCAAATCCGACTTCTTTAAGAGACTTCATGAAACTTTGATGGACTATCTGGACTACAATATGATAATTATGGGAGACATGAATGGCGTGGTCTCCACTAATATGGACAAGGCACAAAGACTTACAGTCACCAAGGAAGGGAGACTCCCTAAGACTTTTTTCGAAATGACTGAAAATATGGACTTGATAGATATCTGGAGAACAAGGAACCCTCTGGAGAGAGAGGGAACCTTTTTCTCCCAAGCAATGATGACCTGGACCAGAATCGATCAAATCTGGGTTACTAGTGGAATGGCTCCGAAGATCAAGAAAGTGGAAATCTGCCCAAAAACTTGCTCCGACCATAACGCCGTGAAGATGGAGATGAAACTCACAATAACTGGTCAATTTAGATGGAGAATGAATGACACCCTCTTTCGAGATAAGGAGATTCTCACGAAGGCCCAAAAGACCCTAAAAGACTATTTTGAAATAAATTTGAGGACCGACGTGGAGAAAAGAGTGATCTGGGACGCAAGTAAAGCGGTGATGAGAGGATTTTTGATTCAACAAAACTCAATAAAGAGGAAAAAACAAAATGAGAAAAAAGAGAAGATTCTGGAAATGATAAAGGAAGGAGAGAGGAAATTAAGAACAAAACCAAAGTCTCAGGACATTTTAAGAGAGATTAAATTATACCAAACACAATATATGGAATTGATGAACCAAGAGATTGAATGGAAGATAAGGCAAATGAAGCAAAAGACTTTTGAATCAGCAAATAGATGTGGCAAACTTTTGGCATGGCAATTGAAGAAAAGGCAGAAACTAAATACAGTTACAAGCCTAGAGGTGGATGGAAAGAACATATCCAAACCCAATGAAATTAGAAATTGCTTTTTAAGCTATTTTAAAAAACTTTATACCCAAGGCCCGCAAAATGAAGAAGATATAGACAAATTCCTCGGAAAATATGGACTACAAAACATCTCTCATCAAAGTAAGATGGACTTGAACCAGAGAATCTCAGAACAAGAGATAGAGGCTGCCATTCAGAATATGCAACTGGGCAAATCTCCAGGACCAGATGGACTGACTTCCAGATACTACAAATCGCTGAAGGAATGGTTGACTCAACCATTAAGAGAAGTTTGTAACGAGATCCTTGAGGGAAAAAAGGCACCTGAATCGTGGAAAGAGGCATATATTTCACTCATACCAAAGTCAGAGACTGAAAAGACCCAACTCAAGAACTACCGCCCAATATCCCTGCTTAATGTGGATTACAAAATTTTTGCAGACATTTTGGCAAAAAGATTTAAAAGAGTTTTGATGGAGAAGATCCATAAAGACCAAGCAGGCTTTCTCCCTAAAAGACACCTAGCAGATAATGTAAGGAATGTAATAGATATTTTGGAGAAGTTAGAGGTGAATATAAACACCAAGGCAGTATTGATCTTTGTGGATGCGGAGAAGGCCTTTGATAATATCTCTTGGAGTTTTATGAGGAAGAATCTTCATGGGATGGGGGTAGGTCAGGGCTTTGAGAATGGTATGGCTGCAATATACTCTGAACAAAAAGCCAAACTGATTGTAAACAATGTTGTGACTGAGGAACTTAAGATAGAAAAAGGAACACGACAGGGGTGCCCGATTTCCCCATTACTTTTTATTTCAGTTCTGGAGGTGTTGCTGAATATGATAAGAAATGACCAGCAGGTCAAAGGTGTGCAGGTCGGAGCTAAACATTATAAGTTAAGAGCGTTCGCAGATGACCTAGTATTGACTTTGCAAGAGCCAAACACTAGTACGAAAAGGGTTTTAGAAATAATACAACAGTTTGGCCAGGTAGCTGGATTTAAGTTGAACAAGCAAAAAACCAAAGTTTTAGGGAAAAACCTAACAGATATGGAAAAGGAGAAATTTCAAGAGGAAACAGGTTTGACTGTGGTCAAGAAGGTAAAATACCTAGGGGTTTATTTAACATCTAAAAATCAGAATTTGTATAAGGACAACTATGAAAAATGCTGGTCAGAAATCAAGAAAGACTTAGAAATATGGTCAAATTTGAAACTGTCAATGTTAGGCCGAATTGCAGTAATTAAAATGAATGTATTGCCTAGAATGTTATTTTTGTTTCAGACCTTGCAGATTATTGATAAGATGGAATGTTTTAAGAGGTGGCACAAAGATATCTCGAAATTTGTCTGGCAGGGCAAAAAGCCCCGAATTAAATTTAAAATATTGACAGATGTTAAGGAAAGAGGGGGTTTTGCCCTGCCGGACCTAAAATTGTACTATGAGGCAGCAGCTTTTTGCTGGCTCAAAGAATGGATGCTCCTCGAGAACACGGACATCTTGGATCTGGAAGGTTTCAATAACACTTTTGGTTGGCATGCATATCTTTGGTATGGTAAAGTTAACAGTGCCTTTAAAAATCACATTGTCAGAAAAGCATTGTTTAATGTTTGGATAAGATATAAAGATTTATTGGAAAACAAAACCCCTAGATGGGTGTCGCCAGTGGAGGCTAAAGCAGTGAAGAAACTCAATATGGAGGTCGGATGGCCGAAGTATTGGGAAATTTTAGAACAGGATGGAGATAAGTTCAAACTACAAAGTCAGGAGAAATTGAAGCATAAAGTAGAAAATTGGTTCCAATACCGCCAAATAATGGAATTTTTTAAACAGGACAGGAAAGTCGGTTTCCAGGTGGAAAAATCAAAATTAGAAACTGAACTGTTAGAACCCAACACTAAGAATTTATCTAGAATGTACAACTTGTTGTTGAAATGGAACACACAGGATGAAACAGTTAAATCGGCAATGATTAAGTGGGCTCAGGATGTTGGACACAATATTATGTCAGCTGACTGGGAATGGTTATGGAACACCGGTATAAAATTTACGGCATGTAATGCCTTAAAGGAAAATATTATGAAAATGGTATACAGGTGGTACATGACCCCAGTCAAGCTGGCAAAAATCTATCATTTGCCCGATAACAAATGTTGGAAGTGTAAAGAGACTGAAGGTACCTTTTATCACCTTTGGTGGACATGCCCGAAGATTAAGGCCTTCTGGGAAACGATCTATAATGAAATGAAAAAGGTACTTAAATGTACCTTTCCTAAAAAACCAGAGGCCTTTCTCTTGGGCATTGTCGGCCAACTGGTGACAAAGAAAGATAGAGCTTTTTTCATGTATGCCACAACAGCAGCAAGAATACTCATCGCAAAGTATTGGAAGACACAAGATTTACCCACTTTGGAAGAATGGCAGATGAAAGTGATGGACTATATGACACTGGCCGAGATGACAGGCAGAATCCGTGACCAACGAAAAGAGACGGTGGAAGAAGAATGGAGAAAATTTAAAAGCTACCTTAAGGACTACTATAAACTTAATGAATGCTAAAATGTCGTGGTTTTCAGAGACAAAGGGGTACAGGGATATAAGGTTAGACTATAAAAGAGGACTAAGATGATTGAGATTGGAAAGTAACAATTGGGAGTTGCTAGTTGAACTACGGACATTGGGATGCAGAGAGGGGGGGTATGGGGAAGTCCAAGAAAAGAGGTTTATGAAAATATGTTTGAAACTATACGTGTATGTTTGTCATTTTTAATGTTTGTTTGTTTTTCTTAAAAATGTTGCAAAACCAATAAAAATTTTATAAAAAAAAAAAAAAAAATATCACAAAAAATAATTAATAAGAAGAAAAATACAAATAAAATTATACATATAGCAGAAAACAAAAGAGGAAAAAAGAAAAAGAATTATAAAGATTAGCAAAATGTCAGAAGAAAACTAGAAAAAATTGACTTCCTTCGACCTCTGTACAGTCTATATGGTATCGTATCTTAGGTTGTCAGCAATCATTGCCAATCGGAAGGTTGGATCCAAATTATCTCTTTATGGAGAGATAATTTGTTTACCTGTGGAGTTTTTAGTCTAGACTAAGCCAATCATAATTTTGGGAACTGACATTCTTCATATAATTTGTAAATTATATGAGTTACTGTACATTTTCATCAGACAGCCCAAGAGATTATCATTTTCCTCTTCCATTTTCCATGCACAGAGAAACAAAAGACAAAAAGATGGAGACTACAATGCTCTTCATCCAGAGCAGACCCATTTACTTCAATGGGATTCCCTCAGAGTAAACAGGACATGGAACATACCTGAGATGCACATTAAAACCAGTGAAGGAATGGATAAGATCACAGGCCGCACTAAGTATGCTGGGTTGCGTGTGGGTCTTGGGCAGATTCAGACTTTCAACAGACATTTCGGCACAGTGTAAAAAGGTAAAGGTAAAGGACCCCTCACAGTTAAGTCCAGTCACGAATGACTCTGGGGTTGTGGCGCTCATCTCGCTTTACCGGCCGAGGGAACCGGCATACAGCTTCCAGGTCATGTGGCCAGCATGACTAAGCCACTTCTGGCGAACCAGAGCAGCGCACGGAAACACCGTTTACCTTCCTGCCGGAGCGGTACCTATTTATCTACTTGCACTTTGACGTGTTTTCGTACTGCTAGGTTGGCAGGAGCTGGGACCGAGCAACAGCTCACCCCGTCACGGGGATTTGAACCACCGACCTTCCGATTGGCAAGCCCAAGACTCAGTGTAAAACCAAGGCAATCAGGGACATCACACATTACAATTTTAGCAAAGCACCTATTTCCATATGGGCAAGTCCCATGTCATTCTGGCATCATGCAGAATGGGAGTGGTATAGAAGGTAGAAAAGGGAAGGGAAAGGAAGGCCCTTCAATAAATAAATTTGAGAAACCCTGCTTTTACTCAAAGTGGTATGCTAAATGGTTATTTGCATGAATAATGAGGGATCCACATAGGTCGGTTAAAGGCCAATTTATTCAACCTTCTAAATTAAGGTACCGTTAATTTGAATTTTTTTATTGCAATTTGGGTGGGGGGAATAAATAAATCATGAATCTTTGATCATGAGCCTTGGGGTTGTGTTTAAGTATAATAAATCCAGAAGGGAACACAAGAAACTGCCTTATACTGATTCAGGCTTTTGGGTCCATCTAGCTCAGCAGTGTTTACAATGTGTGGCAATGGCTCGCCAGGATTTCAGACAGGGAGTCTCTCTGAGTCTTACCTGGATTGAACCAAGGTCCATTTGCATGCAAGTCAGAGGCTATAGAACTGAGCTAAATTCCGTCCCCATAAAGCAGAACCATGGAGATAAACAAAATGAGAGGGGTTATTTACCTGTATTTCCTATGGTGCTTTCCTGCTCAGTGAACCCACCAGGTGGTTTTGAAGGGTGGGGTTATATTGTTGGTTCTTGAGGCGTTTTGTTTCTTCATACAAGTTATGCCTCTGCTGTAGCAAGTTGACGCCAAACAACATGCTTACTTAAATGTCTCTTTTGCAGTACCAATGCCTATATAATCCTGCCTCTTTACATATATAAATTTGTGTCCCTTGTAGCCCCATTTCATTCCAAAGGTGAGCTGGTATCAATTTTCACAGCTGCAGGGTCAGGGACCTTATGATGGTTCCCGTTCAGCTGTCCTCACCACAGAAGCAGGATTTAATGACATGGTGGTATAAAACAGCTGAGTCTCAGCTTTACTACATCTTTCATTGTTGATACTCAGGCATAAATAAATAAGGAATCTGATGTTTGCCATGTACTCACAGGCGCTTAAAGCATTATCTTGCAAGCTGGAACTTCATATTACACCCACCCATCCCCAAAATAATGATTTATCTTTGAAACATCTGCTTTTATTACAGACTTTGTTTCTTGGTGTGTGTTGTTTTTTTTTGTTCCTTTTAAAGCTTGCAAGGTTCACTGGAGGAAGGCTCTTCTGCTGTATGACCAGGGGAAAATGAGAAGTAAAATTATAATCACCTAGCAATTACTCCCTTTTATGTGGAGCAACACTGCACCTGTATAATTAACTATACATCTTTCAAAGATTTCCTCTAAGCCCCTCCATGTGATACCAGGAGGAAGAGGAGGAGGAGGAGGAGAAGAAAAAAACTAAGACCAGCAGCTTTCAGTGTGAGAGACTGACTCAATCAAAAGTCATCCCTGACATCAAAGAATGCCTCTGATTACCCTTACTCACTGATTAACATACCATTACAGCAGTGATTGGTGTTGACATTTCTGAAGGAGGACAATCTACAGGGGGTGCTAGTCTAAAGCACTGCCATATACTATGGCGTCAACAATTTGCCATCTCATAGTGTGCATGTATAGGTGTATAATCCTTATGGATGAAAAAGAAAAGTTGCCTCATAGTCAAAATACTTGACAGTAGGGATGGGGGAGCAATTCAATCTAAGTCACAATTTTCAATACAACCAAGTAAAAGTGTGTATATTAGGGAAAGGTGAGTATAAAATGCATATACTAGGGCATACAAAAATACATTGTATTGGGATAAATTGCTTGCAAAAGTGTATTAAAATGCTGGTAAATTTTCAAGGGGATTAAAAATAATAATCACAGGCCAATGCAGAAATGTTTGGAACTGAATTTAAGATAGAAAAAAAATATGAAACTGACAAATTTGTCTATCGCTTACTGACAGTTCTTGGATTCTGACAAGGAGGGCAAAGGCTGCATGCAAAAATACTGTTTAATATCATTTGTAAAGGCTTCGGCCTTAGGAGATCAATTATTTTTCCCCTTCAGCACCTCCTGCCTTGGAAGTGGTGGTCTAGGGATAAGAATCAGGCGGAAGAACAAAGCTGCTACTAAGAAGACCTGGGCAAAACACACACACTTTAAAAAACATTTAAAACTCACAGGTCAGGTATGCAAGTTTTAATAGGAAACAAAACAGTGCTACTTAACTAGTCCACTCTTAGCATGATAATGGGAGGGTGCTGCTAAGAGATAACCATTCTAAAAACAAAACTGACATGGCTAAACTGTCATGGTAACAAATCACACACCAGTGAGCAGTCATATCCTCACAGAATGTGAGCAGCATAATGCTCCGTTGTTCCCTTCTGAGGGGGATTGTTCCCTTATTCTATAATGGGCAAACCACCCAAATAATGACAGAGAAAGGAAGCAGTACAGCTCCTCTCGCAAACCCTCTGCACAACTGTAGGCATGATTCCAAAGAAGCTCTGCATAAACCTTTAATTAAGAAAACCATCCTCCAGATAATTAATGAATGTGCTCCAAAACATTTTCATGACCAAAGTCCAAAGAAGGAATCCCTCTGCAATTTTGAGCCGTGTCAGGTCTCTGAAATAAAACCCGAAAGCCCCAACCCATAACATGAGTCAAAAAAGGAAAAAGAAACCCACTGGTAACCAATGCAGCTAAGTTAGTAAACTTGGCCATCAATTTCTCTGCCATCTGTAGTTAAAGCTGCAGTAGCTTGGCTAAGAACTGTTAGAAACAATGAGCAGGAACACTGACTTCCTAAGAGTAGGAAAAAATGGTAACAAGTATTAATTTAGAACTACCAACAGCATAATCCTCATCATGTTTACTCTGGGGTTTATCTGAAATTGCTCAGAAAATTTTTCCCCGACAAAGTTTTTTTTTTAGCTCTGCCTGAACTGCTGGCGAATTTCAGTCCTCCACTGGAAAATAATGAATGAAATTAACTTCTCCTCCTCTATCACTGCTACCATACAGAATGGAGAATTTTGAGAGGCCATTTTTGCTCAGCTTCAGTTTTCTAAGAAGTATATTACACTTAGTCTAATGAGACTAATTGCATCATCATCATCATTCTTTGTATACTACTCTTTATCTGCAGATCTCAGGGCTGTTCACAGCATAAAAATACAAGATAAAAACACAAAATACAAAAACAAAATACAAACAATATCAAAACAATAACCCCCTCCCTCTCCCTAGTAAGTGTACTTAAGACTGCAGCCTTAGTTATTATTTAATTAAAAGCAATGCTCTGCACTTCAGCCGAGCAATATACTGTTTCTAAAAAAATAAATAAAAACCTCACACACCCTTGAAGCAGAGTATTTTTATATTTATAGAAATCTGCATCACATGTTTTATCTATCAAAGGGACCCTGCAGAATAGTTTTCTGGTGCAATCTCACATTTGACTTTTTCACTATTACACTTACAGTAACAATAGATATTTACGCCACAGTTGTTAGCTGTTCAGTTGTATAAGCACATATGTTCTGGCATGGCACTTTCCCTTTGCACCTCTAACTTCCACCCAAGGCATCACCCTAAAAGATATTTTTAGGAACCTCTGTTGGCTTTAAATCCACAGTGATAAATAAGCCATCGTTGTGCAATGTTTTTAAACTCCCAGTCTTCAAACCTACTCTTTGAAAACCTCCAGAGTTCATTTTTCCCTCTTGGCTCAGGCAACCCCCTCAATGTCTTGAGGAGGACGTTCTGATGCAACCTATTGCATCACACTGACATACAGTGGTACCTCTGGTTAAGAACTTAATTCGTTCTGGAGGTCCATTCTTAACCTGAAATGGTTCTTAACCTGAAGCACCACTTTAGCAAATGGGGCCTCCCGCTGTTGCTGCGCCGCCGGTGTGTGATTTCTGTTCTCATCCTGAAGCAAAGTTCTTAACCTGAGGTACTATTTCTGGGTTAGCGGAGTCTGTAACCTGAAGCGTCTGTAACCCGAGGTACCACTGTACATCAGAATGTCTGTCTTTCTCTTTAGGGGAGGAGAGAATGAATACCCAACAGCCTGTGGGAAAATTGCCAGCTATTCTAGCTTCTGGTGTTCCAACTGAGTTGGCCCTTTCCTTTCCCCAGCCACCATCACAGAGCTACTCAGGGATCATGTTGCCCCAAGGGGAGGGGAGATGTAATTTTGAAACAGGTTTCTTTTTTTTTCCAACCCTTCTAGCTGTCGTTTCTGCTATATTATACAATTTTAACTGATACTTATTGATTTGTAATTCCTTTGTAAACCAATATAATGATGTTTGCCTGAAAAATCAGTATATAAATATCTTATCACCTCACAATGTGCAAAAGCCTACCTGGCGTTGAGACATCGCTACTTACAAGAACATAACTGAAAACTATGCCAAAGAATGGCAATCTGTAATAAAAAGTAACCCAATGTATGGCAGAAGGTAAAATAATGAAGGATATATAGGCAGATGTGTAGGAATTTGTGAAGCACATAAAGCAATGTTGTCCTTTACATGCAATATAATTTTGTTAGCTCGGGCAGAGCAGCAAATTGCAAGCCTCTCCCAAGTAATGGTCCATACATAGCATCAAAAGCTGATCAAGTTAATTCTGGCGCCAGAAGCAAAATAAAACCCACTGTCATTTTCTCTGTGAATAAAAATATAATAAATAACCAACTATTTTCATGACACCAAAAATTGGCTGGTTGGCCAGTTAGAACAGGAGGCTGGCATAAATGGGCCTATGGTCTGATCCAGCAGCAATCTTGTTCTTATGTTAGCAGTCTGAGGGAGCTGCCTCGCAGTGATGCTACTGCACTACAAATTTGTTTAAATGTTTTGGAACGCGCTGCGACATTTCCTTTAGATTTGTAGGGGGGGAAATTAAAAGTTGTGCGAAGACATTCTCCTTCTCGCAATGGCTATGAAATGGTTATAAAATATCTATGTGAAGATCACAATCTCTTACAATTTATTCAATATTCTAAATTATTCAATGCATTTTCAAGTCTATGGATTAACTTTTGAATATGTTTTTGATGGCGCTTGGGAGCCAACAATTATATTTAGTTCCGATGGATCTGGTAAAGCAGTGGTGCCAAGATATCTATGAATAAATCGGTTTCTACCTGCCCATCTCTTGCTGAATCTCACCTGATTCCTGAGAAGCACAGTGATCTCAGAATTCTTAGAATTCATTGGGTGGTAGACCTAGTCCTTCCTGAGAGGGGTCATTAAAGCTGAACTCTTGTCTTCTGTATGTTGTTAGGTTTTATTGAATTCCAGTGCTTTTTGTTGCTGTTCTTAGTCATTCACACTGATGGTTTTCTTGTGTATTTTTGTTAAATTTGTGTTTTTCACTTGCCATACATCGTATATGTTAAACAGTATATAAATGGACTTGGATAAATACACAGACACAAAAACGTATACTCAGCAAACACTCACCTGTTTTATCTACTACCACTACACCTTGTCAACACTTCCCAGTCTCCTCTTTAATCTTTCTCAGCCTCTCCTTATTCCTGCACCTTATTCCTGCTTTCCTTTCATTATTGTTAGTAGTAGTAGCAGCAGCAGCAACTAACAGCAGTAGCTGAATGCCAGTTAATGATGTTGCTGCTGTAACAAGGCTTCCCATTTTTTTTAATGTTTTTTTTTCTGTGGAGCCTAGAAAATTAGTGGATGTGGTTTGCTGTCTGCCATCAACAGGAATTCATATTTATACAGCGTTCTTGCAATTATAGTACTGATTAATGATAAGTGCCCTGCTGTCTGCAATCTATTCCTTTGAGGGAACCACACTTTATGTTCCAAAAAATGTTTTATACCTCTTAGTGATGCATTATTATTCTTTGCAGATCAAAGATCATGGTTGTCATGGAAACTGCAAAAACTGGAAAGCCAGTCGTGACATAGCAATGGCATAATGGGGAAGATCTGCTGGGAAATCACTCACTAGCCTGGGGTTTTGTGTTGGAAATGCTTGGGTGAATTTAAGTGGAAAGCCAAGTCGTTTCTGAGATCTAAAAGCATTGTGGTATTAAACGCAAAATATCAGTCGCTGTTACAATCAGCATGCTTGACTGTGTGCAGTGCAGCAAAAAAACATGTTCCTAATTTTTTCTTCTTCCAAATGGAATGCAGGAATACTAGTTTTATTAATCCCATTTTCTACAATCCCACAGCAAGCTTTTGCGGATATATAGCATGCCATACGCTTAATCAAAGGCTCAGTTCCTTGAATTTGCAGGCTTTAAAATTTATCTATCTCATTTGCAGAATTAACGACAACGATCCAAATACAGTGGTACCCCAGGTTAAGAACTTAATTCATTCTGGAAGTCCGTCCTTAACCTGCAATGGTTCTTAACCCGAGGTACCACTTTAGCTAATGGGGCATCCCGCTGCTGCCCTGCCACCACCGTGCAATTTCTGTTCTCATCCTGAAGCAAAGTTCTTAACCTGAGGTACTATTTCTAGGTTAGCAGAGTCTGTAACCTGAAGCGTCTGTAACCTGAAGCGTCTGTAACCCGAGGTACCACTGTATCAGAATGAAAGTTGACTAGGAATAAGCAGATGGGCCAATGACAGAATGAATACTTGACTTCATGGTAATCGGTGTGGAACACATTGCAACGTGTTAATTTCCAGTGTTAGAAAATTTTGGGGCAGTGTGTGTGTGTGTGTGTGTGTGTGTGTGTGAGAGAGAGAGAGAGAGAGAGAGAGAGAGAGTGTGTGTCTTGGTATCTGCAAGTTCCATCTTTCCATGCCAGAAGCAGAGAACCTGTGGCCCTCCAGATGTTCGTAGACAACAACTCCCATTAACTCCCATTAACAGTTGGCCATGCAGGCTGAGGCTGATGGGAGCTGAAGTCCCAACACCATCTGGAAGCCCACAGACACCCCCATTCCGGTTCCAGAACTTTCTTTTGGAACATTTGGACAGCCTGACCATGAATGCTGTTGCACTGGTACTTATGCAGTACTTATTTTACCCTATTTGGGGAAAGTATAAATCTTTCATCTAAGTGAAATTTCTGAAGCACAGGGTTAAACAATTAGGGTTACAGGCATCCTGAAATACACATCCACTAGCTGGTGTGTGTGATACCTGAGGCACCATAAGACACACAGACATTTCCCCTTACTTTTAATCCTGGGAAGTTTCTGTTAAGAACTTTTAAATCTGTACTGTAAGTCTATGGTGGGCTGTCTGTCCTATCATACTGGATTATGTACACAATTAAGTAGATATATATACCTGTGTGTGTGTGTGTGTGTGTGTGTGTGTGTGTGTGTGTATTCCAAAGTAAAAACATTGCCCAAAAAATTTACTTTAAAAAAGAACATGGATCCACCTTGCCTGGCATCTGGTACTTACGAATAAAATGATTTGAAGTGGACAGATTGACACTATCAGCATCGTCAGCACTTTTGCCGCTAGAAACTTCATCATCCGATTCCCACACAGAGAAGATTGAGGAGCCGCCAACTTCTTCAAACTTCCTCATTAAAATTCCACTCATAGCTTCAGCATTGTCACATGTACCTGTCAGAGGAACAGGAGAAATGAAGCATGAAAACATTTGACCGCTGACCATGCTATCAAGATCTCCAAAGTCATTGCTGGAGGGTTTTTTGTTTTTTTTACAAACACACTTGGCTTCTGTTTCTGCCTGGAGACTGGTAATTTTACCAACGGTCAAACTGGAATTAAAAAACCAAACATGTACGTGTTTTGTTACAGACACATACTTCCTCAAATAATTGGGCAGGAACAATCAGTTCTGCAGCTTGGCTCAGGCACTACAATAGTCAGGAGTGGACTTGGTGTGCCCCTGCACGACAGAGGGAATCTTACATATAATATAGCTCAACAGCTTTTGGGGTGTCCTGGTTTTTACTTTTGGAAGTATGGCAACCCTAACATAAAATATGCAAATGCCTAATTGTGAAAAGAGGCCCAGTTTGAGCAATCTTCCAGCTGCTTTTCGGAAGAGAAAGCATTGCATAGCATGGGTCAGGCATCTGTTTCATCTGGCATCCTTGTGGAATGGCTACCCCACATCAGGGCATGATTTGCACAGTGGACGGAAGAAAACTGTGCCTGCTCCTCTACCATGTGATGGTTCTTACCACCCAAGTAACTGCACAATCCTATTGCAGGCAAAACAACGAATGATGAACAGTCTTTCCAACACTGAAGAGGCTGGCGTGCTGACCTGTTTGCCTATATAAGTATGCAGCATTTTTATTCAGATGTTAATTCCCACTGCATGCATTCAATGGGATTTGTTTCCTAATAAGTCACATATTTATGATTGCGGCCAAATATCTGAATGGGTCCAACATTAACATGGAGTATTTGGTTACACAGGAAAGGATGTTTTATGTCATAGTGCCCTCAGGTTCCCCTCACCCACCGATACTAGGCTTGAAAACTTTATACCATAGCCAATGTTAACTCTTCCCTCTCCAGCTGTAACCCCCTCCCCCCAAAATGTTCCTCTCCACTATGCAAAATACTATTTGTTGGCTTAGGAGGAAATACATGGGGTGGTAGGGCAATCCCAGAGCCGTCCCAGCTCAAGGACATAGCTCTCCCACCTTTCTCAGACTTGGAGGACTTTATTTGGTTGGTGAACATAAACACACTTAAAGCTTACACATCTCCCCAATGCAATATTCCCCTGTAGACCTAGTCTACTCCTTAGAGGCAGCAATGAGCTGGAAGAATCCATAGGCAACAGAAGGGACTGTACCAGTTCAGGCTGCAAGTGGAAGCACCACAATTTGCTCCCCAACTTTAAAAATGGATAAAAGTAGTAGGATCCAGGGGCATAGCATGAAGGGTCAGAGGGGAGCCATGGCCCCAGGCTTACAACTTTTGAGGGGTGCAAGCCAGGCACCCCAGCACGGTGCTTCTCTCTGCCTGCCAAGGGTGGGGTTAGCTGGTTGGGCTCCCCTCGCACGGGCAGGCAGCGGCTCAGCACGGCCCCGGTTTTCTCCGGTGGGGGTGGGGTCACCCAGGAGGCGTTCTACAGCTCATTTCTAGCCATCAAAATGTTGTTCTTTTAACTCTGCAGAAATCTGGCACAGACTGTGCCATCTAGTCTTCATTTGATCGCTATGTTGTTAGAATATTTGACTTGTAAAGGTAAAGATAAAGGGGACCCCTGACCATTAGGTCCAGTCATGGCTGACTCTGGGGTTGCGGCGCTCATCTCGCTTTATTGGCCAAGGGAGCCGGCGTACAGCTTCCGGGTCATGTGGCCAGCATGACTAAGCCGCTTCTGGTGAACCAGAGCAGCGCACAGAAACGCCGTTTACCTTCCCACCAGAGCGGTACCTATTTATCTACATGTACTTTGGCGTGCTTTCGAACTGCTAGGTGGGCAGGAGCAGGGACCAAGCAACGGGAGCTCGAACCACCAACCTTCTTATCGGCAAGTCCTAGGCTCTGTGGTTTAACCCACAGCGCCACCCGCGTCCCAATTGGCTTGTCCCAATTTGACTTGTAGTCTGTTACATTAAGCTACTATATAGCAAGCTAACATAATTCAAATCTCTCACCAACCCCCCCCCCCCCACCTTCCTAAGTGACAGTTTATATAGCATGATCTTCCAAGGCTGCCGTCCTCAACTGCCTTTCTAGGGAGCAAAGTTTCCTGAACACAGTAAACATGCACAAGATTCCACAGTGAATTTAGAAAAAGAGAGGGATTACAAGTAGCCTGGAGTGCAAACGCCTAATGGGGTTTTCTTTGTTCAGTAGCTTCCTGATTTCTATTTTGCACATGTACTAGCAGAAATTCAGGCCTTCTTCATCTTCGGGGAGAGAGAGCCCAGAGTGGAAGCAGGAAATTCTCTTCTAGGAAAGTTATTTTACAATAACTGGGGGGGGGGGCACTAAAGCAATTGTTATGTTATGTGTTCGCATTGACTACATGAGAGTGGGGAATTATGCAGCCTTCTGGACTATCCAGCCACTCTTGAATGGCTCTGCTTCACACCAACTTCTGACTTCTGTGTGGCTAGAATGTAGCCTTACTGTAGAATATAAGACTCGCATCTATTGACCCACCTACCATAGGCTGCCTCTGAAAGGTCATCTGTGAGAGAAATGCAGCCCTCAGGTAGAAACAGGTTCCCCATCCCTTGACTTTACAGTGGTACCTCGGGTTAAGTACTTAATTCGTTCCAGAGGTCTATTCTTAACCTGAAACTGTTCTTAACCTGAAGCACCACTTAGCTAATGGGGCCTCCTGCTGCCGCTGCGCCACCACTGCACGATTTCTGTTCTCATCCTGAAGCAAAGTTCTTAACCCGAGGTACTATTTCTGGGTTAGCGGAGTCTGTAACCTGAAGCGTATGTAACCTGAAGGGTATGCAACCTGAGGTACCACTGTATTGTTAATTGTGAGGGTTTTTTTACTTCAGGACTTTTTTTTTTACCCCACTGATAAGTGGCACGTTTGCTTTGACATTCTGTTGCATTGACGGAGAATGGCAGAGACCGATATCCTACTAAGTGGTGTCACTTAGTATTGTCTGAACTGAAACAAAGACATTCATTCTGATTTCTTTTAGAAAGCAGGTTTGTTGTGCAAGACCTTCAAATAATCTTTAATTGTGCAGCTTGGTTTCTTCTCCACGTCTGAATATGTATCATTTTATAAACATTTGCCTCTGAGTGTCCTTTGCCATTAACTACTTTTATACTGACGGCATAGATGAGAGACAGAGAGAGTCAGAGAGAGAAGGTTACAATATGAGGCAAGTTTATCATAGCTCCACAGTCAAAACAGCAGTTATACCAAGGAGGCCAGCTGTTCGTTTAGAATAGAATCCACAAACCAATTAATCTGGCACACACAACAGAGGACATGCCTATCACAATTATATCATAAAGACTGGCCACTATTTCTGAGTTTGCCAGGGTGTTTTGCCTTATGCACACAATTCTGAAAGGAATATGTTTCTTTTTTAAAAAAAATGGAATTTTGAAATGAAGCATGGTATGTAGGAAAAACTTGATGAAGTTTGTGAAATAAGAGATCCATGTCTTCATTTAAAAGCACAACTTTTCAACCGTGGAATTAATGATTGTCCATTGTGCCCAGTGACAGTAGCTGGAGACCTGGAATAAAAATTGAGGTTGTTAGCTTTTAGAATCCATGACTTATGTCAAAAGTAAATGTCCCCCACCCCAATATTCATGTATTGAACAGAAAGAACAACAATAACACACCAAACTCGGTTATCCACAGCAAACAAAATATGATTTCTCCACTACTTTCAAATGTACAGGAATAAATGGTTTTACACCTTCCCGAGTGCCACTTGTCTGTAGCTTTTGAGAGCTGCCAGCGTATAGCTAATTATAACCCAGCTGACGTCTCTTGGCATCACATTCCCCAAGAAAAATAATTGTGCGGCATGGATGCAAGGCAGAAAATGCTAATGGAGACAGCAGACAAAGAACTGCATGTTTATACTGGAGGCAGTGATGGGAGAAACCACATCACTTTGTCTGAGCAGCTGAAGCAGTGAGACACATCAAGTTGCTCTTGTATCTGCTGTGCAGGAGATGCTACTGTCACTATAAGGAGTAAAAACAACAACAACAAAAGGAGAGAAGGAGACAGAGAGACAGAGAAAGACGTGGTAGGGGATCCCTAGGGTCCTGAGATGAGGCATGTTCAGAATATTTTCATGCCCTCCCCATTCTCTAAACATGTCTCCCACACAACCAATGTTCCTCATTGTCTCCTGCAATGGGTGCTACACTAAACCTGTGAAATCACAATTATTTCCATGGCAACCAGCTGCAACATCAAAACTGAAGGGTTGTGGTTTGACTGGAGCACAGGACAAAAAAGAGCTGGTGGACTCTTAAGCAGAAAATAAACAAATCTCTCCCCCTCCCCATTCACCTTTTTCTTAAAGGATCTTGTTAAGAAGGGTTGGCAAATGTATTTTTATTTTCTGGGATGAGATCAATCAACACAACAGCAAGATCCAAACATATCTGCAGGAAAAGGTAATGGTAAAAGCAAAAAAGGACAAGCCTTTCCTGATCTGGGGCAAATTAAAAATTGGGAGAGGTCAGGATGCGGTAGGTCAAATTGTCTTCTTTGCATGGGTGGAGGCACAGATAACCAGCTCCCTATTTCACCTGTATGCTTGCTACAGTTTTATTAGATGTTTGGTAAATGATTATCTATTGTCACCTATGTGAGGGAATGAAGAGCGATTTACATGAGACTAATAATCTCTGTTGACCACAGTCACACCAGCTGGTATTTATCAAGCACATCTAACATTAACATTCATGAAATCTGCATATTCAAAGAAGAAATGAAGGGCTTAACTTCCCCAATAAACAGCCTATTTACAAACTAAGTCTTGCTAAAAATACACCCTTTTGAAATGGATGTACGTACTTACATTAATCACATCCATTGCAAATGTACTTGGATGCAACCCTGTGTTAAAATATATCAACCTATCTCTACAGCACTTTGCATTAATTTGAGCACCATTGAAATCTGAGTCAGGATAAATGATTTATGTTTCAGGCATTAGCCATACTCGTAATCACACAAAAGAAAAGTAGGAAATGGTCCAAATAGTGTCACAGCAACAGGTACATCATGGGAAAAGAGAAACATCTAACAGGGAAACGTAGATGAAATATTTCAGGAGCTTGCAAATGGGACTATAGAACAAGGAGGTGGTAACTGAAGAGGACATTCCCTTGATAAATAATGATGGAGGGGACTGACATGAAGAACAGCTGCTTTGAAGACCAAGTACACTAGAAAGATTTTGAATTCTGTAGAGTTTCCACCTCAATCTATAGTTTCAGACCAACATGCTTCTCCCTAACTTCTCTTCACCTTTCTTCCCAACTTTGCTTTCAGTTGTTAGACATGGGAGAGGCAAAAATGTAAACAGATGTGATGGCATTGGACTATGGAGGTGGGTCTGCCATACAGCTGTAAGTAAGGTGGTGGTTATGTACAGAGAAGTGGCAGATGGGAGGGAGGCGCTCAACCTTTCTGTCAGGCGCCACTTTTGCTCACCACAGTCTCCTCCCTGCCATGCTCCCAAACCAAATGTTAGTTTGACTGGGGACTGGTGAATAGTGAGCCAAAGCGGTAAGTAGCAAAGGGTTTCCCCCACCTGCTACTCTTCTGCTTCAAATCACTTCTCCACTTGCTTTGCAGCAATGGAATACAACTGATGTTTGAAGACATGGGCTGCAATGCCATCACATCCCATAAGGCTGAGTTTTGTTCTTGGGAGTGAGAAGAGGATTCTAGCCTGTGAGGCATTGGCAGCATGGGTGGTGAAACGAACACGATTTCAGAAAAAATCCTTTCAACGAACCATCAATTGAAAACAGGAGCTGGAAGGGACACCCACCCCACCTTTGTCACCTTGGACACAGAGATGTCAGTGCACACAAACCTCACCTAAACAATGGCTAGAAGGAGGGCCTGCCTATTTGCCCAATCTCGGGGTCTAGCTGTTCGCTGTGCTAAATGATGTCCCACCCAGCCCTACAAAAGGAAGGTGCACAGGCCCATGTTGCTTGTTAGTCGAATGTCTTAGCTTACACTTAGCCATGCCTTTGCGTTTCCACTTCACCACTGAGCTTTGCAATCTGTGAGCGTCTGCTTTATGTACCACTCAAATCTGAAAACAAAAGCCTTTGGAAAAACCAGAGTGATGAGTTCCAGTTCCTCATTGGATGAGGAAAGTCAGGATTTCCCTCTTCGTTTGAAAAGGATGGTTTTCCACCTAGACTAGGAGTAGGCACCAAAGTGTCCTCTGGTGAGCTACAGCTCCCCTGACCATTGGCCATGCTGACTGGGACTGATGTGAGTGCACAACACCCAGAGGGCACCTTGTTGGCTACCCCTGCCCTAGACTGTGTGACCTTACCTGCAGGCATCATTAAATCCTTCTGCAAAGGGGTATGCTACCCAGATTGATGCTGGAACCAGCAATGGGTTCTGTCTCAACAAAATCAGGCTTTGAAGTCCTAGCTCCCAGATTGCTGCATGAGACTTGCCCTCAAACAGTCTGCCGCCCTGCTCTACCTCCCTCATACGAGCTGACAATACTGAGGAGGTTCCCGGCTTTCAAGTGTGCCTCACGCTACTCATCATCCAAGTGCTCAAAGACTACCTGTGTGACTCACAATCACACACAGGTCATCTCCTCAGTGCAGCAAACATAAAAAGTGTTGCTGAAGCACATTAAAAGCAGAGACTGAAGCATTTTGCACACCTCTCCAAACACGTTTACTCACTGATGCAAATGGCACGTTGTCTTCCAGGAATCTGACACACAGATTCTCAGAGGAAGCCGCAACTTGCTATGGCAGAAGACAGCTAGCGTAAGATTTGTGAGAAGGCTGCTTTGTCCCTTCATTTTTACCTGAACTAACCCTCACATTCCACAGTTTGCCCAACGTAAAATGCACTTAGAGTTAATAGAATCAAAGATAGCCATTAAATCATTACGAAACATGATGTGGAAAAATATGTCCTATATTGTATGCAAATAGCAATCTCAATTCTTCTGAGTAAGGGTTTTTATGTACCCAAAATGGAAACACACAGGCACAAAAGAGATGTGTCAAACAGGCTTGGGGAAACTACAAAATTTGCCAAAACGCAAAAATCTTAAAGAGGAAACCTCGCCTTAAAAAACAAAAAGAAAGATAACTGAGCATGCTTGGTGGGCATGGAATGCTGACCTTTTGGGGATGGGGTGGGATGGAAAACCAAGAGGGGAATGGAATTGTGTGTCTGGATGAACTAAGGATGCAATACTAGGCATGCATGTTTGGGTGTAAGAACAGAATAACCCTTTTCCTGGGATAAACATCCATAGGATTGCCGAGTAAATTCTGCACGATTTCCATTTTTAAAAAAGTTTTATACAGTTGTATAAGATGACTACTGGACGTTGAACCAATATGACTGATCGCCTAACTTCTGCAACTGATTTTTTTAAAGGATTAGCTAAGTGCAGCTATTGTCTCCTTGCTAAACATTTCTTGGAATGAAAACTACTAATACAGATAAGCCTTGCTAGAGATTCAGTTAAGGAAAATGGCATCTTTGTATGACTACTACACAGATGGGTACACCCACTAGTGAATTATTTAAAAATAATTCTCTCCTTTTTTTTCCCTGTGATCCAGTCATAACATTGTTTAGGGTTGGTTTTTTCCTGAAGAAAATTATAGTAAGAGATAGAAAGCTTAACAGCCAGATCTTTGAAATGCGGAATGAGTCACAGTTTGACATCTCAGTTTGGCCTCAAATGCACCAAATGAATAGAAAAAAATCCAGGTAAAGTCATCTAGAAGCTGAACATGTTTGCTTCAGAACAGAAATGAGCTCTTTTCTAAATTAACATTATTATTAGCAGATGAATGCATGAACCAGATGTTACATATAAAGCATTGTTGTGAAGTACTGAGTCGCACAAAATCCATGTTCACAGCCCAGTAATTGTATATCATAAACTGGTATCTAGGGAATGATGTGAAAGTTAATTTCTGATGCCTGCAGTTCAAGACACTGGAATATTTTATAAAAGAAAATACTTATAGTGAGTTTAGCTCCCTTTCCACATTAGAAAACCGAGTCTGATATTTTTTCATGCTACTGGCTTTGTATGATTTCTGGGTGAACAGAAAACACTGACAAATCCATGCCTTGCTTTTGACCACACATAGGATAGCTTCATCATTGTATATAACTTCAACCTGCAAAGCTCAGAGCAGTGGTTCCCAATCTTTTCCCACCACTTGAAAATTGCTGAGGTCTTCATGACACACACCCCATGCCTGTTGTAGCAACTGAAATTCCACAGAATGAAAATAGTAATACAATAGATTACAATATGAGATGTAAAAGAAGCAATAGCAATACAATTACATATCTATATGGCTATTCAGTATGATGGACATGCCATATCCCATCTTCAACCACAAACCTAGACATGCCACAGTCCAGGGGAATGAGGCTTGAGAATCACAGTTTGCGAGTCTTGGCTTAACAGCCTGTTAAATACACATAGCCAACAAAAACAGCAAGTATGTGCATTGCGATACAAATAGCATTGCATTCATGCAAATGTAGGTGTTCAGGTCTTCTTCTTTGGTGATCACTCGTCGCCGAGTAAGATTGTCTTCCATAAACACAGTTTTAACAATGAGTCTGTAAGTGACTGTGGAGGCCAATTCTGGATCCACACATCCTTCCACAGTGGGGACACTGGTTTCCGGGTGGGAGTTGGTCACAGCATGGATTTGCCAAGTGTGCCTTCCTCTTAGCATGTTTCTCCCTTGCATCCTGAGTTTGAGTGTCTTCAAAGCCCATGACACCTTTGGTAAAGGCTGTTCTCCAACTGGAGTGCTCGCAGGCCAGTGTTTCCCAGTTGTCAGTGTTTATACTACATTTTTTTAGATTTGCTTTGAGACAGTCTTTAAACCTCTTTTGTTGACCACCAGCATTACGCTTTCCATTTTTAAGTTCGGAATAGAGTAGTTGCTTTGGAAGACGATCATCAGGCATCTGCACAACATGACCAGTCCAATGAAGCTGATGTTGAAGAATCATTGCTTCAACACTGGTGATATTTGCTTCTTCCAGTACACTGATATTAGTTCACCTGTCTTCCCAAGTGATGTGTAAAATTTTTCGGAGACACTGTTGATGGAATGTTTCAAGGAATTGGAGATGGCATTGATAAATGGTCCATGTTTCACAAGCATATAATAAGGTTGGTAGTACAATAGCCTTGTAAACAAGCATTTTGGTTTCCCTGTGAATGTCCCAGTCCTCAAACACTATGCACTTAAATCGGGAGAAAGCCACACTTGCAGAGCTCAACCGATGCTGGATTTCGGCATTGATGTGTAGGAGAACTGCCTAGGTAGGAGAAGTGATCAACATTTTCCAATGTTACACCACTGAGTTGGATTTGTGGTGCTGCAGAGGGGTTCTTTTGTATTTGTTGGTGCAGCACCAAAGGTGTTCAGGTACAGCTGCAGTCACAATAAGGTGACCACAAGACAACAATTTCTCCAGGAAGCATGGTAAATAGATCAGCTTTATCTCCTGGGGGCACAAGTAGCATCTTAAAAATCCTGCCCCTGTATTGTAAACTTATTACAAACTTTAGAAATATTTTTAAAAATCTGATCCTATTCCCTGCAACCTCCCATCCCTGTGATTAGTAGGTGCCACGTTATCCAGAGACCATCCTTTCCTTTTCCTTGACTGCATCATGGGGATTGTGAAATTGTAGCTACTAGACAATAAACTCTGCTTTCCCCATTCCTCTCTACTCTTCTTTTCTCCTCCAACCCCTCCCCTCATTGTTAGTTGTATAAATATGCCTCACCAACCCATTCTTTTCTCACTTCCCTCTCTCTATCCACTGGGAAGCTACTTCTGAACACCTTTTTCTTCTTCTTGTTTGTCCCCAACTGAACTGGTCCTTTAATTATTTTTGTTCCTGTTGCTAACATCTAAGCCACTTGATGAATCCACAGTGGATAGCATAAAACATCGCTCCATGTGTTCCATAAGAACCTAGTAATATAACCAGTGTTACTTATTGTTGGTGTATCCCTAATTTTGTATATTAAGCTGTTTCTGTTATCACTTTGGAAAGCTTCTGTAATCATCAGGCTTTGATGACACTGACTTGTTTCCATTTGTTGAAGTTTAGCTTTCCAGGGACAGTGGTACCTCGGGTTACATACACTTCAGGTTACATACGCTTCAGGTTACAGACTCCGCTAACCCAGAAATAGTACCTTGGGTTAAGAACTTTGCTTCAGGATGAGAACAGAAATTGCACGGTGGCGGTGCGGCAGCAGCAGGAGGCCCCATTAGCTAAAGTGGTGCTTCAGGTTAAGAACAGATTGAGGTTAAGAACGGACCACCAGAACAAATTAAGTACGTAACCAGAGGTACCACTGTACTGGTTTGCATTGAAAAATACCTTGTTTCAACTGCCTTTGCTTTACAGTGGTTGCTATGCAACACATGATGCTGTTTTTGAAGAGAGAGATGCCTTGTTAGTTTATAATGCTTTAAAAGAAAGAGCTAAACCAGGTATCTGAACCTTATAATCCAGTTACAGGTATTTGGCATATAGTGTCAATCTGTTTCTTAACAAAGAAAAAACTACTAAGTGCAATTACTGTAGTTAATCAGAAACTACCATATTTACTTGAATCTAATGCTCACCTTTTTTGGCCAAATTACGTTGCAAAAATTAAGGTGCACATTAGATTCGATGGCACATTAAACTTGAGTAAATACAGCAGTATTTTATATATTTTATATACCTTCTAAACCACCTGTTTGTAATCCTAATGAGCTGCCGAGGAGTTGCAAGCTTCATTGGAATGGGACTTTTAGCAAAAAATTCTAGGGGAACTATATATATATATATATATATATATATATATATATATATATATATGTAGGTTTTGGTGTCTTCGGGTGTCTTCCCGTGTAAGAGTTGGGGTGTCTAGGCGACGTTTCGACGAGGTCTCACTCGTCATCTTCAGGCTGGTGCTTTCGGCTTCTTGTTCCAGTAACAAGAAGCCGAAAGCACCAGCCTGAAGATGATGAGTGAGACCTCGTCGAAACGTCGCCTAGACACCCCAACTCTTACACGGGAAGACACCCGAAGACACCAAAACCTGCATTCCTATACCCGTGAAAATCTACGAAAGCAAATATATATATATATATATATATATATATATATATATATATATATATATGCGCAATTATTTTAGCATCATATTCATTTGTTTAATACATTTATGAATTGCCTCTTTATTATATATATAAAAATACATTTCCAGAGTGGCTTTAGTCTACCTAAATCAAATAGAAAATGATATATTACAATATCACTGGACAGGGATATAGAACAAATAATTATTTGCAGTGTTGCTTGCAGTAGAAACATAAATTAATTAATTAAATGACTTTCCTATTATAATTGTGGGTTTAGTGAATCATGTGACATGTTGAAAATCATAAAATATATCCACACACCGTCCTTCACAGGGAGGAAATAAAATAGTGGCCATTCTCTCCATAAAAACCGCCCAAGTATGAATTATTTCTGCCATGACACACTTTCAAAATACCTGTGCAGTCCAATGGGACTTATTCCCAGGTAACAGGGTACAGGACTGCAGCCTTAATTCTTCCAAGAGCAAGACCTTTTGCTTAAAAAAGACCAAGGTGCTGCAATCCTTTCTCATTTTGAAGTCGGTAGCAATGCTCTCATTGATTTGAAAGGATCAGCATTCCACTCAGGAATGCATTTCAGAGAAAATTCTATATCTAATCTAATATGGGAAGAGACTTCTTTCGGTGACTCATGGTTTCCAGCGGGAGAGAAATGGGTGGGGTGAGGTGGGGAGAAGGAAAAGGGCAGAGGAAAGCAACAGCACTGTTCCACCCTTATTTTTCACCTCCTGGCAGAAATCTAGCAGGGTCCTGAACTAGGTGCTGAACTTGCCTTCACTCTCCCCCCCCCCCCCCGCGCCTCCTCCTTACTGTAGGATTTCAGCCTTACAAGTACTTAAAAATCAATAAAGAGCAGGATCAATGAAGGATAGCATTGTGTGTGTAACCCCTCTGAAATAAATGAAGTTAAATGTCCTTATTTTATTGGATCCAGACTTACCATAGTCACATCTACTTAGTCATCGTAAGTAGCTCTATGATCATTGGTATGCAAATTTAATAACTAATAGTAAATAATAATAATAATAATAATAATAATAATAATAATAATAATATCAAAGGGACGACTGGCTAACTTTCTTTGCAATGGGTCTTCTCTAGGCATGACTAATGTATGGTTGGTATCCATCTGTCTCAAGATACAATGGAAGAGTGTGCCTTTGGGAGTGAAGTAAACCATTGGAGAGTTACAGCGCCTGCTGTGGCCGTAGAGACTGATACGGGAGAGATATGTTTTGTTGCAGCTGGGGCAGATGGATGAAGGTGTCCAGTTGTGCTGATAGGTGTACCATGGCGTTTTTCTCTCTGTCCTTCTCCCAGTGGTCATATTGCCTCTGGTCTAACAGTGACTAACAATGCAATCCTAACGGTGTCTACTGTTACTCCCAGGCCTTAGTTTGGATCAAACCCAAAATATTATTAAAACCCACATGCAGAAAATGCAAGAACTCCCCCCGCCCCAGGACAGGTGTTACAGTGGTACCTCGGGTTACATACGCTTCAGGTTACATATGCTTCAGGTTACACAATCCACTAAGCCAGAAATAGTGCTTCACGTTAAGAACTTTGCTTCAGGATAAGAACAGAAATTGTGCTCCGGTGGCATGGCGGCAGTAGGAGGCCCCATTAGCTAAAGTGGTGCTTCAGGTTAAGAACAGTTTCAGGTTACGAACGGACCTCCGGAACGAATTAAGTACTTAACCCGAGGTACCACTGTAAATCGGTAAACCTTCAGCATTTTGCAGGAAGAAGACTGTCACCATTTAGCCAAAACAAACACACACACAAATCTTAACTTAACTTTGTTGCTGCTTAAATGAATGGAAGCGGGCATCTTTTGTGTGAGAGGAGCAATGCAGGGATTTCAGAGAGCTGCAATAGTTCATTTTTCTACATTTACCACCCACTTTCATAGCTACTGGAACCTTTTATCTCCCGGCCTCCCACACAAGCACTCCCTTCCTTCCCCGCCCTCCCAAGTAGGAATTGAAGCCAAGGCTGGTGGGCTTATCTCCATTCTACAAGGCGGATGAATGCTTGCCAGCAGCACTGAAAGGTAGCACAGGATAAGAAATTACAGGTCTGTGGTTCACACAATTATTAAAGAACTTTGAAAATTAGCGAGGCAATGCTGCGCGTAGCCCCCGTTCTGCATCTTCTCAGTTCCTTGTTATTGTAAGAGGGGCTAGGTGGATATTTTTAGCCACAGAAAGGCAAATCCATCTGCAGCAGAAGGTTTCCAAGGAAACTGAATAATTGAAATATGTGTTGAACTAAGATCTGTTTCTACCAATTTCTCTTGATTACGGGAGCTGCTCCCACACGGCGCCTAGTCACTGAATTCGGGCTTGTGGGAGAGCCGAGTTTGGGAATTGCTGGGAAGAGAAGCGGAGTCAGAGAAGAGGCTCACAGACTGTGTACACATGTCATTTTATTCTAGAATCAATGGAAATCGAGTATCATTCCCCCCCCCCCGCCGCTGCCGCACACAATCTGGACCTAATGCATATTTGTTGCCCCTAAAAAGCGCTTCTTGAGAGACGGGTATCATTCTGAAAATAAAAGCTCGCTGCAGATCGATTCTGCATTACTCTACTACAATGTGTCTACTTGAAAATGGGGAAGCAGATGTCAGTGGGCCTGGCAATGGAGCCACACCTGTCCAATGGCATTGGGGGTGAGAATATACCAAGAGTGGATTTACCATTTCCTTATTCTCTCACCTGGGGCAGGTGCAGGGAGGAAATGATGTGGATAAGCTAATCAAGCAGAAGGTTTTCAAATGCATGTCAGGTGACCACACCCACCCTTGAGGATGCCAGGATCTAGACTCAATCTAGATGGAAAGCAGCACATTGCAGATGAGCATGAATTATTCCTGATGGAGTGAAATGGTGTTTGTTTGTTTGTTTGTTTGTTTGTTTGTTTTTCGGTGCTACAAATGGGGTAGTATACACAGCCTGACGCTGAACAGATAAATGTTAAACTGAATACAGTGGTACATCAGGTTACATATGCTTCAGGTTACATACGCTTCAGGTTACAGACTCTGCTAACCCAGAAATAATGCTTCAGGATAAGAAATTTGCTTCAGGATGAGAACAGAAATCGTGCTCCGGCGGCACAGTGGCAGCAGGAGGCCCCATTAGCGAAAGTGGTGCTTCAGGTTAAGAACAGTTTCAGGTTAAGAAAGGACCTCCGGAAAGAATTAAGTACTTAACACGAGGTACCACTGTACTACTAAAGGCATTTGAAATATAAAAATGTAAGTATTATAAGTAACGGGGGGATCCATTAAAATTATCTGTATATTGAAAAACAGTTGGAGTATGAAAGGGGGGGAAATGGCAGAAAGGGGAAGGGAAATGCCAGGATTTTGAAAGAAGCATTGGACCACTGCTTTAGAAAAAGTTTAACAGAAATACTAAATAATGATCACATTTAATATTTAGCTGGGTTTCCTCCCATGTATTTTTAATATGTAATTGCCCTCCCACATGTGTGTTTATGTGTGGGGGATGGGGTAATGTCCTTTTAAATACTTTCATACCCAGATTTTTTCTTCTCCTTGTGGGATTTTTTTCTTTTAGACTTCTCTCAATCTTTTTTGCATTATGAGCTTTACAATGTGTTTTCCTGTAATGTTTTTTTTTAATGTGTCTAGATCCAGCCTGAAACTCCTTTGCTCCCAGGCAGCATCAACAATGGTCTGGAATGACTGGCTTGTAGTCAAAAACCTCTGGAAAACACCAGGTTGGTCAAGGCTGCTCTAAGGATTATTACCATATACTGTAAATCACTAGGAGCTCCCTTCTATTGAACCAGCAACAAAAGAAGATAAAGACTTATCAAAATACTGTGTGTGCGTGATACTTTGCAAATGTGCATATTCTTTTAGACAGAATACTCTATATACACTAAAAAGAAGTAGCAGCAAAGACCATGCATAGTACAGATTGATGGCAGCTTTCCCAGGCTCAAAGGGAGGCATTCAAAGTAGAGCGAAGCGCATCACTCCATGAGCGAAAGCATTTCTGTTTGCCTGGTGGAATCATCTGCCCTCTCTTCCCCCATACTCTGTTCCAGGGCATTCTCTTGATCCCTCAAACCAATTGGGAAGGGGAGGATACAGAGGTGCGTAGGCGGAGAAGTCGGAGAGCCATATTGTGCCATTGTATTGACTTCCAGAGAGCTCATTAGTTGAACCCTGCCCAAAGAATAATCCTGGGCTGAAAACAATGGGTGTGCAGTGCAACATTGTACATTGCAGTGCCTAATTGAATGAGAACTATACAACCAGTGCTGGTGTTCTGGCCTGCATAATGTATAATATGGCCTTTGTCATTTGCAAGAATTTACTTATACAGTGGTACCTCGGGTTACAGACGCCTCAGGTTACAGACTCTGCTAACCCAGAAATAGTACCTCGGGTTAAGAACTTTGCTTCAGGATGAGAACAGAAATCGCGCAGCCGTGCAGCAGCAGCGGGAGTCCCCATTAGCTAAAGTGGTACCTCAGGTTAAGAACAGACCTCCAGAACGAATTAAGTTCTTAACCCGAGGTACCACTGTAGTCAGTCCATCTAGCCATTACTGTCTGTTTTGAGGAGCAGAGGCTCTCCTGGGTGAAGATCCAGCCTACCTCTGGAAACCGATTGTATTAGGTGGGTGATACAAGGGATCTTTGGCATGGGACCATTTGTATGCAAAGCATGAGATCTACTACGTTATGGCACACAGAAGAAGATTAAAGAATGAGGACCACCTTCATATTTAAAGCTGGGATTCACTGCAGTTTTTTGGTGCATGCCCACCAGAATCACTCTTCATATGAATTGTACATCCTTGTGCATTTGTTTTTCCTTAATTTATTATTCATATATAGAATGTTTCCCATCAGCATTTTGATTTTGATACATTAACTGGGAAATGCACCAGTTTCAGTACCGAGAAATGCCATTACATAAAGGGAGGGCATTTCACTTCACATCTTCAGCTTCCTGCTGCGTGATTTTTGTCTCTAAAATATTCACTCTTTTGATGCAATACAGTACAATACTTTGTCCATTTTAATAGGCAGCTCTTTGACACTGTACAGGCACATTCATAGAATCACAGACTTGTAGAATTGGAAGGGACCTTGAAGATCATCTAGTCCAACCCCCCTGCAATGCAAGAATATGCAGCTATCCCATACGGGGATCAAACCTGCAACCTTGGTATTAGCAGCACCATTAGATATAAGCTCCCACTCCAAATTATACCAGGAGTTGGTAGCGCTCCTAGGAAAACTATATAGGTCAGTGTATGTTGTCCTAGTACATGTAGTTGCACAATAACCCAATTTTAACTGCTGAACCAATATTGTTTATTGCCATGATTTAAATTAGTGCACCGAACAGCAAACATGGTGAGCTGATGTGTTTTTCCGCTGGTTTTAGCCACTGAAATATCAGTGCTAGAAAATCTGTGGTATTTCAAATCAATAGTAATCCACACTAAACGGTACACTAAACTGTAAAATGCCTTATTTTGAATAGGGCAACCAATTTCCCTTACAAATTATGAGGGAATGGGATATTCATTCAATAACTGAAAGCACAATGAAACCCGTTAAAGCCACTGACCACTAGAAGTTGTTTCCTCACTTCTTCCAATAGCACATTAACAGCCTAAAGACCAAATGTTGACCAAATGTTACATCAACAAATGCAGTGCCTTTTCCCCTAGGCCTAAAGAAACACTCTTTTGATTTCCCAGCACTTGTCTTTTTGCTGTGATCATAATATCTACAGTCTAGCAAAAGCTTTGTACGGTGCACCTCGCTATCTGTGTGCCCTAACTGCTCCACCTTCACTTAAGACTGACAGCTTAGCTCACACGTTAAGAAAGTTGCCGGAGAGATTTGGATGAGCTACAGATTTTACTGTATATGGATTGCTTACTGGAAGAGATGTACACACAGGAAAGACTAGCAAATTGCTAAACTGCCTGAAAGCCATTAGCACTGCGCAGGCTGCACCAAATGCGCACGCAAGCATTTTATACGACGCAGACAATGCTCAAGGACTTGTGCAACAAGAACAACAAAACCATCTGCTCGGTCCTCTCTCCCTTCCCCCACCCCCTTGAATTACCTGTGATCGGGATTCTGTTATTTCAGCTCCGTCAAGGCAGACTGAAAGGTTCACTCCTTCTTCCACCAGCCATTGAGCGGTGGTCAGCCAATCAGAGACAAGACATCCTGGCATCCTCTGGAATGCTCTCTCTTCCTCTGCCTCCTCCCTTCTAACCAGTTCTGTGCAAACCACGCTGGGGAGGGGGTGGGGAGAAGGAGGATAAGCAAAGCCAAGGCAAAACATGCTGAAACCAAAAATAGGAAGAGGTGGGATTTCTGCACTGAGAAAATGGCCAAACCAAACATTTTCCTAGTTAGCTATTGCTAAGGAACCGATACAGTATTATTGTTTTCTATGTCCAAAATAAATCATCTGCTCTCACCCTGTCAGCCAAGGAACGATTTGTAGGTAGGCAGCAGGAAGCGAACTAGAAATATGGGGAAAGTGTTTGGATGCAAATCAATAAATTAATCATTTGCATGAAGCCATGGCACCGGTCACCAGATTTCAGAGCAGTAAATTTCAGCAAACCAGTGCCCACAGCAGCCTTACTGTTTTAATGAAGCTACCCAAAAGTGAGTGGCTGAAATTCCATGAATGGGAATCTAGCCCTGATGTCACTAACATATGGATAATTTAAAAACTGGTTGCAGGTTCTGTTTTAAATCCCTGTCATATCAGCAAGCTAAATGCAGTGTTATCTTTTTTAAAAAGAAAAGAAAGGAAAGGAATAAAAGCATTCAACAGTGCATTTTACTCCCTCCCTCTGCTGCAATGGAAAATTTTGATTGATGAACCTGACTTGAAACATTAGGTACTTTTATATAAAAAGCAGCAATGCAGTCAGCAACTCCAGACATTGAAGCACCAAATGCCTGGGAATCCAATAATTCCATTCAGGCTATTGATATGGCACAATATGTGAGAAATATTGCATAAAGGCATTATTGTAATGAGTGGCATTCAAATAAGTTTCACTCAGGGTAGACCAGCTGACATTAATGGACCTAACTTAGTCATGTGTAGTAATTTAAATTCCTGTAACACTTTACACCACAAATGTTCCTATTAATTTTTGTTCTGCCTATGTTGTGCTATAGCCCGCCCTTACAGCAATAATGTGGCATTGGAGAAGCATCGCAGAACAAACTGAAGCAGAATAAACCCACCACTTACGCACTATTACGGTATCAAGAACATGTTGCAGATTGCACCCACAATATTTATTTTCAATCAATCAATAAAACACCAGTGGGAAATAACTGCTGCAAGAACTATTGCCCAGACATGGAAATCATTACAATTATTGTAATGATTCCAACTGCCTTCCAACTCTAAAATTCTACGATTCTACGATTAACTACGGATCAATGGTATAATGCAATTTACTGAACAGCATTATTGGGAGAAAACTGACAGAAAAATTAAAAGCAGCAAGAGGCCAAAAGAAACACGACAATTTTTATGCAGTCATGTGTGACATTATTGCTAACACAAACAATGAGACATATGGTAGAACAATACCCATAGTTCATAGCACAGTCTAGAGTGTATGAAGTACACATTTTTATTTTCCTGCTTCCCACCTCCCCGCTTCCTATAAATTCTAAATGGTATTGATAAAATACCTTTTATGTATGGTCCTCAATCTAAACAATGCATGTTACTGTACATAATTCCATATCTGTAATACTTGTCATAATTCTGGTGTATACACTTCAACACTTGGTTAGCATATTCAGAAACATTTACATAAGTGTTTATTGTTACTTTAAGTTTATGCAATTGTTGCATGTCATATTCTCTAACATAAGCAAAGAGATATCTCAGTGCAACTGTGTTTATATATGAAAAGGAATAGAAACTATGTGATAACCGATCATTATTTTTTTATTTCCTTTGACAGCGCACTTCGCAACTTTGATGCAGTTTGCTTACATAATTTCTCCCTGCCATTTGTAAGCATACATCTGATCACGATCATTCATAACCATTCATATAACCATTTGTTTAATAGTCCATGAAGTTATAAATTTTCTGCAAATTAAGAAATGCACACATTAATTCAATGTTAACCACATAGGTTGGCATTGCTAGATTTACAAGAGAATATGAATTGTTTCTACTCATTGCTTCAGCTATTGAGTGAAAGTTTAGATTAGGGGCTGCCAACCTTTTTGGGACCAATGGGCATATTTCAAATTTTGACAAAGTGTTGCTGGTGATAGGCACAAAATGGCTGCCACAGGGGGTACTGCATAGCACAAGATGGCTGCCATGGGCAGCATGGCAAAACACAAGATTAGAATGCATACATTGCTGCTCCCCTGGCCCCAGACAACTTCATGATTACTGTAGGAACTCAGCTTATGCCCTGCTGGTCCTGATTAAGGAAATAATACAATATTGATTCTCTCTGAGTCTCTCATCTCTCTCATACCTACGATGGTGTTGATTTCTAATAAGAGACAGCATTCCCCAGTGCCAGGTGGCCCCACCAAACATATACACATATGTACACGTACAGATCACAGACACACATCTTTCTCTCTCTCCCCCCCCCCGCATTTCTCACACACTTCATCTATGTGCAGCCACACATGCGCTTCCTTCTCTCTCTGCCCAGCATCTTTACCAGCTTGAGTGAAAAAGGCCTTAGCAATGTCATGTCAACACATTCCTATTTCCCTTCTAAGGCCACCAAAAGTAAGTGTATATATTAGGACCTAATTCTGATCCCTGAGAAACTTAACTTACTTTTTGTCCCTTACCCTAAATAACCAGCCTTTTAACAAAAATGTTTGTCCTCTTCCCTTTCACCAGTTCATTAACGCATACGGATACAAAGTAAGTTGCCTATGGTTAAGTTCCAATCTGGTATTGTTCCACGTTCTTCAAAAATGCCAGTTGGCTCACAGCGCATTCCTGCACACATGACTAATCAGAAGTCAGTCCTGCTGAGTTCAATGGGACATCCTTGCAGCCAGGTAAGCGTGAAGTGTCAATCACCACTTTCCATTGGTCTGTTGAACAAAAATAGAGTTTCAGATTTAGTCTGGCACCTTAGAACTCCCCTGTTCCACATATCCTGCCCACCCACAACTTTCATACATGTTGTAGCCCCTTATCCGCCTTAAGAGGTCTGTAATTATTTGCGTTATCCCCTCCCTAATCCCAGCCTTGAATAAAGGCAACATCAGCTATTCTCAAATCACCGGACTGAATCAATACAGTCAAAGAGAAGCCAGGAATATGGCTTGAGCTATAGCTGCAATCTAATGCTGACATACAGCGACAAGTTCAGAAGATGACACAAAAGGACATGCAAGGTGAACTGCCTATGGGCACATAATCACTGCAAGTCAGACCAGACTCCAAGGGCATAAACTGAAAATGTCAAATATCTACAAGATTCATGGACGTAGCATTTGGCTTTCTCTTGCAGCCTTTAGCACATGCATCCCAAAGCTGACCCATTTCTTAAACCTAGCCTGAAGACTGGAGACAAGAGTTTGCAAGATGAAAGAGAGGGAAAGAACAAACAATTTTTTGAACCAGAGTACAGTAGTTATAATGCATTAAACTCACTATGCAGAATAACCCAAGAAAATTTAGGGAAGGGGAATTGAAAAGCTGAGATGATAACAATGACCATCACACTGATGGATAAAAAACATGTCTCCAAAGCATGCTGCTTTCATTAATGCGATATGAACTGCTGCACCCCATGATTATTTCAAGGGCATTATAGGGCTAGCTGGAAGTCCTGCTAGACCTGTATTTAAAGGCAGGTGTGCCAAGTAGATTAGCAAAAGTTACCTGTCCCTGAACAGTGTGACATGCTTTCTTCCCAAAGCACCATGGATAGGATAATCTAGATCTGGCATAACTTTCTGTATCTCAGTACAGTGGTACCTCGGGTTACAAACACTTCGGGTTACAAACACTTCGGGTTACAAACTCTGCTAACCCGGAAGTAGTACCTTGGGTTGAGAACTTTGCCCCCACGGTGTTGTGGCAGCAAGGAGGCCCCATTAGCGAAAGCATGCCTCAGGTTAAGAACGGTTTCTGGTTAAGAACGGACCTCCGGAATGAATTAAGTTCATAACCGGAGGTACCACTGTATAGCAGGCATGTTTAAAAAGCCTAGCCCATTACTTCTGCAACAGAATCTGTGTCCTAATCGTACTTGGAAAATTGAATGAGAAAGTGAGAAAATGTCTGTGTGTATCCTATGTTGGCCAGAGGTACCTGTCTGCACCTAACTTTGTTATTCTGATACATGAAGGATGCAACCCTAAACACAGTTACTGTGGAGTAAGCCCATTTGAAGCCCTTCTTGAGACTTACGTCTGAGAAAATACGCAACGAATTGCTCTGAAACAAAGCAGTCCTGTGCATCTTTACTCTGAAATAATTCCTACTAAATTCAGTGGGGCTTACTCCATAATACAGCCATTGATTTCCACGAGATAGATTTATACATGTGGTTAATTGATATGTGAAGCAAATGATATGTACTAAATACACCTAACATTGGCAGCCTCCTGTCAATAGATCGCAACAATGGTTGAGATGTGTCGTTTTCATCTGTCACTTTCTGTTAAGCCGAAGCTTCTCTTAACTTCACATTTGTACTTACTTATAAAAGTGTAAGTCATCTGTTCAGTTATGAAATAAATGAATTATGAACTTCCCATGGATAGTTGCATTAAGTGTTGATAAAATTACAGTAAATGCTTTAGCAATCCTATTTGTCAAAACACACACACACACAGAGAGAGAGAGAGAGAGAGTATTCCTAGATGGTCAAGGCAAAGAATCACATATGCCACTCAAACTATTTTCCGTGAATAGCATTTGTATATAGCTTCAATCCACGACACCCTTAGATGTGGATAAATACTTTCCTTTAAATCTCCTTTCAAACTGCAAACCAAACGAAGCATGGACATGATAATGGAGTGACATCTAGTGATCGCTTGAAGACATGACTGAAACTATCAAATATTTATTTATTTTTATAATGAATAAGAAATGAAGGTCTTGTTTCGAAATTATTGGAGGACAGTTAACCAAACTCATTGAGAATATTTTATTCTCTGTTAAATTTTATAGACTCTAAAAGTAATGATTAATACATAATATATGTCCATAAAACCCAGCTGTTTTCACCCTTGGGGCTTTTTCATAAGCCATTTCAGAGGTGGAGCAATATGGCGAGACTAATTAAACTTTTTGTGGCATCATCTGATTAGAGGAAAATATACATACACTGGTGATAACAACTAAACTGCAAGAATGAGAATCACAGCTGCAATAATTTATATGGGGATTAAAAAAAACAAACCACCTTCAAGGTACAAAAAAAATTCATGGTGTCCCAGTGCACAGAATTCTCAAAAGGATGCCAAAGAGCCACAATGGACAACCAAAAAAGCTGCAACACTAAAGCTGCCATTCTGAAATCCTGAAATACTTCAGCTGCCATTCTTAATTTTCAAAGACATACAGTCCTGAGAAACAAATTTAGTGTGATGGTCACCGAAGTTAATTTTCATCAGTTTCTTTACAAAAGGACAGCATCATTGGGAGAGGCCACATGAATGGGTTTCACAGTTACCAAAAAGAAAGCATTGGTTTCATTATTATTATTTTTTGCATATCCTTGTGTACAGTTTGTGTGTCTGTCAGTATCTGCTGCCAATAAAGAACCATGTCATAACCTCTGTTGCTGTGGCTGAGGTCTACCTAAGGCAAAAATGCTGGGCAGAAAGCTTGCCAAAAGAGAGAAGGACGGTTTGCTAAATCCATCACATCCACCCAGATAAGAAGTCCACATTTCTTCCTCACTACAATGTTTGAGGACGTGGTTGCAGGGAATATTCCTTTGTTGACTGTTCAGAAAATTTTCATAAACGCCTCCAAATGTGAGCTATATGACTACCACCGGTGCCATCCTCTTGCTCCCATGACATCCTGGAAAAGAAAGTTACATACCTTGCCTATTATAACAATAATTTCCGCCCTCCCTTCCCAACAGGTGGGCGGGGTTTGCGACACGGAGCCAGCTTACCTGGTTGGGTGCCTCTCACCTGTGTTAGGGTGGCCATCGCCCACCTCTGGCGTGGGAGGACAATGGACGGCTGGCTGGAGGTGGGGCGAGGGCCAAGGGAAAAGAGGCTGACCCCTTCAGCCAAACCTCACTTTGTTTCCTCCTCTTCCAGGTTCACCCACCCAACCCTCCCAAATTAATAATATTTTCTTGAAGCCTAATATTTTGCGTTCCAGGTCAGCAGGCGCTGCCATGGTCGTAAGATGGTTGCTGTATTCAGAACCGGGAAGGAATTTTCCCTGCATTGGCAGGTTTCACCTTCCCCGTATTATTTCATCACAACTTTGGCAGTTTTTAGGCCATGGCAAGGTATCCTTTAGTCTATCTTCGAGTTGGGGGGGGAGCATTTCATGTACCCCCCCCCATGTGTCGGCGTTTGCAGGGCCCATTAAAGGGTTGATTGCAGGAGCCCCTGTCCCTAGAGCGGCAGCATGTAGGTCAAACTCTTGGCCGATGTAAAGTGGGAGGGCACGCTGTGTAAGTTTGTGCTTTACAGACCCCTCCCACTGCACCCCATTGCCCTGCACATCCTCAGTCCCATTCGGGCTGAGAGGGTTGCATGCCAAGGCCTATGCCAAGTTTCTCACATTCTGAAGTTCAATAAAGTTGTGGCCAATTTGAACCCATACTTTGGTCTCTCGTCTCATTCTTTGGGGGTGGGGTAGGCTCCACAGATAGGGTTCAGCACGTGTGCTCGCAGTTTATATCCATGCTTCCCTGTTAGCTTGCATTGTTCTTTCTCTGAAGCCTGGTTTCAACTTAGTCAAATGACAGTGCTCTGCTGTACAGTTGGTACCTCGGGTTAAGAACTTAATTCGTTCTGGAGGTCAGTTCTTAACCTGAAATGGTTCTTAACCTGAGGTACCACTTTAGCTAATGGGGCTTCCCGCTGCTGCCACCACGGGATTTCTGTTCTCATCCTGAAGTGTAGTTCTTAATCCGAGGAACTATTTCTGGGTTAGCGGAGTCTGAAACCTGAAGAGTCTGTAACCTGAAGCGTCTGTAACCCGAGGTACCACTGTAGAGGTCTTTCCTGACAGCTGCATTGTCCCCTTCCACATTGATGTTAGGCTTGGAAGAAGCCTTCTTTAGCTAATAGAAAGCTTTTTTTTTAAAGCCTGATGACGGTGTGGGGAGGGGTGTGTGCTTTTCATGGGATGGGACAGTTGCAGCATGAGCACAATGCCCATGACGGTTCCTCTGATTTGCAAATGTGCCTGTAGGACCCAAAAGACTGACAACCCCTAATATGAGAGATTTAAAAAAATCTAATTACAAAACTCTGGGAGAAGTTAAGTCTGAACAGACCAGAATTTAGATTAGACCTCACATTTAGGCTATTCCTCAATTAGAAGCAGTACAAAGCTCTGAATGACTGATTAGGCCTCATATTAGGCATTTTAATGTCAATGAGACTACTTCCTGTTCTTAAAAATTGCATGTTATATCTTGACTTCTGCTGCAAAACTAAAAATAGCTGTGAATAGCTGGCAGTTGAAGTACATGACACCTTGAAGTAAATGAAACCTTTATATGTTTGCCATTTTCTAGCTATTTGTACTAACTGGCCATAGAATTAAAAGGAAGGTACATGCTTTGTGTGGAAAGTTATACACATGTTGTGTTTCTACAGTTTGAATACCTGTGGTTAATATTTAAACCTTGTGATGTCTTCCTCCTTTTTTGTGCTTGGATCAGCCAATTATTTTGTTGCAACGAAAAAATGACCCCACATTGCTTTTTCATTTGCAGATAAAAAAATCTAGTGGCCATAGAAATTGCAAAAAGTCGGTTATGGTATCTCAGTTTTACAATAGACAGTGTTTGCTGGGAAACCATTCCTTGTCTAAATTTCTCATATCAGAAATGCTTGACTTATTTTTGGTAGGCGAAAGCAGTGTCTTCCGGAGTGGGCAGAAAATTTATAAATGGTAAATTTCCCCTGAGAAATGTACTACTTTTCAAAATATTGAAATATGATGGCTTTGTTATATGGAAAAATAATCTAACTGTCAATGTTGGGGCAAAGACATCAAATAACATCACTAATAAGACCTGGAGAAAACCTTTTTTGGCATATGATAACCTAATGTGGTTAAAAAAAATATAGGGTTATCTTAGTTTAGCAGCAGATACTGAGGCAAAACCAAGTCCAAGCTATTCTGTCAACAAGTCTAAAGTGGATAATATACATTCTTGAGGGAGCCAGAAGTGATTTGTTTAAGAGTTCACTGCTTAGAAGCTTAGCCAGCTTCCCCACTGAAGTTATAGTGAGCTAACATTAGCGCAAACAGTTTCTGAGCTCTGGGCGCAGTATTGCGCCTAAGATTTCAGATTAAAACTGCAGAGTAGAAGGAACAGGTTGCCTTTTTCTGCCTCCCCGCTTCCAGCTACTCTCTGAAGACTGGATAAGAGACCCTCTTAAGAATATTAGGGGGGTGGGCAGGGGAAGGACTAGACCATGTGAAAAACAAACATAAGATTTTAGCTGCAGCTCATTCATTATCAGCTTTGTATTCTTCTTATAAAAAAGTGCACCTAGGCACTCCGTTGTTGAGCCCATAACCTAGGTTTAAGGTGCCATTCAGCTCCTAGCTTTCCTATCTCAGTTTCTAACACTGCTGGGAAGGGGTAAAACGTTCAAATATCCCTTCCTGTCTTCAGAGGCAAGAATGGAGACTGGCAGACCACATTCACACTGCACATTTAAAGCACTATGATACCACTTTAAACCATCATGGCTTCCTCCAGAGAATTCTGGGAGTTGTAATTTGGCAAAGCTGCTGAGAGGTGTTAGGATACCCTCTATGGCCCTCCCAAAGCTATAATTCCCAGAGTTCCCTGGGAAGAGGGATTCATTGTTAAAAACTACTGGGGGAATTTTAGCCCTGTGAAGAGAAATAGGGTTTCTTAAGAACTCTCACCACCCTTAACAACAGTTCCCAGAATCCTTTGGGGGAAGCCATGATGGTTTAAAGTAGTATCATAGTACTTTAAATTTATGGTGTTAATGTGACCGCACTAAGGCACCCAGGGCATGGGAGGTTTCTCCACTCCTCCATGAGTGACTTCTGTTTCTTCTTTTTCCTCAGAGTAGTAGCATCTGTGCTTAATGATGTGCTTCTTGTGAGGGATATTTGTCTGCCATGCCCTCAACAAAATGGCTGCCGGCAAAGGTTAACAACCATTAGGTTGAAGAAGCAATTATGACCAGGGAGAGCATATGGTCACATCTGTCAGGTTGGCAAAACCAGCGGATATTTGAGATTTGAGTGAACACACAGGGTTTGCTCACTCCTGCAAAACCAATAACATTGATGCTCAGTTATGCTGAGGGGGGATCTCAAAGGCACCCTGGTATGCACTCACTAAAATGTTCAACTCGAAATCAGTGAGGAAAACTTAGTGTTGCTTATTGCATCTGCTAAGAGCAAATCCTCAATAAAAGTAGTGTAGAGGAGCAGCAGGGAAGCTTTTTCATTTTGAATGCGTCATTCTCTTCCATGCAACCACCATGCTGATGGTGGGCAGGGCCAGAAAGAGGCAAAAGAAGATAGCGCAATGCATGTGGTTTTATCTTTGTATAGTAGGCTAGCTTCTTCACACAACTGAGGGTGTGTTCACATTACTGCCTTAGAGTGCTGTGAAGTTGTTCTTCCCCAGTGTTTTCCAGTTGTTCACGACACCAGAACCAGATTCATTTCTGTCTGTATTCATGCCAGGGGGCGCTGATAGCTGACAGTAGCATTTTATAACCAAGTGCAGAATGCATATTTATTTTGGAACATGTGTGTTCAAGGGCATGTTCAAACCAAGAAGAAGAAGAGTTTGGATTTGATATCCCGCTTTATCACTACCCTAAGGAGTCTCAAAGCGGCTAACATTCTCCTTTCCCTTCCTCCCCCACAACAAACACTCTGTGAGCTGAGTGGGGCTGAGAAACTTCAGAGAAGTGTGACTAGCCCAAGGTCACCCAGCAGCTGCATGTGGAGGAGTGGAGACGCAAACCCGGTACCCCAGATTATGAGTCTACTGCTCTTAATCACTACACCACACTGGCTCTCCAAGCAAAAATACCCAGGGTGTGAAGTGGGGCAGTGAAGCATGTGGTTGCGGCCTGGGTGCGTTGCCTTGGGAGAAGCCCCCAGACCTGAGGTTCCGCACCCCTGGCATAGAGGTACAAGCGGAAAGCTAGGGCATATGATCTCACGAGGGGACTTTCTCCCTCAGTAATGGGGGGGGGGGAATTTGTTAGGATTCTTGCTCCGTGTTTGCAGTCATGGGATTGTTTCCTATCACATGATGGTATATGTTTTCATTCCACATAGTGGGAAGTGACAGAGACAGGATGTTTTTATTACTGTGTTCCGTGATGTGTGACTACTGTCCTTTGTTTCTTTTTCTTTGCTGTCTGATGAGAACAAGGAAGGAGCTAAGTCAGAATGCTCCAAGTGTATTATATGTAAATAAAGTAGATTAGCCAAAATGCTGAGCTATTGAGTCTGTTACACGAACTGCTAATACTCTGCAGGATCCCTCAGTGTGCTGATGCCTCTTGGTATCAGTCACTGGAGAAAGCTTTTGAAGCTCCTGAACAACTGACCAGGAGGGAGAGAACGTGCCAGTTGGGCATGTGTCTCTACCAGGGTCCTACATGTGAGTAGGACAATCCTAACAGCAGTAGAAGTCACTTCAAAGTGTAAGAAGTGGCATCAGTGTTTTGGAGCGACATCAAAGAGTGGCCAAAAGATTTGGGTGGCTGCACAGAAAACGTCTGCCGAATGGGGGCATCTTTAAATTGCTCCCGTTTGTGTTCCTTTTGTGTGAGGCAAGGTGTTTGGAGGTTCTTCTCCACACCTTTAAAATGTCTTAAAACTGATCATAGAAATGGTTCCGCTGATATGGAGGGGGGGGGAACCCCAGGGTGTGCGGCAAATCCACACATAGGAAAGCTGGTTTGGACTACAGAGGCAATACTTTTCAGATTTCTGCCTCTGGCAGCCATTTTGTGAACACTGGCCTTAGTTCATTGAGAGGAATCAGATTATCGACCTTTATTTTTGTTCATTGCCAGCGCTCAGTAGTTTCAACATAGTCTTTCTTTGTCATTTTCCCTATTGGTCACTTTGTTTATCTTGCTGAATGAAGTTTACTATTTACTTACTTAATTTGTTAGTCACTTTACCTTGCCCAGGGCAACCCAAAGCAACTTACAACCAATTGAACAAACAAGTGAACAAAAACAAACAAACCCTTTGACGCATTAAACCCAAGACTTTTGGGTGGGGTGGGGAGGGGAAAGGGGGGGGGGAGTTGTTTATCTGTTAATTAGTGGGTAGTATATTTTTTGTTCATTATTTCAGTATACTTAATATTGATATTATTTATATGGTGGGTGTCAGAGGCTGCCTCAGGTCTCAGCTCACAAAAGACCAACGCCAAGCTCTTCTTATATACAAGGATGTTTATTGCAGTTCATTATTGATTCCACAACCGAGGCGCGCAGCCCCGCGTCTCTAACGTCAGACATTTGAAGTCCCCTCTGACTCGCTCCCGCCTCTACACCAACTTAAGAGGCTTGTGCTAGACCACCTCTTCCTGTCTTTCCTTTTCCGCAGGGTCTTTCTGCCCCCCTGGGTTCCTGCCCTCCTGCTCTCTCCTGAAGCGGATTCCTCAGATGCCTGTTCCCCCCTCCTTCGTGCTTTGGGGCCAGGCTCCTCCTCCGGGCTCTCTCCATTTCCGCGCGCCTCCACATTTGAACTTGGCGCGCGCTCGCTACCCCTGACCTTCCTTTTGACACCTACACTACTCCCTGTACTACTCTCCGCCTCTTCCGGCAGGACGTTCTCCCCCGAACTCCTTCCCCTGTCTCTTTCCTGCTCCGCTCCGTGTGTCACACTGGGAACCCCCCTCTCTTCCCTTCGTTCCTGCTGGGAAGCCGGCCCCGATCTCCCACTCCCGCTCGGGGTTTCCCTGCTGCTTCCCTGCTTCTGGCAGGTCCCCCCTGTGACCCCCCTTGTCCTGACTAGGGGCGCCCCCTCCTGAGAATCCTCCGATTCACTTGAGAGACTCATGGAAGATCTCAAGTCATTGTCATCCTCTTCCTCACTGTCCTGGGATTCTTCCTCGTCGCTCTCCGTCTCCTCCCTCACCTGTGCCTCTGTCTCTGAACCCCTGACAGTGGGTGTGTCATCCCCCCTTAAATGTTGTATTAGATTACACACACACACATATCTACCTTCAGGTGACAAACCTTCCTGCTGTCCATAATCTTGCATGTTGTTGCTTCTCATCTCTGCATCCAATTCATCCTTTATCACCCAATTCAATTGTAATTTTGAAAATCATTCTTTCAATTTTAAAAAAAGGCATTTCTAATGTTGCTTTGCTTATGCAATAATTACTGCTCGTATACATGTGTGTCCTCCAGACACAAAACTTGTTGAGCTTTTTGGGGCATAGTTGAGTGTTTTAGAGCCAATTTCAATAAAGTTTGCCGAAATCTACACTGCCAACATGAGCTGCCATACGTCCGGATTTCAGCCTAGATGCTGTTTACGAAAGCTGAATACCGGCTATGTACAGGAAGTTTGGGACGTATGGCAACCAAAAACATGTAGCCCCAGTTCTGCTGCTAGGTTCTACCCAGGAGCCAGCTTTTTTATTTCAAGAGCTGGCAATCTAGGAAAGAGACAAACAGAGAGGGAGTTGGAATGGGCCCTGGTGGTCTTGGATAAAAATGCTGGATGCATTGTAGGAACAATCGTGTCCCAGTGCTGTGCTGCTCTAAAATGTGGATTCCCCCCACCCTATATTTTTTTGCCATTGATTTTTATTTGTGATATGTCATCTTCAAAGCAACTTAGGTGTTATTATTGCTGTACTTGATCAGAGTGGAAAGGCTAATTGTAAAAAGGTGGGAAATAGTGACAAGAAACACCACCCCTCCCTTGCACACCATGAATTTTGCTAATCTAGTACAGTGGTACCTCGGGTTACAAACACCTCGGGTTACAGACTCTGCTAACCCAGAAGTAGTACCTCGGATTAAGAACTTTATTTCAGGATGAGAACAGAAATCGTGCGGCGGCATGGCAGGCCCCATTAGCTAAAGTGGTACCTCAGGTTAAGAACGGTTTCAGGTTAAGAACGGACCTCCGGAACGAATTAAGTTCGTAACCAGAAGTACCACTGTATTAACACTGTACCATACTGAATCAGAGTCAGCCCCGACACTTGAGCAGCCCTGTCCCAGAAATATATTTGTTGCTGAGGTAAGCCTTGAAATTAGGCCAGAAGTCTGTCATGTGACACCTCTTCCTGTAAGGGGCCTGTGGATCTTTCTGTTTACAAGGATACATAGTGGAGCACTCTTCATTCTGATGTGAGCACATTTCAGTCTTGATGCGCAGAGATCACAGTCTGACTCTAGGCACTGCTGTGAATGACAAGTCTACAGAATAGTCATCACTCTTGTCACCAGGAGACAGCTGCCGCCCTGTCACTGGCAGACAGCTGCTGCCCAAAGTTACAGGGCGGTGGCATCCATGCTCTCCCTATCCTTTATCAGAATGCTGCATTAATTCTAGGCTTTGATCTTGTAGGGCAGGGGAAATAGTAGCCAATTATTAAGCAAAACCAACTGGAGGAAAAAAACCCCAACCGCAATGTGTTATATAGATATGAGAAGGATATGCACAGAGGCTTAATTTAGCCCAATCCCATTTCCTAGAAATAACAATGGCTGTATAAAGTGTAAATTTGTAAGGTGCATATATAAAATATTGGTAATCTAAGGAGGGTGTCTGAATGGGGCACTTGTACTCACAAACGTGTTCCTGGGCACCCTCTGTCTGCAGTTAAAATTTAGGCTTGAAACCACTCTGTTGTAGCCAGTTGGTGTTTTCCCCCCAATTCAAGCCTAACTATTGGATGGGTGGGTGCATGTGTGATATTGTGTGTGTGTGTGTGTGTGTGTGTGTTTCCATGAGTGCTGCTCCAGTTTGCAAATGTGCTGACAGGACAAAAAACACTGGTAACCTGTGATCTAAAGTCACCTTTGCACATGCCTGATTTCATCTTGATGGCTACAATAAGAAGTCAATGTTTCCTTCAGAACTGGGGTTTCATGGGCTAAATAACATGTAATGGCCACTATTCCATCTTGCTGCAGGAGAGGAAAAGATGGGGAAGCAAGACCCACTCCATTAGTTCTGCTGAAATACAAGCTCCATTTGGCTCTCCCCAAACTAATTCTATTTAAGATGCACTTTATAATAATTTTGCATAGTAAGAACCAGGTTCTGACTTTGCAAGTTTTCCTCTTCCCTCATCTTTTTGCCCTTTTGTGTGATGTTTTCTAGATTGTAAACATGTGGGGAAGGGCTCCATTCTCTGTTACTCATCATATGTAAGATGTTTTGGGAGTCTTTCTAGCTAAAGAATGGGGTAAAAAAAGGTAAAGGGACCCCTGACCATTAGGTCCAGTCGTGGCTGACTCTGGGGTTGCGACGCTCATCTCGCTTTATTGGCCGAGGGAGCCGGAGTACAGCTTCCGGGTCATGTGGCCAGCGTGACTAAGCTGCTTCTGGCGAACCAAAGCAGCGCACGGAAACGCCATTTACCTTCCCACCGGAGCAGTACCTATTTATCTGCTTGCACTTTGATGTGCTCCGGCAACTGTGTTTGAGACTGAAACATCAAAATCCTCTTATTTTTATTATATTTGTGAACATCTCTTTAAGGTCAGAATTCCAGCCATCTGAAAATATTTTGCAGTAAAAGAAAACAAAAAACAAAGACCATCAAGTACAATAAAAAAAATGAAGTCTTTATTCTTTTGGCTCAACTGTAATGTGGCTTACCGTTCTTTATGGTAATAGCATTTTCCTGCATGCAGTTCACCAACACACAAAGTCAACAGTTTCAGTAAAAGGAGGAATTAACATTTAATTTTTGCCTGTGAATGGAATACGGGAAAAGAAAATGTCCTGGTGTGATCAGATATACAAGTTCGCTACTTGGTTCTTGTGGAGGGGGAGAAATTATAATTGTAGAACCGCATATAATATTTAGAAGACTTCTAGTGCAGCATGAATCAACAAGAATAAGAATAGTCTATGTAAACAAACACTGGAAAAGATCAAGGATTTTATGGATAATAAGACTAACTGCTTATGCAGGCAGTGCTAGGAATTCAAACAAATCTTTCCCACCACATTTCAATTACAAGTTATAGCTATTTGGAAGCAAGTGCATTTTGGACTCCATCTGAAAATTCACATTAAGATGTGTGCAAAAATACAGTACTAATTAAAAAAAAAAAAAAGTAACCCAGAAACCTAACATTACCCCCATTCTCGCCTTTCATTATTTTTCTACTTTGTGAAGTTCTTCAATTAAAAAGTGCTATGGACAGAAAGTAAGAACTGCCTGTGACATCGACCTGAAGATCAGTTTTGTTTTGCCATTTATGTACAAAATGCTGAAAAATAAAATTGAATGACATCTGTACACTATTTATATTTTTTCTTAGAAAATCCTAACCATGTATTTGAACAGATTTAAGCAGTTTGCAACATGATGTGTACAGCTGGCTACACACTGTACAATACTCACTTAAAATTCAAGAGAAGAAGGGCAGAACAAGAAGCTTTTCTTTTCTTTTCTTTTCTTTTTTTACCGGATAGCTGAAAACTATTGCTTGATGAAATGAGGAATGATATCTGGTTAAACAATTTGTTTCACTTTTACCACTGACATATGGCTTCCCATATTAGATTTCTGAACAAATCCAAGAAAAATACAGCAGCGAAGGCAAGATAAACAACATGCATCAGTGATAGCCTCCAAACTACTTATAATGGTACAGAATACATCATATTTTCCTGTTCAAGGCTTGCGAACTACAGTTATTGTGGTACATATTTGATGCAATAAATATTGTGCACAGGTCATTATTCCTTTGCTCAAACATGCACCACGGGGTTAAAAGAACTATTTACATAGACAGCATTATCTCACTGACACATACAGTGTCAATCTTGCTGAGAGCAGAAGATGGCTAAACAATACTGCAGGAGAAAGCAAAAACAAACTTATAAATGTCAGGTTCTTCTCCCCCCTCTTTTGGCCAGTTTAGTGCTCCAGATGAACACATTTTTGTTTCCTAAAGAACACTTAAAACAAAAACCCCACCCGGTTTCCCCATCCAACTAGAAATTGAGTTACGTGCGTGTCAACTTGACAACGGAACGGTACATAGAGGGGGCAATAATACCTCTGTCGAGTAACTGTTGAGTTTATGAGACTTACAGGCACATTTAAGAATTGTCAGGATGAGACGTAAAGATGTATACTTTTATTAAGCACCTCAGAATCTGGAGCCATCCTGAAACATGGAAGTATTTAAAACCCTTGTGCAAAGAAGTCTTACTTGTTTCCATGCATGGTCTATAAGTGCAGCATGCCTTCATGCAAATCACTTCTTCTGTCTGTACAAGAGAATCAGACAGAACAGCTGGTCCTCATGGTCCCCCTGACCCTGAACCCACCCACCCCGAACATAAAACCCATTTACAAAAATAGTCACATATAATAGTAAACAACCTGTGAATTAAAAAAATGACAACCTCACCAACACTGATTTTTTGTTTGTTTGTAAAAATATGGCAAAAGGTGGCAGTTGGAATGCAAACAGTGGATACAGTTATTGTACTTGAGTGTTTTATGTTAAACACACATAAATTCTAGGTTTGCACCTCTTGTACTGGTCCCTACAGCCTTGGTAGCCATTTTACTTTCCTCTTCAGCAGTGTCAGCTGGTAATGAAAACAGTAGCCTCCTGTCAAAGTTGCCATCCTGTTTTACACAGCAGCATGGGGATTGACGAGGGGGTCACTGTCTTGTTAATAGGCACTGACCTTAAGTATATATATAACATTTGTATATATATTTATAGATATATTTGTGTGTGTGTTTGTGTGTGTGTGTGTGTGTGCAAAAACAGTCAGTTTGGCATAAACCTCCACTTGGAGTCCTTTTGAAATAATACTCTATTTTCTCAAGCTGTAAACAATTTGTCACAAAGGGAATCCTTCGCTTTGCTCATTTTTTACTGTCCCTGATATCTTTACCTTTATCTTCCTTTTCTGATTTGTCTTTTTCATATTTGTCTTTATCAGGCTTTGTAACGCTATCATAGGAAGGTGGAGAGGTGGTGGAAGGGGTCATGTCATTTTTTTCGGGGGTAGAATTCTCATTCAGCTTATCAATGATCATATCTTCTTTGATAAGAGTGTCATCTCCAGCTTTGATTCGATCCTTATTAAATAGGCAGGACACTTTTTTAACTTTTATCTTTAAGAGGTAGCGCCTGAAGGCTCGCTGAATGATGACAGCAGATACGTCCTCTTGCTTTCGTTTTAAGGTGGTTGTAATTGGTTCATAAGAAGCTTTTGAAGGATTGGCTGCCATGAAGCGATCTTCCATTTGAACACGAAGGGCATCCATTTCATCACTTTCACCCAAAACACGTTTTGTGAAAGCAAACAAGATGTCAAGGCAGTGAATTCTGTCACCACTTACCATGGGCAGATCCATTGCAATAAGCTGAACTTTGTTCGGTTTTGGTATTAGAAGGGGAGGATCCAGTGAAGCTGCAAAATCGGAGAGTTTACTAAACTCTATGAATTGAGTTGCATCCGGATCAAACTTTTCCCAAACCTCATAGAACATCTCAAAGTCATCCTCGCTCAAAGGCTCAGCACTTTCTTCTGTAGCAACGCTGAAGTTCTCCAAAATCACGGCAATATACATGTTTACTACAACTAAAAATGATATAATAATGTAGCTAACGAAGAAAAAAATCCCAACGGAAGGATTGCCACAGTCTCCTTTCACTGAACTTCCTGGGTGGTCTTTGTTAGGGTCACAGTCTGGTGGCCCACTGTTGAGAATGGGAGCTAGCAACCCATCCCAGCCAGCAGAGGTGGTGATTTGGAAAAGGCAGATCATGCTGTTGCCAAAAGTTTCAAAGTTGAACATGTCATCAATGCCCACTTCTCTCTTCACGTAGGCAAAGTTGGACATTCCAAATATAGCGTAGATGAACATGACCAGGAAAAGGAGAAGACCGATGTTGAACAAGGCAGGGAGAGACATCATCAAGGCAAAAAGCAGAGTGCGGATCCCTTTAGCACCCTTGATGAGACGCAGGATTCGACCTATCCTGGCAAGTCGGATCACTCGGAACAAGGTGGGTGACACAAAGTATTTCTCAATAATCTCTGCTAGGAACATACCTAAAAACAAAATTTATAAATAGGTTACTTAAAAAGGGAGTGCAACATCTAATCTTAATAGCATGCTAAAAATTGCAACCCACCATTTAAAATGGAAAACGATCTCTACAGTATTCAGAAAATTACAATTAGAGATTAATTAAGATATTGAAAAGGGTTTTCTTTTTCATATTTCCCATTAACTTTCCAAAAATTTCATTAACCACCATTTTAATGTTCTATTGAATTGTAATTTTTCTTACCTACAATGGATAAAATGACAACCACAAAATCAAAAATGTTCCAGCCAATGGTGAAATAATAATAGCGGAGTGAAATCAGTTTCAAGACACATTCTCCGGTGAAAAGGACTATGAAGATCAGGTTAATTCGGTATAGATTAGTTTCCATTGTATCAGTTTGGTCATCTGTTTCTACCATCATGGTGACCATGTTAAGGCAGATAAGAATCATGATGCTGATGTCAAAGGCTTGTTTTGTTACAAAATCAAAGACCATGCCTTGAAATTTGTTCTGTAGATGAAGAAAACAACGTCTTATTGAAATATCTCATGATTTACATAGTCTACCAGTAGATACCTTGTACGGAACATTTGTAATTCATTCTACGGCAAACTGTTTAAGGTAAAACCAAATCTAGATGCGCTAAGGGCCATTCCTCAGTACAGTGGGAACTGCTGAGTGGCTTACAGTCACAACTCTGCCGTAATACAACAAGACCCTACGGTACAAAAAGGCATGAGTTTTTCCCATGCCAGTATTATCCCTCCTGGACAGGACAACACTGGCGTGTGAAGGAAGTGTATCAATGGCTGCCCTGTGTGAGCTCTAAATCCTTACCTAAATGGCATAGGAACCATATAGCAGTGCCTATGTGCTGCCTACAGGCTTCCCATGGGCATCTATTAAGACAGCAGAAAGATAGAATAGATGGGCCTTTGATCTAATCCAGCAGGGATCCTCTTATGTTCTTAGTTATTTAGATACAATATTTCTTCCCCACCTTCCTAGTGCCCACTCAGGCCAGTGCCTAAAAAATATGTTCTTAATCTTGCATTGGATATAATTTTGACTGAGTGTAAATCTGTGTTCCAACTGCATTCCCACTTATTCGACATTGTTATTTAATATATAGATAGATATATAAGTAAATAATGGTTGGAAATTTAATAAGGCTTACTGCTGGCCTTGGTATTGGTTTCTGCGGTTTCTTGGACCCCAGTTTTTTCATTGCATTGTAATATTTCTTCTGCTCTTCTGTCATAAAGATGTCTTGACCTCCAAAGTAAAGGGATGAAACCAAACCTGGTTACAACCAGATACCTCTTTTTTTTTTTAAGCAAGCAAACAAATTTTAATTTTTTTGCATCTATTCTTACTTAACAACCAATGTCTTTCATTGGGTCTCGGCATAGGAGAAAGTGCGGGTAACTGTTCACAAGGCACAGCCCTTGCTTTCAGAGGTTTATGGGTTGAACAAAAGTAAGTCATACCCAACACCACCAACTGAAGTCAACGGACCTGATTGCTGAGGTCCAATAATTTCATTAGGTCTACACCGTGTATTCCCTAGTCTAGCCCCCCTTTCCTTTACTATTGTGGGAACTCTTATGTGTTCACATAGTAGCAACCCCTTCCAAAAATTGGCCACCCTGCCCTCTTTCTTTTGATCAGAGAAAGGATGTTAGTATGCCATTCCCTTTGTGTGAGTCTGCTTTCATCACTGAAGGAAGAGTGCTGGGAGTGGAGGCAGTGAAGAGAATCCACACACACACACACACACCCTTCTGCTCTGGTTGATCTGAGAATGTGGATGCAGCCCTGGTTGCACTGCTCTGTGAAGTCTTATTGCTGCGGACAGCAAGGGATTAAGATTGCACCCAAATTTATTAAGTGTAATGATGTTCAAAACAAGGGTTGCCAACTTATTTTCTAACCAGGCTCTGGTGTCTTTAATGGGTTTGTCTACTTTTACTGGTTGCTGCTGCTTCTGTGTGTGTGTTATGTACTGAGTTGAATAGGATCCAAAACGCAGCAGTCTGATTGGACCTAGAACAATAGGATTCAGAATGCAGCAGTCTGATTGGTCCACAGGAGCCACCCAATCCAGCTTCAGGTGGAAGTTTGGATTTGAAGTGAATCCGCAACCTGATTGGCCTACAGGAGAATCCCGGAATTAGCCAATCATGTGGGGTCCGTTGTGTAAATAATGTATATAAAGCAGATATTCTGGGGGAACTTCCGTTCCTTCTCACCACTATGAGCTGAGTAAAGAGCATGAAATTCACTCTCAACTCCGAGTATATTTCAGTGTGCAAAAACTGGCTCATTGGGTGACATTAGCAAGGGGTGAAGTTAGTTCTCATGCTCTACAATCCGCCCCCCAAAACTGTTTTCTGCACATTGTATGGCTGTCAAAAGCATAGGAGCTGCTTTGCCTGGGGATTTTCATTGAAAGCCTTGCCTTTAGAGGTTGGAAAAATAATAAATTCAACAGATAAAGTACACATAGTCATAAAGTCCCTACTAAATCTCTATTTTCCTTAAGGCTTTCCTGTGTCTTCAGAAGATGGCCATAAGAAATGTGTACCTCCGATATATTTTCCCCCTCTGCCTCCCGCATGCCCCTCAAACTATTAGCATTCACTAATATGGTTCAACCAAAGTGAGTGACTTCACTTTGATTACGGATATAGATTTAGGATTTGTTGGAAATTAACATTCTGCAATTTTTTTTTGGGGGGGGGGAACTAACCTTACAAAAAATCTCCTTAAAAAAACAACACAGTTGTAAATCTTGATGGCAAAAACAGCACAACAGACACTGAATCATTATCACTGAACCCTTGACAGTGTGTTCAGAACACAGCAACAGAATACTTATCTTCTTTTTTTGTTGATTAAAATTGTCTATGATGACACCAATAAATAAGTTCAAAGTGAAGAAAGATCCAAAGATGATAAAGATGACAAAGTAAAGATACATATACAGGTTATCCTCATAATGAGGTTGCTTCTCCACCTACAAAGACATTTTAAGGAAACATACATTAAGCCAACATTTAATATAATTAGCTATTATCCAGTATAATTATTTAGAATTGCCACAGAGCTGTGCTTCCCCAGAATCTATTTTGACTTCACAGCTACAAATGGAAAACTCTAAACCGAAATTGAACATTGAACCATTCACCTATCTTTTTGCTCTGAGTTATAATTCAACATTTTCTCTCTCTGCTCCTCCACCTTAGTTCCATTACCTATCTAGATTTCAATCTAGACTCATATGGCTTTTGCTAACTCTGTATAGAGTCGTGATTAGAGTGCTGGTCTAGGACTGGAGATGCCCAGCTTCAAATCCCACCTCAGCCATGAAACTGTATGTGTGAGAGAGGCCTTGGGCAGTCACTGGCTCTTTTTCTAACTCTACCTCACAGGGCCATTGTGAGGATCAAATGGGAAAGCAAATGGGAGCTGCATTGAGCTCCAGGGCAGACAGGAAGAATATAAATGTAATAAATGAATACATAAATATTGATTAAAGGCAATCAAGGTCTACAGAATAATATATTAAAGGAATACTAGAGAAGATGGCAGATACACAAAAGGGGAAAGACAGTGGAGAAAAACAAATAAGGAAGGAGCACGAGATAACAACAAATGCCAATTACACTAAGAAATACATGGAAAATTATTGCAGGGTGACTTTAAAAAAAATAATAATCTAAAGTAGGGGCATCCAATGTTGGACCCTCTGGATGTTGTGGAATCCAACTCCCATCAGCCCCAGCCAGCATGTCCAATGGCCAGGGATGATGGGAGTTGTAGTCTAAAATATCTGGATGGCACCCCATTGGCGCCCCTGATATAAATCTATACTGTTACCCAAGATTTGTTGTTATAAGATTCCTATTTTTGGAATGGTATCTTGCAGCGATTTTTCTGCCCACAGCTGTTCAGCAGTGACAATGTGTTTGAATATCTACCTCCTAACTCTTAATGAGAACCTTTCAGACTCATGCTGTATTGTTTTGAACACTTGATTGGAAGCCGCCCAGAGTGGCTGAGGAAACTCAGCCAGATTGGCAGGGTAGAAATAATAAATTATTATTATTATTATTATTATTATTATTATTATTATTATTATTATTATTATTGTTAAGGATCGAATAGAAGACAGACCGATCAGAGAGTGGAAAGTAGCAGTGGAGACTGAGGCAGGGAGAATAAGCAAGATAACCAGTGGAGACTAAGAGACAAATCAATTGTGGAGAAGTAATGGCCCTTTTGGGCCAGCAGACAGCAAATTTCAAAATAAAAGGCAGCGGTGATGGGTGGGGGAACCAACCCTGAGAAATTAGAATTGAAATAATAGTTGTGTGAAATCTGAGTACAAAAGTGTGCTCATGCCATGGTAGTGCACTTACATTTCGTGAATCCACAGCTGCATACATAATATCCATCCAACCTTTGAAGGTGGCCTGAAAATAGAACACCTTTTTTAATGCCTGCACTTCATAAACAATTTGGCAACCGAGGAACAAAAGCATACCATGTATGTATTAGGGCTGGATAAATCCGTTCAAAGTGGTCTGGGACAACATCCTATTAATTTCTAGCTGAATGAATAAGATTTAAAATACTTTACAAACTGTATGTTAGGACTGGGGAATCTGTGGCCTTCCAGATGTTGTTGGACTCCAACTCCCATCAGGCCCAGCCAGCTTCGCCAATGGTCAGATATGATAGAGTTGTAGCCCAGCAACATCTGGAGGGTCAGAAATACCCCACCCTGGAGAATTCCTTTTTAAAACGTTTTGAAACATAAAAAGGTAATGCCATTGACATGCATTAATGAATGAATGCCTCTGTGTACATATTTTACAAATAATCATAGCTTTATGGAAGATTTGGTTAAGATTTGCACTGGACTGTGTGCTCCTATGTGTCTATTTCAGATCAAAGTTCAATACTGCCTGGACATAATGTTCCGATTTCTCAGCAATGTTGCAAATATATGCATTTTGAGCTCAGACAGTCTGCTGGTTCACTGTAGGCAGATTCCCCACTTCAGTTTAATGTTAAGCTGTGTTTGGATAGCGTATTGAAATTCTCAACTCTGTTTCTGTGCAGATGCATTGGGAAGACATAATTTTACCAAATTTTCTTAGGAGGGGAAATTCTCCAATAGGTTCTTGGTGATGGGGTTCACCTGTCAGTAGCTCAAGTTCTTTCTTTCCCTCCTAAGGTCTCATTGCTGTTGTTTGGTGAAAGTGGTAGCAGCGATTGTAGCAGTAGAAGCAATTGCGTCAGACTCATGGCCACCATTTCCCACCCTTCACTGTGCCCCAGACTTAGCGTCATTCCACGGCACTGTGGTCGGAAAATGGTGTCTGCTACCAAAAACATAAAAGACATAGAGAGCTGCCTTATATCACTGGTCCACCTAGCTCAGCATTGTCTGTGCCAGCTAAGAGCTGCTCTATGGGGTTTCAAATTGGAGACATTCAGTTAAGTTGTGGGTGAACATATCCGACGACACAGCGATTCTTCAAACAGCTCTTGTTTATTCACAGGCCAGAACAGAACTGAACTGAAGGGTTCAGTCAGCCTGCTTATATAGAGCTCCACTACAACGCTACTGTAACAACTTTCTAAAACTATCCAATCACTGAACGTCACTTTCGATCCCTTATTTGCATAACTATCTACAGTATCCCCCTGCTGGCCCAGGGTGAGAACTTCAGTACATAACACATTCCCAGTCTGACATGAAGATGCCAGGGACTGAACTAGTGACCTTCTGCATACAAAGCAGGTGCTCTGCCACAGAACAAGGGTCTTTCTCCTAAAGCTTGAATGAAAAAAATGGCGGAGAATGTTTGGAACAAACTTGGCAAAGTGGCCTTCTGTTGTGAAGTGGGAGAATGAGAAAAAGGAAAGTATTTTGGGGGGAAATCACTTCTGAGAAATTTTAGCTTAGTGGTATTTTTCCAGTAAAAATAAGACAGCATAAAAGAAAGCACAGCTAAACTTTTTTTCTTTTTTCTTTAAAGAAGAAGTTAACTTTAAGAATTCTAGGAATAACAACCACTTACTACTTGAAGCAAAGAGAGGTAACCAAGCCCCACGTTATCAAAGTTGACTTTCACATTTTTCCACCGGGCTGTTTCATTTCTTTCTATGAGCTCTTCACATTGAGTTTGGTTGTCAACTTCATCGATGCTAAACATGTCCCCTGTTGTGGTATTAATGCAGTGGTAGAACTTGCCAGCAAAGAGATTAACTCCCATAATGCTGAAGATTAACCAGAATATAAGACATACGAGAAGCACATTCATGATTGATGGAATCGCTCCCAAGAGGGCATTCACTACCACCTATAAAACAAACGACACCGTAGAAAGTAAGTTTGACTGTGTAAATGCAAAAAAAGGAGATGCTTTATCAATGTTGGGTGAGGATTTCTGAAATAAATTTTAAAGACTTCTGAAACCTTCATTATACATATGCCCTCCATAACTCATGGAACAACTCTAATGTAAGTATGATAAAAGCCAAAGAAAGCAAGGAAGTGTAATACAATGGGGGTGGGGAAACCAGCCCGACCATTGGAACTAAGAAACAGAACATTAGGAGAGAAATGTCAACTACAGATAATTACCAAACATAGGAGCGATACACAGTTTGTATTTTCCAAACAAATAAAGAGTACATCATGTAGAAAAATAAAAGCAGCAAAACATCTTGTGAAAGCCAACGTTTGCAATTTGGTGAGGGAAAAGAGTTTTGGGCATCTAAGTTTGACAGAGTGATGCCTCTTTTTTTGCTTTCAGATGGGGCATTTTGTGTAATGCCATACCCTTACAGCAGACATTTTGAGAGCAACGCTCACAATGATTTCTTAAAAGTTCAAATTAGCCTCAGAAGGTTAGCAAACCCTGGTCTAGGCCACCTAGAGCACCGTACTCCAACACACAGTTGAGGTCATAGGTCAGAAGAAGTGGCTTTCAAGGAAGTTTAAGTATCCCTTTGCTTTGGCCTTTCATCTCAGAACAGACCACTTTTGCCATGTGCTTCATAGAAATCTCTGCAGGCAGCTGAGAAGGATAGTCATTGTGCCGTAGACAAGCAGCAGAAGTATATGAAGTATAGTTTCGCAGCCTGGTTAATATGTTACCCTGGTAACATAGTCAGCAAGGAAAACACTTCTGTGTGGCTGGAGCTTGTAACATATGCAGGCTGCAGCCACACTGGTCATTTAAGATACTTGGTTAGCATCTGCACCAATGCCAATAGTGCAAATCAGAGTTGTAGAATTGGAAGGCGAAAGAACGGCTCAGTGTGAGTGACCCATGTGGCTGCTGTTGGCAAACGATAAATTCTGCTTCATTTTTAATTTTGGTATGCACCCAACAGGCAGCATTTAATATAGCACTGTATTGTTTAGCGCACTTTCATTCCATTTTCACCCTCTCTTAAAAATAGGGTTACCCATCTTCTTTTTAAAAACGGGGATAAATAAATAAATCCATACGTACGCAGACAGAGAAATAAAAGTATTATTACACGGTGTAGTGGACAGCTGGCTTCAAGGCACAGGCAGTGCAGAGTCTGTGGGAAATATGTCTCTCCTTTAGCTGCATGATCAGTCACATTATTCCCTCCATTACTGCTGCATTTCAAAAGCTGACCTACATTCCCTCCTTTCTGAGTCCTGCAGCAACACCACTCCCTTGCAGTATGAATCCTTTGACAAGCTCAAAATATGGTGCCAGAGATAGGCTATCATCTGCCAGCAAGAAATGTGGAGAATAGGGCCCCAGGTATAGGTGGCACTTGAGGAGGCAAAAGGCATGCCAATTACTTTAAATTAAGGGGGCCATGCCCAATGTAGAATAGCACACATATATCAGATATTTCTATTATTATTATTATTATTATTATTATTATTATTATTATTATTATTCTGTTGGGAGCCGCCCAGAGTGGCAGAGTGGTTGGGGGAACCCAGCCAGATGGGTAGGGTATAAATACTAAATTTATTATTATTATTATTATTATTATTATTATTATTATTATTATTATTCAGAATTATTATTATTATTATTAAACTGCTAGTGCAGTTATTTTCTTTTGGATGTTAAAATACCTTCTGATGTACATTATCAAAATGTTAAAGGTTTCAGAATAGGAATGTAAACATTCAGTTTAAATACAAGAAAGCTATGGAGGATTTTTTCTTCCTGTTGGCACTCTTGGGATTTTGTCATTCTCAATCATTGGGTGTTATCTGTAAATTTGGATACCACAACCTGATTCCAGGTCTTTGGAAGCTTACCACCTTCTGATTTCTAATAGATATTGATTCATAAGGGGAGCGATCAGCTGATCCCATGACTGTCAAGATTTGATGGAACAAACTCCTTAGTGCTACACTGAGCTCCTCCCAATATGTATTATTAATACATACCTATTATTATGTGTTATGTTATATGTATTATTAATACAAATGCCTGCAAATCATATGCATGTGCACATGTATTTAGATGCATCAAGGTGAGAATACCAGATACTTAAAACCAAGCTTTTAAAATATAATCAAGAAGTTGACAATTCAGAGTTAATTAAAAAATATGGAAAGTAAAATAATACAAGAGAGGAACTGAACTTTAGCTTTTTTTTAAAAAAAAAAAACTATTTAAAAGGAATTAGTGATATATTAATTAGTGACATTTATATAGTCTATTCCAAATGTGCAAACATTTGCTGAGTTTATGCTGCAAGTTCCTGGCAGGTAAAGGTAAAGGTAAAGGTAAAGGTAAAGGTAAAGGGACCCCTGACCATTAGGTCCAGTCGTGACCGACTCTGGGGTTGTGGTGCTCATCTCGCTTTATTGGCTGAGGGAGCCGGCGTACAGCTTCCGGGTCATGTGGCCAGCATGACTAAGCTGCTTCTGGCGAACCAGAGCAGCGCACGGAAACACCGTTTACCTTCCTGCTGGAGCAGTACCTATTTATCTACTTGCACTTTGACGTGCTTTCGAACTGCTAGGTTGGCAAGTAGGCTGGTTTTATTCTTCTCAAGTTACAGAAAGGCTGAGAGAGAAAGCTTCTTGCTGCCCCGGGCCACTTTGTAAAATCCTGGATTTCTACCGAAAACCTTGCTGCTCATATTCTTAATATGCCATCCAGAAGATGATCGTGATGGTTTTGTACGTTACGTTAAGCTCTTTCCATGTTCTCTTACCCTCATTCCTTCAAATCGTGATAAAGCTCTTAGGGGTCTCAAAGCTCTTAAAGTCCTCAGTGATTTAATGGCGCCAAGTTCCGAGTAGCCCAAGGCATTAGCTGTTAAGCTAACTAAAGAGACCTGCACATGAAGAAAAAAGAAATTAATTTGTAAGCTATATAACATATATAACAATCAGCACATACTTTTTCTATAACTTTGCAGAGATCATTTCAGTCATTCACTGTAGCAGAACAAATGGCTCAAAGGGCACCTCATGATAAAATGGACACAAAGGTAAATGCTTTAGTTATTCTCATTATAGAAGAGTTTGAAAAAGAATTTTGCCTTGACCCAGCTAGTGACTTTAAACAGGTTATCTGCCACTATGCAATGGCAGACCCACCAAATGTCCCTATTTTCCAGGGACGTCCTTGATTTAGAGAAGCCGTCCTGGTTTCTGATTTAATCCCGCCCAGAATGTCCCACTTTCCCTTAGGATGTCCCGGTTTTCACTGGAGAAATGTTGGAGGGTATGGAGTTATCCAACCCCCGAGCCGTCTGAAGGCAATCCTGTATAGGGATTTTTCAAAAAATGTTTAATGTTTTATTATGTTTTTATATATGTTGGAAGCCGCCCAGAGTGGCTGGGGCAACCCAGTAAAATGTGTGGGGTATAAATAGGAAACTTATCATTATGGAATGGGACGTCCCTATTTTCATTGAAGATATGTTGGAGGAACATATGCAATGGAACATATTTTGGCATTTTAACGGTGTCTTGTGTGCAGGAAGGGTAAAGGCATGCACACTGTTTCTACAAAGTGAACAGCTTCTCCTGGATTGATGGGAAGTGCTTCTACATAATTCAATTTTCGACTGAGCAACGCTAATACCGTTTCTAAGGGGAGGTGCAAGACCATGCTTAAAATGCCTGCCACTTGTTCCAGGGCATAATTTTCAAACCCTGAATTATGCATGCAGTTGTTTGCGTTCAGGTGTAAGACGAAGCAGAAGTGCCTGTCTTTTGAACTGGGATGTTACATCAGGCTGCATGGCAGTTTATGCAAATTTCTGCCATCAGCTTGTTGCAAGGGATTTGCTGCAGTGTTTTCTAACCAAAGCCCCCTTCTTGCATCATTCACGCAAAGGGCCTCCGTGTGGATGCAGAGCCCTGCACCTGGCCTTGCCCCAAACATTGTGACGCTTCCCCAGCCCCACCTGCAACTTCCACACGTTGAGCATGGACAACTGCAAAAGGGGAGTTTTCACATGTAGACACCTATGCATATAGGCTTCCATCGGATCAGGGCACCCGTGGCATCACGGTTCTCAATCCATGGAAGACTAAGTGTGTAGGTGTCCCTGTTGTATAGATCCATGTTGACTACAATCCAGAGTCTTGCTATGGACACCATCCACAACTTTACCATGGATTCCAAAATATAGCCCCAAAAGGTGCGCGCGCACAGAATGCTAGTGGATAGATCAGGATCTAGCTTTGGACCATGCCATTACAGGTAGATATAGATTTCATTATCTCTGAAGTTTTTCTTAATGACATTTTTTAAAATTAAATTCATATAGCAATTTCTTCTGTTTAACTGGTAAATTCAGCTTGTACTAGTTCGGAGTGGTTTCGTCAATGCCGCAGTACGAAAATAATTACCCCAGCCAGATCGCCACACTACTAAGGCCCAAATGGCTATTTTCTGGAAGTAATTACATCCCTGGTTTCTGCAAGTAGTAACCACACTGCTTTTGTTCACATTATACCATCCTTTTATGGAATTCTGGATTAAAGTTACTCATGATTCTTGCAAATGTGTTCACTTTACCCCACAATTCATACAAAAAAATAAGTTAAAAAAAGAATCCATGGCACAGTAACTGTAGTTAATTCACCATAACTCATTTTCATAAAGGTAGATTGCATATTCAGCTCATAGAAAAAAAATACATACATCAACAATGAGGAAATCCAGCCAACACCAAGCATTGGTGAAATACATTTGAAAGCCATAGGCCACCCACTTCAGAAGCATTTCCAGAATGAAGATGTACGTGAAGACCTTGTCAGTATACTCCAGCATGGTCTTGATAGTCTTGCGCTGTTCAATATATATGTCTTCAAAAGCCTGTAGACAAATACACACACACATATTTGATGGATTTTAGTTTGGCATTAATCTTTGAATTATTTTTGTTTCCCTTTCTAGTATTTAAAACTTCAGTCCCCTCTTCCTCTCTGTTGTTTGACATTCACGGGGGAAGGAATGAAAACATGCTTTGCACACAGGAGGACCAAGTTAGAATGTGTAGGTAGCAAGGAATGGGTCTTTTTGAGACTCTGGAGAGCTGCTACCAGCCACAGTAGAAAATATTGGGCTAGATGTACATCGTTTAACCTTCCAGAGCAGCTCCCTGTGTTCCTTTCCTCCGTTCTGCAGAATTATTATTATTCAGCAATTAAGGGTCACATTGTTGGAGAGGGCCTTGTGGGTTCTCTAGCACAACACCTGTACAGTGCACACAATCTAGAGCTGGAATGTTCCAAACTGATGGCTGTCTCATCTCCATTGTTTAACTTCTTACCATTAAGAAGTTTCTCCTAATGTTCAACCAAAGTCTTCTGTGACTTTATCTCCTTATATGAGACCACCCTTCAGGAATTTGGGTGAAGTAATAATAATACTTTTACTGTCAATGTACAACCTGTGTACAGTGAAATTAACCGAGTCTCCCCCCCTCCCCGCCAACACTCAATCTCATTGCACTCTGTGTGCTTGTCACACAGCACACCAACCCTGAAAGTCAGTTGCACTATATTATTTTCCGTTCAGCAGCCTAACTGCCCATGGATAGAAACTGTTTTTTAGCCTGTTGGTATGACTGATTATACTTCTATATCTCCTGCCCAAGGGTAGAAGATTAAAGAGGTGCTGGCCGGGGTGTGAATCGTCCCTGAGAATTTTTCTCACTCTCCTAAGGCATCGATCCCTTGTGATGTCATTTAGCGGACTCAGGGGACAGCCCATGATATCATGTGCTGTGTTCACCACCCTCTGTAAAGACTTTCTGTCTGTGGCTTTCAAGCCAACGTACCACACTGTGATACAATATGAGAGGACACTTTCTATTGTGGACCGGAGAAGGAGGTCATCAATTGTTGTTTAACATTGTTCTTTCACAGGACCCTGAGTCGCTGTTGGGCCTTCCTAACCACCTGAGTTATATTGTTTTTCCAAGTGAGGTCTTCACTAAGGTAAACTCCCAGGAATTTAAAGGAAGTACTACTAAGTTTCCTCTTTAAAATAAACATACCCAGTTCTTTCAGCTTTTTCTCACAGTACTTGTTTTCCATGCCCTTGACAGTATTCACTGCCCTCCTCTGAACACCTTGTTTTGCCTTAAAGTGCAGCATCCATATCTACACATAATGTTCCAGATAAGTACTACTGAGGAATGAAGTGGAACAGAAAATGTCTGTTGGAACTCTTGTGTTCCCAGATACACCTGCCTGGTATGATGTCAAGACTTGTTTCAATTCATGTCAACAGATTCTAGCAGAAATAATAATAATAATAATAATAATAATAATAATAATAATAATAATAATAAAATTATACCCTGCCCATCTGGCTGGGTTTTCCCCACTCCTTCTTCCTGTATCTTCATATTACTTGGCCCACTTTGCCTTTCTTGTTCTATGTGCTACCCTAACCCAACTCCTTCTGTCAGTGGACAGTGTAGCCCTGACTCATTGATAGTGATGGTGTAAAGCTATCCATAAATAGCCCAGGCATTGGAAAGAAGGTATAAACATTGGAAACAATGGAAACAAAATAAACCAAGGAGATCAGGTGAAAACCAGGGGCACCAACTTGGGCCTTATGGGTGCCCAATGGCACCTGCGACATAATGTCGTGACAGGCAGGGCCTTGGCTGTTGCTTCTGAGGTCTGGCAGGGTCTTGGAGGCCACGTACGAGGCCTTACGAGACCTCCAACGTTGCCTCGGAGGTTGCGTTGGAGCCCGTAGTGTGGGTGCCAAGCACCCAATTATTATTTTTTTTGTGGGTGCTAGGGCTCTGAAAGGGTCCTCTATGGTTGGCACCAGTAGTGAAAACTAACTCAGCCTCCTGAACATGAATCTTTCCTCCCTTCTGCCTTGCCAGTGTGTGAACTCAGGAGAGCACTGGAAAAGGTGGTTATTCCATCTTTGGTCACCCTCCCCTGACACAACTCTATGGATTGCTCTCTAAGGTTCTGTGGTAAAGAACGGTTTTCAAAATTACCAGAGCACCACTGCTGAGAAGAATCATGAAGACAATAAAAGTCTCAAACCAATTATGTTCTACTATTTTGTAGCAGGTCTTCCGAAGATTCCACCATAGTTTTCCTTTCCCGTCTTCTACGCTGACTTGGCAGCACTTGAACTTCCGAACACAGCCTGGCAGGAGGATGTGACAAATGAGAGTAGCATAGTAAGTTATTCTGAAGCTACAGTTAATTAACAAGATTTTCTATGGTCAGTCTTGAGTAGAATATATTCTATACTAAAATACAGTCCTAAAATAGTTTGTCCATTAAAATTAAAACTCACTCAAGTCGGTTCAGTTGTTCGGGGAGGGGGGAGGGGGGAGGAAGCTAGGCCAGCTTAATCTATTTTACATGCCGTGAAATCTCCAAGTGGATCCCATTTGGAACAGGTCTACTTATTTCACTGTATACTAATACAATATGTACATTGCGTCCCAACACAATACAATTTTTGAGGGTGGGCTCTTATAGAAACAAAATGGCACCATTCACTCGCAAGAGTGAGGCATCACCAGGGTAGGGAGAAACCTAAAGTTTGCAGAACCCTACAGTCTGCAGAGGTACAATTTCTTTTAAGAAAAAGGACAGCCCAATGAGGAGGTCTGAGCATACTCAAGTGGCTACAGAATACTGGCTGACAATTTGAGATTGAGAGATGCAACTGTGCATCCTGAAAGAAGGTATGACTGACTGACACTACAAACTGCAGCATTTCGTTTCTTGTGATGTATAAAGCAATTTGTGTTCCTGTTTGTGCTCTGTATAATAAGCCTGATTACGTTTGAATGAAACACACACAACTCTTCCTCATTAAGAATAAGCTAACCGTGTGCAGTTTAGAAGTAGCATCAGAGGATTAATTCTTCCCACAAAAATTTTGCCTCCACAGGACTCCGTAAGTGTGAAATCAAAAAACAAAAACACCCAAAGCATAAATATATATTAACTTGGATTACTTTTTTCTAGGAATTTTTTTTGTAAGCTGGATGTGAGAAATTTGTCAAATGTTCATAGGGTTGCTGGGTCACAAGAAGCGATTCTGGGTAACAGACCAACAGTGTTTACCTTGGAAGCAAACGCTGGATCTGAAGTTGTGCACAACTTATATCATTGCTAGCATAACAGGGCAGGAATACAGATAAGCAAAAACAAAATGCTCCCCCAAACAAAGTAGTTTCAATTTTTTATATTCCTCACCTTCTGTAAAACAGGCTTCTGGTTCAAGAGATTCTTCTGGTTCGGCTTCAGGTTGCTCTCCAACTGGGGGGACTCCAACGTCAACTGTGCTACCTTCAGATGAACTAGATGCATTTAGTTTCTGCAAATAAAAGCCCCATGTGAAACTGTTAATTACCATTCTATTTCTTATAGGACTGGGTTGCACTTAATGCATTCCAAAATGCTCTCTGTGTAATTAAGAGCTCTCAAATGAAGAGCAGAACTGTGGAGGCCAGTTTGCTTTCCTCTGTGTGAGGCCATAAGTATTATTAACCACATCAAACAGGGGTTTTTTCCCCCATGATGGAAGGGTTTCGGTATATTCATAGAAGGAACCACCATTTTGAACCAATTTGCTAAGAAACTAAGCCACATACTGAACTGACAGTTCTGAAGCAACACTAATTGGTAAGATAGAGAGAGAGAGCACCATGAATTGCAGCATTTCCCCCAAGTTACGGCAAAAACTGAAGGAAGCATTTTCATGTCAGATGCAGGTACAGTATGCATATGATGCAAACTATGTTTAACCCTTTACTTCCTGTTGACATGAAAAGACAAATTATCAGTGTATAAGTACTTCTAAGTTTCTGAGGTTTCAGAAAGGAAAGCAGCGTATTAATTCCAGAGCGGGAGCCATTATTTCGCATTCTCTTTTGCCAATGCACTTGCACAGCTGAGTGTGCATTTTTTAAACTACTTTTTATTCTTGCATGGTACACATATGTGTCCTCTTTAGTACTTAGATAATCGTGTGTATTTCTACGATAGCAATTAAAACACAATTTTTCAAAAATGCTATTTTTGGAGGGAAAGAGATTGTGCCAATAATGAAAAGTGACGTCATCTAAACTTCCAACTGGTTTCCTGATGTGATTAAGGAAAGCTAGAAGGCTGCTGCATTGGCAGCAGTAGACAAATATGAGTACCATAGTGAATAAAAGTAGAGCTGATAATCGCATTCTGTAGCATTCTACAATGTTATTACCATGGTAGTGTATAACATCAGTAAATGGCTGCATTGGTAAGTAACTATCTTTATGTGGGGAATGATGTAAGCAGATGGTGAATAACGCATACTGGTGTCAATGTACTATTATAAAAAGATCATTTTTTACATAATACTCCAAAACAAAGCTGTCGGCATTATTCATCAGAATCAAGCTTTTTCACGAACTCTTAACCTGCTAAAATATTAGTTTGATGAAGTACTTTACCAGTTTTGAGGTGTTCCAGTTTAAATTTTATTTAAGCAGCAGAAAGAATTGGTTACCATTCTGAATTTACTTTAAAAAAAAGGCCTCAGATTATCCTCAAGCTGTTTCTACCAATCAGCCCTTTCTAGTCTATTTTCTGGTGGTTTCACTAACTTCTGGATCAATAAAATTACTTTGTTTCAGAAGACTATTTGGCATTTCATGGGTTTTAAAAATCTATTTTTAGGAGGTATGAACAGGTTCTATTGATTGCATCAGAATATAATTTATAATCTGCTCTCTGTTTTGTTTTTATAAAAAAGCTGTGTAATGGCACTTGCAGGGAGAGGGGCAACAGAATTAGATTCAATATAATCTTTTTGTTCATCTGAGTCTCTTGTTTTTAGAGGAAACAAAAACTGTTGTTGTTAGTTTTACACTTCCAGAGGAAACACACATTCAATTTTTAATGCACTTTAATATCAATAAACAAAATAAAGGTCAACGGGGAACGAATGCTATCCCCATGTACACTAGCTGTATAGAACCATATAAAACAACATAATATTCACACAAGTATAGTATAAGGGGACTGCAAGCATTGCATTCTTGTTCAATGACAAAAGGAAGTTTCTGATAATATAAAAATAGTAACCACACCATCCAAAATTGGAATAGGCTATCTCAGTACAGTACTTCCAACATACCTGTTTATCTCAGAACAATAAAACCTGGGATTAATCATTTACCAATAATAATCTTACTAATACTGACCAGTAAGCAGTTTCCTGATAGTATGATCTTAGCCACTTGTAGCAAAATGCATATTGTGGCCTTTTATCAAGCAGGGGGGGGTGAGGGATCAATGTTGGGAAAATCCAGTACACTCTTGAGTGCAGCTTCAAAGGATATATTTTGTACTTAGCAACAACTGTTGTACAATATCATTTATGAAGTGCAAATGTATATATATCATAACTCTTTGCCACAAAATAGAGAAAAACAGTTGCAGGAAATTCCCTGCAACAGTATCCCTTGATATGCAGCCTTCTATCCTAAGTGGAGACTAGAAAAGGCTTTGGCTAAGCACTGTTTTATAGAAATGGCCACAAATCATAAATTGCACTATGTTCTGCTTACAGACTGGTACAAAGTATATGCTCAGAAATGAAGTTCAACCAAAATCAAAGGGAATGGCTTCCAGGTAAAGATGTTCAGGCTCAGGTACTTACATAGTGCAGCTATGCATACCTAAATCCCAAGAAATCCAGTAGCATATAAGTACAGTGTATACAGTAATTTAATACATCAGATGCACAAATAGATTTTTGGTATGCACTGACTGCCCCGTTCATTCCAATCGATGGGCTTAGTCCATCTGTACATGGAACACACATGCAGATCATGTTGCAGTGAATTCTGATGACGATGCACATGTGGAGCTTCTATACATAAATGGAGCTCCTGTGCTTATAAACCACCGATAGACTGAATCATAGACACCTATCATATGTAATCTATGCAATTCACGCTTAGTCAATAGATGTATATAGAACCATAACATCCTATTTTTTTAATAGTTTGAAATTGTAAAATATTTTGCTTGCATCATTCCAAACTGCAGGGGGTGGGGGGTTTTTTTTAGCATTAATGCTGCAGAATTAGCAGAGCAAAAAGCAAAAAAAGCAAACCAAAATCATGATGAGTCTATTCAGAAAATAAAGAGAAATCTTTAGATTGTTCTTTTTTTTTTTTTTTGGAAGAAAAAAAATTGTTTAGTAACTTGTGAGCAGCGCTAAGTCCAAAGAATAAACAAGTACACATCTCAGTCTTTTTTCAATCCTTGAAATTAAGTGTAGTTCATTCATCAAATTAGTATATTAGACATTTCACATGCAAACACAATGATCAGGCAAAAGTCTAAGATACCATTATCTGAAACGCAAACAGCCACTTTACATTCATCTTGGTTGAGGTACAAGTCTACATTTCATGAATTGTAAATTAAACCTTTCAGGTTTCTTCTCAGTGAGAAATTGGCATGTTTCTTGCAACAGGCTGTAATAATAATAACAATCTTATTAGTTAACCGAGCCTGAAGTGGACACTGCACAGCACCCAAGCAACTCAGAAAGAGAAAGCATCCCAGGTTCGCGAGATTTGTTCGCCTTATTCAAAGATATCATTTCTGCTTAAAACCAGAGAGTGCCGTCTGCCCATATGATGAGGCAAGCCTGGGGTCAGTATTGGGGGAGTGGGTGTTAAAAGTAACAGAGGCACATTCAGAGATTTCTACAATGCACACTGGTTATGCTGGAAGCACTCCCTTTAAATCTGCCCATTTTGAATCTCCAGTACTTCAAAAGGAAAGTTTGTGATAAGGCGTTAAATACATTCAGTACACATTGATAGAGCCAAAAATTATAGGCAAGTCATTAAGAGTTTTCATTTCTGAGTTGCTCTACATTGTGGCACCTTTGGCTATATAGAAATAATGGTTTATATAAAATCATCCCTTATTTTATTTATTTATTTGCTACCTTTCCTCCTAAAAAAGCCCAGCCAGCCCTTATGTAGCAATGTGGCAGAGATGAACTGCAACGTCACTAGTCTTTTGAGGATGTGAATTATGAATATACACAGGGAATATCATGTGGTTAATTTGCCAGTTTCTAAAAGGGACATCTTCCAGATTTTAGGTAGAAGGGTCTGACTGACTGAACTTGAATTGATTAAAAATTAAGAGAGTGTAATAGGGCACATAGTAGCACCTCTTGAAAGGAAATATACTATTTTGTGTTGGTGGTGCCCAAAGGGTCACAAGTGTTGAGTTGAGCTGTAGAATGAAATAAATCCAGTTTCACTAAAGGTACATCAGACTGGAAGGAATGGATGTTGTAATTGTTGTTCCCATTGCTATTATGTACATCTGCCCATTTTCTGGGCAAGAAGCCCAGGAGGATGAACTCAGTAGGATATACTTCTGAGTGAGTAAGCATACACAGTACTTTTCTGCCCCATCTTTCTACCTTTGCAATACAGAATGTCAACCATAAACATCCTTAGAAAAACATAATGATAAAGCAAGATTTCCCCCCAAAACAAAATGCTATGGAAAATATGCCACAATTTAAAGGATGGTTAATTTATTAGAGTTCAGATACTGTACAAACCTTAATATTCTGGGTATTTGGGGGGGGGCATCTTAGATGCATCAAAAGGTACGCTGCTAACAGAAGAAATAAGGACAATCTAGAAACATTCTAAATTGGTTTTGGTTCTGAATACCTTCTGATTTTAATATACCAAACAAGATTTACAAATGCGAAGAAGTTTGGCGGTACTGTTATTGGTGTACACATCTGATTTGCTGGTAGCTGTCTCATGGTTTCATACAGTAATAATGCTATAACAAAAGAGGTAGGTTGGGCAAATCCATACTGGCCCCTTCATAGCTGGGTAGAAGAGGGGATTTCGGAAGGTTGTCATGCAAGCCACACTGCTGAAATTCCCTCTTCTAAACAATTATTAAAGATACAGGCGTCTGGTCTCCATTTTCATCTGACTATGCTAAAGGGAAGTGCTTTTTTAATTATAAAATTGAAACTAAAATAAGAAATAAGTATGGTCAACGTGGAATTATTTCGGGATGCAACAAAAAACAAGACTATTTAATTATGCTCTTAATAAGAGTGTTTTAAACAATAACAACTGCGCATGAACCCCACATTTGCAACAATTTACATAACTTGCATGCTCCTTTGAAATGTAAGCATTTGGGGGGTGGGAATGGAAAACTACTAAGCAGAGCATCTGCAAATGATCTCAATATCTTATTTTAATTAAAACTGATTTTCGAAACCTGCCATGCTATGGAAATCAAATGAAAGAGGTGGAAGGAGCTATTAAAGGAATGGCAGGAGAAGACAAACACATACAAATTGATTTAAAATGATTTGGGCTTATCATATACCTACAGAAAAAAAAAATCCCCTTAAATTGAGGGAAGTTGTGATTTCTTAATTTGCAGCAAACCTTTTTGCATGCAAGTGGCACAGACACCAATATTTGGCAACAGCAATCAGTGACACACTTATGCATGTTGCTTCACTGTAGTGAATGAACACGGGGGAAGGAAAATCACTTCCAGCAGGCAATGCCTGTGGAAGGATCCGTGCCACCCCATTTGGATGCTTTTCAGGTCCTGTTTTACATAGCTGCAAAGTAGTCCGCCCATTTTCCCCGGTGCTTATTATTCCCAAGACTGGGAGATATGTTTAAAGGGCCAAACTATATGTTATGTGTAGTTTGGCATTGTGTAAATCATTAAAAAAAAATTAAAATAGCAGACATAGGACGGATCAGTATCAGTACTATGGTGAGGTTTTCCGCTTTCGCTTTTTTAAAGAACTTTTTTTTAAAAAAAAAATTCCCCCTCTTCTGAAACTATTATTTCTGAACAGACTTCCCTCCAGATGAAAATAGCACCTGGTGGAGGGCATTTTGTTGTTGTTGTGCATGCAGCTGCAGGGTGGGTGTTGCTTAACCTGCAGCAGTAGTGTTATGCTAGTCGAATTTCCCCCGCCATTTCATTTTGCGTGACAAAGTTTCGAAAAGTTGCTGAAGTGTTATCTGTTTGCATTCGTTGTCCAGCTTAATGGCAGGCTATAAGGTCACACACGCGTTTCAGCTTGCAAAAGTAAGTTATTTCCATTATAAACTCAGAAATCATGCACACCACCCAACGGCATTAATTGTAAGTACAGTAGTATAAAAATACCCCTTGGCTTGATTAAGACAGGGGTGGGGAACCTCAGACCCGGGTGCGAAATGCAGCCCTCTAGGATTTCCTTTTGGGCCCTTGGTCTTCTCCTGGGCTGTGCAGAAATGCCCACCCACCAGTGGCCTCTGTCTTCCAGCAAGTTTCCTTTGAGATAATGTGACCTGCAGGATGAAAAGGTTCTCCACCCTTGGATTAAGCAATTATAGTAATCCCTTTCCTTGCCCAACGTACTTTGTCTCCCAGTTACCCCTAGCGAAACAAATGCTTTTCGGGTTGAACAAATTGCATGCATTTCTCCTTCTTCCTCTTGCTATAAAATTGCACGATACTAAAGAGTGCGGCTTAACTGGAGTCTGAATGCCTACAAATGTTGGACTTGCCAATCCTGCCTGCCCATGCTGTGATGCGAGTTACCTGACTCGGCAGAGAGCAGCCGTGTAGCTTTCTAATATTGCAATGGATGGGGGGAAGGAAGATGGCTGAGTAGCATGCAAGCCAATCCATATCCAGTTAAAAGGTGATCATATATAGAGGTAGAACAACTTGCTTAGGTAACCTGTGTAAAATTGATGCTGCTCGTTGCTCTGTCTGGTAAAAACAAAAAGCACCAGAGCTGCATTCCTGAATGATCCAGCTTGATTTTAATCCTGCGAGAAGTAAGAATGGTAGGACATGAAGTTTATAAAACAGTATCTCTGCTTTTGATTTTGGATTATTATTACGTATGACTTGGCTTACAGGTATTAATTGCACGTCATCTAAAATAACACAGGGAAAAGGTGTATTCATTGCCTTAATAAAAACGCCCCTCAAAATCATGCACTGTTAAATGTTGCTAGAATTTGATTGCAATGTACAGAGGTAAACTAGAAGCTGGATCCTAAAACAGAGGAGATTCCTGCAGAAGCTGCATTGACTTGCGGGACTGGATTTTCAAATCACAAATCTGGAATTAGTTTCAAGGTCACACACAAGGCTGGAACATTCACAAATACCTTTGGAATGGAACCCTCCTGTTTTCATTTAACAAAACTGTGACATAGTTTTACCAGAGTTAATAAATAAATGTCTTCTAAAATTTCTTAATCTGAACAAATACATTATAACTCATCCGGATGCCTAGAATTCGATTTTTTAAAAAATCATCATAAATGACACTGTGGAAAGCAACACTTTTTTTTTGTTATTCATAGGTTCGAAGACCAATAAACCATGGACAACAGCTTATTTAGATAAAACTTTGTGCTGGTGCCACACTGCTTGATTGCTCCTGATTGCTCCCAGCAAGCCATGAAGCCTTGGCTTGTCATTATGAATGGTCTATGATTGTGGGCTGTTTCTTCCTAACAAGCCCAAATGAAGCCATGGTTTGTTGTTAGCTTGCTGATCATAGCTAACTTTGGAGCAACAAGCACAATCCCAGTTCAAACGTAATGACAAGCCAGACCTTTAGGGGAGGAACAAAGTGGGAGTGATTGAGCAATGTGCACTAGATTGTGTATCGAGCTGCTCAGTTCCAATAACTATACCTTATCATTTTGTGTGAACAAGGTCACAGAATGAGTGGGGCCAACTTCTTTCCCAACCAGCTTTTCCTAAGGCAGACCTATTCACCAGTCAAACTCACCGTCTTGCTCCACCAATCAAACCAGGCTACATTGGGCCACATACAGAAAGCGTACAACAGATAGGGTTCCAGGTTTTTGCCCTGGGTGTTAATTGTCTGAAAGTAGGTGGCAGCTAAAGAGTTTTAATGTATGCAAGCATACAAATTCCATGCAGCTTGAACAGATTGTGCTGGCACAGGAAATTATTCCCCTATTATTAGGTACAGTTGTGATGACCACAATTTCCCCCCTCTGTGGCTACTAGCGGCTATGCTCTTATTATTTGCATAGGGTTTGTGGTGTGTGAGCAAAGTCTCAAACATCACCCCCTCAGCGCCTTAGCCCAGATTTGCCTGGGCCGGGCTATGGCTATTTTATAAGAAAGGGGAGAAATGGGGAATAATGGAATTATAACAACGGAAGTCCCACATAATGGGTAGTTGGCCCAGACTGCGGCACAGTTGTAGTTTAGAGTTTGCTGTAATCTGTCCTGAGTGTCCTGACATTGTGTATGAATAGTAAAATATTTTAGCAAAATAATGGTTTGAGTTCCCCACAATGCCCTGTCTAACATTTCAGGTTTTGTGCTGCTGGGGACCAGACAACCCTAAACACAGAAGTGCTTAAAAAGCAACAACTCCAAGAATGTAATGCAAGAAGCATATCACATGTGAAAAATTTCCTCCCTTCCCTCTGCATCCGTGGATCACTAACTTGATCTTTGTGCAGAGGGGATATCCCCAGTTCCAAATATAACAGCCAGGCAGACAATGAGCACAATTCCCAAAATAATTCTCTAGATCAGTTTCACCAAAACATGTGGAGGATGCCATGTTGCTGAAGGCTAACCTAGTTTTTTCAAAACTAAAATAAAATATGAGACTAGTCCATGCCACCCAGAATTCTACCTGCCATTACTCAACCCCAAATATTATTGAGGAAAGTGCTAGAAAATCTATATTGAGGGAATGGGTGGCTGGGGGGGTTATCCTCCTAACCCAAAATGTCTACATCTCAGGCATTTACTGTAGGTGGGGAAATTCCCCAACACATTCTAGAATCCAGTGTGTGTTGTTCACAGTTTGAGGGAGGCTAAAGCTAACTTAACAAATTATTGTGTATACCGTATATCCAAAAATGGTTTTTCCCAAAGCATAGATATTTGTACTAAATATCCTGTCTTCTTTCAGCTTAGAATTCTAGGGCAGGTCAAGTTGACACCAAGAACTCAGTGAGGTAGAGGTCATGTTAGATAAATTAGATGATTAACTGTGGGCAATCTTCCCCATATGCCCTTTGAAACTGTACTGCGAATAAAGGAATTTAATTACAAGGCTACAAAACTATCACTGATTCTCATTTATTATATAGGTTTGATACAATAAAAAAGTGGGGAATATTAAACATATGAAGTTAATGTTAATCTTCAAAGAAGGAGTTAGAGTATTTCAACTGCCATAACGAACAACTGTGTTAATAAAAATCACTGTCTTCTACCTTTGCATTTGGAAACATGAAATATCAAGGTATATCACTTGTTCACACTGGTGGTAAAACACTAAAATGCCATGTTTTCAAATGGGAACTTCATGTATTTAAAAGGACTGCATTTTGAAGCAATATAGTGTTGTGTATTAAAACTAAACGTACCTCTTTGCTTTCTTCCAAATCTGACTCACTGCTAAACTCCTCCGTGTTCAGATTTTCGAAATCTGATTCTCCAACCGCAATGGGCACGGTCACAGTTACGCTTGGGTTGTTTATGAACGACATGTAATCGCTTTCGTCAATTATGTATTTCTCCACACTGCTGCCGATGCCGCTGGTGGTTCCATTGCCATCTTTCAGATAGTTAAAGTCCTTGCCAATATCTACTATGGTATGGTTAGAAATGCAGCTGTCTTTCTTGTTGTTCAGATCTTCAAGTGGTTTGATTTCATCCAAAGCTTTCTGTTTCCTCACAAAGGCCTTTTGGACAAATTCATATGCTTTTCTTTTCACATAATCGACTCCCCTCTGAATCCTTGCCACAGCGATCTGGAGATTGTTCATTTCATTGTCGTCATCAGTAGCAGCAAGATTGTCTGAACTGAAAGAGCTCAGCAGTAAGGCTAGAAACAGGTTCAAAACCTATTAAGGCAAAAAGACGACAAGAGATTCTACATATTTTGCACAATTTAAATGACAATAATTCCTTTCTGGGTGTAACAATTTTGTATCCTAATTATTATCCTGCCAAGCCATCCTTACGTCACGCTTCCAAGTCTAGCTGCTGTTTGATTCCAGCTCCCGTCAGCTCCAGACAGCATGATGGAAGTTGTAGCCCATGTTCCCTACCCCTGCTCTAAGATGAAGGTGTCCTAGGGTCTACTATCCGAAGATGAAGTTTCAGATTTGCAAAACATGACCTAAGGCCTCCTTCTTCGTGCGGAAAGAACATGTAATGGACATGTGGTAGAAAGCTTTTGTATGGAGAAGCCTCTTCATTGTTGAGGTGAAACTAACAAGGCATCTCAAACTGAGAATAAGGAAGGGAAAAAGTCTGTTCACCGCTGCTCTCTTCATTCTTTTTTGCACACACATTTCTAAGTTTCTGCAGCATTCGTCCCCTTTTTTCCCCCTACATGCTTGTTGCAACTTCTTATTACTGGCACTGGAAAGGAAACAAGGAAAGGAATTCCAGGGGCTTGAGGAAAGATTTCTTTCAGGCCTGATGCATTTCAGATTGATCCTTTCCTGGGGGCACATTTTATTTTATTTAGATGTTTCTTTTAACCACCACAGTAATTCCTGTACAGTCATACCTCGGGTTGAAGTAGCTTTGGGTTGAGCATTTTTGGGTTGCGCTCCGCGGCGACCCGGAAGTAACGGAACACGTTACTTTCGGGTTTTGCCACTCGCGCGTGCGCAGATGCTCAAAATGACATCATGCACGTGCACGGAAGCGGCGAATCGCAATCCGTGCAGATGCGAGTTGCATTTGCTTCAGGATGCGAACAGGACTCCGGAACGGATCCCGTTCGCATCCAGAGGTACCACTGTATCCTGGAGGCATTGGGCTGCATCCATAGCAGAGGTAAATGGGGATGGGCATCCTTTTCTCCACTGGGGGGAACTTCTTAAGGGGTCTTGAAGTGTTGCTTTGGGCCTCAACCCAAACCCAACTCAGGGAGTTGGCCCAGATGCCATACTCTTGAGTTGCACATTGGGAACACTGTATAGGTTTGCAGCTTGGTGGACCATAGAAGCCTTGCAACGTTATCCATACACTCAAGTTTGGATGGTGCTATCAGCCAACAGGTGGACTGTCTGATGACTGGATTCCTGCCTTATGCTATGTCAATCTTTGTGAACTATAACCAATAAGAGCTGAGGTCATGTGAAACCTGCTAAAATTTGTGTGTTATTTGCTCTACACACTGAATCTTGCGTTGCAGACACAATATATATTTGTTGGATACATACCACTAGATTTCCAATTACCATGACCATCATGAAGACAGTAAGGCACATTGTTTGTCCAGCAACTTCCATACAATCCCACATAGTTTCTATCCATTCTCCACAAAGTACTCGGAATACAATCAAGAAAGAATGGAAAAAGTCATTCATGTGCCAGCGTGGAAGTTCACAGTCGTTCGAGATCTTGCAGACACATTCCTTGTAGCTTTTGCCAAACAACTGCATGCCCACCACAGCGAAAATGAAGACTATGATGGCCAACACCAAGGTCAGATTTCCTAAAGCACCCACTGAGTTGCCAATAATCTTTATCAACATATTTAATGTCGGCCAAGATTTGGCTAATTTGAAAACTCGAAGCTGAAAAGTAAGAGTAAGTAGGTATCACAATTAGTGTTCATTATCTTTACATTTCAATTAATATTAGAGCTGTCTTCTGGAGGAAGTAGGTTGATGAAAGCTGACAGTGTATATTTTTTTATTCATAGGTAATTGAGCCTAAAATATTTAACCAAATACTTGCATTGCAGATTAAGTAATTTCGGCTTACACATATGCAAGACTTCTCCTAGTGACTAAATCTGATTAGCAGAGCACATTTTCCTAGTAGCAGAATTAGGGTGCTGCATTTCTTTAAAAGCCAGTTTCTAATATGGAAAACAGACACAATGGGAAGAATTGAATGTTGTGCTGAAACAAACATTCGATCAGTATAAGCATTGTTGTTTGCCTGACAGAAGAACCACCCTCTTCTGCTCCAATGCTGTGTTCTGGAGGTTCTCAGGTGCATCAGAGCCCAAAAAATTATGAGGGGCACGCACAAAGGGCATGCAGTGAAAAGAGAGGAAGGGAAGCCCCATTGTGCTAGCATGAGCTCCTGTGCTGTCTCCCACTTGCAGAACTGCTTTGTTGAATCTGGCCAGTGATTTTTTTTTTACTCCTCTTGCATTAAGGGAACAAAGCAGATAGGTCTCAGTGACTTGAATGATTAATAGCTGTAGGCTGCAATCTTACTTTGGAATGAGTAACACTTAAACTTCTAAGCAAACATGCTTGGGGGTGCGCTATTAGAATATTGCACTATTACCTGCTGATTTGTTCCTGAGTGAATTTTCAAAAAATAATTCATGAGTAGTAAAATGTATAGTATGTACATTTGTAATTTATATTCTGCATGGTTCCTGGGGAAATGGATAGCAGCACTGAGCCTGGGTCCACTGGAATAATTTCCAGTACTACAGCAAAAAATTCTTCAAAAACTTTCTGCCAAAATTATTGTACAACAGGGTTAGGGTGGTTGTCAAGAGTGGGGCAGGTATTTCCATATGTGGTGTTGTTGTACACTGATCAAATTATGAATCTGTATATATAATATGATCCAAAGTTGTTTTGAAACCTTACTGATGTACTTACCAGCCTGAAAGATCTTAGGACCGATAACCCTTCCACATTTGCAAGACCCAGCTCCATCAAACTCAGGCTGACAATGATGCCATCAAAAATATTCCAGCCTTCTTGGAAATAGTAATAAGGATCCATGGCTATTATCTTGAGAAACATTTCTGCTGTGAAGATGCCAGTAAACACCTACACAAAAAAACATGATTTGTCATCCACCTCAGATAACAATGATCGCATTCATCAAATGTTTGCCGAGCAGAGACAAAGAGCTACAGCATTAAAAAAAATGTTTTATTAAGGAAAAAAACAACCCACCAGAAGTGAACCACTTGATCAGGCTTAAATCCTCCTTCCTCATACAGGCCCAATCTTTTCCCTCATACAAGTTCTGGTGCTTGGTTTTACTTTTTCAAAACTGCTGACACCACTTCAAGCAGCAAATGTAAATTAATTTGTAGTTAGGTTCTTAATCCAGACCCAATCCAACCCAAGCAATTTCATAATTATTTCAGTGGGTGATATCTAACTAAGTCCAACAGAGTAAACCAAGTGAAATAAATTGGCTCTTTTTTTTTTTTTTTTTTGCTTTCTGTTATTTCTTATACTATGAAGGACTTACCAAATTTCCAACAGACAGCACATGGTTAAACTGAGGAGTCATTGGATAATGCTCCATGGCCATAAACAAGGTGTTCAAAACAATGCAGATGGTGATAGCAAGGTCAACAAATGGATCCATCACTACCAGATTAACAACATGCTTTATTTTTAACCAAGGTGGCCAGCAATCCCAGATTAAGCACATGTTAGCAAATTTGTACCAGCAGGGAGGGCATTTCTGTCTGGACTCCTCAAGTTCTAGAAGAGAGAAAAGACAATGCATAAAAAAGAAATAATCCACTTTATATATTCAGCTCATAATTATGTGATAATTATGTGGTACAGACTTTTTTCCTGTAATGTGTGTTTTGTGATATGATTCATTAAGGTGTTGGCATTCTGATCCCAGTTTAACCTTCACCAAACCAGGATATCAAACCAAAGCTGTATGCTGGTTTGCAAATCATAGTTTGGGTTTATTGGGTTACTGTTATATCAGAATCCACAAGCCACAGACAAATCCCAGATAGGGTCACTACAGTCTCAAGAGGCCGCTGTGCAAAGTGCAAGTAGATAAATAGGTACCGCTCCGGCGGGAAGGTAAACGGCATTTCCGTGTGCTGTTCTGGTTTGCCAGAAGCGGCTTAGTCATGCTGGCCACATGACCCGGAAGCCTTACGCCGGCTCCCTCGGCCAGTAAAGCGAGATGAGTGCTGCAACCCCAGAGTCGGTCACGACTGGACCTAATGGTTAGGGGTCCCTTTACCTTTAGATGCCACCCTCAGATTCCTAGATATAAATATCAAATTGCCCAGAAACTGGGCACCTAGCTATCAATATGATATTTAACCTAGAGAGCATACCTAGGAAAAGCTCCTTGGTAGGAATGAGGGGCTTGAGTCTTTGACACTTGTCTGTCCTTAAGCCTGCAACCTTAAGCCTTATGAACAAAGTGGGGCTTACTTCTGAGTAGGCATGCATAGGTTTGTGTTGTAACTCTGTTGCTGAAATCCATGTGACTCAACACTGCTCAACTTTGCTCAGCAAAGACTTAGCAGCTCAGGGGCTCTGGCCCACAGGAATATCCCGTTGCACCATGTTTGTCAATCATAATTTGTGTATTATCACTGTATTTACATTTACTAAAATTGGTAAAACAAGAGCTTCTCCCCTCCTAGATTTAGAATGGCTGTGGGAACAAAAGTCAGTGGCCATAACATTATGGTTTATAACTACCAGAAGAGTAAAATAGTGGTTGTGGATGCAGAGAACATAACAGGCAGCCAAACAGAAGCAGATAACTGTAAGCGGACATTTTGTTATTTGTTTTCTAAATGGTAATCTCAGTTTTTATCCACTGGATTTAGGAAGGATTCTACATACCTTCCATTGTGTTGGTAAGTATGCTGGCTATACTCATTGCTCTTTGTCTTGCAGTAGGATCAGACAGAAAATCCATAGACATATGGTAAGAACTGGAGCGTCTTTTTCTTAGTTCTGTTTCTGTAGTGGTGCCCTGAAAACAAAATACTTAGGAATGTTAACAGTTCTCATCTCTTTGGTCCCGTAAGAATACCCACAAACTGAAGATGAAGATACCCAAATCTCCTTTCGGCTGCAAGTCATAAATATTACTTGGCGGTAAGTCCTATTGATGCTATCCAGCAGGGGCAACCATTGTGGTGGAAAAGTGCTACACCACTGCCCTCCTGGAAGGGTGGTGGCAAGGTGGGAGCTGCAGAGACACATTTGCATTTCCAATGGTACCTCCGGGCAGCCCTACCTTGCCCCCACTGGCGGAGGAAGAGGAGTGCGGGGGAGCGCACCGCCCCCAGCAGCGCGATCCTGGTGGGGTGCCATTGTGGCTGCTCCCCTGCCCACACTGGGTGACACCACCCCCCGGAGGTGTGGCACGCCCCAGGACATGTGCCACACCCCTGCGGGCACCAGCCCCGCCCCTGTTTGCTCTCTACCCCCCCCCCAGTGCCGAAGCATGAAGCTCTGCCACTACTTGCCCCCCACGTAGGGCACATTGCAGTTGTCCACAGAAAGGAATGAAGTTCCTTGGCTGAATGATTGCAGTTTCAAATCGGTGGCTGCTTTATCTGTTATTACCTCAGGCAGAAGCTGCCCGGTGGGTGACATCAGACCTGGAGGCCCACCAACTAAGGAGACCACTCCATTGCAGTCCACGGTGCTGTGCATCTTCCCGTTTGCTGGAAGCACAGGTACCATCCTGGATGATCGACTGGCCTGGCTGATGTTACTGTTGCGCCTCTCACTATGTCTGTGAGGGACAAAGAGAGAATCCCTTCTGCTCTCGTTGTCTTCGAAGGTGCTGTGCTCGTCGTCGGCAAAGTCGTTCTCCGACCCGATGTCCTTTGCTCGGCCTCTGAAGCTGAAAAGGCTTGCTTTGCTGCTGCGCCTTGGGGAGAATAAGGAGCCACGGATGCTCAGCAGAGACTGTGAGGGAAAATCAGGAAGCAACCCCAAATCAGAAATTCCTGTAAGTCGTGTGCAAGACCAAGACATTGTAAGCATAGTGAAATGCCAATGTTCGACATGTACATTGAAATCCAATGTTTACAACATTGTAAGACGCCACTGGAACATGATTAAGAAGAAAATAACAAATCATATTACAAAGCGGTTGCAAAATACCCAGTAAGAAACATCACTTAAATATCATGGAAACAACACTAAGAACATCACAGAAAGAAGGGAGGAAGGAATCATTAACCTTACAGATAACATTATCCGAAAAATTAAAAAATCTGAATAGAAATTGTAGGAAAATCAAAAGAACCATTGTAGCTGCATCAACAGGCTACCATTAAAATCACCACATGTAATCACCAAACCCAATTACCTGAAAATTATTACCAATGAAATGACTGTGTTGAAAAACTCTACCCCTCCCTCCACTGACTTACAGAGGAATTATTGAAACACAGGTGCTTTTTAGGGACTTGTCCCAGCGCACCTGAGCAATCTTTATCAATGTTAACACAGGAAAATATTAAATGAATATTTATTAGGCAGTTCTACTTGATTACAGTGAACGTCTCTGCCTAGTGGAACTGTTTCTCATCGTCCTCCATTCTTTAGAAGGGAAACAATAAATGGACAAAATCCCAGCTAACCATGGCTTTCTCCCAGGATGGTGCCAGTGACTGGCATTGCTGCTCACCTGCTAAAGCCCTTGCCTCAGCAAAGAGGTCACTGTTGACCACTGGAGCCCTCTACCACTGATGCTCCTGCTCCTTGCTATTGCTGCCTTGTTTCCTCAGCCTCTCAGAGCAAGCAAGAACTGAGATGGGTGGCCATCTGCATGCCTCGTTCTCTGGGCACGATTAAGCCCAGAGGGAAAAGTCAGTGAATGGGACAGCAGCAAAGGTCATGAGGAGGATGAAGTGGGTGCACTCAGGAAGGGAGTGTCTTGCTGAAACAGGGTTGCCATACATCCGGAATTTCCCAGAAATACCCAGAATACTGCAGTCAGAAGCAGTGTCTGGGTGGAAATGTCAAATGACAACCCGTATCGGCAGTGTCGTTTTTGCTGATTTCCCTTAAAAATAGCTCAAAAACATCATCTTGGCTCAACAGTTTTGAAAAAATAAAAGCAAGCTCAACAACTTGTGTCTGGGTATTTGTATCTGGATATTCACTTTTTGAAATACGGCAACCCTGAAATGCACGTTGCTGTTGTAATATGGAGAACTGAATTTCAGATTAGAAAAAGCTAAAAGAAACTGAAACGAACAGATTAGTCCAGCTGATCCAGAATTCCATGGCACCAAAGACAGGAAAGAATCATTGGACCTTTGGGGTCAAAATCCCCCTTAATATACATACATGAGGAAGGCTGAGCAATTTCCACCTGGCCCGATATTAGTTGGTACGCACAGGCCAGGATACTTTCTCCCTACCTGGTGTGGGGAAGAGAACCTTTTCTCATAAGTCAGTCGGTTCCCTTCAATAGAGAATCGGAAGCCCTTCCTTCGGATGCTGTCCTCCGATTCAGATTTGTGAAATTCATCCTCATCCTTTTCGTCTCCTTCGGATTGTTCTCTCTGCTTCCTCTTTTTCCGCCTGTTCCTTCTCTCTTTAGCACTCTTTGAACTCAGCTTTGACGTCACTGAAGAGCTCTCCGAGAACCCGCCGACACCACCAACTTCACTGAACTCTCTAGATTCACCTGTGGCGGCGGCTAAAGCAGCTGCCTGTTGAGTAACCAAAGTTAAACACATTTAAGGCACACAATACTAATCCGTTAATACTACTGTGTTCCCAGGGTTTCTATTTTTAAAAAAGCAGTTGAGTTTGATGTTCCTCACACTAATCCCGTGTACTACATAAGAAGAAGCATCTCAACAAGGCAATATAGCAAATTTCAAATTCCAAAAGGCCTTCCAGGACCTCGCCAAATTTACCTCAGAAAATTTGGTGCTGGCATGTTTCTGCCTGAAGCGAGGGGCACCCCTTCTCCCAGGCTCTGGCCAACACTTTAAAAAGTATTGTGCAACATTTAGACACCAGTTCCTGCCTTCATCTATCCCCCCACTCATGGCGCCACCTGAAACAGGCTATGCCACCCTGCCACATGGCGGAGCTTGCCCTCACCAAGTACACCCTAACATGGCTGAATTTCACTCGAGGAATCTTTCCTTATGGGTAAGGGATGAAGAGGCCTTAGTCACTGTCCCAGGCACCAGGACTTAAACCCAGCAGGCTAGAATCACTGCAAATGCCTCATTCCTTGAAAGCTGCTCACAAGAGGAAGTGTGGTGCCTAATTCCCAGCATGACTGTCTTGCCCTACAAGAGAAGAAAAATACTCTCCAGAGCAACGGTGTGCACCTTCCTTCCTCTTGTGAGCATAACTCTCCACAGAAGAAGAGTGTAAAAGAGTACTGAACCTGGCCCCACAAAACATGTGGGAGACAGAAGTCCTTTGCAGCATGAAAAAGAAATTGCCACGCCTATTCTTGTTTCTTAGCCTAGGCTTCACAATCTGTTCTTTTCTTCTTATTATTTTTCTTTTTTAACAGAAGGGCAACATGGGTAAAACAAAATAAATGAAACCAAATTAGATTCCAGCTTTACTGCAGTGTAGAAGACATACTTCATGTTTCCTAGCCACCTTTTGTTTTTCTGGGGGAGGAATCGTTCAATCATTTTGTGACTGAGCGAGGGAAGGCCTAGAACCATTGACTCATCCTGATAACTTTGCCCTAATGCTGGAGTTGCCAGTGTGGTTCATGTGGGCACCCTGATGCTCCTATGAAAACCTCGTTTGGTGCCCTCAGTGCCCTCAGCCCCTACTGAGTTTTCTGGTTTGAGGGCAGGCAATTGAAGTTGTTTTTTTTAAAAAATAAAGAAAGCCTTTGGAAGGCAACTTCCAGCAACAGTCGTTTCACTATTTTCTCCCCCTGGGATGCCTCTGGGTCCATGTGGGCCCAGATACATTCTTAACATAGGAAAGAAAGTGCAGGCAGCTGGAGCTGGTACTTTGCTTTTAAGCCCACTCAGCTAAGCTGCCTGGTTGTTGATTTTCAGAAAACGGAACGTGGGGAATAGTGGCAAACTGGTAAGCTTTGGGGCACAGAGAAGCATCAGGGGAGATAGGGAGGGTGATAGCGGGTATGATTGCCTGTTTCAATTTTGTGAGGTGGGTGGATGTGCTGTGTTGCCTGGGGGTGTTTGTATGGAGTTTGGTTTTCATAGCGGGGCATGTTGCCTGGTTGGTTTTGTGTGGGTGGTTTTGTGCTTTGAGGAGAGGGAACATTGCCTAGGTAGGCTTGTGTGGGTGCGTCTGGTTTTCTCCAGAGTGAAGTGGATATGCCTACAATAGTGTCTCCACTTCTGAAATGAGATCCATGGGCTTAAGAAGGTTGTTGACCCCTACCCTGAAGGTTTACTTGTCATAATCTAATTTACTTGTCATAATGTATGAGTAAATGCCTACTACCCAGCAGCCATCTTGAAATGCTTCAAGCTCACATGCTGCTGGTGTTAACTAGCTAAAAGCACATTCACAGATTTTACACAACATATGAGAATAAGCCAAAAACAAAACAAATTTTATTTTTAATCATATATGGATAAAAATAACAGGTAGCTTTCTCCTCAAAATATCTGCTGGGAATCTGGTTGAAATGGAGATTACTGCTTTAAGGCGGCGGCTGCTTTCTATGATTAGCTAGAACCTTAAAGCTATGCTAAAACTGTCCAAACATTTTCCATCGGAAAGGTACCTGAGCTTTCTTGTTCCTGTGCTGAATAGTCAATAAAAATAATCGTTAAAAAAGAAAGAACGATACCTGGGCTTCTTCCTGTTGTTTTTTCAGCTGCTCCAGCATTTGCTGGAACTCAGCCTCCTTCTGCTCTGCTTCTTCCATGGTGGCTTGGTTCTGCTCTTCGTAGGCCATGGCAACAACAGCCAAGATCAAGTTGATCAGGTAGAAAGAGCCCAGGAAAATCACCAGGACAAAAAAGATCATGTACGTTTTGCCAGCAGCTCGCAATGTCTGTAAAAAGAAAGAACGAAAATAATAAAACAGTTCATAACATTCCTATAAAATGTAATGGCCTCTTTATTATACTGTAGCGACAAGGAACATGTCCAGAATGGGTATAAGTTAAATGGTTAAGAAACTTGGTGTACTGATACATGCTGGTCTTATGTGTGTGAGCTATATGTACAAGTTCACATGTCAAACTCTGTAGTAAATAAGAGGCTGTAATAACAACCGCTGCACTCCCTTTTTACAAGTGGATATACACACCAGTTAGTACAGTTAGACCTCACCTCTTATTCATGCTTAATGCAAGATGTGCTTCCTCTATCTCAAAGGGAGAGGAACAGCTGCCATAGTCGACTTCTGACCACAGAACTGGGCCCCTGATTATTTACATCTGCCAGCTGCCAGAATGGGAATTCAAGGTCCTGTACAGTCATTCTGTATAAGCCATTCTGTACGCAGCCAATTTGCTTTGCAGCAGCCATATTGCTGGTTGGGGGTTGAGGGGAGGCAAAGTACTAACACCGAAATGTTCATTATGCAACATTGCAACTCACTTCAGCGGAGACATTTTGTAAAGCACCTGAGTCACCTTTCCCCCTGTTGCACGCTGGAATAGCCAGTTCTGTCAGCCGGAGTCATGGCCGCACATTGAAACAACTTGTATGGTTTGAAAACCATTAGGTTTTGTGGACGGTCTTAACCTTGCACCAGTTATCATTCCTCCTGTTGTGCTATTACAGCTTCCCTGTTCCTGAGCATGAATGCAACAAATCCCTATGGACTGTACCATTTGTGGCAAGATGGTCAACCATGCCCTTGACTTGAAACATGTGCTTTTATGCTCCTGAGATTGATCTATCTGTGACATGGTAACACAGAGCTTTGAAATACACTTAAGTATTCATAGTAATACACTGCTCTTATTACTATGGTCATAGTAATAAGGGGTACTCAGTGTGGTGCCTGTCAGACATGATGAGACTACAATTTCCATCATCCCTGACCATTGGCTATGTTGTCTACTGCTGATTGGAATTTGAGTCCAGTCATATCTGGAGGGTGCCTTGTTGGCTGCTCCTATTTATATAATCAATCTCTGTAGTATTGCTAATACTCCTGGCATATAAAGTCTCTCACCAGTTGGTAAAGGTTTTCCCAGAAGTCCTGAGTCATCAGCCGAAAGAGTGACAAGAAGGCCCAGCTGAAGGTATCAAAACTTGTATAGCCATAGTTGGGGTTTCGACCAGCTTTTACACACATATATCCTTCCGGACATTGACTAGAAAAAAGTGGGGGGAAAGACATTTTCAAAACATCATCTCAATCAATGTGTTTGCTTGAGCAAATAGTCTGCCAGTTGTCAGTAGAATGAAAATGCTTTTCAACTGTGATTTTACTCGGAGGAACCATTCAAGAAAGCCAGCTTCAGGCAAAGGCCTACAGCAGAGATCAGAAGCCTTCTTCCTATGAGGGGCCACTGACCTATGGGAAAATTCAACTGGGGCTGCGGCCAATAGTGGTTAGAGCCAGATCTGATGGTGGGTGGGGCTTCATGATCTCTTGTCTGCCTCTTGCACACACACATCAAGTGAAAGAGAAAGAGATTCCCAGAGAGGAGAGTTGGAGAGCAAGAGCGAACCTACAGTGTCCAGAGAGCTGAATGATAAGGAGGGACGCATGGAATTAAACTAAGGGCCCCATGTGATCCTTGAACTGAGGGGTTTTAGGGTAGCACGACTGGTGCAGCCGCCTTGGGCATCACCCTGCAGGGGACGCCAAAACAATGATGTTGAACCGAGCGTGAGAGGCACCCCTCCCCCAAATTTTAGCATCACACAGGGTCCCAAGTCCACCACTGCCTTGAACTGCAGGTTCTTTACTTAGGTCTACAGCAGCTGTTCCAACCTGTGGGTCCCCAGATGTTGTTGGACTACAACTCCCATCATCCTTGAGCTCTGGCCTTGCTAGTTGGAGTGATGGGAGTTGTAGTTCAACAACACCTGGGGACCCACAGGTTGAGAAAGGCCGGTCTACAGGGTCAACGGCTTTTCAACATTACCTAGGGAAAACTAGCCATTGTCTTACCCAAATCCTTAACATACCACCATAAAGTGTTACCATTAACAATTTATCATGCTTTAGTGTAACACTTAAGAGAGGTACTGAAAGTGAGGGAGATGCCTCTCACTGATCTTAGGAGTGTTTTCAAAGTGTGTAAAAAGAAAATTGAAAGACTGAAAGATTGGGTGCATGGGGGAGATATTGCTGAAACACATATTCTCCATGTCAAACATAGCCCTCTCTTTCATATCCCCATAAAGGTAGATGCTGACACCCAGACAGCAGGCTTCTGAGCCCGAAATGCTAGAGATCTGAAATGATTTGGATATTAAAGGCAAAGTTACTTTAACTACAGCTGCCGAACCCACTCTCTTGAATAAAGTGTAATGGACCATTCTCTCACCCGGCATCTGAGCTGTTGCCACACAGCAAAGCATCATTTTGTCCTTCCAAGAAGTAAAAGTGATCTGTTTGGAAACAGAAATAGATAACACTTAATTGCACTAAAAATAAATTGAGAGCCCCATGATATCTTGGCGATTAAGGTTTGGATCCCAACTAGGCATTTATGAACAGGCTCATGGATGGAATTGAGATGATCCAGTGGAAATTCCCACTGGTGGAAAGCAGATAAAGTAATTTTTGCCAATTCCTTCTTTCCCCATGTAGCCTCCAGTTCTGCCTGTGAAAGTCACCACTTCCCTTCTGACAGAGGCATCCCATGAATGCAACTCCACTCAGAGGGTACACCCACCAAAAGAATATTTGGTGGGATATACATCGTCCAATAGATTTATTGTGGCACAAGCCCCTCAACTTAGTTATGAAACAGTATTGGTAGTCCCCCATAGACCAAGAGCACAAATGACATCAACAAGGAATCATGTTTTCAATGTAGTGAGTCCTACTCTATGGGACTCTCTCTTAGTAGAAATCAATCACTGTCCCTGTTAAGTTTCAGGTGTTTGGTTAAAACTGTTTTATTCCAGGAGGTCTTTGCATCATGAACACTGCTTTGATAGTTTAATCTCTGATGTTTTGATCTCTAATGCTAAATCCATACTTTATATGTGTATATGTGTGTGTGTGTGTGTGTGTGTGTGTGTGTATATAAAAAATACATTTTTATTTTGTAAAACTGTTTTGGGACCCAGTTAGTGAAAGTATGTTTGTTTGTTTGTTTATAAATAAATAAATATTACTAGTTAAGGTAAATTATATACTGGGATGCTTACTCCAGTGACCTATTCGGAATAGACACTGTGAATTATTATTACTATCGTTATTACTATGCGCTTTAAAAGGGCCTGAATTTTTCAAAGTGCTGTACAGATATAGATATAGATCATGCATGGCCAAACTCGGCCCTCCAGATGTTTTGGGACTACAATTCCCATCATCCCTGACCACTGGTCCTGTTAGCTAGGGATGATGGGAGTTGTAGTCCCAAAACATCTGGAGGGCCGAGTTTGGTCATGCCTGAATAGATGATATAGATATAGATATGTTCCCGCCTGCAGTCTTGCAATCTGCTAGACATAATACAAAAGGAAAAGGGGGGGGGGAGAAGATGAAAGCAAAGTGTGTGTAGGTCTGGGCTGTAAAATAGTTTGTGCTAAAATAAGTACAGTGTCAAATCAGTGAGACTGATTCATTTCTGTCATACCGCTTGAAACCCCATTATAAGAGGTCACAGGAAAACAAGAAGCACACTGGGCTGCACCAGTGTACCTCATGACAGAAATGGCATTGGTGATTCATACCTCTTGTGTGTAAAGTTTGTACAACCCACAACGCGCTAGACTCAGCTGTGTGGGTAAATACATAGGCAAACTCAAGGACGTTAAAATGACTAGACATTTAAAGTTAAGTGATTTATCTTCATTCAGTAATGCCAGCACAAAGTCTTGCAGTTTTCTTTGTGAGCATAGGTAAAGCACACCCTCCACGTGTCCTGATTTTCCAGGGCCAGTCCTGGAATTACAAAAGCCATCCCAGTTTCTGATTTGATCCCGGAACATCCCTGTTTCCCCTGCCACTGAGCTCACAGAGGAGGATGAGCTGGCGCTTGCCCTGAATGGTGGTGGAGAAGGAGTATCCTGTTGACTCTCCATGGCTGCTGCTGCTGGCCTCCTCCCTTGGGCAGCTGGTGGTGGCTGCTGGGAAGAGGGCAAGGAGAAGAAGAGACTGCTGCCACTGAGGTCTAGCCTCGTGTGACATGGCGGCTCTGTGGGGCAGTCGAAGGGCAGGACTGCCCTGGGCATGAAGAAAGGGAGAGCGGAGCAGTGAGAAAGGAGTCTTTTTTAAAAAATGCTTTGTGTGTTCGTGTCTAATCTTGCCCCTTTCTAAAATTTATTTATTGGTGTGTGTTTTTCTTCTCGCTATTCAGCTCATCATCAGTGCCTGCAAACCCAGGACTCAGTTTCAGCACTATAGCCTAGGCTGTGCTGCATAATTTTAGTGCCTATTGACAACAATCCAGCTGCGATCAGCAAAACATTAAGTTCTCTCTCTATATAAAAATCAATCAATCAAAAAGTAATAATGTGTCACCAGGCCTTACTGTCATCACTGACGTAGTCATCCCAGTTAAACGTAGTCACAGTTCTATTAACAAAGGTACCATTATCGCCCATTGTGCTATCGAAATAGGAAGTTATGTTGATTTCAAAAGTAGAATTGTCTGGCGGCCAAATCAGGCATTTATGCCTCAAGTTCCCCATGAAAAGCTGGAGCCCTATTAATGCAAATACACTCAGACAAAACACAGTCAGGATCATCACATCCGAAAGCTTCTTCACTGACTGAATTAGGGCCCCCACAATGGTCTTCAGGCCTGCAAACAGAAAGGGAAATTCATTGCGATGTCGCACGCTAAATATACTGTATGTCACGTGAATGTGCTTGACTTAGTTAATGTTTCATGCAGAATGACAACAAAATGGTTTTTATATTTGTGACAGTTTAATGAAAAAGCCTGATTGCCTGTGAACATGAATGAAAAGCTGTTAGGTTTATGCTGATTTGAAACTGTGTATGAAAATAAAACAGATATATTGAGGTATCTGTGGTACATAATCAGAGAAACACTTTGCCTAAGCAAAAACGCAATTTTGCGATCCATGCTGTATCTCAGCCCTGTGTAGAAAAGTATATTGTTTTATTTTGCTTGTGTCTCTTGCCCAAACCATTATTGTGGAGTCGGTTTTTGAACTGTTCAACAACACAAATAAGGTGGTTTTTTTAATTAGTTATTTCAATTATCCCATGTTCAGTTTTATTGAATAAAAATGGGTGATGGTTTGGAGAAGAAGGACATCTTTTTAGAAAATTCCCATGCACAGAAAAAGCCCATGCTAACTTTCACATTTTGCATCTATTTATGCATAATTTTTAAAAATAAATAAAGAAAAACCCAAACACAACTGATAGCAAGTTTCGGTTGGGAGTGCCTGCAACAAATGGTAAAATTTGCATCAGTATGAAAGCCTTAATCTTGACTCTTAATTTAAAAGCGGAAAGCTTGATGTCATAAGATGCAAATCATATAGCCACTTACTGCAAATGTCTCATGCAAGAATTTGTTAAACGCAAAGGCTGATTTGGAAAATAATAATAATAATCCAGCTGCCATAGTTAAAAAGCAAAGAATCGCTGAAAACAAAAGTTTTTGATTCTTGCTTTTTTTTTCTTTTTCCTTTTGCTTATACAGTGCAGCAAGCAACACGGCTTATGCTTAAAAGTGTGGTTTCATCTTTAATGGAGCTTTGAAAGGTCAGCCTCCGTGTTTAACCTAGCTCTCACCTGGAATGACTGATATTGTTTTCAATGCCCGGAGAACTCTGAATGTTCTCAACGCTGAGACATTGCCCAGGTCCACAAACTCTGTCACATATCTGCAATAGGGGAGTTCACACACAAACACAATGACAGCACACAAGAAACAGTTGGAGATACAAGGGGCCTGACACTTCATCATTCCACTCACTTCTTACCTGGGATTACAGAAATAGTTTTCAAAGCTCTCAACACTCTGAAAGTTCGAAGAGCTGAAACATTGCCTAGGTTTACAAATTCTGTTACATACCTGTAGAATCAAATCACAGTTATTCAGAATTGAGGCAGACTTTACGTTACTTGCTTGGGGGGTGGGGGGCCTTTTCTCAGATTAAATTAAAATGACAGCGAGCAAATCACACTGCTTTATTTTAAACTAATTTGGGAACTTGAGAGGTAGCTTCCATTCCGGTGAACAGAAAAGAAGACAGGATATGAAACGAGCTTATTTTAAGGAGCTGGGCATGTTTAGCCTGGAGAAGAGGAGGTTAAGGGGTGATATGATAGCCACGTTCAAATACATAAAAGGATGTCATATAGAGGAGGGAGAAAGGTTGTTTTCTGCTGCTCCAGAGAAGCGGACACGGAGCAATGGATCCAAACTACAAGAAAGAAGATTCCACCTAAACATTAGGAAGAACTTCCTGACAGTAAGAGCTGTTCGACAGTGGAATTTGCTGCCAAGGAGTGTGGTGGAGTCTCCTTCTTTGGAGGTCTTTAAGCAGAGGCTTGACAACCATATGTCAGGAGTGCTCTGATGGTGTTTCCTGCTTGGCAGGGGGTTGGACTCGATGGCCCTTGTGGTCTATTCCAACTCTATGATTCTATGATTCTAAGAGGGCTAAGCCAGAGTTAGTTACAATACAAATGGCAGAGATTCTAATATGGCTTTGCAGCACAGGATGCTAAAAATCAACAGTACTGTATATCTCTTTCTCTAAAGGTTCTCCCTCCCTGTCTCAACTTCAGGTAACCAGTGACTAACAACACCCCCCTTTAAATACTGCAAACAAATACTTACGCAAATGTAATGACAGTGAAGTCAAGCCAGTTCCAAGGATCCCGGAGGAAAGTGAACTCTTCTAAACAGAAGCCCCTTGCAAGAATTTTTATTAGTGATTCAAAGGTATAAATTCCCGTGAATGTGTATCTGAAGAAAATATCAGTGCAACAGTTAACAAAAAACAAGTATTAATGATTTCAACAAAATATTCCCAACAGAAAACAGACAATTATAAAATCGGGTGGCGGGGGGAGGGGGAGATGTCAGAAGTCTAAAGTGGAATAGCAAGAATTGTTTTCCAAAGGGAAAGCTATGAGCTCTGTCTCTGGATGACAACCCAGGTGCACAAAGCAGAGCTGATTTATATGCAATGCTCACAGTGTCAGGATTCCTAAGGCTTCCCCTCACCACCACCATTAGTAGCAGAAAACTGGGAGAGATCAAAGTCACATAGGCAAGGAGGGAGAAGACTGACTGGTTGGCTTCTACTGTTTACATGTCTTCTTACTGGTTAATTTCACCACTTCTTCCTCAGCTACTAAGAAGATGCAAAAACAGAGTAAACTAGGTGTGCAGAAGAGAGGGAAGTCGAGGGGAAGGTAAATTAGATTTGTAAAGACTTTGTTTTTTCTGGCTAAAATGTTTGTAAAAGTTGAAAATGAAAAATAAAATTATATTTTTCTAAAAACGACAACAACAGGACTTTGTATCAGGTCAGAAACTAATTGGCAGCCAAGTCAGTCGGGCCAGGATTGGCTTTATATGCTCCAACCGTCTTAGGACAGGCCAGGGAATTATATTGTTGTATGATTTGCAGTGGGGCTGGATGTCCTCCCTGGACCCTTTCCAAGGCTGTGATTCTATACTTGGGGTCTGAAATAGAGGAGGACCCTTCAGAAGGATAAGACCACTTTCTGCTGTTTTGTTGTGGGTGGATGTCGCCATGATGGTTCAGCAGAAGAACAGGTAATGCTGGACTTTGACTGGGGCCATTTCCTATCTTTTTGTTACTGCACATCCAGTTCAAATATATTTATAAATTTCCCCTTTTCCTCCCCATAATTATCTCTTGCTGCAGGCATTTATATCAATCCCGCTAGTTTTGATTTGTTTACAATGTGTCCTCAAGTAACCAATAAATTTCTCCCATTCTATTTTAATAGAAAAGAAGAAAAGCAAAAGGAAACCAGTTTGCAAAGAAGGGCAGGTTGCTCCTCCTCCTTCCTTGAGTGTTCAACTTTGATCTCCCCTCTAGCCTGGAGCTTTTCCTCACTTGCCAATTTCAGTGGCATAGTTTCTGCTTGATCTGACATTTCGAAGAGTGAATTTGTAGCTGGTTGTCTGCAACCTTTGGCCACATGCCATTGTTATCAGACAGCAAGTGTGGGGTTTACCTTCCCACCCACACTGGGTTGTGTCCAAACTGAAAGAAGTCACATGACTGTTGTTACATCCCTGGGTACCAATATTACAAATCTGATTCTATCACCATCATGCATTTTAATTGCCTTTTGAATTGGGAAATAGCAAGAGGCAGAGGGAAGCGAAGATCAGTTCTTGAGCACAGAAAATGGTCCAGTCAGGCATTATCATTGAGTTCTATTTTAGCTTAAAAGTGTAAAATGTGGACAGGAAGTAGGGGGTCAATCTTGGGCACAAATGCATGCTTGCATAATGTGGGAACCCGTGTAACGAGAACCAGCAGTGTTGGTTTCTTGCCAACAGAACTGCCCCTTGGATGACTTTATATATATATAAAAACATGCATCATAACACACTGAATAGTGATTAGACTTAACTTACTCTACATTCTTTGTCCAGTCCGGAGGGTTACTCATGGTCATAAATACACAGTTGGTCAAAATAGTGCACATAATAAGCATGCTGAATAATGTATGTTGTTGTTAAGGAACATATTCTTTGAGAACTCATCATAAGAAAAATTGATTACATCAACAGTACATTCTGGTTCACTTCCAGTATCATTAATCATTCCTGTGGTTTTTATGATGCTTGGGGAACATCACATAACCTCCTCACTTATCGCTCCATATTTAAAAGAAAATAGGTGGATTGATGGACATTCTAATAGCCTTTCTGAAATATTAAATTGTTGCTGTTGTTTTTCAAGGAAGGAAGGATAAAGCCATTTTACTTCTGGATCAGAAGTAGAAACAAGTGGTTTGAGTCGGATGTGGGTGGCCGGTATAATATTAAGATGCAAATGGAAGCCTAAACGGTGATGACACAGCTAAGCATTATTGTGCTCAGCAAAGTGGCAGGCAACTTCAAAATGATGTTTCAGAATATGGAACATTAGGCAGAAAATGATGAGGTCAGATGAAGGCTCCCTGAACTCTGTGTATGTGTATGCTGTAGGTTACCATTTGCCACCTGACAATTAGTTTCAAATGTGAATCAAAAGTTTATCTCATCTAAGGTAGATTTTATATTATGTTCAAAACATGGCAAGGTTCCAAAATAAGGTAGGGTTTTCTGTTCTTGCTGTTGTTTGCGAAAATAATGGAAAAGCCAATGGGGAAGCAGCTGCAAAAGGGCCCAAATCCCAGCATCTCTGGGTACAACTGGAAAAGGCTCTGGAGAGTTGCTGCCACTCAGTATGAGCGAAATGGACCAGTGCCCTGGTAGCTTCCTATGTCCATATACATACATTATTCTAGATACTCCAGGTGTGATTGTTTGATCAAGCCAGCAATTGCTGCCTCTTTAGGGAGACAGCACTAAATGTTTTGCTGGCTTTAGCCCATCTCGACTGCTGTCAATGGATCACTAGGGAAGCTGCCATATGGGAAAACTGGGCTTCCACTCATGGGGGATGAGGAAAAGGCTAAGCAAGAGCCCCACTCAAAATGATCTGAGGTTTACATCACTATGAACACTGAACATAACTTGTTCTCTTCACCTTCGCAACAGAAATTATTTCCTCTGTCATTCAAAGGCTCAATAACTTAAGGGAACATCCCCCCACAAATGCATACTGTTTAATTACCTAGACATGATAGGCTCTCAATGGCCACAGGATGGCACCATAAACTAAGGAATGTGTAGAGCTCTTTTATTTTACGGAAGACGCATACATGCATATTTAGATGTTCATTTATTACATTTGCATCATGCCCTTCCTCAGAGTAGCGTGCAAGGGATTCCCAGGATATGCTTCAGATCTCCTTAGCTTTCGACTTAGAAATACTCCAGCCCCTTCTCCTTATCACCTGTTTTTGGCGCGACGGTTCTAAAGAACAAAGAAGCAGTCAGTGCTTCTGCCAAGCCATGCGAGTTTAAGGATGTTAGGTCTCCTCTGGTTACCTGCAAACTGGGAATTAAAAAATGGAACTGGAATCCCCTCCAGCGCTGGAATTTGTCACTCGTGAGTTGCTTCTGTTCGTCTCCCTGCAATCCTGCCCCCTTCTCCACACAGGTATAGCTTTGCTCATTAAGAATTTTCTTGGATTAGCCAACAAACGCAAGTATACCCATTTGTGCATTTGACACTTAGAGCAAAACGGAAAGGTAGAGGTTGCATTCTTGGCATTCCAAGAGTAAATTCAACAGCAAGCCAACACTTCTTGCCACACTTGATTCCCTTCTGTTCCCCTGCTTGCCAGGGCCATCCTTACCATTATAAAGAACAAGGCAGCTGCTTGGGGCATGTTGTGATTATATGGGCTCCCTGGGACCAAATGCCTGGAAAGAACCATAACACCAAAAAAACAGAATAGCACCGTTTCACTTGTTGTGAAGTAACCACTTGAAAAGGATATGAATGTACCAAAATTTTAATAGCTATTTTTCTAAGAGGGTTGAATGGAGTTAACATATACACGGCGGAAGTGGCACTGAATCGGAAGATCGCCTTCCCTTTATTCAATACTATAAATGTCTGGAAGAAAAAGGGACAGAGAGAATGGGGAAAGAATTGATTCGCGGCATGTAACATTGACCTGTGTTATCACTCAGGCACTGAAACACAGAGACACAGAAGCTTGGTTAGAGAACAGTATACACAAAAGAAAACCTTCCCTATCTAATTCAGTTAATACCATGATTTCCATAAAGCTACTCAACCAATCAGGTTCAGGATTCAGTCTCAAGGCATTTTCCTCTGCACAGCCAGACATACAAGGCAGGCATCAGCTCTTCCCAGCCAATACTAGGAATTAGATTTTGGCTGGCTGGGCTGTAACAGAAAATTGCATAAAATTTGCATATGCTAATTACAGCTCTGAGAAATTAAGGTGGTGGGTGGCTTGCCAGCACTGCACTTTGCAATGCACCCAGCTGCCATATAAACTTTGTTTTAAAAAAGTTTTTTAAAAGGGGAAGGAGATTTGGGGCACACCACACGAAGCCCAGACCCTCAGGCCACCGTGGAGAAGGGTGTTTTGCTTCCTCCTACCATTATGACTGCAGACCAGTTTCTTGCGAAGATGGAACCAGAAGTGTGTTGCAGGCAGGTAACAGCCTCAGCCATTCAGCCGTTCTTCCCCAATAGCCTGGTCCTACTCAGAGTCGGGCACAGCTAAGTTGACTGAGATCAATGGGCAGGCCTTGCTCTGTGGAGCACTGCAACCGAACAGCTCCACCCGGCCAGGTAGAAAGGTTACAACATCAACTTTTAAGAAGATTTGGCTCTCAACAGCTAGGAAGCTCAAGTTCAAATGTGTCAAAAAAGTGAATGTGTCAAAAAAAAAGAATGGTGTGTGTGTGTGTGTGCTAATGTGTAGCTTCAAAAGTTTTGCACATTTGAACCTACACGTTGCCTGTTCTGGTTGTACTCCAAACTGAAGGAATGCCTGGTGCAGGGAAAGGGTATAATTCTGCTGCAATATCCAGGGCTGCAGGGCCACTTTTGGGAAACCGCTGGGTATCTCCTCAGCTGATATTCACACAATTCATTTTCCCAGAAAGGAACGGACAGGAGGGGTCACACTGAAGTCAGTCACCTGCGTGAAATTGCCCTACAGGCAATTCAAGTGGCTGCTTTGCTGAAGTAACTGATGTGGTGCAGCGACTTTTGGAGCAGTGCATACGCACATGCATGCGAGAGATGCCTGGCCTTTAAGATTTCTTAAAATTCCCAAGCAGCGTTAACACCTAATCTTGCCTGTTATCTACTGGATTCAAATGACCGGTCCTCACTCTGCGATGGCTTCTTTGGTATACCAGATATCAAGTCAGACTGGTTGCCTAAGCAACCTCCTGTCTTGTGGATTAGAAGAAACACTTCTCACAGCATCCGGGTTAATTAAGCATTAAGCTATATAGCACGTTAAGGGGCTTTTGCTGTAAAATAATGTTCTGGGAATGTTTTGTTATGAACACTATCCTGGACCCTGCTCTGGGTTCCTATAGAAATATTCAAGGACTCAGAATATGAGTTCTGTTTCCTTATCACATAACTGGGTGAGCTCCAGTCACGTTCCCTCTTAAGATGAAATTTTAAAATGCTGGCAACCTACACAGAATGGAGAACGGAAGGCGGCTTATGTCTGCTATCTACTACACAGAATTATCAGGATGGCCGAGATCTGCTACCTGATGAGTGTAAATGACCATTTATAAGCTGGCCACTTTCACAAAGCTGCCAAGCAGTGTGGTGAATAGTGCCACACATTTTAACACTTGATCTGAGGCGAATTCAGCTGTACACCAACTGTATAAAACTATCTGGACAGCAGATGCTTTTTTTCTGCCCAACCAACAAGAACATTACGACTTCTCTTCTTCAGAGGCCTTCCCCTCCTGAGAGTAGGAGCACTGATATCATCTGCCACCGAAGCACCAAAGTAACGAACAGACCCTCCTTGCTCTGGTCAATGAATGGGGGTACACTGATGAGGCTTGTGACAGATTGACACACAGTGAGCAAATACGAATGAGAAAAATAACCAAGCAGAGGACGGATACTTCTTTTCTTTGCTGGGGTTTCAACTTCATGTGGGCAGTTTAAACGGTAGCACTTCCTTGCAGCAGCAGCAGCAGCGCATGAGGGCGGAACAGTGGCAGCGATACTCCCAGTAGCGCTGTGTTCACCAGTATGGGGAGGGCTGCATTTACCTGTGGGCCAAGCACAGCAACCCAGAGTTCCTCCAACCTCACTGCCACCTCAGCCCATCCATCCTCACCAGTGGCATCACCACTGCAGGAGGATGCCACTGCCTGTCCTCATGTGACGCTGCTGCTACCTTGGCTACGGAAGCTGTCATGATGAGCTCCTGAACTTCATGATTTAGCACTGCACTCCTTCATGGATTACTGCCTTGTTGTGGCGAAGGGGCCTGAGTAACTGAGAGAAGCTAAGAGCTATGCCATGCAGGGCCACCCAAGACGGACAGGTCATAGCCGAGAGCTTAGACTAAATGTGAGCCACCTGGAGAAGGAACTGGCAAACCACTCCAGTATTTTGCCAAGAAAACTCCATGGACATAAAAAAGGAGAAGCTTTGAGAAGAAAGTGAGAGCTTCCAAAGCATGCTCTGGTTCATGGGGTCACAAAGAGTCAAACACGACTCAGACGACTAAACAACAAAACTATTCTCCAGACTTCTGGTCACATGTAGAAGGAGAATACTCTCTCCTCAAAGTTCACGTGGCTTTAACTCTGCAAATCTTGGTGAATAAAAAAACAACAACTATTTATTTCAGACTCCGCTGCCCCCCCCCCCAAACTTAGACCTATATATTTTTTAACCTAGAGACCTTTTTTAAAAAGAATGCATCCTTTTTTAGCTGCTAGAATCCACACTGCCGTTTTATTTTGTTTTCTAAAGTGGCCTATATTTTAAAACAATTTTGTACTGCTGCCATTTAAAACACCTAGTTTTTGTTTTCAGATGCATTGTGTTTTTATGCGTGGGCCAATGCCTAAAAAGGCAGCCTAAAAATAACTTTACAAATATAAATGTAATATCGCTGTTCTCCTTCGCGACACCTGGTATGGAAAACAATGCAAGGACCCGGTGACTTTTAAGCATCCTGGGCTGCAGCCCAAAAGTCATAGTCAGAGTTAGATCAGTTGAAAACGATGGATTTACGTTAGTCACGACTAGCTTAATACTTAAGGAGGGACTTCACCACACAGCGTATAGTGAAATTATGAAATCTGCTTTCACAACACCTAGTGATTGACACCAAGTTGGTTTTAAAATGGGATTAGAGAAATCTGTGGAGGGTAAGGCCATCAATGGCTATATTACCTCCTGTGTCAGAGGCAAACTGCTTCTGCATACTGGTTGCTGGGAATCACATAGGCATCTAGTTGGCCACAGTGAGAACGGGATGCTGGTCTGGATGGACCATTGGCCTGATCCAGTGGGGCTCTTCTGTTTTTATATTCTTATGTAACCCTCTGTGGCAGGGACGCGGGTGGCGCTGTGGGTTAAACCACAGAGCCTAGGACTTGCTGATCAGAAGGTTGGCGGTTCGAATCCCCACGATGGGGTGAGCTCCCGTTGCTCAGTCCCTGCTCCTGCCAACCTAGCAGTTTGAAAGCACGTCAAAGTGCAAGTAGATAAATAGGTACCGCTCTGGAGGGAAGGCAAACGGCGTTTCCGTGCGCTGCTCTGGTTCGCCAGAAGCGGCTTAGTCATGCTGGCCACATGACCCAGAAGCTGTATGCCGGCTCCCTCGGCCAATAAAGCAAGATGAGCGCCACAACCCCAGAGTCGGTCACGACTGGACCTAATGGTCAGGGGTCCCTTTACCCTCTGTGGCAATTGGCTGCATGGCACTGGATTTAACTTCCAGCCAGCACCTGAAAGACCACTGTGTGTGAATCTTAAAGATGGAGCCTCCACCTGAGAACTGGATTTGGGTTTTACCGGCTCTGTCCTTGCAGTTGTTTGCAAGACAGCTGTTGCTGTTTTTAAGAAAGGGTTAGTCTGCATGCAGGTAGACCAGTGCGGCATTTGGTCAGAACAGCATGAGGATTCAGAATAGATACAGCTTGTTATTACGGCCCCCTCATTGCTATTACCTCATCAGCCCTGTTGATGCTTGGAAATGGCTTCCTACAACTGCACAGCGGTAGCTTGGCAGTGGGTGACCATCTGCTTGGCACACAAAATGTTCCAGGTTCAGTCCCTGGCGTCCTCCACAATAAGGCTAGGAATGTCTCCTGTCTGAAATCCTGGAGAGTCACTGGCAAGTCGGTGTAGACAACACTGAGCTGCACGGACCAGTGCTCTGACTCAGTAAAAGTCAGTTCCCTGTGTTCCTAAGCAACAACTTCAGGCCTGCAGTTTTGCAACATCTTCAGGTTTGCAGTTTTATGTGTTTTAACAACAGAATCCGCCTGCAGGTTTACTCAGAAGTTTGCTGAACTCTGTGAGGCTTACAGCCCAGTAAGTGTGCTTCGGAGTGAACCCTACACTCACTTTCCAGGGAGTAAGTCTCATTGAATGCAATGGGGCTTACTTCTGAGTACACATGTTTAGGATTCCGCTGTAAGGTCCCACTGCCTTTGAAGCAAAGTCATATTTGACTGCATTAGGGTGCAAGTGCTTAGCTTGTTTTTCTAACTGCAGTTAAAACCTTCAATCCTCGTTTTGTACAGAAAAGAGAGGGAATGAACTGGTAAGCTGTCTCTCACACCTTCAGTGACATCTGCTTTGCTGTAGCAATGCATTCAAGTATGAAGAGTTTAGAATAATTGCTTGCACGTGTTCAAGTCTAACGTACCTCACAAACTCAGGCCACAAGGGCTGGTTTGCTTTTACTATTACATGCTATAGGAAGCACTTGAGATATTTGTCTTTCCCCCGACAAGAGAGTAGACACTTGCATAACTACAATGGCTGTTTTCCTTCATGCCTGCCAAGATTGCAAGTTTTGTTTCTCTGCCAGGTTTTTGCCGCCGCTAATACATTTATTCCTCCTATTTCATTCTTTTTATGAATTGCTTGTGCTCTCATGTCTACATTTAGCCATCAACAGCAATCAAGTAACCATTTATATTTTCTTCACAATCCTCCTATAACAGCTCCATCACATTTTTTTTAATATAAAAAAAATGCCTTCTCATTTAGAAATTGCGAATGGGTGGGTGGGAAATCTGCAGTTAAAACTTTACACCAAGCTTTGCCTTTTGATTCCAGCAAGCGATAATTCCCTGAGTTCCAAGGGACATCTAGGTTTGATCCTGAATACACATATATGGGGTGAGGTAGAACTAGGGCTTCCTCCCTGCTCAGGGACAGGGCGAGGTGAAAGGAGTGCCCTTCCCTCTTGTTCTGAAGACAGCCATGATGTGACCAGGAGCTTTGCACATCCCTGAAGAAGCGTAAGCAGGCAAGCTGGACCCATTCACTTAAAACAGGAGAGCCACAGGATTAGCAAGTAGGTGGCCTAATCTGAATCCTTGGAAGCATAAAGGACTCTTTCTGTAGCAACAAGAAGTTGCTCATTCTGATCATCTCTGAGCCCCAAATGTTTGCACTTAATTTTTCACAACGTCTTTCCCTCTCGCAGGTGTTTTATTCTTCAAGCCTCATCCACTTTCTCCCCATCTTTCCTCATACAAACGTTTCTAGAGGAAAACAGCTTCAGCTCCTGGTTTGGGGGAGCTACAAAAGGTGAGGCTGCTGAAGAACATCTAAGTTCCCAAGTGTAGAACTTTACACTTGTCCCTACTGAAATTAATTTTATTAGTTTGCAGCCTGTTCTCCAATCTGTTAAAGTCATCTTTAATCCCAATTCTGTCTTCCGTGGCATTCGTGACCCCTCCCAGTTTGGTGTCATCTGCAAATGTGATGAACATCCCCTCAATTCCTTCATCCAAGTCATTTATAAAGATGTTGAACAACGATGTCCCAGGACAGAACCCTGCAGCACCCAACTTGTCACTTTTCCCCCAGGATGATGAGGATCCATTAGTGCAGGCATGGCCAAACTGGCCCTCCAGCTGTTTTGGGACTACAACTCCCATCATCCCTAGCTAACAGGACCAGTGGTCAGGGATGATGGGAATTGTAGTCCCAAAACATCTGGAGGGCCAAGTTTGGCCATGCCTGCATTAGTGAGTACTCTTTGCATTTGGTCAGTCAACCATCTACAAATCCACCAAACAGTTACCTCATCCAGCCCACATTTTACCAGCTTCTCAACAATAATATCATGGGATACTTTTTTAAAAGGCTTACTGAAATCAAAATACACTACATCAACAGCATTCCCCTGATCCACCAAGCTTGTAACAATCAAGCTGCTTTGTTTGCAATAGGTGCATGTCTCATAATTTCCTGCTAAAATCCTATACCTTTTCATACCACATATATTCTGAGTTTCTATTGTCCTATTTTCGTTGTGCTATAGAACAAGAGTGCCCCTCCATATGGCAATAATGCAGAAATATTGCAGAACAATTATGAAAGCAAAATGGCAAATGGATGGTGCGGTATACATCCAATACTAACACACTATTTTTGTGTCGATGGCATGTTGCAGAAATTACCTGCAAAAAAAACATACAAGCCAACAAGCAACAACCACCCTAAGTGGGGCTGCCATTGTTCTTTTTCCCCAGCGTCTGTATTGCTGAACAAATAATTCAAGAGACTAATTAGTTTCCAAAGGGTTACTCTTAAACAAAGGAGATACACAACTTCTTCATACAATGTGAACTTCAAAATTCATTGCTATAAGATAGCCGTTTTAAAAGAGAATCCGAGCAGATAGGCCGATCAATGGCAATGAGTCATGAGAACTTAGTGGAACCTTCACATACCTGAAATTAAGGAATACTAGGGACAAACAACAAAAGGAGGCCTACACATTTGTGAGCTCAGAAAGATATCTGTCTTTGCAAAATGCTGGACTTGGTCTGATGTTTCACTTCCAGTCTGATTGTTTCATATACTTTTTTAAAAGAAGTCTTTCCTAATATAGTGTTTTCTGTTGAGCTGCCATGTCTGAGGGCTGTTTTATGCTCAAAACAGGAAGATCTGGGTTCATGGGAGAAATCACAGAAATTATCCATGCATCTGCCCATGTATAACTAAGCAGAGTTAAGCGAAAGCGTCACCTCTCTGTTTCTAATGAAATAGTACATCTACGTCTAATCAAATCAATGACATTTCCAGCCAAGATTAAAATCCTCATGGTTGAGTTGCCTTTTACTTTGCGAGAGAGGGCCAGGCAGAGGGTAAGCGAGGAACCTTATCTACCTTTCAACTGCAACCTACCATTTGTTCCCCACAGTAAAACAACTTGATTCACAATAAGTCATCTGAAAGACATAACCTTTGAAAGTTAACGATTCTTCATTGAGCGGGGCTTAATATACAGATTGCATAGGAGGAAGAAGTACAGTTCTGCCCTTAAACATTTTCAAAGCGGAAATTAATGGGTAAAATTATGCCCTGCTCCTATGGAATAACACCCAGAGGCAAGGACGTAATACGTGGAATACGTATCGGCTTTGCACTGCTTCATGGGAAGGCCAGTCCTGATTGTTCTGAATATGGAAGCATCTGCCATCTATGGAATCAACTGCCTTACACAACAGTTTCACACTGCATCATGGGAAATCTGCCTTAGTCCTTCTGAGAGTACTGTTCCACAGCTAAAGGTAAAGGTAAAGGTACCCCTGCCCATACGGGCCAGTCGTGTCCGACTCTAGGGTTATGCGCCCATCTCACTTAAGAGGCTGGGGGCTAGCGCTGTCCGCAGACACTTCCAGGTCACGTGGCCAGCGTGACAAGCTGCATCTGGCGAGCCAGTGCAGCACACGTAAACGCCGTTTACCTTCCCGCTAGTAAGCGGTCCCTATTTATCTACTTGCACCCGGGGGTGCTTTCGAACTGCTAGGTTGGCAGGCGCTGGGACCGAGCAACGGGAGCGCACCCCGCCACGGGGATTCGAACCGCCGACCTGACGATCGGCAAGTCCTAGGCGCTGAGGTTTTACCCACAGCGCCACCCGCGTCCCTGTTCCACAGCTACTGCTATGCTATTTACCACGATGGTATTATTAGTTTTTCTTAATGTTGGAGGTACAGAATTGTTTTGCAAATAAATAAAAAAAATCAAACCTTGCTGAAGACTGGACAGCTCAAAAACAAAATATGCAGTGTAAAAACCCTTGTTGTAGAGAAATAAAGGAGCCAAAGGGCAATTGCAAAATGTATTTAATAATTAAAAATATATATATTACTAAAGGAAGATGTGCTGCTAGCAGCGAAGTTAATAAAACCTTTACTCATTCATTTTTCAAGCCCTTCTCTAGGTGTAAGATAATGTAAGCAACAATTGCCAAGCATCATATAATAAAATTGCTTCACTGCATGCAAATGTAGAGGAGGGGAATATTATAAGCACTACTATGTAGCACTTATTTATGGGCAGCGTCAGTGAAGTCAACTAAGAAAAACAGAACATACTGGATAATAAGCGTCAGTAAGTTGCACGGGCTAAAAAGCATTCAGCCGAAAGGTTGCAGGATTTCCATCCCATCACATTCCGGTGGGACTTGCACTAAACTCACAGCAAAGACTCACTTTTTTGTTAAGGTAGTATGGGTCAAGATCCTCCAAGGGCTCCGACACCATTCCCGGAGGTATGTCTCCATAGATAAAGGGCAGTGATTTGCCAGCCTCCAAGTCACTATTGGGTTTTGGTTTGTTTTCATCGTCGTCGATGTCTTTGCGCTCTTGTTTGGGCTTCTTCGCTTTTTCCTCAGCGATGCGTTGTTCAATAGCTGCCAGCGATTCTTTCGTGAAAAAGCGGAAGCTGTCAGGTCCTGGTGGTACCAGCACTGATTGCGCCATCTTTTCATCCTGCACTTCTTAATTACAGTTGTGTCCCATGTATAAAAAAGGGCTAGGAGACACAAAACATAGGAGTTAGAGAGAGAGAGAGAGAGAGAGAGAGAGAGAGAGAGAGAAACTTATTGGCTTTAAATCCCGCCCTTCCTCCTGAAGGAGTCCAGGATGGCAAACACAACACCAATTTATTTCAAAACGCATTTTAAAAACGGTCGAGACATTCTAAAAACAGTTACGGTTAAAAACATTGCTTTATCCAGTGATCTCGGGGTTGCCATGAGCAGTATTCTTTAGCCACCAATGGCCTGGGTAAACATGAATGTTTTCCAATTGCTGGAAGTTAATAATGGTGGCGACAAACTCACCAAAGAGGGCTTTCCACAAATGGAGAGCCACCACTGAGAAGGCTCTGTCATCGGTCAACGCCAACTGAGCAGGCCCCAATGGCTGCATCAGCAACAAGGCTTCATCTACAAATTATAGGGTCCAATATGGTTGATACTGGGGAAGACACACTTTTAAGTAATTGGGTCCCAAGCCATTTAGGGATTTATATGTGGCAATCAACACACTAAATTGGGCCTGATAGCTCACTGGCTGTCACACTGGTTGTTTTGATTGCTTGATTAATTGAATTTGTATACAGTCCGTTTGACTTCCAAAACGTTCGGAAACCAAGGCACAGCTTCCACTTGGCTGCAGGAAGCTCCTGCAGCCAATCGGAAGCCGCGTCCGACGTTCGGGTTCCAAAGAACATTCACAAACTGGAACACTCACTTCCAGGTTTGCGGTGTTCAGAAACCAAAATGTTTGACTCGCAAGGCGTTCAGGATCCAAGGCATGACTGTATTGCCCTTCATCCAAAGATCACAGGGCAGTTCACAACATAAAAATATAAAATGAAAACACAAAATACATAATAAAAATAATAACAAAACAAAACCAATACTCTCCCCTCCCTCCCCAAAGAAAACCAACCCACATTTAAAAGGACATAGAATATTAATCAGCCAAAGGCCTGGTTGAAGAAAAACCTTTGCCTGGTTTCTAAAAACTTATCAAACAGCTTGTTAGCTAGGCAGGTGGGTGTTTTCCTTTGCTGTAGTCCTCGCCTGTAAAATGAGGTGTAATCATCTACATCACAAGGACTTTAAGGGAATAAAAATAACATTCCTAATATGTTAAATGCTATTTTATTCTTCCCATTACAGATTAGAAATCAATACAGTTTGCAAAATTCACTCAAGCACAACAACTCTATGCTAATAACACAGTAACACATGGTCTCATCAAGCTGTCCATTCACTAACCTAGCAGCATTCTGCAGCCAATGTGGACTGTCTTCAAGGGCAGCCCCATGTGGAGCACACTAACGTAGTCCAAGCAGGTCACTAGAGAACGGACAACTGAGGCCAGGCTATCCCAGCCCAGGAACAACAGTTAGCTGGAAAACCAGTCTAATCTGGGCATACACATTCTTAGCCACAGAATCCTCTTGAGACATCACTGACAAAGTGGGTTACTGGAATAATCCCAGATTATGAACCCATTTTTTTTCTGTGGGGAGTATAACCCCTCCCAGAACAAGTCATATATCCTAGTTCCAGGATATGGGAACCTCCCACCTTCCCACAGTAGTTTTTTCTTATTGGGATTCAGTCTCAATTGAGGGGCTCCCATCCAGTCCAGAGCTGGATTTAGGGGACCGGAACCGATTTGGTCACACTGGGTGTGGAGCCTCGGGGACACCACAACTATGATTTGGAGTGGAGCAAGAGGCAGCACGCCAAGTTTGGGCTCTACACAGGTCTCCGCTGACATTTGAGACCCCAAGGTCCACTACTGAGTAAAAGGCTGAATTCTGGAATCAGCAAAATAATAACTGAGTATCTTCTCATATTGAACGCAGTGCACAGGATCAAACTTGTCTTTCTGCCTACTACAGAAGTGCATAGCATATATGCATATACCCTCCAACATTTCTCTGATGAAAATAGGGATGTCCTATTCTATCATTAGGGACGTGGGTGGCACTATGTGTTAAACCACAGAGCCTAGGGCTGTGGATCAGAAGGTCGGCGGTTGGAATCCCCCAACGGGGTGAGCTCCTGTTGCTCGGTCCCTGCTCCTGCCAACCTAGCAGTTTGAAAGCACATCAAAGTGCAAGTAGATAAATAGGTACCGCTCTGGCGGGAAGGTAAACGGCATTTCCGTGCGCTGCTCTGGTTTGCCAGAAGCGGTTTAGTCATGCTGGCCACATGACCCGGAAGCTGTACGCCGGCTCCCTTGGCCAATAAAGCAAGATGAAGAAGAAGAAAAAGAAGAAGAGTTTGGATTTGATATCCCGCCTTTCACTCCCCTTCAGGAGTCTCAAAGCGGCTAACAATCTCCTTTCCCTTCCTCCCCCACAACAAACACTCTGTGAGGTGAGTGGGGCTGAGAGACTTCAAAGAAGTGTGACTGGCCCAAGGTCACCCAGCAGCTGCATGTGGAGGAGCGGAGACGCGAACCCGGTTCCCCAGATTACGTGACTACCGCTCTTAACCACTACACCACACTGGCTCTCCAGTGTGATGAGCGCCACAACCCCAGAGTCAGCCACAACTGGACCTAATGGTCAGGGGTCCCTTTACCTTTAGAGGCCACCCTCAGATTCCTAGATATAAATATCAAATTGCCCAGAAACTGGGCACCTAGCTATCAATATGATAGCCTAATAGGGGTAACTTTACCTTTATTCTATTATTATTATTATTATTATTATTATTATTATTATTATTATTATCACCATCATCATTGCTTTATACCCTGCCCATCTGACTGGGTTGCCCCAGCCACTCTGGCGGACTTCCAACACATATAAAAACATAACAAAACATTAAACATTAGAAACTTCCTTATACAGGGCTGCCTTCAGATGTCTTCTAAAGGTTTTCTCCTTGGCTTGGAGGTCACTTAACTCCATACCCTCTGATGAAAATAGGGATGTCCTAAGGAAAAGTGGGACATTCTGGGGTCAAATCAGAAAGCATGACAGCTTCTGTAAATCTGGGACTGTCCCTGGAAAATGGGGACACTTGGAGGGGCTGTAAACAATACCCCCTCAGCCACCAGGTCAAGCGGTTTTTGTCCTAGGAAAATAGCTGTCCTGTCAGACATAAATGCCATGAGGCGAGGGGATTTTCTATGTGTGGTGATGGGGGCAATAGCTGCCTATGGTGACAAAAGGTCACCCCAATAAATCTGGCAAATAGTCTGGCAGCTCCCTTTGCTGGTATGCTGAGTCAGCTAAGTTAGGGAGTATTTTAAAAAGAAGCATTTTTGTATTATTAGAGTCTAGGGCTGGAGGGGTGGGGTTTGCTTCACTTCCTGTTCACTGCCGCCACAAAGAGGCCATTACTGTCACCTACAAGATTTGGTGGTGTGGCACTCCTGCTGCACCCAGAGGACTGTGATATATATGCATATACAGTGGTACCTCGGGTTAAGTACTTAATTCGTTCCGGAGGTCCGTTCTTAACCTGAAACTGTTCTTAACCTGAAGCACCACTTTAGCTAATGGTGCCTCCTGCTGCCGCCGCGCCGCCGAAGCACAATTTCTGTTCTCATCCTGAAGCAAAGTTCTTAACCTGAAGCACTATTTCTGGGCTATCGGAGTCTGTAACCTGAAGCGTATGTAAGCTGAAGTGTATGTAACCCGAGGTACCACTGTATTCACAAGGAGCAAGGAATCGGGCTTGGACACTTGAATACAGCACCGTCCCACCGAAAAACAGTACATAGATTTAGGGATGGGAGGAATCCTTAATTGAATTATGGGCTTCGTATAATAACAACAGTCAAGCCCTATTCTTAAAAATTAAGCCTTTTACTTTCAAATGTAAGCATTTTATTTTTTTTTCCTCCCAGAACTGAGAATGGAAATCTTTTCAACGCATATGTCGCTGAAAAATAAAAATAATCCGATGAAAAAGATGCTTAAAGCTTAAATCCAAAGCGTAATCTGTGCCACATCCTATTTTTGTTTATATATATATATATATATATATATATATATATATGCAGGTTTTGGTGTCTTCGGGTGTCTTCCCGTGTAAGAGTTGGGGTGTCTAGGCGACGTTTCGACGAGGTCTCACTCGTCATCTTCAGGCTGGTGCTTTCGGCTTCTTGTTACTGGAACAGAGCAGGATCTCAGTGTTTGAGTTCCTATAAATACTGTTGAGGGGGTGTGGTGTGTGGCCTCCAACGTTATGGGCAGAGGGGAAGTTCCCAGGGTGTGTCTTTTCTTCTTTTGTTCCTTAATTACTTGAGGGATATCTTGAGTGATTTCTTGAGTGATATTCTGAGTACCACTTAGGAGGGTGATTAGGTGTGGATTAGTTGCTAAAGCTTTCGTGTCTTGACCTCTTGAGCTTGTGAAGAGTTTTTCTGAGAAGCTGGTTGTACTGCACATAGTTGTGCTCTGGCTTGGCTTCGGGTATAGGGGCGAGCTGTGGTTTTGTGCCCTGTGTCAGCCAGATCTGTGTAGGGATTGCAGGGGGGTGCAGCATCCGGAGGTGCCACTATGGTTTGGCTACTGGATGGTGTCTGTAATTTATCTGTGGAGAGGGTCTGGGTTTGGGTCTGGTGTGGTTGATTGGAGATGGCGTTCTGTGTGCCTCTGGTTCTGGTGTCGGTTTTTGTGGGGAGGGCTAATTTCCAGATGTCTGGCAGGCGGGACGTGTCGTCACGCTTGTTCATGTTGTGAGGGTGTTTCTCTATCTCGATGGCTTCCATGATTATTCTCTTGTGGTGATGTTCCATGTTAAAGAGCAATTTGGAATCTGCAAAATTAATTTCGTGTCCTGTTTCTTTCATGTGTTGGAAAAGCGAGGAAGTTTTTTCTTCTTTTTTGACGGCATTCTTGTGTTCTGCGATACGTGCATTTATTCGTCTGTTTGTTTGTCCAATGTACGTGGCTGGGCAGACTTTGCAGGGTATTTCATAGACCCCTTGGTTTTAATCCAGTTGGAAAACCAAGGGGTCTATGAAATACCCTGCAAAGTCTGCCCAGCCACGTACATTGGACAAACAAACAGACGAATAAATGCACGTATCGCAGAACACAAGAATGCCGTCAAAAAAGAAGAAAAAACTTCCTCGCTTTTCCAACACATGAAAGAAACAGGACACGAAATTAATTTTGCAGATTCCAAATTGCTCTTTAACATGGAACATCACCACAAGAGAATAATCATGGAAGCCATCGAGATAGAGAAACACCCTCACAACATGAACAAGCGTGACGACACGTCCCGCCTGCCAGACATCTGGAAATTAGCCCTCCCCACAAAAACCGACACCAGAACCAGAGGCACACAGAACGCCATCTCCAATCAACCACACCAGACCCAAACCCAGACCCTCTCCACAGATAAATTACAGACACCATCCAGTAGCCAAACCATAGTGGCACCTCCGGATGCTGCACCCCCCTGCAATCCCTACACAGATCTGGCTGACACAGGGCACAAAACCACAGCTCGCCCCTATACCCGAAGCCAAGCCAGAGCACAACTATGTGCAGTACAACCAGCTTCTCAGAAAAACTCTTCACAAGCTCAAGAGGTCAAGACACGAAAGCTTTAGCAACTAATCCACACCTAATCACCCTCCTAAGTGGTACTCAGAATATCACTCAAGAAATCACTCAAGATATCCCTCAAGTAATTAAGGAACAAAAGAAGAAAAGACACACCCTGGGAACTTCCCCTCTGCCCATAACGTTGGAGGCCACACACCACACCCCCTCAACAGTATTTATAGGAACTCAAACACTGAGATCCTGCTCTGTTCCAGTAACAAGAAGCCGAAAGCACCAGCCTGAAGATGACGAGTGAGACCTCGTCGAAACGTCGCCTAGACACCCCAACTCTTACACGGGAAGACACCCGAAGACACCAAAACCTGCATTCCTGTACCCGTGAAAATCTACGAAAGCAAATATATATATATATATATACCAACCCAACCACCCTGAATAAGCAAAGCACATTATCCAAACAATTAAATAGTAACAGCAACAGAAGATTAACAGCTTGAGTGCCAGATGATCTATCGGAATAGCAATGATAAGATGAATATGGCACGCGGCGAAGGAGTCTGCAGCCTAAAACATTATCTCCCGCCCCCAAGGTATATACAAAACAAGTGTCCATCGGCTTCGCGCCTCGGAGTCCTCCTCTTTGGGGATTAGCTGCAGCCTCTCTCTCCTCCCTCTCCCTCTCCATCTCCAGTAACACAGACAAACACACCACACTCCTGCAGGTGTGCACCAGGAAAACAGGTTTTGGTGCTGCGGACGAAGCGCACCTGCGGCGCCTCCGATGTGCAAAGGTTCCCTGTCACAGGCAAAACATGCGCGGTCCAAAAAGGCGGCGACGGGAACGTTAGCAATAAAAATGGGATAGTGGGTAGAAAACCATGTCTAGGAAACAGCGCGCGCGCACACACACGCGCACACACACGGTCCTTTTGTCAAGACTGCAGATGCATAAGTCATGCATTATTACCCTTATTATAGGATCGTTCACTTATGGGGGTTTGGCACACGATCCTCGTGAAGATGCAGCAAAAACGCCACCATCCTTTTTTCCTTCTTTATTTTGTGCGCGGGGGGGGGGGGCGAGTAGCGATGTTGCTTTTTATTTATTTTTTTAATGTGATTCTCCTTCTACAGACCACACCTAACTTCCTGCTTAAAGGATCTTGGTTACTGAAGTAAAAACGAGCATTTCCTGTGCAAAGAAGGGGCCACTCCGCGCTAGAAACTCCACAAGGTGGCGCGCGCCCGCGATCGTAAGGCGTTGGGCGAGACCTCTTTGCGGGGAACGCTGGAAGAAGCCTCCCAGATCTGAGTGTTTTTCAAGCCCTGAGGCTTTTGGGTTTCAAAGGAAGGGTTTTTAAGGGGGAGGCGTTTTCTTACGCTCCCCAAAAAAGCTCCTAAACGATGCACCGCGGTTCACCAGAAACAAACAAGAAAGATGTACGTGAGGCTGATTAGCAGACGTGGGTGAACGGAGCGGGTAGTTTGCAGTTTGAGGATCAGTCGGAATTAATGTGGAGTATGGCACGGTGTTTGGAGGGCTTTCCAGTTCAAATAGTGCATGGGGATGAAAGAGAAATGAGGCTCAATCTCAAGGTCGTGGGTTCGAGCCCCACGTTGGGCAAAAAAAGATTCCAGCTTTTTAGGGGGTGGATTAGATGACCCTCGTGGTCCCTTCCAACTCTACAATTCTGTGGTTCTGTGATTCATATTAAGATGCTCCAACGTGTTGCCACCCACATCACACAGGGGAGAAAAAACTGTTTACTTCTTTAACACTATGTATAATGAAGTATGGGATTCGCTGCCACAAGCTGTGATGATGGCCTCTCCTCCTGCTGCCTGCAGGAAAAGTCACTGAAATTTGTAGTAGCGCTGAAACTTATGCCTAATCTTTATCCTCCCGTTGCTTTTACATATAGATTGGAATACACGCTGTAAGCCATCCTTCCTTTTGCAAGGTGCAACTGCACACAGCAGCATCTATTTTTGTGGAGACTTAAGTTGTGCTTCTTCATTTTCTTGGGGAAAAAATAAAAATGAATGAAAGCTTTCCCCCATCAGAAACCTCTTGTGCACTGCGTGGATTTCATCGCATGAGGAGAAAAACAAACCCCTGTTAACAGGGAATCTAAAAAGCATCCCTTGCCATAAATGATGGAGTAGTGACTTTCTAGAGCCTGTCTGACTGCGTACTCATCATCAGGCTCCAGAGACCAGGAATAATAGTACCGTGCAGCTGGCTCTTTGTGCTGTTGTGTGCTCCACATCACAATAGGTGGTGGAGGGTGTGGGTGCCTGAACTGTTGCTGCACTCTGGCAAGAGAAGCCAGGCTTGCCCACCTATTGGCTTCTCCTTCCAATTCATTCTGAATGGTGACATTTTGATGATGCTCGATATGGCACTACATAGCCTTTTTGATTTGTCTGGAGATAGTGGCGATGTTGGAGAGGGCTGTGTACAGGTGCCACCGCGATATACTTTACATAGCGGAGCCCTTGATTAACACAGTGGAAAACTCGCAGGTGTCCAGATATTGATCATTGGCTCTGCTGGCTGGAAGCTGATGCAGGTTAAGAGTCCAGTGACATCTGCAAGGCCACAAGTTCCCCACCGCTGACCTAGAAGTTTCATCAACTGCAGATTGTGACAGTCCACTTTTTGATGGAACAACTGCTCCAGTCAGTGTGTGCAACAGCTTTAAATGGAACGGGACAGGCATCCATGTCTGGCAGAAACCAGAGATCATGAGAGACTTCTTAACAATATCTCCCATGCACAATGTTCTGCCTCTCTCTCTGTCTCTTGACATCAAGGAAATGTATAAAACTATGGGATTTCCTCTCCAGGGAGCTCCAATAACCTGTGTGTGTCCCCAAGGAGAGTTTACAAGCAAAGTCTTGTGGTTCTTTCTGAGCTGGCTTTGGGAACTATGGTTATAAGATATGTAGATGCTTATTGTATTGTATTTTTTGTTCTGGTTTTGTGGTTTTCTTTCTTTCTTCTCTAATAAATTTGCAATAAACATCAATTTAAAAAGATACAGAGGAAATATGTGGGTTTTAAATGCTTCTTGCATTTCTAGCTATTTAATGTTGTGCCCTGGTAATGGACTGGACGAGAGCCAACAAACTGAAGCTCAGTCCAGATTAATTCATTACATGTCTTTAGGTGCCAGGCAAAAACGTTTCTCTTTAACCAGGCCTTTGGCTGATTAACATTCTATGGCCTTTTAAATGTGGTTGGGGGGGTATTGATTTTGTTTTGTTTTTGTTATGTATTTTGTGTTCTCATTTTGTATTTTTATGTTGCGAACCACCCTGTGATCTTTGGATGAAGGGTTGTATACAAGTTTTATCTTTACAGTATTACTAACAACAACAATAACGGAATACAAAAGGGTATTTGTACATTTCTCTTTCTAGTATACTGGCTGTCCCAGATCTTCAGGATATGGTGGGATATACACTGAGAGAAGTGCATAAGAATGAATGGAGCCCTCTCTCCTGAAGGAGCCTACTTGCCTGTTCCTTCATACAAAATAAGAAATCCGTCAGTATGTGGGTGCTCTTTAGATGTTTAATAGCCTATCTCCTGATATGTCACTGAGACTTGGTTAGTCAGGTTAGAAGAATAAAATCAAACTTGTTTAAAGTTCAGTCTTAATTGCACTTCACAGTTAAAGGCAGGAAGTAGATAGGAGAGCTATTATATGCTTTCTGGGTATGCCAATGACAAGGCAGGTTTTCTTATTGATTTTTGCCTGCCTTCACTTCAGCTTCTGGTTGGTTAAGGGACTTAAACTAGCAATTTTGTCTGTCTCCATAGCTCTATGTCCTGTTGCTTTGACAACAAAGCAAGATGGATAGAGAGTAGTGGGAAGAGGACTGGTGGACAGCTAAGAGAAAAGAGAACAGGAACTAAACTGGGATCACGTTTTTAAACAGGAAAAAAAAGAGGATAGTCTTGTTGCAGAAACCACTGTCTCTCTGCAGAAAGTACTTTTAGGGCTGTCCAATAGGCATGATGAAATACAGAACTGCTTATCCCCGAGGTAGTTAATTTTCAAGAGTTACGTAAGGAAAGCTGAGTGATTATTAATGTATGGACCTGCATTTCTGTGGGAGTTAAAACCGAATCTCTTCGTGTGTGTTATTTTCTGCATGGATAATCTTAAGAGTCTTAACAACCGTGCTTTTGCACATAGGTAACTTGGAACTCTCTGTTTCTCCCACCACCACCCACCCCCAAAATGGGGAAAGCCACATGACCCTTTGTGAGAGTAAAGCCTGGTCTTAATTTTTGAGCAAAATAAATAAGACAGATGGTGGCAATTTAAACTCAAATGGCAGGAACTGCTCTCTGGAGTGTGAGAGAACAGTGAATATAGAATACAAGAATCGAAACATTTGCATTGCATAGGTAGAATGTGGCGATTATACCGTTTGGGTGGGCAAGTCCTGCAATATGTTTTAAAATCCATTTTAAAACAATCCAACAGCCTACAGTGAAGGAGGTGTTGCTGTCTTCAGATTATCTGGATTTTCGGCCTGCTTCTTCCGTATATCATCCGCAATCCATGCAAACTGCTGGGTTGCAACATCCAAACGTCTGTGAGCGCAAAGGCCTTTCACTTTGTCTGAGCAGAAAAACAGAGGAAGCGCCTTTTGTCTTCCATGTGCTGGCAGAACTTTGTATTCTGTAGCAAGCAGTTGGTGAGGGTAGCAGCTTGTGTATGGAAAGAGTGAGCAGATTCTTCAGAAATCTGAAGATGGTAAAAGCCATTTCACAGTAGCTTTCTTCTTCTTCTTCTTTTTTTTTTAGGCCATAGCGATCAATATTAGCTAGGGCTGGAACAAAACTGCAGACCTATGATATATTTAAGAGTACCCTTAAGTTGCAATGTGAATGTGGAAATTGTTCAAAAATATCTATAGCCACATGTGTGCTAGCGGATAATATTACACCTGCTTGTTATGAGAATGGGCATTCACATCAATGGGAGGGGACCCCTTTTATTTCCTGTGTTCCAGAATACATTGCTAACAAGTACAGAGCAGGAGCCTAAAGCCAATCATGCAGACAACTGACATTTATCAAGGAGCAAGTGTGATTGTGTATCTCAGAAATCAGCCCAGAGAAACACTCTAGATAGCCATACCTAATTTGGACCACATGCTGCTATCAATGTCTCTTTCTTTCTTTCTTTCTTTCTTTCTTTCTTTCTTTCTTTCTTTCTTTCTTTCTCTCTCTCTCTCTCTCTCTCTCTCTCTCTCTCTCTCTTTTACAAAAGGACTTTAAAATGTAACTTTCATGTTCATTGCCCCTGTCTGTTCAGGGTGGAAGTTAGGATGGCTTTATGGAATGAACATGAATGCTTGCCGTGTGCTGTACAATGCTGTGGGTACAAGCACACAAATGGGTGGCTGACACATCTGCATACCTGCGTCTTGAGCACAGATTTATAAAATGGCGTCTATTATTCACTCACTGGGAGAAATGGCAATGTGGAGCCGCTGCAAGTGCTTTAAGTGGGATGCAAGTTGTGCTCTGCTCAGGGACTTGTTGGAAGGTTTGTGTTGTGTATCTCATGGCTTTTCTGATCCTTGAGAATAGCTACCAGCTGAGGCATATACACCAGCCATCTGCAGCAGGGATGAAGAACTCGTGCCTCTTCAGACGCAGTTGCGCTCCAACTCCCATCAGCCCCAGCTGGCCTAGCCTATGTTCAAGGATGATGGGAGTTGTGGTCCCAACAACATATGGAGGGCCACAGGTTCCCTACTCATAATCTACACAGGAACAAACCATGTGTTGTGCACGTGGAAAGTTCCAGGTTCAATGTCGGGCATCCCCAGTTTTAGAGACCTTAGAGAGATACTGACAGAGTAGGTCTTGCTAGGCTAAACAAGCAAATAGCATATGCTTCAATATGTTGAGTCCCAAAACTGGGATGCATACCTTCCCAGCAGTGTTCCTGCAGGAGTCATGTGATGTGCAGGAGATCACAGAACCCAAAAGACACACTTTTTTGGAAGGGTCAGTGCTCTTGCATGAGAGTACGGCACCAAAAGAATGTATGTTTTGGGGCACCGTGCAAGATCGTGGCCTGGAAAAGTGTTTTATTTGAGGGAAGATCTCAGTTTGGAATTGCGCAAGATCACGGTGCTCTCGTGGGCCAAAACGGGATGTCTTCTGTTTTCTTTCCAAGACACTTGTGGAATATGAATTAGTCTGACCTGGTATAAGTATCAGTTTGGATTTTGTGATCCTCTCCACCATCTCACCTGATGAGTTACTAATTTTGCATTTTTAATTGTACTTGCATTTCGAAAGCAAAACTTTAAAAAGATGCAAATTTTACAAGCTGTAGTATAGTGAAACATGTGGAAAAGACCCCCGCCCCAACCGTCAAAAGTTGTTGAACTGAACTATAATGGGGTGGGGTGGAACCCATAAAATGCACAGGCTACAATCCTAAACACACCTTCTTGAGCACAGTGAGAGTAAATATGCATAGGATTTAAACCACAATGTTAATGTGATTGAAGCATTATGGGCAAAGGAATCCCAAGCTTTGCCTTGGAAACTTATTTTTTATTGGTATGCTTGTAAATATTTTAAAAATACGACAACTCCGTAGCATGCATTTCCTTCACATTAGATTTTTAGGGTTGTATCCAGCACTGTACACCAGCACTCTGTAGCAGATTTTGAGGGTGCACAGAGAAGAGAAAGGGAAGGTTACAGGGCATGAGCAGAAGTCTGCAGCACTGGCAGAACAACAGCGTTGCATGCCACCTTTACACCCAAATGAAGGCACTGGAAACAGTCGTCATTAATTGTAACATAACTATGAAGACCCGCATGCATAAATAGATGTGCTTCCTGTGTATAGGTAAAGGTAAAGGACCGCTGACAGTTAAGACCAGTTGCGAACGACTCTGGGGTTGCGGCGCTCATCTCGCTTTACTGGCCAAGGGAGCCAGTGTTTGTCCACAGACAGCTTTCCGGGTCATGTGGCTAGCATGACTAAGCCGCTTCTGGCGAAACCAAAGCAGTGCACGGAAACGCCATTTACTTTCCCGCTGGAGCAGTACCTATTTATCTCCTTGCACTTTGACGTGCTTTCGAACTGCTAGGTTTGCAGGAGCAGGGACCGAGCAACGAGAGCTCACCCCGTTGCGTGGATTCGAACCGCCAACCTTCTGATCGGCAAGCCCAAGAGGCTCAGTGGTTTAGACCACAGAGCCACCCACGTCCCGCTTCCTAGCTATAGCAACCTGGAAAAAGTTAATTGCAACTTTTATTTTAGATTTGACTGGTATTATATCTATCCTGGTTGCCCAACCTGGCATGCTGTTTACAGTAGTTCGCTTGTTGCGCTGCTAGTTAATTTTATGAAAAATTGACCTCATTTCCACATCACCTTCATCTGTAGTTGCACGAAACTATGGTTTAAATGTGAACAGGCAGCATGGCTGATGCAGACTGTGGAAATTGTACATGCTTTACTCCCCTCCTTCTGCTGTTCTTCGCCTGGGAGTAAGTCAATGGTCTAGCTTAGTGTTACGAGTAAACCTGCACTAGGTGTTTGTTTCTCTCCGGACTAGCCACAAGATTTCTTCTTGTTTACCACTCATGGTTTCTTTGTGGGAAACAAACCACAAGCCCAGGGTTCAGAAGGAATGCTCCAATTCTAGCAGGAGAAAAGTTTCCATGATTTCACCAGAGTGTACTTGTACTAGCACACTGCATGTGCATATTTAAACCTTAGCTCAGTTTTCATTGTGGTTTAAAGTGATGTGCAAATGAGGCCAATGACTTTCTAAAACCAGGACATTTTCTGCAGAAAAATGGAGTCAAGGGAATTTTCCAGCCCACCTCTCTGGGTTTAACACAGTAAGAATTGTTAGACAGTGGGAGAGACTCCCTAGGGAGGTGGTGGGCTCTCCTTCCTTGGAGGTTATTAAGCAGAGATTGGATGATCATCTACCATGAATACTTTAGCTGATATTCCTGCATTTGGGGGGGGGGTTGGACTGGATGACCATTGGGATCCCTTCCAACTCTACAATTCTACGATTCTTTTATTCTAACCCTGCACTGATGGCAGAAGTGTGTAAGGGACAGCTTAGGCAAGGTTGCTATGGTTTAGCGCAGCAAACCTAAATGGCTCAAGCAAATGAACCTAAAAATGGATAAGAAAAGGTGAAAAGTCATTAGAGTTGACCTCCGCTGCTGATAATGCTCACATCAACTTCCCTCAGAGCTCTAGAGGAAAGCTAAAAGAGGTAGAAAATGACAGCTGCTCATACGGTCTCAATGTTACTGGGTTAGGCAATTGCCTCTTATTATTCATTATTGGTAATTCTAACATTTATTTGGCACAACCAGCTAACCAGGATGGCTTAAACAAATGCAATGGCAGCAGCTAAATATGCAAGTCATCCTTCCCTTCCCTGTATTGCAGTAAACAGACCCCCCTTTTTTTTATTGGGGCACTTGGCAGGATTCAGACTTGTCATTTTCAAACATGATAAATAATCATTCTGTTTAGGTGGCTCTTGCATGCAGTCATACATGGAAGGCTACTGGTCTCCATCTCCTTGGATTCAACAAAGGCTCCAAAACAATATGAAGCATGACTTCAAACAAGATTAAAAAAACACAGCGTCCAACCATTGAAACAGTTCAGCGGCATGCATAAAAATATATCCGTCTAGGCTTGCACCAAATGCCTGTGTGAAAATATGTTTTCAGCTGATGTTGAAAAATCACTGGGGGTGGGGGGCATCACAGAGAAGACCCTAAGACAATTTACCATACAACAAGCTACACTTGTTGATGGGACCATGAGAAGATCCTCCTTGCCTGATCCCCAGGCAGGTAAGCAGCCTTCATTGTGTGTACCACTTGCTGGGTTAAGGGCAGCAAGCCTAAATCAGGTGTGTGCTTCAGTAGGGATGCTGGATATAGATTCAAATGTTGATCTTGATGTAGATGGTAACTTGTGCATTCAGTTGAAAATCATACAGAACAGGTAGATCAGGATTTGCACTCAGATATACACATATCCATTTACCCCCATGGTCCTTAAACCTATGAAACCACATTCTTCTTCACATTTACAGTGTTTCTCAAACTTGAGTCTCCAACTGTTGTTGGACTACAACTCCCATCATCCCTAGCTAGCAGGACCAGGGGTCCAGGGATGATGGGAACTGCAGTCCAACAACAGCTGGAGACCCACATTTGAGAAATACTCTGGAGGAGGAGTGTGGGTGAACCAAGCTTAGTTCTGTACCCTTCACCCAAAATCCCTTGAATTGAGAGGGGCAATTTATTCCTCACCGCGAATTGTTAAATGATGAAGATGCAATCCCTTTGGTAGCTTAAAAGTTCTTTTGGGGAACAGTGGAATGGGGCTTAGAGAATGTACACTTTGTATGGTGTGCATCAGATTCTTATTTCCCCCTTTGCAGCCACAGGATGAAGAGATGTTGCCTGTGAGAGCAGCACATCTGCAGTCGCAATGTCCAGGCAGGACCTTGGAGCAGATATCAAGGGTGCCACTCTGCAGAAGGAACAGGAGTACTTCCAAATGTAGTAGGTAAGTAATACCACTTAGTGTCTAAAGAGCCCTGCCTCCCATAAAACCATTAAGGGTTTGAAATTGCCTAACTGCGCATCCTCCCATATCTGCTGGGGGTGTTGAGGTGTTTTTTTTGTTGTTGTTATTTTGATATTTTTAAAAAACAGGATTTTACCACATACTTGACATGCTCCTCTCACATATAGGGGTCAACTCTGGCCCTGGCTATTCTCCCCACCCACACCCCATTTCAACACACAGTGTGACAGTCTCCTTTTAAATTTCAGGGAGTGGTTAGTTGGTTGTCTGTTTTATTTGTCTGACGTGTTGCAGGCAGGAATTCAGCTGGTGTGACTCTGTTTCCAACAAGGTGATTTCAATGATGTGGAAATTCAGGAACTGCACACTTTTCACACCCTCGAATCACCCATGCTAGAGAAAAGTTGCACTTGCTAGGTTTCTGCCTGCTGGGCCTTTGTTGAAGGCGCTGGACTCCAGTTGCTAGAGGGGGCCAGCCAGGGGTCTTTCCACAGGACCATTCAAAAGCATGCACTGACTGCATTTTAGTCTTGGAGATGGGGAACTTTCAGTAACAATAAGAGAGTTATGCTGTTTTCCACTGAAAAATGCAAAAAAGCAAACAAACAGCCCACTACAAATCACAATACTGCAAAGTGTGCATTCCTATCCCAAACAACTAAAAACTACCTAAGGAAAAAAACACCCACCTTAAAAGAATACTAAAAAAAAAATAGCATGACATGAAAGTGATTTGAAGAAGAAACCATGGACTGCTGCTAAGTAACTAATGATGCCACAAAACTGTAGGTGTATATTGCAAGCACAGTTGCAAAGAATGCTGGGGGAAGGGGAAGCACTGCCATTTTTTAAAAAGACACATAATATAGTACTTTGCTCTTGTGAAGAAAATGTGCAGGCTGCACAACAAATATACCTTTGATGTGCAAACGAGAAAACCGACCCTGTGCAGAATGGATTAAAGAGTCCACTTTGATACTGCAGTTGGGGGTGGGGGGGATGAGTCAAGTGTGTGTAGCAAGCTGCACGAGAGAGACGTTAAAAGTTTGCAAACAGGAACAAAGCCTTCCCTGGATTAGTCGGCAGGCATCTCATTTAAGAGCTCCTGCTTAAGGAGAGGCATTTGCTGAATCCTATCTGGTGGTCCTTTTGCTGTGTCACCTGAGAATGCTAAGCCACAGCTACAGATGGGATTAGTCATCCTGAACTGCTAAAAATGTTGATGAACAAATGCAGAGAATGGATGGTGTCGGAATTCCAGTTTAGGTGTCAACAGAGAACTGGAGAGGGGGAGTATGGGCATTGCTTCCTCGCTTTTCCTCTGTGTTTAACGTACAAAAGATATTCTACAGGGAGATTGTTCCTTCTCTTCCTGTGAGCCTACTCTGTCTGAATCAGCCATCGCTGAATCCTGGTCATAGCTTGGGATGTTCAGGCACTACCATGCCAAAAAACAAAACAAGGAAAGCCAAAACAGGTGTGGCTCAGGCAGAAAGTCTCCAGCTCTGTTCGTCTGCAGGTTGGTCTGGGAATGTCCCCTGTCTGAAACTCTGGAGAGCTAGATGAATCAGTCATCTGACTCAGTACAAGGCCACTTCCTATGTTCCCAAAACCCGCCACATCCTAATAGAGCAGGAAGATCCTTGGCTGAGACTCAGAGAGCCGCTGCCAGTTGGTGCATAGATAATACCAATCTAGATGGAACAATTGTTCCGACTGGCAGTTCTTATGACCTGATGGCAACAGCCTTCGTCTGGTGCTAGCGCTGGAGGTGGATTTGGTTCTTGTGGCTGACAACTTAAAACAAAAACGTTCCCTCTTTCCTGCACGGATATCCCACCTTTCTTCTACAATGGAACACAAGGTGATGCACGTGTGGTTCCCAGTTGGTCACCAATCTCAGCACTGACCTGACCCAGATCTTCAAGGTGCCTTCAGCCCGTATCCTGAGACCGCTGTCCCTAGACCTGGGCTCCCTGAACATGTCTAACCTTCCTCCTACCCCTGCACAAAAGCAATCTAAGCTTTGGGCCATCGCTACATCAGATGATAAATGGATTGTGATTATTAGCTACGAAAGCCGTGTCAAATTATGTATGAAGAAGCACCTTGTTTTGTCAGTTTCCCCTTCCACCCTCTGCTTATGTCAGCTCAAGTAAACAGGCCTGCTTCCATCACCTCAGGCGTGGCCTTTAGATTTTAAGTGGAAGTTCTAATCCAGGGGTCAGCAAACTTTTTTCAGCAGGGGGCCGGTCCACTGTCCCTCAGACCTTGTCGGGGGACCGGACTATTTGGGGGGGGGGGAATGAACAAATTCCTATGCCCCACAAATAACCCAGAGATGCATTTTAAATAAAAGGACACATTCTACTCATGTAAAAACACGCTGATTCCCAGACGGTCCGCGGGCCGGATCGAGAAGGCGATTGGGCCAGAGCCTTAGTTTGCCTACCCATGTAAAATGCGTACCCTTTCAGAGGAACTGGCCCATGCTTCTAGCAAGGCTGGATCTGAATTTCAGCCAGCAGAGGGCAAATCCATTAGGGTACATGGGGCACTGGCCCACCAACTTCAGCCTGTCCTCACCCACCCCTACCTGCCTGCCTTATTCATAGGCTATTCACAGCATTGTAGAGTTGGAAGGGATCCTGTGGATCATCTAGACCATCCTTCTGCAATGCAGGAATATGCAGTTGTCCCATACAGGGATCGAACCTGCAACCTTGGCATTAGCAACACCATGCTCTAACCAACTGAGCTGTCCAGCATGCATTCTGACTTACAACTAGTCAGCAGGGTAGTACTACCTGTCAGCTCTCTCCTCCTTAACCACCATGTTGCCTTTGGAGAACTCATCAGGAGGAAGATGGGAACAAAACTAGAATTAGCTGGCTCTGCTTGCCATTGGCTTTGGCTCCATCTGTCATCCACTCTGGCACCATCGACTTAGATTCCCTGCCTTCCCGTTTTGCCCGCCCAAATGGACACAACAACCACAGCTGATCTCAGCCCTTGGCAGGAGGGCCTCTGACCCTCTGGAGAACCTACCCATGTAGCCGTCTCAAGACATGCTCAAACTAAGGGCAAATGTGTGGGGGTTTTTAAGGCATGTACATTAAGTGATAAATGCCAGTAAATCATGGCTCCCTATCGCACGTGCATGTCTCTTGGCACCAGGGTACATGCCTTTTAAAACATACATTTGCCTCCCACAAGGAACCTGATATGTTTTCACCACAGTTTTATGAAGTGGCCCCATGTCAATGTGAGGTATATATATGGTAACTCAATTTGATAGCCATGATGTACGGCCACAAATATAAATCTGCTGTTAGTTACTAATCTCATACTTATTTTAAACCCGAGATTTTCATCTACTGTTAACAAATGCACGAGGCAAGGTGTCATTTGAGTCTTGGATCTTTAGGGCACTGGGGTGAGTTTAAGCATGTGCAAAATGCCTTTTTACAGATCACAGTTCATAACTGCCTCCCCATCCCCCCACAAATGTGGGTTAGTGGTTGGTTCAGGCTTCCAGAGAAGATGCCAGGATTTCTTGTCACTATGCCAATGTGGCATAGCAAGTTAGTGTGTCAGACTAAGACTAGGGAGAACCCGGGTTCAAATCTCCACTCGGCCATGAAGCTCATTGAGCGACTTTTGGCTGCTCACTATCTCTCAACTGGAGTTATTTCACTGGGCTCTTGTAAGGATAAAATGTGGGGGGAGGGCAGGATAGGATAGCATCTAGACGCAATGCGACATCTTGTTTTGGGAAATTTAACACCAGTGTGAAGAAAATGGCAGAACGCAACACACAAGAAAAATGTGTACCACTTATTATAAAAGGGAGAGGAGTAACACACACACTCCGCCAAGTACTACAGCATCCACAAGAGCCATAAAATTGTAGAGTTGGAAGGTACCCTGTGGATCATCTGCAGTGCAGGAATATGCAGTTGTCCCATACAGGGATTGAACCTGCAACCTTGGCATTATCAGCACCACACTCTATAACCAGCTGAGCTATCCAGCCCGAGCCAATGGAAATAATGTAGAAGAAGTCACATAAAAGTAACCCGAGCAGGACAAAACATTTTTCAGGGACGAGGGCCACCTATTCTTTAGCAATCTGTCGTGTTGTAGAATAAACCCCACGCTAAGATAACTGACTGAGGTGAACAGGCCAGTTACCAAAAAGCATAAATGTGAAGGTCGTGAGATGGAAGGGGTAAGGAAAGCCAGTCCTTCATTTGGGGGGGGGGGGTGGTACAGGGTAAAGAGAACGTCTTCACCTCAGCAGATCTGCCTGCTCTGTGGGGGGGAAAGGGACCCCGTAGCAGTCAACACGCTGCACAGCGAAGGGAGTGGGGAAGCGTTGCCTAGCAACCGGGCCTGGAAGCTGCAGCAGGGAATTGTGACCTGGCAGCTAGATGAACAGTGTGTGGGGAGGGGGGTGCAAGCAAGGTTGGTTTTTTTTTTATTCCCCCTCTATAGGATTTGAGACAATTTAGCATTTTTTAAAAAAAATGTTTTGTCACACCCGACATTATTACTGTTGTTTTTATCCCTACCCCACCCCCAACGAAGCATCTACATGCTATAATAGAAGCCGCAAGCAATTCAGAGACAGAGAATCCGAACGGCAGAGGAGGGGGTGGTGGTGGAATTCAATGCTAAAAAGGGAGGAAGGTGTGTGAAAAAAATATTCCTGTAGCGTTGTGGGTATGACGGTTGCCTTGGCTGGGTAATGCACAGCAATGCCATGGGGGTGGGGAGAAGTGTGGCTTGATGGGAGGTAGGAAAGGAATCTGTCTTGTGCATGAAGAGACAATGGGGGGGGCAAGTCGCACCAGAGCATCTTGAGTAGCATAAATACAGTGGTACCTCGGATTAAGTACTTAATTCGTTCCGGAGGTCCGTTCTTAACCTGAAACTATTCTTAACCTGAAGCACCACTTCAGCTAATGGGGCCTCCTGCTGCCGCCGCACTGCTGGAGCCCGATTTCTGTTCTCATCCTGAAGCAAAGTTCTTAACCTGAAGCACTATTTCTGGGTTAGCAGAGTCTGTAACCTGAAGCGTATGTAACCTGAAGCATATGTAACCCGAGGTACCACTGTATCCAATTTCTTCTTGTGGCAATCATGGCAGCAGCTAATGCAGTTGTTCTGTTGTGGAAACAACTACAAGCAAGATTCCCCACCCCCCAGCCAGAACTCGCCAGAACTCAGTTCCGGCCCCTCTCAGGTGGGCACCATTGCCATTATAAAAGAACAAGGGAGGCCTTCATGGTGATTTCCAGCACCTCTTTTCCTAGAAAAATAGCACTGACTACAGGCATTAAAGAAGTGGCCAAAAATTGGGGAGCGGGTGGCTGCTTCCTTTTCCAGTCTTCCAGTGTTTGGGAAGGAGAGAGTAGGTCTTGCCAAACCAAGGAAACTTCTTAGAGGTCAACTACTACCAATGCTATTTTTCTAGAAAAAGCTGTTCTGGAACTCATCACAAACACCTCCCTTGTTCTCTTATAAAGGCAATGGCGCTCACCGGAGAGGTGCCGGAATGGAGTTCCGGCTGAAAAAAGCCCTGACTACAGCCATAGCTCATTGGTCGAGCATCTGCTTTCCATTCAGAAGGTTTATGAGTTGATCTCCAGGGCACATCTTGTCTGAAATCCTGGAGAGCCACTGCTGGTCAATGTAGACAATATGGAAAAACAGTCTAACTTGGTATGAGGAAGCCACTGCTTCCTATATTTCTAACTAACTCCCACCCACCCTGACCATTGGGCATGCTGGCTGGGAATCTAGCAACCTCTGGAGATCAATGACGTGAAAGGAGTTAGCTTCAAAGTCAGCCTCGCCATCAAAGAAATTGCACTGCCATTGTCAAATCCATCTCTCTCGCGTGTTGTAGCTGCAACACTTAGGAGGGATGGCTAACTGAGAAGGAGAGGAACGAAAACATTGATATCACTCAGATAGCAATTTCTTCCACATTTTCCCTCACAATGTCCTTGTTTCTAGCAGGGATGGGGGCCTTGTGACTTTCCGTAGTTGGACTCCCAAATCCCATCAGCCCGAGACAAATATGGTGAACAGTCAGGGAGGAAAGGCAGGATATAAATTTAGTGAAATAAATGAATAGCGGTGTATACACAAGGGTTGCGTTTCCTCGCAATAAATGTGCATGCAGTCCCTGGGAAAGGATTGGGTCCCTGTTTCCGTGTTTATTGTGTGGGGGAGTGCAGTACTTAAATGTGTGCGCACCATGCGCAAGGTAGGAACATGGATGAGGTGTGCTGTGAGGACCACTGTAATAGGAAAATGTAAACACCTAAGTAAAATTCTTGTAAGGTTGGCAAGTTATCTTCGTCTTCTATACATGCCATTAAATACTGTATATTAAAGTTTCAAATATACCCTCTGTGTGTGTATAAAATGTAAATACCTGAGACATTTTAAAAGCACAAGGACAGCCCTCCTGGATGAGACCAAAGGCCTACATAATTCAGCATCCTGCTTTTCGTGGTTGCCAGGCAGATGCCTCTGAGAAGCCCACAAAGAGGGTGTGAGGGCAAGAGTCCTCTCCCACTGAGGTTCCCCTTCAGCTGGTATTCAGTCTGTGAATGTGCTGCCTGATTTCAGAGTCAGAATGTCCTGCCTGATTTCAGAGTTTCTACGCAGCCAGCAGTTTTGTTTGCAATGCTAAACAACCCAGGATGTGAGCCAGAGAGAGTGTGGGTGGGTGCCAACAGCTGCTACCATCACCAGATCTGGTGTTCATGGTGGTACACAAAAGGTCAAATAAGCTAAAAATGGTGATAGACGTGGGCAGGAATGGAGATCACTCACCAGTCTAAAAGACTTTTCAGCCACCACAAAACCAGTTCTGTCGGTGCACCCCTTTCAACTTGATATGCAGCAGTAACTTATCTGAAAGTTTCTTCTTTATAAAATCATTTATGCTCTGCCTTTTGGCCCTTGATGGGGCCTCCAGGTAGCTTACAATTATATTTATATATGTGCATAAATACAATAAAAATACAAGCATTAAATCAGAGCTATAATTTAAAAGTGGAGAGAGAGAGAGAAATCAGAGCTATAATTAGCACCATGAGCGCAGATCAACACATTACAGTTTTAGGCTTATGCCTAAAAATGTAAATGTGTGAGTAGAGCAAACGGGTATTTGAAAATATGTGTGTCATGCAGGTACATTTGTCAGGACCAGAACTGACTGACTGCAGCTCTCTGTTAAATGTCCTTACAGTAGCAAACCCAGGTGTGCTGCTATGTAACTGTCCAACAGTCCCGACAAGCCAGAATTTGAGTGGCTTTGCCTTGCTTGGCTTGGCTTGCAATTGTGTTAATAGAAGTCACTGGCCTGGTTCTCATATCACTTTAAACCAAGCCATGGTTTAGCAAATGTGAGCTCCTGGACAGCAGATCATGATGGCTTTGCTTCTCCACAGCCATTTTGCTGCTGCACTGCATTGAGCTAAGCCATTGCTTGGTTGCAGTGTGTTGCCTGAACCCAGACTGGTGACTAACCATGAGCTGTAAACTGAGAACAAAGCAATGGTTTGGCTTAGCATGCTGCGTGAACCAGGCCATTGGGTACACTGCTTCAGCTAGGCATTTCTCTACAGGGAGAGCAAGCACTTTGGAAAATAGGCATGCACGACTGATAATTATTTGGATGGGGCGGTAATGTTCTAGTGGCAATGTGGCATATGTGGAATCCCCTCATCACAGACAGTTGTCATATCTAGAATTCATCATGTTGTGAACATGCTGCAAAGCCAGTAAGAACCATTTTGAAGGTTATGGTACATTGGGGAAGGAAGTGGAGAACAGAGGCAGAGGAGTCAGGGCAGAATACTGACACTCAGTATCAGATGATGGTGATGATGATAATTTATTACTTGTATCCCAGCCACTCTGGGCAGCTACCAACAAAAGGCCCATGGTCAGGGCCAATGGAAGTTGTAGTCAACAACATCTGGAGGGCCACAGCTTCCCCATGCCTTGAGTTAGAGGACTGGTTTTATTTATTTTTTAGTTCAGATAATGTATGTTCCTTTTTCCAGAGTCTTCAGTGCCAGATCTCAGAATGGAGCATAACTGAACATGAAAACATATATAGGAGCCTGGGGAAGTTAACATAGTTTGACTTCATTTTTTAAAAAATAATAAAAATGCTCCTCTGTGAAGCTGGTGCTTCCAATTCCAAATGACAGAAAATTACACACACACACACACACACACACCCCTTTCAGTCAGATACTTTATGTGGAACAAAATGAAGCCTATTCTCACTTGAAAATTTTGCCATGGAAGGAGAAAAAAAGAGAAACGAATATTTAATACCAATTATTTCAAAGTCAGGGGTGGAGGGGCGGAAATCCCAAAAACTTCAGACCAGAGGCCTTCACATCTCATATGAGGTACTTGCTTGAAAGTTAGGAACTCCACAAACATATGGAGAGCACAATTATCCTACTCAGGGGCAAATGACACTTTCATGGATACTATATGAAAATTCTCCCTTGGGAAGCAAGCTGCTAGTGACAGTTCCCTACAGCTGCACAGTCCCAGCTGCTGTGGAGTAAATTCTGCCTATAGAATTAACTCAGCTCCTTCATGGATAAACATCAGGCTTTAGAAGGCATGTTTCCTGGCTTTATTTACCTGCCCTGGATGCACCATAAACTGTTTGAGCCACTTGTGTCCACAGACTACAGAACAGTGGGAAGAAAATACATACAGCTACTGATCCAAATCAGCAACTGGTTTCCTAGGCTTTAAGTTATGAGAACATAATGTCTGGCCTCTCTCTTTCCCTGCTACCCTATGTTTTGGCACTGGAATCCTTGCTTGCAACAAAGATTCTCACTCCAGTGTAATCTTTTTACCCAGAGGTTCTCAAATATTTTTCCTAATAATGATTACTGGGCAGGAGATCATGATATCTGTAGCAAACCGATGCCATCTCCACACCATACATTTAAATGCACATTTAAAGCACATGGCTTCCCCCGAGAATTCTGGGAACTGTAGTTTTCCCCTCACAGAGCTACAATTCCAAGCACCCTTAACCTACTACGGTTCCCAAGAATCAAACAACATTAATCCAGTGTACCCTTTAAAATGTGCCCAAGCTAATATGGTTGACTCACCTGGCACTCTCGGCTGGTCTTACTCACAAGAAAGTTCATTTTGAATCATCATAGCCCAACTCCAGCAACAGCTTTTTGAAATATATGGAAATAGATATAATCACGCCCACATTTAAAGATGTTTTTAAAATGAAAAAAATTTAACAGAAACTCACTTGTCATTTATACAGCTAGGTCAGTGATACGCTATTTGCAACTCTCCAACACTTCTCTGATGAAAATAGGGACATCCCATTTCATAATGATAATTTTACTATTTATACCCCCCCCCCAAACACACATCTTATTGGGTTGCCCCAGCACTCTGGGCAGCTTCCAACGTATATAAAAGCATAATTAAACATTAAACAAATATAAAACACCTTGACTATACAGGATTGCCTTCAGACAGCACAGGGGTTGGATAAATCTGTGCCCTCCACCATTTCTCCAATGAAAATAGGGACATCCTAAGGGAAAGTGGGTTGTGGGACGCAGGTGGCACTCTGGGTTAAACCACAGAGCCTAGGACTTGCCAATCAGAAGGTCGGCGGTTCGAATCCCTGCGACAAGGTGAGCTCCCGTTGCTCGGTTCCTGCTCCTGCCAACCTAGCAGTTCAAAAGCATGTCAAAGTGCAAGTAGATAAATAGGCACCGCCCCGGCAGGAAGGTAAACGGCATTTCCGTGTGTTGCTCTGGTTCGCCAGAAGCGGCTTAGTCATGCTGGCCACATGACCCGGAAGCTGTATGCCGGCTCTCTCGGCCAATAAAGCGAGATGAGACCACAACCCCCGAGTCAGTCACGACTGGACCTAATGGTCAGGGGTCCCCTTTGCCTTTACCTTTACATGATGGGATCAAATCAGCAACTGGGACAGCTTCTCCAAATCAGGGACGTCCCTGGAAAATAGGGACACTTGGAGGGTCTGTGAGAAGCTCTGTTCAGCCTTATCATGGGTTTTTTGTTTGGTTTTTTTGGTGTCATCTCTGTAAAAATGGCTCCCTGTTGGATGCCTAATTCATTATGCCTTGTTCTTGCACCTCTTTCCAGTCTCTCAGGAGCAAATAGGCTGATCAATATTTTTTTAAAAAAACACAATGGAGCTGAGATGTCTGTTCTGTACAGCTGAAATTTGTTTTCTGAAGTAGCTTGCGTTCTATGGATATATGATGTTCTAGCCTCTTGTCCTGCAAAACGACGTCTGTCCACTAAAAGAAAGGGACATTGGGTGACAGCTTTGCAGTTTGGATAGTGTGACCTACTCCTCTCATGTTCACCGCATGGCCCACATTCATTCCATTTTTGCCTTCAGTTTGCTATGTGGATGGGCAAGAGCACATGAGAGTCCAATCAGGCAGAAAAGGGTGGGGGGAAGAGAGAAATACTAGAGTTTCAGAACCAGTTCATACATCAGCACAGAACAGATCTGCATAATCTATGCCAACGTCTCCCAAACTTGGGTCTCTAGCTCTTTTTGGACTATAACTCCCATCATCCCTAGCTAGCAGGACCAGTGACAAGGGATGATGGGAATTGTAGCTGGAGACCTAAGTTTGGGAGACCGTGACTATGTTCTCCCAAACCAAACACAGCTTAAAATCCATATATGATAGCCCACCTACTGCAAACACAAGCAGATGTTGAGTAATTAACAAGCCAAAATACATGCCTGGTGGGCTTCCTTCAGCCTGGCAGGTCAGAAACTGTGCAAGTCAGCCACAAAGGCAAGGAGAAAACAAACCTGAACCACATATGCTTCTTCTTTAATAGCTTCCACTTCAACAGTGTAAGTGGGGCATGCAGGTGAAATCCCTGAACCCCTACCCCCTTCCAAAAGAAAGTAGACTGTTGCAGCTGACAATGTTTGGAAACGACCACTGGTGCAAAATTCATCTGTCACAGTGGTATTGGCGACCAGCTATTTGGGACATATTCCTCTGATACCTTTTGATCCTCTTTGGATCATCTTCAGGCTAGTTTTCTGTGGATTTAGTTCCTACTTCTGATCAGCAAATAAGTTACCTTAGAAGACAGGATGGAAAGCCTCTGCCCCTTCTCCTAGCTGTTTATAAAATGGTCACTTACATCTTCCACCAGGGATCATGGGGGTTGTAATTCGTTGCCCATCTTCCCACTAGAACATCTTCACTTTACAGATGTTTGGGAGAAGGAGAGGACCACCATCTCTAGCCCCCAAAGTGTATGTTATGCTTCTTTGAGGACCAGGTATGTAGCTGAAGGAACAACATCTGCTTGCCTCAGTCTGGTGACAGGAATTTGAGCAGGGGTGCTTGAATTTACAAACAGCCCTCCTCACATTCTTTTGGCAGAAGTAACTTCTAAAAACTATCAGGCCTTCTGAGTTTTCTGCGGGAAGGAACGTTTCCTTTACCACCCCTACAGTCCTGCCTGGGAAATTTGTTGGACTGTGTAATGAAAAGCTCAGGCAATACAAAACACTATTAGGGAACATTAAGCAGGTCTTTATTGTGTTTGTCATCTTTTATCTAAAGGAAAATTGACTGGCTAATTGGACCACAATTCAATTTTAAAAAACGCTGCTTTTAAAATGTTTGAAACAGCTGGCTGGGCTTCCTTGTATCATCCCCGTTGCTTTGAATGACTTGAATTTCATAAGATAAATGGATTAATCAGGAATTCATGAAGATGAAAACCCTGAAGACCTCAGCTGTCCTTTGGGACAGGGGGGAAAAGTACACAGGGCAATTCAATGTGACTAAAGTGAGGGGGGTGGAGGGGAGAATCGTAGAACTGTAGAGTTGGAAGGGACCCTGAGGATCATCTGCTACATACAGGGATCGAACCTGCAACATTGGTGTTATCAGCACCATGCTCCAACCAACTGAACTATCTGGTAAGGCATTCTGATTCTCTTAGGAAAATGAGATGGCACATGGAGGGTGAAACTCTTGTCATTAGGTGGAACATTGAGACCTTAAAAAATGTAGACAGGTGTTCAGAGTCAAGGCTGTGGTGATACAAGCCAAGGGAACAAATTGCTGACAACTTCAGATTTAGCACTCCCCCCCCCACCCACCAAAAAAGCTATGTGAAGTTTAAATATATTAATACATCTTGCAGCCTTGTCCAAAACTCAAAAGTCAGTTCCATTATGTTTGATGGGGTTTAATCTGAAGGTAAATGTTTGCATTATTGCAGACTTGACATGGTGGCAGGAGGACTGCATTTAAGAATGGTTCTGCTTTCAGCAACGCTCAGAGTGGGGTTCTTTACTCCTCCAGTATTAAGGTACACTACATCCTGAACAACTTGCCATTGTCTGCACTGTTGGGACCTTTGGGGCCCACCTGAGAGGTGCCGGAACTGAATTCTGGAAAGTTCCGGCTGGGAAAAAAAGCTCTGGTGATACCTGTTGACATTCCAGAAGCCAGTGTCAATCTTTAGCATCTAAATATCAACCTTCTCACGTGATTCTATACCCTAGAATTCTCAGCTTTAATTCCTCAAATCCACTCTCACCATTGATTTTTTTTGCATTTCGTGGAAGATAATGCTATCTATGAGTTAACTTAGCTGTTGGTGGCAGTATGTCCCTGAATGTTAGTTGCTGCGAATCACAAGTGGGAAGAGTGCTGTCATGCTCATGTCTTGCTTTTGGGATGCTGTGAGAACAGGATGCTCAACTAGATAGGCCTTGGGCTTGATTCAGCAAGGCGCTTGTGTTTTTATATTGCATAGATTCTGCCCTCTTCCTTTCTAACTCCAAATGGGTAGGAACATATGATCATCTACTTCTAACATTTGCTACACTTCTTAATTACTGCAGAGATCAAGGATTAGAAACACAAACCAGGCCCACTGCCCAGGGAGTTCCGGTCTACTTCTGAGTGGAAAGATATGTTGTGGCCCACTTCCCTGGCATAATGCTAAAGATCAGTATCTTTATATCACAAAGCATATCAGCATATTCATCCCTCATTTCACAGCCGTACACTGTAATGGTACTGGTCTGCCCTTGGCTCAATTACAGAGCCAACACATTGTCTCAGGTCATTGGGGACCAGATAATTCACATAAAGGACAATTGGTAGAAGTACAAGTACGTATTACAATCACAAAAGTTGTGATGCCCTTGGAATGCTTTTTATTATTAAGTTGGAAAACACTCAGGGGAAGGGGAGTTTATTAAGAGCATTAATGACTTCAGTTACTCTACAACTGTTGTATTGTGATATATCATTCATATTTATGCCAGCCAGAGTAGCATGCAGACCAATTGCACCCGTGATTCCTTGGAGGCAAGCCCCACGAAGTACAATGGGGCTTACTGCCAAGTAGCTGCATAGGACGGCACCCTTAATCATGTATATATTTGTGTATGCAACCATTGCATCATCTTGCCTCCACCACCCCAGCAGTCTTGGGCTACAAAATTGCAGTAGCCTGATCATCGGTGACAATGGTTTGAATCGGCCTTCCCCAACTCGATGCCTTCCAGATGGTTTGGACAACAGCTCCCATTGCCCTTTACAGTTCGCCACACTGACTAAGGTTGATGAGAGTTGGAAGAAGAAGAAGAGTTTGGATTTGATGTCCCGCTTTATCACTACCCGAGGGAGTCTCAAAGCAGCTCACAATCTCTTTTCCCTTCCTCCCCCACAACAGACACCCTGTAAGGTGAGTGGGGCTGAGAGACTTCAAAGAAGTGTGACTAGCCCAAGGTCACACAGCAGCTGCATGTGTGGGAACGGGGAATCGAACCCTGTTCACCAGATTATGAGTCCACCGCTCTTAACCACTACACCACACTGGCTCACCAGCAATGTGAGTTAGAGTTCACCAGGTTGAGGAGGGCCAGAATAAATTGATCTGGTGCCTGGGAGACTGAAAAAACAAAAAAGAACCCAAAGCTGCAAAGGTGATATGTGCCTGTTGGTGGAACTGTATGTGCCTCCTTCCACTTGCCTCTATGGGTGTTTTTTGAAGGGGAAGGAACTATATGTTAATTTGTGTAACTTTTAATCACTAGACCTAAACACCCATCAGATTGGTAGCTCTGTTGCTGCCTGATTCATGGAACTCATAGCGTCATAGAACTATAGAGTTGGAAGGGATCCAGTGGATCATCAAGTTCAACCCCCTGCAAAGCAGGAGCTTTTTGCTCAACGTGGGGCTCAAACCCACAACCCTGAAAATAAGAGTCTCATGCTCTACCAACTGAGCTATGGAAGTCCTCATTTTCAGCAGCCTTTCTCTCCCCCCCCCCCGCCCACCCCACATTTATTCCCATGTATCCCAGACTTTGCCAGCCTGGTGCCCTGCTGTTTTGGCTGATGGCAATTATAGCACACAATAGCTGGAAGGCACCAGGTTAGCGATGGTTGATGAATTCCAGGGAACCTGAAACTTTGCACACTATTTTGCGACCTTTTAGATTGTCTTGCATAGCTATTGTCCTAAGAAAACCTTTGGGATTTTTCTGGTGGGCCAAAATAGCTACCTTTTACTTTGTGACTTAGGAGATACCAGATTTAAGCTGGAAAGGGAGCATGTTCTACTACCTGAAGATGGAAATTTATTCTTTTTCTTAGTGATCATTCACTCCAACCTACTTTCCTCATTTTGGGAGGTGGTGCCATGGTCTAAACCACCGAGCCTCTTGAGCTTGCCGATCGGAAGGTCGGCGGTTTGAATCCCCGTGATGGGGTGAGCGCCCATTCCTCGGTCCCAGCTCCTGCCAGTTCAAAAGCACGCCAAAAAGTGCAAGTAGATAAATGGGTATCGCTCCGGTGGGAAGGTGAACGCCGTTTCTGTGTGCTGCTCTGGCTTCGGTGTTCCATTGCGCCGGAAGCGGCTTAGTCATGCTGGCCACATGATCCAGAAAAGCTGTCTGAGGAGCAGACCAAACGCCGGCTCTCTAGGCCGCAAGATGTAAAGCGAGATGAGCGCCACAACCCCGGAGTCATTCGCGACTGGACTTAACTGTCAGGGGTCCTTTACCTTTTTTAGCACACCACCTAAAAGTAATCTCTGTTTCTATAAGGACTGTGTAGTTTGTATTCATTCCTCTTCTTTGTCTACCAAAAGAACCTGTGTCTTTTCTCTAAAGATGGAGGCAGAACTGAGTAACAGCTGGCTGTAGTATTTGCAAGGATGCAAGATCAGCCATTATGTGTTTCCTTGACTGTGAAACAAAGATAAATGGATTGCTCCTGCCTGAGTATTGCATAGTCAGCATTTCTTCTCATTTCAAATCCCCCACAAAACTGGCTTCTGCTGTCAAGGATTCCTTGAGGCATAGGGGTCACAGACAAATGTCCTTTCTGTGACTGCCAGCTTCCATCCCAGAGTGCACTGTATGCAATAATTCTTGTAACAGGAATACTATGTTGGTAAAAGTAATTCCATACTTGTAGGAATGTTCCCATAGCATCTTATTATGCAGCACAGAAAAATCAATCTCCATTGTAGCTAGAGGAGAATAATTTAGGGCTCCTCTGGAGGGCCAGTTTATTCAGCATTCATCCTGATTCGCTTGAACAAAGCTAACATGGGGGGTTAGACTCTGGCTCCCATCCAGGTGACCTTTTTACCATGCATTCATGATGACATATGCTCATGAAAGTATTGGGGCAGTGATACACGATACCACTTTTCAGTACGGTTGGCACCTGCAAAAAATTGGGGTGTGGGCATACTGGAAGGAATTTGGTGCAGCACTAAAGTGATTATTTTGGCTTTTGGCTTTCAAGATGGAATGATTATTCACCCCCCCCCCAACCCCCTGCATCCCATGGGTTTGCTCAACCTCTTCTAGCCAATTTCAGAGAGGAGAGAGGGGAAAGCCCCATTGAGCAAGTGGACGTCCTTGTGCAGTTCTTCCGGTGATAGGACTCATTAGTTGAACCCTGCCCACTGCTTCGTTTCCAATTAATGCACGTCCCTGCTGAAATCCTGTAACTTTTTATACCACAAATGTTCCGAGATGGGGTGTTGTCCCACTTTTGTTATGCTTCAGCACAAGAGTTTGCTGCCGGGCGCAGTGGCGTAGCGTGGGTTGTCAGCACCCGGGGCAAGGCAAGTAATTTGCACCCCCTAACCCGTGGATTTGCGCCCCCTAACCCTAACCCCCAGATGTTGTGCCCGGTGCGGCCGGCCCCCCCTGCACCCCCCACGCTACGCCACTGGCCGGGCGACAATAGGGAGATGGTAGTAGGGATGCATCACAGAATAGCTAATAATGCAGAACGGTGTGTGGACAGCACAATATAAATCCACCAGTAACACACCGTTATTGTGTCCATGACACGTTGCAGAAGACACCTGCAAAGATACACCAGCCTGGAGGGGCCCTGTCTTTTTGCTCTGCTTTGATTGGGGTTGGCGGATATATATCTATGAACCTTCATCCTGCATTTGTCCTGATTTGCTTTCAGGATGTTTAGATGTCTTCCCATTAATCATTTGTTCATTCTACACTTTTCAAGTTGTTTTTAAATGTATCTGTTGCACTACAGGCACTTTAATCTACTTCAGTATGCTCTTGAATCCCTCCTGCAAAATATTGAGAGTCTGGGGGCACCCTGTTAGTGCTGAGAAATGCTACATTTGCCCATTAAGCTCAGAACTGGCATGCCTCTGTGCAAGGGGTAGGATGCGAACAACTCTGGTCAATAAAACCTTTTGGCATAGACCAAAAGGAGAATACATCAACTATCCTTGTCTTGAGAGCAGCTGGTCTGGCTATCCTGTTACTTTTCTTCCTTTTAGTCAGTCTGGGTCCTTGTTTCTTTAAGGAACATTGCATTCTAAGTATAGGTTTTGGGTTTTTTTAAGGGCAAGAACACCTTCTGATCGTCACTTCCATCCCAGCAAGAACACCCGCAAGGGACGATCAGTCTGGACATCCAGCAACCAAATATAAAGCCCTGCTAAGAACTCTGTGTTCCGGTAGTTGATAATATTGATCTCCCTCTGCTACCCTTTTCCTCCCCTCTCCCCTCCTCCCCTCCCCTCTCCTCTCCTCCCCTCCCTTCCCCTCCCCTCAAGGGTCTGTTTACTGCTTCTTATATATATACAGTACCTGCCAGCGAAATGATGGAAACACATTTTTTATCAGAAAAGGATTATAATTGACTTCTGTCCTGAGTTCGTGCAAGCAGGAACGCTGGTGAAAGTTGGGTGGGGGAGAGAAGAGATATCTGCTGATTCTCTGTTCCCACTTCATCCTCTTAATAATCTGCTTTGAAACATTGGGGCGCCCTTCAGGACAGTGGGGATCAAAGATGGAATTTGCAAAAACACCTTCTCCCTTTGTCTCCTTCTGCCACAAGAAGCCCCTGCTGCATAATAAAATAGCCAAGTGACAGTTTTGCTCACCAATATCTACTTAACTGGCTATTCTTGCACCAGGAACTCTTTGGGACAAGAATTGTTTATTTTGCGCCAGGTGTTTTGTTTTGTTGCACCCTGGCAAAATCTGGTCCAGTCCAGTACAATTCTTACCCATTTCAGAACAAAAGCGTGTGATTTTAAACATGTGCTTAAAATAACTGGGAAATGCTACTTTGGCTAAATTAATGATGGTTAAGCTCCTGTTGCTCAGTCCCTGCTCCTGCCAACCTAGCAGTTCGAAAGCACGTTAAAGTGCAAGTAGATAAATAGGTACTGCTCTGGCGGGAAGGTAAACAGCGTTTCCGTGCACTGCTCTGGTTCTCCAGAAGCGGCTTAGTCATGCTGGCCACATGACCCAGAAGCTGTACGCTAGCTCCCTCGGCCAGTAAGGCGAGATGAGCGCCACAACCCCAGAGTCGGTCACGACTGGACCTAATGGTCAGGGGTCCCTTTACCTTTACCTTTAAGGTTGCATTCTAAGACATCAGGAGTGAGGAAGCTGTGGTTGGATTCAAATGTTGTTGGATTCAAAATCTGATCAGCTCCATCTAGTGTGTGGTTGACCATATTGGGTGATGGAGTCTGTCATCCAGCAATATCTGGAGGGCCATAGGTTCCCCAATTCTGCCACACACACTTTCTGGGACTAAGCCCCACTGAACGTGACAGGATTGCCATCTGAGTAAACACCAATTGGATTGTGTCAAATAGCACTTGGGCAGCTTGTCTGAAACCAGCAAACATTATGGATACTTTGATTACTGGGCAACGTGTGACAAAATGCCATTTTTTTGAGGCAATCATTCAGGAAGATACCAGTAAACTGGTGTGAGTGATGGGTCTGCAGAAACTTGAAGCCATCACTATCACACATTCACTACCCTGTTGCCAAATAGCCCTGTTTTCTTGCATGTTTTCTGAATACACACAGCACAGGGCTGGGCAGCAGCACATCAGGCCAACCCCAAGCCAACTTTGCCTGTGTGAAAACAGTCTTTTGTCTCATGATAAGCACTTCAAAGCCAAGCTCAGAATTATCTTATTTCACCAACTGCAATAAGAAAAGTGCAGGAATAGGAGCATTCCCCACCCAGCCAGCATATAAATTCAAAGTAGCCAAGAGGCACACGGAAACCGAGCAAGAAAAAAAATACAAAAAGTGAAAGCAATTTCAACCTTAAGCCAGCTGAAAACCAATGGAATTGACAAAGTTTGGGGGTTAAAGACCGTCCTCTTCTGTCCTTATATTAATCACACTGCATTAAGTCAGAGGAGGTGCCTTTCTGCAAGGGCATATGCTTCTTTCACAAGTTCATACCAGACCATTGGACTAGAAGGTCCTACTTAAGAAAATCTAAATGTAATGCTTTCCCCTGCTAACTAGAAGAAGTATGCGGGCGAAGAATGGTGAAATGTGCATGTAGGTTGTCACATGTCACAAATGCATTTGTTGCATTGCAAATGCATGTGCTGGGAACCTGTGTGTAATTGACCTGTGTGCCCTTCCAGAACATAAACAAGGGCTCACAAACCACTTGGGAGAGGAGAAATGGAAGGGCCGGGGGCATGGGTGTTTGAAGCATCCTTTCCGTGCAGAGTGAAGGGACCCTGGGATGGCATCTCCCACAAAGGGTACTCTTTAGTCAATTTCTGCTGGGTGGAGGATGCTGGGACATGTACAAACCGTCCCTTCCCTGTGCAGGAAATGGAGGCTTCAAGCCTCTCCTCCTCCTTTCTCTGGTAATGTTTGAGGTTCTTTAGATGGGCAAGGGAGGTGGGTAGTGGAGATGGCAGCAAGTGCTTCAAGCTCCTGTGTGTGTTGCACACACACACAAATCAATCCCTTGTGCTCATTCACTTGGGAGTGTTTGCAAAGGAGCCCCTTTCATGGCTACTGTGGTGTTGATATTGCTGCTGAAGGAGCACAGGAAAGCAGTTAGCTACACTGGGGTGAACTCTGGTGTAACTACTGATTTGGTCTGCCTGGTCCTCCTATCTTGCTCTCTGTCGAGTTTCATGTGTGTGGGGTCATGCCTTCCGCATCCTGCCCATCCAAGTAGAACTGGGCTATGAAGTGGATCCAGCATACATCAGGATCATGGGTCAGCTTTGAGTTCCACCACAAAAGATTCCAATAACTTTAAAACCTCTGATTGTAAGAGAAAGAACAACACTTTATGGAACACGTTTGCAATAAGAGAAATGCAGCTTGCAGTGGACCTTGCTCTTTAGCCTGAGGAAAATGCTGTGGCCAACACGATTCAAGTCTGCTAGCGCATATTGTGCTGCTCAATAGCACATGCCAGCTGGATTATTCCTCCCCAGGGAATACTTGTGTGCATATGGCAGCATGATCACCTCCTGCAACTAAACCTTCCTACAGCCTACCAGGCTATCTTCATGTCTGCAGCTGGCTCAGCACCCTCTCCCTTCCGAGACATTCTATTTCCCCCCTGTGCAATATTAAATTGGCATTTAAAATGGAAGCATTGGGTTTTAGATATTTTAAATGGAACCACGTTAAGGCACTTTTGCCAAACACCAGACTGGGGCTGCCGTTCTGTGAATAGTTTACCTGGGAGCAAGCCCTACTGAACACAATGGGGAACCTACCTCTGAATAAACCTGCATACAAGTACCCTGTCAATTTACAAAGCGGCACTTCTAATGTTTTGAAATAGGGGTAGGAAAAGTCAGAGCGGATGTTCTGGAAAAACAAACGTCTTTAATATGCAATTCCAATTCAGCCAGGAATTAACTGGTGCCTGAGCTGAGTTGAAGCTGTGCAGGAGTATGGTTGTGATCACTTCCTGTTGAGGTTTAGGCTGTCAGTGGCTTTACTCCTTTGAAGGAGTGGGAAACCTATTGAAATGATCTGTGTGCAGAAGCTGGTGGATTCCTGAGGGTTCTGGTGAATTTTCCAGCTGGTGTAGATGGCATTCCTTTTGAAGTTCTGGTTGCTCTCTGTAATACAGGGAGGACTCGGGTGGTTGAGCAGAACCTGTGCAGCTCCATGGTATACCCATAAATTTGAGGGCCATGAAGCAAGCACAAAAATGGGTGGAGGGCCAGTCCACAGCCTTGAGCTTCATCTGCTGTAACAGTGGAGTCAAGGTCTCAGTGGATACAAGTGATTTTATCCTCACTTATCCTAAGCAAGTCACAGTGAGCTACCATCAGTTCTACCACCTCCTTTGGGCCAGACTGTAAAATGACTTGCAGTACATGGGGAAACTCTTCTGGACAGTGCAATGAGGAGGCAGCGGAGGCAGCAAAGTATGCTGCCTCTGCTGCCTTCACTGCCACTGGCTAGGCTCTCTGATGAGCCTCACCAGTGTTCAGTTGCATTTGGCTGGAGTTTTCCTTCACCCACGTTTGAATTGTCTCTCCAGCTTGTTTCCTTGCCCTAAGCACAGAACTATACCAGGGAGCCAAATGGGTTTCACAAAGAGGGAGGACGTGCCCAGGAGAGATTGTGCCAACAGCCCCCCACTTGTATTCACAATCCTTGTTCATAAGAAAGTCAGTTGCATCTAAATTATAATACAGTGGTACCTCTAGATGCGAACGGGATCCATTCCGGAGCCCCATTCACATCACGCGTGTCTGCATGTGCGCGGGTCACGTTTCGGCGCTTCTGCACATGCGCGTGACATCATTTTGAGCGTCTGCGCAGGCGCAAGTGGCGAAACCTGGAAGTAACGTGCTCCGTAACTTCTGGGTTGCCGCAGAGCGCAACTCAAATGCGATCATCCTGAAGCACATTCAACCCGAGGTATGACTGCAATTCCAGTGGGTAAAATGAGGCCTAGTACTTCAGTTGCAGAGAACCATGGAGGTACTACCAAGTAACTAGAGAAAATACTCTGCCAATCATATTCATTTGGAACACAGCAAATCTAAATGAAGGGCAGTTTTACCCAGTGCTATTTTCTAGAAAAAAAGAGGTGCTGGAACTCACCATGAACACCTCTTAGAATGGCAATGGCACCACATGAGAGGTGCCAGAATGGAGTTCCAGTGAGTTCTGGCTCAAAAAAGCCCTCGTTTTACCTGCTTTTGGGGTGGCCCCTGCTCCTATGCATCTAACCACACTTTGATCTGCAGCAACTAACAGGTGGTAGTTAAGATTTCGTTCCCTCACATGAAAATACCATATTTTTATGTGTATAAGACACCCACATGTATAAGACGCCCCCTTTTGGGGGGGACTCAAATTTAAGAACATGGGGGGAGATGGCTCCATTTAGATTTAGATAAATTTATTGTCATTGTCCGTATATACACAGTATACACAACAACGAAAATCAAACACCCACCCAAAGACCGGGTTCACATATACATTTGCACGTATCTCCGACACTCTCATCCTATTCAGACATAATCTATAAAAAACATAACATAATCCAGAATATAACATGACCTATTAAGGCATAACATAACCTAAAACCTATCTCATTCCTTCCTACTCCTACTCCCTACTCCCTATCTCATTCCTTCCTACTCCCTCCCTATATATACTCCATATATATGACCCACACTTTTAAACATATTTTTTAAAAGAAAAAACCTAGACTTATACACAGAAAAGTATGGTGTATAAGTACTCATGATTTATGCAAGGCTTGTTTGTTAAAGACGCAGGCGCAAGCAAGGTCTGCTTTGCTGTCAGTTGGCAACCCTATTGAAGAGTGATGCCAAAAGAGGTGTAGCAAATGTAGTTAGTTGGGCCCTGTGACCAAAACATCTGAAGAAGCAGAATCACAGGTGTCTGTCGTGCGATTTGAAGTGGTTTCTTTCCCGCAAAAGCCCCAATAAATCTGTTCATTTCTAAGGTGCCTTCAAGATTGCTGTTGCCGTTTTAATGCCAAAGACAGACATGGCTGCCTGTCTTGGAATTAATTGCTAGTGAGATCTCTGTCCAGCCATAATAACACAGTCCCTGCTTTTCCCACTAACACATTGATCTTCCTCTATCTATGTTCCCATCTTGTGTTCCCTCAGATTCTGCTGTGCAGCTTTAGATACACGCATACCCTATTTATGAACGACTCCATTGACTGGAAATCGGAGTCTTAGATGCGTACCTGCGCTTAATAATAAATGCATTGTTGAAAGCACAAAAGGTCAGAGGTCACGGGGATGGTGATGATGCATCATGCTCAGCTTGGCATTCAACACCTCTCGTGTACAAAACCCATCCCAGGCACATCAGCCAGGAACAACACTTGTGCCTCCTCCCTACTTCCTGCCCAACAAGGGCGGATCCTTTACCATCTCATGAAGACAGCTGCATTTACCCTCTAGCCAGGACAGTGCTGCACACAGCACCCTCCAAATCGGTGCTCGGCTCCGGAATCAACCGAGCGCATCAACATGCAAAGAGCCCACCTCCCTTCCTGCCCCCACCCAAAGGAAAAAGAAGAAGACGCAGCCACAGTGGAAATCTCATTAAAATGCATATGCGCCAAAGGATCTCTTGGAGGCCAAGGCTGATCCTGCTTCCCATGTAATTAAACTGGCAAACCACGGTTGCTGTGACAGCCGCTGACACAGACACCGGAATACTGACTCCGTTGCTTATTGCTGAAGGATACAGAGAGAGGGTTTTTTCTCCGTGGGCAGATTTGCACATAACATTGCTGGTCTCTCTCTGTGAATCATTACGGGGCGAAATCAAGCTTTACCTGTGATTCCCCACCCACAAAGCCCCCAATGTATTGCTTTCGAATCAAAATGGGGGAGAATGGACAAGTCAGGGAGTGGCATTTGCCTTCTAAGAAGCCCACAGGTCCGAACAATCTGAATAATATACATAATACAGGGTGGGGCAGGGGAGATATCAGTACCTGTCAAAAGATGGAGTTCAGCCTGTTTCAAGGAAGGTTAATCGCAAGCATGTCGAAAGGTTTAGCCATTAGGTGTGTCTTGCAGAACCTGCTACACTGTTGAGATACTTGATATGTGTCCTCCCTCCTCCTCCTCTTCTTTTTCACAATGTCTCCTATGTAAAAACGACTGTTTCACTGGGATGAAACGGTACAGCCAATACAATATGCCACGCCGAGGCAAGAGAACAAATTAATATTACAAAAGCAGCATTCTGCCGTGCTGAAGATGTTCCAGAAGAACAGCACGTCCCCGCCACACTCTGATGAGCCCCCTCTCTCCTCGTTTTCTTGATCTGCCCCGTTGTTTTCTCACCATTTTTTCTTTTTGGGTCTGTGTGCATCAAATAAACCCACCAAAGCATCGAGGGTGGGGGTGGGGGTGGGGGTGGGGTGGACAAAAGCAACGTTAACACTTGTAGCTGACAGGAGGACCAGCAACCACAGCTTATGACCACAGGTTTGCAAGAGAGAAATCTCTCCCGTGCGTTCCAGAAAATGCAGATTTTAACGAGGGAAACAGAAACACACGATGGGCAAGATGTTAAATGGCTTTCCATTCAAAATGGAACAAAACCTTCCTAAAATGATGCCGTTTGTGTTCTGCATGCGTCTAAAATTAATTGCCAGCTAGGTGCGCCAGCAGGAGAGAGGAACAATCAATAAGCTGGCCTGATGGTGCGACTGCTACAAAGCTAGGAGAGGAAATATTCTCTTTTAAGTCCATCGTCTTACCTGGAAAGAAGAATGATGAATTACAGGACAAGCAATGCCATTATCCATAGATCTTCATATATGGGTTTTCCTGCTTCAGCTGTTCAGGTTCCTCAGGATAGTAGCTTTCCAAAGTCTCCCATTTTTACACTTGTCTCTTTGACAAACCGATCCAGCCCTAAAACCAAAAAGGAAACCTTTTTTGCAGTAATCTTCTGCCCTGGCGTCTTCCTTTGAGAATCACTCTGTGTTCCCCAACATCCGTAAGGGGGAAAAAAATGCTGGTGAGAGATAAAAAAAGAAAAAATGAAAGAAGCAAGTGGGGGGGAGAGAGATTTATATATAAATAATGAAATAAAATGAGGCAGCAAATTAAGGGATAGCCCCATCTACTGGCAAAAAAGAACGAATGCTTTTCTGCCGCCTTGTTTTTACACCCCTGTGGCAGGAGCTGCATTGTTTAGTCACATATTATCATTCTATGGGCTAAAAATATGCTGGCCTTAAAAGAAGGAAACGGCAAACATTTCATCTGATTACAGCATTTCAAATGGGAGATGAGCTATAAAAGTGATTTGACCCCATTTGGAGAAGCTGGGATGATGTCACATACAGCCACAAGTAGGATTAATTGTATTTTAAAGTTTTTAACCTGCTGTGTGGAACAGTCAGGTCTGGAAGACAAAGAAGGCAAGGAGTTTGTCTTGCCTCCTTTTACCAAAACTCTTTCCTGATATTCACTGTATAGAGAGATACCTTGCTATAATCCTCTCCAGATCAGAATATATTTACATAACTTTCAGGATGGTGTTCAGTCTTTGGGGAGTCTCCAGTGCAGGGGAGTTCCACAGGCAACTATTGTGGATGTCACTCTGTGTGCCCTTTCTACACAACCTTTTGCAAGGAAGCCAAATCAAGCTAGGGGTGGGGTGGGGACAGTATAAGTCATTGCAGAATATCAAGAACAGAAACTCAGGGTTACTAAATACAACTCACTTCTGAGTAGCCATGTCTAGGGTTGCATGGTCAGTGCTATTGGGATGTTCCTTGCTATAATAAACCATCAGAACTTGGAAGAGTCTACACCACTTCCGAAATCCTTTTGGCCATTGAGGAGTTGCCAGATAGGTGGGTTCTACAATTGCAAAAGAGAAGCTGAGAACATCCCTCACTGTGAAACTATTATTCAGGCTCCATGCATTAAAAGTACAGTGGTACCTCGGGTAACATACACTTCAGGTTACATGCGCTTCAGGTTACAGACTCTGCTAACCCAGAAATAGTGTTTCAGGTTAAGAACTTTGCTTCAGGATGAGAATAGAAATTGTGCTCCGGCGGCGCAGCAGCAGCAAGAGGCCCCATTAGCTAAAGTAGTGCTTCAGGTTAAGAACAGTTTCAGGTTAAGAACGGACCTCCGGAACGAATTAAGCACTTAACCCAAGGTACCACTGTAATGGGGTGAACATTATATGCTGTCTTCTGTATACTCCTTATTTTGCATGGGGCCTCAGAATGTATACTCAAGTTCACTTAACACATCAATGGCCCCTTTGATTCCCTTTGTTTACCTTATTCATCTGGGGACACTGAGGTCCAGCTCCGAGGGCCTTCTGGCAGTTCCCTCACTGCGAGAAGTGAAGTTACAGTGAGCCAGGCAAAGGGCCTTCTCGGCAGTGACACCCTCCCATCAGATGTCAAGGAGATCAAGAACTACATACATCTGAAGGCAGTCCTATATTGGTAAATGTTTAGTGTTTGATGTTTTATTATGTTTTCTATATGTGCTGTAAGCCGCCCAGAGTGGGGCTGGGGCAACCAAGCCAGATGAGCAGGGTATAAATGAAAAAAATGTTGTTGTTGAAAAATAAAAGGATGGAAATATGCACTCTTTCAATAAATGAATGGAGATAAAATGGAGATTCAAATCTGTATTTTTGAACGTATATTCATAACAAGGTGATTCTTGTCATGGTTATTCTAGATGAATTGGTCTGCAGTTAAATGGTGCAAACTTTTGCATTAATTGCCTGTGGTGGTTTTGCTGTTGAGCATACTGAAATGGGTTCTTTTAGGGTTACTTCTGGGCTCTTAACATTTTGTAATCTAATTTCACTGCCACTACCTTAGTAAAAGTGTAGTTAAAATTCATGAAGGTTGCTTGGAATGATTCTCTTGAAAGTTTGCTCCACCTCATCAAGAAAGTTAGGTTCTAGCTAATACAGAAAAGGGGCTAATGCAGTGATTTGTGGACCAGTTACAAAGGAAAACTTTTAGCCAATAGTGAGACAAAACTTGTTTTAGGGATGATCATTTAAACTTTACTGACTTTGTGGTTTTTGAGGCTAATGCATTGAAGCCAGTTTTGGGTTCGAACATTGTGCTATCCTTATAAAGCAGAGCTTTCCAAACTTCTCATGTTGGTGACACATTTTTAGACACGCATCATTTCACGACACAGTGATTCAGTTTTATTAGCAAACCAGAGGTTAAACTGACCCCATTCCAGCCCCAGGTGGAGCGTGGGGAGCATTCGTGCCACATACCTACACACTGCATCCGACACACAGTTTGGAAAGCTCTGCTATAAAGAGACCAGAAATCAGCACCAAGGAGAGCGCTGCTAAAACGGCAATTTACAGACAAGAATCTTAAGCCACATGCTTTTGATATGCTTCGTCCTTCTTTTTTATTTCATACATCATTTTTTTGCGAGTGGTGCAGGTGGTCTGCACACCACATTTTTGGGGGGCATAGCCTTTGTGTTACAAAAATAACCTTACGTGTGAAAGCTATTACGTGTTGTTGTTTTTTGTCAGGGATAGGAATGGAGCGAAGCATGGCTAAAAGAAATCCACAGCACTATTTACAGTGTAATAAACTGTGCTATAAACCAATGCCGTGTAATGCGATAGGAATTACTTGTAGGCTTGATCCAGATGTTGTGGACTCCAAATCTCATAAATCGCAGTCAGCATGGCCAATAGTCAGGGGTGATGGGAATTGTAGTCCAGAAGGCCTGGAGGCCACTCTGTTGGCTACACCTGCACACTGCTGCTGGAGGAAGGGAGAAAGGCAAGTTTTGCTCATTATTTCTCCCTTTGGTTGTCCCCTGTGTTCCCCTGAAAATCTGCTCTGGGGGATTTAAGGATCCTCATGAGATCCTTAAACAACATGAGAGTTTGCTCAAGGATCTGGGGGGGGGGGGTGAGGACTGGTGAAACCTCCTCCAATGGGACTCTGCTGGATTAGAGTCTCCATTGCTTGCTGAAGAGTACATCTGGAACCAACCCTTTGTCTGATATAAGGAGAATCCTTATCAGGAATCAAAACAAATGCAGCATGGTTCAGGACCTCAGCACAGAGATAATCAGCATAACATTGCACAAAATTTGGAACCAAGGTAACGCACAATACTCTAAGTTCTTTTCTATACAGGCATTGCATGCACTGTTGATTACACTCCCTTTGAAGGAGCAGGTATGCAGCTGGGGGTACTTCTGGAGCCATTGCTGTTGTGGCCTTCTTGCCTTCCATCAGCTTCGGCTGGTGGCCTAGCTGCACACCTATTGGGACAGGGATAGCCTAACTTATGTTGTCTATGCTCTGGTAACCTCTAGGTTACTGCAACATGTTATACGTGGGGCTGCCTCTGAAGATAGTTTGCAAACTTCAGCTAGGGCAGAATTTGGCAGCCAGGTTGAAAGGGGTCAAAGTGTCAATTTCCAATACTCTTGCTGTATCTGTGGACATGATTGGGGAGCTAAAAAAAGTATAGCCAGTCTCCTGCAAGACACATAGCCTAATCAATCTAATAATCTAGACTAATAATCTAATAAAGGTTTCCTGCAACACTGACAGCAACTGGGTTTCATTTCTGATTTTGTTATCACTATTGGGATGAATATAAAGGTCAGAGAAATATGCTTTTTCAGTTTTCTTATTGCTTATGGATGCAATTCTACACACACACTCCACTCAGTGAAGCTTATTTCTGAGTAGATATGCCACCTAGGATTGCAGCCTAAGTGTCTTAAATCTGAGATAGCTGGAATAATTCCTTAGCTTATTCAAGCATGCTAGTTTCTGCTATAAATCTCTCTTTGCATCTCATCTCAGAGCATGGCTGAGAGTCATCTGCATAGCAAATAAACCTTTCTATTAAATCACATGCAGACATTTATCCAAGAGCTGGAGCAGAAGGCCAGGCGTTTGCTTGTACTGTCAATATAATACATGAAGCTGGTAGTGCAAGTTTCTGCAGTCAGGAGACTTTTTGCCTACAATTGCCCTTTCATTGGCCACAATGCTGAGATAACTTAATATTCTCAAAACCATAAACATTGCAATTATGCACCACTCTTAGTCCATAGCAGAATTTGAAATCCCAGGGCTGATTCTCTGTTATCCTCAGGCTGGCCTGTGGGCAGCTACTGAAGAGAAGAAGCTTTGCAGTCAGAACTATTCAATCATTTTGGGATTTCTCCTTCCACAGCAAGGATTGGGCTAGCATATCTCTGATACCAACCATTGTAAAAGTCCAGACCCTCCAAGTGTCCCTATTTTCCAAGGACAGTCCTGGATTTACAGAACTGGGAAGATGCTTGAAAATGGAATAAGATTTACTGAGTCTCAGCCCTAACCCTGAACTACAGCTGTCTATTCTAGTACTCATGTGCATTACTAATACTGTAATCAAAGATTTACTAAGCCCATGAATTAATTTACAGCTAGCAATAAGCCAAATAGGTTAATTAATTTCATTATATGCAACAGGCATTACCTCATGTTTGATTTAGAGGGATTACCTCTTGTGACCAATATGCCTTATAAGTAGCCTCTACGCAGCATTGGGTATATTTATACGGTATACTGTATTTATACAGTCCCATTACTCAGAATTGCTCAACGTCTTGAGAATGCTTATATTTGGCTTCTTCTTCCTCTGTCGAATTCTGTTCTTTGCTACAGTAGGGAAAATTAGTAAGAGTTTTACAAGCAAACTATGTCAGATTCTCAATGAAGGAAGGAATCATTGTGTAAAAGCTTTCAAACAATAATGAAAGCTTTCAAACACTAATGAAAGTCAAGAAATATGGAGAAAAAGAATTTGATGTATTTTATCATTATTCCCATGAGTCATAGATGGTAGACTAAAATTATTGTAAATGCAGGCATCTGCGTTCAATGTGTTTATTTGCACATTATTTGTGGCTTAATAATTTATTTATTCACATAGAAGGCACACTTAATTTCAGGATAGTTATGTTGGTATGTTTTAACGAAAACAAAGAAGAGTATTTGAAGCAGAAGTGGGTACCCAAGCAGAGATGCAGCCAGATCCCTGGGTCTGCTCCTTACCATGACCTGTTCATCTGAGTGGGAAAGAGTGTTTGATGTTGTACAAAGTGTGTCGTTGTAGCACCTTCCTCTGCCAGAAGATGGGGACACAATTGCATCATGAATTTTGAGTCTTTGATTACTTGTCAATCAAGGCTTTTAGATTAGCTGTGCATTAACCTTCTTTGCATTCTTCTGCTGGGATTACTGAGTTGTGTTTACCTTAGCTTTCTACCTGAGGTAGAATTTGGCCCTCACCCAACAACAACAAAAAGTTTCTCACCTCCCAGCCTTTATTGCATCATCCGTTTTTGTGAGCCAAAACCCACTTCACCAGATGCCTAAAGTGGTCACCTAAGTTGCTTCCAAATTCTGCTGCAGTTCAGTTACAATCTGATATGACTCTAACAAGCCATTTGTACACAGCAAAGACATGTCGGATAGCTACTCCTTATTAGTGAATGCTTGCTCCTGAAACCATGCTGATATGGTAGAGCTAAGGAGTTGCCCAGAGACAACAGTCATTAATATGCTGAAATAAATCTGATGGAGTTAGATCAATTAAGTGGAGTGTTCAGTCAGGCCATTTGTGACATCTCCAACAAACCAGCTGGACTGACTTACACATTAGCCCCACTGGTGATCTTCATACCTTCTTCTGATGCAACTGCAGAATATGCGAGTGGCTGCCTGGGCAAGACAGCACCATGGACCTGGGCTTCCAGCAAGGGAGGTCCGGAGGGTGGCAACATGAGAATGGGCCTTTTCCACAGTGACACCCCATTTGTGGAATGCTCTCCCCAGGGAGGTTCGGCTGGCACCTTCATTATACACCTCTAGGTGCCAGGCAAAGACATTCCTCTTTAACCAGGCGTATGGCTGATTGACATCCAATGCCCTTTTAAAACGTGTTGGGGAGGAGTGGGGATTTTGGGTTGTTCTTATTTTTATTATGTATTTTGTGTTTTTATATTGTGAACCACCCCAAGACCTGCAGGTATAAGGCAGTATAAATACTACTACTACTACTACTACTAATAATAATAATAATAATGGTGAGTCGCAAGGTCAGGATGGAATGAGTGCACCAGCAGAAATTCTGGATTGGCCTGCACTGTCCCAGTCTCTCCACCACTCTGCCCTGGTCTATATTGCTAATGGCAGCAACAACACTACTGGGAGACCAGCTCTGCCGTGTTGTCCCAGTCATGTGTCTCCACTCCTGCTGCAGACCCAAACTGTTAGGATTTGGGGGCGCTTTGTGGGACTTTCACTCAGTGGTGGTAGCAGCAGCAGCAGCAGCAGCACATACAGCAATTGTTGCCGCTGTTTTAATATGTCACCGTCATAAGGCATTCTACTTCTGCCCAGATCAGATGGTCAGTTAGCATGCTCTCTGTGCGATGGTAAGTAACCAACATTTGCCAATACGTTAGTTAGCATCTACTTTTGCTTTAGGGTCTGTTTCTCAAAGTAATTCAAGATGCTGAATTTTGACTGAACATTAGGAATAACTACCAGGTGGTGTGTAAGCTGTTTGAGTGTGGAGCAGGCTGCCTGGGAAAGGGATGAATTCTCTTTTGCCAATGGTTTTTAAGCGGAGCCAGAGGCAGGAGGGACATCTACCAAGGGTGCTGTAGCATTGGATTGTCTGCATTTTTAGGGAGTTGGACTTTATTACCTTTGAGGTCACTTCAACTTTTTGACTCTAAAGACTAGATGTCCATCCTTGGTGCCACATTGTTCTTCAGTACTCGAAGGATCTTAATGGTCCTAGGATACCCTGGGATGCATTCATGAAATGCATGAGTCTTGGGAGAAGGGAAAGTCACCAGAAGGGCACCATTTATGCACAGCCTTTCATTTGTTTTGATTGCTACACTGAGGCAACAACACCTAGAGGAAAGATGGAGAAGTGAGAAGAAGATCCTATTCTCCACTGGTACACTGTGTCTCACCCGTCACCTTCCTTCCCTTCATCTTAATTAAAACTTGTTGGGGCTCAAAGCTAACTGGAGATCACAGCCTCTGACTTGGCTCCTTTCCTTCTCTTTAAATTGTTTTTTTGATCTATACAAACAGTAACCAGCCATAGATTTTTTTAAAAATAAAAATAAAACAACAATGAGCACAGTGCCTTCACAATCACAATCATCTTACATTATACAACAGTATTGACAACGGAGCCAATTACCCCTCCCTGGGAAGCCTCTCAATGGGTTCCTCTGGTTGTGAATACCCAGTGGTGAGAGAAATGAACTCCATATGATCACATCTATTTCTCCCAGAGCTAAGCGCTGGCGCTGAAATAAGTTCATTTAGCTGTGCCTTCAAAAGGCAGGCTCAGAATTAGTTCTGGTTCTAGCTAGGGCCATTGGAGAAATGTGAGGGAAAGGGAAGACTAAAAAGCGGAGGGAGGAAACCTGGAAAGGCAATACTGATTAGAAAAGAGAGGGAAGGAGAGTGGGTGGCTTGGATCTAAGAGGGATATGTAAAATCTCTGTCACGCAAAAGTGCTGAACAATTGAAAATGGCAAAGTGAGGAAGAGGTGGTCAGAACATTGAAATCTGTCTTAGATTAAGTCAAGGTATTTGGTCCATCTGGTCTGGTATTATTGGCAAGGACCAGCAGCCGCTCTCCAAAGTCTGCAAACCTCTTTTCCAGCTACATGAAGTTGCCAGGGACCAAATCTGTGGCTTTCTGCATCAAGGCATGCACTGTACTGCTATGGCACTTCCACAAATATGACAAGAGGGAGACTTGAGTGAGGGAAGCGAGATGTCAGGATGAAGAACTTAAGGACGGACTAAGAGAAGAATGGCCCAGGACAGGAAAGGAATGCTAACAAACTGTGCAATACAGGGAAAAGTCAATAATGGAAGGAGTGGAGAGAGAAAGAGAGAAGGGGATAATGCCAACAGAGTAAGTGGGAAAGGAGAATGTTATCAGAATAAGCAAATAACGAACCAGTCGCCTCTTTGTGGCATAATTATTATTTTTTAAAAAGAAAATGATTAGGCAGTAGAGTAGTCCATAATACGTGGGTGATGGGAAGGTAACCTCAAACGGGAGGACCACACCTGGCGAGGAAGCTCTGAAATATTTGGCCTACTTTCTTGCATGTTCCTGTAGCAAAGGCCATGTCATGTGTGCATGGCAAAAAAGAGAAAGAAAAAAGGATTTTGCTGAGAGCTTTGGCAGCCAGAGTATTTCAGATGAAAGAAGATGAAAGATATTCTGCAGTATCTGTTGCCGTCTTGTCTTTTCAGTCAATCTGGCTGTGTGTGTGTGTGTGTGTGCATTGCCGGGAGGAACACAGCTACAAAGCTGTTGATTCAAGGCTAGCTTTTAAAAACCGGTACTTCTCATTTATTCATTCTCTGTGCCAGTAGGTGGAGCTGCCACGTTAGGTGCTGCCTCCCCCCCCCCTCCTTTCTCTTTTCTGTCTCTCCTCCTCTCCCCCCGCTTTCCTCCTCCCCACCTCCTAATGAGCTGTTTTCTGATATATGTTGGGTACCATAGAGTGAGGCTGAGAACAGGAAGCGGAGGCAGAAGCAAAGAGGATTCTGGAAAGGTCTCTGTGTTTTCCTTTTTTTTTTCTCCACTGAGCATGCAGAAATCACAGTGAACACATCTATGCATCCATACGTCCAAAGCGTTATAGTCAGAGACTTGGATCATTACAATAAAGAAGCCTTTTGCACGGTCCTGCTGGCTGGATGCTGTGCTGTGATTTGTGTCACTCCCTTTTCATCAGGTAAGCTGGCAAGCCGTTTGCTCAGGCTAGGCGCTGGGCTCCTAGCAACCTGACATCTTCACAGAAAACACTGGATCCGATTTTAGCCTCCGGTTGTTTTACAGATAAATCAAAAGGGAAACCGGGGAGAATTTAAAGCCATTTTGAATTGCCCAGTTGTGATGCTGAGCTGTTGTGTAGTTGTGATCGTGTGTGTGTGTGTGTGTGTGTGTGTGTCCCCTTTCCCCCTTCTACCTTCTTATGGCTGCAATCTGATACATGCTTACTTGAGAGTAAGCCCAATTGACTTCCCAAGGGCTTACGCCTGAGTAGACATGCATACAACTGTGCTGTGAAACCTTACAGTGGCCTGTACTGTAAATATTCCATCCCCCCCCCCTCATCCCTGTGGATGGGATCAACTGGTAAAATGTGGATTTAATTCAATAAATAAACCCAGGGAGTGCATTAGATCTATGGTGGAGGTCATGTTACTCCTAAGGGGGAAGAAAATGAACTACTGAGGGTTAGTATTTTGTTTCATTTCATTCTGATCAGTTTTAGTATGTCTATGGAGCTCATACATCCATGTGTCACAGGGAGGAAATGTATATATAGTATTTATCTCTTGTATACTATTTTCAGACGTGTAGCTTTCAGAATATGAATCCCATGTCCTAATATTTCTGGATGTTTCAATAATATGCATCATATCTATATATTTAACATGGTTAGATATGTTTTTTGAGGGGAGGAATAGGGTATTCAGATGAAGAGAGAAGGCCCCGTTTCAGGCCATAATATGAACTCTTCCCCCACCCCAGTTGCCTGGCAAGTTCTATTAAAAAGCAAGCTATCACAAATATTTTAACAGTTATGCCCTCTAAGTTGATATCCATTGATGTACTTCCTTTGACAATATTAATAATTATTTGTTGTAACTAAGTAACGCAGCTTTGAATCCAAAAGCATAGGCTGGGCCATGTAGCTGACAAAATCAGATCAATTTTACTTGTGGGTGTTGAATTTGTGGGCTTGTAAATTAAATAGAATTGTGTCTTATTTTTTTGTTTGTTTGTTTTGTTCTCATGGAAGGCTGTGATATAGAAATGATTGTTTTCTTCACATTAGCTTTGGAATAAAAGGGTGTTGCCAGAATAGGGGGCTGTCCTGGCCAAGCAACAGGAGTTTCCCAAATGATGGCCTAGACTGAGATTACTTGAAGAGTAGCCTTTATGGATAATTATTAAATAACATAAGGCTGTGAGGATTAATTAACTTCGTTTTTGTACAACATCTGACAGCTTCGAGTAGGGATCACCTACAGATATTTCCTGACTGCACTAAATAATAGGAGGTGACAGACAGTTTTATACTTCATGTTGTTGTCAATATGGATTTAAATACTTCTGGTTTTGCTTGTACTGACACCTTACCACAGTTTGCTTGTCATGGATCTTCATATCTTGGGAAGCATGGAAAAAAGAAGCCCAAGGAATGTCAGTTTTTTCTTGAGCTATTTGCCGTTTTAGCCTGCCTGTATTATGAAGTTGATTGCGCTTTGTGGTTCTTTATCCCTTTGTACCAAAGTTTACTGTTTCATTTTGTCCAGCTGCTTAATTCCAGACATCTCTGTAGTTGACTTTTTGAGGTGTCCCTACTCTGGAGCACAGGCTTGGAAACTGTGGCCTACATGTCTGTATTGACGTCTGTGTCTACAAGCAGCCTTTAGTCTGCAAAATGTCTTGGTTTCTTTTTTAGCCAAGGGCAAGAGTAAGAAAATGTGTCATAAGCAGCATGGATCAGTGATGGGAGCCCATTGCTAATTAGTTATGTCTGCTCTCTGTCAGATTTTTATCCTGAGTGTGAATTATTACTGCTAGGATACTTAAGATATCCAGATGATCAGCTCAGGGCATGGGCCTACCATATTTTCAGGATGGCTCTTTACGTCTTCGTTCAAAGGTAGTAGTGTGACATTTGGCATTTATATTAATCGCTGGTGAGGAGGGCAAGCCTTGCTGTGGACTGGAGACTATAAGAAGGGTGACCAATTAGCCTGGAAAGACAGTACAGTGGTACCTTGGGTTACATATGCTTCAGGTTACATACACTTCAGGTTACAGACTCCGCTAACCCAGAAATAGTGCTTCAGGTTAAGAACTTTGCCTCAGGATGAGAACAGAAATCGTGCTCCGGTGGCACGGCAGCAGCAGGAGGCCCCATTAGATAAAGTGGTGCTTCAGGTGAAGAACAGTTTCAGGTTAAGTACAGACCTCTGGAACAAATTAAGTACTTAACCCGAGGTACCACTGTATTCACACATATAATGGCATGGTCCCAAGGCCCAGAGAGTGAGTACAGACAACCATACACCGAGTTGTAGTAGCATGCACGCAACAACTATGTGATAAACCAGTAGTTTATCATATCCTGCAGCGTGGCAAGGACAATTTTGCCACGCATCCCCATCCAATCAGAAACCTGGGAATGCAGGAGAGTGCTGGCGTTCCCATCACAGCTTGTTGTAGGCTAGCATCATAACATGAGGCTCAGCCATATGTTTCAAGAGGCACTGGGTCAGCCTAACAGTTTTCACATATTGAGGCAATGCTTATTTATTTAGCTTAGCCTATGTTTCCAATGTGGTTTGTGGATGGATTTAAATAGACGTCACTGTGCAAAAGTAAAACACCAATCAGCAAAACTTCATAGGAGTGGTAGCAAAACAAGAAACAATTTCCAGTGAGAAGATTACAAGGGTGAAGATCACCCTTGTATTTACCCGGCTTTTTAATTGCACTTTAAGCTAACCTTGGGTGTCTATGGCCTAGCATAGTTTAATCTTTTAAACCATTTATGCTAGTAAAGAGGGGGAAATAGGCAATTTTTTAAAACACTTGTCATTTATTTTAAATACTACATACTGTATCATTTTTAAAAAATAGTTTCTTGTTTATAAGCTACCCAGAGAATATTTATTGTTTATTGCTATCTAAATTTTGTGTTTTTTATATTGTATCTTTATGTCATGAAGTGCCCTGAGATCTGCAGATGAAGGGCAGTATACAAATTTTATTATTATTCATAATGATACTTATACAAATCAGCACATGGACAAAGTCTCAGGGTATGATATATTGTTGCTATAAAAGGGCAAGAGGCCCTCATCCAGTGCTTTGACTGATAAATTATCCTGCCTCAGTCTCGTGCTTGTGTGGTGAAATAGTAATCTAAAGCTTGATCCTTTAATTCACATCCCATTCTGATCAATGAGGCCTGTTCTCATTTACAGTGGTACCTCAGGTTACAAACACCTCAGGTTACAAACACTTCGGGTTACAGACTCTGCTAACACGGAAGAAGTACCTCGGGTTAAGAACTTTACCTCAGGATGAGAACAGAAATTGCACGGCAGTGGGAGGCCCCATTAGCTAAAGTGGTACCTCAGGTTAAGAACAGACCTCCGGAATGAATTAAGTTCATAACCAGAGGTATCACTGTATCTCCGTAGAACTGGTGCCATCCCTACCCTTGAGGCCACTGGACCCTGCTCTTTCCCGCTCCGCTTTCCCACCCACCCATCCTTTAGTAATTGTGGCTATCTTTGCAACAACAACAAAAAGTCAGTTTATGATTTCTTCTGGCAGCAGCTGCTCTCAAAGTAGATCATAGGGGGGAGAGGCAGGTCACAATGACATCTTATTTTCCCTTTATCAGTGAGGGAGTGAGGCTGCAAAGGATTGAAATCTTGTGCTTGGTTGTACATGAATAAACCCTAGTGGAAATAAGTCTGGCTTGAGTTCCAAGTATAGGATTGCCACTCTCATATGGTGCCCATCTCTGGACCTCCGCTCCTAGGTTGACTCATGGACCATTTGCGCAAAGCATCCTGATAAATTCGATCCCTAGTCTTAGTTAAACTTTGCCTGATCTCTGTATTCTCAGCAGAAGACATTTCATTTCTCTAAATCTGCATCCCTTGCCAACCATGTTATTCTTGAGGACTACGTCTGGAAATGAAGTAGTACAAGATGGGAACTGAGAAACGAGAGCTTTCTTTTGTTCCTCCTTAAATCTCAGAGCCTGAGAGAAGGGGGCACTTACAGGAATATGAGCAGCTCACACTTCTATTGCCTACGTCTACTGCAATGTTTGAATATCACTGTCATATGTTGTAACATCCAAACTGGCTCATAGCATGCCAATAGAACGGAGTGTGTTATGAGTCTAAAGCAGTTTTTTAAAAAACCAATAATCAAGTTGGCTATTCATAATTACTCGTACCAAATGGTGGCTCCATATTTAAGCAAGTATTTTCCACAGGCCTGTTCAACACGTCTTCCTGATTTTTTTCTCTCTCCCCCACCTCCTAATTCTCAAGATGACTGTCTTAAATGTAAATAAAGTGATTTCATCTTCTGCACCGCAAAATTTGATCACATGCACTAATTATTGCTGCTTCTTTTCAGTTAAGACAGGAAAAGGGAATTGCACATTGCTTAACATCTGAGGTGATTGTGGGAGTTAGAACTGATGTAATTATTTTCATTCTTATAATTGGTGATGTTGCCAGTTAAGTGTGTGTGTGTGTGTGTGTGTGTGTGTGCCTCAAAATAAAAAAATGACCAAGTTGATGAAACATTGGCTTCCAGATATCAGATGTGATATCTGATAGCAGAAATTCTGTCACTACCCACCCCTAAGCTTTGAGTAACAAATTTGCATCAAAATCCCATTGTAGAATCAAAAGTTGACCAATTCTTTATGGGTTTCCGTAGTTTGTCTATTTCTTTAAGGTAACCTATTTTAATGGAATATGTAGCATTAAAACTGCATAAAACCTTAGTCATTTTCACATAAGCATATTTAATAGTAAGAGCTGTTTGAAAGTGGAATTTGCTGCCAAGGAGTGTGGTGGAGTCTCCTTCTTTTGAGGTCTTTATGCAGAGGCTTGACAACCATATGTCAGGAGTGCTCTGATGGTGTTTCCTGCTTGGCAGGGGGTTGGACTTGATGGCCCTTGTGGTCTATTCCAACTCTATGATTCTATGATTCTAATATAATGTCACATGGCATCATGGGATTGGTACTCAGGCATCCTGATGCTTAAAATGTTTACTCAAAAGTAAGTCTCGTTGAGTTCAATGAAACTTATATTGAAAGAAGTATGTTACATTTACACACATAAATTCACACAAATAATGAGTCATTTTTGTGCATACTTGTTTGACCCTGGCACACAAACACACAAATTATCATGGGATTTGTTGAGATTACAGGAGACAATTCACTGTGAAACTGAGAATATAGATTGTTTGGCACAAAAGATTAAAACATCATAAGCAACAGAGATCACAAAATGCTTAGTAGTTGTTGAAGTGAGGTAACAAAAAACCCCACCCTGATTCATTCAGGCAAGGTGTGTGTTGAATTCACAAAAACCTTAGTGAATCTGAGGATTATTTAGATCATTGCTATTTTTATAGAAAAAGAGGTGCCAGAACTCACCATGAACACCTCTCTTGTTCTCTTATAACAGCAATGGCATCCAGCTGAGAGGTGCCAGAACTGAGTTCTGGTGAGTTCTGGCTGAAAAGAAGCCCTGATTTAGACCAATGACAACTAACAGGTATAATCTGAATTCCAATTTTAGCAAACTCTGAGGTAAATTCTAATTAATTTTATGGGTTTTTTTTAAAAGGAGTTAAAGAAGATCACACTGTGCCTGCTGTTGAAATGTTCCTATGAAGAACTTTGTGGAGAAATTTGGACTGAAACAGCAGTGACACAATAAATGCTATTGTTCATCACTGTTGTGTTTAGGTAGGGCTGCCATACATCCGGGTTTTCCCTGACATGTCCAGGAATCTGGCTGTCAAAATGGCATCTGGTTGGTTTTTTGCTGAATCTGCAAAATGTCCATGAAAACCCGGACATATGGCAAGCAGGGTGAATTTTCTTTTAAAATGCTTAAATAATCCAAAAAAGCTCAAAAACATAATGGGGTGTGTGTGCTCAACAACTTTGTCCAATTTTTCACTTTTGGGAATATGGCAACCCTAGTTTAGGGGTGTTTTCAAAAGGGCAATCCATAAACCACAAGCCTTACTTCCCAACCTTGCCGTAGAGTTTGACCAGGCCTGGGCAGGCCGGGTCTTCCTGTTATATACCTGCTGGTATTGACAAGGCATCTGACCCTCACCTGAATCTCATAGCTCTCCTGACAAGTGCTTCGGTATGCAGCCGCAGTGTGGAAATAAAGGATGAGATTGCCCACCAGATGCCAGGCACTCTACTATTCAAATTAGGCCCCAGTGGTTTTGTTACAATCTCCTTCTCAATTAAGTAATCAATTTTAATCTAGAATTTAAATTGTCAAAACTTTCTTATTTGTTAATTCGAGCAAGTAAACTACTGCTCTCACTTCTTTACAAACAGTATTTCTACCTGCAACACACTTGAGCAAACCTGCTCCTCTTCCTTTCACAGATATTTTGTTGCCATTTGCAACTGTAGCTACCTCTGATGAGTTATCATTTAACTCTAGGGGAAAATAATTAGCATCACACTTCATGTACATGGAAGTTGCCGAACCAATTACCGTAACCAACTAGAAGGATTACCGTTAATAGCACCAGTTTTCCTATAACTTGATATTGCTGGATAGTTTTGATGAACTGCAAAAACATTTTTAGTTTGCTTTCTGTTGCCACCCTGGAACTTTTCTTTATTAGTACCACTTTGTTTTGTACGATTCCTTGCAAATGAAGGAAAATAACTTTTCTGCTTGTGTAAGTTGATAATATAATTTTGGTTACTGAGGACAAACAAGATTGTACAAAAACAAGATTGGGTGCAGGCCTGGCCAGGACATAGGCGTCCTGACTGTGACAAAGTGACCTGTGTGATTGATTGCTTGCTTACTTGATTAACAGCTGTTGGGAACATCAAAGTCCCTGCTCTCCCTTCTTATGGTCTTTGTACTGGACCTGGAAACTCCAATAGAGAGCATTCCATGTCAGGAGCTACACGGAGCAGGGCCTTTTCACTGGTGGTGCCCATTGTATGCCTCACTCTTCCCAGACTTGCTTTCTTTTGGCCTGTATTTTGGAGCTTTATAATTTAGGAAGACTTTGGAAGAACTGGTTGACAAGTCTTATCAGTCGCTGACGTATGAGCAGATTTTAATTGCTGCTATTCTGGGCTTCTGGTGCACCAGGGTTTACACCAGCATAATAGAATTGGCCAGGACACCAGAAGGGATACAATTTATGAGCTTTCTCCATTATCTGCACAGCAGGGGCTGTTCAGTCAACAGTGCAAAGGCTAAGCTGAAGCATTTCCTGATGGTTACCTGCTTTCAGCAATAGATGTCACTGTTTGGTAGTACCCAATTAGTTAGCTGTCAGATTCTAGAGCTCCCTATTGGTGGCTCTTAGGTAATTCACAAAATACAGAGTCCATTCGTAAACCACAGTGTTCATTCATAAAGCAGTAACATAAATCTCTGTTGCTACATATTGGGTGTATATTTCAGCAGTTGAACGTACAGGTTTATGGCCATGCTGTAGTGTAGTGCTTATGCGACTGTGAATAAAATGTGGCTGGGCTTATTGTCTCGGGGTTTGGGGGGGAAAGGTGACAAAACTGATTTCCAATAAGTGCCCCCCTTTATTTCCATAACAAGTCCTTGAGTCTGTACTCTGAATAGTGACACCAGGGACCTAGAAGGTGCAGGGCTTGTGAGTCCAACCCCTGCACAGTCTCATCAGGGCTGACTTTAAGGCAATTGGAGCAATTTGGAAAATTGGGCCCCGCGAGCTGCCCCTAAGGGCAATCTAGATGGATTTTATTTATATCTATAAGATTTTGCAGACTTTGGCTGTGAACTGGGGCCCTACCAAAAATAATAATAATCAAGTTGCGCCCCACTGCTTCAAACTGGGCCCCGCTGGCTAGCCCTGAGTCTCATAGTTGCTGGTCCTGAGTTGCCCTGCCCTTGCATGGGCTTGCTATTTGGGGAGAGGGGAGACTGCACACTGGGGAGCGGGCGGGCTGGCGAGGCCCCCTACATTTAGAGGCCCTAGGCTTCAGCCTACTTAGCCTATACATAAATCCGGCACTTACATGGATTAGTCTGTTTTACAATCCAGTAGCTCTTCAAGGCCAAAAGGCATGGCAAGAGAGCAGCAAACTATCACCATAGTGCGCCACATGATAGCGCTGACCACAAGGCTATACCCTCACAGAAGTGGAGACTCGCCTGGTCATCTGAAGGCAATTTTTGCTTAACAATAGATAACCAGATGAGAGACAGCTTTCCATCCTGAATTAGAACATTAGCATACCACAACCCCTTTTAGAGTTTGAGGAAGAGACTTCTGCTTCTTTTGTGTGTTAACTGGCATTTGCAATAACTTGGATTATGTTTACATTCTGTTCAAATGCTAAAAGTGTTATGGAAATGCTAAATATTATCATTTGTTGGCAGGCTTCTGAATTCCTAGTTTACAGTATTTAGACCTGTGGGAGTTATGTCTCCCATATTTTCGGTTTCGTCTCCAATACTCATTCTGCTTTGAAAGCTGAACGCAAACCCGTTTCATGGCTAAAGAGTTGGTAAGATGGCAGTCCTCCTTAAACCTGCATAGTAGTGAAGGTTTGCTACACAAGATAGCAAATGTTGCAGAGAAAGCCAATTTTCCAGTCAGGTTCTGTTGGGAACATTGGCTTGAAAATTTGACCCATGCCATACTTCTAAGTGAGATTCCTAATACGTATGCCCCAAATCATTTATTTAGAAAATGTGTATGCTACTCTTCCCTATCATGATTTACTAGAAGTATTGGTCACTAATACATTTAGGCTGAATTTCCATCAGAGCCGTTGAGCAGAGTGTTTGACTGGGATCATGTACTTTTAGTCCCATAGTCATAATTTTCAGTGGCAAAGGACTTCAGAGAAAAAACCTGGCAGGAATCTTCAGAGAATTGATAATATTTTGTTCCACTTGGATTCCAGAGAAGGGTTAGGAACTTCTTGTTACAAGACAGCATTTGGAGTGTCTGAGATGAGGGGAAATGGTTTAGCTCTAGTGACATGCAGAGAATACCAGAAAATCTCTGAAGAGAGTTGCATGCCCTGTTGTTGCAGTCTGCCAATTTAGCAAGCTGGTGCTGTGGTGTGGTTGTGCCAATACAGGAGATTTGTTGAGATGGCTCCCAGTACATTTCCGAGCACAAGTCAAAGTGTTGGTGCTGACCTTTAAAGCCCTAAACGGCCTCGGTCCAGTATACCAGAAGGAGCGCCTCCACCCCCATCGTTCTACCCGGACATTGAGGTCCAGCGCCTAGGGCCTTCTGGCGGTTCTCTCACTGCGAGAAGCCAAGTTACAGGAACCAGGCAGAGGGCCTTCTCGGTAGTGGCACCCGCCCTGTGGAACGCTCTCCCACCAGATGTCAAAGAAATAAACAACTACCACACTTTTAGAAGACATCTGAAGGCAGCCCTGTTTAGGGAAGCTTTTAATGTTTGGTGCATTACTGTATTTTTATATTTTGTTGGAAGCCACCCAGAGTGGCTGGGGAAGCCCAACCAGATGGGCGGGGTATAAATAAATTATCATTATCATTATCATTATTATTATTATAGTCAGAATCTCAGGTGGCTATTGGCAGAGGAGGCAAGGGGAAACCAACTAGGGCTGGGCAAAACCATGGGGGAAGCACATCTTGGCATTGGGTTATGTGTGAACATCTCGCTGGCAAAGTAAAGCTCATTGGAAGAAATGGACATTGTCAGTACCAATTCGCTGGTGACAGTGTATTAAATAAAAGCACTACATCAAAAGGCACTGCAACTTGGCAAGGAAGACATAACAGAAGCAGACAGCTAAAGATTAGAGCTGGACAAAATAAATCCAAAGCAGGAACTTATTTCTGTCGTTCTTAGATGTGAGGGTGAGAAGCCATTGCATAGGCTATTAAAAAGCACAATAGATTCTCTACCAATGCATTTTGTTGTGTTCTGTATGAAGTGAGGAAAAAAGGAAAGCCTGCGCTGGCTAGGGCTGATTGGAATAGTAGTCAAATAACAGCTAGAGGGCATCTGTTTTAGGAAGCCTGCTGCAGCCACTACACAACATCTTTTAGGTGTTATTGAACTCTCTTAGCAAACCAATGCCTATACACATTAAGGTTTTTCGTGTGCCCCCTAATTCTAATTAAAACAACCAGGAAGAATGAAACATATTTCCACAATTTAAGTCAAGAAGGTTTGGTACTGAAAATAAACACTGTTATATTAAATAAAACTGGCATGCTTTCCATTTGCTGGTGTGCAGTGGGTGAGAATGGTTTACTGACCATTGTCCCTAATTACTGAAAAGAATACCTCCTGTATGAGATGTTTACTGTGCATGTTAAGGGTAAGGAAAGCTTTGTGGATAATGTGTATAATAACTGGTCAGTGTGCACATTCACCACGTCCCTTGGAGACTGTGCACATAATCTAACCATGAAAAGATAATTGTGCACTTTTCCTGGTCAATATATACAATCTTCAACAGGCCCTATCTTGACTACGTTTTGTACGTGCTCTGGCCATTATGCATTGACTCTAACAGGCAGCACCTCTCACCAGACTGCATATTTTCCTCACATGCTTTTTGCTTGTCCTTCAATGCCTGTTGCTTGCCCAGATGAAGGATTCAGAGAAGTGTGTGTGTGTGCTTTAGTGTAGGAAGCTCTGACTTTAGCATGGTTCAAATGTAGCCTACTCTACATAGATGAGTCACACCCTTTGCTCTGGCCACTTTTGCCTCTTACTCCACCCGCCAGTGTCATGCGGCCCCCAGAAAGTTTGACATGATGAAATGTGGCCCTCTGACTGGAAAAGCTTCCCCGACCCTGCAATAAAGGCTTTGATAATCCAGTTTATAAAGAATGCAGGGACGCGGGTGGCGCTGTGGTCTACACCACTGAGCCTAGGGCTTTCCGATCAGAAGGTCGGCAGTTTAAATCCCCGCGACGGGGTGAGCTCCCGTTGTTCGGTCCCAGCTCCTGCCAACCTAGCAGTTCGAAAGCACATCAAAGTGCAAGTAGATAAATAGGTACCGCTCCGGCGGGAAGGTAAACGGCATTTCCATGTGCTGCTCTGGTTCACCAGAAGCGGCTTAGTCATGCTGGCCACATGACCCAAAAGCTTCTCTGCGGACAAACGCTGGCTCCCTCGGCCTATAGAGCGAGATGAGCACGCAACCCCAGAGTCGTTCGCAACTGGACCTAACGGTCAGGGGTCACTTTACCTTTACCTTATTATCACAGACGTTAATGAGAACTTCCAGCAGTCTGTGTTAAGGGCATCTGGCACCATATGTGAAGTTAACTTCCTTTTTTTATCCTAGTTTCCCCAAGGTCATTCAGGTGGTGATGTGACTGGAAGCTAGAAACGTTTTCTAGCTTGCATATCCCAAAATGGCAAGAATCTGCTGACAGGAGAAGCATTCGACTTCTACCACTTTTAAGGATGGGCTGTCTTGACTTCATTTTGTCTCTTGAGGAAAAGAAGATTTCGTAGCCCACAGTCGTTCATTGCATAGCCCACCCAAACGGATACGCATGCAGTTCCGGTGGCTCCATTTCAAGAACTGATACTGCCCAGAGATAAAAAGGTAGGACACATTTTCACACTCGGGTATTCGATTACATTTCATAGGGAGCTTACTCCCACTCACATCCACTCACTATGTGGATTCCTTGCCCCTCCCTGCACAGTTAAAAGTCCTGTATCTTGAGCCTATTTAACCTCAAGCCTGGTCTAAACTCTTCACATACCTCTCCTACTTCCTTGTGGATATCTTTTCGCTCTTACAGTCTCTGGCCCTTTGTCTTTTCTACCCTTGGTACAGATTCTGCCTTTCCTTCCTCCTGTGTGTCCTGTGAAAGTACTTACACCAAGGTGGTTTGAGAAAGGAAGACCCTGTATCTCCTTCTGCATTATGGGCCGGGCATCTAATGATATAGTCAGGGCTCCCCATGCCTGAACTTTGACTACGTGGTTAGAAAGGATTGCCTCAGGAAGAAAGGCATAACAGGGCCAAAACTAACAAAATGAATTTCAACAGAGACAAATGTAAGTTTCCTCACGTAGGCAGGAAAAACCAGCTACAGAAATAGGGGACACCTGGCGTGCTAGTGAAAAGGATCTTGGGGGCTTAGTAGACCACAAGCTTAACATGAGTCAACAGTGCAATGCAGCAATAAAAAAGCGAATGCTATTCAAGGCCACATCAACAGAAATATGGTTTCCAGATCAATAGAAGTAATAGTATTGTTGTGCTTTGGTCAGAGTACTGTGTCCAGTCCTGGGCACCACAATTTAAGAAGGATATTGACAAGCTGGAACGTGTGCAGATGAGGGCAACAAAGATGATCAAGGTCTGGAAACCAAGCCTTATGAGGAATGGTTGAGAGAGTTGGGTATGTTTAGCCTGAAAAAGAGGAGCCTGAGAGGAGATGGGATAGCCTCTTCAAATATCTAAAGGGCTATCAGATGGAGGATGGAACAAGCTTGTTTTCTCTTGTTCTGAAGGCTAGGGCTCAGACCAATGGCTTCAAGTTACAAGAACGAGTATTCCAACTAAACAGGAAGAACTTGCTGACAGTAAAAGCTATTTGACAGTGGAACAGACTTCCATGAGATGGTGGTGGGCTCTCCTTCCTTGGAGGTTTTTAAGCAGAGGTTGGATGGCCATTTGCCAGGGGTGCTTTAGATGAGATTCCTGCATTGCAGGGGGTTGGACTAGATGACCCCTGAGGTCCTTTCCCCCAGTGCTGGGCAAGTGCTGTTAATCAGGCACACCCCCAGAGACTTATGAATCTGCTTGGTTTCCAGGGCTCTCTGTGGAGCTTATTCACATGGATGTCTGAAGCTGCTCTGCACATGACCTGCTGAACCTCTGAAACGGGGAATTGACCTTGGCCATTGAGACAGTGCATCGTAGGCATCCATTTCTCCTGCTTCATATGCATAATTTTCCTTTGTAGGAATAGAAGTCTGGGAATAGCCAATCATCTTAAACATAACAAAGCACAACCTACATATCAAAGACTGCCTAAGTTTTGCATATATTTCAAACAGGTTCTATTTTAGGCTTGTAAAAATTGGCAGTGGGTTCATTAATGCTGAATGTTTCCCTAACACTCTCTCTCTCTCTCTCTCTCTCTCTCTCTCTCTCTCTCTTTGCATTCTTCTTTCTTTTTCAGGTCATTCTTATGCAATAGGCTAAAAGTAATTTAAATGTGCAGGATGAAAAAATGGCACAGGCACTGCTGGTACCACCAGGACCTGACAGCTTCCGCTATTTTACTAGAGAATCTCTTGCAGCTATTGAAAAACGCTGTGCAGAGGAAAAAGCTAAAAAGCCCAAACAGGATCATTCAGATGCTGATGACGAAAATGGACCAAAACCAAATGGTGACTTGGAAGCAGGGAAAACACTTCCATTTATATATGGAGACATTCCTCCAGGAATGGTGTCCGAACCTTTGGAGGACCTTGACCCTTATTATAGCAATAAAAAAGTGAGTTGTTTTGTTAAGACTGGCTGGATTTTGGCCACTGCATTAATGCCGTTTCACTGTTTACTTATTTCACCAGAAATCCCTCTCTTTCTACTTGATTTCAGCTGGAAAACATTTGGGCTTGCACAAAATGTTGCTCTGTTTGCATAATCATTTTTTTATTTAATGACAACATGCATGTTCTTTCTGTTGCCTGCTCATACAGAGGCCCAAGCTCCTCTGCCCACCACCAAGAGTTCCCTAGCCCTCTTCCCACCTTTGAGTTCTTCCTGGGGTCCTTGGGTCACCCTTCCATCTTACCTCAGTAGCTGTTCCCAGGGATGTTCCAGAGCTGTGGGAGAGGAAAGCCTAAGGAGAAGCCCTTTCCAAAACTCCCTTCCTGCCTGGTGGCAAGGCTTGGTGAGGGCTCCTCTTAAAGGAGAACCCTCACCAATCCCCACCAGCCAAGTGTGTGTGTGTGTGTATGTGTAATTCAGAAACTGCTCCTTTTCAAGGAGAAGCACTTTCTGAAGCTCCCTTCCCACCCAGCAACAAAGCTGGCGCTGGAATGCCTCCCATCTTGCCAACTCGATGAGAAATAACACATTCTGCAGATCTTTGCTGCTGTGCCCTCTCCACCCCTAGGGGAAGGGTATATGAGCCGCAAAGCTGGTGGCGGAATGCTGTGCCACCCCACTGCTGCCTCCTCTTCTCTTACCTGGATTGCGTCTGTGGTGGTGGTGTGGCGGGTGTTTGTGGCAGTGCTGCCTCTTCCATTTCCACCACCTGAGGCAGCTGCTTCATCCCATGTCATGAGTGGGCCGGCTCTGCCTGTTCTTAGAAGGAATGTACTTTCCTGACTCGCCCCTGAATTTTCTCCCATAAAGAGTTCTCTGTTGCTTCCTGCTGCATCTCCAATGCCAAGGCAGTATGTGTTGTAAGCAAATCTCCCATTCAAATATATGTTGTTCCTCTGGTGGCAGGTTCCTCTCCAGTTCCTCTCCCTCTTTATAGTATGCCAAGGAGGAAAAGTGCCTCTCTTACATCTGTGAAGACAAGGTTCAGCTGCTTCAAGCCCTTGAAGCCGCAACGGCAGTCAGCCCCTGACAGGTGTACTTCCGGGTTGGTACCCAAGATTCCATGGCACGGGGTGTCAACTCCATCTGGTGTCTGCAGGTACTGGGACCTGCCGTGGACTCTTTCTCCGCTAAGATTGCAGAGACTGTGCTGGAGCGCAAGGCCCCAGTGATTTATCATCCTTCTGCGAAGGTTTTGAACGGATGCTGTTGAATTATTGTGGCCTGTGCCACTTGTAGAGATCAACTATGAGTCAGTTCACCAAGCCAATAGTGGTGTGTCACCAGCTGAATTTTTGTGTTTGTTGATTGCCTCACCACACTCCTGAATATGAGTTCTCGTGTCTTTGCTCAGTCCACTTTAGGAAAATGGTTGTGAGGAAGATGATCAATTCACGGGAAAGTAGTTTTGTGTGCATATGTATCATTGGTCTTTGATGCTGCCTTTAGGATGAGGTGCTCTGATTACTTGGGTCACCTTGACAAAATAAAATAAAATAGTGACTCTAAGCGGTCTTGCTGTTGATAATAATAATTCTATTAACTTGAGGGGCCATTGGCTTGAATTCAGTTGTAAAAGCACAGTGGGATGAGTCAGCAAGAAGCTCCATCTTCCACTGAAATAAGCGAAGCAACAAAGTGTAGGAAGTAAATAATCTGTGAACAATACATGATTGTTTTTCGTTCTTTTTTTGTTTTCCAGACCTTCATAGTATTGAACAGAGGGAAGGCAATTTTCCGATTCAGCGCCACATCTGCCTTGTACATTTTAACCCCTTTCAATCCTCTCAGAAAAATTGCTATTAAAATTTTGGTACATTCATATCCTTTTCAAGTCGTTTACCTTTAAGTGTTTGGAATTAAATTTGAAGTATTTTCTAATGCTATTTTGAAAACAACAACAATGGCTGTCCTGTTTACAGATACATTGTAAACCAGTGTCCCTTGTCAGTAGTTGAAAACACATGCATGTTGAGAACAAGGGTGGGGGACGTGTTATGCTCCTGAGGTTGTTGGTCTGAAACTCCTATTAGTCCCACACGCCATTGGCAAAGGGGAGGGATTGTGGGATTTGGAGTCCATCAATATCTGGAGGGGCACAGGTTTGCCAGACTAGCTTTAAAAGCATGAAGGATCAAGTTCAAAGCTTTATTGACCAGAAAATACCATTTGTAGTTGATGGACTTCAGCATGTATCTAGAACTATAGCAGTACCTTTCAAGAATGACCATTTGACAATATTGAGAGATTCAGCAAGAACCAAGATCTTTGCTCACAGTTTATTTAGGGAGTGCTTCTTAATTAATGTTGATGTTCTAAACCAGGGATGGGGAACATGCAGCTCGCCAGATTTACATGTGCAGGTTACCAAAATGGCACAAGCACTGCTTGTAGCACCAGGACTTGACACGTGGAGGGCCAGATGGTAGCAACCCCTGTTTTAAAAGAAGCATCTCAGAAGTAACTGGATGGCACTGATGCACTTTGTGGTGGAGGGGCACATGAGAAGCGACTTGGGGATTTGAGGAGGAGAAAGCAATTGGAGCGAACGGAGCAGAGAAAATTCATTATCCTTGCCCGTGTTAATGTCAACATTTTCCATTGAATATCTTGTGAGTAATCTTTTATCTGTGATAAATCTTTTATCTGGAAAGCTAAACCACTAAGTGAAGCATTAACAGGGAAGGAAGAGTTATTTCAGAGTCTTAGGCTGTCTTCAGAAACTTGTAGAAAGTCCACAAAAATGTCCAGATTCGGAAAATAGAAAGAGACAATAAATGGCTAACTGGTTTTTAATAACTAATGCCACAGTTGTATGTATGGCTGGTTCATATAGTTACAGGTAGATACTGTGCTGTCTTGGGTCACACACATGCCTATACCCTGCTAGCAAATAGAGAGCATAACCTCTTGATAGTGACACATCCACAGTGACCTGGCAGCAACTTCTGCAATTTCTTAAGATTAGTCTGGTAAAGTAGATTCTTCCCTAGAAAAGCTCATGCTACCATGAATCTATTTTTTTAAAAGAGTGACACAAATCTCTGTCTTTTCTTTTTCTTTTTCTTTTGCTGCTGCATGCAAAATGTTGGAACTCTTGAAAAGTTGTGTGTGTCCACTGCTTTTATTAAAAAGAGGTTATTTAAAGTGAGTGCTGTCATTAACTTGGTTTTATAACCTGATCTCTGATTTAATGGTCATCATTCCTTGACCACATCTTACATTATTCAGCATGCTAATTATGTGCACTATTTTGACCAACTGTGTATTTATGACTATGAGCAACCCTCCAGAATGGACCAAGAATGTAGAGTAAGTACCGTAAATACCTTTTCCTTTTCTTTTTTTGGAAAACGTGTTATCTGTTTTGATTCTTTGCTATTTCAGATGTGAATTTTGACCAGCTGTCTCCAATAAGATTCCTATGATGATTTGTGCATTTCCTTATCCCTTTTCTTCAGAGCTTTAAAGGAGATCCTAAATGAAAACATATTTTGTGATTTTTGTTTGTTTGTAATTAATTTCCTGTTTTCCTTCCATGGAACTCAAGACAGCATACCAAGGGTGTTCCCAGCAGTCTTCTGTCTAGGCGATGAACAGACAAGGCGCCGTTCACACAATTAGCAATCATGTGAATGGCTTCTTAAACATAAACTGCAGGAGTGTCCGGGGCCCATTGGAATGTGTGCAGAGAGTGCAGGGGACTGTAATCCTCCCCCTTCCCATGCTGTGCTTCTAACTAGTCCTCCTGCACCTGCTGTTTGCAGTGGACAGGGAAAGCTCCCTTTGGAATGAATGAGAACTCCCCTGCCCAAACACAAATAGCAAGTATAGGGGCCCTGATCTGGGTGGGGACTACAGGATGGAGCACAGGGTTAACCCCCAACTCCATGCCAAGGTAAATGTAAAGGGACCCCTGACCATTAGGTCCAGTCGTGACCAACTCTGGGGTTGCAGCACTCATCTCGCTTTATAGGCCAAGGATGCCGGCATTTGTCCACAGACAGCTTCCGGGTCATGTGGCCAGCATGACTAAGCCGCTTCTGGCAAACCAGAGCAGCGCACGGAAACACCGTTTACCTTCCTGCAGGAGCGGTACCTACAGTATTTATCTACTTGCACTTTGATGTGCTTTCGAACTGCTAGGTTGGCAGGAGCAGGGACCGAGCAACGGGAGCTCACCCTGTCACGGGGATTCGAACCTCCAACCTTCTGATCAGCAAGTCCTAGGCTCTGTGGTTTAACCCACAGTGCCACCCATGTCCCAAGGTCTTACTATGCCTTACTAAAAAGCTGCTCATGTAATTGCTAATTGTGGACAGCGTTGCATCTAACTTGGTCCTCGTGCACCCTTCACATGCTATGTCATGTGCCTTTGCACCATGTCCTGGGATTGTCTTATAGGGGTTCAGCATTTTTTCTTGCACTTTAAATGGAGCATGTTTAAACTGTCACCACACTTAGCCTAAGGGCTACTCTCGGCCACATTGTGTGCATGCTGTATGCATGCTGGCCATCCCTGTTGTCCCTGCCATATTCACATGGAGGTGGGACACAAACATCATGTTGTACACTTGTTAAAACCTATGTGCACAGTCCAGAACCCTACAGTTAATTTTCTTTTTTTTGGAGTGGGGGGAGGGAATGACAGCAAGATTGTAGTCTGCATGTATAGTCATACCTTGGTTGTCAAACGCCCTGGAACTTGGATGTTTTGGCTCCCGAACGATTGAAACCCGGAAGTGACTGTTCTGGTTTTTGAACGTTCTTTTGGAAGCTGAACATCCGACGGGACTTCCATGGCTTCCGAATGGCTACAGGAGCTTCCTGCAGCCAATCAGAAGTCGAATGCTTTGGAAGTAGACCGGACTTCCGGAACGGATTCCATTCGACTTCTAAGGTACAACTATATAGGGTTTTACCTGTGTATGACATAATAGAGTTCCATCCACCTTTGACAATGCAGGGGCGGTGGAAGTAGAAGCACACTCAACTTAGCCTTCCATGTGGCAGGACAGAAAGGTCTTTAAGGTATCATCTGAATTGGTCCTCTGTCTCAGTGATGACAAAGTCTTCCTGTTAGCAGAGCTATATTCCATTAGCTTGTCTGTATCTTTCTAGCCAATGATTTTTTAAAAAACACAGTACTAAGTGTTAGATACAGCAGGAAGGCACCTGATGGCAGCCATCTTACAGAACCTAAGCAACTCTGGGTCTTGTCAGACGATGCTTTGGGTAGCAGATTGACTGGAATACCATGAAAACTGCTTAGTATTGTATATGTAAGGAAGGCAAAACATACATGCCATCAGTTATTTCTTAGCAAGCCCTGAAAGTGTGAGAGAAGGAACTCTGGTCCTGTACAGAAGATGCAATTTTCTAGGTTCCCAGAGAAGCCTTATTTTCCACATCAGTTGAATAAGACGGAGGTTTGATAAGTAAACAGTGGAAATAGGTAAGGAGGAGTCAGGTGATGGAGATGCAAGTCTGACTCATATAAGACTTATTGTTCCAACGGGGCTTAAGGAAACGCAGTACAGAATATGGAAGTCGCTTGAAGAGCAAAGACTAGATGGCAGAAAACATGACAGCACATGGGGATGTAGGAAGGTGCTTATACTCAGTTGGACCAATTGATCCGCATAGTTCAGTATTTGTTCTCCAGGGTTTCAGGCAGGAGTCCATTCCAGCCGTACCTTGATTGAACTTGGGACTCTTGGCATGCAAAGCACGTACTTTACCACCAAGCAACAACCTTTCCCCAAGAAGGAGTGGGATTAAATAAGAAACTTGACGAGAACGGAAAAAGTAAGAACAAGCTGCAAAGTGGAGGGCTTTTCTTTGTGTGTCAGCAAGCCAAGCTTCCCTGTGGGATGCTCCATTCAGTTTCACTTCCCCTTAATTTCTCATCTCCCACCCTCAAAAAAGCACCCAGTAAGCATTCCATGTTGCTGGACTCCAGTGCTAATCATTATTGATGATTGGCCATGCTGGATGAGGCTGATCGGAGCTGGAGTTGGATAACACCTGAGCAACTGGTTGGAGATGTCTGGAGTAGATGGTGTTTCTTTGGTTTCATCAGCATCCAAACTCTGGAGAATGAGGTCACTGTTAGTATATAGGGATGGACATCCAAGAATACTGATTTCACAATGCGTGAAAAATACTTTGTTTTGATTAACTTGTAGTTGTTTCAGTGTATCGTTACTCCTACACGAAGATAAATTTATTGGAGGAATCTAGGAGTGGAAGGGGAATCGTGAAGAACTCATATGTCTATTTCTCCACCAACATACATGTTAGAATGGGTGATTTGACATTATCCTTATTTGGTGAGAACAATTAAGCAGTTGTGTGGTAGAATACATTATGTAGCACAATTTTGGCTGTTGCCCTGATGGTTTCAGTGGTTAAAAGGGCTTCTGTATTTCTTAAATATGATGCAAATGTAGCACCATAGCTGCTGAACCGGATCAGTTAGGGTTGCCCTTTTCTTTTTGATTCAGGTACATCCAAGGTGTCTAAAACTATTTTATGAGACGCTCATTACAGAGGATAAAAGGAAGTCAACAATAATTCTTTATTTTTATGCCTTTAGGTACACATTCACTGGAATTTATACCTTTGAATCACTTATAAAAATTCTCGCAAGGGGCTTTTGTCTAGAAGGTTTCACTTTTCTTCGAGACCCATGGAATTGGCTCGACTTCAGCGTAATTTTGATGGCGTAAGTGCTTTAACCATTTGTTAAAAGCTTATAAGGGCATGGAATTAGTGTCAGTCTGTACGAGTGTTGGGGAAATTGTTAGCCTCCTGATGCTGGACTCCAACTCCAATGTAGACAATGTGCAATGGTTAATGGGAGTTGTAGTCCAACAACATCCAAAGGGCAGCAGATTTCCCCACCCCAAAATATACCATACCAAGAGGCATGTATTGAAGTAAGTACAAATTCTGCTATCAGTAAAGTTTCCAATTCACAATATACAAAACAGCAAAAGCGATGTTTATTTACTTGTTTATTTACATTTTAGGAATGCTAATTTCATGTCCTGCATTCCAGGAACCATCATTTGACAACGTGCTAATATATTAAATTAGTTTAGTTCAACCTTTCAGGTCCAGAATGGGTGTTTTACTTTGGCGAAACTTAACTGCAGGTGTCAGTTTGTAAATGTGAACCTTATGCTTAGTATAATATTGCAAAAGCTGAAATCACCAAGTTGGTCTTGATGAAAGACCCCAAGTCATTAGCTTGAGCTCTGCAATTCTGAGTAACTGTGATTTAATTCTACAGGTATGTAACAGAATTTGTAAACCTAGGCAATGTTTCAGCTCTTCGAACTTTCAGAGTGTTGAGAGCTTTGAAAACTATTTCTGTAATCCCAGGTAAGAAGTGAGTGGATTGATGAAGTGTCAGGCCCCTTGTATCTCCAACTGTTTTTTGTGTGCTGTCATTGTGTTTGTGTGTGAACTCCCCTATTGCAGATATTTGACAGAGTTTGTGGACCTGGGCAATGTCTCAGCGTTGAGAACATTCAGAGTTCTCCGGGCATTGAAAACAATATCAGTCATTCCAGGTGAGACCTAGGTTAAACACGGAGGCTGATTTTTCAGTTCCACTATTTCTAGCACTAGTCTCATTAATCACTGCCCATATTGCTAAAAGTCAGGAATCGGAAGATCCCTTGTCTTTTCAAATCTACCATTTATTTTAATTTGCAAAATCAGCCTTCGAGTTTAGCGAACAATTGCATGAGACGTCTACAGAATGCACAGCCTATCTGTTACATTTTGTTTTGGGGTTTGCTTTTTACTGTTGTTGCTGCATAAAGGTGACAATTTTTTTCCTTCCACACTAAACAGCTTTAACACTCTAGCATTTATATTGCTATATATCTTAGCACATATTGTCTGAAGACAGCAATCTTAAACCTGGGGCGAAAATAGGCTTTATTTCACCTGGGTCAAAGACTCAGCTTGGCATACACACACGCATGTGCATTTGTGTACACACGCACAGAGGCTGGGAGCATCAATGGCACCTCTTTAGGGGCTTCACCCTGGGCAAAAAACCTGACTAGACTCTGCCCCTTAGCTACAGCTCTGTTTAAACACACTTATTAGAGAATCAGCCCCACCGAATCAGTGGAACTTATTTCCAAGTAAACATGCATAAGATCGAGCTGCATGGCCAAAATTTGAATTAAGCTCTGAAAGCTTTTATTTTATTTTATTTTATTTTATTTTATTTTGTTTTATTTTAAAACTTACCTGTTTCAATAAACATTGCTTGGGAACATATTAATGAATGTCAATGTGAACATAGCCTGGGATCTTATTCCCTACCTATTTTTCTTCCTTTTTTTTCCTTTGGGGAGTGGGTGAGGCGAAGAATGGATTGTGATTGGTGAAAATGCTTTGTAAGAGAAGAAAAAATAGGGTTTTACTTTGTTGTTGTTGCTGCTGCTGTTTTTTTGGTTTTTTTTGTTTTTTGTTTACTAAATGCTATTATTATATGTTGGCATTCCATGAATGAAAAAGCTTCTTGTTTTGCAAAGGGGGAAAAAAGGTGTACATTTAATGCAATGTACACAGTGCATTCATGGACAGTTTTTGCTCTTCATGCGTTTCCACAAGTTCTGGGGTACTGTTCATTAAGCTTTACTGTGTCGCAAACAAGATGTTGTTCGCTGTTTCTGCATGGCATCTTAAATAGGATGGAAGAATGCTTGATACTTATTAATACGTCTTTCGATCCCATTTGCAGGCCTGAAGACCATTGTGGGGGCCCTAATTCAGTCAGTGAAGAAGCTCTCAGATGTGATGATCCTGACCGTGTTTTGTCTGAGTGTATTTGCTTTAATAGGGCTGCAGCTTTTCATGGGGAACTTGAGGCATAAATGCCTGATTTGGCCACCTGAAAATTTTACTTTTGAAAGCGACTTCAATAATATCACAGTGGGAGAAAATGGTACTTTTGTTAACACTACAGAGAGCACCTTTGACTGGGAGGAGTACATTGAGGAAGAAAGTAAGCATGATTGATACAAATATATACACCTACATAGGACGTGTGTTATGCAAGTTATATATATATAAAAGCTGAAACATTAAAATTAGGGATGCAACATTTGGTCCAAGCAGTTGACTGTTTCACCTGCCTAAAAGCCTTTTGATCTGCTGACAAAATGGTCTCCTCCAATTAATCAGGCAGCAAATTTCTTTTTTAAAAAAATATATCAGCAAGTCATGTTTTAATACGCACTTACAAAAGGCACAAGCAACAAATGCCACCACTGGAGGCATTTCTCCTCTCTTGCACAGGAGGGAATGCATCTTTTAAGACGTGCCATCACCTAAAATTAAAAAAAAGAGTATTATTCTTCAGAACTTTTCTTGTTATTCATGCACAAATTTATGCAGTTCAAATCAGTGAACTCTGGAGTGAGTAATCAACTAAGATTTCTTTAATTTGTGTAGCAATCCTTATCCTTACTCTCAATCAATAGGGAGCTTTTAGCACTCAGGTGCCAAGACAACAGTGATTTGGAGAGAGATTCCTAGCTATTATTTTTTTTAAAAAAAAAAAAAACCGAAACAAATATTTGCATAAAGTTGTGTAATTTTTTTAAAAGAAGCATATTCTTTCCTTTGATGGGATCCAGACTACCTTTTGGTAGGAATGGGAAAGGTATTTTTTCCCTTGATAACCCTTCCCCTTGCAGCCCACTCTGCCTCTTCCCAAAAGGCTGCTGTAGGGGACCAGCCCATGGGACCCATCAGAAAAGCAGGGGAGGTGGCACTGAGAGCTGCCGGGAGGAAGGGGAGTTGCTAAAAATTGCCTCTCCCACTCCGTTTCCTCTAGTGGGAGCCTCTACTGGATCTTGAGCTTCTCTGCAAATGGAAAGACAAGATGGGGACCAAATCACTTGGTTATAGTTCTATATGAATCTGTGTTTCATAACAGCAACGACTGAAAAATACAGTTCTTTATCCTTTCCCCCCCAATCAGGTCATTTTTATGTTTTGGAAGGACAAAGAGATGCCCTGCTTTGTGGCAACAGCTCTGATGCTGGGTAAGAATTTTTAATAATTCATTGAGTTCTCTACAATAAAACTAAGGAGCACCAAGCCTCTTGACTGAGAGGTACCTGAACAGTCCAGCATCTATTAGGAGCTTTGGTATGAGTGAGCAATGTCAACTACACACACACATACCCTTTCACAAGCAGTCCTAGGAGTCCAGAATGTGCCAGGCTAGAATATAACCTAATGTAAATAAGGCATCTAGTTTAGGATATAGGATCAAGATACATGTACTGGCTTAATCTCCATAAAAAAATATTTAAGTGAGATAATAAAGCAGTTTGGCAATTAGGTGCACGGGTTTCTCCTAGGGGAGAGAGAAGAGTAGGCATATGCCAGCAATTATCTCATTTGAAACGATCTGGGCTTAATTGCTAGAGCAGCTTTCTGATTCCAGAGGTCACCTTCTGCAAAACTGCATTGGCTGGGGCGGTGTGTGTGTGTGTATGTGTGTGTGTCACTATTTATGATCCTATCTTTAGCTAATGGGTTAGAGCTGACAGCCCTACGCATGACATAGGGATTTCCCAGCCTAAACCTAAGCCTTCTCTCTTTTTCAATGTGGCACGTTTATCTGCCTTTTTAATGTCATAAGGTGGTTGGTTTTGTACCTAACTCTCTTGATTAATTCACTTGGGGGTAGGGAAGCTCTTTCAGTCACCTTCCTTTATGGACAAGCTTTAGGGAGTCGGTGGTGGGTGAGGCCAGAGGCAAAAGAGGGCACAACACTTATGGTGAATATTGCCTTTGTTCGGGAGGCTAGTTTCTTCGCTCTACCCTCCATTCAGGCAAACAAGAAGCATGATTGGGTTTCAAGATCTGGCAAAAGCATTCAGGGAGTTCTAGGGAGGTTGTGTGGCCTTAAGAGACCCCAGATGAGAGTCTTGACAGAGAGGTCTTGTTTGTTCCACGTCCCTGAAGCCACTAAAGACGATCAGCTGTGCGGCTGTTGTAGACTCTTGCCATTTGAAAAAGCTCTCCCAAAATTTTGTCTGTGTCTAGTGGTCATTGGATGCTACTGGTTCATACCTCATTTGAGAGGTATAGTCATAGTGAAGATGCCTATGTAACAAATGAATAAGTAACATGGAATTAAGAATATGGATCGAAATTAAGGCTATAGATAGTAAAGAGAAATGAAAGGCTTAAAAGCGACTCTGGAGCAAAGCATGCCTCTACCAAACGTCAATCCTATTAAACAAGCCCTTTTAGCTTTGTGCTGAGTCATTGCAGTAGCAAAATGTTTGCTTGAGAGCCAATTAGAAATAATAAAATGAGGTGATAAAATATTTGAGTTGCGTTTAAATTATTCCATGAGCATTTGGCCTTGGAATTAATCATAAATGTTTCATTATTAGTCCAGAAGCTTGTCTGTGTTTGTCTGTTGCATAAAAAATTGACCAAGTGCCCTGTGGCAACTTAAAAGTCTTAACAGATTGAATGGCATGATGATTCTGAGACATACACTCCTTCGTCTCATGTGTGAGCCGAATTTAATGTTAATGTTAATGTTAGATTTATCTTTTAAAATACAACTGTATATATGTTTTTCTGAATGAAATCTTGTAGACTCCCAATGGAATCCTGTAGACTCGACAATATAACTTTGGAAATGAAAGATTAGATGCCTTGGTCAGTGGTTCAGCTACTTCTGGGGCAATTCACAGCAAACTAAGGCTTGCAACCAATATTGCCTTATAAAACATACTTCCAAGGCATATGTACAGTGGTGCCTCACAAGACGAAAAGAATCCGTTCTGTGATTCTCTTCGTCTAGTGGTTTTTTCATCTTGTGAAGCAAGCCCATTGACGGATTAGCGGATTAGCGCTATTAGCGGCTTTTAGCGGCTTATCTGCTGATCGGATCAGCTGATAAGCGGCTTAGCGGCTTAGAAAAAAAAGGGGGGGGAACCAGCAGGAACTTGCAAGACATTGTCGTCTTGCGAAGCAAGCCCATAGGAAATTTGTTTTGCGAAGCACCTCCAAAACGGAAAACTATTTCGTCTACCGAGTTTTCCATCTTGCGAGGCATTCGTCTTGCGGGGCACCACTGATGCAAAGCCTCATTTCAGAAATAAGCAGACTTACAGTGCAGCCCTGTACATGTCTACTCAGAAGTAAGTCCCAATGAGTTTGGTGGGGGCTTACTCTGAGGTAAGTAGGAATAGGATTGCAGTCCCAGGCACACATTGCTCCTAAATCTATGGACTTAAGTTAGCAAAGACTAGGTTTGTTTCATTGATTTTAATGGGACCTCTAAGCGCACCTAACTTGGTCTGGATCTAACCTCTTATTTCTGAAGAACAACTAGGAAAACAAACTATTCAATTTAGGGGGGGAAATGTGGCCTTGAAAATACCACACAATGGAAGCAAAAGAAATATTGTGTTGTGTTTCACTATGGTTTCCTTTTTCATAGTCAATGTCCGGAAGGATATGTGTGTGTAAAAGCTGGTCGAAACCCCAACTATGGCTACACAAGTTTTGATACCTTCAGCTGGGCCTTCTTGTCGCTCTTTCGGCTGATGACTCAGGACTACTGGGAAAACCTTTACCAACTGGTGAGAACCATCACGAGGCAAGCTTAGTATGTATGATAATAAAAGCAGAGGCTTTCTTTCTTAGAATCATAGAGTTGGAAGAGACCACAAGGGCCATCGAGTCCAACCCCCTGCCAAGCAGGAAACACCATCAGAGCACTCCTGACATATGGTTGTCAAGGTTGTCTTGCTGACTGTGTGTAACTTTTCAAAAAACCTGACGCAAAACCTGAAGCAATTAGTTATAATTTATGCATATTTGGGGCATCATTACAATTTGTGGTTGATGAATAGGCAAGGCAGTATCATCGGCAGAAAACCTAACTGGTGAGACCTTGTTGTTTCTCCCCACACTAGACCTTAAGAGCTGCTGGCAAAACGTACATGATCTTTTTTGTCCTGGTGATTTTCCTGGGCTCTTTCTACCTGATCAACCTGATCCTGGCTGTTGTTGCCATGGCCTATGAAGAGCAGAACCAAGCCACCATGGAAGAAGCAGAGCAGAAGGAGGCCGAGTTCCAGCAGATGCTGGAGCAGCTGAAAAAGCAACAGGAAGAAGCCCAGGTAGCTTCTGGAAAATGCACTGCTTGTAATGCACTTGCTATAATGCGCTGACATAAACTTGTATCTTATCGGATTTTTACGTTCCTGGGCAGCACCTGCCAAGGCCCTCTCTGACATCTGTGGGTTCAGGGATGCAGGAGAGGATATATTGACGGATTATATCCTTATCCAAATTGTGCTAACAAGTTCCCAAAATATCAGCAGAGTAAAGCATTCCCCTTTATCTTAAGTTTGCAATGGTAGCGTGTGCTCAGGTTCGCTAGAACCTCTATAATAATCACTCTGGTAATTTCCCCTTTATTCCCTCTTAAAATACAAGACACAACACAGTCCTTTACAAAAGTATAAAAAGAGTTTACTCGCATTCTGTTCACATCAGATCCCAGAAGGCAGACAACTTAATAATGTAATATACATTTGGATTCTATCTTACAAGAAGATAGTCCCTTTGTCCTCTCTTTGCTGGGAGCCAAGAGGGCATCTTTAGCTTGTTGCTTCTTCGAAGGAAGAGAAGAGAGAGAGAGATGGCTGCCCCTGCCCTGTGCTTTTGTCGTTACCTGCACAGGTGAGGCCACACCCACCTCTAGTCACATGCGGAGGAAGTCTGTCCCAGCTTAGAGGGAAACAGGAAGTTTACCTGCTGGCTGGACAAACATCCCTCCCCATGTCTAAACATGTACACTCTAGGAATGCTGTAATTGACTGCTCCTGTGTTTCACATCCCACAACATCCAGAGTTCTCTGGACCTTCTGATGTTCTCCTTCTTGTTGCCACTTACTAGCCTGCATGCTTGGTCTCCCTCTCTCTCTCTCTTGGCCAAGTGGGAGTGATAGGACTGAGGAGCCAGAGAAGCTAGTTGACTTTCCAGCCCTTTCCCTCCGGGTAGCCCACAGATAAGAAGTGGGTGACTGCAGGAGGCAGGCAGAATGTTTGGGGTTGGGCAATAGGGGCAACGTTCCTCCAAATCTGCAGCTGACATTGGATTTAAGCTTCCCTATGGGGTGAGCTCCCGTTGTTCGGTCCCTGCTCCTTCCAACCTAGCAATTCAAAAGCACGTCAAAGTGCAAGTAGATAAATAGGTACCACTCCAGCGGGAAGGTAAACGGCGTTTCCGTGCGCTGCTCTGATTTCGCCAGAAGCAGCTTAGTCATGCTGGCCACATGACCCAGACACCGGCTCCCTCAGCCAATAAAGCGAGATGAGCGCCGCAACCCCAGAGTCGGCCACGACTGGACCTAATGGTCAGGGGCCCCTTTACCTTTAAATATCACAAAACAGCAAGTCTGCTACCGTTAAACACTTGGTGCTAATTATATAAATAAACGTTTAGCGGGTGTTTATGTACTTATATTTAGCCTCAACTTGTGTTGCATTCATCAAAGGAATTGGGACTATGTTTCAATGTGTACCTTTCCTCCATAAATGTGCTTTGCTCTCCTCACGCCACCTTAAAATACTTGGTGTCACCTGAGGCACTGCCAAGTTGACTTTTTATGAGAATTCCGGGATTCCATCATTCCAGGGGATGATTGCCCTAGAGTAAGGAAGCCTGCATAGTGTGGCTGGAGTGTATCCATCCCATGCCTTCCCTCCATTTTCAGCTGAGGTGTATTCTTATTGCATATCCATGTGGTTGCTAAACACAAGGAAGGAGAGTGGGGCAGTACTCACTAGGCCTCACATATGCTAGTCCCACCCCTAACCTCTGTGTGGTTGACTGAAGCCATGAATGGGGCTTTATGTGGACACAGCTTTATGTGTGATAGGGAACCCTGGTGTGGTCTCAGTTCCCAATCAGGCATTCAGGGACTTTTCTCATATTCCTCCAGCTTTGTGAAGGGTAGTATGAGACTGCTGTACATGCAGCAGCTGAAGACAGGGCCTGCAGGCATGATCCAGTCTTAGCAGTGTACAGGAGGGTCTTGGGAGATCAGACTGGCCTTGACCAGATCCAGGGCCTTTTGGCTGTGGCCCCGGCCTGGTGGAACGCTCTCTCACAAGAGACTAGGGCCCTGCAAGACTTGACATCTTTCTGCAGGGCCTGCAAGGTGGAGCTGTTCCGCCAGGCCTTTGGTCAGGGTTCAGCCTGACTCGTTTTCTCTTTGTATAAGAACAAGCATGAAGGAGGTTCCCAGCCCACTCATAGGTCCTTATAATATCAGTGGAAACAGTTGGTCCTGGCGAGTATTAACTGCTTCCAATTTTAACCTGAAGATTGCCACTTGTCCAGTTTTAATTTTAATGTTAATTTTAATGTTAACTGTGGGGTGTATCTTAACTGATTGATCGCTTGTGTTATGCATATCGTCTTATCTATATGACGTTAGCCGCTCTGAGCCTGGCTTTGGCCGGGGAGGGCAGGCTGAATGATGGGAGTGAAGACACTCCTTATCAATGAATGTGACTCGTCAACGAGATAGGAGGTCTAGAAGTGAAAAACTCGGCAGAAGCAAATAACTAATGATCCACTGGCCTTCATGATATTTCACTACGAACTCTTAAATAGTAGGATGGAATTGGCTGGTGTGTTCCAGAAATATGGGCTGGTGGAAGTAGCTGTGAAGTAGAAAAGATTGGGAGCTAATGGCTCTCTGTTGGACTATAATAGGAATAGGCATGTTCTAAGCAGAGGCAACATACCATTGGTGGCTAACTTATTAAAAACTACAGGGACAACTACAGGGACAACTGTATTTTCAGAGAACTTCATTACCTTAAAAGAAGAAAGCAAGCATTATTTTATTCCAAATAGAGAGGCACTAATTATTGACATTTGTACGTAATTGCTTTGTGACTGTGTAACCTTGGAAGCAATAATGAATCCCTCTAAGGTTATGATTTAATGTGGTAATCCAACTAATGCTAATTACCTGACACTGTAACACAACAGACAACAGCAGCTGTGGCAGCAGCATCGATGGCATCAAGAGATTTCAGCGGTGTGGGTGGATTGGGGGAGCTCTTGGAAAGTTCCTCAGAGGCATCTAAATTAAGCTCCAAGAGTGCTAAAGAAAGAAGGAACAGGCGGAGGAAAAAAAGGCAGAAGGAACTTTCAGTAGAAGAAGATAGGGCAGAAGCCGAACAGTTTCCTAAATCTGAATCGGAAGACAGTATCCGAAGGGGAGCTCGCCTGTCCTATGAAAAAAGGACTTCAACTCACCAGGTAAAGTATGCAAGCTATGTAATTCTGAGGCAATTTTTTTCATGTATATCCCAGGTCATAAGGAATAGGACAGAGCCCTTTTCATGGTGGCCCCACAGCTGCACAACTCTCTTCCACAAGAAGCCTGCTATGCTATAAGACCCTTATAGAAAATCCATTAAGGATTAAGAAAATCCATTATTTCTTTCTTTTTTTTGGTCCAAGTCAAAGCATGCAAATAGAGACTGGCTTTGTTTTGCAGTGTCTCCCACTGAATTCTATGGAACAAGCTAAAAGGCCTGCAGTCAGGGTCATAGCTAAAAGAGGGCAAAGCCTGCAGATACTGGGGGTGACCAAGGGCAGAGGGGGATATTTCATCCTCACCTCAACAGTGTCCCTGAGTGCATCCTTTTACTTTCTCCCATATAAGTTAATATTTACATTTGAGGACAAATAAGGGGTGGAGGCAAAGGCTGCCCCACCACCACAGTGACCCCACTGTGGGAGTCGTACCTCTCCTTCCAGTACCGAATGTAGTGTCGGGGGGACAAGTGGGGGCTGCATGATCCCAAGACTTAGGTGTAGGTGTTATACATTTACCGTATTTTTCGCCCTATAGGATGCACTTTTTCCCCTCCAAAAATGAAGGGGAAATGTGTGTGCGTCCTATGGGGCGAATGCAGGCTTTCGCTGAAGCCTGGAGAGCAAGAGGGGTCGGTGCGCACCGACCCCTCTCGCTCTCCAGGCTTCAGGAAGCTGTCCGCAAGCTGTGGGAGAGCTGTGCGACTTCGCGCAGCTCTCCCATGGCTTGTGGAGAGCTGCCTGCACCCAGAAGCCTGGGGGTGCGCTGAGCTCAGCGCCCCCCAGGCTTCGGGCTTCGCGCAGCTCTCCGCAAGCCGTGGGAGGGCTGCGCGAATTCGCGCAGCTCTCCCACGGCTTGTGGAGAGCTGCCTGTTCTGGGGGCTGGGGGGGATGTTTTTTTTTCTTTATTTCCCCCCAAAAAAACTAGGTGCGCCCTATGGGCTGAAAAATACGGTATTTCTAAAACTTGCCGCTACCAAAGTCCTGAAGCAATTTATAGTCAAAGGAAAAGATCAAATAGCAAAAATAAAATAAAACATATTAAAAACATGCAAAACAAAATATCATAAAAGGGTTTATCTCCATCTTAACCACCACGTGAAATTTACATGTGAAATGTTGTAACGCAGATAATGGTGGTTTAAAATAAAAGTTGCTAAGCCAGGAACTTCAAACCTCGTATTTCAGAGTATCTTTAGAACCAATAGGAAAATCAATCAGACTAGTCCAGGGATTACTGGAAGTTTAAAGTAACTAGATCCGAAAGCATATTCAGATGCAGGAGCAATAAATCTTAACAAAAGGATTGCCTCCCCACCTCCCAGTACCAGTGATGACTTTATTTATTCATGAGTACTGCTAATGAAATATGCAGAGAGGGAGTAAAAGATTCCATTAAGGAGTTTCTTGTTGTGCAATTAAATAAAACTGTGGCCAGCAAAAATTGATTCCCCTCCCCCCCTTCTCTCAGTAGCAAAGTCACAATCTTCAGGTCTCTTGTGGCTGCTGGATGTTGCTTGAAAGCATTAATTGATGAGACAGTATGATTAATAAATGGTGGATTAATAGATCTCAAGTTAAATGGATTTAGCCATTGGGCTTCCCCCAAAGCAGTAAGCAACAGCCGCCTACTTAATATGCTTTCTTTTGCCTTCGGTAGCATCTACTGATGTTTGAAAGATCCCCCTTGAGGATAATGTAGGGTGGGTCATGGCTATGTATAATTAAATGGTTGAGGGGATTTTGTCTAACAATGTTGCCTTGCATAATGGGTTAGAGAAGAACAAGTAAGCCTGGGCTGTGTAAATGGGTGTCAAAACTTAACATAGGAACCTAGAAGTCCCCTTATACTGAGTCATTGGTCCATCTATGGTCCATCTACGAACACTAATATATTTAGTGTTAACTCTGAAAGTATGTACTCAATTCTGAACAAACCAAGCCTCGTCATAGCTGTCAGAGGGCTGTGAAAATTTGTGTGCCAGGCTTTTTGGACTCGTCTACCCATGAAATTTCTGAAACCAAAGGGGGTACATTGGTTACCAGGTGTGATTTCCCCCCCCCCAGCTCTCCTACCCCACTATTAAGGTTCCAGGGATTGAAACTTCTGCAGGCAAAGCACTCGTACCTGAGCTAGCATCCTTCCCAAGACCAGGGACATCTGGGTCTATGGAAGAATAGGCCAAGTTGAATATCCTGAAACTTGTGACCACAATCCTGGTATCACATCTCACAGTTTTAATTGATTAAACTAGCATGGTTGGACCGAAGCACCATTTACTTGAGTAAATAAGGTGATAAGTCAATAGCAATTAAAACAACAACAACCCACGAGTGGTTCCAAATACTAAGTGTGTTCTTGTTTCCCCTCTTCCCCTCCCCCAACTCCCTGTCACAGTCTTTGTTGAGCCTTCGCGGCTCCTTGTTTTCCCCGAGGCGCCACAGCAGAACCAGCATTTTCAGCTTCAGAGGCCGAGCAAAGGACATAGGATCGGAAAACGACTTCGCCGACGATGAACACAGCACCCTCGAGGACAACGAGAGCAGAAGGGACTCTCTCTTTGTCCCAAACAGACACAACAGCGAACGCCGCAACAGCAACACCAGCCAGGTGAGCCTGTCGTCAAGGATGGTGCCGGCGATTCCGGCGAACGGGAAGATGCACAGCACCGTGGATTGCAATGGCGTCGTTTCCTTGGCGGGAGGACCTCCTGGGCTCATATCACCTCCTGGGCAGCTTCTGCTAGAGGTGAGAAGCTTCCTATTCCACTCTGTCGCATCTGGCATGTTTCTTACATCTTAGACCCCTAGTGGGAGATCTCAAGCTCAGAGGCCGAATGAACAACTCTGTCTGGCCCTCAGAACTCTCTCCAGGCCACACCCACCACTGATTCATCTTTTCCCCCTGAGTTTCTTTCCTGGCTTGAATGTGCGCATGAACTCTTAATCATGCTTGTTGTTTGTCTGGATGGAGATAGAAGGGTGTATTTAGAAAGTAGCCTACTGGGGCAAAGGCAAAAATTACATTCAGCGCATGTGCCATCAGGTGGTAGCCCAGAATGGAATGTGAACCAGGTTTCCCCATCCCTGCCTTACACTATGATCCCTCTGTTTGTGTACACTGCCTCTGATTTTCCCAGATGGCTACCACCACCACTAAAGCACATGCGAAGTTGTGCGTATTGATCAAACACCACCAAAAAACCTCAGATCTTGGTGTGATCATTGTATATGTTGGGGGTGACATTTATATAGCTTATGGCTTGAGTTCCTGGAATTATATTGACCACAATTGTATTTTCAGGGTACCACCACCGAAACAGAAATAAGAAAAAGAAGATTGAGCTCTTACCAGATTTCGATGGAGTTGATGGAAGAATCTGCAGCAAGACAAAGAGCCATGAGTATAGCCAGTATACTCACAAACACCATGGAAGGTACTGGGTTGGGGGGTGTTAGGAATATGTTTGGCCATGTATTGTACTGATATCATACTCTTAAAAGAGGGCCACTTCTGTTTCAGTGGAAAGTAAGCATTGTTAAGTGCTGAACCCTTGGGCATTCATTGAGCATTTCCATTATTTAGAGTGATTCAAGTTGGTTCAACCCTTGTAAAATTCCCTAATTTTGTTTCCACCTCCCTGTCAGGCAGCTGTTAAAATGGTTTTTCAGGTGATTTTTGCATCGTCTCTAATGATGGCATGCCTGGCCTTCCTGGGTAACAGGTATTTCTGATGCAACAAAGAAGAAAGGAATCATCCTGTTCTTAGTGGCATGAGAAGCAATTAGTTTGTACCAAAACTTGTGCCTCATCTACCTCATCTAACTGCTAACGCTTCAAAATGGCAGTGGTTGGCAAACCAAGGGAAGACAATTGTAGCCTTGTTTACACCCCAGTCAGATTTTTATGGTTTGTGGGCAACACCCATTACAATATAAATCACAAAACAACCACAATGGGCAATCCAATACAAGGGTAAGTAAAAGCATCAAGTTTTGGAATTACACGTAATTGAAACTTAAAACGATAAATGATTTATAGTTGTTTTAAAAATTCCCTTGGCAGTTGTTGTTTTTTAAGTATCCTGTAACAGACTCATTTTCAGCTAACAAACTTGCTAACATCAGCCAGCAACCATCTAATCTTGTAATAATCGGATAATCCTATGTAGTGTATAGTTCTGGCTGTTCGTTGCAGAAAGCTGATTTATTTTTTATTTTTTTAACCAATATCTTGCCTATAAAATCTTTTTCCAGAACTTGAAGAATCCAGACAGAAGTGTCCGCCATGCTGGTATAGATTTGCAAACACCTTCTTGATCTGGGATTGCTGGCCTCCTTGGCTAAAAGTGAAGCACATCATGAATTTGATAGTGATGGATCCATTTGTTGATCTTGCTATCACCATCTGCATTGTTTTGAATACGCTGTTTATGGCTATGGAGCATTATCCGATGACTCCCTATTTCAATCATGTCCTTTATGTTGGAAACCTGGTATGTGAACAATTATTTATTCACGTGATCTTATAATAGGAATCCTTAAAGCAATGTACAATGTGGTATACAAGACTTTTGAAATGTAACTCAATTAAAAAGAGAAGCTGAGTAAAAAGCAGTGGAATGTACCAGAATCGAGATGCACAGAATCCAGATATGTAGCACCATCTTGAAAAAAATTCCCTGAGTAAGAGGGGAGATTTTCAGTGGCATCTAAAATTATCTGAAGAAGTATCTGAAGGAAGTGTGCATGCACACGAAAGCTCATACCAATAACAAGCTTAGTTGGTCTCTAAGGTGCTACTGGAAGGGATTTTTTAAATTTTGTTTTATCTAAAATTAAATCAATGATGAGGATCACTGGGTTTCCCTGATGAAAGTTATTTAGTAAACCTGCTGAAAAAGTCCTGCTCCAAGACTACCAGCTTTAATCCCCTGGAGGAAAGGGCTGGATTTTCAGGCTCTCATGATGAACCCCTCAGGTGGCCCTGAAAGTGAGTGGGAGAGCCCCCCTCAACAAATTCCCACTGCACCTCCGGCTCATGAGGAGACCCACCCCAGAGCCCGAATAGGACATCCTCTATGGACTCCAAAGAGGGTCTCCTCATGAGCCAGAGGTGCAGCGGGGCTTTGCTGAGGTCCTTTAGCCTCCTAGATAACAGCTGGCATGTGGGAAAACCATGCCTCAACTGAGCAAGCCCTCATGCTCTTCCGGCTCGTTGCTGAGGGAGGAGCTCGTTAAGCAGCTCAACTGAAGCGCGGAAGCCCCTCCCTGCCTCAGCTGAGCAAGGCCCCATGTTCCTGAGGGAGGAGCTCGTTAAGCAGCTCAACTGAAGCACAGAAGCCCCTCCCTGCCTCAGCTGAGCAAGGCCCCCCCCTGCTGAGGGAGGAGCTCGTTAAGCAGCTCAACTGAAGCGCGGAAGCCCCTCCCTGCCTCAGCTGAGCAAGGCCCCCCCCTGCTGAGGGAGGAGCTCGTTAAGCAGCTCAACTGAAGCGCGGAAGCCCCTCCCTGCCTCAGCTGAGCAAGGCCCCATGTTCCTGAGGGAGGAGCTCGTTAAGCAGCTCAACTGAAGCGCGGAAGCCCCTCCCTGCCTCAGCTGAGCAAGGCCCCATGTTCCTGAGGGAGGAGCTCGTTAAGCAGCTCAACAGAAGCGTGGAAGCCCCTCCCTGCCTCAGCTGAGCAAGCCCCCCCCTGCTCTGGGAGGACCTCGTTAAGCAGCTCAACTGAAGCGTGGAAGCCCCTCCCTGCCTCAGCTGAGCAAGGCCCCATGTTCCTGAGAGAGGAGCTCGTTAAGCAGCTCAACTGAAGCGTGGAAGCCCCTCCCTGCCTCAGCTGAGCAAGGCCCCCCCCCCCCCCCGCTGAGGGAGGAGCTCGTTAAGCGGCTCAACTGAAGCGCGGAAGCCCCTCCCTGCCTCAGCTGAGCAAGGCCCCATGTTCCTGAGGGAGGAGCTCGTTAAGCAGCTCAACTGAAGCGCGGAAGCCCCTCCCTGCCTCAGCTGAGCAAGGCCCCATGTTCCTGAGGGAGGAGCTCGTTAAGCAGCTCAACTGAAGCGTGGAAGCCCCTCCCTGCCTCAGCTGAGCAAGGCCCCATGTTCCTGAGGGAGGAGCTCGTTAAGCAGCTCAACTGAAGCGCGGAAGCCCCTCCCTGCCTCAGCTGAGCAAGGCCCCGTCCTGCTGAGGGAGGAGCTCCCCCTTGCCTCAGCTGAGCAGCCTCAACAAGCTGCTGGCTGCCAAGGGGATGCACCCCCCAGTTCAAAAAGATCGCCTTTAAGCTGGGTCTTCTGAGGGAGGTGTGTTCTGGCACCTTTTTCCCTAGAAAAAAAGCACGGGGGGCACTATTGCCATGGTTTTGCCCCACTAGACACACCACTCCTGCCCCACCGGATAAAGGAAATGCTTGTGGGCAGTGCTATTTTTCTGAAAAAATCTGTGCCAGAACTCACCACGAACAGCTCCCTTGTTCTCCTATAGTGGTGCCCACCTGAGAGGCGCCAGAACTGAGTTCTGGTGAGTTCTGGCTGCAAGAAAAAAGGCCTGCTTGTGGGTAACTAGAAATATCTACAGTGGTACCTCGGGTTACATACGCTTCAGGTTACAGACTCCGCTAACCCAGAAATAGTGCTTCAGGTTAAGAACTTTGCTTCAGGATGAGAACAGAAATCGTGCTCTGGCGGCGCAGCGGCAGCAGGAGGCCCCATTAGCTAAAGTGGTGCTTCAGGTTAAGAACAGTTTCAGGTTAAGAACGGACCTCTGGAACGAATTAAGTACTTAACCCGAGGTACCACTGTACTTCAAACTTGTCACCGTCTTTCGCTTGAAAATACAGCTATGCACAATAAAGGAAACTAGTTGCTAATGCCCTAAAAATCACTGTGGTTAACCAAACAGGTGTATTTTGTGTGCTTTTTAAAGTTTGATTGCACTGTGTTTGTTGAAAAGAATAATCACCGTCCTGATTCCACAGGTGAGGGTCTCCTTAGCAAAGCCATTGGGAAGACTAGCGGGAAATGACTATGCAAAGCTCTTAAACAGATGCATCCTGCCCCTATTACCTTCGCTTCTTTAGGCTCTCATTAATGAAAATGCGATTACGGATGTTATTTGACAATATTAGAGAATCTTAGCCCATGCAATGTAAGCTGCTTTGCAGAGATCATTTGTGGAGCAACACTTAGGCTTAGCCTATATAATTTTTTCACAAGCTGATTTAGTCGTGCCGCCATTGTTCCAGCGCAGAATTGTCTGCGACGCTGGAAAGTTTGTAGATCACATTGCCATCTCGTTACCTTTGTTCAGTAAAACAAATTACTCAGGAACCTAATATTTCAAAGAGTGCTTTAAAAAAAGAAAAAAGACCATCATAATAATGTTGCCACTTTAGTAGTGTGGTGGTGGAATATTTAACAGTACCATTCTAATAATCCAAATTAATTCTAATATATCAGTGCCTGACCTAAAAGTCCCCATTTATGTCCTCACGTCCCCAGACAGAAATTATACCTTTATGGACCTTTCATTTTCCTAGAACACGAAACTTTATCAGCTTTTAATGTGAAATATGAACACAAATAGAAGAAATATTCGTACCTGTGTAATTTAACACTTGTTCAAGTTCCAGCGAATGACCTACTGATTTAGAGGTGCTGATTCAGAATGCATAAGGACAGCACATTTGGCTGGTGCCCTTAGTGCCAGATATAATTAGATCGTGCCATCTATGCACACTGTATTATGTTCCACCCTTTTCTGTTAATAATAATAATAATAATAATAATAATAATAATAATAATAGCTTTATTGTCATTGCCCCCTTTGGGGACAACGAAATTACTTGACTGCTCCATAAAAACACTAATTAAACAATACAGTATAATAATATTATATTGATATTATATTGATATGATAATATCAATATATTATCATTATTACAATTGATTTATCAGCTGCACCATTGTCTCAAGGTGGTTTACACATGAAGTGTTCAAGGGGCCATCAAAAGTATTCTTAAATCCCCATTGTGGGTATCTTAGGGTGCAGGTGCAAGTGAGCAGTGCAGAAAATCAAAACAGACTACAGTACTCAGACCATTTACTGCATGTGAAATGTGACTTTAACCTTGCAATCCACCTATTTTCTGGGTAATTTAGGGCTGGTTCCCAAGGGCCAGTGGGCCTCCTATGAGTGTATCAGGAGTGTGCAGGATTGCTAGGTTCTTTTTTATTTTTGTTTTTCAATGCAGAATCATAACAAAAATTACAAACATTGAATCCAAAATAACACTATACAAAGGGAAAAAAAGGAACATACAAAAAAAAACAGAAAAGAAAAAGAAAAAAAACAAAGGAAACAAAACTAAACTAAACATAAACGAAAAAGCACACATCTACAGAAAAAAAACGTATCATTACGTACATGAACACGTATTGACTTCCTTCCTTTGTTCTAAGGATTGCTAGGTTCATATTCCAGAGGCACTTGCACAGAAACACTGATCACATCCACACATGGCTTCCTTCAATAACCCTGGGAATTTTCACATATCTGCATTCTTAGCACCCTTAGCAAGCTGGAGTTTGTGGTAACAATAAAATATTTGTGTTCCCGATCACTTGTTTTAAAACATATGTGGGAAACAGGTACACACTGTAGGGTACTCCCATCTGAAGCAGTCTTCATACTGTATTAACTTTAATTAGGGACGAGTGCTGGTTCACAATGTCCTCCCTGCTGGTACTCATTAAAAAAACCTCAAGTCTTTTACTCTCTTAATCTCTTAACCTCATTTTGTTGGTTTCCATCCAAAGGAAGTTAATTTACTATTATTTGGTGGCCTGCTTTGTAGCTTGGCAATTGATTATGAGCCTTTTTTTTCTTCTCCTTTTCAGCCAAAGGAAATTAAGATGAAAGTCTTTGATTACTTCTACATAATTAAAAAATTAATCGTATTAAAATTAAGTGTTTTGTTTTTAACAGAAAATTGAAGGGGCTTCAAAAGTGACAGGAGAATGTCTCCGCAGAAATGAAAAGTTCAAGCAAAAGTATTTTAAAAAATGACCCAAATGTTAGGGATATTGAAGATAAGAGCATTTTTCTGCTATGTTACCTGAAAATATCTGCCACCCTATTTTTTACTATGACAGCATTCCAGAATATGAAATGCAGTAGGATGTGAATAATATATAGAGAGAGATTGCTATCCTAATGCTGTTCTAGCATTCATTCCACGGGATTACACAATGAAAGACCACCCTAAACTCACCATTTTAAAGTGGTGAGCCCTTTAGGAATCAATTACGGTATACTTAGTTTCAAAAAAAAAAATTAGTTTGTAAACTTAGTATGCAATTGGGCTAGTTTAATTTAAAAGAACTCAAATGAAGTGTAAACTAATTCATTATACTTGCACTTAGGTCTTCACTGGGATCTTCACTGCAGAAATGGTCCTCAAGATAATAGCCATGGATCCTTATTACTATTTCCAAGAAGGCTGGAATATTTTTGATGGCATCATTGTCAGCTTGAGTTTGATGGAGCTGGGTCTTGCAAATGTGGAAGGGTTGTCAGTCCTAAGATCCTTCAGACTGGTAAATGTGCAAACAGTACAGCACAAGTTTTCACATAATTTCCAGTGTTTATAGGCAGGATGCAATATTGGCTTCGGTGTATTTGAAAGAAACTGAGATCAAACTTTTTTACTGCTTTGAATTTAATAAGTATTGCTTGTGAAATTTGTTAACTGATTAGTAACACCACCATGTTCCTTGAATTCATGCTTTATTCTAGTCTATAAAACAAATGTCATTCCAAAAGGATTTGACACGTATACCAAATGTGAACTGATGGCTACTGTAGAAATGCTAATTGCAATGGGAAAAAATATGTGAATGCAGTTATAAATGCTCAGTATGTGGCCTGTTTCTCTTTTTAAAAAAATAATTTTTATTAACAGGCCAATCAAATCACATTATTTCCAAATCATATTAATTCCTACTTATACAGCCAGATTTTTAAATTTCGTTGGGGGTACCCATACTTCAAGCTCCAAATGGGGGTCCAAGCATCACTTATATTGCTGCTTTAATTAGACAATTTTATCCAGTTCTGTCCAGATAGTCTCTTTATTACTTTATTCATCTTCTTGTTGTTATCATATATTCCTTTCTTTGCGATCTCTGATAATCTTCACAAGCGGGTTGGAAACAAACATCCTCTGTGTGGGTTTTAGACTCTCCCAAAAATCATATCACATAGGGACAGATGCCATTCCACACTTCCGTAAAGAATTTATCCTTGGTCTGTCCTTTAATTTTCCCAGGCTTGCCAAGTATATCACAAAGGGCTCTGCCAGGTTTAGATCACATTCCAATCATCATTCACATTCCGATGATCCTGGTCCTCCGCCCCCCGTCTTTCTTAGACAAGCCTGTCTTAGCGAGACGCTATTTAAAACTGCGTCATAAAAACTTTCCTATGTTCTCCTATGTTTACCAATCCTTTCTTTGATCAATAATTCACTCCACACAGTTCTTGAATTCCTGCTTGTGATTAATAAAATGCAACGATCTTCTTGCTGGGGTGGAGGTTTATTAATACTCACATAAGACAAAGAAAAGAAAAGTTTTTTCCTCCACCCCCCTTCCGATTCACTCCAAACATACCAGACTCTTAATGGTGATTCATCACTTGATTTATTTGTCCCATCCGTCGCTCCGGACACAGAGATCCATTAATCAGCAGTCTTATCTCCCGAACTTCGCTTGATGTATATGCTTTAGCTTCTTTCCAATTATATGTTTCCAATTATATTTTCGAGCTAAAGCAAACCCGGGCGCTGATTGGAGACAGCATCAGGAAGAGCCGACTTCAACGAGGGCTTGTGCCAAGTGACCGGGCACCCCCTTCTTTCGAATCCGGGGGTGCATTATGGACACCGCTGGCAAAGCAGTCCCCCCCATCTCCTTGGGGGGCGGGGCGGGAAGGCTGCATACTTCCCATAGCAGCCTCTTAATTACATCATGTGGGTCGGAGAGATGTTATTGTCGGCCATCTTCCAATGCGCCACCTGGTGGCCCCCCCGTATGTGGCCTGTTTCTCATTCATTTCCTAAATTCCACTAAATGTATATAAACAGTTTGTTCCTCCTTCTCTCTCTAAATTTTGACCAAATGTATTATGAAGCTAAAATACAAAACACATGGAGAAGTATTTTGAGTAGTAATGATAATGTCTTATTGTTATTGTTTTCCAGCTCCGGGTTTTCAAATTGGCAAAATCCTGGCCGACGCTAAATATGCTGATCAAAATTATCGGCAACTCTGTGGGAGCTTTGGGAAATCTGACCTTGGTGTTGGCCATCATAGTCTTCATTTTTGCCGTAGTGGGCATGCAGCTGTTCGGCAAAAGCTACAAGGAATGTGTGTGCAAGATTGCAGAAGACTGTGAGCTTCCACGCTGGCACATGAACGACTTTTTCCACTCTTTCTTGATCGTGTTCCGAGTCCTTTGCGGAGAATGGATAGAAACCATGTGGGACTGTATGGAAGTTGCAGGTCAAACCATGTGCCTCATTGTCTTCATGCTGGTCATGGTGATTGGAAACCTCGTGGTATGTAAATCAGGCTTTTTGAAAAGTATTAGGATGTCCAATAAACGCTGTTTTGTAGAAAAATCACTAGGCCAGAGTTTGACTCTGGGTCCTTATTAAGCTTTGCATAGTATTAATGTGAATGGTTTTACAAGGCTAGTTTTCTTAGAAGAACAAGTTGGCCACAGAAGAAAAATATGTTATTCTAGTTTGCCATGAGAAAAACAGAGGAGAAACTATGTGTCGGAACAGAAGTGCTTCTCTATCTATGCACATTATGTTTTAGAAAAAATGCAGCTGTACATAGGATCTTCCCGATATAGGCTGAGAAACTTGTGTTATAAAACAAAGCGGTCTATTGATTGGCCCACTGTGTGTGTCTCCTTCCTCCTCCTCTTCCTCCTCCTCTTCCTTTGTTGATCTTCTTTTTCTGTACAATAGAAACCAGTATTGGTTTTCTTCTTTCCCCTACCTTTTAGGTACTGAACCTCTTTCTGGCCTTGCTTCTGAGCTCCTTTAGTTCAGATAACCTCGCTGCTACTGATGACGATAATGAAATAAACAATCTTCAGATTGCCGTGGCAAGAATTCAGAAGGGAGTAGATTATGTAAAGAAAAAATTGCGAGAGGTTGTCGAAAAAGGCGTTGTCAGGAGGCAGAAAGCGGTGGAGGATATCAAAGCTCTCGAAGAACTAAGCAACAAGAAAGACAACTACATTTCCAACTATATGATGGTTGAAATAACTAGAGACGTTAATTACCTGAGAGATGGGAATGGAACCACAAGTGGTGTGGGCACAGGCAGCAGTGTGGAAAAATACATTATTGATGAAAATGATTATATGTCATTCATAAATAATCCAGGCCTTACTGTGACTGTACCAATGGCAGTTGGAGAGTCGGATTTTGAAAATCTAAATACAGAGGAATTTAGCAGCGAATCTGAAATTGAAGAAGGCAAAGAGGTAGGATTTTATACACACATACACACAGATACACAAGCCCATGTGAAATGAAGCTGAAGACTAATGAAAAATACAATTTTGAATGTATTTTATTGACATTGTCGTATTTATGTCTCTGCACATGTAGCAGTGCTGCAGGATTAGGCAGTTTTTACTTCATAGCAACCTTCTTACTACTTATTAGTTCCTTTCTTATTGTAAGCGTGTGTTTGGTTTATAATGGTGACATTTCTCCCATGGTGTGAAACTTTGAATGTGTGGGGGTCATGGTGCACGAGGAGGGGACTGTTAATTTCCCTTCACCTATGAGCCCACCCTGAAAATTCCCTCACATATCATTTTAAAATTTGGGAAAAATAGACTCCTGCTAGGGCCAGTAGGAGGTGATTCCCCCCAAGCCTTATGGGGGAAAGGGCAAGGAGAGGGGGATGGGGGCTGAAGGGGGAGACCCTACAGGTTGAATCAGACCTATGGGCTGACTTACTCCTGATGGGCTCACTCCTGGTGTCAACAGTGCTGAGCTAGATGGACCTGTGGCCAGTATAAGGCAACTTCCTATGTTCCCATGTTCTCTTGCACATGAGAGTATTGCAACTCACCTTTCATACTCTACTATGCAGTAGCAACATAACATCAGGGTGAATGGTAGAAGTGCTCGCCTCATCTCCATGCTTTAGCGTGAAGAGTAGAGTGCTCCCTAACTTTTACTAAGCAGCACCCAATGGAAAAGCTCAGGGAAGATGTCTGTAAGGGTGTAGAGGGGTTGGAGTCAATGATGCCCCCTTGCCACACACCTCGAGTTCCTTAGAGCATTCCCCTTGGAAGTTAGTATTTAAAAAGCTGAACAAAAGTGGGGTGGGGGGGAGAGAGAGACTGTTAACTTAGATGTAAAAAAACAGCTCTGCCCTGCTTTCCTCACATCCGTGCTAATGGGAAACGACTGTTCAGACTATCACTGAAGCCTAAATGAAAATGTAAAGTGGTTTTGAGGAAAACCGCACTAGGCAGAGGCCTACGGGAATGGGCTGGCCAGGATCCAAACCCTTCATGTGCAAATAGAAAGTGTGAAATAGGAATACGTGTGTGTGTGTGTGAGAGAGAGAGAGAGAGAGAGAGAGGCGTTTCAAGGTACTTCCCATGAAGGAACAGAGAACTACATCTAAGTACTTGGGATTGCAGCTGTGCTGAATAATCCTTGAAGCATTTTACTTGATAGATTGCTACCGAAACATCAAGTATTCAAGTTCTTGAGTATTATTTAGTCACCTATATGAGTACTCCAGAAAAGATATATAATCAAACAAAACATTTTATGGAAGGGAATAAAATGACATAAATTCAGGAAAAACGAAGTCTGGATATCTATTTAGGTTCTGAGGTGATCTTGCCTTGGAAATGTATGGTTTTCATTGGGAAAAGCTTTAAAGTATGGCATTTCCTATTTCAGGCAGAAGTATCTCTTTTCATCCCAATCTCTTGCTTCCATTATATGCAGGATTTGTAGTTTTTACTACTGACTGATTAAATACTTGGTGGTTTGGCGATGTGCATAATTATTGACAGGTATTTATTAGAGCTGGCTGTATTCAGTGGGTCATCTTGACATCAAAAATTTTATTTGATTCCAGCATGAGTCAGAATGGCCAAAGAAATGATCTGCTAACATTATTATAAACTGCTATCTAATGTGACAATAATCTCAGTGAGTGGCATTGATGAATAGAAAACATAAATGAAGCCTAGCCAAATGAAGCCTACATTCTACTTTATAGAGGGCAGCCCTCTATTTGAAATGCTGTCAGAGGACACTCCTCTGTTTCAAGGCAACCTCTGTTCAAATGCCTGTCTGGGCCAAGTCTCCTTTTAAAATATTAAGGCATTGGTTTGCATCAAATTTGCAAATAACATAAATAAAAAATAAACAAAATCTCACCAAAATGGGGAATTCCTATGACCAGTTGTGCAAATAGCTATTAAATGTTGCTAAACCTTTCACCAGCAATTCTATATGGTGTGTTCTGGAAGCACTGGACATTTTTTTAAAAATAAGATTATCTTTTAAAGTTTCAAAGCCAAAATGCTTTTTGTGCATTTGTATGCTGTATAATTTACTCTTACAGCTCTCTCGCTCTCTCTTTTTCCTGTTCTCAATAATTTCTTGTAGTGGTTTCTTAACCAGTTATGTAACATTTATAAGAAGTGCACCACCAATTCCTTCCTCTAGACTATTCTCTCCATCATTCCTTTTCTTGTCATTAGGTCTTTGCTGTTCTGGTCTTGAAGTACCATAGCTAAATGAATTCACTGATTGGTTGAGAGCTGGGTTCATTTTCTTACCCAGTGACACTTCACCTGTTATTAGTAGTTTTGATTTTGATTTTTTTTAAAGGATATTTGTTTCCTAATACCTGGCTGAGAATATATTCTGTGCAGGTTGTTTTATTTATTTTCAAACTGATGTTTAATTTGCAATTTTATTTATCTTAAATTGGAGCGTAACTGTGTCCGAAACTAATGGAAGTGTTTCTCCTCAATAGAAGCAACTGTTGCTTTCTTCTTTTCAGTTGTGTGGCTCAAAACTTTGAGGGTTTTGCAGGAGCATAACTTGCAAGATTCACACAATAGAAAGAGACACATTTAGTTTCACACATTCAGTCCTCAGGCCCCTCCCCTGGAATTTTCATAATTAAGATCAAGGGGAAGCCTGTCGAATTGAGAAGCTCCAGGACATCTTTGCAGAAAAGATATGAAACAACAGCCCTTCCCTCAAAAAAAGGAACAGTAGAGGTCTCAGTTACTGAGGAAAACAAACTTCTTGCCATTTCTATCCTTTTTCTGTCTTTGGTTCATCAGATCCTTCTGCAAGCTATTGATTACAGTGTAAAATGCAGAATGGTTAAGAAATTAGAAAGGGGAAGAGAATAAGCCTTTTCTCTTTATGCTAAATAATACATTAATTTAGGCTGTAGTCCAAGAGACCACTGATGATGGACAGAGCATTTTTTAACAAGTGACACTTAATATATTTCTGGATTAAAATAGGAATCCTAACAAAGGTGAGATCACATTGCAGAAGAAGGAGTTTTGCCAGATCAAAACGTTCCAGAACAGGGGCATCGTGGTTCTTGTTTTAACAAAGTAATAGAAATCTAGGGTGTCTCCCACTTCCCCCCAAAAAACAAGTTGCCTGTCACATTAGAATGAAGAACTTCACTTAAATAGTTGTGTTCCTGTGCGTGCTTATTTGCAGTAAATTCCAATTTAACTCAGAGAGACTTGCTTCTGAATGCTCATGTGTATATTGAGCTTTAAGTTCACAAAGGGCTGGCTCCAGTCAAGTTTGGGGAGGAGCTGTCCAACTCAGTCTCCTAACACCAGCACTTTTCCTTGCCATAGCTGGCTCGCCTGGGGAGTAAGAGTGAATTTAAGTGGGGGGAAAGAAGGCCCACTGTCCACAGTTGGCTCAGTGGTCCTGTTCTCCTGGCTGATCCCTACAATGCCAGCTGCTGATTGTGGATCCAGACGCATGCTTCAGAAGGAAGGAGGGAGGGGTACATAATCCCAGGATCCTCTCCTGATCTCTTAACCATAGTTTAACTGCTGTAGGCGATACATCACCAGCACATGAAACAAAACAAAGTAGCTGGGACTGCTAATCCTTCTTCATAGTGATCCCTGTTACTCTGATTATGCACACATAGACCATGTGGGGAATCTGTGGCCATCCACTTGTTGTTAGACTACAACTCCCACCATTCTTGACCATTGGCCATGCTGGGTGGTGATGATGGGAGTTAGATCATGACAATATCTAGAAGGCTGCAGATTCACTGGCCCTGATGTAGAAGATTCTTAAGGATGTAAACTGAATTCTGCAACCAGCCAGTTATCTGTATATACCTTTTCTTGCAAGTTTGATAATGATATCTTTAGCTCTCTTTCTCTCTTTATCCCCTTCCTGAAAATGTACTAAAGCCATGTCTGAATGCTAGCCTCCAAAGAGCAAAAGACTGGAGGTACTATGTCATGAACTTCATTGCCTGCCATTCTTACTTCTCACAGGGGTAAAACCAAGCAGGAGCAATCAAGAAGGCAGCTCTGGTCCTTTTTAACCAGGTAGATTCAACGTACCGCCACTCTTGCACAGGTTACCTAAGCAAGTTATACATACATAATCACACTTTTCTGGTGAATATTGACTGGCCTGCATGCTACCGAGCTATGTTTCCTTCCCTGCCCATTGCAAGACGGTCTAGACATGCACAGCTGCTCTCTGCTGAGTCCTGTGACTCACACATCACAGCATGGTCAGGCAAGATTGGCAACCCCAACATACATTTTGATTCTGCTAATGACTTTTCTAGATGTATTTGATTATCAAGTCCTTTCAATAGCTACTGCATGACCTATAGGTTTTGTAAGATGGATCATGAACTGACAAGAATGTTGAACTCTCCAAAGGCCAAGGGGGAAAAAGGGAGCATGCATAGTTTTTAAAAACAATAAAAACAACCCTTTTTGATTCAGCCCTTATAAATGTGGCACATATTTAATTGTCTTCTTCCGAAGGGGACGGCAACGCGTTAAATGAATATAATTCCCGATTTTAATTGCTTCTTGGGTTTCTCTTTTCTATCTGTCTATATATATACATACACATCTTTCTTGAACTGTTCTTTCAAGGTGTTGTCATACACGGTTCTCTAATCCTAATACAATTCCTCTAGAATTTGTTTGAGGATTTTCATATATATATTATGATTCGGTACAGACTATAGGCAAAAAAGTAGTCATGGGCAGAGCAATTGTATGAGGGAGAGAGAATCTATGGTTGGAAGAACAGCCAAAGCACTCTCAATCTAGCACCAAGCAAGGCAGTAGGTGGAGAGGTTGGAGAGGAAATAAATATGCCAGCTCCCAGGCTGACATATTTCCCTTCCATGTCAGAGGTGGGATTGGGATCTGCCCTGATCCACCAATTTTCTCTCCCGATTTGTGCTGGAGTATTAATAGCAGAAGGGGGATGGTTGTGGAGGTTTCCATGGACACCACAAGGAAGGTTCCAGGGCAAACCTGCTTCCTCTCCGCCATTGAAGAGGGACATCTTCTGTATCCTATGGTTGCTGGGATACCTCCTGGGGATTACTGGATTGTACCCTCATTGTTGTTTCTTTTTTAAAAAATATATTAAAAATATCTTTATCAAACAATGCACTTAAAACAAAGAAACAAACCAAAAGGGGTACATGTTTTCTGATCAATTATTTGATAAAACAGAATAAATGCCAAATTCAAACTAATAATTCATATTCATTCTTCAGAAAATGCTCTATAGTCAATGTTATGCTTTTAAAATTCCCAGAACATTTGCTTTAATTTTTTTAAAGCAAACATTTGTTGATGTTTTAGCCAAAAAAAGTGATACTTCTGCAGTCTGAGTGATGCTTGCTGCTCCAATTCAGAAGGTTTCAGTGGCAGCTGCCAGGCAAGCAGCAAGTGAAGAGATGGTTAGATGCATCCTTGCCTTTAACAATAAGTTGCTGAAAGCTGTGGTAATAATGAAATCACAAGATGTTATAATATTGCGGAGTTTGTACTAGCCACTGAGCTTTCACACTTATTCACAAATGAGTTAGAACTCTAAAAACAACTTGGTTTGTTCAGGTTTTAATCTTCTCTGATCCTCAAAAGTAGGTAATAGCCAATTTAAAAAATATAGAAAGTCAAAATAAAGTGACTAATTCTACTATTGACATATTGCTGTTCACTAACAGACAGGTCAAATAAAAGCAAAAAAAGTATTTGATGAGACTCCTGGGCTAGGCGGCAGTACCACACAGAATGCCTTTCTGTGTGGTTTGCTGTCCAAAACAGACTACATCTGCTACAGGGATCTGCATCCCCATATCAACTTTCCCCATTACCTGTCCATATCTGCCCAGCAGGAGAAATTCCCTCCAGCCCAGAGGTAGAGAAACGCATTACATAATGGTCCAGTTCATGCAACGCGTTCTCCTAGACCAGGGATGTCCAGCTTCCAAGAGACTGCGATCTACTCCCACTTAATAACACTGGCAGTGATCTACCCTTTGGATTAACCAAAGTTGTTGAGCTTTCTTGGGGGAGACCCATTTTTTTTGCAAATTGATTTACTCTCCATTTTTGGTTATACGAATCCTACCTTTTGTCAATGCAATAACTGGCCACCCTGATCAGTGCACTATTGGTAAACTTAAGAAAGACATTAAGAAATCATTTTAAGCAAGTTGTTGAAGACTGCTTTCTTGGAGTATAAAACACAAATATTGTCAGGCTGCAGTTCAGGAAGAGGCTTTTGGTTGAAGGGGTGAGAAACATTAATTTTTTTGTCTTACTCTCTATGCAACTAAAACCTTTTTTAAAAAAGATCAGAAATGTGACTGAATTGTAAAAGAAAATGAGAATTATTTATCTGAGAGTTTGTCAAGTCTCAGGGCAATGCTCAAACCATATCTCAAGCTGACTTATCCCTGATAATTTATAATGGCTGAATCCCTTTGTTTATTTTACTGTCACCTGAATCATGAAATGGTTTGTAAAGCTTTTAACATTTGTATAATGGCCTGCTCCTGCTCCCATTGAAACAGTGTCCAGCGAAAAGCAAATGAGAGCAAGACCGGGCTTTAAGTGAATGCTTTAACAATGGAAATGAGCCCCATTAACATGCTGTTGGGCAAAGCTTGTGTTGATTATTCTTTTGTGGGCAAAAAAATCAAGAGCTGTGCTCAAATCCAAAAGAGGCTGCTAAAGTAGTTGTCCTATTGCTACCTAGTCCTATTTAGATAATAACTGCTGCGTACTATCCAATGTTTTATGATTCCAATTATTATTTTTCCCATATCATCATTTTTTTTAAAAAAAGAAGAAGGTGGGTTTCTGCTTTTCTTGGTGCAGTTTCACTAGTATTGCACAGGCTTCTGCTCTAGTCAAGCATGTTGTTTTGCTGATTCAGGCCTTGGGAATGCTGCATCATCAACAAATGCTTTCTAATGTGTTCCTTGCGGGTAATATGATGTTCCTTCCCTAGTAGTGCACAGCGGTGACATTTGAGAGGTCTCTAATGGAAAATGGCCTGGTAACATCTTGTCAAACGGTTCTTTTTTTAAAAAAATAAATGCAAAAGTGATTGTGTAAGTCAGGGATGGGGAAGCTGTGCCATAGCAAATGCTCCCGGACCAAAACTCCCAACACACCTGACCATCGGATATGCTGGCTGGAGCTTCTGGCAGTTGGGAGTCCAACAACTTCTAGAAAGCCACAGGATTCCCATCCCGGGTATAAGTTATATGAGGATGTTTTTCCTAGTTTGCTTGTTTGAATAAGAATGCTCATCAGAGGAGAGAGACCTGTTGTTCTTTTAAATTTAAATTACGGTATCAGAATTTTCATTCTTTTAAATGTAGCATGAATTGTATAATTTGCTAGAATTATTAGAGTTGTTTAAACTTGGGTCTGATTGTGTTGTTTAAGGATGCGCTGTAGCCAGTAAAAAAAATATGCTCACCTTGACCTGGTTCATAGATAACAAAGAATCATTATTCCCCACTTTACGGATGAGTCGTGGCATGCCTCAGGCTTGTGAACATCCCATTTGACAATTCTCACCTTTCTTACCAGGAATTTTCAATGTTGAACTAACCACAGTTCCCTGTGACATCCAAGTTCAGGGAACCATAGTTTGTTCCATCTGTGTTTTCAGAACAACACAGAAACTGAAATCAAGGTTTGTTCTCACCACAGTTTTAATATATGCCATGGGGAGCTGTGGTTTGTTTAAAACTAGAAGTGAAGGAGCAAAGGCATCTGATCTTTCGGAGCAAAGGAGCTGGAGAAGGGAGTGGGGAGTGCCTGAGCCCAAGATTCACCATAGCTCATTCATGAAGCAGTAAACCATGGTATCCTGTTACATCTAAACCAGGCTATTCAGTTTGGGTGGTTGCAGATTTTGCATTAAGTTAATGGTTTCAATTTAAATTGTGTAATATCAGATGAATAATACATGGATTGGTTTAATATAGCTGTTCAAGTTGGGAGGCATTTTGCTTTCAATATAGCCAACTAAATGAAACGCAAATCCTCCTCGCTATGTGCTGAAGAAATCTTCACTGTGTTCAGTTGCAATTTTTTCTTTGAGCTAGTCTTTAAAATTGCGCTGGCAAGAAGGAATAAGCCTTTAAAAATATGCATCAGTTAAGAAATGTGAGTTAATACAAAAGGAGCTCTTAAAACTTCCTTTCTTGCTTAAAGTAGGATCAGTATGCTTACAGTCAAGGTATGTTTTGTTTTATCTGTTAGGAAATAATATCTGCTGTTCCTGCTATGTTTGGCTATTAAGTCCTATCCAACTGGGGAAGGAGAGGTAGGAAGCACATGCAGCTGGGGGATGGTCATATTGAATTTAAAAAGGGAATAAAGTAAAGTATATCCACATAAGTTGTAAAGATGGTGTTGCTGTAATGCCAACTGAGAAATCAGTTTATGGGATATACAAATATATATCGTTAAGCATATATGCCATTGCAAATTTGAAACAATGGCGTTTGAGTTTGATTGCAGACATAAGCACGATTCTGCAATGGACAGTTGTGAAAATCCAAATGCCAGTTTCTTCATCCCCCAGTTAAAGTAAGTAGCTGGAAACGTGCTAATACGGAAGTAACCAAACAATGTAGTTTACTTTCTGACAAACATATTGTTACTCACATTAGTTCAGACTTTATACTGAATGAGTTGGCCATATGCAATTCTCCTCACCCCTCCCCATTTGTGTAATGTCTGAATAGGACTGCAGCCTAAACATTCAAACCCAGCGACTGAGTGGGTTATTTACTTGTATAAAGGCATGGTTGATTTTACTACTTAATCTATCATCTTGGTCCTCATATTTATTCTCATATTTTAAACTTAATTTGTTTCAGCAAGCTAACTATTGGAGAATTCTTCCTGGTTTTTTAATTTGCCTAACAGCAAAATCCATCCAGATTAATTCAAAAATGTCATACTCCAATTCTCAAGTGATGTAATTCTGTAAAAGCTCAGTTTTAGTCAGCTTCTTCACAGCACAAAATCAGTAAAATTACACATTCTTCACCACCACTTAAGGAATTGCACCATCAGGGCCAAGTTAGACATGATGCCATTCATATAATTAGCAATTACAAAGAGGCCATGAATAATTACTTTATGTAGCCACATAGGTTTCCAGCTCAAAGAATTCCTTTTTGTATTTTAATATGATACAGAAATATATATGCATAATCCTCCCTTTGACATGTCGGTGCTTATTGCCAAACAAATTGCTTTAACAAACTTAGATCAACCTTCCTTTAATTTGCTAAGAATATAGGTCAGGATTTCTAGCATTAGTGCAAACTGTGTAACATTGAACAGTTTGATATTATTATTGGTAATTATTTTTGCTTTTTACATAATATTTCATAATGTTTTAAAGGGTGTCAGTATAACAATTATTTAAAGTTGAAGAGTGAATTTCTAATGAAACTATTTCAGAACATGCTAATGTTAACATTGAAAAAGCTATTCCAAATATAACACATGAGGATGCATAAATATAGGACAAATTCACAAGTTCTCCATCAGATGCAGATCTAGTGAAAGATGTTCCTTTGCCAGGATAGCATAACCATACAGTTGCCAATTTTGAACTGAATGCCTCTGAGCATGCACAGAGAGTCCCCTCTCCCAAAAGGGGGAAACAACAGAATGGGAATTTATAAACAACTGCCTGAAACAACTTTCCTGTTGGATACAATATAAATAAACTAGCAAGGGACCAACTGATCAAACCCCTACTGGCAGATCTGCTGGGAAAATCTGAAGCCTCCCATATTAAATATCTTTTGGATGACAGGTCTAATGATATTACACTGGCCGTGGCAAAGTTTCAGAAGTAAAAAGAAACAAAGATAATCAAGCTCAAGACAAAACAAAATGACTGCTTCGGTTTCTCTCTCTTTCGTGGTTGGCTGTCTTAGCTGTATTTTGTTCTGAAATTGTTCTATGGGTCTTTGGACCGCGATAAAGATTCATTATAATATAAATAATGTGCTAAACTCGCTGCCACTGCGCTGCAAAACTTGCCAAGTGCCCGTCTACTTACAAAGTTTATATGGGCAAAGTCTCTTGAGCATGTGCAGTATAATTTTCTATCTGAAGTTGTAAAATGCAATCTGGTATTTTATACATTTTGGTTCAGCCTGGCTGCCTAGAACAGTGGTGCCTCCAATGGGTGCTTCATTCAATAAGTGACAGCATGTCACAAAAAGCCAGGCAGACACTCAATAGTGGGGAAAAGCTTTCCTCATGCTTGACGGCTGGTTAGCTGCCTCACCTGTTTAGTGGTGGCCAGGAACCTTGTGTTCATCCTTAAACGGCGCTGTTTCTGGGCATATGGCAATGTGGCAGTGTAGGGCACCTGGATCTACATTAAAATGCAAATTCCCCACGCACATAGATGCATATAATATCCATATGTTGTGGTAACTCACACCAGCACACTGACATAACTCAGCTAGGTATTTGTGTGGATTGAATTCTGACAAGCAGCCATGAGAATCCAATTCAGGCTGGGTTTCCAAAATTATTATGGCAGAGTAGCAGCCTATTTTAATAATAGCGGGATGATTATGATGATGATGATGATGATAATAATAATAATAATAATAATAATAATAATAATAATAATAATAATAATATATGGAGTCCTACAGTAAATAGCAGGGTTATTTTAACATTAATTTACTAGTTTACTAGTTTACTCTTCTTCTTCTGAAGTTAACTTGGACAACAGGCTATTTTCTCTCTTTAGTGGTCCAGTTTTTCTTGAGTGAGTGGGTGAGGAATTAACAACAAACACACCTAAATTTAATATAATACAATGAAGGAGTTTGAAAATAGTTATCCAGCCCCACTTATTTTGCAATTCCTATACACAGTTGCTTTTCTACAACATAAGGAAATACTCAGGCTTATTGCGAGAAAGGGGGAACACAGTTTGAATAGCATGCTTTTATTTGCATTAAAAACAAAACAAGCAAACTTAGGCTGCAATCCTATACTCAAGTTACCGAGAAAGGAGTAAACCCATTGAACTCAATGGGGCTTCCTTCCGAGTTGACATAGATAAGATTTTGTGGTTCCATCTGCTATGCACTGCCAGTATAAATTTGGAAGAGCGCTGTCATACTTCACTATCTCCTTTTGAGTGCGGCATAAAGTTGCAGGGGGCAAAAAACCTTCTTTTTTTCTGTGGGATTTTATTTTCAGAAGTTAAATGCAACCAGCTCTTCAGAAGGCAGCACAGTTGATATTGCCCCGCCTGGAGAGGGTGAACAGGCAGAGATTGAACCTGAAGAGGCTCTTGAACCTGAAGCCTGTTTTACAGAAGGTAACAGGGTGACAAAATAAACAAGTTGTGTTTGACAAATTAACTGTGGGCTGCAGTTTTGCTGTGGCACAGCTTGCCACCATTGCCAAGATTCTTTCTCTGCTTCCAGCAGCTGGCGGGATACAAGGTAGGATTTTGAATTTAGCCCACCTGTGAAACTGACCAATCACAGGTTGGCTCAGGAGGCTGACATAGTGGGGGCAGAGATGGCCATAGACTCCGCGGGGTCTTCATTCAGGTCCACTTCCCAAGCATAAATTTAGGGCCACCTCCTTTTCTTTTGAGGGACATGGGTGGCGCTGGGGGTTAAACCACAGAGCCTAGGACTTGCTGTCAGAAGGTCGGCGGTTCGAATCCCGAGGTGAGCTCCCATTGCTCGGTCCCTGCTCCTGCCAACCTAGCAGTTTGAAAGCACGCCAAAGTGCAAGTAGATAAATAGGTACCGCTCTGGTGGGAAGGTAAACGGCGTTTCCGTGCACTGCTCTGGTTCACCAGAAGCGGCTTAGTCATGCTGGCCACATGACTCCCTCAGCCAATAAAGTGCGATGAGCGCCCCAACCCCAGAATCGGTCACGACTGGACCTAATGGTCAGGGGTCCCTTTACCTTTTACCTTTTATTTCACTGCAGTTGGATTTCAGATCTCCTTCCCTCCCTCCCCTTTATTCAGAGTATTTTCATCATACAGTCTTTGGTTGGTTCCTTGCTATAGAAGTTTTTGGTCGGCATATTTAGGGCCAGGAAGGAATTTTGCCTCCAGACAAATTTGCTGGTCTTGGGGTGGGGGTGGGGGGTTGCTTGCCTCATAGCAACTGTCACAACTTGGGTGGATAAGGCATTGGTCTAAAATCCTTAGTCTTGAATGGTGGGGAGGGGTTGTACATATTTGCACCCCCCCCAAAAAACCCCTGGGTATCCCTATAAAGGGATCCTAGGGAGAGTGTTACTGTCAGTACACATCAGTACTTCTGGATGTGGTTAATGGATTTTGGATGTGCTAGGGCTGCCATACACCTGGATTTTCCTGGACATTACCAGGATTTCAAAGGATCTTAGACAAGTCAATTGAACAATTGAGGCTCAACAATTGCTTTTTACTTTCTGAAAAATGGTAACCCTAGGATGTGCCATTTAACATTAAGCCATAACAGCAACTATCCTCTTTCCTCACAAGGAAGGATAAAATATATACAGTCCTCGACTCTGTGGAGGAAAGACTGGTTTCTTTAAAATTCTGAAATAAAGATAACCATAAACATTTATTCCAAAATTTAACAATTTAATATCCTTGTAAACAGGCTGCATCAAGAAGTTCCCATGTTGTCAAGTGAGTATAGAAGATGGCCGAGGAAAAATCTGGTGGAATTTTAGGAAAACCTGCTACAGCATAGTTGAACACAACTGGTTTGAGACGTTCATTGTTTTTATGATTCTCCTCAGCAGTGGTGCTCTGGTGAGCAAAAATAAAAAATAAACACCTGCTATTTTCTCAGATTTTTCAATGGGCATTATGGAATGTATGGTGGCTAGTACAGTTACTTTCAGGTTTGAAAATGTTTGGTAAATAATCATGATTCACAGATATTGTAGGATAGGTGCTTAAAAAAGAACAAGAATTCCTGCTCTCTTGCTAATTGTTTGGTAATATGTTAGCAGTAGAACACGAAGCAGAAATGAAATTTTACACCTGTATTTTAAAAAAAACAAGGTTTATCTCTGTGAACGATAAAGCAATGATTCCACCCTCCTCCCTGCCCCAGGCCTTTGAAGACATATATATTGAACAGCGCAAGACTATCAAGACCATGCTGGAGTATGCTGACAAGGTCTTCACGTACATCTTCATTCTGGAAATGCTTCTGAAGTGGGTGGCCTATGGCTTTCAAATGTATTTCACCAATGCCTGGTGCTGGCTGGATTTCCTCATTGTTGATGTAAGTACTTGAAACCCATTGTTTGCTTTGTTCCTGTGCAGTCTCCTCATTATTTAGATCCCAAGCCTAAAAACATTATCATGACATTAAGAATAGTAATACCGCAAAGTTGACCTGAGAGTTGGGTCCTTTGCATCTGTCTTCATGAATCTGTGTTCCAGTCATGATTATTCAGTATAACATGAGAAGTGGCCTATATCTATCCATGTTAGCAAACCAAATACAGGTGAACCATCAGTGTTGCCCTTTCCTGATTTTTCCAGTTCAAGTGCCACATATTCACCGATTCATTTAAACTTTAATTGCATCACCATAAAAGCAATAACAAACCACCAGTTTAAGAAGTTGGAAAACTGCTCTGGGCATGTGAAGTGGGAAGATTTTTACCTCACAGAATGTTCAAGAAATAAATTGTGCTGACATGAAGAAAAATCACCCACCATGGAATGCAAATGTCTTGTAACACAGTAACAGTCATAAAAAAATATTATTTGTACAAAAGTTAAAAAGGACCATGCCTGCAGGCTCAAGATCTAATATATGAAAATATGTATGTGGTAAAGAACAGTAAAAGGTAAAGGTAAAGGGACCCCTGACCATTAGGTCCAGTCGTGACCAACTCTGGGGTTGCAGTGCTCATCTCGCTTTAGTGGCCGAGGGAGCCGGCATACAGCTTCCTGGTCATATGGCCAGCAGGACTAAGCCACTTCTGGCAAACCAGCACAGCGCACGGAAACACCGTTTTCCTTCCCGCCGGAGTGGTACCTATTTATCTACTTGCACTTCGTGCTTTCGAACTGCTAGGTTGGCAGGAGCAGGGACCGAGCAATGTTACCTGCACAGGTGGGCAGTCTGGAGTGCGTGCTAGGCTTAATAACTGATCAAGACTATGGAGAGACCAAGGAACAGATGCTCAGTAGCCCACCCTCTTTCTGAGCACTGCCAAAAGGACCAACCACTGCTCCTGAATAGCCGCTTCAGTGAGATATGCTCAGTTGCATCTGCATATCACTCATCCTGCCACTTAACAGAAAAGTGTGTCAAAGTAAGTCATAGTGACCAAGAGGATGCAGTCTTCTTAACAGCTTTTCAGGACAATGTTATTCTAAAGTCTTATATATTACCTGAGGCGGCTTTATTTTATTTGAGGCGGGCCAGAATAGATGTTTATACAGTGGTACCTCGGTTTAATTACAGTCCTGTTTACGAACGATACGGTTTACAAACTCCACAAAACCGAAAGTAGTGTCCCGGTTTCCAAACTTTACCTCGGTCTAAGAACGGAATCCAAACGGTGGAAGGGCACCGGCGGCAGGAGGCCTCATTAGGGAAAGCGCGCCTCAATTTAAGAACGGTTTCGGTTTAAGAACGGACTTCCGGAACGGATTAAGTTCGTAAACCGAGGTACCACTGTATACATACAGAGCAGCTGGTAAGAATGGCTGACTGAACAAATAATTGAAATTCTCCCAGTTAAGCTCGAACTGTCAAACTATACATTGATAATAACCGATCGTCATGGTGAGATGTCAGCCTGAAACTTGTGTTATTATCCCAGTTTTTGCTTATCTGATAGAATAATTTGATACCTGCAATGAAATCATAAGGATTGAGAAGTGGGGAGTTAACTTTCATCCTGATTTATCCTGAGCAGAGTGGAAACTAATGCTCACTTCCTTTCCCCCCTCTGTGCAAAGGGAAAGAATAGTAGCTTAGCTCCCATGTTCTCTTGCTGTACTTTTAACTTCCTGACACTTGTTATGTCAGTGTGCCTAATGAAAGTAGGCTAAAATAACACATATTAATCTCACCTTTCAGTGCCTTATATCTCCCGAACCACATTCTTTCCTTCTTTTCTTACTCTGATTTATCTCATTGCTTGAGAGAAGGGCAGAAGCAAGCAAGAAAGTGTAAAACAAAAGAATAAGTCATTTACAATAGCCAAGAACACATCCACAGTTTGAAGGGGTGTATGATTAGATCGGCAGATTCCTCTCAGCATGATTTAGAAAGGTTTGGAGTAATTCTTTCCCTCGTACTTTGCTTTCTCTCCATTGAACATGCCACCATGTTCTTGTCTGATCTTAAGACGTTTCTCAATAGGGTTAGGCCTTGTTACTACTCATATGGGCAAATGTGTCTTCCTTTTACAACACCACTTTCCCCAGTCAACTCCTTTTGTGGCGGGAGCTCAAGGACTTAGTTTCACAGATGAAGTGGGAAGGGTAAAGAGGATCATGTCAGGCCCCCCCCCCAAATTAGCACACACGGGGGGCCTCTGTCCAACTCAGGCTCTGTCCTTCTCAGACTCCTCTGGCAATGTTTTCAGGTGGAAAATAATTCCCCAAATGGAACCTATACAACAGGGTTTCACTTCCTTTTGCAAGCTACAGTGGTACCTTGGGTTACATACGCTTCAGGTTACATACACTTCAGGTTACAGACTCTGCTAACCCAGAAATATTACCTCGGGTTAAGAACTTTGCTTCAGGATGAGAACAGAAATCGTGCTCCGGCGGCATGGTGGCAGCAGGAGGCCCCATTAGCTAAAGTGGTGCTTCAGGCTAAGAACAGTTTCAGGTTAAGAACAGACCTCCGGAACGAATTAAGTACTTAACCCGAGGTACCACTGTATTTGCACTCTCCTCCTCGCTCAGGAGATACACTGGAACTGACAGGGAGCAGCAGCAACTAGCGACCCTGAAGGCAGCAGCCAGGAGACCTAGACCCTGACCTTCGTGTTATGGCTGGGTTCACAACCACACCGTGTGTCTGTTTTGCAATAGGGGAAGGGGAAGACTGTAGTTAGTGGCAGAGCACATGTCTGGCATGCAGAAGGTCCCAGATTCAATTCCTAGCATCTCCGGGTAGGGCTTCTGTCTAAAATCCTAGAGGGCTGCTGCCAGTCATGTGGATAGTACTGAGCCTCAGTTTGAAGACAAGTGCTGGGCCTCAGGTCAAGTGAATCCTGGTTCTGTGGTTTTAGAAAATATCTGAAGGCAGCCCAGTTTAGGGAAGCTTTTAATATTTGATGAATTATTGTATTTTAATATTTTGCTGGAAGCAAATTATTATTATTATTATTATTATTATTATTATTATTATTATTATTATTATTATTATTATCATTACCTTGTTCTCGATGTCTGTATTATAAGGAAACGCACTAACATGTTTTATCTTTTCCCCCCTCACCTGCAGGTTTCATTGGTTAGTTTAGTAGCCAATGCTCTGGGCTATTCTGAACTGGGTGCCATTAAATCACTTCGAACACTAAGAGCTTTGAGGCCTTTAAGAGCCCTGTCACGATTTGAAGGAATGAGGGTGAGATAGCCATGAAATAACCCTGAAATAATATGTGCATGAACCATGACTATCCACGCAGAATAAAGAATGACAAATCCATGTTGAAATGTTGCACTATATATATATATTTTCTTTGCTGCATGCCACAGTCACCAGCATTTCTAAAAGCTTATCAGTTCTACAGTCTTTGGGGAGGTTTCCTTCTCAGCCAAGCATTTACATCTCGGTCCCTTGCATGTATGTTGCTTAAAAAGTTATTTCAGGATTGCATTGGTTGTGTTAGGACATCCCAGAATGATCAGATTTGTGTTTGAGTGTACAGGGTTATGTGTACTTTTCAACTCCCAGATTAAAATATTGAGGTCAAGCAGTCCAAAGTTTGCAGCAAGGAAAGCTGGATTTTGGAACATCACTGGGTTACACAGACTGAGAAATTGTGCATTTATATTTCTCTGTTACATAGTTTGTTTGGCAATTTTTACCATGTTGCATAGTCTTATGAGTCATGGGAGGGCCAAAGGATTGAACTGAAGCAGTTGCACTCCTGCCCCCCACCCAAAAAAAAAAAGCTTGTTTAGCCACATGCCTGGCTTCTGAGCTTTCAACAAACCTTGCCCACATATTTTCAAGGATACTTTTGCAGGCACAAGAGCTATAAGTGCTCCACCAGGCATAATATCCTGCACTCCCACATACATACAGCCCTGTATGCATTCCCGACAAGGCTACACAGCATTAAATAAAAGTTGCATGTTTTCAATCTGAGCATCACTTGAAAACTGTAGAAAACACGTTGAAGATGGCTTAACTGCTGTCACTTCAGCAGTAGAATGCAGGTGAGTGTGTTCATGGTTTAATAGTTCAACCTAGTGAATTTGTGGTCAGGAATCTATACTCAAATCAAAAACCTTTTAACAACACAATATTCCAGTGTATAAAGGTCACCATACTAAGGACCTAAACCTGAAGACTGAGGGAGCGCAAATCACATCAATGATAAGGGCACAAATTTAGTTTTCAGGGTCTCAAAATTTTGGCTTGTTCTCTCATGAAATCCAACAACAGGAATGAATTCTGCTTATTGGGATTTGACACACAGATAATTAGCTGGTGCACTGGACTCCAGCCTTCAGACTCTCACAAAATTTCCACCCAAATTTGTAGACCAAACGGGGAGAAGAAAATCTTTTAAGAGCAGCATAATCCCTATAATCCAATCTTTCTTTCCAAGGACAAAATTGGACAGAATTGCCACCACTGCAGGTGACATATAATACCTGTTCCACATTTGTTAGATTGTTTAGTGTATCAGTGCCTGCATTTAGGAATTCCCTATAATAATACCCTTTTTGGGTAACTGCTAAAAACATTCTTGTTTAGACAAGCCAGCCCAGATACTTAGAAAGTTGAGTTTAATCTGGTTTTAGTATTGTAACTTTTGTATGGTTTTAAAGTATGGTTGTGAAATTTTCTTGATTTTACTGCTTTCTCTTTTTTGTCAACCGCTTTGAGGTTTGTTTGTTTTTATGATCAAGCAGTGTATAAATTTTATGAAATAAATAATAAAAATTTACCCTGGTAGACTAAAAAGGCATACTAAACAAGGCAATGAAAGAGAGCTCGAGTGTGAAGCTAAGGAGCATGAACTCCTCATTAGCAATATATTAGAAAGTATTTGAATCACCTGGGAAAAAGTGTGGGTGATGTCTTTTACTTTAAAGTCATAAGGATGGCTATCTATAGGGCAAGAATGTGGAAGCTCCAGTCCTCCATGGCTGAGAGGAGTTGGAGTCCAATGACCTCTAGAGAGCTACAGGTTCCACAGCCATCTTTTAGGATGTTTATATGATGCTTCTGGTTTGGTCCAGCAACTCATTTGACCTCTCTGATGGCCACATTGATATCTACCTTCCAGTAAATAATTTAGGTTTTATGATTTGGGGTTGGGGGTGGGATAGGGAGAAGGTTTGTTCAGTGCCTGTAGGTTTCAAGATGATGGAAGGGTGCAGAAGGGTTGCAAAGTCCTCAGCAAACAAAATTGTGGATCTGCAAGGTGGACATGTCCCCAAGACAATACATAGCATGTATCAAGGCTTCACCTATCTTGCAATAAACCCTTACATTTCCTCCGTTTTTTATGCAAAACATCTTGATATCTAGTTTAATGCAAAACATGTTCGTGCTCACAGAAGGGCTTTTGATTCAGCATCCACTAATGGAAAAGGAAGAGAAGGTGGTTTTTGCAAATTCCCTCTGCACTTTCCAACTGGGGGGGGGGTCCCCCAAACTCTGGAGCTAATTTGGAGGAGGGGCACTGGGGACTGCAGTGGTGAGGGGGAATATGAAAAAAAAAATTGCCCCCTCTTCTCTTCTGTTAGCAGACACCTCTGCTGAATCAAAATACCTCCTGTGAACACAAGTGCATGAATTGGATTCTGCACTTAATATTAACATCCAATGAAATGTGCATTTGCCAACAAAAGCTGAGGCTGCTTCAGAAGTCGTATCTTCATTTTAGAGCAAAGTCAAATCAATGCACATAGTTTTCCTAAAGAGAAGTGTAGCTATTTCATAAATTAGTCTTGAATTTATTTGGCTATATTTAACAGGAATATGCATTTCTCCTTATTAAAGAATTAGGGTTGAAGACTGAATGCTTAGTGGAGAAAGTCTTGTTGCTTTACAAGACATCTTAAAACCCAGGCAGTTGCTTGATGGCTTTTGTTTGCTTCAGCATCTCAGCCATTCCCTGTTTGAAGGCCTAGTTTGTTGCACAGTTATAGGTCTTTGATTTATATTCTTGGTATTTAACTTTTCTCTCTCTCTTTTTTCCTGCCTAGTGCACACAAATGTTACGATTCCATCTTGCCACTATCAGGTTTTATTTTACTTTTTGCACTTACTTGCTTTCCCTGTAGAGCTTAGTCCCTGCTTCTTTGTCTTGTTTCTTTTGCACAGTACCATTAACAACGGGATTTTCTATTAACATGCATCAACCCCCTCCCACATATATGTGTATATGTATTTAAAACAGCCTAAGTGTCGAAATTGTAAAGACGCGAATAGAAATTTGGAAGCTATACTCTTCAGCTGTAAAAGATAAATCGGAATTTCCTTTTTCTTTTCTGTCCAATTTTCATGATAGGTGGTTGTCAATGCTCTGGTTGGCGCAATCCCTTCCATCATGAATGTGCTCTTGGTTTGCCTCATATTCTGGCTGATCTTCAGCATCATGGGCGTAAACCTGTTTGCTGGCAAGTTCTACCACTGTGTTAACACCACGACAGGTGAAATGTTTAATATTAGCGAGGTTGACAATAAAACTCAGTGTGAGGAGCTCATCAACGACAATCAGCCTGCCCGGTGGAAAAATGTGAAAGTAAATTTTGACAATGTTGGAGCTGGTTACCTCGCTCTGCTTCAAGTTGTAAGTAGTTTAGTTTTCCTACCCTATACTCCCTGCATAAAATACCAGTGCATAGGATCAGGCTCAGAGGTTCTGCCATCCCTGGGTGGGCTCGAACCAATAACCTGGTTAACAGCCAGACGCGCTGACCCATTGCGCCACAGGCGGTGTTGATACAACTCCTCCGCCAAATTTTGACATCAACATTCCCTGCATACATGTCTGTAGGTTTATAACTGTGCTTAATGTTTGCATTTTATCTGCAGGCTACTTTTAAAGGATGGATGGATATTATGTATGCAGCTGTTGATTCAAGAGATGTAAGTATCAGTATACATTCCATCATACATGTAAGCACTAATTCTTGAGTACGTTCTTGTACATTACCTTCTGTTGGTAACTCGTGGGAGTCTGCTTGACAATCCCTGCAGTCAAAATATTGTTGGTTTTTCTGTGATGTACAGATGTCTCCTGACCTAAGGAACTAAAAAAAACCACTCCAATTTTGGGCTCATTGTTTATAACACAATAGTTGCATACAGATAGATACACATGCTAGGCTGTTTCTTCTTCTTTTCATTGAATTGATGTGCTTTGAAGAAAATGGGTGGTTGTTTTCTGCTTCGTGTGTCTATGTTGAGATCCTTCAATTTCTTGTTGGATTGTAGGTAGAAGATCAGCCATATTATGAGGACAACCTCTACATGTATCTTTATTTTGTTATCTTCATCATCTTTGGATCATTTTTTACTTTAAACCTTTTCATTGGTGTCATCATAGATAACTTCAATCAACAAAAAAAGAAGATAAGTATTTAAGGGGTTTTCTCTATTCTCTGGAAATAAAGCTACAGTGGTACCTCGGTTTTTGAATGTAATACCATGGAAGACCATTCGAATTCCGAAATGTTCAAAAACTGAGGACTCAATAGCCGACAGCTAGGCCTCCGAATCTTGCACTCAGCGGAAGCCGCATGGCATGTTCGACTTCCAAGGCGTGCTCGAAAACTGAAGCATTTACTTCCAGGTTTTCAGCGTTTGAAAACCAAAACGTTCAACTTCCGAGACGTTCGAAAACCGAGGTACCACTGTGCTATAAATATTTGGTGTGGTTTTTTTAATCGCCAAACCTAAGTCCTGCCTGGTGTGAAGTAATCATCTTAGAACATTAAAAGAATAGACAGTTTTTCATTTATTTAAAATGCTCGCTTTAGAAGCTAACATTTATTTCTGCTCCACCACTATGAACTTGAAGTAAAAAAATAAAATAAAAAAGTATGATATCACTTCAAGACCCTGAGAGTTTAACTTGTAATGTGTAACTTGGGGGGTTGGGGTGGGGGGGAATATATATTCCGTTTTTCTGTCATTATGAAGGCCCCTAGACAGCAATCAAGTCTAAATGAAACATTGAAAACGCTAAAAACATTACAGCACAGCAGCAAAGCCAGAAAAGAGGCAAAATGAATGCACAGTTAATCATCTTGCAAGTCCTACCCACCCCTTGATTAGAAAAAGCATAATTTACAGTGTGACAAAAAGACAGCAACAATGGAACCAAATAGGCTTCTTGCACAAATCTGGTCCAGGACCCACACTGACTACCTGCCCATAATACCTCAGATAACAAGGTGTTAGGGAGAATGACCCCCTGCTGTTCATTTAAGTGGATGCGTACTTGTGGGTCGCGTTGACGTTCATGATTTCCATTTAGGACCATAAAGTAAGGTTACCAGATTTTTTTCAATGAATCTGGGGACACCTTTCAACTTCCTACTAAATAGATGGATTTTGTAAGGGGAGTGATTTGTAAATCCGGGGACTGTCCCCGGGAAACGGGGATGTCTGGTAACCTTACCATAAAGGCCGAAACCAGCACTTTGAACTGGGCCCATGAAATAGCTTGGTAGGCTATCAATATGGTGTAATATGAGAGTAATATGCATTGGCCCATGAAGGCTCTCATTGGCCTCTAGTATAAGCTGGAACTTACGTGGTGTTTTAACCAGTGTTTTAAAATGCGCTCAGTTAATCAGAGCATAAGTTAATCTGCGGACGTGTTTTGTAACATGATTTGTTTTCGTTTCATTTCTTTACTTTGGAGGCCAGGACATCTTTATGACGGAAGAACAGAAGAAGTATTATAATGCCATGAAGAAATTAGGGTCTAAAAAGCCACAAAAACCTATACCTAGACCAGCGGTAAGGATTTCTTTCTACTTCATATATTTGAAGATTCAGCGTTGTCTATCGAAAGTCTATATAAGCCATTTAATATACTATTTAAAAAATAAATAAATCTAAGCAGTACGCAAAAATAACATGAAAAAATAAAACTATGAACTTCTTTACCCTGGGCTTCGATACTGGAGAAGTTTGTTTACAGCTTATTTTTGTGACTGGTTTGTTTTAGACTGTTTTCATATTTAGACTCATAGAATTATAGACTTAGAAGGGACGCCCAAGGAACATCTAGTCCAACCCTCTGCAATGCAAGACTATGCAGCTGTCCCATAGGAGGATCAAACTTGCAACCTTGGTGTTATCAGCCCCATGCTGTCACCAACTGAGCTACATGGCAATGGTATTAATATTGTAAATGGTTGTAACCTGCCCTAGGACCTTATGATGAAATATTGGAATAAATAATAGTAATAACAACAACAATAGGCCCAGATAAAAAGAGGGATTCAGAAATAACCAGGTCCCATCTTATGGGTCAGGGAAAGTCTGAGCCAAAAAAAATATGTCTTCACAAACTCTCTGAAGTAACCAATAGGTGATGCTTCTTGTATGGCAGATGAAAGAACTTCCACAATGTAGAGGCAGTGGCAACAATTTGCCACCTGCTCTCTGCTTTCATTTTCAATTATACCCTAATCATGTTTTCCCCACCTCTTACATTTTCAAGTAATATAGGGTGAAATTATTGTTGTTTATGCTGGCCAGTTTAAATATATGAAACTTTAGGTAGCAGTGGCCTTAATATTTTGGTTCACCACATGCCTGACTCTTAGGGCAGCTCAGATGAAATTGAGGTTGTTGATTGCTTTTCTGGTTGCCTCCCAATAATGTTCAAAGAAGCAAGAGCTCTAGCAATTACTTCTCAAAAAGCTAAGGTGCTAGGAAGCAGATTTAATAGCCTGATCCTTCAAAAGAAGAGGGCCAGATATAGATAGATGATAGATAGATAGATAGATGATAGATGATAGATAGATGATAGATAGATAGATAGATGATAGATAGATAGATAGATAGATAGATATAGATAGATAGAGATAGAGATAGAGATAGAGATAGAGATAGATATGTTTGTAAAGAGAGTTATTTTCACATTGTTCACATTTTCTGTTTTTATTTTTAACAGAACAAATTCCAAGGCATGGTCTTTGATTTTGTAACAAAACAAGCCTTTGACATCAGCATCATGATTCTTATCTGCCTTAACATGGTCACCATGATGGTGGAAACAGATGACCAAAGTAAAGAAATGGAAACCATTTTATCTAGGATTAATCTAGTGTTCATTGTGCTTTTCACTGGCGAATGTGTACTCAAACTGATTTCACTCCGTCATTATTACTTCACCATTGGATGGAACATCTTTGATTTCGTAGTTGTCATTCTCTCCATTGTAGGTAAGAACCATTTCTTTCCATGAAGGCGTAGCCTGACGAGCCTTTTCACATATTATGGTGTTTTTTTCCCCCTTCTCAAACTGGAGAAGTGTTTATATCACACCCACATAATTGTGTATGATGAATGGGCACCTGTCTGTTGCATGATGTAAAAGCAGTGGGAAGGCATGGTTGGCTGTGACTTCCTGTTGTGCTTACAAACAGAAAATAAATAAATCTATACATATATGCTGGCTACATATGACCGTATGATGAACGCTTCCGCCTACACATGTATAATATTTCATGAAGGTATCTGTGAAGGTAAGTGTGATATTTGTAGACAAAAGTTATCATGTATGTAGATCCTACAGAAAAACACAAATTTGCTTCATCATATGTCCTAACCACAGTCTGACTAGCACTCTAAAGTCAGCCAAACTATTTTGGAATGTTTTTTAAAATCATTTTTCATGAATTTCTATTATGTTTCTTACTAGTTTTGTGATGCTATCAAATTAACAGTTGTAAAATGTGCTTAAGATAACTGAAGATTAACAAATGACAAAATAGAATATTTGTTTTTCTTCATTGTTAAGCTTCATGTATATTAAATTACATCCACATAGTTGTCCCACAGTTTTCACATTGTAATTAAAACAAAACACGTTTTCAAGATGTTTTACAAGATAACCTACTTCCCTGTGGTTATGCTTTGTGTACCTCTGTCTTTTGTATCTGCATTAAGAAAAACATTAATATTTACAGTATAAGCACAACTGGGGCATATTAAATTATATTCACATGCTGACATCCATGCTGTGTTCTTTTTCCTTGTGACTAATATGGTCATATTCAAGGCACTCTAGAAAAGAACTCACTTTGCTTTAGATTTCTTTCACCCATGGAGCTGGTTCACTTAGCACACTAAACCATAGCTGGTTTTGAATCCTGTTTAATTGTGGAAATGTCTCCCACTCCTTACATAACTTCCCCCTCCATGGGTGCCACACACAGCAGAAATAAATCATAGTATAGCTTGTCATGTCATGAAAACCCCAAAGTGGTTTAATTTTTTCAATAAATAAAACATGAGTGGTAAGTTAAAAATGTCAAGAACAAACCTTGGCTTACTTCTGTCTTACCACAATCATGGTCTGCATGACACAACAAGCCATACTGTGGTTTGTTTCTGTTGTGCAGAGCACCCACATGGGGGGGGGTGTCTGAAGATGTGTAGGGAGTGAGAACGATATAAAGTATAGTTTAAAACAAACTATGGTTCAGCACAACCTGCAAACCAGCTCATAGCATGAATCTTGAGTATAATGTCCAATTCATGTTCCTACACAATATGAAACATCTGGTTATAAAACTGGTGTTGCCTTAAATATTTTTCTTTGCAGGTATGTTCCTAGCAGAAATCATTGAAAAATACTTTGTGTCGCCCACCTTGTTCCGAGTGATCCGACTTGCCAGGATAGGCCGCATCCTGCGTCTCATCAAGGGTGCTAAAGGGATCCGCACTCTGCTTTTTGCCTTGATGATGTCTCTCCCTGCCTTGTTCAACATCGGTCTTCTCCTTTTCCTGGTCATGTTCATCTACGCTATATTTGGAATGTCCAACTTTGCCTATGTGAAGAGAGAAGTGGGCATTGATGACATGTTCAACTTTGAAACTTTTGGCAACAGCATGCTCTGTCTCTTTCAAATCACCACTTCTGCTGGCTGGGATGGGTTGCTAGCTCCAATTCTCAACAGTGGGCCACCAGACTGTGACCCTGAGATAGACCACCCAGGAAGTTCGGTCAAAGGAGACTGCGGCAATCCCTCCGTTGGGATCTTCTTCTTTGTTAGTTACATTATCATATCATTTTTAGTTGTAGTGAACATGTATATTGCTGTGATTTTGGAGAACTTCAGCGTTGCCACAGAAGAAAGTGCTGAGCCTTTGAGCGAGGACGACTTTGAGATGTTCTATGAGGTCTGGGAAAAGTTTGATCCGGATGCAACCCAGTTTATAGAGTACTGCAAACTCTTTGATTTTGCAGCTTCGCTGGAGCCGCCTCTTCTCATTGCAAAACCAAACCACGTTCAGCTTATTGCGATGGATCTACCCATGGTAAGCGGTGACCGAATTCACTGCCTTGACATCTTGTTTGCCTTTACAAAGCGTGTTTTGGGAGAAAGCGAAGAAATGGATTTGCTCAGAGTGCAAATGGAAGACCGGTTCATGGCAGCCAACCCTTCGAAAGTGTCCTATGAGCCAATTACAACCACCCTGAAACGAAAGCAAGAGGAAGTGTCTGCCACCATCATCCAGCGGGCTTTCAGGAGTTTCCTCTTAAAACAAAAAGTGAAAAAAGTGACCTCTATGTATAATAAAGACAAGTGCAAAGATGGCATTGCCCTTCCCATCAAAGACACGATTCCTGATAAATTTAACAGGAACTCGACTCCTCTGGAGAAAACAGAGGAAAGCTCCTCCACCACCTCCCCACCTTCCTACGATAGCGTTACCAAGCCAGGCAAACAGAAATATGAAAAGGGCAAAACGGACAGAGACTATAAAAGTAAAGATGCCAGGGCTAGCAAAAAGTGAAGCAAGCTTTTTACGTTCCTGTTTGTGTGCAAATTTGTTTACAGCCTTTGAAAAGGTACGTATCCTGTCAGCGAGACTCCCTTGGGAGATTTATGCCAAACCTGTCAGTTTATACTTTATAAATATATTACATAGATATATCTATATATGTATATAAACAGATAAAATCTCTCTAAAGGTCAGTGCCTATAACAAGACAGTGACCCCTCGTCACCAAACTCTGTAAAACAGGGTAGGAGCCGGCTGTCCTCACACACAGCCGGCAGGGTGGAAGAGAGACAGACAGGAACAGAGACAATATGGCTGTTCCAAGAGGTGCACAACGCTATAGCCTATGTGTTTAATATACTGCAAGACACTTGGTCGGTAAGTGTTTTCACTGTGTCTATTTCAACTGCCACATTTGCCATATTTTTACACACACACACACACACACACACACACACACACACACACAGTGTAGGTGGGTTTATCATTAAAAACAAAAAACATTCACAGGGTGTTTACTATTATATGTGACTATTTTTGTAAAACGGGTTTTCTGTTGCGGCGGGAGGGAAGGGGTGGGGTTACCAGGACCACGTGTTCTACTCTCTGGTTCTCTGTCACATGCAGACAGAGAAGCAAACTGCATGAAGGCATGCTGCGCTTAACAGATCCTGCATGGAACCGATGTGACGTCATCAGGCAGAGTTTTAAACCACTTCCGTATTTCAAGGTTGGCTCCGATGTTTTTTTAAAAAGCGATTTTACACCTTCTGTTGACCGATCAGGCAAATCCACTTGTGCCTACAGTTGATTTAAAAAATCCCCAAATGGATTGTTTTTATGCTGATCACTCAATCCGGGCATACACACACGCATACACACTATCTCAGTCCTAGGTATTTCTTTAAATCCAGCCCTTTGCCCAAGGTGAGATCGTCTCTGCATGGAACAATCACTTCCGTCACAGGTTAATTCCCAGTACTGAGCATCTGTGCAGCAGGAATAGGGAACAGACAAAAGTGTCCCATGCCAGAGGTGCCTGTTGACTGGTCAAATGGTTTCGGGAGTAAAGTAGTGCAAAAATAGGCCCGGAAATGGGCAAAAAAGGATAGGGTCTTAAAAGTATTACTTTGTCTTAAAAGTACTGTACAGTCCTCTGCTCTCAGTATAGTTCATGCCTAAATCTTAGAAACAAAGACAAAAAACAAACACCAGTTTAACTCTGTGATGTAAATACTCATTTTATAGTTGTACATATTTGAGCATACAAGCAAATGGTTTGGCCACAGTGTATTTCTGCAAACATGTGCCACAGCAGGTCTAGCTTGCAAGCTCTCGGCAGATGATATCTTATATTCTATACCATTACAGATAACTGGGAGGGCACTGGTGCATGTGAATATTGCCTTTGCTACGACTGCACCTTGCTCCTTCCATGATCCACTTTCATTTTCTAGAGGAAGTAGTGAAGTGAATGAAATCGCCTCATTTCTTCCTATCACTGAGCAATAGTTGGCAGTTATCAATGAGCTTTCCCCCCATTTTTTCCTCTCAGCCTTCTAAAGTTTCAACAGGCTACAATACAGTGTAGACCAAGACAGTATTGAGAATACTGTAAGCTGTTTATCCTGTTGACAATGCAGTTAGCATATATAAATAATGTATTTAAAAAATGGCAGCATAATGTACATAAGATTCAGTTCAGATTCATGTAATTTTCTTTTCCACAGTCATTTTGTTTACTTTACATTCATTGTATCTTTCAGTTGAGACCTCCACAATACGAAAATAAACATAAAATAAAATGATGGAGACTTTGTTGCTTGCTCTGCTTTGTAACTCATTCCAATTAAGCATGTTGTTGCTGTTTTGGCTACATAATCATCAGCACTCGAGGAATGATGGGCAGAGCCCACTTCATTCTGCTTTGTGCTGAGTCAGATGATTGTTGGAGATAAAAGTGACTGAACCTGGTCCACTTTGTATGCAAAGCATGCATCTCTGAACTAGGGTCCTTCCCCTATTATACCAGCTAGGCAGATGTGCCCTAATACAGAATCCCTGCTTTGTGCAGATATAAAAAGGTAAATATAAAGGACCCATGGATGGTCAAGTCCAGTCAAAGGCAACTATGGGGTTGCTGCGCTCATCTCACTTTCAGGCTGAGAGAGCCGGCATTTGTCCACAGACAGCTTTCCAGGTCATGTGGCCAGCATGACTAAACCGCTTCTGGAGCAACGGAACACTGTGATGGAAACCAGAGTGCACGGAAATGCCGTTTACCTTCCCACCAGAGTGGTACCTATTTATCTACTTGCGCTGGTGTGTTTTCAAACTGCTAGGTTGGTAGGAGCAGGGACCGAGGAATGGGAGCTCACCTCGTCGCGGGGATTTGAACTGCTGACCTTCTGATCAGCAAGCCCAAGGGGTTCATAGGGCAAGGCACTGAGGTTTGAACCTTGCACCACTGCAAGGCTCCTGCTTTCAGTCCTAGCACCCTGCACTGTTAAGTGGCATCAGCTGCTTGCTGGAGCAGGCAATAAGCCGGGACATTTCAATTTTTTTAGTAGAGCTTCAACCAGTGCTCCTCGTTATCTCCTTTTACTCTGGATCCAATTGAAAATCATTAATTTTGACGTTTGCCAGTTAACGTCACTTTTGAGTGGGGGATGGAGCGAGCGCATTCTGACGTGTCAGATCTATTCCTGCAAAAATCGCCTCGCAACCAAAATCTATATTGCCGCTCAGATGCGGTGTTAGTGCTCTTGATCACATGAAATTAAATAGTTCCTTCTTCCTGATAAGGAAAAATACCGTGGAATCTCAATCCTGGGCAGAATAAAAAGGTAATATTATACTGCAGCAACCTAAGCAGAGCAAACTGAAAGCTATTAGCATCTCTCCAGAGAGAAAGCAATCACATGCATCTTGGCTTCAGGACTTAGGGTTGATGCATATTCGAGAAGACATATCATGAACAATTTATAGCAGGCAGGCGGGCATGCCACACACTCAACACTTAAGTAATTTCTTAGTCTAAAAAAATGTCATTTTAAGTTTTTTATGCACCCGCGCAGGGGTTAGGAACTTAAAAAAAGGAGTCAGCCAAAGTTGCTATTTCTAATTTGAACATTTGATTCAAAGAAGCCCTACAAGGCTGGTGGAAAGTATCTTTCCTGTCCCTTCTCCCCTTAAAAACCATTTTAGAAATCTATCTTGAAGGGTAGGATGGGTTGTGGTGAAAGAGGAAGGGGAATTTGCCAAAAACAGGGTAGAGGAACTAAGGATTGAGTGATCCTGCTTCCATTCTCTCCATCTTCTGCAGCTCGATCAGGAGACAATTGAAGGAGGGGAATTCTGATAGGGTTGGTCTCTCAGCAGAGCGAACTAAATGGCCCAGCTTCTCGGCTCCCATTTTGCTATAGATGCATAGAGGACATATCCCACTCTCCTCCTACTTACTTTGGTCCTTAAAGAAACTGAACAAATATTCTACAACTGGGCTTGCAAATTTTGTTGTCATTCATGCAAGTTGAATATTTATATTCTGATTCTATTAACCTTTACATTTTATAGCTTTTGCACAAGCTAGGAAAAATAAATGACTGTGAGATATATAGATATTTCTCTCATACACAGAGACATTAATATATAGTGTTAAATACTGGTCATAATATACATTGTGGAAGGTAATGTAAAAGAAGCAACCCCATTCGCTAAACCTGGTATTGTACCCATTGCAAGGACAGAACTGAAATACAAACTGAACTGGAGTGAATCATTGTGGTACAGCATTAAGAGCAAGGGTGTGCCTCAAGATGTTGTTGGACAACAACTCCCATCAGCCCCAGCCAGTGTGGTCAGTCATCAGGGATGATGGGAGTTGTAGTCCAGCAACATCTAGAGGGACAGAGATTCCCCATTCCTGGATTAGAGCGTTGAGCTTAGTTTGAAGTCCTGGTGTGGCCACAAAGGCCAGTCATTTTCTCTCAATTTCATGTACTACACTGGAATGTTGCACAGATAAAAGGAGGAACCCCCTTCAACATGAACTGACCTCATTGGAGAAAGGATGGAATTAAAATGTGAAATAAGTAAAGAATAAAAACAGATTTCTCCAAAAGGCCCTTGCTCTCTTATTTTCCTTGGCACCTGTTCTGTTAAATTGTCACTTTCATGGACTACTAACCCTGTTTATATCAAGTGATATTATACACCACCCTTCTGAGATTTTCCATTCTGTTGCTAGCACAGACAATACCATGCTTAGGAAAAACTCATGGGACTACAAGGGTCACGTGGATTTTGCACAGAAGAACATCAGAGGGAATAGAATTGGTCTTAGCCCTCTTCAGATATTGGACCTCAAGACAAGCTGATAATTAAAGCATCATCAATCCCTCATGTAGGACCCACACTATGAAGCAGAAACTCCATCTCTGCCTCTTGCTTCTATCATTCCCACGTTTCCTTTTGCTCTAGCATTGGCATAAACCACTAACCTACAGTGAGCTGGTCAGAATTAGATGCTGTGTGTAGGTGTGGTTTTTATTTCATGCTTGCAAGCTGCCTTGCAGGTTTCCACAGTGGGGAAAGCAGGATACAGTGGTACCTCGAGTTACAAACGCCTCAGGTTACAAACGCTTCAGGTTACAAACTCTGCTAACCTGGAAGAGTTACCTCAAGTTGAGAACTTTGCCCCAGGATGAGAACGGAAATCGTGTGCCGGCGGCGCAGCGGCAGCAAGAGGCCCCATTAGCGAAAGCACGTCTCTAGTTAGGAGGTACCACTGTATACCTTTAAAAGTAAAACATGCCTCAGAGATCACAGTGGTGCTTCCCCATGACATCAGTGTTCTGAGTCCCAGCTGCTTTTCATTTCTAACAGTGGTGGCAGAGTTGGGGAGTGTCGTGGATTGCAGAGAACAGGGTTCGGTTCATAGCTGGTTTAGCTATGCATGGTATTCACAGACAGGGTTAATGAGTGTTTCTTTAATGTATATCCAGTGTGTTGTTTTGTTGTCCAACTACAAGTAACTTGGGGGGGTATTGATTTGGGGTTTTCTGCGCAGATGGCAAGTAAACACATTTTGGAAAAAACTAGAATGGCAAACATAGCTTGCAGGGCAGAGAATTTCCATCAGGAGCACAGCAGGGGTTAAACTCAGCCATGGTCCACATCTGAATCATACCTCTCTCACTGCTTATATTTAAAACAAGATGTGTGTGGGGGGGGGGAGTCTTGGCTTGACTTGGATCCTCACAAAAGCAGTTGCATCTGGCTCTGCTGTCATAGATGCTTGGTCATCAATGTAGCGAATAATATGTGTACAGAAAACTAGGATCCTGCCTGGACTCAAAAAGCAGATAGATACACCAGGATACGATGCCAAGGGCTGCATGTGAAGCTTTTATTCCATAAAGAAATTCTAAAGATGGCATTGAGAACCTAACACAGCCACCCAAAGCTTTCTGCTTGATGACTTTTTTCTGGGGTGCATCTCTGTACATAGTGGCTGTCAGCTTGCTGGGCTTTGCTACTCGCTCTCAGGAATCAGAACATGTCTCTGTCTGCTTGGGTAGAATCAGAAAGGAACTCCATGGAAACAAGCAGCAACAGAAGAAAGATTTCACTCTTGAACCTGATTGACAAATCATGGGTCACCTCGAGACTGTCAGAACTTTGCAGGAGGGATTCCAGATCATACTGGAAATGGCATCCAGTGCAATTAAAGCATATTAAAGGGTCTGCCTCAACAAATAATCCACTTTATTTAAAAAAAGAAACCTTTTGCAGCTAGAAAAGTGACATGAAAATGCACTAAAAACTGTAGGAAAGTAGTTGGTGAACAGCAGGAGAGGTTGGACCACTGGTTGCAAATGTGGAACTGCCCCACCAAACCTCAGTCCGCTGCCAGCTTGCTTGCTTTACATAGTGCCTGTCAGTTTCCTCCTCCTTAGTTTCCCACCATCCCCAGCCAGTCTGGCCAATAATTGAGGCTGATGGGAATTGGAGTCCAACAGCATCTGGAGGGCCCTGAGCTAGACAGACTAATGGCCGGAGTCAGTATAAGGCAGCTCCCTATGTTCCTATGGATTGCCACTGATAATGGCAAGACTGACCCTCTGAAGGAAATGTTGCGGAATTAATCTTCACCCCAACTTTCCTTTCCAACTACAGTGGTACCCCGAGTTAAGCACTTAATTTGTTCTGGAGGTCCGTTCTTAACTTGAAACTGTTCTTATCCTGAGGCACCACTTTAGCTAATGGGGCCTCCCGCTGCCACCGCGCGATTTCTGTTCTCATCCTGAAGCAAAGTTCTTAACCCGAGGTACTATTTCTGAGTTAGCGGAGTCTGTAACCTGAAGCGTCTGTAACCTGAGGTACCACTGTACTCTGTCTGCAATTAGCATTAAGAATTCCAAGAGACCATTTGTTCTGGTTGGAGCCATTATAATTGCTGGTATATATACTATCAGAAGCAATACCTGAATCCAGACTAATGAGCTGCAGCTTGTCTTCTTTCTTCTATTCTTGTGCGAAGAAGGTGTTTCAATAAAAGAGTGGGAAGGAGGAATCAAAACATTACCCCCAGGCTGCAATCTCTCCGGTTTCTGTTCATAGCCGCTTGCTTGCTCTCCCTGCTCCCCAATCCCAGCCTCGGGATCTCTGTATGATCCTAGGAGAACCCTCCCTGTGGGATGCGTGTCGTCATGGTGACGAGGCATCACCACCTGCATGTCCCTGCAATGGAGGCGGCAAGCTGGAATAAAATGCCTTTGTTTTGCTGGTCCCCGGAGCATGCTTTTTGATCCTGATACATTTTGCATCCAACATGTGACCTGAAGGGGGAAGAAATATTAAACGGAGAGAATTGGAAAAGGATAAGCAATGGGGGTGGGGAGGAAGAAGAAGAAGAAGAAGGGGGAGGAATTTCAGGCAGGCAAATCTGAAAAAGCCAATAAATGGAACAGCAGAGTACATTTGCATGAATTCCTTTTGTGGCATGTTCATTTAAAAGCATTTTAAAAGCAGGCGGGGATACAGACAAGTGGATGCCACAGACAGGCTTCTTTCACTGTGACAAGAACTGGTGGAGATTTAAAGGAAACATGCTCCTTTCCAGGGTAGAATGGGAGGTATGAGAAATAACCATGAAAACTGCTGCACTCTTCTTGAAAATTCAGCAGAAAAGAGAGAACAGAAAACCCTAGGGGTATTTCAGCATTGCACAACCCCTTTGATGATGCTTCTTTTTAGCTTCCATTACATAGGTATCTGTTATTTGTATGTCAGTTCCTTCCAGGTTGGCTTCCTCCAAGATTACCTGTTTGTAGAATGCTGGTTGGCCTGCACAAAGCTTATGTGATGATTAGACTTCTTCCTGTCTTTACTGAGCATTTGTTGTCGTTTGTTTGCAGGGTGGGTTATATGGCAGTGAGTATTCATCCTGATTTTCTTGACACATCTTCCTGCTAATCATTCACTGTCGCCATCACCCCCCCCCCACCTTTCTATGCATTTCCCCTTCCTGTTCCAAACAGCAAAAAGACTGCTGGTTGCATTATGTTATTTTATTGAGTGGCTTTGTTGCACTAGGGTATCAGAGCGCTTTAATCCATTTTAAATCTGCAAGGCTAAACATTCAGCATGCCCTTGAATCCCTCCCACAAATACCTCCAGCCTGGAAGCATGCTGAATCTGTGTAAAGTTTGTCCTCAGCAATAACACATGGTGCCTCGTGGGTGTGGTTTGGTTTCTATGACCCTTGTAGGTCATCTGCACAGTGAAGGGAGAACATAGCAGCCCTGAAATTGTTTCATCCTCTTATAAAGCCATCCAAGTTGGTGGCCATCCCTGCCTCTTGTAGGAATTAATTCCACAGTTTAACTCTGTACTGTGTGGGGGGAACAGTTCTTCCTTTTTTCCCTGCCCTGATTCTTCCAACATTCTCCTCCCTCCTTTCCCAGTTCAGAGGCCGCTCAAGCTTCCCTTCCGCTGCTATTAACATAACAGCAACAAAAAGGTGAGCTGCTGATTAATTGCATCCCCACAATTAACCTCACAGCTAGTTGGGCCCTCAGTAGCTGAGCTAAATAACGAAATGTGGGACCGCCTGTATCTCCAAGTGGGCACCCCAGTTTCCGGCAGTCCCACGACTGCATTCGTAAGTCGCTGGTGATTACTGTATGTACAACTAAATCCTGCCACCTTGTGGGTATCTGCTGATATAAAAGAATCTAACCAAGCTTCACGCTGCTATAATACCCACCTTTCCTGAACAGTCTTTTGTTGTTCTATGGACTACACTGCTTCTGCAACATCAGCTTTATACAACGCCTAGTAAACCCATCCAAAGTGGACATGTGTGGTGCACTTTGCTAAGTAAACTGGATGGATTGACAAGTTCTTTCTGTTGATGAAAGGGAGGGATTTCATCAGCACCATCTACTCCCATTCCTGATGTCCACTGTCCAAAGCGATCCTATCAATATTTGGAGGGCGTTAACTGATGAAAACTTACCAAGCCATGAGGCAGAAATATTACTCCAGATACTTAGTGTGGCAGAAGACTCTGCATGAACAGCTAACCATAGGGTCTTTGTAGGATCAACTCCAAAGATTCTCACCCAACCATATTTCTAAATGGGACCAGCCCAGAAGACAGGAGACAAAGATATCAAGGAGACAGAGTGGGTTACTTTAGAATTAGAGGCTGAATGGGACCCGGGTTCTCTAGGTGTGACCTTATTTCTATAATCATTATCGCAATGGAGCCTTCAAGGACTAGCTCAGTCAGCAGAGCATGAGACTCTTAATCTCAGGGCTCTGGGTTCAAGCAAAAGAATCCTATATTGCAGGCAGTTGAGTTAAATGAAATCATGATCCCTTTCAACTCTACATTTCTATGGTTCTAGGAACACTAAACGCTGGTGTTGGGGTGGAGATTGAAACTGGGGAGGGGGGATGCAGAATACTAATTCCCCTGCCTTAAAGTTTCAAACCCTTTACTTGTATATATGCTAACCCTCCTTCTGAATTTAGGCATGGGTTTAGGCATGGGTTAGAATGGCATTAGGGATGCGGGTGGCGCTGTGGGTTAAACCACAGAGCCTAGGGCTTGCCGATCAGAAGGTCAGCCGTTCGAATCCCCACGACAGGGTGAGCTCCTGTTGCTCTGTCCCTGCTCCTGCCAACCTAGCAGTTTGAAAGCACCTCAAAGTGCAAGTAGATAAATAGGTACCGCTCCGGCGGGAAGGTAAACAGTGTTTCCATACGCTGCTCTGGTTCGCCAGAAGTGGCTTAGTCATGCTGGCCACATGACCTGGAAGCTGTACGTCGGCTCCCTCGGCCAATAAATCTAGATGAGCGCCGCAACCCCAGAGTCGGCCACGACTGGACCTAATGGTCAGGGGTCCCTTTACCTTTACCTAGAATGGCATTGCCCCCTGAAATCCCTGCCATCTACCGTCACTTCCTTGCCACTCCCTCTTATTTTGGGCTTATCTTGACTACCAAGATGGAGCTGGCAAAGCTTCTGGAACAATTCATATTTGGCTCAGCACAAGCACACGTACAAATTCTGGACAGGCAAGAGTGGCCAAAATACAACTGATCTCTCCTGCAGAGCATCAAGTATTGCGTTCCTGAAATGGCTGCTGTGCCGGTGGGCTATCTTAAAGCCCTCTTTACTTTCCCAAGCATATGCTATCTTCTGCACCATCATAAAATATATTGTATTGTAAAATATATTGTATTGATTGGAAAGGGTGAGGAAGACATTCAAGCACATGCCCAAACTCCAACTTTGCACATTTAAAATGGATTAAATTGCTCTCTCACCCTAGCTCAACAGATTCACTTAAAAAAGAAAATATGTCCATGGTTTGGAAAGCGATGGAGATGGGCACAGGAAGAAATGTGAACAGCCCACAAGCCAATCGTGATGAATGCTCATGGTCATATAGGTAAAAAGGTAATGGAGCCCTGGACAGTTAAGTCCAGTCAAAGGCGACTCTGGGGTTGCGGTGCTCATCTTGCTTTTCAGGCCAAGGGAGCCGGCGTTTGTCTGCAGACAGCTATCTGGGTCACGTGGCCAGCATGACTAAACCACTTCTGGTGCAATGGGAAACCATGGCGGAAGCCAGAGCACACAGAAACACCTTTTACCTTCCTGCCACAGCGGTGTCTGTTTATCTACTTGCGCTGGTGTGCTTTTGAACTGCTAGGTTAGCAGTTCATGGTCATATAACCATTCCACAAACAAATAAGAACAAATGCTCGATAAAGACCAGATATGGTCAACCCACAGCATAAGGTATGTGCAAGTGAATCAGGATGAATGCTGAATAAGCAGCTTGTCTGAAAGAACCCTAAGTGAGTGCTAACATGAGAGCCGCCAAATCATGCTCTTAGGAAGAGCTTAGGAGAACTTCATGGGATGGAATCAATTATATTGGAATATAAATATTGGAAAGAGCAATGTCTTGGCTGTTTGCCTGGCTGAGTTTCTCACAAGCACCTTTCTAATCAGACTGTGTAACTTTCCTGCCTATTTTTAGCTGGAATTTTTTGGTAGCTCTTTCTGCTGTTTCCATGCCACTAGGAGGAAAAGATGCAGCAGAAAGAATCTGGAACTGTCTGGAGTGACTCACAAAAAGATAAAGCCACAATTTCCCCAAGATACAGTTGCTATGGCAAACAGGTAGATGCATCTAGGTTTTGTCTGTGCCAAAGCAGTCTTACACCATCTACTTTGGATTTCATTTTGCAAGTTTTATTCTGCCGTTGCTCAGTAGTCACAGCTATTTCAGTGAAGAATTGGCGGAGTTTCTCATTCAGCCTGATACTAGTCACTTCAGTTGCAGCTGTGTAAGTGGAGAAATCTGCAACCAAAGTGGTAAAAGGGGTTACCTATTCATTCCTAACCTTCTCTCCCCTTCTCTTCTGGTCCCATGTTGGCAATAAATTATATAGACATCATCAGATTGGGACAAGCCACATCGATGGGCAGCTCAATTACATAAGGACACTTTCACCAAACTCCCATCAACCCTAGTCAGTGCTAGCTGGTGCTGATTTGAGTTGTAGTCCAAAATATCTGGAAGACACCACACCAGCTTGGTGAAGGCTGACATAAAGGCCACCGGAGGCACAGCCCAACAGGTTAACCATTCTAAAAATGACACAAAGTTGAAATCAAAGTATTCCCAGAGTGTGCTTTTCTCCATGAAATAAATTCTTTCAAGAGTTTTTGCGAGAAAAGAATAAAATAAAACCATTTTGTTAGTTTCCACGAGAAGCACAGAGTTAAGAATATGGTTTCTTTGCTTTAAAATCCCATCTGTGCATGCATAATTTTCCTAACGTTTGCAGCAACAAATGTCAGATTTTGCTTATTTGTTTAAAAGACTTCTGAACTGCTTTTCAGGCTGCCTCTCAAAGTGATTTACAATCGGATAAACAGCATAATGGTAATACATTTTAAACGCTTAAAATATCTCATAAATATGAAACCAGCACAAGACGGTAAATAGACAATTTAACAACTGATTAGTTGGTTTTGCTGCATTTTACCTCTCTCTAGATACTGGAAAAGGGACATGGGTGTATTGGGACTGTGGTGTAAACCACTGAGCCTTGGGCTTGTCGATCGGAAGGTTGCCGGTTTGAATCCCCACGACAGGGTGAGCTCCTGTTGCTCAGTCCCAGCTTCTGCCAACCTAGCAGTTCGAAAGCACATCAAAGTGCAAGTAGATAAATAGGTACCACTTCGGCGGGAAGGTAAATGGCATTTCACCAGAAGCGGCTTAGTCATGCTGGCCACATGACCCAGAAAAACTGTCTGTGGATAAATGCCGGCTCCCTCGGCCTGTAAAGCGAGATGAGTGCCGCAACCCCAGAGTTGTTCGTGACTGGACTTAACTGTCAGGGTCCTTTACCTTTTTTTTTTTTTAGACACTTGAATAGCAAACCAACTAGTTGGGTGAATGGTCATGATGCTGGGGGGTGGGGGAAGCACAACCCAATTAATAGACTTACATTCTGCAGATAGCAGTGGATAGCACCTTAAATTATACTGCCTGAAAGGTCTGACGTTTTAATCCTGAGACTCCCACACTCAGATATCACAAAGCAGTTACAACCACTCGCTAGCTAGTTAACATAAATCCAAGAACATATGCAGCAAAAGAAATGTGGACAGTTTGCTTACACAACCCATAAAAAACCCGACGACAGGTGACCTGCTGGTGTGCAGCAAAGGTCTGCAAAGTCCCCTCCCCACTTGTTAAACATGAGAAAAATCTTCCTAATTCGTTTATTGCAAACCATCAGTTGTACAGTATGAAACACACACTGTGTATAAACAAGATGACCTAGTTTTCAACATCTGCAAGTCTTTGCTCAAAGCTTGTTTGTTACTTGAAAAGGCAATTAAAATTTAAACAAGTGCTAGAGAATAATCCATTTGATATGCTTTGGATTTGGGGGGGGGGGAGGAGATGGTTAGGCATTTAGTTATCTTAAACTCAGAGCCTAAAGTCCTCTGTTATCAGAATGCGCCGAACAGTGTGCATGGACCACAAAAGTCCATATCAGGCCAGAGACTGAGAGGGGGTCATGAGGCAAATATATAACAGAGGCAGGTTTAGAACATGTGCTAGCCTCAAATTATAATAGCTATAAGCCACTAAAGGCTAAAGGACACACCCTGGTTAAGAAGTAAAATGGGATTTGCATTGAGGAATGTGGTGGCATGAACACTGCTGTACTGCATTCCTCCAAAATCCTGGATGGTTATCTGATGCATAGAATCATTCCGAAAAAATTACGGAATTAAATTAACTACAGTTATTATACAAGATTGCATAGAACTGATCAGCTGTGGTGTAAATATTGTATTTTTATTTCGTTTACCAATCACTTCCTATGAAAATACGCACACACCATCATCCACAATACAAACATATACAGTGGTACCTCGGGTTACATACGCTTCAGGTTACAGACTCTGCTAACCCAGAAATAGTACCTCCGGTTAAGAACTTTGCTTCAGGATGAGAACAGAAATCATGCGGGGGCCACCAGGTGGCGCGTTGGAAGATGGCCGACAATAACATCTCTCTGACCCATACGAGGTACTAAGGGGCTGCTATGGGAAGTATGCAGCCTTCCTAAACTCCCCCAGGATGTGGGGGAGTACTGTCCTGCCAGCGGTGTTCACAATGCACCCCCTGAAACGAGTGATGGGGGTGCTGAACACTTGGCACAGGCCCTCGGTGAAGTCAGATCTTCCTGACGCCAATTCCAATCAGCGCGTGCTGGTTGCTGCAGCTTGGAATTATAATTGGAAACATACGTTTGGAAATGAAGCTGAAAGCACATACATCAAGTAAAGCTCGACGATAAGACTGCTGATTAATGGATCTCTGCGACCAGGAGTGATGGACGGATAAGTAAATCTTCTGATGAATTACCATAAGGAGACTGTATGTTTGGAACGAAGGGGGGGTGGAGGAAAAAACTCTTTTTTTCTCTTGTTGATGTGACATTAATAATCCTTCACCCCAGATAGAAACAAGATCGTTGCATTTCTATGAATCACAGGCAGGACTTTAAGAACTATGTGGGACGGAGTATAACAGGAAAGAAGACTGGAAAACGGTGAGAAAAGAGGAAAATTTTAATGACGCAGTTAAAAAATGGCGTCTCGCCATGACAGGTTTGCCGGAGGAAGAAGGACTGGGGGAGGAGAATCAGGATTGTTTGAATGAGAAGGAATGCTGGAATGTAAGTTTGACCTGACAGAACCCCCAGACTCATTTGATTTATTTGGTAAGCCTGAGAAAAATAAAGGACAGATCGGAGATTAATTTTGTTTATGGAAGCGTTGTACAGAGGCTGTCCCGGACCGATATGATTTTTGGAAGAGTACAAAATCCACATAGAATGCCAGCTTTTAACAAATTAACTTGACTTTTGGATTTGAACTGGAAGGAATACTAAGTAACCAAAATCCCTCTAGAGGGGGTTTTGGGACATTACAAGGATGGCTGAAGGAGGAAGAATTCAAGCTGAACTGGACAAAATTTTTGTTCTCTTGGGAAAGTTACAAGGCCAAATTGATGTTTTGGCTACAAAGGCTGAAACTCTGGACTTAACAGTAAACAAACCTATTGAATTGGATAAGGATCTGACACAGGAAGCCTACGCAGCTGGTAAAGAAGAGAAACCGGAGAGCTTGGAGAATGTGGAGAAAGAGATACACGCTGTCTCCGAGGATAAGGAAGGAGGAGTTGTAATGCTACAGAAGACAGAGGAGGGTCAGACGCCTGACAAGATGGCTATAAAGGGAAATAAGAACTTGATGGTGAAAACTTGATTTAATTTGGAGACTGAAAGATGGAGGGATCTCCTTATGAGGAGATGTGAAGACCCAAGGATTATAAATTTGATTAAAGTGGAAGTCGGAGCTTTGGGGACATTTGGACTTGAAAGAAGTAAGAAACAAGATCTTGGCTCCACTCCTAAGTATGGAGCTCTGGCTGGAAGAAACATGGACCCCATTGGGCTTGAACTTCTCTGAGAGCTGGTGTTTAACATCAAAGACTACCAAAAAAAACGGCAGAGAGGAATTGAGAGAGATTTAAGGGCCTCGGACGTCTGGTCTCCAGGCTGATAGTAAACTGATTGTTATGTGTTGGGGATTGAAACCGGGAAAAGGGGGGATGGGGTTTGGGAATCCAAAGGCTATACAATTATAACCTGTTTTTGTTTTTACTTTGTTTTGCTTTTTGTATGAAAAGTGGGGAAATCGTGGAAGGGAAATTAGGCCGACTTTAGAATAAGGTGTCAAGAATAAGAAAGAAAGATATAATTAATAATTAAGACATATGTATTGATGTATAAATATTGTTGTTTATATGGTAAGATTGGTATTTCTTTTTTTTTAAAGAAAAAAAAGAGGAACTAAATATAAAAAGGTCATAAATTAGGGATAAGAACTTGTGGAGCCGACATTGAACTAGAATACAAGAGGGGGAGGTGTGGGGAAGTCAGGGAAATAAGTTATAGAATATAAGGATTGTGATGAAAATTGGTGTGTGTTTTGTAGTGTTTGTTTTTCTTTCTTTTTTTGCATGTCTGTCTTTTTGTCTTTATGTGTATTTTAAAATTTTCAATAAATAGCTTATAAAAAAAATAGAATGCCAGCTTTTAACCTGCTTGTGAAAATCATCAGAGATCGCAAAGAAAGGAATTTATGATAACAACAAGAAGAGAAAGGAAGTAATAAAGGACTATCCGGATCAAACTGGACAGAACTGTCTAATTAATGCAGTAAGATAAGTGATGCTGTTTTGGACTCGAGCTGAGCTTGATGTATGGGTACCCCCAACAAAACTTAAAATTTGGCTGTATAATTTGGAATCAATGTGATATGGATAATGTGATGTGATTGGCCTGTTAATAAAAATTATTTTTTAAAAAAAAGAGAGAACAGAAATCGTGCGGCGGAGGCATGGCAGCAGCAGGAGGCCCCATTAGCTAAAGTGGTGCTTCAGGTTAAGAACAGTTTCAGGTTAAGAATGGACCTCCGGAACGAATTAAGTACTTAACCTGAGGTACCACTGTATATTTTTTTAAAAAAAAAAAAACAGATCCAAAACAGGTACATAGGATAAAAATCTCTACATCATAAGGCTTATGGAAAGAGGAAGTTTTTTGAAATGCACCCGGGGAGAAACAACAGATGTGGAAGACTTGGCTGAGAGCCAGTGTTGTGTAGCTGTTAGAGTGTTGTACTAAGACCTGGGAGACGAGGGTTCAAATCCCCACTTAGCCATGAAGCTCATTGGATGCTCTTGGGTCAGTTACTACCTCCAAGCCTAATGCAAGATTGTTGTGAGATCCTTGGAAGCTCCACCCTGAGCTCCTTGGAAGAAAAGTGAGATACGAACATCAATAGTAATAACAAAAGATGTAACAATGCATGCAAACAATACTTTGGAAGCAGGGCAGAATTTACCGCTTCTCAGGCAGTGGCGTAGTGTGGGGGGTGCAGGGGGGGCCGGCCGCACCAGGCGCAACATCTGGGGGTTAGGGTTAGGGGGCGCAAATCCACGGGTTAGGGGGCGCAAATTACTTGCCTTGCCCCGGGTGCTGACAACCCATGCTACGCCACTGTTCCCAGGCAACCTACCACACACACACACACGACTGACTACATGCGGTTTGTGCAAAGTTTGTCTTCGGTGACAAAAGGGCCAGGAAGAGCCCTGTTCCCCAAGCAACATGTAGGTCTGTTCACAAAATATGCCTGTGCCACAGGAAGAAAGTGAGGGAGGGATGCAAGCATCCGCACAGCAAGGATGGCGGCTTCCAGCAATGGGCCTCCGTCCAATCATCTCCCCGCTCTGCGCTGAGACCCTTACGCCTCTCCTCAGAGCTTTCCATCTCCGTGCTTCACAGCTTCTCACTTTTTTTAAAAAAAAATAATGGAAACCCGCAAGCATGCAATAAACGGTTGGTTTCTTTAAGGCAGGCAAGCACCCAATGATAAAATCCCACAGCTCTTTAAAAAAAATCTTAGGCTAACTGGTCTCTGCATCTCCCGAAGGAGCATTTCATAAACTTGGCAGCTGTGTAGGGCTTGGCAAAGGAGGCCTGGCATGCCTGTTCGACAACTCTGACATTTCAAGAGGATGGCATTAGTTAAAATAAATGGCTATGCTGCACAGAAGCCTGGCAGAGTAATTAAAAGGCTACTTTCACCTGTTGCCTAGCCATGTGCACATAACACGTGGCTAGCTGCTCGATCCATCATGCTGTTTTTAAATCCTGCTGTTCTTTAATAGAGTATTACAAAAGTGCATGGAACTCCCTGTGCTTCCGATAAAACTGTGCCTTTGAAGGATAAGGGCAATGCTTGGCATGAGGGGCAAATGCCATTGTTCCTGTCCAGTCCTTTCTCTAAATGGTCAGACTTTAGAGGGTGCCTGATGATAGACAACTTGCAGCCAGCCAGCAAGCACCTATCCATCAGCAGATGGCTTCCCTGAGGTTGCTCCCCCTTGGGAAGATGAATCAAGCAAGCTGGTCTTCTCCAGGCTGTCTTCCTCTGGGTGGGAACTGGTGACTTGCCCCTGCAGGCGAGCAAGTGCCCAACATGTCCTTTTGACTTTGACTCTTTCCACAACTGGATTGAGCTGACGGCTTGCTAGAACAGACGTCCCGTTGTGACAGCTTCGCACGTCTCTTTCAGAGCTGTAGCTTTCCAGTGGTGAAAGCCAGCCTTTTCTCTCCCAAAGGTGTTCTTTATAGCAGGGCTGGCTCTACCGTTAGGCAGGATGAGGAAACTGCCTCAGGCAGCAGATGCCATGCCAGGGAATGGGGAGTGGCAGTGAGGAGCTGGAAGGCAGAGATGTCTATGATCCGTATGCCCACCTTGCCCATCCTGCAAGCTGTCCTGCTGTCCTCAGGTGGAGCGAAGATCACTGTCCCATTTCCAGCACTGAAGTCACACACTCCATACATTGAAAGCACTCTTATTCCACTTCAACATGGAGAATCCTGGGAACTCTCTGAGGTCAGCACTCTTAACAAGCCAGAGTTCTTAAGATTCTTTTGGGGGGATGATCCATGACTGTTGAGGCTCATCCCCCCTTTCGCTTGACCTGTATTTTGACTGTATTGCATACCAGTTAATTCCCACATGTCCAAGAGCTTCTCATCTTGTTCTGCAGATCCGCCTTGTGAAAATCCCATCTTACCTGTTGAATCAGATCTTAACAGATGTGTGGGAAATGGCAGAATGGAGTGTTGCCGCCAGTTACCAAGAAGGAGAGGGGGGCACAGGGAGCTCAGGGTGGTGTGGGTGTGGAGGTGGAGCATGGTTTTAATGTTCCTTCCACTGTGCTCCCAGTGCCTCACACCTTCCCCTCTCCCTCTTGGTAACTGGCAGCAATGCTCTGCATTGGGAAGCCAGGTGAGCCATGCCACACTCTGTCTGCATCACCCCTTTGATTGCTACCTTTGAGGATCAGTGGTGGACTTTGGGCTCTCCAATTTCAGTGCTGCCCTGTGTGACGCTAACATTTGGCACCCCGACCTCCTGCACTCTGCTCTACAGCATTGTTGTGGAGCCCCTTGCAGCATGGCAGTGTAGCAGTCACACTACTCTAAAACCATCTCTGTGAGGATATGTCTCAGATGGATAGAAAACTGGACTGGTGGAGTGCTCTCGACTGTATGAGCTTTTTGGGTGCAGCCAATGAAGCTAATGGCTTGTGTGGTGCAACCAGCTGTCAGGGGCTATGCAGAGGAGGGGGAATGGTGGAGACCACCTCCTCATCCTGACCCAGGGAGGAGGGAGAGGAAGACAGTATAGATTTACAACAGGGGTTTGCGGGAGGTCACGTCTCAGAGGCAGATGAGGGGGAAAGTTGAGAAATAATGGAAGAGGAGAAGCAGGCAGAGCCGGAACAGCAGCTGGCTGAAACGTCGCTAGAAAGCAGTCCAGACCCTCCATCTCCCAGAACCTGGCAAGCCTTAAAAGTAGGAGAGCAAAGAGCTCGAAGACAGCAGGCACGTTGCAACACCCGTAGAGAAGATGATGCTGATGACGAATGAGGAAGTGGGAGAGACAGGGCGGTGGAGATTCACTCGGGACAACGACATTATCCAAGAGGCTGGGTTCTACAGCCTCTCTCTGTAAAGTTTGAAATAAAAAAGGACTGTAGGAGACTTTTCTTTGTCTTTATACTTTCCTGGGCAACCAGCCAGTGGCCACTGACAGCATTCTGACACCAGCGTTCCTTTGGGCAACAGGCAAGGACTGAGACATAGAGAAGGCTAATAGGCAGGATATATCACTTCTAAAATCCAACAGTCATCTCAAAGTCTCTGTGCTGGTGGCAACTTGCACACCTAGAAAGGGTAGAAGCCGCATATCTAGGGGAATGCTCAAAATCAACACATACAGATCTGTGTCTGGATTCACTCACATTTTATTTATTTTTCTGGAAACTGGGCTTGAGCCTCAAAAGACATATGGCAATTGGACTGCTTTGCTTATATTAATATATGCTTAATGAAGTTGCAGTTTGTTGACTACCCACCCTCTTTGTGAGTTTGCCTCTTCTCCATCTGCTCAGTTTCCTCTTATATTATGATAGCAGGAGAAAAATTTTAGGGTTATAACAATAGAGTTAATAAAGGGATTTTTTTAAAGCAAAGTTGATAGCTAGCATAATGATCTGGAAGACAATAATAATTATAAGGTGTACAGTGATCACACACATTCCCTAACACATGGTCTTGATTAGTAACAAGAGCCCATACATGTCTGCATCCATCCATATAATTGATACACATTCGAGGAACAAGCTGCGCACATTTTGCAAAATGTGCTGCTGTTGTTAGATTTTCCACCCACCATTCACCACGAGATCCCAGGAAAGGTTACAACAATGTAGAATACAGCATGAATGAGGTTCCCCACCCCAAGCAAACAATGTTGTTTGCTTTGGGGCAGTTTCTGTAATATGTGAGCACACTCAAACTAATGTATTCACATACTTGTACTGTATGCGATTGTAGCCTTGAATACCCCTAGGATGGTGCTGGGGAGATCTGAAGGATGACCTCCACTCACATGAACCTGCCTGTTCAGATCTTCATCAGAGGCCCTCCCCCAGGTACCTTCAGAAGTGAGGCAGTGGGCCATTAGAGATGGTATCTTCTCAGTGGTGGCACCCCAGTGGGAGTAAGCCTCAGCTGATATTAGTTGGTTTGCTTCCAAGTAGAAATGGTTTGGATTGTGCCATATTAATGCTGCTTTCACTGCTGTTTGGGTCATTCTATATTTTTATTCTTGTTTAATGTTATCAATGGTATTTGGGGTTTTCAGTTATCTGCCTTGGATATATTTATATTGAAGGGTATTAATCTATGAAATGAAGAGATGACATTTAAAATGTAATTGAACATGGTTTTAATCTGGCCAGAGCAATGAAATATTGCCTGGCTGGCAGTGTTAGGGTGATTGCAGATGGTCTATTTATTGGGCATTTGTTCTCATTAGTTTTCAGGGAGGTTAGATGTCAAAGCAAGTGTGGTCCCACACTTCCCCATCACAAAAGTCTGATCTTTTGGGGAAGCAGGTTTGTTGCTCGATACGACCTAGTCAACTTCTGCAACTTGAATCTGCCAGTATGTGATTGAAAATAGTGACAGTCTGGAAGTGCCCTTAGTGCAGATTCTAGTTCAGGCCACTTACAATTCACCACTTAAGCAGATGTGGTTGGACTCTGTCCCATGGGATGCTGGGAGTTGTAGTCTACCTACATTTGGAGAGCAACATGTTATACTCACTTACTGTGGACTAAGCCCCACTGAACTCAAAGGGCCTTACTTCTGAGTAGTCACATGCAGAATTGCACTGTTCAATGAATGCAGAATTTAGCATTACATTTCTCTGTCTTGCTAACATCCTGACACATTTATGATGAGACTTAATTGCCAATTTCACTGCGGAATGATTTTTTATTTTTAATTCAGAGACTGAAAGCTCAGTGCTAAATCAGCTTGAGGCTGCAGCTTGTCACAAAACACAAGTGTTCCACTTGAAAGCAGTTTTTCTACAGCTTAATTTTTTTAAAAAAGGTTGCATTTGAAAGATCTTTTTTTTAAAAAAACCTCTGTTTTTCGTGAGGACTTTTGCCACCATCATCAACAACAACAAGGAGAAATACTGAATCTGGCAGACATCAGATGCCTTTTGATATTCTATTTCTAAAAAAAGAGAGTTCTGCAAGTGAATTCAATGCATGGTCCAAACAGATACAATATTTTCTCAGAATGAACGAGTGTATGTCTGGTAGGATAGTTGGAAGTGATTGTGAAATGTGCTCACTGAGGCAGATGCTGAAACCATTATCCAGAGCCAGTGGCTGCACCACTGGCAGCCGATTACAAGGGCAGAAAATTTCTAGCCACTGTTGCAGAAAACTGATGTATTATACATACTTACCACTAGGCAGAAAAGGCCCAATTTAATAAGTACGCTGTAATGAACATAATAATAAAAGGAGAACGTACAGATTCATCCTATTTAAGCTTTCAGTGGCTTTGACTGGAGAAGAGGCTCTCTTGCATACCTTTGTGGTAAAGCGTCATTCCTTGATGTTTATGGCACATTCCTATTAAATGTTTTTTAAATAGGTTATCAACTTTGTGGTAGGAGCAGCTCATCTATCTCTTTCTTTATTTTCGACAGAACTGGGTCTCCCATTCACAAGCAGGACTTTCCGAACAAGTTTGAGCTTTTCTTTCCTTCTTTGAAATTTCACAAAGCTGTTTGAAGGATCGGAACATTCTATCTGTGAGGCAGAAATCGCCTAAGAGTCTTCGCCGTTGGCTAAATACCACTTTATATTACCGCAGACATCAGAAGTGGCTGATTCAGGGTAGTTAGCCCGAAATCACAAACCCTTGTTAACACCAGCAGGAAATTCCATGGCATTAAGCATGTTCCTCTTGCACTATCTGGGAACACGGTCAAATAACTGTGCAGTGATATCTGAAATCAGCATACCTGTGATAATTATGATAGGCATTACAAAAAACAACAACACCTTGTTGCTTAACCTATAGCTAGCAGCCTTGCCACTGAGGCAGGAAAGTCATCTTCACAGACTGTGAAGCCTGGATTATGTAGCAAAGATGGAAGTCTCCCCTGGCCCCTGAGTGCTGTACCTGACCAGTTAAAGAGCCAGTGCCTTTCCAACCTGTTGGCTTCTTCTAGATAGCAGGGCTTCATACAATACTTGGGAATCTATCCAACATATTCCTAATTCTCTAACAAGCCTGTCTTGAATGATGGGAGTACTGTGGCAGCGCTTATCTCCTTGGAGTTCATGATACAAGATTTGGGCTGTGGCTCCCCATAGGATGGACTCCTTCTTCTCAGAGCTCCTGTTCCAGGAGGACCAGGGAGTGAACCCATCTCCTGCTACTCAGAGCTACCTTTCTAGGAGGACTCTGCATCTGAGGCTCTCTGGTTCAGGGCCATGACTGTATGAGTGAGAGCAATGAGGAGAAGGGTGTGTGTCTCTGTGCGTCTGAAAGTGAGATGGGGGAAGGTTCTTTGTCGGTGAGAGATACAGGGGGAAGCTTAGCCAGCATGTCAACCCTTAACCCACTACCCAGCATTCCCACCACACAGAGCCCTCGGGGGCAAAAAGACGGTCTTTAGAGAATTGTGACCCAGCCCCCAAGGACCACCTCTCCCCATATAAACCGTCTTGGCTTCTGCATCCTTCTTCATATGCTGCCTCCATGTGAGGTCTGGAGGGGGGACAACACAAGAACAGGGCCTTCTCAGTAGTGGTTCCCTGATGGTGGAATGCTCTCCCCAGGTCAGTTCGCCTGGTGCCGTCATTATATATTTTTAGGTGCCAGGAACATTCATCTTCAGCCAGGCCTTCAGCTGATTAATATTCTACAGCCTTTTAAATGTGTCTTAATTATTTCCTTGTGTCTTTATCTTGTCTCTTGTATTTTGTTCTGTGAACTGCCCTGGAATCTTATGATGAAGGGTTGTATGTAGACTTTAATAATCATTATCATCATCCAAGCTTAGCCATCAAGTCACTGGGGGCATATCTACACCATATGTTTTAAGCACATTTAATAGACAATTAAAGCACAGGGTTTCTTGCACATAATCCTGGGAATTATAATTTGCTGAGGGTGCTGGGGATCATAGTTTTAAAGTTCCCAGGATTCTATGGGGAAAACCCTGTGCTTTAAATGTGTGCTAAATGTGTGGTGTGGAAGTGGCCCTGAGGGGGGTCTTGGAGAGTTAGCATCTCCTCTTCCAGTCCCTTCAGCTACATAACCGTAATGCAGGAATGACACCTTCATAGAGCTCTTAAAGAGAACAATTGTGCCAAGGGAATTCTGAAGCTCTGCATGAAATGAAATGGCAGTATTGTTATAGATCCTGCTACGGCCTTGTCAGTGCATAAAGAACTCAGATCAATGGATAGCTTGGTGCACAGGAGAACACAGCTAACTGATGAAAAGATTTCAGGGCTGGTGTGCTTAGGAGGGCTTTGCCTTCTCATAAACAATTCCGAGAAACAAATCTTTCGAAGCAGACTTCAGAAGAAAAGATTAAAGGAGATGTGTCAGGCTGCATCCGCATTTGAAACTCTCTTCAATAGGCGCAGCAAATGCTTTGCCATTATAAAAGTAGGGCTGGTTAGTATTTTGCACTGTTCTCACCCCAAATATGCTGATTTATTGGAAATCCTTTGGGGCAGGGAAACATACTTTGCCAAAAAGCACAGAGTTCTTTGAAAATAATGTACCTGTTATTGGAGTGTACTACCTTTCTGGACGAAGAATACAGGTGGCACTGTGGTCTAAACCACTGAGCCTAGGGCTTGCCGATCAGAGGTTGCCAGCGGTTTGAATCCCCGTGATGGGGTGAGCTCCCATTGCTTGGTCCCTGCTCCTGCCAACCTAGCAGTTTGAAAGCACATCAAAGTGGGAAGGTAAATGGCGTTTCCATGCGCTGCTCTGGTTTCACCAGAAGCAGCTTAGTCATGCTGGCCACATGACCTGGAAAAACTGTCTGCAGCCAGTAAAGTGAGATGAGCGCCGCAACCGCAGAGTCATTCACAACTGGACTTAACTGTCAGGGGTCCTTTACCTTTACCTTTTTACCTTCCTGGACAATTTAGAAATGTTTGTAGTTGTTTTATTAATAGGGATCTTTCAAATATCTTCATGCCTTGCCTTCATTTGTTTGAGGTTTTGAGCCTTGGTGAAACTCACAGAGTTCTGTGAGCCAAAAATTATTTCCAAAGCTCAATTTAAGGTCCAAAGTCTTAGAATGGAAAAGCTACCCTTGACTTCTGGGCACCGTAGTTTGCTAAAGGTTTTTGGGAACTGTAATGCTGTGAAGGGTGAACTACAGTGCCCAAAATTCTTTGAGGGGAAAGAATATAATGAGATTTGAATGCCCTTGGAAGGTGTCATGTGGACATGACACACAGTGCCACATAAGACCATAAGAGGCAGGGCTTGTGAAAAGCCAATCAGGGAATGAAAGTTTATTTTGAGTTTTTCCATTTCCACCCTAATGAGGTTAGTTCAGATTCAACGTATTCCAAATGTTGGGCAGTTTAGTGAGTCCAGGAAGCAAAGACTTCCAAATTTATGCCAGTCATTGGTGGAACAGACATGATGCTCTCTAAATATGGATTACAATTCCTGTCAGTTCCTGTCAGGACAGCCAATGATCAGGGGTGATGTTAGCTGGAGTCTACTGGCCCAACACATTTTGCTGCCAAGATGGCAGCCCCAAGATGGCCACTGCCACCCTCAAGCATCTGCCGCCTGAGGCACTTTCTCACTCTGCCTAGTAGTAGAGCTGGGCCCTGAAATCCAGAATATCTGGAGGGTACCACAGTGGCTTCCATTTGGTAGAGGGAGTGAACTGTTTCAAATCAGGATAGTTTTGTTTGATGAAAGGTCACTGGGAAACAACCATTTTGTATAGACATGACTAGAAAGGAGGTCGTGTTGATGGGAAAATACTGCATTTTGCTTTCTAAATAAGAGAAGAATAAGCATATCAAGTAGGGCTGACAAGGTTAGCAATCTTCACGCTTCCCTGCCTCTCAAAATGGAATGTGGTGCATTTAAAATGCCAACAAATCACGTCCATCAGGCTAGTTATTAGTAACCCTAGGTTATATATGCTCAGATTCATCCCAGAAGTGTGTCCTTCATGCATAACAATTTGCCATGATGTTACCACTAAGATCTAGCCAGGTTCTTAATACTACAGACTCCTACATGACAGTGTAAGTGACATCAGGCACAGAAACCACATTTGTTCTCTTCTTAATTATGTCAACACCTGGCCTTTTGAAGAACATCTGGAAAAACCTGTGGTTATTAAGAACATCTGGAAAAATCTGTGTGTTGAGAGTCTGTGGCAGAGCATAGAATATTACTTCAGCTGCAAAATCTGGGAAATGGTGCCGGACCCTAGAAATCCACATATAATTTCCCTTTTTCTATTTAAAAATTAGCTTCTGGTCCTCCTAGTTTGTAGCATAAGATATGGAACTGGGTGGGCAATTTGTGCTAGCCATGCGTATCCAGATTTATTTTTAACAGACCATGAATTATATCATAGAATCGTAGCTGGAAGGGACCCTGAGGGTCATCTAGTCCAACCCCTTGCGCTGCAGGAATCAGAGTCAGTTTCGGACTCTGACTGGGTGCGTTCACAGAACCTCAGGAAGTCCTCTCCCCAATCTTAGTTATCTAGGATTTAGTAGCATCTCTAGATTCAAGTGTTGTTATCCCAGACTATCACTGCTTAGTGGGAGGGATTCGGGTGCCTAATGGATCTCTCTCTGAATCTCATTCTCTCTCTTTTTTTTTAGGGTAGCTTTTAAAAAAAAGACAAGTGTAAAAACAAACAAACCACAAATGCTTAAAGGGCAAGGTGCAAAACAGAATCCAATTCAATGTTTCCTAATATATCATAGAAATATTGTCCACAAAAAAGTCCTTTTTTTTTTACAAATCAGGATGAATGAGGAATAAACTGTTCGTCTGGATGAGCCCATAGGTAGTTTTCTGCATATGTCACTTTGGTTTTATTACGTCAGAAGCTCTATGAGGAAGATACAGGACCATAACACAAGTCCATGCTCCACACCCTTAATCTTTAATGCTGCTTCAGGATTCAGCTTCTTTTCTCTACAATATTCTTTTTGCATCTTCTTCCTCCTCACCTCCCACGTAGCTGTACTTCCACCTCCTTGAGTTCTCAAGCTTCTGTGTCTTTTTAAAGTTCTATGCTTTGGTGTCAACATTAAAACTATTCTGCTTTCTGTCTCCCAACATGCTATGTTATCCTCCGCTCAAAATCATTAATAATTAGTCACACGGTTATATTATTCATTTTCCTGCACTCTGCAAGGAAGACACCAGTGCCGATAGCAATGGCATCCACTATGTGGAACAGTATTTTTCTCTCTCTCTTTCCCAGCTGCCTTATCTTGTGCATAGATTTTTCTCTTTACCCACAGAGGAATTTGTGTCAACAACCAGACTTAGCCTAGTCCTCGGCACTACAAACAAAATTAGTTAATGTCTGGAACAATTCATTATGATTCCATTGATGCTGGGACGTGGTTTATAAATAGTGTTACCAATTTGGTTCACAGAATTCTTGCAGATGAGAATAACTTCTGGGTTAGCAAATGCCCACGGCAATGAAGGTTCTGCCTATTAAACTGCCTTGCTCTGAGCACTCCGGTAGTATTTGACAGTGATGGCTGGTACCCTGCAAAGCCGTCTATGCTCAGCGCCTGCCCCAAGTGATAAAGGAGTGACCACAGCTGGGGCATGTGGCAGACCCTCCAAGTGTCCCTATTTAACCATGGGCAATCCCAGATTTACAGAAGCCGTCCCGGTTTTTGATCTGATCCTGGAATATCCCACTTTTCCTTAGGACACCCCTATGTTCATTGGAGAAATGTTGGAGGGAATGGAGTCATGTGTGTGTGTGTGGTTTTTTTTTACTACATACAGGAATCAAAAATGTGTTTTAATGTAACTATCAAAAAATTATTCCCAGGCAATCATTATTGCTGGGGAAGGTGATTCTTAATTTTTTCGCGGTAACAATTCAATTTGTCCCTATCCTGGGCATTCCTCCAAGTCCAAAGATAGCACTGAAAATTATAGGCTCTTCCTACATAGCATGTCTTTTTTAGCAACTACATCTAGGCCCCGCATTAACAAGTTCTAAGTTTGCTCAGATTGTTTCCCACACAAGGCTTTCTCCAAATGGTTCTGGAGGACTGAAATGAAATTGAAACTGCTATTAAAAATCAATTACATAATGCTTCATTGAAGCTCGGTTTTGTTTTCCAAATAAGAAAGGATTGCTTTGTATGACTACACAATGATTTCAAAAGGTGAACACCAGGGCATCTGACTGGTTTATCCCCCAAACTGATTTGTTGGGTTGGCCATTTGATATGTAAAAAACAAAGGCTTAACTCTTCCAACTTTGGCTGGAACTTAGGGTAGAAGTCAAATGAAAGGGGAATTTCATGGGAGCAAAGCTCCGGAAGAGCAGACACAATATCATCTGCCAGACCTCTTCCTCAGGCAAGCGAATGACGTGATAACAAAGTTTTCCCATTTCTGACGGATTAGCAGTTTAAGCAGAGGCTGGGTACAGCTTTCCTTTGCTTTGCTGTGGTCCCTGCTTCACACTAGCAGCTTAAATGTGAACACTTCTTTACAAGTCGGTTTCCCTTTCTCATTAAAAGCACAAGGTTCCATTTTAGCTAGCTGCAGATCGTTTGTTAAAGCTCAATGGGTGGTATTCAAGTAAGATTTACTCAAGAGTAGACCCATTAAAATTCATAGACCTCACTTAGTCATGTTTATTAATTTCACAGGATCTACTCTGAGTAAAACTTAGCTGAATACTACCCAGCGTGTTTTGCAAGTGAGATGTACCAGGGAACAATTCACAGGAGCACCACCATGAGCCTAATAAAGTGTATATTATCCTATGTGCTGCAACCATCTCCCTCTCTCCTTCCCTCTCTGTGAAATAACAGATCAATACACTGACCTGGTAATTAAAGCAAGGTGAATATTAGTTCTATGTGCAACAAATGTAGGAGGGGCAGTATGTGTATCCATTCTGTAGTACAGGAGACCAAGAAACCTTTACTCCTGCCCTTGTTACTAGATGAGGACATGGTGCAGTAAGAAAAGCAAGCCAGTATCTGCACATTTCTGAATTCATGGTATATTTGACAATATTTTACAACTGTCAAATACTTGACAACCCTTTGCTCAGCATCACAGCGTCACCTATATGCAAGGCAGGTAAGTAGCGGTATTGTCCATTTTACAAATGAAACAGACTGTACAGAAGCCTAGACCTTTTGTTGACTCACCCAGTTGACTCTCTCAACAGGCTGACCTGTCAGAAAGCACGGATCCGTTCTTTCTTTGGCACTTAGGCTGCCATCCACAATACCCTCTCCTGGGAGTAAGGACTTCCTTCTCAGTTAAGATGACAGGAGTAAAACGGTTGGCAGCTTGCAGTGTTCTCCATTTCTTAAAACCAAAACTACAGGAGATGCTTGCTAATTGTTGAAGGTTCAGCTGTGAGCCTGTGACTGATGTATTATCCATGTGAGCAAAGCTGCAATTAGTGGAGATTTAGAGGTTGATGGCTCCTTGAGGGGCCTCCCCCACTTCAACCTAGTTATCGCCTGTCACAGGGTTTAGAAGGCTAGAAATTCATATGATCTCAAGGAGTCAGGGCTGGCCAGAAAGTGGATCAGGATCTGTTGATAGATCTCGCAGTGAGCTGCAAGGGTTTCTGGCTCCTAAATTAGGCTACTGGAACGAAGAAAACTCACTAGGAGTGGGCTCTTTTCTGCGAAAGGAATTTGAACTCAGTTCCGTTCCAATGCTGAAAAATAGTTTCTTGGCTCAGAATTGTTCACAGAAAACCTTTGATTCTAACAATATTCCTTTTCCACCTGGCTCAGGTTGGTTGACCTGGGTTCAAGCAACAACCCCCCCCCCCATAAAATAGGTCCCATAAGTCAGTCTGCCCATTCCTGATCTAGAAGAAACTGGATGGCTATGAGAAATAAGTTGTTTAGACTGGTGTGGTTTTTTTGGGGGGTGGTGGTGTTATTTTATGACACTGGATCCCACTTATTTTAGACTTCTGAGGGCTCTCTGCGCAGACTCCTCTACCTGCTTCCTTCCCTGCTGAGATGCAGCTCCCTGCAGATTCAGGATTTAAAAAGAGTCACTGTATATAGCCTCTCTCTTGACTGTACACTTTTCCTTCCTGGAGCAGATGTGCCATTTCAATTTGTGATGTGTGCTTTTGCCATAGAAACTGTGCCTAATTCAAAATGAGGACCCATGGCTGACAACAGGAAGCCCCAGGGAGTTCAGGACAATGTGTGCCCACACACCACTCCTGTAATATTCCCCCCCCCCCCCGCCGCCTTTTCGGGAGGTATATTTGGCCTGTCCTCAGCACACCCCAACCAGCGGAATTATACAGAGTTGACCAGGATGTGGAACTGTGGGTCAAAATCAGTATAGGATGCTTTCCTGCATCTTAGAACATGGTGGAATGAGCTGGGCTATAATCGAACACGCCAACAGATAAAGACATGTTCTAAACGTGGCTGCCTAAATGTTGCAAGGCACTGCTTTTTAATTTCCTGTGCGTGGTTGTGGAGGAAAAGAGTTGAGGGCATGGCAACTCAGGACAAAGCTGGACAATATGTTAACTCACAAGAGCAGGATGTTTTAAGCACACACACAACATTTGCCAGCATGGGTGTGTGTGTGAGAGAGAGATTTGGATTAGGATCCTAGCATGGGGTGCAGGCAGGGCTACATTCCTCCCCACGCACACACACAATGGCCCCAATTCATATCACATACACCACCTGCACCCCCATGCCAACAATTTGCCTAAGGAAAAATTCACTTCAATGGGATTCCCCACCCCACCTTATCCAGATTACCCGTGCAGGCTCCGATCCAGTTTATGGCCTTAGCATCGTGTTACTGATGAACAGGCTAACACACAACTATGTAGGGAAATGAAAGCAACAACAATAACAAGCTAAAGGGTAGAGTGCAATAATAATTTGAGACAATATTTAACTCTATAATTACCAATTACTGCAGTCAAATTAGGCATAGTAAAGTAGAACCTTGGTTTTCAAACTTAATCTGTTCAGGAAGATCATTTGGCTTCCGAAAAGTTCGAAAACCGAGGATCCATGGGCTGGCTGCAAAGTCAATGGGGGGGGGGATGAAAAACACAGCTCAGAAGCCATTGGGCTTCCAAAAATCGTTCAAAAACTGGAGCAGTTACTTCCGGGTTTTCAGTGTTCAGGAGCCAAAATGTTCCAAAACGGAGACGTTTGGGAACTGACTATTGGTCCTGCCAATAGTCACCATGATAATACAATGGTGTGCTTCAAATAGCCGCAGACTAGCTCACTTCCTTTGGAGTCCAAATAATTAATTGCTTCCTGCCAATATCCTATCCTCTGTCATCTGAAACCACACAAAAGTACAATTAAATTATGTGTACACTTGGGGAAAATTGACAACACAACTAGTAATTCCTGCCGCTTGGTTTTATTTGCCTCCATTTGAATATAAGCTGCCTACTTTACAGCCTGAGTGCAATGCGAGCCCAACAGCTGTTCAATAACCATTAATAGAGTATCCTCTGTGCTGTCTGCCGACATAAAATGATTAAACTAATCAAAGCTATCCCCCAGACAGTGCTGGGAGTCCTTTCATCGTTCTGATAGAATAGCAAAAAAGTTAGGAATGAAGCTTTTGAACAGCAAGTCATCTAAAGCTGTCAAACAGGATTGGGAAATCTCATGATTAGAGAAAGTGCCTTCTGCAATTATGAAGAGTGCCTTTTGCAGACAAGTGTTACAATTTCAGTAAATAAATAACCAATAACCAATAAATGTTTTGTCTTCTTTTTAAGTTACACATCTCAGAATTGGGAGAGTAATAGAGCCTTAAAATAATTGATACGGTAAATTGTGGGGAGAGGGGGACAACTAACAGCTGCTGATATTGGGAGCTTAGGATGATGGGTTTACTGTTGGGAATGAGATGCTGAATAAGAAAGCAAATGTTGCCCTCTAGTGACTCAGGGAGTGGAAAAGGAAGGCAAATGTCTGGGACAGGAGAGCTATAACTATTGTTAATTTCGCATTTAACAAAGTTCAGCCGGGTTAACGTAATGGATTGCAAACAAAGCGCAGTTGGATGTTGGCTGGATTTGAGTTATTGGAAGCATGTGTGTCTTATTGTACTAGAACAGATTCCTTTAAACACAACTAGGAGTGAATGCGTCAGTTTCGGTTTCCAATCATTTCATTATTATTTCTTTGTCAGTTAGCTTTTTTAAAAAATAACTCATGAAAATTTGTCAGTGTTTTAGTGCAGATTTCTTCACATTTTTGCATGCAATTTCCCCTGAAATAGATACATTATTGTACACGTTATTTGGTTGGAGAAGTGCACCACAAAATTCAGAAAAGTGCAAATCTTGAAGGATAACTGTGTTTTGCTTGACACGTTGGTTCAAGAGTAGCAAATTACCTTGTTTCTCCTTAAAAAGCAAACAAAATCCAATTTATATCCCCCCCTCCCATCCCTAAACAAAACTGCTTAAAGGCTGCATTGTGTGTAAGATCCCCAGTCAGTTCTGGCAGTTTCTGCCACACCTTCACCATCTCCCCTCACCCTTTTTAAAACCAGCTTGTAGTATTCTGTGGCTGTCCTTCAAAAATGCCTTTAAGCCTATGGGATGGGCCATCATTCTGCTTAGAGTTCCTCATTTCTTCCTACCTTTAAATTAAGAGCTGGAGCAGAAGATGGTGCACCTGTCATTTCCCCCAACCTTATCACCTACTTCTGCTTGCTACATAACAGTCTGAAGTCCCATGTTGCAGTAGAGCGGAAAGAGAGAAGGGAAGGAACAAACAGGAGAACCCTCCGCTCTAGATTCAGCAGCATTTAAAGTGTCTCCAGGTTGCAACCCATTTTCCACTCTCCACGTGCCAGCCAGGTCTTCCACAATGTTGTATATGAGATACTGTAGCCTATTTGGTTTTAAACCCTCACAAAATAAAGTCCTGCTATGCATAGGCAAGTGGAGGACTTGGCTTCAACTCCTTGTTGTGGTCCTTGCTTGCAGAAGGCAGGTGGACAGGTAGGCCTTTTTTTGTATTCCACCATAGGTGGAGCAGAGCAATAGTTGATGGTGGCAAGAGATACAGGGCCTTCTTGGTGGCTGCACCAACATTATGGTACAATATGCCCCAGGTAGCTCACATGGCCCTTTCTCTGGCTATCATTCAACATTTCTTTCTTTTGTACTCCAGCGGGTTTGTGCCTGCTAAATACCTGATGCTTTATTTAGAGATTGTGTCCATCTGTGGTCTCTGCTTCTGTTGTATTTTTTAGTGTTTTCGTTGAATGTATAATGATATTGTGATTTTTGATTGGATTGGAATCGTAACACCATAGAATTGCAGAGTTGGAAGGGAGCCATCTGGTCCAATCCCCTGCAATGCAGGAATATCAACATGCAGTCACCCATCAAATTTTAAACCATGCCGGACCCTACTTAGCTTTGAAAATATGCTAGCAGTTTTATTGCTCCACCAGGTTGCAATTGTTGCAAGCTGCTCTGTCAGTAGTGGTGTTTGTGTGTGGTGGGTTGGACTGTGGAGCTGCCCTCCCGACACCAGTGTGACTGCTCCATACCTGGATGGCGCTGGAATGGGTCAGGCAGCAGCCTGGCTGGAGCCAGGCAGATGCCCTGGTGGGAGCACAGAAGTGGCCCTGTGCTGTCATGACCTTGCAGCCACCACCTTGCCCTCTCCCAGCCCTGTTGAGGTAAGCAATAGCATTACCAGTGTCACTCCCCCACTGCTCGGCACCACCGCATGCGTCGCTCCTGTGCCTGAAGTAATTCATTAGGTACTTGCAGCATGGGACCAAAAAATTATCTTAATTGTCAGGAGCGAGCCAGAAATAAATCACATGGTGTCAGGGAAGTCAACTCTTTATTGGAAGATGCAGGGTCTGCTCAGGGGTGCCAGCCACAGCAACTCTTCATGGTATGGCTTACCCTTGGGAGACAGTTGTGGAGACTGAAGGGCCTTCCCACAGCTACCTAAGACTCCTCCTCTCCCAAGTCCTTCCTAAGCAATCTGAGACTATACCGACGTGCCTGCCTCTGCTCCTCTCATTTCATACCTCTCCAGTTCCTGGGAGACTGGGTGAGGAGGGGAGCTTGTTGCAGCTTATTCGCAAGCCTGACTAATCTCTGCCTCTTGGCCTCCCTCCTGCTTCTGGACTTCTGTCTGCCATAGACTCTCCCTGCTCACTAAACCCGGTTACCTCTAACTGACACCTCCTCCTCCCAGTCTGCTCCATCTTCTCCCTCTGACCACTCGTTGTTGTCCCACCACCAATTTCCGGGCTGTGAGCTTTCTTCCCTTGGAGGTTCCCTAGCTGATGCCTTGCACCGCTCCTCAGCATCCGGCCAGTCCATGACATTGAGAGCAGGGAGGAGGAGCAGGGCTAAGAGGCTCCAGGGGTTAGCAGTGGTCTCCCTGCATGGACATGGGACTGTGCAGACGCCCAGGGGTGCTGACCCATGGCCCTGGCCCTGAACATAGGATGTTATTCAGCTAAGTTTTACCTAGAGTAGACCCATTAACATTAATGAAGATTGCTTAGCTCCATTAATTTCAGTGGTTCTACATTGAATAAAACTGAGTTAACCACCGCCCATAATTGTAGGGGTATATAATTGGAAATAATTTTTACCTCAGCCTGCACCCAGGGCATTTAAGTTTATGGTTTGACATCTGAAAGGCTATCCTAGAACAAGCCACAAATTAGAACAAGCCCTCTGGAGGAGGGAAACTGAGAAGAGGGGGGTGCCGATGAATAATAGGGTTGTTTGTATAACATCGCTCTGAAGATCTGAAAGTCTGACTTGATGCGAGTGGGATGAAAGGGATGTAAGGGAGAAGAGCAGACACAAGCCGCATCGGCATGCAAGTAAGTCATGAGAAAAGGAGCCATGTGATTCTGCAATGAGGGGTGAAAGACAAAAAGACCTCCTTTCCTCTCTGACCTGCTTTAAAAAATAAAATAAAAAAATGAATGAACGGGCACAGTATAATTAGCATTTTCACATAGCGCATGTCATCATCACATGGCAGTTTGGAAATCCCTGCTTCCTTAATAGGTCTAAACTTGACTCAGAGATATCCAAACATAACTGAAGTTGCTTGGGATGAGGTTGCCAGTGGCTCTGTGCAAAGGAAAGCAAACTCCCTCCCCAACGGCAGATTGGGGACCCTTTCAGATTACACTGAATCATTTGGAGTGTCTGGGATTCCCAACCCTGTCGTGCAGCTTAACTCTGGAGTTATTACTCGAAACAAATAGAAGTGGATTGCTTGCGGACTGCGGTGCAAGAGACAAGCCGGGAAATGGTTTCCAGGAGACTGGGAGGCACAAACCGCAACGTGACTTGGGTGTTCTTTCGCCTGTGACAACACTCCAGGACAACTTGGCCAGATAATTTTGTCTTTAGGACGCACAGTCTAGCTGCTCCCAAGTACAAGTGGATCAAAACGTTCTCTCTTCCCCTTAAATGAGGGTTCTGCTCATTTAAATAAGCTGTGTCCTGTACAAATTGGATTTGTTACGTGAATTACATCTCTGAATTTCTGAAGCTTTCTCGTGCTTCAGCCACAACAAACCACCTTCCCCCTCCACCCCACCCCCCAAAATCTGGAAGCTCAAAATAACAACAGATAAAAGCATTATACATGCAGGCAAAACATTATAAAATAGAAAGGATATAATCAGAAAAGCACAATATTTAGGATGGCTATGTGGGTTGCAGGACTGTGTTTCTCTCCCAGCCTTAGAAATGGAGACAACGTGGGGTGGGGGAGAATACATAACAAGAAATAAAAATATCGATATTGTGGGCAGCTGGCAGAAATGACTAATGCAGCAAGTGGTAGCTTAGAAACAAAACGGAGGGATCTTTTGGAGCCTGTGGCATTTCACAGAGGGTGACTGTCTGATGCAAAGGTTGCCACAGTTTTTTACCTGAAGAAGTGGAATTTTCCTATGCTGGGTTTGTGACCCAGAGGCCCTTGCAGCTTTGGAGGCCGTTTTTCAGATTTTTAATAATAATAATAATAATAATAATAATAATAATAATAATAATAAATAATTTATTATTTATACCCCGCCCATCTGGCTGGATTTCCCCAGCCACTCTGGGCAGCTTCCAAAAGAATATTAAAATACTGTGATACATCAAACATTAAAAGCTTCCCTAAACAGGGCTGCCTTCAGATGTCTTCTAAAAGTCTGGTAGTTGTTGTTCTCTTTGACATCTGGTGGGAGGGCGTTCCACAGGGAGGGCGCCACTACCGAGAAGGCCCTCTGCCTGGTTCCCTGTAACTTGGCTTCTCGCAGTGAGGGAACTGCCAGAAGGCCTTCGGTGCTGGACCTCAGTGTCCGGGTAGAACGATGGAGGTAGAGACGCTCCTTCAGGTATACTGGACCGAGGCCATTTAGGGCTTTAAAGGTCAGCACCAACACTTTGCATTGTGCTTGGAAACGTACTGGGAGCCAATGTAGGTCTTTCAAGACCGGTGTTATATGGTCTCGGCGGCCGTTCCCAGTCACCAGTCTGGCTGCTGCATTCTGGATTAGTTGTAGTTTCTGGGTCACTTTCAAAGGTAGCCCCACGTAGAGCGCATTGCAGTAGTCCAAGCGGGAGATAACCAGAGCATGCACCACTCTGGCGAGGCAGTCCGCGGGCAGCCTACGTACCAGATGGAGCTGGTACACAGCTGCCCTGGACACGGATTTAACCTGTGCCTCCATGGACAGCTGTGAGTCCAAAATGACTCCCAGGCTGCGCACCTGGTCCTTCAGGGGCATGGTTACCCCATTCAGGACCAGGGAATCCTCCACACCTGCCCGCCTCCTGTCACCCAGAAACAGTACTCCTGTCTTGTCAGGATTCAATCTCAATCTGTTTGCCGCCATCCATCCTCCAACCGCCTCCAGACACTCACACAGGACCGTCACCGCCTTCACTGGTTCTGATTTGAAAGAAAGGTAGAGCTGGGTATCATCTGCATACTGATGAACACCCAGCCCAAACCCCCTGATGATCTCTCCCAGCGGCTGCATGTAGATGTTGAAAAGCATGGGGGAGAGGACAGAACCCTGAGGCACCCCACAAGTGAGAGCCCAGGGGTCTAAACACCCATCCCCCACCACCACTTTCTGAACACGGCCCAGGAGGAAGGAGCGGAACCACTGTATGACAGTGCCCCCAGCTCCCAGCCCCTCAAGACGGTCCAGAAGGATGTTATGGTCGATGGTATCAAATGCAGCTGAGAGATCCAGGTATTTTTAAATTTTATTTTAAATACCTAATGGTTAAAAAAGGTTGTTTCAGAAGTTTGTGTTCTTTCTCACACACCTTACAGGCAAAAGATACCAGGTCCAACCCCCCAAATCTCCAGCCATGAGAATCTCAAGTAGTGTTTGATTAGACAGGCCTCTACCTGAGACCTTGGACAGCCACTGGCCAGTCAGAGTAGACAATACTGGCCTAGACAGACAAAACCCGAGCTTATATAAGGAAGCATTCTGTGATCATAGTCAACATGTGGGAGAATTCAAGAGAGAACTGAGTCACAAAGTGGGGTTTTAAATTAATTTGTGTTTTGACAAGGGTCCATCTTGTCAAATTCTCCTAGTTACGGTTTGCATGACTACACCCACTGAGAGCACATAGAAGGCAGCCTGGGATAGGGACTCAATGGTCTATTCACTGGGCCTCATCCTATCAAGCCCTGGCAAATGTTATCTGTCCCATACCGGGAACCAAAACCTAAGAAGGTGCCATTGTCTGGGTGGACATGAAATCCCAGAGAATTTACCTGAAGCCCCTGATGTTGTCAGGCTTTTCAGAACATTGTGGATTAAATTTGTAAGTCTTCTCATGTGCATTTCCCATTTTTTCTATTTACACACAATTTACCATCATACAAAGATTTTGTGGATACTTCCCAACCTTTACCTTCCATGGCATTCTTAACAAACCTAGCTTATGCTGCATATCAGTATAAAACCCCTCCCTAGTTTTCTCATTGTAATTCAGGGCTAGGCAACCTAAGGCCCGGGGGCCGGATGTGGCCCAATTGCCTTCTTAATCCAGCCCACGGAGGGTCCAGGAATCAGCATGTTTTTACATGAGTAGAATGTGTCCTTTTATTTAAAATGCATCTCTGGGTTATTTGTGGGGCTTGCTTGGTGTTTTTACATGAGTAGAATGTGTGCTTTTATTTAAAAGGAATCTCTGGGTTATTTGTGGGGCATAGGAATTTGTTCATTCCCCCCCCCCAAGATATAGTCTGGCCCCCCATAAGGTCTGAGGGACGGTGGACCGGCCCCCTGCTGAAAAAGTTTGCTCACCCCTGTTGTAATTCTTAGTTGTTTAACTGTTGTTTATAGAATTACTCCACTTGCAGATTGGTTTTAGTATCATATTTTTAAAAGTATTCCCCAAAACTATCCCATTCACCTTCATAAGTCATTTTTATTGGGTGCAGACAGGGCTTTTTTCAGACGGAACTCTCTGGAACTCAGTTCCATCCCCTCTCAGGTGGGCACCATTGCCATTATAAGAGAACAGGGGAGGTGTTCATGGTGAGTTCTGGCACCTCTTTTCCTAGAAAAATAGCACTGGATGCAAAGATCCATGGTAAGAATTATATTGAGAAAATGGAACCATCCAAAGTAAAAAGTATACAAAAAGTTATATTCTGGCAGTACCCACCAGCTTTATCAAATTACCAGAAAGCATTCATTGTTGTTGGCATTATTATTATTGTTGTTGTTACTACACTTTTCAACTATTTAGTTTCTTCTTTTTCTTCATCTTTCTACTAAAAAGAGATCAGCATACAAAGAGATCAAAATAACTTTAAAGGGTTAGCCTTCTTTTAACCTGAAGAAAGGAGAGCTGCTAGATTTCCTTTTCAGTCAGTCAGTCAGTCAGTGGTTTCATTTTGCTCTTTGGTATGAGCTTCATGTGAACAGCCCACCCATGCTTGTCTCGGTGCCCCCTCCCCACACACAAAGCATTGAATAACTGCAGTACTGTGGACCATTGCGAACCACACAGATCTCAGATTTGAAATTAAAATCTTTATGACAAGACAGAATGCTGTTCTTCAGTTGCAGCAACGAGATCCATCACACTTTGGGGGGGAAGGTTCACAAAAGCCTTTGGGGTTTTAAAAAATTATTATTATTTTGCACTGCTTCAAAGCTGCCGATTTCGTGTGAAGTGATCCCATTTTGACCTCTGCGGTCTACCATAAACCAGCCATGTATAATAACAGTGGGAAATCTATGCAGTTGCAGTGAGTGAGGGAGGGGGAAGAGGCATAAGCTGCTGCCAAGTGGAAGGTTTTCCTTAAGTTTCTGAGCCCATCAGCTGACTGGTCACACACAGTACAGAATACTTCTGAGCATGTAGCTTTGAATGGAACTGATCGGGGGTGTCTGATTATTAGGTTCCTGGGATATATGGACAGCCCATATTTAGAAAGGCAATTGGGGGTATTCCCTATCTGGTCAAGAGCCTTTTTTCCTAGGCTTCAGAATTCAATGCAGCTGACCATTCAGAGAGTCCCCATAATCTCCTTTATTGAGTAGAGGGTACAGACTGAGGTGGGCTAGAAAAATGGCTGTCTGGCCTGTGCCCTCTCCCCAGCAGAGGAGATTTTTGTACAAATTTAGTAATAAATTGACCTTTTGAAATAGGCCACCTCCTCAATTCATCTATGTTTTTTTACAACTATTTTACATACCTCTCCTGGTATGTCCCACAGAGAAATTTACGGTCTGCAAATAAAAACATCCTAAAGATCCCAGGCCACAGAGAGGTTAGGTTGGCCTCAACTAGAGCCAGGGCTTTCTCGGCCGCGGCTCCAACCTGGTGGAACGCTCTGTCACAAGAGACTAGGGCCCTGCAGGACCTGACATCCTTCCGCAGGGCATGCAAGACAGAGCTGTTCCACCAGGCCTTTGGTCAGGGCGCAGCCTGACCCCCTCCTCTGGCAATCTGCACAAAATTTTGCTTGATGGTTGCTATTAATTTGATTTTAATTTGATTTAATTAATTTTACAATGAATGTTTTAGAATGTTGGACTATTTTGACTGTTGTTAGCCGCCCTGAGCCCAGCTTCGGCTGGGGAGGGCGGGATATAAATAAAATTTATTATTATTATTATTTATTAAACAAGGGTTTGAAAAGTGCAGGGAGCTTCCACAAATACAAGCTGGAAAAGTGAGGGGGGTTGGGTCATTGTGGCTTTACCATACTTAATGCCAACAACCTGCTCCCTCGTGAGGTCTACGAATCTACGGCACAATCAAACAATTACAGACAGTAACAATGTATATTTTAGAAACAGTAAAGGTAAAGGGACCCTTGACCATTAGGTCCAGTTGTGGCCGACTCTGGTGTTGCGGCACTCATCTCGCTTTATTGGCGAGGGATTACAGCTTCCAGGTCATGTGGCCAGCATGACTAAGCTGCTTCTGGCAAACCAGTACAGCGCACAGAAATGCCGTTTACCTTCCGGCCGGAGTGGTACCTATTTATCTACTTGCACTTTGACGTGCTTTCGAACTGCTAGGTTGGCAGGAGCAGAGACTGAGCAACAGGAGCTCACCCCGTCGCAGGGATTTGAACTGCCGACCTTCTGATCGGCAAGTCCTAGGCTCTGTGGTTTAACCCACAGCACCACCTGCGTTTAGAGACAGTAGCATGAATATATTTTATACTTATTTCAAAGTCCCCAAAATAACATTGTAGGTGATCAGAGAGATCAAAACAAGAACAAACGAACACAATGAGAGTGAAGAGAGAAGAGATGATGAAATATATGGACAGACTCAGTGAACCAGAAACAATTAAATTGTTTTTAAGGAATTGCCTCTAAACTCTGCTTTACCTTGTTTGCACATGCCTCTTTGTTAAGAAGGCATTGAACAAAGGAAACAGACCTTTTGTAATGATAGAAGAAGAAGAAGAAGAGTTTGGATTTGATATCCCGCCTTTCACTCCCCTTCAGGAGTCTCAAAGCGGCTAACATTCTCCTTTGCCTTCCTCCCCCACAACAAACACTCTGTGAGGTGAGTGGGGCTGAGAGACTTCACAGAAGTGTGACTGGCCCAAGGTCACCCAGCAGCTGCAGGTGGAGGAGCGGAGACGCGAACCCGGTTTCCCAGATTACGTGACTACCGCTCTTAACCACTACACCACACTGGCTCTCCACACATTTGTTTGCTAAGCTCATGGGGGTTCTTTCCATGATTTTTCCTGCATTTGGTGACTCACTAAAAACGACAGGTAAGTATTGGGTGGGAAATCCGGTCACGTTAAAAGGTTCCTGAGGGTTACCTGGTATCTGATGAAAACTGCCATGCCAAAACCAAATGGTACTTTGGAAAGTATAAAACGATCACATGCCTCATGTATAAAAGAGGCAGCCTCGACCTCAGAATTTCACTGCATTTTCTATTTCAGATAATAAACAGGATGGTGTTGTGAACTTTAATTTCACAAATCTGTTGATCACTGTCAGAAACCAGAGGCTGGGCTGGATATCATATGCCTGTCAAAATATCAGAGCAGCTCACTGGTGATATCGACTATTCATATGAAAACCAAGGTCAGTCAACATTCACCGTGAAGTAAATCTCTGGTTGCTGCTACCGGTTCTTCATGCCTATATGTCTAGGAGCATTCAAAAATAACCAGGACTTTGTGTGTATTCCTTTTTCCACACCTGGCTTTTCAATCCAGTTTTGTTTTGTTTTGAAATCTTATTTATTTAATCTCCCATAATAAGATAGGTATGTATACATACATATTTGTAACCAAAAAGAGAGAGATGAAACAATCACTTAAAAAAAAAATAACAGAAGAAGGAAAGAAAAAGAATCACCAACAATTACCCTATGGGGAGGGGAGTTGCTGTGGGAACAAGTTAAGGCTTTTTCAGTTTTGTTCAGTTTATGCAGGTCCAGGGTCCAATGTTTCATCATCAGGCTTGGCAGCTACCTATCTATCAAGCATTCCCAATGATAGCATCTCCTACCAGCGAAAGACAGGACAGGTGGCCCATTTGTCTTTACTTCTCAGTTTTGGCCGAAGTTTTGTTCCAACCATTCCGTTCTGATCGTGTTTTCTTGCAAGGAAGACACGAGACTTTCTTCTTCTTGAAGCGCATAGCTAAAATATGAGAAGCACTTCCTCAAATGCGGCCATAGCCACCAAGATAAAAAGGTAAAGGGACCCAAGGCTCTTAATTTGGAGAATTAGGCTACGAATGGCCGCTAGCCATGATGGCTGTATGAACTCCACTCTCCGTGGGCATATCCAGCATTTATGGGGGGGGGGCTGCCTTATTTGGGGGGGGGTAGGGACAAGACAGTATTACCTGCGATGCAATTGGTTAGTTTAAATATTTTTATTTATTTGCTTGATTTAGAGGGGGGGCTGCCGCCCCTGCGGCCCCTCCACCCCCCACCAATCCCAGCTACGCCCATGAATATCCTGGGAGTCCCTTTCCAACTCTGATGTAAAATGGGCGGACTGCCGAGCCCGACCAGAAAACTCCGCTGGCCTTCCGACACTCCCCATTCCCCCCGCGCCCCCCTTTTCGGGCTCCCTTCCAAGGCGCTCCGGGGAGTGGAGATCACGCTGCTCTCTCCGCCCGCGGGAAGCCTGGCCATTCCCAGGCGCGCACGTGCTGCCGCGGCCCGATCCGGAGCCCGAGAGCCGGCGCGCTCTTCTCCCTCGGCGACCCCACTAGCCCCTGTCCCTCCGCCTCGCTCCGTTCATGAGAGCTGCAGGCGGGATCCGGAGAGGGGTCTCCGAGGGAAGCCGGGCAGGGCGAGCGAGCCGCCATGGAAGAGCTGGCCCAGCGCCCCCCGTCGCCCGCCACCAGCCCTGCCCACCCGGTAAGCTGCGCGTCCTCTTGGGATCCTAGGAAATTTTCTTAATTTCTCCTCGCCTTTCAACTGGTCCGTGGGGTAGGAAAGCGAACTCCTCCTTTCTCTTTAAAAAACACAACCTCGCTTATTTCATAGAATCATAAGAGCTGGAAGAATTTATTCAACCCCCTGCCATGCAAGAATAGCATGGGAATCGAACCCGTGCTTTGGCATGATCAGCGCCGCACTCTAGCTAGCCATAACTTGTCCGCTCAATCCACCGGAGCCTGTCTTTGCATGCCAAAAAAGTCTGTAACTCCTCGAGGGTTTGAGACCCATTGGCTACCTTCACCTGGTTTAGCCACCTAGTCAAAGTTCTTTCCTGGGGTGTTAGGGGAGGGGTATGTCTGGGGTAGTTTGTCCACCTTTGGCCCCCACCCTGCACTCAGCTCTCACCTGTGGCTCCTAGAAGCTGTCAGCGTGTGACAGCGGCCACCCTCCAACCTATAACTAAAATAAAGCACAATGTATATTTATATGTTACGCAGATATGGCCTGCATGGGGAGAAGGGTTTTTTGTGATAACAAAATGTTTCTGATAACTGGCAGTCAGGTGGTGGGTGCCCAGCTCTCCTTAGATTTTAAAGGACACCCTTTGCTGTTCAGATATACCACCTTGCGAAGCACATTGGACTTACAGCACAATCCTGTGCGAGTTTACTCAGAAGAAATTAGCTGAACTACTATCTGATGGGGCTAGTAAGTGTGTTTAGAATTGAATCGTTAAAGCAATTAAAGTGAAGGCTTAAAAGCACCTGCCCTAGGATCTTAGGGTAAAGGGCAGGAAATAACTAACTTTCATTTGTGCCCAAATTTCAAAAACACTTAAAAACCAATATACTTTCAAAATCTAGTCCTTATTCTGATGCATACAAAATGTCAGCCTGGATAGCTCAGTTGGTTAGAGCTTGGTGCTGATAACATCAAGGTTGCAGGTTCGATCCTTGTATGGGACAGCTGTAAGGTAAAGTCCAGGCAAAGGCGGCTATGGGGTTGCAGCGCTCATCTCGCTTTCAGGCCGAGGGAGCTGGTGTTTGTCCACAGAAAGTGTTCCGGGTCATGTGGCCAGCATGACTAAACCACTACTGGTGCATGGAGGACCATGACAAGTGCCAGAGCGCATGGAAACGCCATTTACCATCCCGCCGCAGCGGTACCTATTTATCTACTTCCACTGGCATGCTTTCAAACTGCTAGGTTGGCAGGAGCTGGGACAGAGCAACGGGAGCCCACCCCGTCGTGGGGATTTGAACCGCTGACCTTCCGATCAGCAAGCCCAAGAGGCTCAGTGGTTTAGACCACAGCGCCACCCGCAATGTATATTGCTGCACTGCAGATGAGATTATCCTCAAGGTCCCTTCCAACTCTATGATTCTATGACTGCCAAGATTTTCCATGTCACTTGGTATGTGTTTGTTTTAGGGAGGAAGGGAAGCCCTTCCAAAACCAAATCCTTGTATTTTTAGTTATGTTAAATGATTAAAAAAAAATGTGGTGGTTTGTTTTTTTAAAGTGAATATATTTTAGACTGACATCAATGCTACTTTATTGAAATAGGAGGAACTGGATGAAACAACAACCCTGGTTTGTAAACCGAGAAACAAAGGAGGAACTAGCAACCTCTCATCAGCTGCTTTTAATGTCATCAACTCTATCATAGGATCTGGTATGATAGGTAAATGCATCAGTTTATTATTCATTCCAGTTAATTACTATAAATTTCACTCCAGTTTATTATTTTGTTGGACTTACTATCAATCATATTTTTGGGGGTTGTAATTTTATTACAGTAGTGCAGATTAATGTCGATCAAGATCAGGGATTCCAATGGGCTGTTTATATATTTAACATTTGACTTTGTCAGCGGCTTGCTTTACATGACACAGTAAGCCATACTACAGCTTCCTGGGACCTTGCAAATATGTGGATGTACAGATAGGAACTCGCAGCCACTTCCCTCCAGATTCAGGAGCCGATGGCATGAGCTTCCTGTGGCTTGGGCTTCCTCAGATCTTAAGTAGCCCCTGGGAAGATGGGAGAGGAGCTGGAAGCATCAATAAGTGGCAAGAACTTGTGGGGGGACCTCCAATCTAATTTGTTTGTTTGCATCGTTTCACAGGCCTGCCCTATTCTCTGAAGCAAGCTGGATTTCCATTGGGAATACTGTTGTTGTTGGCCGTTGCTTATATCACAGGTATTGCCTTAAAAGTGGCCGTTGTCATTCAGTAGAGAGAGAGGTCCAGGAATTAAAATGGGCAGAATGTGCAAAATGTCTTCATTGATACTAGAAGTCCTAAATTAGGCATTCTTCTCTCCACGCAAGCGACTCTGCTTGGAGAGAGAGCCCCTCTGTGGTGTCCCCAACATGCTCTGCCCCCCCTCACCGTCCACACATTGGGGGAAGGTCTGAAGGGGAAATTTTGGGTGCATGTGGGCTAGCCCTATGGGCTCCGTTTCTGCGGAATCCAGCTTTCAGCTCACAGGAACAGACTGTATGCATTAGGTAGCTTTCTGCCCTTCATATCTTCCCCAATGTGTTGGCAGCATATGGGTGGGGCAGTCAGGGGACACAACAGTAGGGCAGGGCTTGCCTATAGAGCCCCACTGTCTCTCCATGCAGTGTTACTCAAGTGTCACACTGGGTGGCGCTGGTGGTCTAAACCACGGAGCCTCTTGGGCTTGCCGATTAGAAGGTCGGCAGTTCGAATCCCTGCAACAGAGTGAGCTCCTGTTGCTCTGTCCCAGCTCCTGCCAACCTAGCAGTTCGAAAGCACGCTAGTGCAAGTAGATAAATAGGTACTGCTGTGGCAGGAAGGTAAACGGCATTTCTGTGCCCTCTGGTTTCTTTCACGGTGTTCCATTGTGCCAGAAGCGGTTTAGTCTTGCTGGCCACATGACCCGGAAAGCTGTCTGTGGACAAACACCGTCTCCCTCGGCCTGAAAGTGAGATGAGCGCCACAACTCCATAGTCGCCTTTGACTGCACTTAACCGTTCAGGGGTCCTTTACCTTTACTCAAGTGTACAGGAAAAACGCTTAATCTTCTGAGGTGGTTTTTAGAAGTAGAGCACTGTGCTGCATTGGATGTCCTTTCCTATGTGATATTAGGATACCACGAAAGAAGGCAGGGCTCAGAGAGGATCTTCCTAGTGAATGGAACAATGGCTTGCTGGAACAGGAACAAAGGATGATTGCAAGCATTTCCATCCACCTTTCACATAGCCTAGTGCAGAGGACACTAAACCAGGGTTTCCCAAACTGGGGCCTCTAGCTGTTTTGGGGCTATAACTCCCAACATCCATAGCTAGCAGGACCAGTGCTCAGGGATGATGGGAACTGTAGTTCAAAAGCAGCTGGGAAACCCCGCTCTAAAGCATAGTTTCCCCTGTGAACTAGGATTGCAAATAGGATCAAACTGTGGTTTGCAGTTCTGGTTTGTAGAGAGCAGTTAAACCACGGAATCTCTGTTGTAGAGAATCAGTTAAGGACACAATGCAATTCATAGTGTGCAACTAATCTTGCATTTGTGAAAAAAAAATCTCTATTCTACCCATTATAACAGAAAATGCCAATCTATTACATATCAGTTCCATGTGCTTTGCTGACTTACTATATTCCCTTATTAATCCTTGTGAACAAAGTTTAAAACTATATGTGACTCTATCTAGGTGCAGTGGCAAATTAGAGTCAGGGAGACCCATCTTCAAATCCCTATTCACTGAGCGATCAGGGGCCATTAAATGTCTCTCAGCCTCATCAACCTCACAGAGTTGTTGTGAGGATGAAATGGGCTGGGAGAAATTCGTTTAAAAAATAATTTGTACTAAAGCTTGTACCCTAGCCATGCTAGCAGACCTCAGGGCAGCCCATTTGCTCCTATATCCTGCTGCTTACATGGGCACGAACTGGGCTGCTAGTTAACAGCACTGGAAGGAGCCTGTGACTCTGGAGATGGATATGGAATGCTAATTGACACCACCCAATGCAGCCTGCGAGGGCACATGTGGATTGAAAGAATGATCCACTGGCCTGGCAGTAACAGGGATCAAAGGCAGCTCTCCTTGCCTGACCTACAAAATAAATAGGTCAGCTCTCTGGAAATAATTGCAGAAGAGATCTCTAGCAATGCCTCCCCTAATGGACACTGGAGATGTAGTTGTGTTACCAAGACATTTTTCTTTGGTTTCCCGCAGGTTTTGTGTAAGATCTCCTTTCCCCTGTTATTCTGTGTTCCCAGGTATTTTCCATGGTGACTTCTTTCAGTCTGATTTAAAAATCAAAATAAAAAAAATCAAGAGAATAATGCATGAGAAATTGATCCCAAAGAGATTGTTGTTAATAGAATGCTTCTTGTTCTCCTCAACAGATTATTCTATTATCCTGTTGATTAAAGGAGGGAACCTGTCTGGAACCAACAGCTACCAGGCTCTGGTCAATAAAGCATTTGGTTTTGTAGGGTACCTAATTCTCTCAGCTCTCCAGTTCTTATACCCTTTCATTGGTAAGGTCCCCTTGCAGATGCATTAAAGAACAATGCCTTTTTGCAGTCTATAAAAGAAGAAGACTGGAAGCCCCTGTGGTGTAGTGGTTAGGGTGTTGGACTAGGACCTGGAAAACCAGGGTTCAAATCCCCACTTGACCATGAAGCTCTCAGTGAGTGACTTTAGGTCTAGTCACTGTCTCTTAGCCTAACCTACCGCACAGGGTTGTTGTAGGGATTAAATGAGGAAGGAGAAAACCATGTGCACCACCTTGAGTTCCTTGGAGAAAAAAGTGGGATGTAAATGAAATACAGAAATTGGTCCAGGCTTATCCTTTAATCTTCCCCTTTGTTTGGCTGGAACCCTGGATGGTGAGAGAAGGGCTCTTAACAGCTCCCCCATGCACTGATAATTCGCATGAGAGGGGTTGCGGGTTCACCAGACTTGGAGTCAAGAGGTGAGGCCTCCTTGTGTGACCCTAGAAGCCCCTCATACGGACACAGTGGGGGCAGGTGCACTTTGGGTCTGATAGAGCAGGTGACAGTAGACAGGACCAGAGCCAATGGCAGGCAGGGCCAACACATTCTAGTGTTGCTCCATCCTCCTTTGCTGAGCTGTACAAGGGCATCAGTGAGAAGGAGTAAGGAAGAGGCTGGTTTTAAGGAAGAAGGCAGGCAGGCTTCCTGTTTTGAAAAGAGCCCCATGAAGTTTGGTGGTTAAATTTGGCTAAAAGTATTGAACATAAAATACATTACATGTTCGGAGAAGGCATAGTTTTTCACTGACACAGTTTTGTTCCGTATAGTGTATGCTTAGGTTTCGTTTTATCTTTTCAAAGCGTTATTAACGAAGTAGCTTCTTCTTTTAAAGCCATGATTAGTTACAACATTATAACAGGAGACACTTTGACTAAAGTCTTCCAAAGAATTCCTGGCGGTGAGTCGATCAGTTTTTGTTCTTCCTGATTAATAAATGTTTTTACTTAACTTGTTAGGAAAGTTGATCAAAATATTTGCCCACGAATTGAATATTGTAAAGGGCTGTGACACTCACCATAAGTTATGCATACTTTTTTATTTTCTTGGTATATTTTGGGGGTTCAGATTTTGGTACAGTGGTACCTTGGTTTATGAACTTAATCCATTCCGGAAGTCCATTCTTAAACCAAAACCTTTCTTAAACCAAGGCGCGCTTTCCCTAATGAGGCCTCCCGCCGCCAGTGCCCTTCCACCGTTCGGATTCCATTCTTAGACCGAGGTAAAGTTCGCAAACCGCGATACTATTTCCGGTTTTGCGCAGTTCGTAAACCGAATCGTTCATAAACAGGACTGTTCTTAAACCGAGGTACCACTGTATCTGATATATAAACTGACCCATTCTGAGAATCTCAGGTTTCATTTTCAAAAGGCATGTTTCTAGTCCTTATGAATGCAGGGATATGTTGTCCCCAGAAGGATCCACTGTATTGGGGTGGAGCTTTGGAGTCCTGCATAACTAAGGCTGCAGTCCTACTTGGGAGCATTGAATTAAATAGGACTTCCCTCTGGGTAGATATGCCTAGCATTTATGGTGTTCTTCATAGTCTGCAATCACTTTCTCCAGGCATATATGACTGCAGTCTGTTGCTTGTCATCCACCACATATGGCGCCTGCAACCACACTGTTATTTGCACAAAATCTAAATTTTAACATTCAGTTAACAATAAAAGCATGACAGTAGAGATCATTTATACAAAACAAACATGCATACATTTATTTGCATTATTTAATATGGAGTACACCATTCATTATACTGGGTATAAAGAATTGCTATAAGTTTATCGGCTTAATTTTTTGAAAAAAAGACTTGTGCTTGTAAACTTTGTGCTTTATAATACCTCCCTTTTTATATTAATATTAATAATTGGGAAAATGCTGAAGCATTTTGTACATTATGTATTGGTGTAATCCTGTAATGTTTTCTTAAAAGTAATCCTCACTGAGTTCAATGAGGTATACTTCAATGACACGGGATTGCAGTCTGAGTTTTTGTGATATAACTCCTTAGCATAAATGTTGTTGGCAAGTATTTTGAGGTGCGTTGTCCTAAATAATGTTGGTGCTATATAAATATTCCAAAAATCGCACATTTTTTGTTCCCTTCCTACCTGTCCTCATTTCATGAACAGATTTTTAGACATTCAACACATTAAAAAATCATGTACATTTCACATTTAATGAGCAACCTAACATCCATTTCTTACAGAAATATGCATCTTAACATTTCTCTCTCTCTTTTTTTTTAAGCAGTCGATCAAGACAATTTGCTCATTGGTCGCCATGTCATTATTCTCTGTGTCACCATCATCTTCACCCTTCTTCTTTCCCTCTTTCGAAATATATCAAAATTGGGGAAGGTAAATTATTACTGTATAGAAATTAACTTCTCGATTTGGTTAAGAATTAAAATAGCGTCAGATCAAACTTCTTCAACCTAGTGCTCTCTGACGTGTTTTGGGCCACGTCAGCCCTGACCAGCATGGTCAGTTGCCAGGGACGATGGGAATTGTAGTCAAAAGCATCTGAGGGAGGAACCAAGTTGGGGAGGCTGACCTTGGTTGATAACTGGGGTAAGAGTTTTAACACACGGGAGGAGAAAAAGATTGAACAGACACATTATGTCAGGCATAGGCAAACTCGGTCCTCCAGACGTTTCGGGACTACAACTCCCATCATCCCTGACGACTGGTCCTGATAGCTAGGGATGATGGGAGTTGTAGTCCCAAAACATCTGGAGGGCTGAGTTTGCCTATGCCTGCATTATGTGTTTTGAGGGTTATCAAAATGTGTCACATGGTATGACATTGCAGCATGGAAGGTATCCTCTGTGTGATAAATGTGATAGCCATAGGTAGATGAACATGGCTTAAAGGCACATCATGCAGCCACCTTATTGAAGCTAAGCTGGTCCTAATATGGATGGAAGACTGGAATCCAAATACTTTCTGTTCTGCCTTTCCCCCTCTTTTGTATATACATTTTGAATGGCAGGTCTTTTAATTATACTGGCCTGTCACCCATGGAAATGTCCGTTCTCTCTTCTTTGACAAACGAGATTATGCTTTTGGAAATTCTAAAATGTTTGACCACTAATGGGCATAATCGGCTAATGCTTTTATTGTTATTCACAGGTATCATTGGTTTCTCTGATTTTAACCGTCCTCATCCTGGTGTTTGGGATTATAAGGGCAATCACATTTAGTGCACAGGTGTAAGTAATCTTGTCATTTCTCGTTCTCCATAATCTCTCTGGGAGAAATAAAGGATCTAGCTTGAGGGAGAGCTGAGTTTGCATGTTTTGTTTTAAGATACAAAAGAAGGCCTCTTGTGGCAGTAAACCCAAATTGCAGGAAAGTTGCAGCACGGCAACATCACTTTGAATTACGCTTGGTGATTTGGTGAATCACGGTAATGATGGAAAGGGCCTTTTCTGATTTTTTCGGCCCACACAGCTGCCATTTTGATTGGTGCTCACAATAAAAATGGCTGGGGGAGAGTCCAAACCCACTGAAACAATACAGAAAGAGAAAATGACAGGGAAAATAATGCTGCCTAGTCATAGGATATTTCATTGGTGCTCTCCAGAAAATATCGCTTGACAATGAGACAAAGAATCTATTCAGATGTAATGCAGCTGCTCCATCAAGCGATGGTTTGTTGGTGTTAAATGAGCAGTGAGTTCTGGTGGTGCTGACACTGTGACAAAGAAATGAGCTTGAGTGCCCCCACCTCCACTTGTGCTACAGACATAAGAGGGTGACTTCTTGGCTCCTTAATCAGTTTTCCATGATGCCTGAACTGAAACCAGTAGTGTAGTGGAACTGCAGCTCAAGTACATTTTTCTTTTTCAGAGCTAGTACACCAGGATAATTGACAAACTGACCTTGCTTTGGCACTTTTATCTAGCTCCGAGGGCCTTCTGGTGGTTCCCTCACTGCGAGAAGTGAGGTTACAGGGCACCAGGCAGAGGGCCTTCTCAGTAGCAGCACCCTCCCTGTGGAACGCTCTCCCACCAGATGTCAAGGAAATAAACAACTACCTGGCTTTGAGAAGACATCTGAAGGCAGCCCTGTTTAGGGAAGTTTTTATTGTTTAATGTTTTATATATGCTGGAAGCCGCCCTGAGTGGTTGGGGCAGCCCAGTCAGATGGGCGGGGTACAAATAATAAAATTATTATTGTTGTTATAGGGATATAAGGAGGCTTCCAAGTTTGTTTGTGACTGATTAGTGAAGCTAAGGGATGAGGGAAATAGTCATGCAGAGGCTGGCTATTACACACCTTTTCTTTAATATAGTGCTTACTTTACACTAGCTGTTTAAATAGTAACCCTATAAGATTGTTCGTATTCCTAACTAAAAGCTGAAAGTTGTGTTTCAGAGGGCTGAAGGTCAAAGCTCAGTATAGCTTTCAACTTGAGCCTTACAATCCTTCTGAGTTCACTGGAGCTTATTCCCAGGAAACTAGAACTGCAGTCATACTGAGCCTAATAAACTGGGCATTAGCCTGTGTGTGTGTGTGTGTGTGTGTGTGTAAAATACTAGATCCAAACAGTTGCTTGCATTTTTGGGCTCTTGTTGGGAATATGGATATGGGAGCAGCCATGATGAACTTTTTCTGCTTAGGAAGCTGTCTAATAGTAAATCAGCTCAGCATTGTCTACCCTGTCTGGCAGTGTCTCTATGATTCTATGTCTCTATGGGTCTCTCCCAAGCTTACCTGAAGATACCAGGGATTTAACCTGGAGCTTTTTGCAGGCAAAGCAGATGATCTTCCACTGACCAATAGTCTTTATTTACCGGTAAATCTAAAATTTCAAAATTGCCATTACATCACGTAATGGAAAAAGTTAAAATTGCACGTGTTATTTATGAAATTGGGGGTGTAGGAGGAAATGCCCTGCTTTTGTTTCCGTTATATTTAAACTTTTTTCAGTGTTCTGTAGTTTCCTGACCAGAAGAATTTCTTTTCTCACACCAGCCATGACCAGCAAAGGGGGTGAGGGGCAAATATCTTATGTCTGGGTCCCTGTGGTTACTTGAAAGAACGGCATTTTTCACATACTTAAGGTGCTTTTCTTTCACATCAATTAGTCACAGAAGAGTTAAGACCTTTATTAGGGCATATTAAAATGGAGGGGTTGAACTTTCAAAATTTCCAGAACTCTTCTTACAACTGGATGCTTCACCGTAAAACATGGAAGGAGAGAAAGGATTCCAAACACCTTTGAAAAGCTGACCCTTTGTAATATTTTTATTAGGTCCTAATAACTTTTGAGTTATTTTTCTCATGGACATAACAGCTGCCTAGGAGAGTGTCTTTGTGTGATAGTTAATAAGGTAGTCAGCCTTAATTCCTGCTTCAGAAAAGCAGTTATACGGACGCTTAATTCTGGCGATATTTCAGCACTTTGCTTCTATTTCCTCTTGAAAGACAATGGAAATGTACATATGTATAAGGATTGCCTTAGGAACATAGTCGGGAACAAAGAATGCATCCTGTCTGGCCTGGAAACGTATATGGGTGGGAATGTTGCAAATTACACACTCCACAAATAAGCAAAGAAACACATTTCAATCCCTTGCCATTGTGTTGCTTTGAGGCAGTAAAGAGGGCCATAAATGGCACTAGCATTTATTTCCAAAGCTGGAATAATCTGCAGCATAACTGCTAATTAATAAATGGTGGGTTATTTATAAAAGAAAAGGTGTGGCTAAGGAGCTCTGCAGGTTCTGATTGATACTTGAGAAGAGTATTGGATGTCAAAAGAAACTCTTTCTGGAGTAGGGGGAGCTTCATAGAACTGGCAAGAGTAAAAAACCTGAAGTTGCATCTTCCAAGGTAAATGGTGCTTGGAAAAGCTAATTTGTCTGCAGCAGAGATAAAGCCTGACAGCTGGGCGCTGTCCTCTGGCCTGGCAGCTGTGTCCTGCTGCTGCTTTGCAGTTCACTGAAAGTGCAGCGGCTGAGACAGCAGGTGGCAGCAGCCTCCCCTGTCAAGAGAGATGAGGACTGAAGCCCCTGACTATTGAAGGTGGGCGTTCTGCTCTCTGGCAACGTTTTTATCTCATTTTGTTGCACTCCTGTTTGAAGGCAACTGTATACAGTCGTACCTCGGATGTCGAAGAGAATCCATTCCGGAAGTCCGTTCGACCTCCGAAACGTTCGATTTCCAAAGCATGGCTTCTGATTGGCTACAGGAAGCTCCTGCAGCCAATCGGAAACCACAGAAATCCCGCTGGACATTCGAAAACCGGAACACTCAACTTCTGGTTTTCGATCGTTCGGGACCCAGAACATTCGACTCCCAAGGCGTTCAGGAACCGAGGTACGACTGTACTTGCAGAATTATATTTGAAGACGCTGTATATTTTGGGAAGTAGGGGAATAATGGAAAGATGGCATTCTCTAACCCCCTGCCCCCCGCTGGCATGGAGCAGTATTACTTGAGGGGAGGAATCTTTTGGCCCAGTCAGATTTTGAAAAGTCAGTGCCAGCTCCCTCTTCTCGAGGTTCATCTGATCTTCCAAATTCAAAGTGGTTTAAGTTCAGAAATGCACAAATGGCATGCTGTGCAAAAATTTTTTTGCATTTCACAGCTTTAACTGTGATGCTGTTTGCCTTGGAACTTGAATTGCTTCTCCCATGCACAGGCTTCGGTCTGTAACGTCACGTATGGGTATAGAGCTGGCATGGTAGTAGTGCCTAGAGTGTTGGACTAGGACCTGGGAGACCAGGGTTCAAATCCCCACTCAGCCATGAAGCTCGCTGAGTGACCTTGGGCTGGTCAATCACTCTTAATTTAACCCTACCTCGCAGGGTTGTTGTGACGATAAAAATGGGAGGAGGAGAACCCTGGGCTCCTTGGAGGAGAAGAGGAGGAGGAGTTTGGATTTGATATCCCGCTTTATCACTACCCGAAGGAGTCTCAAAGCAGCTAACATTCCCTTTCTCCCCCGCAACAAACACTCTGTGAGGTGAGTGGGGCTGAGAGACTTCAGAGAAGCGTGACTAGCCCAAGGTCACCCAGCAGCTGCATGTGGAGGAGTGGAGACACGAACCCGGTTCACCAGATTACGAGTCTACCACTCTTAACCACTACACCACAAATATAATTAATATATATATATATATTTCTATATATATATAGAAAAGTATATAATGATGCATGGAAGGGCTTTTCCTAGGCAGCAATCGTACGCAGATTTACTCAGAAGGAAGCCAGTGGTCGGTTCAAATAAGTTTGTTTAGGATTTCAGCCTGAGAGAGCCAGGGACTACAGTTCCAATTGAGCCTCTCCTATCTCACTGCACCCTTTGTTGCTGTCATTTTCTCTCTCAGTTAGAACATAGTTTGTCAGCGTTGATTTGCAGCACTGAAGGTATGAGACCCTAGGCTATTGTGCCCCCGTTGCCCTCCTTAAGGGGCCCGAGGCAGGTTAAACCGAGCACAGACAAGTCCAGAAAGCTGCAGGTAGACTGAGATGTGAACGTTTTGCTGTTGCTAGCTATAGTTCAGATTAACAAGAAAACAGCTGGATGGCTGCAAGGCGGTGGAAGGGGGGAGCCTTTTTACTTTCCATTTCGTAAAAAAATCTCTTCAGTGTTTGTGCTTCAATTGACATGAGATTCCTGCGTTGCAAGGTGTTGGACTAGTTGACCCTCAGGGTCCCTTCCCACTCTACAGTTCTGTGGTTCTGTGACTGCCCTGGCAGTTTGTTTAGAGCAAGGGTGGCTAGCATGTTGCTGGGGGGAAAGCCCCCGTGACCCCTGACCAAACTGGCTGGGGCTGATGGGGGTTGGAGTCAGTCCAACAGGTGCTCAGCCACAGGTTCCCTACTCCTGACCTTCAGATTTTGCTTTTAAAAAAAAAATTATTCCTGGTGGAAGTGGCAACCTCTCAAATGCTGCTTTCTTTTCCAGAACCCAAACAGAAAATCCGTGGGTGTTTGCAAAGCCCAATGCAGCCCAAGCCATCGGGGTGATGTCATTTGGTATGTGCCATGTTTGGCGGCATTTCTTTAATATCTGCAGCGCATGTAGCACCCTTAGGTTCCCTTTGCATTAGTGAGATTCTTACTCTTCCAGATTTGTTTTTATTTTTCTTGCAAACGTTTTATTTTAAGTATTGATGGATTTGTGGGAAATGTCGAGCATTAACTTGTGGCCTTCTAGATGTTGTTGGACTCCATTTCCCATCATCCTCAGCCAACACAGCTGGTGGCCAGGGATGATGGGAACCATATTCCAACAACATCTGGAGTACTGCCCTTTTGCTATCCCTTGGAGCTACCCACCTGATCACCATCTTTGCTGGAATAATCCGGGTCTGGTTTTGTAACATACAAAGATAACCTTTGACCAGATTTGTCCTTTGTCTTTGTGTTAGGGCAAAACGGGTCTGAATGATTACACCCTTTCTTCCACTAATCAGACCAACTTTGAAGGTTCTTCCCATTTTCTTCTTTCCCTTTGTGCTTCTCTTCTAACGAGATTCCCTAATGAAGCACATTGTTAAATTTGTTTCTTCTAACTGTGCAATAGGCCTGGGCGATAATCTCATTTTCAACTTCGTGATACATCACCAGCTAAACATTACAATATACTGATAAATCGCAATGCCTGAAATATGGATGGAGCTATGTAGAAGCATTGGCTGGCTTCATGGTTTTTCCCACATGGTGATTTTGGTATAGCCTGTGCACGCACACATACATCATGATTCGCAATATATTGCCAAGTCAAAAATTATGAAACTGATACCATGCTACGAATTTCAAACCGGTTTTGGATGATATATCAATAGATCACCCAGCCCTACTGTGCAACATTTCTGTAGTGGGAGCATTGAGAGAAGAAAAATGCCACGTCTTACAGACATTTCCATCTATACAGATTTTGGGAGTTAGGGAGTTCCTTAGAGAGTGCTCACAAAGGTGTTCTTGCTCCCAGAGGTCGCCACAGCAGCACCTCTACTTTATTCCACTGTAGAACAAGTGGAGCAGGGGGTACCAACGCCATCATTGGACCCAACCAAAGTCAAGCACTTTAAGGGTCAAAAGTAGGCATTATTGTAAACACATGGCTGCTGCTAGCTATTTGGTTCCCACTTCCAGTGACATCTCGTGGAACTTACCCATGTCCTGATGTCACAACGCAACGTGTTCTCCCTGCCTTCCGCCAACAGCAGCCAATCCTGTGGGGTAGAAGCTGCGACAAACAGAATGTTGTGACATCAGGACATGGGAAAGTTCTGCAAGGCAGGCTAAAGAAGTGTTCAATAGCAGCCAAGCATTGCGCATATATCTGGTTTGCCCTTAATTCTCACCAATTTCAGTGGGGGAGCAAGAAACATGTACACAATTCTTCCATTGTGCTTTACTTTGGCTCAAGCCCTTTGTTTTCAATAGCTTGCCTTTCCTCAGCTTTTCAGTACATTTGTCCCAAATCTAGTTGACTCAGAAATATATACATTGCACATGATTGCTTTATAAATAAAAATACTGTTGTGCTTCTTCCAGCATTCATTTGCCACCACAATAGTTTCTTAATTTACGGCTCCCTGAAAGAACCCACACTCAGCAACTGGGCACGTGTCACGCATGTGTCCGTCTCGTTTGCTGTGTTTGTCGGCTTGTTGTTCGCTACGTGCGGATATGTGACCTTTAGAGAATACACAGAAGGTAAGTTATTCCGTTCCGGGTTATAGTTATTGTTTACCTTGGCTTTCTGACAGTTCTCACCCACATTAAGCTTTTCTCCTAGATTCCCTCACCCAAGGCTGTGGGTATTCTGTGTAGGATTTACTACTGGTACACAATTCAGCATCTGCAAAACCTACTCCAAAAACAAAACCCAAAAAAGTATCTAGGGGACCTATTTTCAGAACAAAATCCCCACATGAGCAGGTTCCAGGGGCCATGTGGATGGGTGGGACCAGAGGCAAAATTGGGTGGAGAAACCCATGTAAGTTTTACCTCTGTACAGTAGCCCAGTTTTGGCACAGACTCGCACACTCCTCTCTCCCCATCCCAGCAGCCAAGCCATTTTCAGAACAAAATCCCCACATGAGCAGGTTCCAGGGGCCATGTGGATGGGTGGGACCAGAGGCAAAATTGGGTGGAGAAACCCATGTAAGTTTTACCTCTGTACAGTAGCCCAGTTTTGGCACAGACTCGCACACTCCTCTCTCCCCATCCCAGCAGCCAAGCGTTCAAGGGCACATTCTAGCCAGGCAAATGCACTCAAGGAGGACCTGAAGTAGGGCAGTTGAGGGATGTGAGTGAAGACCGGCTGTGGCAACATTTGACCCCTGGGCATGAGGTTCCCCACTCCAGCCTTATGGCTTCTTATATATCCACACCTCAGGCTTATATACTGAAGATTCTCCAAAGATAATCCTGAATTGGAAGTAGTGTATATTGCTCTAGGGACGCGGGTGGCACTGTGGGTTAAACCACAGAGCCTAGGACTTGCCGATCAGAAGGTCAGCGGTTCGAATCCCTGCGATGGGGTGAGCTCCCATTGCTTGGTCCCAGCTCCTGCCCACCTAGCAGTTCGAAAGCACGTCAAGTGCAAGTAGATAAATAGGTACCACTCCGGTGGGAAAATAAGCAGCGTTTCCGTGCGCTGATTTGGTTTGCCAGAAGTGGCTTGGTCATGCTGGCCACATGACCCGGAAGCTGTACGCTGGCTCCCTCGGCTAATAAAGCAAGATGAGCGCCGCAACCCCAGAGTTGGCCATGACTGGACCTAATGGTCAGGGGTCCCTTTACCTTTATATTACTCCAAAGAGCAAGTATAATGCTAATTATTATGAACTGGTGCCGAAGTTGGGAAGCCCAATGATACTCTTCTCCTTGAGAAACCTCTTGAACAAACAGAAACATGATATTGCCAGGCTGCAGGAGCATGAGGAATTCTGTAAAACAATGTTCTTTGGCACCATGCCAATGCAGGAATCTTTTGCCCAACATAGGGCTTGAACCCACGACCTTGAGAGGCTCGTACTCTACCAGCCAAGCCAAGCCAAGCCAGCTTGTACCAGATGAAGAGTAGAACAGAAAGAGTAGAACCTGTGGGCCTCCTATGATGTTGCTGGACTACAACTCCAGTCATCCCTGACCATTGGCTATCCTGGCTGGGGTTGATGGGAGTTGGACACACCTGGAAGGTTACAGGATGATGCCTGCTCCAGGAGTAGAAGATCACACAGAACCAGTCCTTCTCAATCTATTTACTTCCATGTCTGCAGGGAACCTTGTATGGGGGAATCTGCCTCTTGGAAGACTTGCATATGAGATGGGGGAGAGGTGGAGTTGGGCATAGAGCTAACATAATTTGTAAGAGCCCTGCTGGATGAGACCAAATGCCCACGAGCCCAGCATCCTGTTTTCCACCATAGCCAGGCAGGTGCCTCTTGGGAAGCCTTCAAGCAGGACATGTGGACAATGGCTACAGTTCTTCACTTGTGCCACACCCCAGGCCCTTTGCTATAGCCGCCACATACAGTCTATTATAGTGCTGTGCACAGAGTGCGAAAACCCCTAAGGTAACATTCCAAAGTTCCCGTAAGCACTCCTATACATAGCAAACGCTTCAGAGGTTGTTGTATATTTGAAGCCTTCTAGCTTTGATCCTGCGGCATGGGAAGTGTGTGCGCCCAGATCCCTTGCCCAGCTCTTCCTTAAATGATTGTTCTTGTCACAAGAATAACAGCTACAGAGGAAATCTGTCTGCTTCGACCATGCGTTTTTATTCATTTTGAAAGCACCTTGCACCCTGACCCTAATTCAGATGCCAGGAATACTCCTACAGTAAAAGCAACCTTGGTGTGCAAAGGATGCTGAGCACAAGCTCGGCTACAAGGTTTAGTTTTTGGAAATGATTCTCACACACCCAAAAAAACCACAATAGCAGAAAATATGCAGTGCCCCTCGCATTCACAGCTGAGAATGAATTCTGTAAAGTGATCACAGCAGAAATGGTCCGTGCTGCTAGGGCCATACACCGAAGGCATATGTTTCAAAAATAGAAGTTCACCGTGTCTCGTGGCAAACCACTGTTGAACCAGAGGGGATTTCCAAACACATAGAAAGAAAGAAAGAAAGAAAGAAAGAAAGAAAGAAAGAAAGAAAGAAAGAAAGAGCCTGCCTAGAGATGCTCTTTGGAATCCAGCCAGTATTTGTGGCTGTCTAGGTTTGTTCTTTGGAACTATCGGAATTTAACTGAGAACAAATTTAAAAGTTCTCATGAATGCTTGGGTCTGTATTCACAATTTCTGTTTTGTCTTGCACATTACAAAGTTAATTTCATTGTCTGCCACTTCTTCAGGAGACATATTTGAGAACTATTGCCGAGATGATGACCTTGCCACGTTTGGGAGGTTTTGCTATGGAATCACTGTCATCTTAACGTTTCCAATAGAATGCTTTGTTACCAGAGAGGTGAGTGTTAATCGCACCTGTATCTTAGATTGCAGAGTCACCATTAATTTCTGCCCCCAATGCAGTGAACTGTGATAAGTGCCCAAGGATGAAGTTTTAGATCACAGTTCCATCAAATTAATGTTTTCTACACTGCTGCTACGGAAATTACAATTACGTTGTGTTGCCGTAATAAGAAATCAGATGCGATGAATCAGATGTGAGAGCCAGTGTGGTGTAGTGGTTAAGAGCAGTAGTCTCGTAATCTGGAGAACCGGGTTCGCGTCTCCGCTCCTCCACATACAGCTGCTGGGTGACCCTGGGCCAGTCACACTTCTCTGAAGTCTCCCAGCCCCACTCACCTCACAGAGTGTTTGTTGTGGGGGAGAAAGGGAAAGGAGAATGTTAGCCGCTTTGTGACTCCTTCGGGTAGTGATAAAGCAGGATATCAATTCCAAACTCTTCTCTTTTTCTTCTTCTCTTGCAGAAATCATTTCAGTCCACTTATTGACATCCTTGGCTGAAATAGACAATAGGACATATTAGACAGAAACCTAATCAGACTGAATATTCCTCAGTTTAAGCAATGGCTGCAATGCAAGCAGACTCAGTGTCACCACCCAATCTTCTTGGGCAACTGCTGGGGGCCACTTCTTTCGGTGATGCATTCATTCATTCTGGGTGACTGAAGGGTTAGCCGCCATCTTAGTTTTCCCAAAATGTAATGCCCTGGAATTTCCATTGCTTCATGGCATTGTGCGTAGAGGGTGGTTGCTCAAGAAAGATGGTAGCCATATTATTAAGTTAATAGCATCACATATACTAGTGACTGAAAATGGGAAGCAACAAGTGCTGTCTGGCTCAGTGGAGAAGGTATAGCATATGTAACCAAGGATTCCTATTATGTACAAAATCACTTATTGTAGGATATGAAAGGATGGAACTAAATCCAACAAACTTTCTCTGAAATGTTTGCATCCTTTTTATAGAATGTTGGAATAAGCATACGCTCATGGAAATGTAAGATTTATTTGATTATTGATTTAGTAAATTTGTATACCACCTCGTACCCATAGATCTCGGAGCGGTTCAGAATGTAGATTAATTGACAGACAAAGATAATGTTTGTTTTCTTTTTGGAAGTACATGACCTCAGTTTTGTCCTGATGTATACTGGATCCTTAACCCTCTGCCTAGGTTTGTTTTTATTTTTTTAAAAAAATGAAAATGAAACAAATAACAGTCCATAATCTAAATATTGATCTATTTTTCCAGCTGTACAAAAAAAATCATACTTGGTCAATTTAAAAGCAGCTATGTGTTACTCTGGAAACGTTTTTAAAAATAAATAATTATGTGAACCTGGGTGCCTTGGGGGCAAGGGCTTTTCATTGAAGTCTGGTGTTCAGTTGTAATCCATTCCTTTGGCTTGTGCATAACCCTAGGATGAGAAAATTAAAATATGCCACATCATAACAGTACTTAGAACTGTGCTTCTGTTTCAGGTCCTTGCAAACGTGTTTTTCAAAGGAAACCTTACAACCATTTGCCACGTTGCTCTGACAGTCATTGTCATTGCTTTAGCGACAAGTGTATCGTTGGTGTATGATTGCCTGGGAATAGTTTTAGAGCTAAATGTAAGTGCACGGGGATTTTTCAACTACTAATTTTTTGTTTTGTTTTGGCTTAATGAAATAGACTGTTTCCTCAAATTGTTATTGTGTTAATAGGATATGCTTAAGGAAGAAATTTGGTGCTGTGCTTCTTTGTGGCAAGATGATGAACTTTTTGTCTGAAGCTACAGAAATAAGTTTTTTCCCCCTGGGGAAAAATGAAGGGGCATTCTAAAGCCCCTGTTCAAGCAAAATTATTAAGTCACTTCCTCCATCCTGAGGAGTCTTGCAGATGCCTGTTTTTGTTTTGTTTGAGTAACTGACAACCACTAAGTCTTGCCCAGAGTAAGTCTTGCCCACTGAAATCAGTGAACAAGTTCCTCAAGTTGACTGGTTCCTCGTTGTGATTTCCACCCCATTCCTTCTAAACTCTCTGCATAGAATTTATTTCAGGAGCGTGCCTCTGCAATACACCACAAATGCATATTTAGTGTTTTACTTCCTGCTTGCAGGGGGTGCTCAGTGCTACTCCACTGGTCTTCATCCTGCCAGCCGCCTGCTACCTGAGGTTCTCCGAGGAGCGATGGACCCATTCAGACAACCTTCTCTCTGCCCTGATCCTTACCATTGGGGTGCTGGTGATGATAGTTGGCTTCGTTATGACTGTCCTACATCCCCAGGATTGTAGCCATGGACAAGAAATGCCATACTGCTTCCTTGGAAATGCCTCACTCTACAACCAAACAGTCCTGTCTTCTCCGCAAACTCACCAACCATAGGAGACAGTGCCTTCCAGACAAGAGCAGTGCAAATATAAACTTTTTAAAAAAAAAAACGTTTTTGTGAAGTCCATTGTGTGTTTCAGGTTTTTAAACGTACTCTTTTCCCCCCTCCAAGATATAATAAAAGTTAAACACTGAGCTGCAAACGTTATTGGTTTTTGCAGTTGTGAACTCTCCCTAAATTGCAAAAATGCAATATATTCTCCAGTATTTGCTGTATGTAAGCAGATACCCCATTTCTTTGGATCCAGCTGCTATATTATTGGACAGCCTAAACTCAGAGCTGGTTCCCACTAGAAGGAAAGAAACAGTTTTTGTTGTTTACTAGCACCTTCATATTTCCAATAGCATCACAATGGTGGTGTAAAATTCGCCCCAGATTAACGGTTGATTGAGTAAAGTATGGGAAATTGAGGAGATCTCTTAGCAAATCAAAGGAACTTTCAATCCTTCATACTCAGGTGGCTTTGGGGAGTTCCCATCTTTAATTTAATTGATTCTACTAAAATTCTCCAAAAGATATTGAGACCTTTCATTTTTATGTTATAAAACAAGTCATCATTGTATTATGCCCAGGAGGCTAACAAGTAAATAACAGTGCAATACCATAAATACACTTACAGTATTTAGGACTCAATGGGAGTTCTAAGGAGAAGTAGATAGGATTGCACAGTAAAAGTATTTATCTGTAATTCACTTTTTATCCTTACAAATTTGGGACACTGAGCTCTGTTTTTATTGAAATCATTTCTCCTTGTATAGCCTTAGTTTGAAGCACAATCCCCCCTGAACCACCCCCCCTGCCAAAACCCCCTCAATCACACTAGATGGTAATGTGGAGCCTTTCAGACGTTGTGGACTGCAGTTCCCATCAGTCCCAGCAAGCATCGCCAGTGGCCAGGAATTATGGGAGTTTTAGTCCAGCAATGTCAGGAAGGCGCCAGGTTGGGTATCCCTACTGTATCATGTGAGAGTCAAAACTTAAAAACAAAAGCCTATTGCCTGTCTCCAGCATATGTTGACTTCAAAGTAAGCCCCATTTATTTCAAAGCAAGTGATATCAAAGCAAGTATGCAGAGGGTAGCAGTTCTTCTGTGATTTGTTTTTCTCTTCAGAATGCCAAAGAGGACGGGGGGGGGGGGGAGAGTAAATGTGGCAGGAGGGGATCTAAAATGCAGGATATAGCCTAAAGTAATATATTCAGGTTCATTTAATACAGAAGCAAAAGCTGGCAGTGAAACACAAAGAAAACCGAAACACAGGAAATTTTGTCTGAAACACTGTAAATGTTTCTAATCAGCCTCCAAACTCAAGCCAAATGTTAACCATTTATGGGAACAGCTTCCATATCATAAATTGGAATCAGGCACTGACTCCAGCAGCGTTTAGCGAATGTCTAAAGCAAAGAGTTTCAGCGGAGTGGGGGCTTCTCCCTCCTCTTTTGCCTAGTGGAACTGTACTGCAAAAATAATAATAATTAGATTAGTTTGTGGAGCACTTTCCCATTTATGACATGTGGTTACCTCCATCACGCTGACAAGGCAATTCAATAATAATAATAAAAACCCTGCAAGGCAGCTTCCTTATACCACAAAGATCTGTTGAGGGAATTTAGAACACATTTCTGTTGCATTTTAATAGGATTTAACTGGTGGAAACACAGTAGAGAAGCCAAGATGAAATGGCAAGAGCTGTCCTTGGAGAACCATCGGCAAATGAGCTGGAGACTGTTGACGGTCCATGGAATACGAATTGCCAACCCCTCAGGAAGAAACATTTTGCCAAGTTACGAACAACCACGCTTCCCATTACAAATACATTCTCTTTATTCACATTTTGGAAAAGTCGCATCTGATTTAATATGTTAACGGAGAAGGCATGCTTCCCTATACAGTGGTACCTCTGGTTACGTACTTAATTCGTTCCAGAGGTCCGTTCTTAACCTGAAACTGTTCTTAACCTGAAGCACCACTTTAGCTAATGGGGCCTCCTGCTGCTGCCATGCCGCCGGAGCACGATTTCTGTTCTCACCCTGAAGCAAAGTTCTTAACCTGAGGTACTATTTCTGGGTTAGCGGCGTCTGTAACCTGAAGCATATGTAACCTGAGGTACACTGTAGTTTGGCCTTGGCCTCAAGTCTAGTCCCAGCCTCAGGATTCTCCCCAGGATCTAGACCAGTGTTTCCCAAACGGTTTTGGGCAACGGCACACCTGTTTACCGGGAAAAAATCTCGCGGCACACCACCATTAAAGCCCCGCCCCGTGACGTCAGCGCGCAGCGTCACGCCGGGAGGGACGCACAAAAGTGAAAGTTTTTTCCCTTCCCCTTGCCGGGGTGGGAGGAGGCAGCAGAGCGAGGGATTGAGGGACGGCGGCAGCTGAGGCGGCGGCGGCTGTTGTGGTGGTGGCGGCGATAGCGGGCGGAGGAGGAGCCGTCGCCGGGAGTTGCTGCTGCTGCTGTTGCTGCTGCTGCCCGGACATGCCGGCCTCCTCCTCCTCCGCTGTCTCGCGCTCCTCCCTTTTGCGCGCGCTGCCCCGCCGCTCGGCACCAGCACCGCGGAGCCGCCCCCGGCTCGACGCGGATCCTCGCCGCCCGACTCGCCCGCCTCCCTCCCACGGCACACCAGCCGGTGTCTCACGGCACACTAGTGTGCCGCGGAACACCGGTTGGGAAACACTGATCTAGACCTCCTCTCTCCAGGTGACATCCCTAACCAGTTCCAATTTGCGTTCATTTCAAGTGCTGTTACCTGGCTGAAATGTGATCATGCCTCTTTCTTGGGAGTTGTAGTTCAACAACAGCTGTAGGCCTAAAGGGTTCTCCACACACATACTAGGCCAGAGTTTCCAAAACTTGGGTCTCCAGCTGTTTTTTGAGACTACAGCTCCCACCATCCCTAACTAGCAGGACCAGTGGTCAGGGATGATGGGGATTGTAGTCCAAAAACAGATGGAGACCCAGGTTTGGGAAACCCTGTACTAGGCCATCTCAATTACATAGCTTCAAAACAAGCAAGAACATAACAAAGGCCATTGCAGAACATAAATATTGAGGCTGATTTTTGGTCTAATTTAGTAGGCCAGATGGCTTCTACAAACATCAGATTCCTCTTGCTGCTTTTTGGACCAGTGTACAGACCAATATAATGTTGCACGCCACCCCAATCTCTGAGCAGGGCAAGATTCCAGGCGCTTACCCAAGGTTTGGTTCCCTTCGGAATGAGGCACAGTGGAGACGCTGGTGTCTTTATGATATATGGTTTATTTTACACCTATATACAACCTAAGCCTACGATGGAGGGGCTCACAGCATTAACACCCCAAGAGGGTCTTCTCCCATAGCCACAGCCTTGGATCCCAACAAAAATTGGGCATAGCATGTGTCTCTTGGCTGCTTCTAGCTTGCACACACAACTCCCAACTCTGGCCTTTGTCTTTCTCACCACCAGTGAATTGAATGACTGAGGGGGGTGCACCCATTTGCTAGCTGGCACAGAGGCATTTCGTTCATTACCTTAATGGCCCATACTTAAGAGGACCTCATTACCTCACCAGGCAGGAAGCTAGCCTGGCCATTCCAGGAATGGAATCCACACTGGATCCAGGACTTTGAAAGGGCTCAGACATGCAGCCTACCCTTGCCCCACTCCTAACAATGTTATATTTAGGGCTGTAAAGTAGTAGGCATCACTTGCCTTCCAGCCTTTTACAGTTGCGGCTCACTAAAATGCACCACACCATTATATGAAAGCTTGTAAAATGACTATAACCGCTTAGAGCACATTTTTAAAACAACCACCATGGTTGGAACGTTTTAGTGCAGAGCAGATGTGGGGAACCCAACCTCCCCTCCCCCCGGCACCCTGGATTCTTAATCTAGCCATACGTACCCTTCCCACTATTTCACATGCTGCTTCTCTGTTCCATAGAAATATAGCCATGTTTGATTTGTGTGTGCAGGGCGTGTAAATGTTTGGACTAGTCCACTGCCAATATGCAGACCCCAGCCACATTCCCCCTAGGCAGGCATGGCCAAACGTGGACCTTCAGATGTTTTGGGACTACAATTCCCATCATCCTTGACCACTGGTCCTGTTAGCTAGGGAAGATGGGAGTTGTACTCCCAAAAACATCTGGAGGGCCAAGTTTGGCCATGCCTGCCCCAGCGCCTTTGGTCTTCAGACAGCCTAATATGAGAAATGTGGCCACAGGCCTTACTGAAGCATGCTCAAGGTGAGTGACAAAATGTATTTAAAGTATATTTTCCTCCACCTCTAAATTGGCAGCCCATTACTATTAATAATGTGGATTCCGGGGGGGGGGTGCTGATATAGGATCTATCCACTGTTGACTGGAACGAGTGAAAAAATAGTATTTCCCCCCTCCCCCCAAAACTGACACACTGAACAAAACCACGCACCCAAACTTCAACACCAGCCTCTACCTAATCTTCAGCTCCAGGGGACAGAATAGCACGTACGCATGAAGCCAGCAGACGAGTCCTGCAAGGGCCCAGCAGCGGTAACCATGGCTACAAACTCACATATAGACATTGGAGCGGTTGTGGCACAGGCCCCAGGCTCCTTAGAATGATGTACATCAAAGAGTCAGCCAAAGCTCCCTCTTCTCTTCTCTTTCCCACTTCCCTGGCAGACTACCAGCACCAGAGAGAACCTCATATAGAACATTAAACGCTGCTTCCAAGCTCCAGCGAATGGATGTGTCTGGAAGGACTCAGAGGCCAGGAGGAAAGGGATACACAGACATTCATAAACACACACACACACACACCCTTTCACAAAACATTAGGGCAACATAAAAACATTTGAACACAAAACAATCAATCATGCTGTCAGGGCTGCCGCCCAGTCCCAGCTCACATAGGACCAAGTCAGCCAGCGTTCAGTTTCAAAGAGTCTTTATTGGATTACAGGTTCCATTTCCAAACTGCAACGTGCAGCCCTACTTCTTCTAGGTCAGAACGACGAAGACCCGTCTGAGTCTCCGCCTCTAGCGCACCAGCTTAATACCCTAGCCTTGCTCCACCTCCTGCGCCTTTCCTTCCGTCTCTGGGTCCTCCTGCCCCCCTGGGTCTCTCCTTTCCTACTCTCTTCTGACGCGGACCCCCCTGACCCTTCCGCCTCCTTGCGGCGGGCTTTGGGACTCGGTTCACTCTCTGGGCTGCTGGCTGCGCCAGCTTCCGTTACATTTGAACTTGGCGCGCGCGCCCAACTCTCCACTTTCCTCTTGATCGTTTCCTCGCTCCCCGAGGTGGGCGTGACTACTCCTGACTCATGCCCTCCCTCCTTCTGAAAGTCTCCGGAGCCCGATATCTGGTCCCCTTTCTCCCCGCTGCTCCCGGCTGGGAACGTGGGTCCCGATCTCCAACTGCTGCTTTCTGATCCCTCTCTGGACCCTTCTTCCTGGGGTGTCCCCCTGCTCTCCCCCCTTGCTCTGGCTGCTGGCGCTCCCTTCTGGGAATCCTCGGACTCGCTAGACAGGCTCGGTGATCTCGGGTCGTCATCCCCACTCATCCTTCCTTCGTATTCCTCCCCCTCGCTCTCTGTCTCCTCCCTTCTCTGCGTCTCTGCTCCTGAACCCCTGACATCCATCCCCCCCTCGAAGCCCCCCCTTCCCCCCTCCCCGCTTTCAAGGGTGGTTGGTGGGTGCTCCGTCATCACGGGAGTGAATGTCGGATACAGTTCGCTCCCCGTTGCTGGCCGCCAACTGAAGACCTCCGAGTCTTCCTCCCCGCGTTCGTCAACGGTGGTCTCCTCCGCCTCCATCTCGGTGCCGCCGTGCTCGAAACCAAGGTCCTCCCCGCAAACGTCCATGTCCGTCTCTGCGTCTGTCGCTGGACCTGGTGTCTCCTGCCACTTCCGGCGCCACTGCTCCTCTGGCCGATCGTCCCACCAATACGAGTTGTCGGACGCCGAACCCTCCGGTGACCCCTCTGGGGAACGTGTGCGCGGTGCGGGTTCCCCTTCCGAGTCGAAGCCATGGAACGTGCTGGAGGAAAGCGTGGGCGTGAACAACCAGTCGTCGAAGAAGCCCGCTGGCATAGGTCTGTGTGGGAAAAGGGCATGAAACTCATCCTTGAGCAGGGGTTCCTCCAAGGCGTAGTCCGGCACCCAGCTATTAGTACTGGCCCGGGTGCCCTCCCTTGCTAGTAGATATTCTACTCCGTCTTCCCCCCATCTGGAGTCCAAAATCTCCGTGACTTCGTTGATGGGGTCCTGCTGTGGCAATCTTCCCACCTCCGTCCGCTCCGGAGACTGACTCGGTGCCGTTCCTGGTTCCTGGAACCTGTGCGGTGCCCTGTAGGGAGTGAGCACCGACCTGTGGAACACCGGATGCATCCTGGAACCCTCTGGTAGCACCAGCCGGAAAGCCACCGGGTTGATCTGCGCTTCGACTCGGTATGGACCGAGTTGCTTGTGCCCTAGCTTCCTCTTGGCTAACGATCGGGTCGGCACCGCGTGGGCTGCCAACCAGACCCAGTCTCCCACTCGGATCTCCTCGCCAACTCGCCTGTGCTTGTCAGCTTGGACCTTGTATGCGTGCTTCGCCAGCTCCAGCTGCCGTCTGAGTTGATCGTGGACCTCTTGCAACTCAGATGCGAAAGCGTCCGCCGTCTGTGGTTCCCCTTCCCCCACTCTGTCCAGTCCCGGGAAGGTTCTGGGATTCCTCCCATTGTTGGCGAAGAACGGCGTCACCCCTGTGGATACGTGTTTCGTGTTGTTGTAGGCGAATTCGGCGAGCGGCAGGTAATCCACCCACGTCGCCGGCTGTTGATTGGCATAGCATCTCAGGTACTGCTGCATGATGGCATTGACCCTCTCCGCTTGCCCGTTGGTCTGCGGGTGCCTTGCCGATGTCAGGTTGATCTTGACGTTCAGGAAGCCCATCAGCTTTTGCCAGAAATTCGAGATGAACTGGCGTCCGCGGTCGGACAGTATAGACCGTGGCAGCCCGTGCACTTTGAACACGTGATCTATGAACAATTTGGCTGTTTGTTCTGCCGTGGCCACCTTCGCACACGGTATGAAATGTGCCATCTTGGTGAACAAGTCCACCACCACTAGTACAGCTGTCTTGCCTCTCGAGCTGGGCAGATCCGTGACAAAGTCCAGGGCCACCCTCTCCCATGGTTCAAACGGCGTTTGCAGCGGTTCCAGCAGTCCCGCCGGTGGTTTGTGCACCGGCTTGGCCCTCTGGCAGGTGTCGCACCTCGCGACGTAGTCCGCGACTTCCCCCCTCAGTCTGGGCCACCAAAAGTCTCTTGCGACCAATTCCACCGTTTTTTCTGTGCCAAAGTGCCCGGCCGTGGGTGCGTCGTGCAGCTGCTGCAGTACCCGGGCGCGAAGTTCGTCTCCCGGCACGTAGACGGCCCCTTTACGTAAGAGCAAGCCGTCTCGTATCTGGAACTCGTCGCCCTTCGCCGTGCCCTTGTGCACCTCTGCCATCTTCGCCTGCGCGAATGAGTCGTCCGTCAACGCCCTTCGCACCGCATCCAGGTCTACTGTGGCTGAAGCGCACGCCCACGCTGTTGGCGCGAAGATGTGCATGGCCGCCGCTGGCGTCGCCTCTTCGAGGTACTGCGGTTTTCGGGACAGGGCATCCGCCATGATGTTGGTGTCGCCCGGGACGTACTCAATCCGGAAATTGAAGTCAGCAAAGAACTCCGCCCAACGGATCTGCCTCTGGTTCAGGAACCGAGCCGTGCGCCAGTGCTCCAGATTCTTGTGGTCCGTGCAGACCTGCACCGTGTGCTTGGCGCCGATCAGGAAGTGCCTCCACGCCTTGAAAGCTGCATGAATGGCAAGCAGCTCCCTATCCCAGATGGTGTAGTTCTGCTCCGACTTGCTGAGCTTTCTGGAGTAGAACGCCCCCGGCCTCCAGACCCCCTGCGGGTCCTTCTGCAGCAGTACCGCTCCCACTGCTCTATCGGACGCGTCTGTCTCCACCCTCAGCGGTCTGCTGGGGTCGATATGCAGCAGTTGCTCTTCCGACGCGAAGAGACGCTTGAGTGTCTGAAAGGACCGCTCTGCCTGCTCCGTCCAGATGAATTTCTTTTTCTTGGAGCTTAGCGTGTCCGTAATAGCTGCCGTCTGCATCGCGAACCCCTTGATGAACTTGCGATAGAAATTGGCGAATCCGACAAACCTCTGGACCTCTTTCCGGTTGCGCGGGCTCTTCCAATCCAACACCGCACGAACCTTGGCGCTGTCCATGGCTAGCCCCTTGTCCGACAGCTTGTAACCCAAGAAATCCACCTCCGTCGTGTCGAACTGGCACTTCTCCAGTTTGGCGTACAGTTTATGCTGCTGCAGCCTCTTCAGCACCTCCCGAACGTCCTGGTCGTGTGCTTGCTGCGAGTCAGAGAATATCAGGATGTCATCCAGAAAGCAGACGCACTTCTTGTAGAGGAGTCCCGCCAACACGTGATGCATAAAAGCTTGAAAAACGTGGGAGCCATTTTGCAATCCAAAAGGCATAACTCTATATTCGTAGGTGCCCAGAGGCGTGAACATGGCTGTCTTCCACTCATCTCCCTCCCTCATACGGATGAGATTGTACGCTCCTCGCAGGTCCAACTTGGTGAACACGCGTCCCTTGCGCACCGTCGCCAGCAGGTCGTCAATCCTGGGCATAGGGAAATCGGAGGGCTTGGTCATTCTGTTTAAGAGGCGGTAATCCACGACCAATCTTTTTTGGGGCGTGTCCTTTTTCTTCACGAAGAAAACAGGACTGCCCCCTACTGCGCTGGACTCCCGGATGAAACCGCGCTGCAAATTGTGATCGATGAACTGTTTGAGTTCCTGTAGTTCGTCCTCAGACATGGAATATAGCTTCCCCTTCGGCAGCGTCGCCCCTGGCAGGAGGTCAATCTTGCAGTCATATTGCCTGTGCGGTGGTAGCTTGTCTGCCTCTTTCTCGCAGAAGACCTCCAGAAAGTCCGCGTATTTGTGGGGAACTGCTTGCAACGTTCCCAACTGCAGTTGTGAGTCCTCCTCCTCCCCCTCCTGCCTGGGCAGGATGCAGTGTTCTGCGCAGTAAGAGGAGCCGAAGATCAGCTGTCTCTGGTACCAAGCCAGCGTTGGACTGTGCCTGTCCAGCCAACTCATGCCCAACACAATGGGCGTGTCCGACAGTCGGGTGACATTAAAACTGATGACTTCCCTGTGGTTACCAAGTTGCATCACCATTGGTGGCGTCTGCTTCACCACCTGCCCCCCTAGCAACTCTCTGCCATCCACTGTGACGACTTGCAGGGGCAGAGTGGCAGGCAGCAGCTTTATAGCGTGCTGCTCCACAAAATCCTGTGCTATAAAGTCTGCGTTGCTTCCAGAATCCACAGAAAGCGGCACTTCGATGGTGACTCCATTGGGTAGCTGGAGAGACGCTGTGAGTTGCACTACTGGTTTGGGTGGGAGGGGGTCCGTGGGTTGCAATATCGCTGGGGACTGCTTCACTGATGCGTCTGGCTGGGCCCCAGTGCCTCTGTCTCCAGCCAGACATCGTCGTTTCCCTGCTGGGCTTCGCTGCATTGTGTGGCCACTTTCACCGTTGCGGAGGCTGCAGTGTGCTTGGAGCTCCTCTGGGGACACTCTTTCGCCAAGTGTTGAGGGCTCTCGCATATGTAACACTTCCTGGTCCCTCTAGGAGGTTTAGTCTTGACTGCTGTCGGTGCAGAGGCTCTGCTAGCTGACTGAGCCCTGGCGCCTCCCACTTCCATAGGTTCCACTCCCCCTCCTGGCGGAGGTGTGGATTGCGCACGCGCTGCTTCCCTTGGAACGAAAGAGAAACTTCTCGCTGCTTCGCGCCCTCCACGTCCTTCATCTCTGCACCATGGACGTTCTTCCAGCCTCACCCCCACAGTCAGCGCCCTTTGGACCACCTCCTGCGTGCTTCGGGGCCTCTCCCCCCTCGCAATTTCATCCTTCACAGCAGAGCTGAGACCCTCCCAGAACAGGTCCCTGACTGGGGGCGAGTCCCGGTCCCATTCCAATGCACTGACCAGCGCAAAAAAGCGGGCGTGGTACTGTCGGACGCTCGCCCTCCCTTGTTTCAGTCCATGAATCTCCCGTCGGGCAAGATCCACATCAATGGTAGACAAAAAACATGCATCCATCGCTTTGATAAAGGCATCTGCACTCTGAAGCGCCGGATCTTTATCCCTCCACAGATTGCGCAGCCACGCCTTCGCATCCCCATGCAAATGGGACAGTATAAACCCCACTTTCTCTTGCTCATCTCTAAAGTCTTTTGCCAGCAGTTGCAGTGCGCACATCACATCTGCTCGAAAGTTGGGGTACTGTTGTAAATTCCCATCGAAGTGAGCCACCAGCCCTCCTGCTCTCCGTGCCAACCCAACCCCCTCCGGTCTGGGTCCTGGCTGCCCATGCTTAACCCATGCTTCAAACCTGGCGTGGAGATCTCGGTAGGCGGCTGCCACATCCTCCTCCCTTTTCTTGGATGCCAGTACCTCCGCATTCAATTGGGTAACTGCCTGTTGCAGCGCTGAAACTTTCTCTGCTTCCGTCATCTTTGCCAACCGTCGTGAGCTTGCTCCCACACACCGATCCCCTCCTCCAGCTGCTTCTGTCTCCGCTGCGAGGTATCAGGTGTCAGAAGCTTGAGAGACGGGTCTTACTGTCAGGGCTGCCGCCCAGTCCCAGCTCACATAGGACCAAGTCAGCCAGCGTTCAGTTTCAAAGAGTCTTTATTGGATTACAGGTTCCATTTCCAAACTGCAACGTGCAGCCCTACTTCTTCTAGGTCAGAACGACGAAGACCCGTCTGAGTCTCCGCCTCTAGCGCACCAGCTTAATACCCTAGCCTTGCTCCACCTCCTGCGCCTTTCCTTCCGTCTCTGGGTCCTCCTGCCCCCCTGGGTCTCTCCTTTCCTACTCTCTTCTGACGCGGACCCCCCTGACCCTTCCGCCTCCTTGCGGCGGGCTTTGGGACTCGGTTCACTCTCTGGGCTGCTGGCTGCGCCAGCTTCCGTTACATTTGAACTTGGCGCGCGCGCCCAACTCTCCACTTTCCTCTTGATCGTTTCCTCGCTCCCCGAGGTGGGCGTGACTACTCCTGACTCATGCCCTCCCTCCTTCTGAAAGTCTCCGGAGCCCGATATCTGGTCCCCTTTCTCCCCGCTGCTCCCGGCTGGGAACGTGGGTCCCGATCTCCAACTGCTGCTTTCTGATCCCTCTCTGGACCCTTCTTCCTGGGGTGTCCCCCTGCTCTCCCCCCTTGCTCTGGCTGCTGGCGCTCCCTTCTGGGAATCCTCGGACTCGCTAGACAGGCTCGGTGATCTCGGGTCGTCATCCCCACTCATCCTTCCTTCGTATTCCTCCCCCTCGCTCTCTGTCTCCTCCCTTCTCTGCGTCTCTGCTCCTGAACCCCTGACACATGCCTACATTAAAACCAGCATTTTATTATTATTATTTTTAAAAAGAGCAACATTAAAACATCACATCCATGCAAAAAGGCCACAGATAGTTAAAAGCCTGAGGCCTCATGAAAAAGGCTTAGTTTCAGTAGTCTTGACATGAGGACTAGGATCTTTGCACCAGCCTTTGCATTTAAGCCCACGGGCATGCCTCTACAATTTGCTGTTCCTTTCTTTAAAACCATGTGACTGGAACTATTTGTACACATTTGTACGTAATTTATAAGGCAGCCACAGGCATGCTGAAAAGCAGGAACTGCCTCAGCATACCAGAGTCCTTTTTTTTTTGCGGGCAGCTGTGAAGAATAAAAAAAGAAAGCAACCCCTTTTCTTCCCATGTTACAATCTCCACCCATGCTGCTATTTTAGACACAGGTGTACCCAACCTGGGAGAGACAACCCGAAAATACTCATATCTGGTGTGGTCTGCCAACCCACCCCCTCTTATTTGCTGTATTAATATATTACATTTCTAAAAGGGTTTTTTTTTAATTAGCTCTTAGTAGAGATTTGAAGGATTAACCCTGTTTGAAACTAACCTACTTAGTCTGTGAGAAATGTCCAAAAAAAATGTAATTAATATGGATTAGCTAGGCATAATAACTAAATACTTTTTACAGAGAGGGAGAGAGAGAGAAAACATAGATAATTTTGTATTTGTAATATTATTTTAATGCTGCAGAATGATTTGAGGCCAAGGAAAGTACACAGAAAGAGCAATTCAGAGCCTAAGAAGGTAAGAACTGCCTTGCTAGATTAGGGTCTCATCCACTCCTTACATTTAAAGAACATGGCCTCATCCAAATAACCATGGGAACTGTAATTTGTTATGGGTCCTAGGAGTTGTGAGGGGTAAGCCAGAGCCAGTATCACATACCCTTCCAACATTCCTCAGGTGAAAATAAGGACATTTCTCACTCCCCCCCCCTCAACTGACCCTCCTCAACTCCACCCCCCCCCATAAATGCATGCGTGGATGTGACCTAGAACAAAGTCACGTCCAATCCAGAGATGAATCTCCTGCATCAGTTAGCCAGGTGTCATGGAAAGGATGCTCCTAGCAAAGGCATGATGGTCCTCGGCTTTCCATTTTGCTTGTTTATTACCAACATCTTGCAATGATTTTCTTTGTCTGCTGGGATATCATCTTAAGGAAAATGGGGGCCGCCAGCTTTCCTGTTTCATTTCAAACCACATGAACGTAGAGGAGCGGGTGGCTGAAACTGGGAATACCGTTTAGGAGAATGGAGGGAAGAAAGAGCCAGAATTAGGGTGGCGAAAGAGAACAGGGCTCCTGCACCTTTAATAGTTCAGTAAAAGAGGGATTTCCAGCAGGTGTTGCTTGATTAAAGGTGCAGGAGTGCCTTTTGCATATTATCTCCTGGGTTTGGGAATTCTGGTACTGGGTATAAGGATTTCACCAAAAGGACATGCAGGTAACATTTGCCTTTAGCCTCTGAGGGGACAAGTTGAAACAAACTTTGCAACTAAAACCTTTTCCTTTTGTGGTTGTAGAGTAGTCGTGATGCTGTTGCTGCTGCTGCTGATGTATCGGGTGTGTTCAAACGCTGCATTGACTGTAATCAGCTTCAGGGAGACCTAATTAGTTAATTTGAAGGGGCATGTTTGCAGATTATATGGTGCTGGATGAAAAGCAGACTGTCTAGTTTCTGGCCTTTTTTTCCTTTTCCTTTTTCTTTTTGCTCATCACACACCATTTCACTCAAAACTATAATTTCCCCTGACAAACTGGCAAATGGCTTCAGTCATAATGAGCTGAAGCTTACAGGCTGGATGAGATTAGGGAAATGTAGAAATGGCTTCAGCAAGGGCGTGGGGCAAATGACAGATTAGAAACATTTTCATTGTTGTGCATTATATCACTCTGGGTTAGTGGGGGAACAGGGATCACACCAGATCCCTGGGTGCCAGATTTCCCCTTCTTAAGTTCAGGGGTCCTGGGGTTTAATCAGAGCTGAAAGGCTGAGCATCTAGAAGGCTCTTCATAAAGATATGGATGCTTAAATTTATGTTCCTCTTCTCCTCTGCCATCAAACCCAAGGCAGCATACATGCGGTTCCCATGTGGTCATTGACCCAGGCACTGCCCATCAGCCCCAGATCTGCTTAGTGTCAGCAAAATAGTGCTTTCAGACTACACCCTGGTAAATGGTGTGCAGTCATAATCCTGACCTGCTTTAAGATGCTCCTGATCTTTCTGCATCACTACCTGTAGACATCGTTCTTCATATTCTTCTTTGTCCAGCGCTGCCTTTCTGTATCTTGGATACAGAATGACTTCCTGAACAGATGCACTTCCTCCTCCCAAGGTTATCTGGACTTCCTGCCAGGGGCTTCCCAGAAACATCTGTCTGTCCATTGTTTTGGAACAGGATGGTGTGTTTTACTCTCAGACTGATCCAGCAAGGTAGTCTTCTTAAGACCTGCACTTGGGGGTAGTGTAAGCACTGCGTCTGTTACTGGGGGAAGACTGTAGCTCAGTGGGAGAGAGTTCTTGTGTGTATGTATGGAAATTCCCAGGTTCATCCTGCAACATCTCTAGGTAGGACTGGGAATGTCCCTTGCCTGGAACCCTGGAGAACCACTGCTAAACAGACCAATGGTTCTGTGTATGTTTCTATGAGAAATTGAGTGACCTTGGAGCATAAACTGGAGAATAGGACAAGGTAGGAGAGGTAGGGGCTTCCTTCCCTTGCATAAAAGTATGAGAGATTTGGAAACAGCCTTTGCCTTTTGGGAACTGTAGCTTACCCCTCACAAAGCTATAATTCCCAGCACCCTTAATAAACTATAGTTACTAGGATGCTTTGGGGAAAGCTAGGTGCTTTAAATATACACTTCACTCCTCCTCAAGTCTGTTGTCTTTGTCCATGGAGTTTTCTTGGCAGGGATAATGGAGTGGCTTGCCGGTTCCTGCTCCAGGTGGATCACGTTTGGTCAAAACTCTCCACTATGACCTGTCCATCTTGGGTGCCCTGCTCGGCATAGTTCATAGCTTCTCTGAGTTATTCAAGCCCCTTTGCCACGGCAAGGCAGTGGTCCATGAAGGGGAAGGCAGTGATCCATGAAGGGGATCTCAAAGCTACCAGTATGAGTTTGACCAAACTGCAGAAGGCAGTGGAAGACAGGAGTGCCTGGCGTGCTCTGGTCCATGGGGTCACGAAGAGTCGGACATGACTAAAAGACTAAATAACAACCTGCTCAAGCTCTTTAGCTCAGGGGGGCACAGCAGCTAAGCCAAGCCTTGGTTTAGAGCGGGGTTTTCCAAACATGGTCCGCCAGCTGTTTTTGGACTACAATTCCCATCATCCCTGACCACTGGCCTGCTAGCTAGGGATGATGGGAGTTGTAGTCCAACAACAGCTGGAGACCCAAGTTTAGACACTGGTTTAGAGTGTCATCCAAACCTGGGATCATGGTTAAGGTCTCTCTCCTCCTTCAGCATGATCTGTAGTCAAAGCTTTCCATATGGTTACAGCTCATAGTTAGGGAAATACCCTAATCAGGATTCTGAATTCAGATGATATGCCAAGCCAAACCTTGGAGCCAACATATTCACAAACCATACTTTGGTTTTCATGAGATGTGAACAAGGTCAATTCTGAACAACTAGAAAAAATCCTATCATGTGTCACATTGGAGCAACTTTTTGAAATAAGGAGACCCAATGTGGAGTGATTTAATCCTAAAAGCAGGTCATATAGCACAGTTGTAATAATCACACTTGCACTATTGTTATCATTACTGTTAAATTCTTCTAAATAAGCTTGCATTCGTTAGTATAAGAGTGGTTCTGCAGTGTGTAAGGACATGTGCAAAACATGTTGCCAGATCTTTGTAACTTTCTGCAGCGAACAGTGGTCTTCACCCTGGAAGACACTGTCTGCAGCTTTCTCAATTATCACCCATTGAAACCATTTCATTTAACAAACATTCTTAGTAACTCTGGGTTAGATCATCAAAATGCCTGTGCTGGATAGACTCCCAGGTTCGGAGTGTTTGTCTAATTTACTCACCACAATCAGAGTGATGTCAAATAATAATAATTGTGCCTTGGCAGGGTGATGTAATGGCCCTGTAAATACATACTGGAGCAAACTTTTCCAAGTTAATTGGAGATTTCTGCCAGGGCCATTGTAACTAAAAACATAGTGGTCAATGCCACGGGACACTTGACAATATTATTTAACGGTGGTTTCCCGTCACTTGTGACCTCATCTGTCCCGAGGAACCACAATCCACCCAGCTGCCAATGTGGATCTGATCATTTGGATTCAGGTGCTACAAGCTGTTGACGTTTTAGTTTTTATCTCTCTCCCACCCCCCATGCACACACATGCATGTGACTCTAATTTAGACAAGACAGGATTAAGGAGACATCAGTTTCTAGTCAGCCAAGGAAGTGTTCATTGTATCAAGGCATAACCGGCCATATGTTGTTCCATCAGCAAACTGTATTGTGGGCCCATTTCTCAAAGAGGCTAGGGATAAGCTCTGGGATAAGCGGATTCCGGAGCTTATGAATTCAAATAAACTTTGATGCTGGGCAGCTTTTAAAAGAGGAGGCAGAGGTGAGAGAGGCTGTGTGAAAATCGCATTGTGGGGGGGAAAGGAGAAGAATGAAGTAGCGCGGTAGGCTGTTTTCATTTGATCTCATTAACCCTCTCTGGCCCACCTAGGGATTAAGGCAGGCATAGCTAACATAGTGCCCTCTGGAAGTTTAGATCCCATCAGTCCCATCCATGATGACCAACTGTCAAGGATGATGGGAGTTGTAGTCTGGTAACATCTAGAGAGCAACAAGAAGGTGGAGCAGACTGGGAGGTGGAGGTGTCAGCAGAAGTGGTGACAGGGTTTAGTGAGCAGGAAGAGGCTGTGGCAGAGAGCAGTTCAGACTCTGGAGTCTGAAGGGGAGGGTGGCCAAGAGGCAGAGCGAAGATAGGCTTCCTGAAGAATCTAGGGAACCCGCTCCCCTCCTGCTGTGATCAGATCTCCCTGTCCCCTGGTCTCCTAGAACTTGCAGATAAATGAAAAAGACAGAGCAGGTGGGGGGTGGGCACAGACACAGCCTGAGACTGCACAAGAAAGACCCCAGAGAGGAGGATTCCTAGTGGGCACTGGGAAGGTGGGGGCCTTCAGTCCTCTCAACTGCTTCATCGGGGCATGAAAGAGTTGTTGAGACCACTAGACCAGGAACTGTGGTTGGTTTCCTTGGATAAAGAGTTGGATTTCCCTAACTTTGGTTGATTTATTGTTGCTGACCTGTGCCTGACTGCAGCTGCAGCCACGGCTATGCATGTGGAAGGGGCATTGATAATCATCAGAAGATGGAGGGAGGGAGATGGGTGCTGCCCATGGCTTCCCCCACCTGCAGCTCCTCTGATTATTGTTCAAGGCACCCCAGTTGAGAACCACTGACCTAAAGAATCTGTAAAACAACTTTTGAAGCAGTTACAAGAGAGACGTGAAAACCAGGTTTTGACTGTGGTAGTAACTTAGTAATTGTTAAGGAATTATATTGGATAAAATATGCTTACTTGAGATTTCACTTGAAAGCAATACATTAGTGGGGAATATGTTTCAGAGATGCAGCGTGTTAGTAGTTTTGGTATGTTATAATTAGTCCTTGAGGGGCTGTATATTTAATTTCTGTAATAGCTTGGTATTGAATTGATGAAACATCGAGCTAAATCTGTCAATGCAGCAAATGTTGACTGTCTTGGATGGACGGGTAGAAGCGTCCAAGTGGTGACACTTTTAACTTTGAATCACCTTGTGAAATTAGCAGCAGCTCTGGCTATTGGGACAGAAACTAACCACCAGGTGGCACTCTGTACTTAAACACAGAGCAAATGGGTTGCTACCAACAATTTGGTATCCATGCTTAAAAACAGACTTTTCGGTTTGCAAGGCTGCCATCTACCACACATAGATATCACAACTGTCGTCAAACAAATCCAATATTAATGTCATGAATAAGTGTGTGTGTGTGTATCTGCTTACAATTCACCCAATATTGTATATAAAACACCACCAAGTAAGCAAAGAAATTTGTTTCCAGGTAGAAGTGCGTAAGGTTACAGCCTGACTTGGGTTGTGTATAGACATGTACAGGGTTGGGGCGCATGTCTCGCCTCTGGTCCCAAGGCAGAGAGAATCAGCTGCACTTCTTATTCTTGTGGTTCTGGCAGCAGCCTGTGTTTATGCCCTTGGGTTGCATCTGTGTGCTCAGTTCTGTTGAAATGACCAAGATGATTTCTTTTTCCTGGTTTAATGTATTCCAGAGCCAGAGTGCCTTAGACAGGCTTGGTGGCAGCAGTTTAGCTTCTGTTAAGTGTCGAATGTCCTGGGTCAGATTTTCCAAACATATTTTTTTAGCTTTATTTTGTGGGAGGGGTGCTGCAGAGTGGTGTGTTGTCCAGCATGTGCCTCTGGGCAAATTAAGATGGTGGGTGAATGAGTGCAACCCATACTGTGCTTTGTGGTGCCCAAATATCAACAAAGCTTCCTGAAAACAAAAAGTAAGTTTGCAATGGCAGCGGGGCAGAGAGATCTGGCACCTGGCACAAAAGTTCCAGGTAGTAACGAGACAACTGAAAATGTGATGTTCGCCCAAGCTTTCGCCCACATCTAATTCTTAGGATTTGAATTTATTATCAGTCAAAAGCTTCTTGCTCCTGTTTCTGCATTAGTTTCGTTGTAATGTTCCAAAAATTTGTTTCAATACTCTTCTGTTGTTTCTAATAAACAGCTGCAATCTGCTTTGGGGACCAGTTTGCTGTGGAAGTGAGATACAAATACCGTATTTCACTGGTCACCACCACGTAATAGTCACAACACCCCTTTTTAGGGCCCTAAAAGCAGTCCCAGAGCATCCCCTACATAATAATCGCAGAGGTAATTCTGAGGTGAGCTGGGGGTCAGCCTGGGGGCTCCTGGCGGCTCCTGAGGAAGTGAGGGCTCATTGGCTTGCCAGCCCAAGCGGATGTACAGTAGCTGGAGAAGGCAAGGCAAAGCCAGGCCCATTGCGCCGCCTTGGGCTGCACAAAGTCGAGAGGCAAGGAGGCGGTATGGATACGGGGCTCCTGCTTTAAACAGGCGCCATTGGCTTTCACTTGGATCCAGTCAAGAAGCAGAGGTAGCTGGAGGAGGCAAGGTGAGGCTGCTAATGTTGCTCCTATTGCTGCTGCTGCTGCTGCTCACCTTGGGCTTTCGCTCTGGTACGCAGCCAAGAAGGGGAAGCAGCAAGCGATCAACCACCTTGGCCATCCGTCTGCAGCCCCTTCCTCCACCTCTGCCCCGTAATTTACTGCATAATAGTCACACACCCCTTTTTGGGAAAGGAAAAAACGGCACAATCTGTGTGACCAATAAGCGGTCAAGTACGGTACCTCATGGAACCATAGCATTGTAGAGTTGGAAGAGACCCCTGAGGGTCACCCAGTCCGAGTCTCAGCTAAAGCACTCATGACAGATGGCCATCCAATCTCTACTTAAAAACCTCTCCAATGAAGGAGAGACCACAACCTCCCAAGGCAGTCCTCTCCCCTTAATCTAGAACAGGCTTCCTCAACCTCGGCCTTCTAGATGTTTTGAGACTACAATTCCCATCATCCCTGACCACTGGTCCTGCTAGCTAGGGATCATGGGAGTTGTAGGCCAAAAACATCTGGAGAGCCAAGTTTGAGGAAGCCTGATCTAGAACGTAAATTGATACTGGACATTGTGTTCCCCTTAGTAAATGAACACTTCAAGCTCCCTTCCATCCAAGCAGCTATTTTGTTTTTGCAATAAGCATGTTTTTTTTAAATGTCTGGAAAAAACAGTTGTTTCCTAATTTTCTTTGCAAGTATGGGTGAGATCTGTTGACCTCTGCACATTGTGAGCAGCTACCAAGAGTCCTTTTCCCTTCAAAAACAGGGCAGTTGCTCAAAATAAAAGTATTACAGCATTAGACTTTAAAAACAACTTGTCCTTATCTCACCCTTGTGCTTACAACACTGCTATCAGAGAGCTTGATGTAGCGCAGTGCAGGATGACCAGCACAATGGAAGAATGTCAGTCACCAATGGGTAGGCCACAGACACACATACAAAGGGGCCTGGTTGTCAGGATTATTTTATTTTTATTTTTACTCCTCCCTTTCAAATAAAAATTAGCCATGGTGGCTTCCACAAGATTCATCAAATGGAATAGATACAGGAATGTAAGCTAAAGCAGGCTGAGAGAGACTTGTTCTGACATCCTTTACCTTTTCTGACAGAAGTGTCTTTCTGGGAGTTTTCCTCCACCTCAGGCAACAGTCCACAAACTTCACAAATAGTGTTTCCATGGGGGAAACTGTTGCTTTTATGTTGGTTGATAGTAGGGCTGCTGCTTCTTTTTTCAGCTGGAACTCACCAGAACTCGGTTCTGGAACTTCTCCGGTGGGGGCCTGAGATGTTCATGGTGAGTTCCGACACCTCTTTTTCTAAAAAAATAGCACTGGTTGACAGTACATGCAGCCTGAGCTGTGAACCAAGGGGGAATAGGGCTAGCCCAATTTTGCTGCCCTCCCTTCCCAGATCAAGGCACATTGTACCCACGGCTGGCCAAGTTATTTTGACACCTGAGGCAGTATATCTCGCAGATTCCTCTTTCCTTCTGTGGCAGTCAAAATTAATAAAAATAAAAATAAAAAAACTAAGCAGTAATTTTCTGCCATTTAGGACATCCTAAATCAAGTACCTAAGGGACACAGGTGGGTTAAACCGCAGAGCCTAGGACTTGCCGATCAGAAGGTCGGTGGTTCGAATCCCTGTGACGGGGTGAGCTCCCGTTGCTCGGTCCCTGCTTCTGCCAACCCAGCAGTTCGAAAGCACGTCATGTGCAAGTAGATAAATAGGGACCGCTCCGGCAGGAAGGTAAATGGCATTTCCGTGTGCTGCTCTGGTTTGCCAGAAGCGGCTTAGTCATGCTGGCCACATGACCCGGAAGCTGTCTGCGGACAAACGCCGGCTCCCTCGGCCTATAGAGCAAGATGAGCACGCAACCCCAGAGTCGGTCACGACTGGACCTAATGGTCAGGGTTCCCTTTACCTTTAAATCAACTACCTAAGGCAACTGCTTTACTCTGTCTAATGGTAGGGCCTGCCCTTTCAGTTTTTCTGATAGCCGTAGGAGTGGGAATTTCTGGGGAGGCACATTATTGTCTTCTGTCAAAAAGTCATCTACCTTCAGCATGTAAAAATCTCACCCTCTGATTTTACAAGTTCTGATATTGCTTTTAAATTCTATAGTCATTGTGTATGGCATGTTTGTGTTTTAGTATTGTTCTTCGCCACCACTGTGGAAAGGCAGAATATAATTCTGAATGACGTAGAAATAAGCCAGTAAATCTTGCCAGCTGCCTTTTGAAAAAGTTCACCAAAGTTCTCCAGTTCATCGGATTTGAGCATGTCAGAGGGAAGGGAGGGGAAGAGGCGAAACGTAAGAGTCAACCATCTGTTACATTCTTGTGCATATAATAATCAGGCATATCATGGGAGTGGCACATTTCTGCATTCCGCCTAGAGAATGCCTCACAGCTTCCCCACTGCAGATACATTTCTGGAATCTATCCTTTCAGAGCTGTCGCTAAATTGCTTGAACAACAGTCTCCCCTTCAGTTGCCTCACAAAAAGTTATTGATGGCTTCTGGGTTGGGAAACTGAACGTCGTAAATGTTTGGAGGCAATTCCCGAAGATCATTCTCTTTGATATCATTCAGGGACCTGCTAATTATTCACCCTTCCAAAAAAGAAAGAGCATTTTTAATGCTGCTGTTAGGCAGCGAGACCCTGGAAAGGGTGTCCAGGGTGGGGGTGGGGGTGGGGGAGGAGAAATTTCACCCCATTCATATTTTTAAGGAAGCTTACCTAATTTGCTCCCCCCAAAACAAGATGCAAAATGAAACACAGCCCTCTGTTGAAATTTGCATTTATCCAAATTTTTTGTAATGGGTACAAAATTGCACATATTATGCATACAGTGGTACCTCGGGTTACATACGCTTCAGGTTACATACGCTTCAGGTTACAGACTCCGCTAACCCAGAAATAGTACCTCAAGTTAAGAACTTTGCTTCAGGATGAGAACAGAAATTGCGCGGTGGTGGCGCGGCAGCAGTGGGAGGCCCCATTAGCTAAAGTGGTGCTTCAGGTTAAGAACAGTTTCAGGTTAAGAACGGACCTCCGGAATGAATTAAGTACATAACCAGAGGTACCATTGTATATACTAACAGGGCTGGGGCTCAGCAGCCACAGTCTCCTCCTCCTCACCCACCCTCCAGCAGCCACTACAAGCTGCCTAAGGGAGAAGGCCAGCAGTGGCAGCCATGGAGAGGTCATAGGATGTTCCTTTGCAGCAACTGCAGCTGCATCCACCGTCGCTCAGGACAGGCGCTGGCTCGTCCTCCACCCTGAGCTTGGCAGTGGCGTCACTGGCAGGGGAAATGGGACATTCCAGAAGATGGGATGACTTTTGTAATTCTGGGACTGTCCCTGGAAAATTGGGGCACTTGAAGTGTATGCAATATATGTGTATGAGTCACTACTCATTCTAACTGGAGCATGTGTTTATGAAAATCTAGCTCAGGGGTCCCCAAACTAAGGCCTGTGGGCCAGAGAAGGCCCAAGGGACTTGTTTATCTGGCCCGCGGCGACCCCCACTGCCCACTCTTACCAGCACTGCGCTGCGCAGCTGCCCACTTCCAGGTCGGAGGAGCACCAGAAACAGCTTGTGCGCATGTGCATACGTTATTTGCGCATGCACAAGCATTATTTCCGGTGCACATCCAGGTTAGAGGAGGCCCCTAGCACAAGCTATTTCCAGTGCTCCTCCAACCCGGAAGTGCGCCGGAAATAGTGTGTGCGCATGCATATGGACACATGCTTTCCCCCCCTGGCCCGCTGAGCAATCAGCGCTGGAGACACCAGCCCAAGGCGCAGTAAGTTTGCTGACCTCTGGTCTAGCTCCTTGGACACAAAACACCTTTCACTTAGCGTGTTATAACTGAGGGGTTTTTCTTTCTATCTTTGGAATGCAACTTCCCCACCAACACCACGTGAAAAGATAGGAGTTTTACCACATCCTGTAGAACTGCCGTTTTAATGATGCTCTGGTCTTCATATATCTCCACAGATAAGTGGCTGTGTTATCTCTAATGTCGTCGCTTAATGGAAGTGGTTTCAAACAGTTAATTCGGAGAAAGGGAGTTGGGGAGATGGATGGAAATAGCTCTGGGTTGTTTTCTGTAACTTCATTTGAAATGAGTTATAGCTGCTTGGTGTGATTTAGGATATGGCTGTTTTAAGCATCTGGCTCCTGCTTGGGGCTTCAAGTCTAGGAAGAAGCAGTAGCTGGTCTGATTCATCATATCTTCTGTTTCTCCCATGTTTGACGCTGGCTGTGAGTCAGGCTTTCTAAGAAGTGCCTCTCAGACAGATGATCATAGCATCTATTACTGCCTTATGGGAGATGTCTGGTATTCTGATGCCATGCCTGGGTAGAGTTAGCTTTGTCTGCCCCAGGCACCTGAAACATAGAAGGATCGGTGCAGACGTAGAGCTGTTTATAAATCCACATACACAGCATTAAACGAAAGCAATTGGGGGTGAAGGAAGGAAGGAAGGAAGGAAGGAAGGAAGGAAGGAAGGAAGGAAGGAAGGAAAGGCACTGGGTGTGGAATGAACCGCAGACCCTCCAGGTGTCCCTCTTTTCCAGGGACAGTCCCGGATTAACAGAAGCCTTCCTGATTTCTGATTTGATCCTGCTTTTCCTTAGGATGTCCCTGTTTTCATATGAGAAATGTTAGAGTTATCCAACCCCCGAGCCATCTGAAGGCAGCCCTGTATAGGGAAGTTTTAAAATGTTTAATGCTTTACAGTGGTACCTCGAGTTACAAGCACTTCAGGTTACAGACTCCGCTAACCCAGAAATATTACCTCGGGTTAAGAACTTTGCTTCAGGATGAGAACAGAAATCGAGTGGCGGCCTCGGGAGGCCCCATTGGCTAATGTGGTACCTCAGGTTAAGAAAGGTTTCAGATTAAGAGCGGACCTCCAGAACGAATTAGTTCTTAACCTGAGGTACCACTGTATTGAATTTTTAAATATGTTGGAAGCTGCCCAGAGTGGCTGGGGCAACCCAGTCAGATGGGTGGAGTATAAATAGTAAATTTATTGTTATTATTATCATCATGGAATAGGACGTCCCTATTTTCACTGGAGAAATGTTGGCGGGTATGGGGCTGCACTGTTAAGAATCTTTCACCAGTGCTGAACTGAATTAATAATTACAACAGGCCTAATTTATGACCTACTATGTTGAAGACAGAGATGCAGGTGGCGCTGTGGGTTAAACCACAGAGCCTAGGGCTTACTGGTCAGCAGTTTGAATCCCCACGACGGGGTGAGCTCCTGTTGTTTGGTCCCAGCTCCTGCTCACGTAGAAGTTCAAAAGTACGTCAAAGTGCAAGTAGATAAACAGGTACCGCTCCAGCGGGAAGGTAAACGGTGTTTCCGTGCACTGCTCTGGTTCACCAGAAGAGGCTTAGTCATGCTGGCCACATGACCCAGAAGCTGTATGCCAGCTCCCTCGGCCAATAAAGCGAGATGATTGCTGCAACCCCAGAGTCATCCGCGACTGGACCTAATGGTCAGGGGTCCCTTTACCTTTACCTGTGTTGAACACAGTCCACCAGCCAACAATCCCCCAGGCACTAAAACTAAGAGGCTCCTTTTCAGTCTTTAGTGGGCTGCCATAGATGGCTGATGGACTGCTTTTCACCTGTCAAATGACAAGTCATGCAGGCCTTGGTCAGAATGCAAAACCAATTGCCAAAGCAGCAATGAATCCCAAATGAATCTGACTCTCAACTTTAGTGTGATGAATTCAGGAAAAAGATGCAGTGTAAATTCTGAATATCTTTGTATAACAGCTAAGGTTAAGCACCTGATGCATGAGTCCATTTTTTTTGTGTTGGGGTGTGTGTGTGTGTGTGTGTGTGTATTTCAGCATCTCAATTTAATACAAATTGAATTAGTGCACATTTTCTAATCGAGGATAAATAACTGAATTCACTAGTAGCAAGAACAATGTAGACTTTGTTTCTAGAGAGAGCAAACCGTACGATTAGCATATGAATACTTTTTTTTTTTACTCCATAATAAGCAGAGCAAAAAGTAGGATTTATTTATCATGTTCCTCCCCCCCCCCCCAATAATTTATGACATGGATAAAATCACTTGCTTCTTAACACTTTTACATAATAGGAGGATATTTTATTATGCTGTTAATGTCATCATTTGGATAGCTACTAACAAGTGACAATTTGGATGTCAAGATGGGTGCCTGGGGCTGCGGTTTACTGGCACAACCTGTTGCTGAATAAATGGAAATCAGAAGATCTATAAGCAATGCTCTTTCACTTTTGCAAACTTTGTCAACAATATAGGCATTTGAATTAGGCTCGCAAATACGAACAAGCTAGACGGGACTGAAGCACCCTAATCCAGCAATTTGTTATGGAAATGGTGCCTTCAGGGGGAAGGAAGGTTGGAAATTAAACATTTTTTTAAAAAGTAATATTTGTTTAAATTATTATTTTTAAAAGGTTGTGCGTGATTTATAGAAATTTCAACTGATACCTCAGGCAGTACAGCATGAGATTCTTAATCTTGGGGTCATGGCTTTGAGCCCCACCTTGGGCAAAAGGTTCCTGCATTGCAGGCGGCTGGACTAGATGACTTTTGGGTCCCTTCCAAGTCTACAATTCTACGACATTTCAACAGCATATACAGTGGTACCTCGGGTTACATATGCTTCAGGCTACAGACTCCGCTTACCCAGAAATATTGCTTCAGGTTAAGAACTTTGCTTCAGGATGAGAACAGAAATCGTGCTCTGGCAGCACAGTGGCAGCAAGAGGCCCCATTAGCTAAAGTGGTGCTTCAGGTTAAGAGCAGTTTCAGGTTAAGAACGGACCTCCGGAACAAATTAAGTACTTAACCCGAGGTAACACTGTAGTGGATTTTCTTCAGGCACACTAGGGTTGCTTCCAGACAGCACGCTTATTGAACATTTATCCTGATCCAATGGCACAAAGTTTGCATAGAGGTTGGCTATTCACTGAGCATTTGTTCTGATTTATTTGCAGAGGGGTTAGACCAGTGCCTTTTTTCTAGAAAAAAAAGGGTGTTGGTACTCTTGCGCTCCTTGTGGAGAGGGACTCATGTGCTCCAGCCAGCCCCGGGGTGTGGTGACAGCAGCAGCCAACCCCGGAGGGCCTTTCCTCATGCCATGGCTCCCCATGAGGCTGAGGGTCTTCATGCAGGACAGGGGGAGGAAGGTGTCAGTATTGTGAGTACCACCAGAAAAAAAGCACTGGGTAAGACAATGTTGCGTCAAGAGAATGTCATGCGCATTTTGCAGTGCATTCTCCCATCACTTTCCTTAACACCGAAAGTCTGATTTTTGAGGGAGAAGCAGGTTTGTTGTATAAGAGCACCAAATAAATTTTAATTCTGCAACCTGAGTTTGTGACCTCCAAAAACAGTAATAATCTGGAAGCACCCTAGTACTTTTCCTGTGGAATTGGCGTCTTCTATACATTATCTTATTTTAGAGAATCCAGACGACATCTTTTTGAAACTGGATAAGACTTATTTCTGAGTAGACATGTTTAGACAATTCACTTTGATAATTCACTTTTTGATAACACGGGAAGAGACTTTTGAGGAATGGGGCCTCTCAGCCACGTGGAGGACAATGCTGGATAATTTTATTCTACTCTAGCTGTTCTGGTGTGGAAGCAACCGTGTTTTCCCTTTCAGAGTCATTTAGTGGTGCGAGGCATTGTTTTTGCACAATTAGCTGGAATATGAAATATTAATTGAAATAGTGTATCTGAGAACAGAGGAGTTAATCTCCACTATACCAACTAGTGTGGTTCAGTGGTTAGAGTGGGGAGACCCGAGTTCAAATCCTCACGCCAATACAAAGCTTAATTGGACAACCTGGGACTGGTTACTATTTCTCAGCCTAATTTACCTTGCATAATTGTTATGAAGGGCATAAGGCAGGGACAGTGTACACTGCCCTGAGCAACTTTAGGGAAGGATAATAATTACTAGTCTTGGTATAGCTCAGCAGAACAAGTGAGTTTTGTGGAGCAATTTACATGCGGCAGAAGCTGTTCCCGGGATAGGGTGTGACATCTGAGTAGGAATAATGACAGTGGGGGAAAGGGAGCAAAGATTATGTGTAATAACAATCATTGCCTAATAGACATGGGCATTGTATAGTCCGGTGGGAACCCACTGGTTGTTTTTTCTCAAACATTTTGATTTGAAATCAGCAATTTATGTCCAAATTTGAAAATAACGGAGGAGAGTTTATGTGGGTATTTGTGTTTGGGTTCATGGCAGTTACCCACAATGGTGAATTCAGTATCGCTCTGTTTACAGAACTGAGGTCACAAAGGATTACAGTAGTCCCTCTAGCTACGAACTTAATTCATTCCATAGGTCCGTTCTTAACCTGAAATTGTTCTTAACCTGAGGTGTGCTTTTGCTAATGGGGCCTCTTGCTGCCGCTGCGCTGCCAGCACATGATTTCTGTTCTCATCCTGGGGCAAAGTTCTCAACTTAAGGTAACTCTTCCAGGTTAGCCGAGTTTGTAACCTGTGGCGTTTGTAACTCGAGGTACCACTGCATCTGTCATATAGGACGTGGCTGCCTTTGACATACAAGTGGTTGCTACAAACTGCTATCCTTATTTCACTTCTGAAGCACATACAAAACGTTTACAGGAACAATTATCGTCGTAGTTGGTTACTTCAGGGCATAGCCTTTCCTGATTTGCAAATCACTCACCACTTTTTTTACAACTCACCCAAGCTTTTTCGTGTTCCTCAGCAAAGGCCTTTCTCTAATATCTCCGCAACTGTTTTTTCAACTTACACTTAAGCCTACAGGTAATCTGCAATGGTAGCAATTATAATTTAATGGTTAACAAAAGCCCCATTAATCATCATGGAATTCATTGCACTGATCCTGACCATGTCTCAACAAGATAACAGGCAAAACATATAAACGTCTCCAATGTTTCTGAGTCGATTTGTTCACTGTTGACTTCTTAGGAAGAAGGAATAACAAAAAGAAAGACATTACTAAGCATGTTTACTTAAAGCAACTGCACATGCTACCCTGCCACTAGGAAGCTGCCGAAAATTTTATTATCGTGGGAACTTCAAACCCCCCCCCCAACCGCTGAAACCTTTACAAATCTTTACATTTTAGAGTGCCTTCATCATGTTGTAAGTAGTCAAGCCACTAGTTTTATACTCTTAGGGATTAAAGACAGCACCAGAGTGACTCAGAGTGTGATAAAGTTGATCAGCACGATAAGGCTGATTAATTTTTACGTGTGTGTAACTCAGCACAGAGATGCTGGGAAAACTGAGTGCAGTCAGACTCTGGACTTTACGAAAGCTGATTTCAAAAAGTATAAGGAACTACTAGGTGAGATCTCATGGTCAGAAATACTCAAAGAGGAGTTCATGATGGACGGGAGTTTCTTAAAGGTCACAATCACAAACAGTTCCAACAAGAAAGAAAATTTGTTGGCATCCGTCCATCTCAGGAGACAATGGAGGAGTGCGCATTTGAAGGCATCTAAAGAAGCTGGCGTGGCTGCATAAGGAGCTTTCAGATGAGCTGAGATTTAAAAGGGACATGTTTAAGAAATAGAAAAAGAAGGAAATCATGAAGGAACAATATAAAGGGGTAGCTAGGGAGAGAGAAGGTCAGGTGGGCTAATGTTCAGAATGAATACAGGCTTGCAAGAGAAGTTTAAAATAATAATAAAAAGGGGTTTTCGGGAGGCTATGTTCAAAGATGAGGAAGAACAAGGAATTTGTAAGTCATCTTTGTGAAGAAGACAGAGCAATGCTATCGGGTGACAGAGAGAAGTCAGAACTGTTCAACACCTAGTTTGCCTCTGTCTTCTCCCAAAAGGAAAACAGTGCCCAACCTGTTGATAATAGAATAAATAATACAAAGAGGGAGCTGCAGCTCAAGATAGGAAAAGAGGTGGTAAGGGAACGCATAGCTACTTTAAATGAATCCAGATCTCCAGGGCTGGGTAAACTGCATCCAAGGGTACTAAAGGAACTTGCAGATGTAATCTCAGAGGTTCAGTCTATTTTTTTTAAGAAATCTTGGGGAACAGGTGAGGTCCCTGTGGAATGGTGGCAGCCAAAAGTTGCCATTTCTTCAGAGTGGGGGGCGGGGGAGGATCCAGGTAACTACCGACTGGTCAACATGTCTTTGATACCAGGAAAGGTCCTAGAATAGGACCTAAGTGCCTGTGAGCAACTAGAAAAGGATGCTTTGTTTACTAAGAGTTTGCATGGGTTTCTCAAAAACAAGTCATGACATACTAATCTTACTTCTTACTTTTTATGGAGTTACAAGCTTAGTGGACCGAGGAAATGTCATGGATGTAGCATATCTTGGTTTCAGGAAGGCTTTCAGTGACATTCTTGTGGAGAAACTTGTAAAATGCAGGGTAGACTATGGTGGAATCTACATGCATATTAAAAAACATTTTGAGAAATGCATTGAATTTTGCATAGCTCAGTCTCGCCATCTAGTGTCACATTTGTATATTGCACTTTACAACACCTCTGGAATGTTTTATTTGCAGCTGTATAGCTGAGTCCTATGCTACGGTTTACGTGGATTTGTGGCTGGTTGACGGACCGAACCCAGAGTGCTCACCAGGGGTTCTTTCTCATCCTAGAAAAATGTGGGAAGTGGGGTGCTACAGGGTTTTATCCCTGTCTTCCTGTAGAAGTAGTTCTCTCTATGCTTTGAACAGTTTTGCAGTGGTTTGTTGCATGGAGAAGCCTCACTAGTGAAATGGAATATATAGATATATAACTCCAAGGTGAGGTGAGCAAAAGGAAGAGCTCACCACACAGGTTGGCTGCTGCCATGGGGAGCAATTTGGGAGTCCTTGTTCCTGCTTATTCTCTTTCATCGCTCTTTCCTTTGCAAAGTGCATCTTGAGTAAGAGTACATGAAGTAATAAGGAGGAGCGTCCCACCACCACAAAGTACTTTTGAGGCTTAATTAAATGGGTAGATTGCAAATGGGTGAATGATTAAAATGAAGAAACAACTATTGGCTCATAGCAATACTTCATGTGGCGTGTACCTGCCCTTACTTGTTCCCTGAGAGAGATACTTGGAGGCTAACATGATGGAACACACTGATGGAACAGAATGCTACAAAAACTATCTGAAAATAATAATAACAATAATGCAAAGCTATTTGGGAGAGGAAGATCCTAGAAGATCTCGATCCATTGTCCTGTGTTTCATCATTGCGCTGCAACAGCAAAATTGTAATGCTGTCTATCTGTACTTTATTAATAGAAGAAGGCACCTCTATTTTCCACCTAATTAGCTGAGTGAGTCATAATATGAATCTAACAAGGAAAACACCCTTCTCTTTTATAATCCACACCCAGCTTGCACAATACTATTCCAAAGTCCATTGTGCTAAATTTTAAAACATAGAATATGTTTTAAAGACAACGTTGCGAATGATGCGTGCAAACACATGCAGACAGACAGACAGACACACACACACACACACACACACACACACACACACACACAAACTGTTCATCTTTAAGAGACTGTGGGACTTACGGCTGGGTTTGCTAGAAAAGACAAACATGGCAACTCTTCTGGGGTTTGATTAATACATGATTAGTATAAATTGTAACAAGCTGTCCCTGGTACCTGCAAGTTATGTTAACATAGGATAGAATTTGATAAACCTTAAGCGTTCTGCACCACTCACCACAGTGAAATTTGAAGGTGGCAATGAGCACATTAACTCAATCAAGTGGGCCAAGATACAAGCTGTGGGTAAGTACTTTGGGTAAATGATTGACCACATCACCGTTGAGAGTGCTGCAGAAGATAGCACAGGTTGTGCCTGGTGTTATGCTGAAGCCTGACTTCTTTTGTCAAAAACAACTTCCAGATCATTTTTTAAAATTTGAGAGGAAACTTGCCACTTTATCCCTCTTCTCTCAACACACTGGTCCTCTAACATTTTTTCAGTGAAACTGAATATCCACCTGCTGTTCCTAAACAACGCAGCACCTTAACTGCCCCAACATCCAGTTCCAAAAATTAAGCCCCCTCCGCAACATCTGGGATGCAGTTATCATTTAGGAATGGTGGCTTTTTGACTGGAAGGAAATGAAAAATTCACAGTACTTTGGGATAAGCGGCATGAACAACTCCAGAGCTGCAGTCCTTAAAAAGTAATATGACAACACAAGTTTGTGGACAGGGGAGCTCTTTATCAAATGACTTGTGTAGATGTATTGTGCACACATTTCTGGGATGAACCCAGCTGAAGTGTCCTGTCTGTTTGTAATAACAACTCTGGAAAGACAGGACATCCCACCCCATCTCTGCTAAATGTATGGAGTAGTTTCTCACCACACAGGTTAGCTGCTGCCATGGGGAGCAAAGTGCATTGTTCCCAGGTTTGAGACGGTGGAAATTTATCTTTCTTTACTCTCTCTCCTGCAGGCTTAAACAATCTAAGATTCCCCCCCTCTTCTCCTGCTTCCAAGAGGGGTTTGGGTGGTTTTAACTGAAGGAAATTTAGTCCTTTATATACGACTTTCCAGACTTTAGCTTGCAAAATTCTTGCTTCAATCTATTTACAAAAGCGGAAGGCGGACTTCCTGTTTAGAACCTTCCTGCTTCGGTGCCAAATTAAAATGTTTCGTAGTCCAATTTTCCGCTCTACTCATGGGCACTTGTTTAGAGTCTAATTGTCCACAGGAAAAAGTCAGCGCTCTCCGGCAACGGCTGTGCAGCTTCACTCCGTAAAAGTAGTGGTCGATTCAAAACACCGCGCCACTCACCCCACTTCGCTTCGGATCCCTGAAAAAGGGTTTCCCTACGAGTAGGGGAGGCGCTCTTGGTGTCAGCCGAATCCCACGTTCCCAGGCTTCCTCCGCCTGGGATTTTTGAGGGGTCTCCACCTTCGCCACGGCGGCAAGACCCGATTTTCGCGGAGCGGGTTCCTCTCGGTCAGAGGAACTCCGCCATTGCCGATGGCGCTAACCCGGAAGTCGATGGTGGCATATTCAACCCTGAAATAGCCTGTAGCAGAACCCTAGCGTAGTGCTATGGGAAGCAAGCCATCCCTTTGGAAACATGAACAAGAGAGGGGACCTCTGTTCTCTACAAATCCTGTGACTTTTTGCCATTGGAAAGATCATGGGATGAACTTTTATAACACCAGAGATGTTAGAAATTCCCTTCAAGCATTTGCTTTAAATTAATATGAATTTGGAATAAAACACTTGCCACCATACTCTAAACTGCAGAATGCATTTTAAAAATACGTACCTCTTTTCATCCGAAAAGAACTATGCAACACATTTGGCTTCTACTCAAGAAGTGGCAACTGAATGACCAAATAATGTTGTACAGTGGTGCCCCGCAAGACGAATGCCTCGCAAGACGAAAAACTCGCTAGACGAAAGGGTTTTGCGGTTTTTGAGCTGTTTCGCAAGATGAATTTCCCTATGGGCTTGCTTTGCAAGATGAAAATGTCTTGCGTTTTTTGCAAGTTTGTTTCCTTTTTCTTAACACCCTTAATACAGTTGCGACTTGACTTCGAGGAGCGACTCATAGAACGCGGCGTGGTAGCCTTTTTTGAGTTTTTTGGCGATTTTTGAAGCTTTTCCAAAACTTTTCCGACACCGTGCTTCGCAAGACGAAAAATTCGCTAGACGAAAAAACTCGCGGAACGAATTAATTTTGTCTTGCGAGGCACCACTGTATGTGGAGATGCCTTCAGGGGATAGCTGAAATCTTGTCCCTGTATTTCAGGCCACATATGATTATTCCTCAGGAGCATGGATTACATATCAGATTATTATGGGGCATAAAAATGAACTGATTGCAACAAATGCTCTGAAATTCACTGGTTTTTTGGGTGGGCAATGTAATCCTGAGATCAAAACAAACACTGAGGAAGCAATACAGGCATCGAAGAAAGTGATGTATTATCAGAAGAAGCAATTTCGTAGAATCAAGTGAGAGGCTAAAGAGGACCTATTTAGAGCTGAAAATAACTGAACGTTTTCTAACAGGCACAAGTATGTGTACACATGCACACTGCACACACAGAAAGACAAATGCAAAGGATTTCAGGAGTAATTTCGTGGGAAATTACTTTCACTCTGCACTTGAAATCTGCCATAGCAGCACAAAGGGTGTGACAATTCAACTGTTCATTGTCAGCTGCCTATAAACATTTTCCCCGATGATGCTCAAGGTATTAAAAAAAACCCAAAAAACCAGATGCCCTATGCCTATTGAACATAAAATTTTAAATGACTTGAATGGGCACTCAGTTTAGGATTCACTATTTTTTTTCTTGCTACCCTGTATTAAAGAATTGGTCATATGCACCCCACAAACAACATGAAAAAGCACAAAACCATTTTACAGAAGTTGAATTAATAGAATATTAGTGGAGTAATAGTTGATTTAATAGAAATGATCTGTGCCTGCAGTCCGAAAGTGCAAGTGGATGGGGCTTGGGAAAACAAGCACAGAAAAGACTTTTCACTTGCTTATAGCTGACACAGTTGTACTCTCCTGGTTGCAGCTGTGGCTGATGTGTCTTTTGCATTTCCTCACAGCTGGGAATATGGGCACTGCTCCATTAACATGTGATAAAGGAATAATGCCAATGTGTCCCATGCTTCAGGGAACTGTAGCTCAGAGAGCAGCGCAAGTTCACTCACAGTAATGGAAATTTCCCACTGGTCCCTCCTCTGTTTTTATTTTGCCCTGAGAAAGAGGAGCCCAAACAGGCACAGGTAGTATAATTCCACTCCTTTTGATTTCAATAAAGCCAGTGTTCATCAATATAGCCACCGATCAGGTCCAGGACTGTTCACCTTACAGGGACTTAACAGAGACTGTTTTCTTTTTAGGAGCTCAGGCGACAGAGCACCAATGGAAATCCAGCCGATTCTCTAGCAGTTTTTGTCTTGGGCTGGGAACTAGGACAGCTTAGCAGGGTGTTTTCAGAAACAACATGTGATCAGGATGTAGATACCTGGTAAGCAAGCAAGGAGCAAAATGGAGCATCCATGCCAAAAAAAAAAGATCATTCAGTCTTTGAATAATCTGAAAATTCCAGAGAAAACACATTCATTTCATAAGGGGGAAGCACGACCCGTCAATTTTTCTTATGCCATCGTTACTTTAAGCTATTCTGCACAGCGGCAGATTCCGGTGCGTTTGTGTGTTTTACCAAAGGAGCAGGCTGAAAAATCAACAAAAGATATAAAAACCATTGTTTGCCCATTTCCTTTTATTATGCAACTTGCATTATGTGGTACGCACTGTAAACGTAACGAGAACAAAGGCTTACTTATCCATATATGTAATGTGCTGTGCTTTTGATGTGAGATTAGGTACTGTTAAGATCTCTTGAAAGGACAGTTATGTAATACGTAGACAACCAGTCACATTTATGATCTTCTTGCCAGCTTTAAGGAGACCAAAAACAAGTCCAGCACAAAGCTGGTTATCTGCATTTGTCAGATAAACAGCAATCATATGATGCCAACTGAACATAAGAAAAGCCCTGCTGGATTTCACAAAATGCCCATCTACCTCAGTATCCTGTTCTCACAGTGACCAACCAGATGTCTATCAGAAGCCCTCAAGAAGGAAGTTTATTTGCAAATGTACAGAGGGTCTGGCTTCTCCAGAGGATTGGGGGCCCCTGATGTCACACGATGTCCTGATTTCACAAGGAGCCAGGGGGCAGAGCCAAACTCCCTCTGAAAATTTAGGGAGCCCGGCCTCCTAAAAAATACATTTGGGGCATCTGAAACTGTCTTGGCCCCTCGGAGTCAGTGCCAGGTGCAAATATGTAACCCACACTTTCATTAAAAAGCATGCCCACAATATAAAAAGGCAGAATGCAACATATAAAAACAAAAGCAACAAAGATCCATAAAAGCGTAATTAAAAACATTGTTAGATACTGACTGGATTAAAAAGAGAATTCACGTCGCAAAGGCCTGTCAAACAAGAAAGTCTTCAAGAGGCATCTGAATGAAGGAATGGTTCCTACTGAATCACTGCAGTAGGGAGTTCCACAGGGCTTGGCCTGCCACATGGAAAAATAGCTGTCTCTGGTGATGGCCCCAGGGGCTTGGGGAACCAACAGAAGTGCCCCATCAAAGGATCTCAGTGATCAAGGTGGAACATAAGGAATCAGGTAGTCCTTGTGACATGAGCACAACAGCAGTCTCCCCATCTGTGTTCCCCACAACTCCTACATCTTCAAATCCCTGCTCAGTCAGAAAGCTCACTGAATGACCCTGGGCTAGTTCTTAGTTCTCAGCCTAAGCTTCCTCGCTGGGTTGTTGTGAGGATCGTAAGGGGAGGAAAAAGCAGTGTATCCATTTTAAGGAAAGGTGGAACATGATACAGAGTGAGTCCTTTAAAAGAGGCCCCGTGGATACAGAGTACACATGTTCCACGGGGCCTCTTTTAAAAGACTCATGCCGTACAAATATAATAATAACTAAATGTCACCTGGGCTTTTATGGGCTAGAGCAGTAGTTCTCAAAGGTGTGTAAGGAAAAGATGGCAAGTGTGAAGATTCAAGGAGCATCAAAGAACCATTTAAACATTTCAGTGTAGTATAGTATCAAATGATTGTTATTTATTTGCAGAATATGGATATTCAGGAGCATTGGCTATTCTACTGTTCTCCACTTCATAGTGGTGTGAATGGGGATTTTCATTTCTCAACAAATATGAAAGATCAGAAAAGAGAAAAGCTTCTTTGTGTTGATGAGATGAGAATTTGTCTGTCTCAAACTTGACCTAAATAAATGAGATTTCCTGGCAATAGCAAGCTCACACCTCTCGAGTTTTTAATATTTGGTTGGAAGCCAAATAAATAATAATAATAAATAAGGGTAATAATAATAATAATTTAGACATTCTTAAGGTACATATGTAGGGGATGCAGGTGGCGCTGTGGGTAAAACCTCAGTGCCTAGGACTTGCCGATCGCATGGTCGGCGGTTCGAATCCCCGTGGCGGGGTGAGCTCCCGTCGTTCGGTCCCAGCTCCTGCCCACCTAGCAGTTTGAAAGCACCCCTAAGTGCAAGTAGATAAATAGAGACCGCTTTCTAGCGGGAAGGTAAACGGCGTTTCCGTGTGCTGCGCTGGTGCTGACTCGCCAGAGCAGCTTTGTCACGCTGGCCACGTGACCTGGAAGTGTCTTCGGACAGCGCTGGCTCCCGGCCTCTTAAGCGAGATGAGCGCACAACCCTAGAGTTGGTCACGACTTTAAGGTACATATGTAAGTGGCTCACTTATCATTATATTATATTTTGGGAATGATTCATGCATTGTATTATACTTTCTGCACGTCCCACGATCACATTATAAAGTAGTTGTGCTCTGCGTTCGAAATCAAGCACTGCCAAGAGTTCTTTCTTTTCGTTTCTCAGGGTATTTCTTATCAATAACAAATTGGGCAGTGGCGCGAGCAATTTCTTATTCCCAAAGTGTGGCGCAGAGAAAAAGTTTGAGAACCGCTGGTTCATCAGGCTGCACGAAGCGTTCTCCTCCAGCAGAAGAGGCGGGAAAAGAGTAGGAGAGGTCGAAACGAGGAGCGCAGGGAGAGACGCTGCAGGATCAGTCCCTCCCACTCCCCCACCTGCAAGCGGCTCTCGGTCCGCTTGGCTTTCCCGCCCTAGCGGCCGGAATGGGGGACGGCAGCTTGGAGCAGCCCGTTAACGGGAACAGCTGCTGCTGCTGCTCCGGCAGTTCGCTGGGTGAAAAGAGGGGGGAATTCCAGCGCCGAGGCTGAGCCCGGGAAAACGCGCACAGGGACGGCGGCGTGCGCGCGCGTGTGGCGAGGCCAGTGTGCGCCAAGGCGGGAAGCCGCGGTTAGGGCTCCCGAAGCAGGGGGAGGAGGAGGAGGAGGAGACGGCGGTCACCGCCAGCAGCAGCGCGGAGGAACAGGGAAGCTCTGTTTCCCTCTGGCGTTTGCGTCCGGGAAGGCTCCTCGCTGCCAGTTCCCCACTCCCTGGCGAAGTTTTCCAAGGTGTGGTTTCAAAGGGCAGCCTCCCATCCCTCTGGCGCTCCGTGCCGGGCTCCCGCTGAGCCCCAGGGGAAGCAGCAGGAGGAGGAGGAGGGAGGAGGGAAGGAAGGAAGGAGAAAGAGAGAGAGAGAGGTTGAGAGCGGACCGTCTGGGCGTGCGAGGGCAGCAGCCGCAGCCGGGGAAGGAGGCGAAGAATGCAGGGCTGCTGCCTCCCAGGGCGGCGGGACGGCGCGCTCCGTCGGCGGGGGGGCGACAGCCCTTGCCGCCTCCTTTGAGCGCGCTCTGCCCCTCCGCCGCCGCCGCAGGTGAGACGGGCGGGCGGCTGCCTTTGCCTGCGCGCCTCGGCGGGGGCGCTTTCCTTCGCGCGCCGCCGGAAAAGACTTCCAAGCTCCTCCACCTGGAGCCTGCAGCCTCAGCCGCCTTGGAGAGGAATGGACGGCCAGACGTGCGCGGCACCGGCTCGCCTCCCTCCTTCCGGGTAAGCAGCACCCGCAGCCTTTGCCGTCTGCTTCAAGGCGCGCGGAAGCAACGCAAAACACCCCCCGACCCCCCACCCCTTGCAAGCCTCTGCGGATTGATCGAGCGGCTTGGCTAAGTTGCAACAAGTTGCCTTTCGGGCGCGCTCCGCCTCCTTTTCTTCTGCCCTGGCCAAGAGGTCGAGAGTTTCACTAGAGGTGGAGCGGGGCGTTTGTGTTTGGGGTGGGGGTGGTTTTGACTCGACAGAGACCTCAACACGTGAAGAACGTGGTCTGTAGAGTTGCTGTGATCATAGAATCAATGAAATGTAGAGTTGGAAGGGACCCCCCCTATGGTCATCTAGTCCAGCCCCCTGCAATGCAAGAACCTCAGCCGAAGAATCCTCTCCAGGTGGTCACCCGATCTCCAAGGAAGGAGAGACCGCCATGTCCCAAGGGAAACCCGTTCGGCTGTCGAACAGCTCTTAGTCGAACAGAGCATTTCCTCTTTGGATTTAGTTTTTGATTCTTCCTGACAGTTTTGGGTGTTCTGTTTGGGGATTGCAGTTAAGACTCGCCAGAGTACTTCTGAGTAAGCATGCTTGCTTAGACTCGCACTGTAAGAAGCACGTATTTCATACTCACGTTATCTATCCATCTATCTATCTATGTGTGTGTATCTCTTAAGCAGTGTATAGTATACACACTTGCTTGGGACGGGGAGCAGGCTGTGGGGCATTTACTTTGGAATAAGCAGATCAGGACTCAATGAAAAGGCATAAAACCCAAATACCCATTTAATGTTCCATGGTGCACATTTCCACATCAGTGTGCACAGGATCGCAGCCTGGTTTTGTGAGGTTGTTTTCTTTTGTGGGGGTTTTTGTGTGTGTGAAAGGCGTTCTATGATATAATGGAGAGCCAATCTGGTGTAAAATGCTGATATTTTTTCCTGTTATAAAAAGTTTGTGTGTGGGAGAAACCCATCCTTAGAAGTAAAATACAATGTGGAAACACTTGGAGAGAGGGAAAAGGGAGGGGATGTGGACAGAGTGTTCTGGTGAAAAAATAATGCACCTTACAAGGCACCCTGTTCAGATTCAGTAAATACACCCATGGAGGTCAGGTCAACTTAGCTTCATAAAAGGCAATTGTTGGGCTCAAGCGTTTGAAAGGCAATACCTGGGAATGCTTAGGAATCTGCACAGTTTGAAAATCTCCTTGCTACGTAGCAAACCATCTTTAGCATGTATGTGACTGTGATGTAGAGTTGAAGGGAAATCTCTCTGAACAGGGAAAGCATACGTGGGGTGTTAGTGGAGGGAACAGCTGTGCTTCTAATAAAGAAAACCTTAAAACAAAATAAAAAATGCATAATCTAGTAGTGCAAGGAAGGCAAGAATAACCTCCTAAGTGTGCTTTGTCTTCTCCTTATCATCCTTTGGTTACTGAAAAGAAAAAACAGCCACTAAACTGAAAAGTTGAAACTTGCCTCCAGTCCATTGGAATGGTTAGGTTCAATCATGCTTCCAAGAGGAATTAAGGGTGAATGTTGTTCCTGTGTCTCCAGTTCTTTTCACTTCCTCCTCAGGGGCTGCATCTGAAGAGTTAACAAGTGTGCTGACTGTACTTAGCGTTTGTGTACACAAAATAAAAGAACAGGTAGTTCAGCACATGGCAGCTTGACAATCTGAAAATATTGTTGGAGGAATTCAGGTGCTGGCCTTGTCCAAAGAAACCAGGAGCAATGTAGCCAGGCTAAGTAACACTCTAGTCTCTTCCCCAAGGCATTTCATTGTTCGTTTTGTGCAGGTATAAATGAGGGTGTGTGAAACAGAGTACGCCGCTCTGAAAATAATCTAATCTGTCTTTTGTGTCGGGTTTGTGTGCAAGTATAGTGGAAGCACAAAAGTGCAGATTTCATTTTTCCCTGTAGATTATGATAGGAATTTACTTTAGCAACAGGCCAGAACCTGTTCTTTCATATCATTGTACGTTAATATGTCTTGGTTATAGGCAGGAAATCTGCTGGGACACCAAGCCTATTTTAAAAGCTTAATTATGTGGAAGAAATATTTTTTAGTAGTCTGGATTAGCTGACGGTATTGCAGAGAGTACTCGCCGTGTCTGCGAGCCAGAAAGAGAAGTTGGAAAGAGAAGAATGGGTCTGCTTCTTGTCTGTTGTCCATGCTGAAGCACAGCAAGTAGGAAAACTGTAACGGAAGAAGAACAAATCAGAACTCAAGTGCTGCTTGCTTTAATAATGCGAACAAAGGCTGTTAAATAAAAACAAGACAATAATGCAAAACGCATGTGCTGTGGTTTTGGGATCAGGGCCAAAGGATGTAATGAACACTCCGAAGGGACATGAAGTGGCTCAACAAAGTGAAAAGGCATCTGCCCTGAACGGTTCCTGGTTGGTAGACCACCTGCGAACCATATGGAAGGCTGCTCTGAGCTCCATGGAGTGAAGACTAGGGTATAAATAGTACAGATAAGTGGCTGATGGGGTCTTTTTTGTTTCAAGGCACCTGGTGCCTCCTAGCAAACTTCATTTAGGTTGAAGTCCCTCTGCTTTGTGTGTGCCCCTTACTTTGATTCAGAATGGTGGGATATCCTTTGGCTTTTCATAGGACTCTTAAATTTACAGTGGTACCTCGGGTTACAGACGCTTCAGGTTACAGACTCCGCTGACCCAGAAATAGTACCTCAGGTTAAGAACTTTGCTTCAGGATGAGAACAGAAATCGTGCTCCGGCGGTGCGGCCACAGCAGGAGGCCCCATTAGATAAAGTAGTACCTCAGGTTAAGAACAGTTTCAGGTTAAGAACGGACCTCCAAAACAAATTAAGTTCTTAACCTGAGGTACCACTGTATACCTCTGGGGTTATGGTTTAGACTGCCTACAGTCTAAATTGTTTTGAAATATTTTTAATATGTTTGTATTTTTTATTGTTTTATTTTTTATGTTTGCTGCCTTGGGAGGAAGGCCAGGATAGAAATTTAATAGAATAAATACACAGAAAAGTCAGCTATAAGCCAAGTGACCTTTGTTATGCCCCAGTTCATATATTTCACTTAAAACATACGTGCATTTCTACTCCACTTACTCATAAAATGTCTTAGACATGTCATTTTTGGGGGAAGTGCAAACAGATTGTTATTCCGTTTAGGATATGACAGTGTAGCACTCTTCCAGGTTTTGTTTAGCATGCTGAAGATCTCAAATTCATTTACCAGCTTCTCTGGGTAGGGCTGCGTGAGATGCCTGTCTAAAAGTTTGGGAGAGCTGTTGCCAGCCAGAGTGCAATCCTAGTATACAGGTTTCCTCAGAAGCAAGTCCCACTTTGCTCAGTTAAGCTTCCTTCTAGGTAAGTGTGAATAGGATTATATTGTCAAAGCCCTTTCAGGAACAATACCAAAGAAAATCCCAAAGAAAACATCATTGTGTCTCTTCCCTGTACGTGGGAGAGTTGTAGAGACGTTGTAGAGAAGTTTGCTTATAAAGGCCACGTGCACAGAAGCAAAACCGAGGTAGCTTTGCTTTAGGGAAGGGCTGTCACACAACGTGGAACATACGTTCTGCGTGAAGAAGGTCCCAGGTTGGGGCTGAGAAGGATTGCTGGCTGAAACCCTGGAAAACCCCTGTCAGGTTAATGAGCTGGATGGACCCATGTATAAGGTGGACTTGGATTAAGGTAGTCTTTTTATATGTTCAGATGTATACAAACAGCTATTGAACTCGGAGGAAATGGTGCAAAGGATTCTAGCATCTCTGGACTGTGCAACTCTCTCTTGTCCCTTGCCAGTGGATGTCAGCTGTGGGGACTAGGTAGGAAATGATGTGAGCTGAAGCACCCTCAAGCTAGGAATGTCCTTTAGGTGAAGTGCATTCAGTCCCCTAAATTAGTGTTTTCTGAGATGTGCTTTTAGGGAGGTATGCTTTGAACAAGATGAGAAAACCATCACCTATAGCCTTTCAGTGACGATATGTGTTTTTAAGATTTCTGCCTCCCCCCCCCTTTCATTCTCTAAAATGTGGTGTTGAAAAGGAAATATTTGCTAACTTTCATATCCACGTTGTCCTCAACTCACTGTTGTGTTTTCATTTGTTTGGGGCTGCCATAGCGACCATAGGAAATACTGTAGATATTGGGGGGGGGGAGAGACCCATCCATATACAAGATCAAGTGACTCAGCTAAGTTTCCTTGCTAAGTCATAAATGAGTAACATGTTGTGTATTTCTGGTGTAAGGTTCAGCCCTGGTTTGTAGTAGCTTGGTATCCACTAATCTTTATTTCCCATAATTATTATTTTTTAACTGTTGGAATTTAACTGGTAAACACGATCCACTGAAACATTTTATTGCAGCACAGCAGTTCCCACGCCTCCATATCTGAACAAGGTTACTGGAAAGATTGTGTAATCCCCCAAAGGGGACAGTGTTTGTAATAGTAATTTCCTATGAATGAATGAATGAATGAATGAACAACACAATGAAGGCAGTCTCTTCCATGAACTGATGTTCATATGTTCTTAGAATGGATGTGGCAGTTAAACCCCACGCTAACTGAAAGCAATTGATTTTTGAATGAAATATGCATGTGCATTCCTTTATTGTAACATCAAAATGCAGATGCTCCGGCTGTAAACATCATCTGGAGGCTGGAATGAGAAACAGTAGGGATCATATGACTGCTGACAGGAGCAGCAACTGAAATGTATGATGCGATGCCATTGCATTGCTCATTTCTCCATTCCACTTTATTAGCTTCTGTTTCTGGGGGTGGGAAAAATTCATGGTGTGATGAAGTCCTATCACACGGTTTAGTTTCTTGGATATTACTGGGGAGAGAAGGGGAGGAAAGAGGTACGGGGAAGCTGCTTTAGAGGCAGCCACATGACTTCTGTTGCATTTGATTTTTTTACTATTAAGTTGCAGAAGTACACTCCCCACATAACCCAAGTATCTTCATGTTTCCTAGCAGTTTGTTCATCCTACCACAAGCCTTTTTTAACTGAAGCAGCAACTCTCCTGGAGTTGGAGAGAACATAGGGAACAAATATGTGTTGCACTTAAATCATCCTAGTTTCTCTAAGTAGTGAAAAATAAAACAGTTTTAAGGGCAGTGTGTTAAGGTCAGTGTTCTAACCACCTTTTCCTCCTTTAGCTCATCCTTGACTCCCTTGCCATCTGAAGGTACAGTTACCTCCCTAGTTCGTTTGCTGCTTCTAGCGTTTGAAGAGTTATTATTATGATTGTTGTTGTTGTTGGTCTTAATGTTTTCAGTAGTGACATGCTCCTCAGATTCTTTTTTTTTTTGTGGTATATGTTATTATCTGTGTGCATTTGTTCCCCTGAAGTTTGGGTTCTTTGCAAAAAGCCATATCCTTATGATGAAAACAATATTGTATAGATAATTACAAATTGATTCAAAGCTGAATAAAATGCACAGAAAAGCACACTTAGGTAAATATGTGATCTGTTTTGCAAGAGAAGGCAGGATAAGATCGGTATAATTGCTTGGGAAGAATGGCATTTCTCAAGAGAAGTGGGAGGTGGGACAGAGGAGCGCATGGTTCTTGCTTACGGATTTTACCATATTGGAATTCCGTTCTGCTTTCATTAAGGTTCAGGTTTTGTTCTTTTGTTCATGTTACCCACCCTGAGCCTTTCAGATGGAACAGGCTATAAATGATAATTAAGCAGGAACGCTATTGGCTTAACCCTAGCTACAAAAACCTAGTCCAAAGGAAAATGTGTTAAAATGGCTTGAGCTTTGGCCTGTCCCCATGAGGACGGGAGGTGAACAGCTATGAGGCAGACACTAGTTATCTTTCTTTAGGGAAACTCTTCTCTGAAAAACATATACAAACAGAAGATATTGGAGTGTATGATGTCGGCTGCCCTTGTAGCATAGTGGTGAGGCAGGGTTTCCCAAACTTGTTGGGAGGACTAAAATTCCCATCATCCCTAGCTAGCAGGACCAGTGGTCAGGGATGATGGCAATTGTAGTCCAGAAACAACTGGAGACCCAAGTTTGGGGAAACCCTGGGTTAGAGTGTCAGACTTGGACCCAGACCCCCAGGTTCAAAAATTCTGTAAGTCATGAACTCCATTGGAAGCCCTTTGGTGATTTACTCTCTCTCTCTCTGCCTACCATACAGGGTTGCAGTGTGGGTAAAAAAGGAGGGCAAGAACTTTTTATATTACTTTGGAATTTATTGAAGAAGGGACAAAATAAAAATGTAGTAGTGATAACCATAACAAAGACTGGAGAAGTTTGTGTAACAAATATTGAGAATGGAGAGGAAGAGTGATCTAGTGAAATTCTGTAAACCGCTCCTTTCTTCTGCAGCTAAATAATATACATAAAAAAATATACAGTGGTACCTTGGGTTATGTTATGTAGTGTAGTTTCACCCTGGGCCAACAGGGGGATACTGTATATAGTTTTCACTCAGGTCTGTAGATAGTTTTCACTCAGGTCCGCGGCAGTTATTTTAGGCGGGAACTCTGGGCTGTTGTGGTTACAATGTTGTCAGCCGGCTGCCTATAAATACAGGCCGGCTGAGCTGTTCTCAGTTCTATTCCAGCTTGCCATAATAAAGAGCTACTTGAAGAAATCGCTGTGCCGGCTGCTATGTCAACCCACGACTTAACACTGGCGACGAGGATGGGATAGATGGACATCAGAGCACAGCCAGATGCGGCCAGCCTCTGAACTGAGCTGAATCACTGAGCTGAATCACAGAGCGAAATCACTGAGCGAAATCACTGGGCAGAACCAATTCAGAGCTGACTGTTCTGGCTAGAGCACTGTGTTCCATCCATCGCCCTTCACGCCGGCATCGGAATCATGGCTTCACTTGTGCCTCTACCGCCGTTTGCGCCAGCCTCTGAATCATGGGACTCCTACCTCGCTCGGTTCGACTGCTACCTCCAAGCCAACGAGCTGACAGCAGTATCAAAGGATCGGAAGCGGGGCCTATTCCTCAGCCTCTGTGGGCCTGAGGTGTTTGAGACGGCCCGAGCGTTGGTTGCGCCTGAAGCAGTCCAGGCAACACCATGGGACACGATCCAAGAGAAGCTCCGCAACCACTACGCACCAAAGCCGTCCAAGATTGCTGCCCGCCATGCGTTCTACCACCGGAACCAGGCAGAGGGGGAGTCAATCAACAACTACACCACCGCCCTGCGACAGGCTGCAATGCACTGTGAGTTCCGAGACTTAGACGATGCCCTGATGGATCGAATCGTCTGCGGGGTCCGGGACATCCATCTGCAACGGCGTCTCCTAGCCAAGCCAGACCTCACGCTACAGAAAGCCATTGAGGAGGCTGTGGCCTCAGAAGCTGCTGAACGCTCCGCCCAGGAGATCCGCAAGTCCAGCAGCCCGCGTCTTGCTAGGGAGCCAGTTCCGGTGCATCATGAAGAGGCCAGCAGTGAGGAGGCATCCTCCAGTGAAGACGATGACGTGCACCAGACAAAGCGGGAGCGCAGGAAGTTCCAACAGAAGTCCAAGGGCCAACCGGAATGTGCTGGCTGCGGAGGCAACCATTCCCGTGCCAAGTGTCGATTCAGAGACGCCATCTGTAGGAAGTGTTCCAGAAGGGGCCACATCGCTAAGGTCTGCCGATCGGCTCCGTCTGACACCCCCCCTTCATCGACTCGCAAGTCCAAGTCTTCACTCCAGTCTGCCAAGGAAAGTTGTTTCGCTCTCACCAACTGCCGCTGCCCGTCTGGAACCACGATTGGCCAAACCGACTCGCCTACGCGACGCAAGCTGAACGTCACGGTGCTCATTGAAGGAGCTCCATGTGACATGGAGATCGACACCGGGTCTGCCCTGTCCATCGTGTCATGGAGCACCATCAAAAGACTGGTACCCAGAGTGTCCAAAAGGCAACTCGACTCTCACCGCGTACACCTGAGAGACTACCAGGGAAACGACATTCCCGTGGTAGGCGTTGGCCGGTTCCGGATCGCCTTCAAGGATTTTTCGGGCCTGCTCCGGTTGGTGGTGGTCGAAGGTCAGCGGCCAAGCCTCCTAGGGCTAGACTGGTTTGATGCCCTCGGCCTGGAAGTCACCGGCATCAACTGCATCTCTAACGCAGAGACTGAGGGTCTGGTCAAAGACTTTGCCGAGGTTTTTGACGGCACCTTGGGCCAATATACAGGTACGCCCATCTCCTTTAGCCTTGATCCACAAGTCGCCCCCATCAAGCTAAAGCCACGCCGGGTTCCCTTTGCTCTCAAGGCTAAGGTGGACGAACAACTGGACAAACTGATCGCCCAAGGAGTTTTGGAGCCGGTTGACCACGCAAAGTGGGAAACCCCCATCGTCACGCCTGTCAAGCCAGATGGGTCGGTGAGAATCTGCGCTGACTACAAGTGCACGATCAACAAGGCACTTCAGCAGCACGCTTATCCGGTTCCTGTTGTCCAACACCTGCTGCATTCCCTGGGTGAGGGTAAGGTCTTCGCTAAGCTGGACCTTGCCCAAGCCTATCAACAACTGCCAGTCGATGATGCCACTGCTGAAGCCCAGACGATCGTCACCCACCGGGGGGCATTCCGTTGCCGCCGGTTGCAGTTCGGGGTGAGTGTGGCTCCTGGCATCTTCCAAAGCCTTATGGAGCGTCTCCTGCAAGGGCTTCCAGGCGTGGTACCATATTTTGATGACGTCTTGGTGTCTGCAGACTCACACCAGCAGCTGTTCGAGCGCCTCCGTGCCGTGCTGACCAGGTTCCAGGAGGCCGGGCTCAAGGTAAAGAGGGAGAAGTGCCAGATCGCCGTTCCACAGGTAGAGTTCCTGGGCTATCTTATCGATGCCTCCGGTCTTCATCCAACCGCATCCAAGATCCGCGCTATCCAGCAGGCCCCCACTCCAAAGAACAAAACGGAGTTGCAGGCATTCCTGGGGCTGCTGAACTTTTATAACATGTTCCTGCCCCACAAAGCCACAGTGGCTGAGCCTCTTCACCGACTCCTTAGCACTAAGACGCCTTGGGCCTGGGGTCATCGGGAGACGGCGGCCTTCAACGCGGTCAAGGCTCTCCTTTCTTCAGACAGTGTGCTGGTACAGTACAGTGAATCCAGGCTGCTGGTCCTTGCCTGCGACGCCTCACCTTTTGGCATCGGTGCTGTCCTTAGTCACCGTTTTCCAGATGGAAGAGAAGCACCGCTCGCCTACTTTTCCAGGACACTATCTCCGACGGAACGGAATTACAGCCAGCTCGACAAGGGGCATTGGCGCTTGTGGCTGGAGTGAAGAGGTTCCATGAATACCTCTATGGCAGGACTTTTGACCTCATCACTGACCACAAGCCACTCCTGGGCCTCCTCGCCGGTGATCGTCCAACTCCACCGGTCCTCTCACCACGCATGCTGCGATGGACTGTTTTCCTGGCTGCCTACCACTACCGGCTCATCCATCGCCCGGGGAAATCGATGGGCCATGCCGACGCCCTCAGCCGTTGCCCTCTTCCAGCATTTGTGGAAGACCCGGCTCCAGCTTCATCGCTCCTTCTGATTGAGGATCTTCCGGCAGCGCCTGTATCGGCTGCCACTGTGGCCTCCGCATCTGCCCAGGATCGCACCATCAGCCGGGTGCTCAACTGGGTGTGGAGGGGGTGGCCACAAGGGCCCTTTGCATCGGAGTTCCAGCCCTTCGCAACCAGACAACATGAACTCTCAGCTCATCGCGGCTGTCTGCTGTGGGGAGACCGCGTCGTGATTCCCCAGGGACTCCGTCAGCGCGTCCTGGAGGCTCTGCACGTTGGCCACCCGGGAATTGTAAAAATGAAGGCGTTGGCTCGGTGTTACGTCTGGTGGCCTAATATGGACGATGCCATCACTGCCTGGGTGTCCGCCTGTCAAGCGTGCCAGGAGTCGAGGCCTGCACCACCGGCAGCTAAGGGACACACCTGGGAGACGCCAAAGACACCCTGGTCGAGGGTGCACATCGATCTGGCTGGCCCCTTTCACGGCCGGACCTTTATGGTAGTGGTGGACGCCTATTCCAAATGGCTGGAGGTCGCCCTGATGCCCTCCACCACTACCGAAGCTGTCATCCGGGTGCTGCGAGGCCTGTTTGCAACGCATGGGTGTCCTGATGTCCTTGTCTCTGACAACGGACCGCAGTTCACGTCAGGCACGTTTGAGCGGTATCTTTTGGGACTGGGCATCCGCCATGCCCTAACGGCACCCTTTCATCCATCCAGCAACGGGCAAGCGGAAAGAATGGTGCGCTCGACAAAAGAGGCACTGGCGCGCCTGGACCGGGGAGACTGGCATGAGCGGGTCGCCGAATACTTGTTCGTGCAACACATCACCCCTCATGCGGCCACAGGGAGGAGTCCTGCTGAACTGCTTATGGGCCGCCGCCTCAGGTCACCGCTCGACCGGCTACACCCAGACTTTGCCGTGGCTGAACCCCCAGGCTGTGCCAACGCACCACGGTCATTTGTCCCAGGAAACCAGGTCTTTGCCCGGAACTATGTGGGGGACATCCCTTGGGTGCCAGCCACAGTAGTGGGAGTCACTGGACCTCGCTCGTACCAGGTGGCACTCGAAGACGGACGCTTGTGGCGACGGCACATAGACCAGCTTAGGCGCAGGGTTGGGGACTTGGACACTACCGAGGTGCCCCCAACTGTGCTTGCGGCTCCAGAAGAGACACGTACAGATGGCGAGGCCCCACCTACACCTCCCTCGCAAACTGCCAGCGTGGAGCCGAACCAAGCCGTTTCAGAACAGACTCAGACCACTCCACTTGCGGAGGCTCCACTCACAGCAGCGGATCCAGGGGAGTTGGTTCCAACGCCACCTAGGGTCGCACCACAGCCTCAGCGAGAACTGTGTGGCCCTCCGGACTTGGCTACCAGTCCCCGGCGGTCTGGCAGAGTTTCCAAGCGCCCAACTTATTTAAAGGACTATGTTGTGGGACAGGTATCACTGTTGGTCTAAGTATGGGAAATATAACCGATATGCTTTTGTGCTTAATTGAACCATTACGCGTAGTGCTGTATATAAGGAAACCATTACGATTGTAACTAACGCCTTATCTCGGTGGGGAGGGGTGTTATGTAGTGTAGTTTCACCCTGGGCCAACAGGGGGATACTGTATATAGTTTTCACTCAGGTCTGTAGATAGTTTTCACTCAGGTCCGCGGCAGTTATTTTAGGCGGGAACTCTGGGCTGTTGTGGTTACAATGTTGTCAGCCGGCTGCCTATAAATACAGGCCGGCTGAGCTGTTCTCAGTTCTATTCCAGTTTGCCATAATAAAGAGCTACTTGAAGAAATCGCTGTGCCGGCTGCTATGTCAACCCACGACTTAACAGGTTACATATGCTTCAAGTTACATACGCTTCAGGTTACAGACTCCGCTAACCCAGAAATAGTACCTCGGGTTAAGAACTTTGTTTCAGGATGAGAACAGAAATCGTGCAGCAGCGGCACAGTGGCAGCAGGAGACCCCATTAGCTAAAGTGGTGCTTCAGGTTAAGAACAGTTTCAGGTTAAGAATGGACCTCCGGAACGAATTAAGTACTTAACCCGAGGCACCACTGTATACATAAAATATAATAAATACTTTTGCCTTTAAGCCACTTATTGCTCATCCCCGAAAAGAATGCACTAGCTTTTTCTGTGCTTCAGACCCCCTATTTATTTGCCTGAAGAGAGGCTAGCGAACATCACAGTGCAAAATAAAAAAAACCCACCAGTCCGACCTGAAAACATACGATTATACATTTTAAGTTGGCTGCTCAGAATCGGGTTTAAGGACTTCCCTTTCTCCTGCAAAATGGTTATGCACTGCAGCCAGTTGAAATTTAGAAGATGGCGGTAAACTGCAGTGTGTGAACGTTTCCTTTGAAAATATCTGTAGACTTAAATTCCAAGCGGGCAGTTTCAAAACCCAGTGTTTAATTTTCTTTTATTGCTTTATCATGGAAGGTGCTAAGATGACCTTGTGATAAGGAGGGTGGAAAGTGATTTTGGTAGTTGTAGTACCTCTTCTCTGTTCTGAAACTAAGCTGGCGCCAAGTAGGCCTATGACACAGGCCTGTAGTGTTTTTAATCCTGCTGTGTCCAGGAATTGGTGTGGTTCCTAGTATAGCTTGCCAGAAATCCTCATTGTGTGTTTGAAATATCTTCAGTGCTGATGTTGTAGCCTTTCACCACTGGAGAGTGTTGCTGTGGGAAGCAGATCAAGGGAGCTTTTGGGGGTTGGGGAATGTAGCTACCAGGGTGGGAAAAAAAAGATGTGTGGGAAGATAATGTGCACATGTGGAGAAGAAACAAGGGTGTGCAAGTAGAATTTAGCTCAAGATGAATGGTGTCCTGTCAGAAGTCTATAAACAAATGATAGGGCTTATGGATGACTATGTGTTGAAGGTATATTTTAAGAGAGAAAAGAGGTCCAGAACTTGAGAATATTACTGAATATGTTATTGTGTAAATGTGTGTTCTGCAGGAAAATATAAATGCATTTGGGTGCTTTCTGTAATAGCATGGTGCTTTTATTCTTAAGTTTGAAAACAGCTCTTACTGCTAAGCATTTTTCTACTTGGAAAAACTGTTTTGACAATTCAGTGTTGTGATTTTGTTTTAGGTGTGAAAACAGTTAGGAAATGGAATCGGTAAAGAGCAAGAACACCATACTATTACAGAAGGCATATTAAATGCATAAATATACAATAAAGCAGTTAGCAATATGTAAATCTGGTGTGCTAGTATGGCACCCATAGGCAACACAATGCCCCTGAACAGCACTGTGCTCTTAGACACCTTCGGTCTCAATATTTTGACCCTTACCCAGCCTACCACTGCATCCAGTCGCTGGCTTAAAACAGTCACAGACTTTTGGTTTGATACAGCAAGGTTCTTCTTATTCTAAGTTTGAAACCATACTGGACCCTACTAGCAGCTTTACTGCTAGGAGACAGTCCATCTCAAAACAATCTTTCCAGTGAAAACTAAGGGGTTGGTTTTCTTTGTGCATCCTGTTGAGGCCTAAACAACATTTTGGATAAAGACGGTGACCATTTTGCATGGGGGTTCTGTTCCCGGCCACCACATGCGTTGGTGCAGCGTGTATAAACGTGGGCCCCCTGCCTCGTTCTGCTCTGCCCCTGTTCTACCTTCTTCCAGATCCAAAAGGACCTGTTCACTGGCGATCACACGTCAGTTGGGCATATCTAAAATGGTCACTGCCTGTACTTGTAGCATAAATCTGCATCCTGAAGGCCTGTGTTTTGGATGGCAAAAAAGATGCCAGCTTTTAAAAGAAAAAGGAACAACTGCTATACTAATGCATGAGTAAGCATGCCTGGTAGGCGATGCGGGTTAAAGTATTTAGCGCGTAAGTAGTTTTATGTCATATAGATAACAGTGGCTATATGCCAGTTGTTTATATATAAACACTGTTATATTGTGTTTTTTCTTTAAGAATGATCTGAAGGTTCTGCGGCGATTAAGGGAACAATCTTCATCTATCTGGGAGGTGTTGCCCTAGGGAGCCTGAATGTTTGTCAGCTGCTGAATATGATGAAAAATTGTTTTCTTTTGTTGATTTGGCTGAGTGCAGCAGGACTCTCATGAACTCTTAACAAAAATTATACTGAGAACTATGTGAGAGAGAACGCTTCTTCAGCAAATTCTTAAGACTTGTAAAAGATTGCTGAGTAATATCTGTATTATTCATTCTTATTCATAAACACAATTAAAATGCAGTGGACAAGATAACACTGGGGCATGTTTGGCATTTGTGGAAAGATTTGTGGCATTGCGAGGGAGGTTGAAACCTGGCAGAAGGCGAGGCCTTTGACAGGGACTTTTGCATTCCACAGCAGTTTAAATCCCGCTCTGGTCTCTGTAACCTCACTTCTTGCAGTGAGGGAACTGCCAGGAGGTCCTCAGAGCTGGATCTGTTTCCAGAATGAACGATGGAGGTATACAGGGCTGAAGCTGTTTAGGGCTTCAGCACTTTAAATTGTGCTTGGAAATGTACTGGGAGCCAATGTAGATCTTTTAGGACCAGTGTTCTATATGGTCCCAGTGGCTGCTCCCATTAGTTGTAATAATAATAATTTATTTATACCCTGTCCATCTGGCTGGGTTTCCCCAGCCAATCTGGGCGGCTTCCAACCGAATATAAAAACAATACAGTGTCAGACATTAAAAACTTCCCTAAACAGGGCCGCCTTCAGTTGTCTTTTAAAAGTAAAATAGTTGCTTATTGCCTTGATATCTGCTGGGAGGGTGTTCCACAAGGCAGGCGCCACTACCAAGAAGGTCCTCTGCCTGGTTCTCTGTAAACTCACTTCTTGCAGCGAGGGAACCGCCAGAAGGCCCTCGGCGCTGGACCTCAGTGTCCGGGCTGGATGATGGGGGTGGAGACGCTCTTTCAGGTATACAGGACCGAGGCCATTGTAGTTTCCAAGACACCATCAAAGGGTAGCCCCATGTAGACTGCATCGCAGTAGTCCAAGCAGGAGATAACGAGAGCATGTACCATTATGGTGAGACAGTGTGCAGGCATACCAGATATAGAAGAGCCTGATGGATCAGGCCTGTGGTCAACCCAGTCCCAACATTTGTGTTCTCACAGTGGCAATAAAGATGCCTTTTGGGAAACCCAAAAGCAAGACCCTGAGCACAACAGAACTCTCCCCTCCTGTAGTTTCTAGCAACTGGTATTCAGAGGCATAGTACCTTTGACAGTGGAGGTAGTACAGTGGTACCTCGGGTTACATACACTTCAGGTTACAGACGCTTCAGGTTGCTAACCCAGAAATATTACCTCAGGTTAAGAACTTTGCTTCAGGATGGGAACAGAAATTGTGCGGCGGCGGCAGCAGCAGCGGGAGGCCCCATTAGCTAAAGTGGTGCTTCAGGTTAAGAACAGTTTCAGGTTAAGAACAGACCTCCAGAACGAATTAAGTTCTTAACCCGAGGTACCACTGTATAGAGAAATCAGAAATGGTCTCTATAGTATCTCATTATGTAGAATATAAATCACATTAAGGCAGTGAGTAAATATCAAAGTAATGGATAAAAACAATACATGAAACAATCCGACAACAGAAAAGTGTAAAACAAATCACCAAATGTCAGTTCGTAATTGCTCAGTAACAAGGGCAGTTCAAAACAACCCAGAAGCCTAAAATAAAACAGTCTCTTCCAACAGGCTGTACAAGAAACACCCAATTAATTCATATTGCAATAAAATCCAAGAACCATTAGTATTATTCATAAGCTTAAAAACTGCACGAATAACAGCCTGTAAGACAAGACCTGCCATTTGCCAGGGAGGTGGTGGCGAATCTTTGGAAGCCCAAGATGTGCTGGATGTTAAGTAATCTACTTTGTTAGTATGGGAAACGTGGCTCAGTCTTATTTAAAAGGCGTCTTTGAACAGCCCACAGAGCAGTGTGAACAATGCTTGTCTGTGTTAGACTAACAGAAGCCGTGCTCTGACATTCCTTAAAATACCAGTGGCCGAAAGAATTTCTGATGTGGCCTGATGACTTACCCAAATTCTGCCTCGATTAAATTCGAAACCTAAACCAGTGTTGCTTTAAGATGCAGTGCCGTTTTGTTTGTGTGCTTCTGAGGAAGACTTTGTGACTTTCCCTTTTCTAAATGACCAAAGAAACCAGTGCAGATCACCCTAACTGTCCAAGTTTCACATCATCTCCAGTACATTCCCCTACTCCCAATAGAGACAGTTCACATGTTCAGCATGCACATGAGTCCCTGAGTGGTGTAGGATAAACCGTGTACATGCACATCTGAATTAGCGCATAGACCAAAAACAAATCAGAAGATGAATGTAGAAGTGGATCACAAGACTTTCCATGGTTTCAGTCTAAATGGCTGTATTGCTTAGTTTCAAATATTCCCTGCAAATAGTCTTGTGTGTGTATGTGTCATCTGTCCCTTTCTGACTTTGTTGTTTTTAAAATCAGAATACTTTCCCTAACTTTCCAACATAAAAGTTGCATCCCTTTTGGAAAATAATCATATGCTCCTCACAAAACATATTAGAAATATACTTCCTGTTTGTGTGCCCATTGAGTAAGTAGGAAAAAAATTAAGCAAGCTTTGGGAATCGTTTGCCATAATAGGTTCAGGTTCAGCCACTAATCTTACCAGAAATGTGGTGGGAAGCTTGCAACAGGCTCTTCCTGTTGAAAAGATAACAATGAATATTGTTTTCTTTGTTGTCATTGCACAGACTTTCACATGCTTCCAATTTAAATTGTTTGCAGCTGTTTTTCAATCAGAGTTAAATCAGACAATTAAAGAAGGGAGAGGAATACCTGAGTACCTCCCTATTGTTTAGCAAAGTTTACCAGCTTTTGCAAAAGCCACTTAATATGTTTAATGTTTAGGTAGACAGGCAGAACAGATCTGATATTGCAGAATGATGCAGATTGTGTCTTTGCTTAGCTATGTTGTGTAATAGGAGGTATGTGGGTGCTTTTTATTTTTTAAGTATTAGGTGAGTTAACATTTGTGGCCTAGGGAAAATATAAAAGTTAAGTGTGTAGTATCTCGGCCAATTCAGGAAAGTGATTTTAAAATCTCCCTTGCGTTGTTCCCTTGCTCCTTTGCTCCCTTGGTTTGCTGCATGTCAGGTGCAGCAAACTGCAGACTTACGTGCTTTCCTTGCTCCAACCCCTGTGTGGCTGAGAGAAGATCGAGAATCTTCTGCTTCCACTTCAGATTGGCTGCAGTTTAGTGTGTTGTCTGAAATGCAAACTGTAGTTAATCTTAACTGGATGGTTTTTTTTTTAACCTAGCCAACTTCATATACTACAGTTTGAAATTGGTTTGTTTTGACAAACCACAGTTGTGATTAACCTCAGTTTGTCTGGGTGTGGTTATGAAGAACAAACCATGCCTACTCTAAAATGGAAGCCAAAGCTTCTAAACCACCTCATCTTGGAGAAGAACGAGCCAGGTAGGGTGCATGAGCCTCATTCTTGCTGTGACTTGTCCTCATAACACTAAACTATGGTTCAAATTTCAGCTTTATGTGTGAATGAGACCACTGAGTTAGACCATTGACTGTTTAACTGAGTACAGTGGTACATTGGGTTAAGAACTTCATTCGTTCTGGAGGTCTGTTCTTAACCTGAAACTGTTCTTAACCTGAGGTACCACTTTAGCTAATGGGGCCTCCTGCTGCTGCTGCGCCGCATGATTTCTGTTCTCATCCTGAAGCACAGTTCTTAACCCAAGGTACTACTTCTGGGTTAGCGGAGTCTGTAACCTGAAGCGTTTGTAACCTGAGGTACCACTGTACTGACTACAGTGACTGGGAGTTGCTCTCCAGGGTTTGAGACAAGAGTGCTATTTGGAGATGGCAGGATTCTACCTTGGACCTCTTGCTTTTAAAGCATATACTCTACCACAGATGTATGGCCTATCAGCTGAAATCATGGCTGTGAATTCACTGACAATTGTAGACATTGCTGTCACACATCTAGGCCACATCAGCTCACCATAATACATATTGATTTACTCATGAGAATTGGTGATCGTTATAAAAGACGAGTCAAAATGTGTGTTACAGAGGACCAGACTTGTGGTTCTTCTGTTTCTCTCATTTCCAAGTGGTATTGGAATGGAAATGGTAAAGCCTGAGGCGTCTTTTGTCTGTCCAGCTTTAGTTCAAATGGATTGATGTGCAAAATTGTAAAAAGAGGTGGACATGAGATTTGGAGATTAAATGCTGCAGCTTTATTAAAATAACCGAAATTAGAAATAAACAGTAGGATGAGCAAAGACGGGAGTAATTAAACTACCTGCACTTGCCAGGGGAACTGGTATGACTGTGCAGCCACAAACAGCCAGGGCTCAAGCCTGAGCCACCTAAATAGCATCTGTGGGCTAATCTGTAAGGAGGCGAGTAGCAGATAAACACATAGCAGCTGGCTAGCTCTGCTGTGTAATGCCTGCCCAGGCCCTACCCTAGAGCCACAGAGCACCATGTAATCCTTACAGTGCTTGCAGAAGCAGGAGTTGCCACCCCGATAATATATCTAGAATACAGAAATCGGACAACCAAAGTCCTAACTCTATACTGTTTTTATTTCCTAGACCTGGACAGTACCCCAAATATGGTGCTGATAACTATCCTTGACTGCAAGTAAATACAAAAGCGGGATCCTAAATTCTCTTAGAATGAATTAGAAACACAAAGACTGTGCTTTCTAAGTTTACTTGCGTTTCTAAATTCTGCTCTCTGTTTATCAGAATGGCCAAACACTGTGAAGCCGAGGGACTTATTGGAATATTAAGAAGCCTTAACATTCTCTTCCCTTATGGTTGTGCAAGTATTAAAAAATCATTCTCCTGATATTGCTCTTCCAGTCCTTAATAGTGAGGATGCCTTACTGTGCCTGTGAATAAATATTACAAATCACAGGAACATTGCAAGCTTGAGAAATACTCTTCTTTTTCTTGGGATGAAAAGGAACACACCCAAAAATTACCTGGCATAAAAACCCACTCTGGTCTCTCTCTCTCTATTTATAGTGGTGTAGTCCTTGGTTTTAATTCTTTTCCATCCTCCAAACAGCCAGCTCTTCATTCTACAGTTCCTTACGCTGAAAAGCAGCCAAAACTAGCACAGGAGAGGGAGGTGGTTGTGGTTGTGGAAGGATTTCCAGCTTGCCAAAACTCAGCCCAGAGCAAATTTGTTTATGGCATAGTTGTGTAAACCTTTGGGAATCGCGTTCATGGAACAGCTGAAAGAATCACCCTTTGCAATATTGCCGGCTGGTAAAGGATAGGCTTTGTGTAGCGTACAGGTAGGGCTTGAATAGTTTACTCAACACCAACAGGTTGGGTTCCCAGAAGAAAGTTGACTTTTGTTGTGACAGCTTGGAGGCTTCCCTCCTCCCTCCTTCTCATTATACAAGTAGTCATTACTCTGATGCAGTCATAGAAACTCTGCTTGCTTTCAGAAGGTAAGTAGCTGGGATTTTGTTGGTGTAGTCAATCCTTTCAGAGTGATGACTACAATAACAATAACACTTTTAATTTATGTCCTGTCCCCTGATGAAGTTCTGTTGCATATTCATCAAAGATGCCACTTTGAGTTGCAGTTTGATGTATAATTGCTTTTTCTTAGTTAGCTTTTATCAACAAGTTTCAGATAGAAAGAAAGAAAAAAGCAAAGTTACTTGCAAAATAACTATAATAATGAACATATCTAACTCAGACCTTGAATTTCAAACAGAGTTAAGTTCTCTGTAACATGCTGGCATCCCTTGCCCCCATTTTTACTCTCATCAGATTTTAACTATGGAATTAAAGGAGAGATTTTGATGACAGAATACTGCAGTACTAGTCCGGGTGGGCAAGAAGTGGCAAATATGCACTGAATTTGCCACGGCATTTCCCCTCCGGAATATTGAGGTTTCTTCTCTTTCTCTAGTACAGGTTTATAAAGTCTCAGATCAGAAGAAACCATTCATTCAATGTTCATGTCGCCATTATAATTTTGAAATTCACAAAGATGAATCAGTAGGTTGTCCATACTTAGACATTTAAGCATTCAAATCTAATTGATAAATGAACTCGGGGTGTGGGAATCTGGATAAGCATATATTTAAAATGAATATCAATATATATTAAAATACTATATTGATAAGCATATATCAAAAAGAACTTTTTCAAATGTTTTATATTAATTGATGAATCGGGAACCTAAAGAGTAATAGCTTCGTGCGCCATCAGTTTGATTACCAGATCTTTAAAATGTGTAAATTGATGCCTTATATTGATCATCCCCAAAGCATCATGAAAGTTTGCATTTTTCGTCTTGCTTTTAGGAAACGGAGATATTACTTCACTGGGCACAAATTGAATACAGTAATGTACATTTGGGTATGCACTGTATTTAAATATTTTATACTGTACCTGATTGGCTGCTTCAGTTCTATTGTGGCCTTTTGTTTAAGATATTGCTTGCCTCTGAATTGGTGATTGAAAACTGATGTGGAAACTTGTGAAATACTTGCTGTTGGGTGTTGCTGTTGTTGAGTCATTTAGTTGTGTCCGACTCTTCGTGACCCCATTGGACCAGAGCACGCCAGGCACTCCTGTCTTCCACTGCCTCCCGCAGTTTGGTCAAACTCATGCTGGTAGCTTCGAGAACACTGTCCAACCATCTCATCCTCTGTCGTCCCCTTCTCCTTGTGCCCTCCATCTTTCCCAGCATCAGGGTCTTTTCCAGGGAGTCTTCTCTTCTCATGAGGTGGCCAAAGTATTGGAGCCCCAGCTTCAGGATCTGTCCTTCCAGTGAGCACTCAGGCTGTTGGGTAAGCAAAGGTTAATGTAGTCCTGAAATTATTTCCTCGAATCATAGAATGGTAGAATTGGAAGGTGCCACAAGAGTCTCCTAGTCCCAACAACCCACAGTGCAGGAATCTTTTCCCCAATGTGGGGCTCGAACCCACAACTCTCAAATTAAGAGTATTGTGCTCTACCAACTAACTTGACTTTCTCTGCATACTGATTTAACAGTGAGCTTCTTCAGCCCGTGAAAATGAAAGTACGGTAGTTAAACAAAAATTTAAAATGCATTGGTAAAATTAGTAGCTGACTGGTATTCTGTAAACAGCCTTAGGGGTCAATATACTGTCACCACGTCAGATACTGGTTTCCTAATTGTGCTTTTGGTGTTACATAGTTACACAGCTAACTCCATTTGTTGTAACCTTGTTTCTGGTATGTCAAAAGTTGGCATTCTGGAAAAATTGACACTCATGTACAGTATATGAGTTTTTAAATATTTAATTTGGATAAAGCCCTTTTACATTTTTAAAACCAGACATCTGAAGTTCTGATGCGAAACAGATGGCTTTATTTCAACATTTTGTTGTCACATTGCATCCACTTAGATTGTTTAGCTATGTCCTGATTTCTTTCTTTCCTTTTTTTCTTTTTTCTTTTTGCAAAAGATTGAAGATAAAATCCAGATGCTTCTCAGATAATGCCAATGGATGTTTCTTTCACTGGTATTTTAGAGCAGCCTATCTTTTAGGGTTTAGTGTATTGGAAACAGTGCAGCAGATTGGCGTGACCCAGAGATTTGGAAGAAGCCAAAACACTAGGTAAAATATTTGCATTAACAGGCCACTCATTTGGGTGACTTATCAAATTATTTCCGTGGATACAAATGCAAATGTCTTATTATTGAAGGGTCACCCACAAAACATGTTTAGAAATGGACCTCTTTGCTGAAGCTGATTTTTTTTTAAAAAAAGCAAATTGACTTGACTTATGGGATTGTATTTGGAAAAAGTGGCATGGATTACTTGCTTCAACAAAACGTATTTGTTCACATGAATCAATCCTGTATCAGTAATCAATCACCATACTGTTCTTTGCTGCTGTCAACAGCAAGGATGATGTGGGTTAAATTAGAACCTGGTTTAGAGAAAAAACCCTTGTCACAGTTAGGTAAAGATTGTGTTTCATTGAACCTGTATATCGGTGACAACTGTGGAATGTTACTAAGAGTTTAGGAGTGGTTTTTGTTGGGTAATCTAACATGCCCTGCTGGCCTGATTGCCAAATCATTGGCATCGCTACAGTTACTGCTTATCGTAGCTGGCTCTCAGAACAGAGATTAAAATCATGACCCAGTTTCAGTCTGTGGTCTGAGAGCAAACTATGGCCTGTTTTGCATGTCTCGTTAATAGTTAACAACAAACCATGGTTAAATGTTGAATGCACAGCCTGTTGGTGCATACTGTCTCTCTAAATAAACCATGTGACATCTCTCTAAATAAACCATGTCGACCATGCACCAGCACATTGCTTGTTCACACAAAACAATAGTTTGTTTTTAACTCTGGCATAATGCCATTTGGAAACTGAGTTGGTGTGGACTGTCAGCAGTTGTTCCATATCTGGAGTGGATGGATAGAGGAATACTTTGTGGATATTTCTGTTTCTTAAAACAGGACAGCATAAGAATGGTATGCGTCCATAAATCGCTGTACAGTGACACACGTAATACTTCAGTTCCATGTGTATAATATGACACACTCTTTGGCTTTGCGTTTTGCAGCGGGGGAGTAGCCGAGATGCAGAAATAGCAGAGAACGGTTTTTTAAAAGTGGAATTATTGGTGGACTGAGCCAAGAGAGAGGGTGACGTTGGGACGCATGTATGTCGTGTCTCCTTTCCAGGAAATAGTTGGAAGAGAGTTGCATAGGTCCTTCTCACTGCCTAGCATTTTAATAAAAAAGAAAGAAACTCTTTTATTAGTGAAATGGCAACTCGTTATTTTTTTTTTACGGAATAGTATATTGGTTGCTTTATATGTAATGAAATTAATACTACTTACATGCACACAAATGCAGACAAACATTATTTTTAATTCTGGTTAGATAGTTTCTTTTTGGGGGGGAAGTGTTCATAAATAAATGTAAAGTTCCTACATTCATCCTAATTCTTAACTGTGTGAGATAGGCGAAGCTGCTGACATGCTTAAAGCATGTACATTCTGAGCAGGCTGTCAAACTGCACTGACCATTGTGCCTTCTTCGTTCCATTAATGTTTTTACCTGTTCATTTCATTTCAGCTTATCCTTTGTTACCTTAGTACTGATACCTTCTATGCACATGTGTTGCTTTCTTGCAAGACTTTAGGTTTGGCTTCTTTCTTTCTTTCTTTGCCTTGAAGGATGGATGGTTCGGTGGTAAGATGAGGTTGTTGTTGTTTAGTCGTATAGTCGTGTCCGACTCTTCGTGACCCCATGGACCAGAGCATGCCAGGCACTCCTGTCTTCCACTGCCTCCTGCAGTTTGGTCAAACTCATGTTAGTAGCTTTGAGAACACTGTCCAACCATTTCGTCCTCTGTTGTCCCCTTCTCCTTGTGCCTTCTATCTTTCTCAACATCAGGGGCTTTTCAGGGAATCTTCTCTTCTCATGAGATGGCCAAAGTATTGGATCCTCAGCTTCAGGATCTGTCCTTCCAGTGATCACTCAGGGCTGATTTGCTTCAGAATGGATAGGTATGATATTGAGTCTACTCCAGCACCATAATTCAAAAGCATCAATTCTTTGGTGATCAGCCTTCTTTATGGTCCAGCTCTCACTTCCATACATCACTACTGGGAAAACCATAGCTTTAACTATACAGTGGTACCTCGGGTTAAGCACTTAATTCGTTCTGAAGGTCTGTTCTTAACCTGAAACTGTTCTTAACCCGAGGTACCACTTTAGCTAATGGGGCCTTCCACTGCCGCCGTGCCGCAACCACACGATTTCTGTTCTCATCCTGAAGCAAAGTTCTTAACCTGAGGTACTATTTCTGGGTTAGCAGAGTCTGTAACCTGAAGCATCTGTAACCTGTACGGACCTTTGTCGGAAAGGTGATGTCTCTGCTTTTTAAGCTGCTTTCTAGGTTTGTCATTGCTATTCTCCCAAGAAGCAGGCATCTTTTAATTTCATGACTGCTGTCACCATCTGCAGTGATCGTGGAGCCCAAGAAAGTAAAATCTCTCACTGCCTCCATTTCTTCCCCTTCTATTTGCCAGGAGGTGACGGGACCAGTGGCCATGATCTTAGTTTTTTTGATGTTGAAAGATGAGGTTATGAAGCGATAAAATTTGTACAAGGTCTTCTTTCCTCCCCAAAGAAATTAGGATAATGAATTACTGAGATATATGTCGTGGATGGAAGTGCACTTTGGATTTCTCATTCACCACCCAGGCCTAATAATAGAGGAAGTGGCAAATGGTTGCGAAGAGGGGAGGGTACAATAAGTCTGTCCAAACTAATCAGAGGGTTTTGTTTTATTTAATAGCAGAACAGAGGAGAAGGGGAGCAGATTACATGGTGTGGTGTGGGCCTCCCTACCTCCACAGATCTTGTGATTTTTAGAAGATATGGACATACCATTACATTAAAAGGGGGGGGGGAATGTGGTGTTTAGGAGCGGGGGGGGGGGAGTACATTCCACGTAAGTAAAACTGGAATTAGCAGCTCAGCAACTAACACTCCCCAAAATAAAATACTTGCCATGTTGGAGGGTGAAGACTGGAAAGGATTTGTGGAAACAGTGATGCACAAAGCATGCATACTAATTACATAGCTGCATTTACAGGAGGAAAACAGGATGCTGGTTCTGTTTCTTTTTTAAAAAAATAAACCCTTACAGTATAAATGAAAGGATGTGTTTCTATTTATAGAAGGAAGTGTTAGACCTTTTAGTCAACTGTATTGCATTGAGTAATAGTAAGTCACCATATTTATTGAGGACATGTTCCTCCTTGGGGTTTTTTTTAAAAATGTGGTCTGCTGAGCTTTTCCAAAGTGTCTTACTTTCCCAACCTTTTAAAGATGACATGCTCCTGTAATTCCTTAAAATTATAAATGAAAAGATTTGTCTAATAATGTATGTATAGGAGTTTGCTATATACATTGTCTTAAGACTTTAAAATCCCACCGAGAGTGATTTTAAAACTTTGCTGTATTATCTTTTAAAATGTTTTCAGCAGGCTTTCTATTAGAAAACATACAAAAAAAAAAATACAGTTATTAATATCACAATGATAAAAAGCAAAAAAAAAACCACACACCCCTGTGATATTGAGGATTAAGGATTAGGGAGAAATTAGGTTCAGTTTGCATTTAAAAGTAAATCCTCCCCCCCAATTCTCCCTTCCCAAAATGATATGCAAACACAGCCATTGTTTGACATTCAATTCACACTCCTCCAGATTTTGCAATGAAATTCTGCAACCAAATTAGGTGTTCACGAGTGTGCGGGGGGGGGGGAGTTGAAAAATGAGTGTACTGGGTGAAATTGCATATAATAATGTATTGGGAGACATATGCAGTAAAGGGTTGAAGATTTTTGCACATCAGAACTTTTTTTAAAAAAACCAACGCACCTCAGACTGATGTGCAAATGTGGAGAACTGAGCTTAAGATTGGAATAATGAGAAATCGAGGGAATCTGAAATTGCTATATTGAGGACAACCTGTAGAATATTTATGCAGAGGGAACAGACTCCCGTTACTTTCAGAAAAATAAAAGAAAGTGCTAGTTATTTAATCATCTCCCCTACCAGCTACAATTCTTTTGTTTTTTTAAAGAGAACTTTGTCATATTGTTTAGTCTGGTCCTTCTACTAGATCTATACATGCAGCAAAAGATGGACAAGTATGCACATATTCATTGTTCCTTTAAAAAAAAACTCCTTGCAGGTGCAAAAGAGCACAGTCAAGTGTGGTGATGGTGGAATTTGTACTACTACCTGTTTATTTTCTGTACTAGTTTTTTGCTTGCAAGGTTTTTTTTAAATTAAATAAAAGGGGGGAATATCACAACATGAGGTTCTTCCTCGTCCAGTTTGAAGTAGGGGTGTCCATTTTGTATTAGGGTTGCTAACCAACCAGGAGAGGGGAAAAAATCCCTGTCCAGCAGGTTTTGTTAGCCTCTAGGCTAGTTGCCAACATTTTTACTGCATAATAAGGCAGAATTTTGGGCTTCTTTCCATAATTCTTTGAGTGCTGTGTGTGTGTTTTGAGTGGAAGGCAGCTGCATGATTTCCATTTTAATTTGCTCCAATCTCTGCTCCTTATTTTTTTTCCACACGGTCCTCTATGAGAAGACTGCAGGATACATCTGTCTGGGACATAGGAAGCTGCCTATACTGAGCCATTGGTCCATCTAGCTCAGCAGAGTCTGCACTGACCAGCAGCAGCTCACCAGGGTTCCAGAAAAGGAACATTCCCAGCCCTGCCTGGAGTTGCCTAGGATTTTACCTGGTCCTTTCTGCATGCAAGACACATGGTCTGTCATTGAACTGTGATCTTTCCTGTCAAGGCTGTGGGCTTCCTCCGTAACTTTTCCTCCCTTGCCAATCTGTGCTAGGCAAAGTGGTTGATGTAGCACTGTGGGGAGCTGTGGTAGCTTGCGTGCTTTGCATGCAGTTTAATCCAGCAAACCAAAGGGCTCGGTTTGCAAGTGATGTGGAAGAATCTCTGCCGGTTAGAGTAGACCAGGGTTTCCCAAACTTGGGTCTCCAGCTGTTGTCGGACTACAACTCCCATCATCCCTAGCTAGCAGGGCTAGTGGTCAGGGATGATGGGAATTGTAGTCCAAAAACAACTCAAGTCTGGGAAACCCTAGAGAAGACAATGCTAAGCTAGATGAACAAACAGTCTGACCTGGTACAAAAGCAGCTTCCTATGTTCCCAACACAGAGATGCAACTATGAACAGCACAGTTTGCTCTTGTTATTTAACCCTTGGCATCGTCAATGGCAAGGATCAGGTGGATGAGTGATGAGAAGGCTCTCTGCCTAAGAACTTGAAGTGCTCCTAACAGTTAGAATGGATAATACAGGACTAGGTGGACCAAACACTTTCTGTGTGCATATACGTACATGGAAATATCCCATAGCATTCTGCCAAAAAGCACCATTGTTTTGGTTCTCGAGAATCCCTGTTTGATAGCTGCACATGTGCAGACTGTCCAGTGGTGATGGTGATGGGGGCATTGCCATATTTTCTGTTGTGGCCTGAGATGGGTCTTCATCCTGCTGGATCAGGAAATCAGGATGCAAAGGATGCTGATCAGGAACTGTAGCTACTCTAGGAGAACGCAGTTGTGTTCATATTTCCTTCCTGTCAGGGGAGGAAGTCCTAGGGTGCTCCTTGGCCACCACTTCCCTTTGCTAAAGTTGCTCATGTCACCTCTGCCCGGGGCCGTACACCAGCCACAAGATTGGATCTGGGCCGCAGTCTGGTGCTACGAAAAACACGCTGTCTTGGTCTCAAGTCCTTTGTAGCCTGACCAGTTTGGCTCATGGCTCATTTGAGTCTGCTTCATCCACCTGCCCTCCTCACTCCCTTTGCTGCTGGAAATTTTAAAAAATGGTTATAACTTTCTTTGGAGATGAAAGTAGATGAAATCTTCAAAGTACAATAGTCCTTGTGGATAAAACCTGCCAGATTATAGATATCTAGGGCATTTGTGCTGGACACATCATCATCATCACCATCATCATCATCATCACCATCAATTATTATTTTAAGGAAACTTCTGTAACTTTTTTTTAAAAAAACATTTTTTTGAGGCAGACATAAAAATTGCAGGCAGGATCACATAGTTTACATCGCTTACAGATTTCAAAAATACTAAGTGATTTAGAAATGCTTTTAAGCAAATAAGCAAGCTATTGTAAATGTTTATTTTAAGGGTAGTTCTCTCCGGCCATGCAATAACTTTAACAAAAAAAAACCCACGTGCAACTGAACCACGTTGTTAACAAGGCCAATCTTGTGATTGCAAAACGATAATGATTTTAACATTGAAAACAGTTTTCAAAACTTAACAATTACAAAAAAAAATTCAATCATTAAAAAATAGGCTTGGTCCTGAAAATATGCATCTCTGTTGTCAAAGATCAGGGTAAAAAGCCTTGGCGTTGGAAACCGTGGTTGGCAATTTAATTTATTTCTATATTAATTTTCAAAATCTAAAACTGTATGTGCTACAGGCAAATAAGCTGTGGGAAACACCCTTTTGGCATGGACATTCAGTGGACAGAGTTTTCCACTTGAAACATCTGTGTGAGTCAGCTTTAAATAGGCATTAGGAAGAATTCTTATTCCTTTTATGATCACGCTATATTTGCATAATTTGAAGCTGCTCCTTGTCAGACATTTGGTTTGCATTTATCTGCTGTTCATCTTCAAAAACAGCATCTGCTTTAGAATACAAACTGAGCAGAACAGCAGCATATCACATATTTAGCTTCTGGATAATGTGGCCTGAATAGCCTTTCACCATGGTGTTTAAAAATAAAAGAAAACCATATGTCCATTTAAAGTGCCATTCAAAATAAGATTTTACATTTTTTTCTTTCTGTGACAGAAAATTAATGCTCGTGGTTTTCTGCATACAAAATGCCACCTCCTGGCTCAAATCTTGCTCTTGAACAGCTTACCAACCATTAGTTCTGCATAAAATTTATCTTAGTTCTGGTTACAGAATAAGTGTTGTGTGTTCCTCAAAAGAACACAAGAGTTTACAACAACTGGGTTTAGTCTATTATTTCTGTTCCTTCTCATCCATTTGTTATTTGCTGCAATATTTGCCAGCCCTCTCCGTGGGCTATGCCAGCAGGGAAATGAGAGGGGCCACTATATTCTTAATTTGGTATAATGGCTGGGATGAGCATAGGGCTCAGTAGGGATAGCCCTTCGTGCGTAGGATTGCAGGTGTAATTTCCTGATAACCCTGGAGAGCTTGGGCCAACCTGAATAGAACTGGGATAGGCGTCCTGTGGCTGTCCAAAAGTTACTGAACTCCAGTTCCCATCAGCCTCAGCCAGTATAGCCAATGGACAAGGATAATGGTGGTTGTAGTGTAATAACATCTGGAGGGTCACAGGTTTCCCATCTTGGAATAGACAATACTAATGGTCTATCTCAGAACAAGTAAGTAGTTATAAGCTTTCTGTTTACTTCTTGTTTCTTTGATGTTTAAGAAGTTCTGGGAATATCCGAAAGTATTTGTAGCTACATACAGCGGGTGGGGTTTGAATGAGTTTGGTTTCGGATTATAGATGTTCCCCAGGATATCAGCAGAACTCTGGGCAAATATTTAGTGAAACATTATCTGTTGTGTATAATTTCTTTAATTCCTCAGGGTTAAAGTGGAAAGAGAACTTAATCATTGAGAAACAAAAGGAATTGCACAAGATCCCAAACAATGGCTGTATTTACATATTATGTTAAGCCATAGGTTTCGGTTGTTTATTTGAAGGATTTACTTGCTGTCCATCAGCACAGATACCATCCAGGGTGGGGCCCAGCATAAAACAAAATATAGATAGACAACTTTAGAACCAGCTAATCAAAAACAGGCAGCTAAAAACAACGTCAAGCTTACGAACACGTAAAATTCACGGGCAAACAAGTTTGGTTGTATCTGACTAAGCCATTCTCTGAGTTGGGCCCATTGACTTTCGTTAGTCAAGTCACTGGTTTCAGTACGTCTACCCTGAGTGTAACTTAATTAACACAACCAACAAATTTTAACTTGGTGCTGAAATGATAACAATGTTGGCACTTATTGTGCTTGTAAGGAGAGGGCATTCTTCAAGTGGGGCACCACCATGGAGAAAGCTCCATCCCTTATCGCCACATAACAATATTCCCCTAATAGTGCAGTGTAGAAGAGATTTTCATTTGTTCACCACGATGTACACAAGCAGGAACGAGCCACTGTGAATCTTGGGCTCACTCTCCTTTGTCCATTTCTAGTGCAGTCAAGAGGATGAGTTTTGTTCTGTGAACTGCCCTGAGACCTCCGTGTATAGGGCAGTATATACAAATTCAATAAATAAATAAAATAAGTTTGGAAGCTTCAATTTCTGCTTCATCACAGCTTGCAAGGGGTTGTGTTGAATCTTTAAGACAGCATTAGTACCTAGATTTAGAAGCTGGCTTGTTTGAAACTTGCTGTAATGAAACTGTGTGGGGTTGTTTAAAATTGTTTTTGAATATTATACGTTACTTTGTAGTTTGTATTTGTGGGCTGCGGTATTGTTTAGGGACTTGCCGGAGATTGTATTTTTTATTAGTTTGTGTTCATTTGTGTTGTTAACTGTTTTAATTGTTTTTTTGTTATGCAATTTGTGCTATTTATGTTGCAGCTTTTCGTTGTAACCTACGGGCATTCAAATTTAATAAATAAATGAAATAAAACAAATATGAGAATTTATCATCTGACAAACTGCCATGAGGGAGCTTTCATCTGTGTTGCTTTTTGCGGTTCTGTTTGCCATGTCACAATGCCCAGAAGCAGTTAAGTGGTGATAACTTTGGAAGCAACCATTATTTAGTCTTTAAGATGCCCTGGGTTCCCCTTCTCATGGGAATCCCCTTCCAAACCAGGCAGGAAAAAATTCTATGTGATGCACCCACACAGAGTATTAATGCCTACTGGAAATTCCACATTATTGCCAAGGGAATATGACGCACACTTAACTGTTAAAACTTCCTTTCTATTGCATGTTTTTAGTTTCTGAGCTTTCTTTCATAGGAAAGTAGTCAAACCTACAGTTGGAAAGGAGGGTAACACAGAACCCGGAGAAATATTCCTTTAAGGAAGCATTTAACGACGTATGGAAGTTATAGAATAAAATCATGAATAGGTGGGCAACAAGAGAAAGGCTTGGTATACTTATCGTTGTCATGCAGGAATCTGATGCAATTGTCATGCAGGAAGCTCTATTTTTAGTAAGAGTCAGTGCTGTGTGATTCTGCCAAAAATAGAAATAATGTCTCAAGACTGCCCAGCATCTGGGATGGTCTTAATTGAAACAAATGGTACTCTAAAAGTGGCAGATGGCAACAAGTCACTGACAGCTTTGCCTGGTGTGTCAAAATATCATGTGAACCTACGGCCTTTGTCTGCATTGTCTGCATGTTTGTTTTTACAGTGGGAAAAATGGGAGCATGATAAAGGAGTTTTGCCAGTAATGGTGTGATACAGTTAGTCTTGTAACACTACTTCTGAAGATTTTCACTGTACTGATTTATCAAATCCTATTAACAATGCAAATGAGCACAGGTTGGTTGCTAGGTCTGCAATTGCTGTTGCTTGTTGGCATCTGTCTGTCTCTTGAGTGCACCCTTGGGGGAGAGGGCAAGCTGTTGGAAGGTTGCAGTGCTTGCTGTGCCTGTAGAGACCGATGCAGGAGAGACATATTTTGTTGCAGCTGGGGCAGATGAAGTCATCCAGTTGTGCTGATGCAGATGTCCAATGGCATTTCTTATCCCAGCGGCCATCCCTCCTCTGGTCACTGCTATGGATACACAACTTGACTGCTTGTCTCCTGGTACAGCGGTCATCTGCAAGGGATGCCTACATGGCAGAGTTGATGTTGCCAGCCTTCATGTCACGCTTGCAGCCATCTTGGTAACACAGAGTTGGTCTGCCAACGGGCCTGGTGCCTGAAGCCAGCTCCCCATACAGCTGTTGATTACAAATTCAAGTACCTTACTGAATTGTTTATAAATCCCATGTAGTAGTTGAAGCTGGGGAGAATGCTCCTCTTCTGGTTTGAAAACCATTCACATAAAAGATTATTCCTTCAGTCCTTCAGTGTTTGCCTCTTTTCTGGTTGGTTGGTTGGTTTTGAGAATATTCCTTACAGTCTGGCAATATATAATACATTCTATTGTTTTCAGGTTCTGTGTATACTCAGAGATATCTCTGGAGACTAATTTTCCTCTTTAGGAGAGATGTAGATGTGTATTTCAGAGGTATCAAGTAGTCATTCATTAATAGCATTCCAAATATTTCTTTTTGTCCTTTTTGTATTTATCTGATCTTGTGCAAATAAAAAGTATTTTATTTTAAAAGGAAGATGTTTCTGTTCTAGAAACAATAAACAGAGAGCAGATGTACAGCTAAGCTCCCAAGTTCCCATGATTGTTTGTGTGCCTGCATGTGATGGAGATCAAAATTTGTGTACTGTCCAGTATTTCAGTTGGGCATGACGCAAGTAAAACTATGCGGTGGATATTTAGTTTTATGGTCTCCAGGGGATGTGAGAACAAGTCTTTCAGGTTCTGTCTTCTGTTATAATAGGAAAGCTTTTTTAATCGTTGGGGACGGATGGACACATAACCACATTGTTCATTAAAACAGCTTCGTCATATCCTAGATGTTATATTTGATAATTGTAGGCATGAACAAGATGCTAAGTTAAACGCAAAACAAAATGTGGCTTTGCAGAGAATACTATAATGTGAAGAGATTCTGTGATGTGTGTATTCTTACTTCCTAATATCCTAGCAAAATATAGAAGCTATTATGTAGAAGACTTTGTTCGCTCTAAGAAGCAGCAATAAAGAGAAACACTGGACAGCCCTGGTCAGCAGTTCCACTTCTGAACTGTTCACTGAAGGTGAAAGCTGACTTTTGTACCTCACCCCCATTTCATGTGAAGAATTCTTGGTCAATAGTCTTTAGAGAAAGAGGATATGGAAAAGTTGGGGAACCAGCATTGCTACAGGTGTTGTGGCCACGCTTGAAAAATAAAAAACAATAAGTCATGTAAAGGTGCCATATGTAAGTTAGTTTCTGTGGTGCAACTGATCATCTTTAGGGAAGTTGTCAAATACAGTGGTACCTCGGGTTACATATGTTTCAGGTTACATACGCTTCAGGTTACAGACTCCTCTAACCCAGAAATATTACCTTGGGTTAAGAACTTTGCTTCAGGATGAGAGCGGCAGCAGGAGGCCCCATTAGCTAAAGTGGTGCTTCAGGTTAAGAACAGTTTCAGGTTAAGAACAGACCTCCAGAACGAATTAAGTTCTTAACCCGAGTTACCACTGTACAGTAATCTGTTAGCTTCTTCAACAGGCGAAGGAATATTCTCTCTCTCTCTCTCTCTCTCTCTCTCTCTCTCTCCCCCTCTCTCCCCATATTCCAATATTAGGGCCGGTGCAGAATCTTTGCCCAGTTTGGAAGTGTCTATGAGCAGCTGTCTGCCACTCCTTGGGAGGAATACCCTGACAGAAATTCCATACATAAATAAAATGACATTGTTTGCCTCATGGCCCTACCTTGTGAATTTCCTTCTATGTTCTCTACCTGAGTTTGGTAGGACACCCCTAAAACCCTTTTGAGAAATCTGGTTAATTTCAGCTCACTCAGAATGCATATCCATATTAATTTTATCCTAGGGTGGTGATAGGAATACAGAACACCATAATAGTTGAAGGAATTTTCAGGAAAACTTGAGGGCACAGCAAGAGGACATGGGCATATGAATACACCTGGAATTTCAGTTTAGTGCTTTTTTTTTTTTTTGGAAGGTCAGTCCTTGTATGTTTTTCTTTTGTTTTCCTGTGCTATGCTTACAGTATTTAAAAATACATTTTGTAAGATTGTTCAGCCCCATTTCATTGAGTTACCCTGGGAAATAATATTTTCTTTAGCATATTTATAAATGGAATTAGATCTGATATAGCATCCCTGAAGTTAGCTGGTTTTCCCCTTGACTTCACTTAGATTTGAATCAAGCCTTTAAAATCCTGGCACCAGTGATCAGGAGCTCCTGTTATTAATTTACCAGCTGATCATTGCCTCCTTAAGATGTTCTTTCCAAAAGACCTCAATTAGTAGCTGGCTGTGCAGTTTAGTCATAGTGTAATCTTATAGGGTTGGGGTGTGTGTGTGTGTGTGTGTGTGTGTGTGTGTGTGTGTGTGTGTGTTTGGGTTTGGTTTTTTTGCGCAAGCTTTTTATTTCAACAACCTTTTTACTGGAGAGACTGAAGTTTAGTTGTGAGTTGGCAAGGCAATACAGTTAACACTGAGCTTTGGAATTTTTTGTTTGACAAAGTAGATTCTGCTTCTCAGAACGACTGCCCCCCTGGGGTAGGAAAAACTAGAAATAGTTTGCAGCTTGGTTGATGCCCTGACACATTTTAGCTCAATTACCTCATTTTTATGAAGATTTAACAGTTTAAGTAATATGCTAAAGCAAGTGTGCTCTGGTGTGTGTGTGTGTGTGTGTGTGTGTGTGTGTGTGTGTTGGGAGCAGTTGCATTCCTCTATAATTTGGAAATATTTTGGCAAGGCAAAGTGCAAAGAGTACTAAAAAACAAAACAAAAAACCTCCAAACCTAAGTTAAAAGAATGCTGTTACATTTTCAGGTGACTCTTTAAAAGAGTTATGAGTATATAATAATGTGGGGGTTTGGAATAACTCCATGAGGTTTATTTTACTACTACTTCTTCTTTTTTGCCTTTAAAAAAAATACTCCTTTTCAAGTGAGTGTGGCGATTTCATCTTTTTGTGAAGCTGGTGCAAAGGAACTATTGCTGTAATATTTATGGTGTTATCCATATTGTGGCCCATTTGAAAGCAAGTTTGGTGTAGTGGTGTCTGGCTAGCACTGAGAAGACCCAGGTTCAAATGTGTGCTTAGCCACAAAGCTTGCTGGGTGATCTTGAACAAGTCAATTATTTTTACCTTAACCTACCTCACAGAGCAGTTCTGGGAATAAAATAGGGACAGGGGAACATGTGCACTACCTTGAACTCGCCAATGAAAATAGGGACATCAATAATAATAATAATAATAATAATAATAATAATAATAATAATAATTTTGATACTCCAGCCATCTGACTGGGTTGCCCCAGTCACTGGGCAGCTACACACACACAAATTCCCTATACAGGGCTGCCTTCAGATGTCTTCTAAAGGTTGTATAATTACTTATCTCCTTGGCTCGGTCAGTTAACTCCTTACCCTCCAACATTTCTCCGATGAAAATAGGGGCGTCCTAAGGAAAAGCAGGGATCAAATCATAAACTGGGGCGGCTTCTATAAATCTGGGACTGGCTCTGAAAAATAGGGGCAGCTGGAGGGTCTGATGTAAGTGTGATAAACCTGCAGCTTAGAAAGAAGAAAGAAACTGAAGGCCTGAGGTAGGCCAGAGCCCTCTTAGGATTAGCTCCTGCGAAAGTGCCTGGAGTTGCAAAGGTAAAGACTATTTCTCCAGCTGCGACTTTTCCAACCGCAATGTGTCAGAGAAGGCGAAAACAACTCCTGGTGGGAGTTATCCTCCTTGAACCAACAGAGGTCAGACATGACAACTCTGGTCACAGTTATACATGCCTAGGCATTATTATTTGCTTATGAATCACTTTCCACGTGAGCGAAACTGTACTATTATCCATAACACTTTCCTATGTGAGGCTGCCTTTGAAAAGTTTCTGGAGCAAATCAAATGCAGCCCACCAGGTGGCAGCATAGCTAGATGCTGGTTTGAATATATTTGTTTCCTTTTTAAACAAATCTATATTAAGTTTCTGTATAGTTTTATTTGGCCAGCAAGATGTCTTGTATGCAGGTTTAATTTTGTGGCTCTAGGTGTTCTGAGCCCCCTTTGGGGTTATTTTAGCCAATTAAAATATTAACTAACATTGAGGGGGGGGTGGAATCCCTAAAATTGGTCTAAAATCAAATTTAAACCAGTTGTTGATACATTTCTTTGAAAGTCTGATAAACTGAGGAGTTCCCGTCAGTTATTTGTGATCTCATATAAGCCCACTATATAAGAGTCTAGCTCGACCTCTTTTTCAGGGGTCCTTCTGGAGGGATTCTTTGGTTTAATTGTGAGCTCTCATGTTAAACAAGAGATTTTGTACCAGAATCTCAAGAAATAAATATGCCCAATTAGGTATAAAGCACAGAGTTAATTTACTGATATGTAACGTGTAGTCTGTGACTCTGGATGAGGCTTGCTTTGTTGTTCTGTTAAAATTTTAATAGTAATAATAATAATAATAATAATATCTGATGATGATGTCTAGCTTGCGGTCACCATATACACCAAAACTGAGGAGACCGAAGGTCCAACACCTCATTTAGTCATGAAGCTAAGTCACCCCTTCTCCACATAACCTACCTCACTGGATCGTTTTGAGGAACAAATGAGGTTGGAAGTAGGAACCATGCATGCAGCTTGCAAGGTGAGGGAAAAGTAGGATAGAAATGTATACTAGAAATACTAATTGATAGACTTTCTACCCATCAGAAATATATGGATTAGGAACAGCAACTGAGCAACTTCTGAATGCCTGTCCTCAGGGGGACAACAGCAGGAGAGTGCTGTTATGCTCATGCCTACAGAATGAGCTGTGAAAACAGGATGCTTTGACTAGACAGACCTTTGGTTTGATTCAGCAGAACTCTTCTTATGCGGTGCAGAGACAGAATTGACAAAAACCTTGTTTGCTGATGTGTGTGAATACGGTCGCAACCAAATACAAAGTCATAACTGTGTATCTTTGAGCTTGTGGTGAAAATTCTTGAGGCATCTGAAGATGATCTTTGGTCCATAGCAGTGACTGCAAGAAACTGGGCCATGAGACACCCTGGAGCAAGGAAGTAGCATTCACCAGAGCTCGCCCTTCAATGTTTAATTTGTCTCTTTGCCATGCCACTAGGAGGCCAAATGAGATGAAAGAAGCAAGGCGGTGCCTTACCCATACCCGAGGCAGTTTAATGAGGCAAAGAAAAGGTGTTTGTCCAAAATACCCTTTGGTAGCTGAATATCATAATCTCAGTGGATTGCTCCGAACTTCAAAAAACCAGGCATTTGTGTAATGAAAAACATTAGGCGACGTCTAAGATTACCAAGCTGTCAAATATACTAACTCTTCCTGTAATGGGCGGCAATTGTTAAACAATTTTGCTGAGGTTTTGCTGAGTTCTGGGGTTTTTAAGTTGGTATGGCCTCACTTGTAATGTTAGTATTTTGAAAAATACTGTATGAGCACTCCAACGAATTCAGGCTGTCAGTTAATGTGGGGCTCCAGCAATATCAGCCAATCAAACACCGACCTGTCAATTCTCGTCCCTTCCTACTTGCACAGCTACTGCTGCTGCTCTCCTCCAGCTGGGAAACAAAACACCACAGCTGGATGCCTGAGGTTGCTTGCCTTCTATCCCAGGCACCTATCTGTGGGGTGCTTTGTTTTTCAGCTGAAGGAGATGGATGCTGGGCAGGCAAGCTGCCAAGTCAAGAGAAGAATTGGGAAGATTTTTGGGAGTCCGTATACCAACTTGCCACATGTCCTTTCTGTGTTTAAACTCTTTCATTTCCTTCTGGTCATCTGTGCTGTGATGCTGGGGGTCCAGAAACAAATCTTTTGCAGTGCTTTCCCATTTTTTTTCCCTTTGAAAAGTTTATTTTACACTTGCCCTTCTGCATTTCACAATATCCTTCTTGGAGCCAACTCTTTCTGCTACTCTCTGGTACCTTTTCAAAGGACTATGTCAGATCACACAGAGAACCCCTCTCCCACATAGGAAATGCACAGTGTACCATGTGATAGTTAAGGATGTTATTTTCCCCATAAAAAATAATTTTTATGGAAAATTTTTATTTTCCATAAAAATTCTAGCACCTCGGGCTGAGTGCCTTTTGAGCATGTGCTGTTGGCTCTGTTTTGTGTCACTAATACAGTCGTGTGTACTGTACTGTACACTAGTGGGAGCTGAGTAACCCTCCTGGAGTATTCCTGGTAAGCTGTCTTTTGGTTACCAAGAATTAGTGATGATATCTTCTGTGTCCTTCCTTACGATGTATACTGAGCTGAGATCTGGAAACTTGCATGAGTGAAATTTCCTTACACAATCAGAGCTCAAATAAATTAAAGATTTCCTTCAATTCCAAATTGTCCAAGTGACACCCAATTCAATAAACTCCAAGCTTCCTGCTGAATTTTAGAGAAGTAACAAACGTGGATTAGTATTGTTGTAAATAAAAATATGCCCTCAGTATACACACAGGTCCTGCTTTTACCAGGAAATTGTTCGTTAGGCGAGCATTCATATAACAATCTGCAGATTTCCATTATTTCCTACAGGAATATTTCTGATCTCCGGTCACACCATGGTTTCATCCTAAAATGGCTGCAGCCAACCAGCAAAAGAGAAATTGAAAAACAAACAAACTGATTTGTCCAATCTCTCTCCAATGGTTTCTTCCTGAAAGTGACTGCTGTTGACCAGCAAACCACAAAACAAAGGAAGTAGGCAATCTCTGGCTGTTAGGATATCGGATTCAGCTGTGTAGTGAGGTTTGGTCATAATTCTTTGTTTGGATAACAGAATTTGTGGATAACAAGTGTCTTCTTATGAAAACTTTTTATAGCAGTCGTTCACTAACTCCAGCCACTGGCATTGGCTCAACCCCTTCCTTTGTGAATGCATTCTACACCTTGGTGCGGGTGCGGGTTTCAAAATGAATGTTGCCCATTATTCTGGTTTTGATCTTCTGTTCTCTTTGAGAGTAAGGCAGCAGGCAATGGAGGCTGGTTGATTAGGACAAATAGGGCACTGCCACCTCAACCTTGGTTTGCCGTCAGCCAGCCAGCCAGCCAGCCCTTACATGTCTACCTTCTTGTTTACATCCAGTCCCAGGGCGGGTACTGGCTGTGAGCTTCCTCCTTCTTAGTCTCACTGTTGCCCTTAGTAGAGAAGGATGGGGACAGAACAAGAACTACCGGTAGTCAGTTCTGCTTTGTCAGTGACTCTGGCTCCATCTGCTGTTAGCTTCCCTGCCTTCTGCCCCACCAGTTCCAATGGGGCACCAGATGGCAGGTGATCTTTTTCCAGATTTGTTGCCCGTTGGTGGCCTTTTGGTCAACCTTGCTGAGCTTGCTCTGCTCTCTCCTTTCTATGCTAAGTCTGTTGTGCTCCGCCATCTTAATTACTCTGGTTGGACTGGCTTTCTACCTTCTTTCCCTACTCAAATAAAAATTCCTGTGCCAAGAATATATTTTTGCTGTAAAGGTGTCTTCCTCCTGCTAAGCATGTCTCTCGTTATCCTTGCCTGTTTGTTGCTTTATGTCTACTTTAAAGCCAACATTTAAGGGCTTTCATCCACCTTTGACTTTTTCTTCCCCCCCATTTCCTGCCTTGTGCTCTCTGCACAGGCTCATATGCTTGCAGTCGCCTTGGTCCTCTACTCTCACTCTTGATTTCCAGTATTTTGTTCTGTGAGCTTGGAACAGCATCCATCTCCATGTCCATCAAGCCAACTCCCTGCACAGGCTTCCAGCTATGTAGAGGACTGGTTCAAGCGTTAACCCTGGTTGAGATGCTGAACGCTTTTAGGGGCGGTATTCCAGTTTGCAAATCATACCCCTCTTCTGGGGTGGCAAATTTCCCCCCTCCTAACGAGTGAGATTTTTTTCATGGGAGAACTTTTTAATAAACAGCTCCCCGAGGTAGAAATATCTGAGATGGTTCCGAGTTAAGTTTGAAACAAAAGGTGGTGTCTTTTAACAATGCTGCAAATATTTGAAATTGCTTTATGATTCCAGGCCTTTATTCCATTTCACCTTTCTAATGCCTACCCCCTCCTGTTTGTTCTTTTAATAGAGGTACCCAGAATTGAAATTGGGAACATCTGCATCCACATGCATAAGTTGTGTCCCAGTTTACTCGCCTGAGTAAAGGGATGATTGAATGCATTTGTTTCCCAAAGCCTTTCCTGGGTTGCTATCTCTTTGGTATTTTGTGCCTCCTGCCTGCTCAATACACCTTTGTTCACGGTGCTTCTTTTTGTACCCAGCGCCTGTTGGTTCCAAGAAAAATCTCCAATAGTAGAAGCAGTTGATTGAACACTCAGATTCCTTCAGCACAGGGATACATGGGCTACTTCGATGCTATTGTCAAGGTATTTAGATGCCTTAATCTCATCCAAGTAGAGGTTTCCGTAGCAGGAAGTAGATCTTTCCATTACTAGCAGTTCCCAATGTTTTAAACTTTCAATTGCAACCCATCAGGTTGCTCTGATTTGTTTTATTCTGTATGAGCTACCAGAAAATATTTAGGCTGCTTAATGCAGTTTCTGGAATTAGCTGAAGCAGACATGTCAGGATTACTGACGATCCAAATCTGTAAATGTGTTATCTAGGTTGTTTTGGTCCAGCAGTGGGATTATAAATAGGAAGGCTTAATGATGTAATTAGCTGAAGAGCAATGGATGAGGCGAGATGGTCAGTTCTTCTATATGTATGCTTTAGGGGTTTATATTGAGGTGGTGTTGAAGAATCAACATGTGTCGAGTTTGGGGTAAGCTGAACATTCAGTGCATTGTGATAAATATATTTAACTTGTAAAAAAACAAAGGAAAAAAGAGGCACTCTGCATTAAGAAGATACACTAGTACACTGGTACACTAAAATTCCAGTGTTTTAAAGCTAGTGTTGATAATGCAGACTGATTTATGTGAATATACTGTATATCCTAGTAGCTGGAGAGGTCTGGTATCACAGGTTATAAAGTTTATATAGTCAGTATCGATAGTTGTCAGTGTCTCTGTTTAATCTATTCTTTGTAATGGCTTAATGCTATCTTGTAACCATACTTGAGGTGAGTTTATGTTTACATGACAAAAGAAACTTGATATTCAAAGTGTTGGCTGGTTTTTGTATTATTTATTTTGCAACCTTTAAAGCTCTGCTTTAAAAACACAAAATCTTAGTCATTCTTTATTGGTTGTGGATATTTTAAATATCATATTGCAGACATCTCAGCCGTGGGCTGCAGTCCATGATTCATCCGTGGGATGTAGAGGTTCATAACTGCCTGCCTGGATTATAGCTGTGAACTACAAATAAATTTATTCTAATATTCCCCAATGCTGAAGTCTGATTTGCTCGTTTTATATTTGGATTAATTTAACTTGCTGAGACTGCTTTTAAAAATGCTACTGGCTGCTTCTGTGTGATGTTTCTTAGTTTTTCAATTATACAAATATTGAGCTTTATGTATCTTTTACACTTTGAAAGGAACATTAAGAACAGCATAAGAAAACTGGCAGCATAACTGCATGTGTGCTTACTTAAAAATAAGTTACTTTTAAATCAGTGGTACTTGCTCTTAGGCATCTGTCTGTGTGTAGGATTGCAGACTTATTTAAAGTGCTTCCACATTAGGTGTTCAGAACTGCGATTCTTTGTTCACTCTTTCTTCATGGAGTACCTAGACAACACCAGCTTCATTGTTGTCCTGAATTTTCCCTGTGGTTATTTTGTCTTTTCTTAGGCTACAGAAACCCACATCACTTTCCAGAACAGGAGAATAGTGCATCTCTACAGGTTTAGGTGCCTTTAGTGCTAATCTTTTGGCATTTTAAAAGGATGGGGTTTTGACATGGTCAGTGACACATTAGAAAAGTGAACATACAATGACTTTGCACACATTCATTATAACCTTTTGCAGGTGAGTTGTTTTATGACCCCGTTTTTGGGTTACTAGATCACTTTGCTGGCTATTTTAATGAAAGACCTGCCGTGCTATGCCACCATAATGCTATGATATTATTATTATTTTTAAAATATATTTAAAAAATCAATTCTGGTTGCTCCCGTTTGAGCAGTGATCATAAAGTTTCTAAATTCATTTTCAAAAATTAACAATATTGTATGATCATGCAGTTAGCATTATGGTATGGTATACCTTGTTTTCATTTAAAAATGCAGCCAGCACAATAGCAGTATAATACATTTTTTTTCTTATTATGCTATCATATTCCTGTAATAAAAAGCACAGTAATCCTGATTGCGTGAAAAGTCAGTTGTGATTCTGCTTGCAGAGGATGAACATGTTTTGGGTAGCACTAGGAGCCCCCCATTTAGAAGCAACTTCAGTCCAGGAGTTTTAGTTCTATATTTATTCAAGTCATAATGAATAAATAGTGAATGCGGCTGGTGGTTAAATTACTTTAATTTTGATGAATTCATTATACAGTGGTACCTCACTTTTCAAAAGTAATCCGTTCTGGAAGACCGTTCAAGTTCCAAAACGCTCAAAAATGGAAAACTCAATATGGAAGTCTCAAAACGTAAAATTCAATATGGAATTTGTGTTTCATGTTTGACTTCTGACCGAAATGTTCATCAGTGGAGACGTTTAAAAACCAAAGTATCACTGTATTCTAAAAAAAAATTAAGCAAATAATATAAATGAATGCTGGGCTAAACTTTACTGAGTGTTTCCCCCCCTGTCTAAATATAGATGTTCAGTCTTCAAATGCTATGATTTTTAAAGCACACTGATGTCATAATTTATCAAGAATCTCAACATATCTGAAAATGACTTTGCCAGAGAAACACCCAAGTTGCAACAATTTTTTAACAAAGACCGATTCTTAAAATAACTTGGGTGTAGAGTTCTGTACAATTAGACTACTTTTGTATCAGGCATGTGTCTTTGTTTCAGAGTCAATACATTCCCCATGGGTAGGTCTTACTAAGTCTGTATGTTTCAAGCCTCTCCCTTCTTTTGATGAAAAGGGGTGGGAGCGGGGAGACAAAATATGATAAATTGAAGCTGCTAATTTTGTACTACAACCCCAAACTTCAATATTCCTTTTTTCCTCAATTAATTTACATATTACATTGCTGAAACTTTGAATATAACTTTCTGTTGAATTATTTATGTTTGTTTCAAGAAGACATGTTAAAAAGATGACAAGCCGGTTGTTTCTTCCTTTACTGCTTATATTGGCAGTTGCTCATACCACGATGATGACTGAGTTTGTTACTTAAGAACAAGGATGACTGAGGTGCAGTAAAGGTGCCGTCTCAGCAGCTGGCGTGAGTCACAGCAGACTTGGGCTGGTTGACAGGAAAGGAAAGACCAGCCAGGCTAAGTAGCCAGGCTAGAAGCAGTGGCCTGTTTGAGTCTGGGGCAAGGCAGTAAAAGAATTGGAGTTGTCCCAATGGGTTAGCATACCAAGCTTTGATAGGCAAGACAAGCTTACTCACTAGACTCCTGTGCTTTGTGAGAAAGTTGAGCATGCAGGTGCAGACCGTGTCATGCAGAGGGTAGATCTTTCCCCAATGACAGCAGCACCAAATGCTGGGTGGCCAGCTCTGACTCCATCCCTTTGCCCCCAGCAGTTGGTTGATGCTCTCCCTGGATTCCATTGATTCACCTCTCTCCCTGGGAGAGAAGAGTGGAGATGGAAGTTCTGCTTCCCCGTCCACAGCAACCATATCCTGGGAGAAGGAAGTACCTGTCTCCTCCTGCCTCTGTTCCTTGTTCCTTGGATACAGCCCCACCCTCCATTCCCCCTCCCCATCCAACTCCACCTGTCATTCCACACCTAAACCCGGAGATGCCTCGAGACACATGACACTCCTTGATGTTTGACTGAAGCATTAGTCATCGGAGGACTTGTGCAGTTTTGTGCCTTCCTTTTCTGCCTATTGAGTTGCACCAAGTTAGAGAGCTGAAAGTCCAATAGTGTTTTTGGAACTCTCCTTATCCTTGATGTGCAGATGATCGGTGATAGGAGACGGGGGACTAGGTGACTCAATCTCAGGGTTAACGGTCTATGCCTGAAACGCAGGGTGCGCTATGATCTGTGCATCCTGCTCTACATCATCAGAGATGTTTTGTGTATGTGATATGATGGGAGGTGCAATACGGAATCTCCTTTCAACTCATGCCCATGGCTGGATCTGTTACTCGGGTGTCCAACATGCTCTTCTTAAGTTGCTGGACTCTCAACAAGCATCAGCCCCAGCCAGCATGGCCAGTAGTCAGAGATGATGAGAGTTGCAGCCCAACATTTAGAGGGGAACAGGTTGTTTAGTCATGATCTAGTACAGTGGTACCTCGAGTTACAGACGCTTCAGGTTACAGACTCTGCTAACCCAGAAATAGTACCTCAGGTTAAGAACTTTGCTTCAGGATGAGAACAGAAACCATGCTCTGGTGGTGGCAGTGGGGGCCCCCATTAGCTAAAGTGGTACCTCAGGTTAAGTACAGTTTCAGGTTAAGAACGGACCTCCAGAACAAATAAAGTTCTTAACCCAAGTATAGTACAATGCAGGAACATTTTAGGGGACCAGAAAAGGAGATGGTGTCCCTTTTCTCTGCTGAAACTTCCCTTATTCCACAAGCCCTAAATAGCATTTTAAAACTTTAATTTCCTGGTAGACAGAGTCCTGAGCAGAAATATTTCTGTTTGGGGTTGGGATCTGGTAATATTGGGGATTCCCACTTCCTATCATTGTAATTTTGAACATTAAATCTGTCTTAGACTTAAATTTTGTATGTATTTTATTGTGGGTGTTAACTGATAATGTTATATTTTTGGTGTATCTTCTGCATATCACCTTGAATGCTAGTTGACTTAGCAATTAGTAATTGATAGGAATAAACAATCGCTTCACTTCATATTCCTCTTCTGTGAAATGTTCTGCATCGTTTGAGGATATGTTCTCTCCCCCCCTTTGTGTTTTAGATGGCTTATTAAAACGTTGTTTGTTTTATTTATGCTTAACTTTACTTCAAAAGTTCTCATATCGGTGTACTAAAGTGTGAATAAACTATTCACAGAACAATATACACAACTTTAAACCAACAAATTAACACACTGAAATGCAACACTACCTCCAGAACTAAAAAGAAAACCCCAAACAGAATAGGGCACGATTCCAAAATCACCTAAGATATTTCCCTTTTGATTGAAAATGAACGAGACGCAGGATAATAAACCAACCCTTTTGATAGCAGCTTGCCATTAAATGTCTTCAGATGCAGCACACACTATTTAATCTATCACCTTCCTTGCCTGGAAACTAAGTTTAGAAACAGGTGAGTCTCTGCTCTGATGGGGATAGGCTTTCCAACACCTTGCATAGCTTTCAGCTGCTTCAGAGGTGCTGGCTTGTCGAATTGAAGGAACTTTCCCCCTCTTTTTGCCTTCCTCTTTTTCTACAGGAATTTTAGAAGCAAGTGGGCGTGGTTTATTCGTGCCTCCTTAGAGGCAGGGAATAAATACTGGCAACTTCCACCACACTTTCTGTTATTGGGGAAGCATTCTTTCTCTTCTCCAGAAAGGAAAAGAAAACAGAATTTGGGAGGAGATTGTGTCCCTTTTGGAGGCATTTCCATGGGTTGTTCCACAGGCGTAGCTGTAAACATGGGGAGAAGAACTGGGATAAGAGCTACCGGCAACTTAGGAAGCGGCTTGTAATGTTCTGTTTAAATAGGACTTTGAACCGTGTTTTCCCTCCCGCCCCTTCCATGTACTAAGAGGAGAGTAAAAGTGCTCTTTGTATTCCATGCTTGGAGCTGACTTTAGAGCCATACACCAGAACAGCTTCTGGTGAGGCACCTACTGCTGGAAAAATACCTGAGGTAAGTCTAGTTATGTTGCTTACCTGTGGCATGCAGCTAGAGACATTAAGAGTATAGAGGGGTCTGAGGGCGGGAGTGTGTATGGGGGGGTGCTTTTTACCATTGACTGCTTAATGCAGTTTCTGTATTTCCAAACTTTAAAATTCTGACAAGTAGAAGAGTAAATATGTAAGGGTTTGGAAGATAGATTGGCGCTTTCTGCCTTTGAGACCTGTAACAGAGCAGAAAAATACTGCACAAATTTTGAATAGTTTTGTGGTATTAAGATTGCAGCCCTGCACATACGTCTCTAGAAGTAACTCCCACGGAGTATAGTGAGACTTAGATTTTGAATGAAAAATGCATAGGAATAGGCTGTAAGTGCATTCTTTTGAGCTTCTTCAACCTGAATACTGATTTTGCTTGTGACCTTTGCTAGATTAACATGTGTTTGTTTGTTTGTTTGTTTGTTTATGTATGAATAAAAATCTATTAGCAAAAGCTTTCAGGGAGCATACTGGAATTTCTTAAGTCAGTCTTAGGATTTTAATATTTGCTTATTTTCAGAGATATTACAGTGGTTCTTCCTTTATTATTGAGCCTGTTGAAATCAATACAGAACAATCAATAGCTAATATTGACTAAGAACTATTATCTGACCCAATTTATAGTATCAATAAGGTATGGCCAAGAAAACGGTGTGTGTAACACTCTCTCTCTCTCTCTCTCTCTCTCTCTCTCTCTCTCTCTGCCTTCCTTATTAGTAACATCATAGTATTAGAGAGTCCATAGAACAAATGTGGAGTAAAAATAACTTTCTGCTACATTTCAAAAATGAATATTAGGCAACATGCATTATTATGAGGGCAAGCTGAAGGTTGATTGGAATCTTCCAGTGGAATTTAATAGTTTGGGTAGGGATTTTTGACTCTCAGCTGTTTTAGCAACAACAAAATGTGCCCCTTACCTTATTATTACATACAAAATAATCGAGGTTGCTGAGAAGACTAAAGGCTTTTTTTTTTCTGGGATGGGTGAGAACGAATTAAAAGGACCTTAGTATGTATGAATGCTGAATATCCCTACTGAGCATGTTCTCAGAGGCACCCTGTTAATAGCTGGCTTCCCGAGGCACGATTTGACCCCCGACTCTGATTGTTAGACCTCTTGGCACCCAATAATATTTCATTTATAAGCCAGCAATACACAAAGTATTTCTGGAAAAGATGTAGCAGAACTGTTGGTGGGGCTGTACTGGATGAGGATACTTGCACTTTACAACATATTTACTTATTTTTGAATTAATAGCCTTGTTGAGAGTTATAGGCAATAAGGGCTTTCTTTTTCTTTTCATATGAAGGAGCATTTACTCATGTGAGACCATGACTAAAATGGTGCTGTCCAGACACAGCGTTACCACTTCAGTGAGATCAAGATAGCTTGGTTGGTAGAGCATGGGGCTCTTTAATTTCAGGGTTGTGGGTTCCAGCCCCATGTTGGGCAAAAGATTCCTGCATTACTGGGGGTTGGACTAGACAACCCTCTTGACTCCTTCCAATTCTAGAAAGTAGAGAGCGTATCAGATTTTCTCTAAAAGGGGTGTCCTTTTCCCCATTCTTAGTGGAGGCATTACACACATACACCCCAGAACACACATATTTGCCAAAGTTGCATGGGATGCTGGCCTCCTTTAGTCACCAAGAGTCACATGAGACAGCCTTGTACTTTGGAATGTGTTGCCTGTCAGAGATTCACCATCCTGCAAGGAACCTGTCTTCTGTGTGTCAGGCTGGCAAAGATGCCAGGAGACTGGTAGATGTCTTGTTTAGGAGAGTTGATCACTTCAGGTGGAGAAGCTCAGCATTCCCCTTTCTCCGTTGTCTGGTTTGTAGCCACGTAGTAAGTTGTGCACATCTTGGGCAAACCAGCTCTTTCTTGCAAGTTGCTGGCCTGCTAGTGACAGGGCTGTTGGAGCAAAGGCAGTGTTGCTAGCATTCTTTCTAACATGTTGAGCAATAATTTCAACACAGAGATGGGCACTGTATTGCGTTGCATTCCTAGTGGTATCTGCAAACCAAAGATAATCCTGAATAACTCTTAAAGCAATATAATAATTATGGTGAATTGCGGCAGCAGGTGGTTGCGAGACATGTGAAATTAAACACACACACAAAGCCAGGAAAGCAAACACCCCTCCCAACACGCCATGCCTTGATTCCTACATTTAACTCCTTTTTTTGTTTGTTTATCACAAGCACTAGTTCGCCATCATATAGAGTTCTCTCTCTGTCTCTTTCTCTCCCCACCCCCTCCCGGTTACTGGAACAAAAGTCCAAAACACTGTCCCTCTTAGCCAAATGACAAGGGGCAATGGGTGGAGAAATGAAAAAAGAAAGAAAGCTGCAGCTGTGAGTCTTGGTTTGGATATCTCCAAAAGAACCACTGGTTTATGCCTGTAATCCAGCTCCTCTTAGAAGCTGAGGCTGGCAGATCGCTTGAGCTCAGGAGTTCAGGGCTGCTGAGAGCTCTGCTGATCAGGTGTCTCAACTAAGTTCAGCATCTCCTCAACATGTACAGCCTCACATTTTAAACTCACTTACGTAATTTATGGTTTTTCACTTCTCAACTTGGACCAGTCATCAGGTATCAGCAGAACCTATCTCACATGACTTTTGTGAAGATATAGGAGGTATAAAATGGCTGCAAAACGGGGCTTGGTTCTTGTATTTTAGGCATTGCGTTCTGCTTCTTTTCACCAAAGCGATGTATCTTCGTAAATGGACACGTTTTGTTCATCTCCCCACCCTCCACCAGAAAAATTTAAAAGCCAAAAATTTAAAAGTCTCATTTTGCACACAATCACTCAGAACACATTAAAAGGTATTTGCTGTGGTGTGCGTAATTTCAGGTTCTGCTCATGCACATAAATCCAAACGGCATGTTTGCAAACATTGGGGAGCAACTTCAGGCACACAAATATATATATAGAGAGAGAACCAACTGCTGTAAGCAAAGTAGTTCTCTCTGCCAGTCTTCTGTCAGTTTTGTAAATGTGACGGTTACATGTTACAGCAGTGGTCTGGAAACTGGTTTTCCGTGGCTTTACTGTCCTGCCGGAAAGTTTTAAAGGCACAGCCCTATGCAGGCCAGGCAAATCATTATGGGCCTTCCTGTACTATTATTTTCCCTCCAGATGATTCTGTTTCCTTGGCCCTTAAACATTACATCAGTACCATGGGATAAAGCCACAAAAAGTGTTTACTCTGTCATTGCTGTAATGTATAAACTGAGCAGCAAAGCCACCAGAGATGCATTGGCATTTATGGGTACATGCAGAACCAAATGGGTTGCAGTTGGCGCTGTGGTCTAAACCAGACTTTCTGAAACTTGGCCCTCCAGATGTTTTTGGCCTACAACTCCCATGATCCCTAGCTAGCAGGACCACTGGTCAGGGATGATGGGAATTGTAGTCTCAAAACATCTGGAGGGCTGAGTTTGAGGAAGCCTCGTCTAAACCCCTGAGCCTCTTGGGCTTGCCAATCGGAAGGTTGGCAATTCGAATCCATGTAACGGGATGAGCTTGCATTGCTCTGTCCCAGCTTCTGCCAACCTAGCAGTTTGAAAGCATACCAGTGCAAGTAGGTTAATAGGTACCTCTGCGGTGGGAAGGTAAATGGCGCTTCCATGCACTCTGGAACTTGTCACGGTCTTCCGTGTGCCAGTAGCGATTTAGTCATGCTGACCACAGGACCTGAAAAGCTGTCTATGGACAAACGCCGGCTCCCTCAGCCTGAAAGGCAAGATGAGTGCCGCACCCCATAGTGGACTTAACTGTCCAGGGTTCTTTTACGTTTACATGTGGAACCAGTGGTAATCCTGAAACCAATTTTTCTGCTACCTCTGTCCAACACACTGCCCCATTTCCCTTGCTTGGATTTCTATTTATTGTGTTAAAACAGGTAGGAGAGGTAGAGATGAAGAAGGTATTCAAGTTCTGGTTGAAATCTGTGGCCATCAAATTGCAACACAGATTCCTAGTTCACCTTTGTTATCTTCCTCAGGTGAGAAGGAACACAATGAATCACATCTCTAAATGGCCACATAGCTGAAAAGACATGGATGTAAATCCAAGAGAAAACCTGTGTCTGTAAAAATCACGCCACAGTACTTTCATTGGCTGTGCTGTACATTCCTTTGGCTGGGCAATATGTTAATCAGTGATTAGTCACATGATTTTGGCTTGGACTGCCAAAAAACAACAACAAAATACAACAATGTGTGCACGCAATCCCTTATTCATTACTAGCAGAGATGTCTTCTCAACATTTGGTTACTCTTCTGATTTTGCCACTGAGACCGTTACTGCTCTCCTGCTTTTTCTAATCCTAACAAAACGCATCATTTATCATCATCATATAAGAGGCTAGGTGTAGATATGATGTAATTAATACAACAATAATAACCCCAAACACACACTAACCTTGCTACAAAAACAAAGAGAACAGTGCAATTGCTACATAAAGAGAAGCCCATATTTGAAAGAGAAGCACAGGTTTGAAATCCAGGAGGCTTATTTATTTAAATTCTAGTATGTATGAACCACTTGTGGCTGGGGAAACCCAGCCAGATGGGCGGGGTATAAATAAATTATTATTATTATTATTATTATTATTATTATTATTATTATTATTATTTGCTGTAAATGCATCAAAGCCTATGAGGGTCTTACCATCAGCCTGGGCTAAATTAGACTGTACCCTACAGTCCGTTGCTTACAAAAACTAGCATTGGTGAGTGAGTTCTCCTTTGAAGAGCATTTTTTGGCCATTATTAGTCATCTAATAAATGGGTAGGGACGCGGGGGGTGCTGTGGGTTAAACCACAGAGCCTAGGACTTGCCGATCAGAAGGTCGTTGGTTCAAATCCCCACAACGGGGTGAGCTCCCGTTCCTCAGTCCCTGCTCCTGCCAACCTAGCAGTTCGAAAGCACGTCAAAGTGCAAGTAGATAAATAGGTACCACTCCGGCGGGAAGGTAAACGGCGTTTCTGTGCGCTGCTCTGGTTCGCCAGAAGCGACTTAGTCATGCTGGCCACATGACCCGGAAGCTGACGCCGGCTCCCTCGGCCAGTAAAGCGAGATGAGCGCCGCAACCCCAGAGTCGGCCATGACTGGACCTAATGGTCAGGGGTCCCTTTATCTTTACCTAATAAACAAGTATTAGTAACTTGGGAACCCCTGGTAAGTTTCTTTGGAACACAGTTTGAAATCTTCACCTCAAGAATCAGACTTTTAAAGATGGTAACATTGCACATATAGTATGGATTATTTTATTGCTAAGGTAGGTAATGCTGCTCTAGTAATTTGTTACAAGATCAGAGCATTGTTTGCTGTTTGTCAGGGATGTGTTGGATAAGATCAAAGGGTGCTTGAGTTGCTAGGTGGTAGTTAACACACTGGCAGCTTGTGGGATGTAATAACTTTTACTGCTTAGGGAGCTTGAGGAAAGGGAACTCATTTCCCACATCTGCAGAGACAAGTGCTCCGTTTGATTTGTATTATGCGCACTCCTTAGTTTGTGATGAAAACAGGTGCATAGTTTATACTTGTGCAATTTTTGCTACTCGGCAAAATTACAAAAGCCACCTAGAGGAGGCTTTTTCAACATGATTGGCATAGAACTTGTAAAAACAAAAAAAACCTTTCTCTTGACACTTTGCAACTGCAGTTGGCCCCACCCCAACCTCTGCCCATGTCCCACGATAACTCTTGCTCTCACTCTCGGCTCTCCTCCCACTGAACCCACTGGCTCGTGTGCAGTTTTGAAGAAGAGGAGCTTGAATACGTGAAAAAGGCATCCCATTTGAAGTTCATACAGGACAGGGGGACACTGTTCTCCCCCCCCCAAAAAAGGGGGGAAAGGACAATCACATTTTTCTAGGAATGGCTGGCAAACCTACATGGATAGCATTTCTTTCTTCACCTGCTACCCAGTATATTTGCTACCCTCCTGTCTGTCTCTGTGCCTTATCCTTTTAATTTCCAAGGACATAGAAACACAGCCCGATCCTATACATGTACAATCAGAATAAAGTTTTACCCCCCACATAGGCATGCAAAGGGTTCTCTTCCGGTTCATTTAATGGTTGGCCAGATTTTGTGGCACATACAGTGGTACCTCGGGTTACATACGCTTCAGGTTAGACTCCGCTAACCCAGAAATATTACCTCGGGTTAAGAACTTTGCTTCAGGATGAGAAAAGAAATCGTGCTTTGGCGGTGCGGCCGCAGCGGGAGGCCCCATTAGCTAAAGTGGTGCTTCAGGTTAAGAACGGACCTCCAGAACGAATTAAGTACTTAACCCGAGGTACCACTGTAGTTTGTAAAATGGACCCCACCTCCATGACTTGAGTTAGAAATTGATGTTAGCAGCTGTACCATCATTCTGTATTGTACAAATTGAGTGGTCGGTTGCTTGCTTTCAAAAATAGATTGAAATCTTTGATAAAGTAACTTCGTTTAGACATGTGCAAAATCGACTATTTCCTGCAGCAGTGCTTAGTGAGATAGTGTTTTTTAAAGCAATGTTATCTGAAGGTATCTGCAAAATTGTTTTGTATTCGGAAGTTTTGGTTTAAATGAATGACAGGGGATACCGTGCCATAGATTATGATGCCCATAGTTAGACTTATCAGCATTGGGGAGGAAGTGGTAGTTCTACTTGCCTTCAGAAGTTTAAGATATACAGCGGAAGCCTTTTCTATTGGTACCCTAGCAGCTGTTGGTTTGGTGTCTGACTACTTGGGGAAGGAACTTCTTTCTCGTGGTACTAGACTGTAGAATACTCTCTTTAGGAAATTTGACCTGGTGCCTATTTTAATATTTCATTGTCAGGCAAGAACCTTTTAAAACAAATTCCAGACATTTTAATCTGATCTGGGCTTTTAAATATATATTTGACCTGCTGTTGTGCTGCTCCTCTAAACTGTGTAATTTTAATATTCTCATTTTCATTGTATTTTACATTGTACTGGGAATTTAATGAAGTGTAGGATGTAAATCCTTGAAATAAAATGTATGCACTAAAAATTTCAGGCTGTGGTAGAAGTCTTGGGCACAATCTAGTAAAAGTTGAGTACCTTGGATTACTATTGATTTTAACAGGAAAAACCCACACATGTGCTGAAATAAATGGGGTTTAAAAGTGCATAACTTTTCCTGAATCCGTGCCCCTGGCATTTCAGATTGTATAAATAATATATCATCTCCCCACCTCCCCAGAATATGTTTCTTTTGTCTCTTTAAGGCCACAGCACAGCTTAAATCTACTGCAAGCTTCTGTGCAAGCACAGAACTACTGTGCAAGCACACATTAAATTTCAGTAGAACACTGCTGGTGTATTTCAAGGGATCTTGCTAAATAAACCGGGTATCAAATCTTTAAACGCCATCAAATATAAACATTGCTGGTTTTCTTCCCTCGAACCCTCCTGCAGCTGAAAGTGTGTGTGCATGCCAGTTGTCTTCGTTTATAAACTTTTGTAAGGCAAGTTTCCTGCATTCTCTGCTAAGTGCTGTCTCACTCAGAGTAAGTAAAATATTGCAGATGACAGGCAGATGACTTGTTCTTCTCACACTGGTGCTGGTGCCACTCACTTCCTGTTTGCCTCGACGGGGTGTTTCCTGAAGCAGCCAGCATGTCTGCCGTGCAGGAAGCAGAAGAGCTAAAATAGTACAGACATTCCCAAATGTATCGCTACCTGGATGCGTTGCTTGTGAGGGTGTACATTCGTCTGTCTCTGATCCCCCCCCTACCTTGTGTCTTCAGCCTTACACCTCAGCTGGTTCCCTAATCTTTCCAGCTTAATCAGCTGACTGCAAAGGGGCCAGGCAGTCGTTTAAATTGCAAAGCTTCCCATATTGCTGGCATGCAATTCCCTTCAAACGACACTCATTATTTTTCACTATTATCCCATAATATTAATAAAACAGAAATTTATGCATGGAACCATGACTTTTTTATTGTTGCCATGTTTATTTCTGCTTTATCTTGAAAGTGCAAGAAAGAGAAGCTTGTAATTCTGAACTTCTGTTTACACCAAATAAATCCGCCTGTACTTATTTATTTGGATAATGCTGCTGTTTCAACAAAGCAAGATCTTAACAAACTGATTTAAAAGATTAAAAGTATTTTGTATAGAAAAGAAATTCCTACTGCCTGTTAGCTTGTTTCTTTTCTTTTCCTTTCCTTGCTGTTCTGGTGGCAGTCTAATTTCATTCCATGTTTTCCTTATTGAAAGGTACATTTAGGGTCAAACTAGAATTGATGCCAGTAGATCTAATTTTGAATGCTATGATTGGGACCCCCATTCTCATAGCTATATAACACCCCTGGCTACTGCTGGGCTGTGGTGTCAGTCCAGATTGGGACTGCCACAGGCAGGATTTATTTAACCCAGTGTTTTCTTAGTTCTCTCCTGGGATTGACTGCAGCTTTTTTTCTTTGCTGGGCTACACGTGGGGCATGCAAGAAAATGTTGCAGCATGAAAATGCTCCTGTTCAGAGTGCCTGCCTGCCAGCTAGCTAGCTATGACCTTTCTGAGGATATTCCATTCCATCCATGGATGCTTTAGTTGAGATTCCTGCATTGCAGGGAGTTGGACTAGATGACCCTCAAGGTCCTTTCCAGCTCAACAATTAGCTATAGTGATTCTATTATTCCTCCCTTCTAAGTCTGCTGGATCCCCATTGGGTTATTTTTCAGGGGTCCTGCCCCTTAAGCTCCCACCCCCACCCCGCTAAAGTTTTTCTATTTCTGCAAATGCTTTGGTTCCAAGAAACCTGCTGATAACCTCCCTCTTGTGCGTGGATGGTGCTGTTTTAGCTGCGTAATGATAGCTAGTTGGAGAACGCGTTTGCTGTTAGTATGAATGTTGATTGATCTGCAGTCATGCAACACTGCAGAAGTTCAAGTGTGTTTTAAAAACTGCAGGAGCCTTTTAATTAAATGGCCGAGATGATAACAGTCGGAGCCTCACTGTTAGTGGCTCACTTCAGCTATGGAATCGGGCAACAAAGGCTTACACAGTGGATTTTTTTTCCAAGTTATTGCAGGGTCTGACACACTTTCCTTAGGTGCCATAACGACCCTGGCTGAAAGCATGAATATCTGTGACAGATTTGGCTTTAACCTGCTGCTCAAAGTATGCTTTTTTGGCCTTTTGAAGTAAGAAAATGTCATTTGGACTTGGAGCCAGCTGAAAAGCGTTTCTGTTTCCAGGACTGCTGCTGTCCAAAGGTCATATTATCAGATCTGCGGAGGGGTCAGTGCCAATTGCTTAGAAAGAAGCAGAGAGCAACTGGCGGAGCTGGCTTCTGGTTTCAGTGTGGTACAAAAAAGGGTTTTCCAGCATTCTGTTAAATTATTAGCTTAATTATCGTTCTTTACGGGGCCAATCACTCTTCCCTTCAAATGTATAAAAGCTATTTAAGGGAAATACTTGATGCATAGCTGCATAGGAAACTCCTTTATACAGTGCTAGACCAGTGGTCCATATAGCTCTCTGTTGTCTGCACTGATTTGCAGGGGCTTCCCAGTGTTTCAGACGAGGAATCTTTTACAGACCTTCCTGGAGAGTCCAGGGGTTCCTTCAGGATCAGAGGAAAATGTTTTCTTTGGCTGGAAGTAAAAAATTAAAAAGGGCGCACACTACCCCATAATCAATGGAACTTGTTAGTCATTTACAAGAGAGGAATAACACAGTCCTTTACTGTGGTTTACTTTATTGCTTACTCATAATACTAGAACCTGGAGCAATCCAATGAAGCTGAACATTGGAAGATTTGGGACGGAAAAAACGAAGTACTTCTTTACACAATGCATGGTTGAACTATGAAATTCGCTTCCGATACAAAAGATTCGAATTTCATAGAAAGTGATATGTGTGTGCGTTTGCGCCTGCACACCTGTTTTTAAAATTTATTTTAGAAATCCTTAAGTATTCACTTTAGGTTTTAATTTATCGCATGGAATAGGTCGGAATTGGCAGAAAGCAAGCAGGGGGGAAGGAAATTGCAGGGTTTGTATGTCGGTAATCAGTAAGGGCAGGAGATTGCTTTCCTATCCCAAGACCACAGGTATCCATTTGTTGTGCAGCATTTGCCAGATCCTGCCCACCCAGAAATTCATTGGGTGACCAGAAACACCTCATACTGTATCAGAGAGGGGAGGGCAGTGCTTGGCTGAATGTGAGAGGAGGGGGAGTGTTAGGTTGTGGGTGAACATATCAGACGACACAGTGATTCTTCAAACAGCTCTTGTTTATTCACAGGCCAGAACAGAACTGAACTGAAGGGTTCAGCCAGCCTGCTTATATAGAGCTCCAGTACAACGTAACTGTAACAACTTTCTGTAACTATCCAATCACTGAATGTCACATTCGATCCCTTATTTGCATATGTGGACCTGAACTATCTACAGTATCCCCCTGCTGGTCCAGGGTGAGAACTTCAGTACATAACAGGGAGAAACAGTAGAGGTGGGAAATAGCTGACTTCCCAGTCCCTCATCCAGTGTGTTGTGGCTTTACCCCAATCCACCCATTCTACAAGGTTGGGGGAAGTTGCAACTTACTTTTAAGGCAAAAAAAACCCCTCCTCTTCTTTTAAAGCAAAGGTCTAATCTCAGGGATTAGAACTCCCCCAATCCTTCCTAAATTCTCCGTTCATACATACATACACATATAAGTCTATAGTTCTCCTGTTTACTTTGTTTACATTGAAGTTCTAAAGAGAGAAATTCCCATGAGGCACTCCAGGCTGTGGTTGTGCATCTTTAATATTATGCATTATATTTTTTTTAGCTTTATGCCCTTCTCTGTCCTCAAGGCTCTGGGAACTTTACATAAATATTTATAATTTTTGCCTTTCTAAAAATAGTGTCTGGAGAAAGAACAAAGAAATGGCATCCCTCCTTCCAAATATTCAGTAAATGCTTTCAAAATAGTCAATGACTAACCATTGTGAGAAAGAAGATAATGAACTAGATGAACCTTTGGTCTGATCCAGTGGGCCTCTTCTGCGCCTTTTCCTAATGGAGCTCATGGTATAGTGTTAAGATCACAAAAAACTCATTGTCTTTTGTGACGGCATACATACATAATTTTACTTTTGTACGCCGCCTTTCCGTAGTTAAAACCACGCTCAAGGTGGCTTGCGATTACAAACACAGCAACCCTGGCGATCAATGCCTGCTCGCTGATCTGCTCAAAGACTCCTATAAATCAAGATGGTATCAGTACCTCGAAAAAAAGATTGAATCTTTAGGCATCGAGCTGGAGCCCCTGTATAATTCTAGTGAGCAATACATTTTCCATAATATCCTAGCTAGACTAAAGGATGTGGAGAGACAAAATATTATGGCAGCTGTAAACAAAATTTGCTCCCCCATATTCTATGATTTAAATATCTTAGATAGCAGAGTCAATTACGTCACTAAATTAATAATCCCAGCCCAACGTAGGGCTTTTATGCTGGCCCGGTTGAATGTCTTTCCCTCAGCATTTGTCAGGGGAAGATATCAAAACATCCCTAGAAACAAGAGATTCTGCAGATGCTCTATGAATGTCCCGGACACTGTAGAGCATATTCTCTTTCATTGCCCATTGTACAGTACGCTCCGTCAACGCGTGCTGTCCCCTCTTTTGGGTGGTCTGGAACCCCAGCAAGGTGAATGTGCGGGATTCTGCCTATCCGACGTTGACCAAAGGGTAACGGCGGGGGTAGCCGAGTTTTTGGCTGCAGTCCTCCAAGGAGCAGGTTAACAAGGAAAACCACTGATTTTATATGTATATATATATATATGATTGTAGCCAACTGCTGCCTTTTTATATATATTTCAAGGCTTTTACATGTTATTTTCCTTCTTACGGTTTTTATTTGCATAATGCCTAATAAAGGTTTGATTTCAACAACAAACACAGCAAAAGTAGCCATAAACAAAAAATTATAAAGCATTAAAAAGTACACAACCAAATTAAACAGTTTCCATATAAATCATAATAAGATCTAAAATAAAGATACAAAAAAATCAATATCAAAAACAGGAACAACCACTCTCCCAACCAAAACCCCTAGCAATACTCCAACCCAAGAGTCTGTTCAGCAGCCTCAGCTTTTGTAGCTGGAGTCAGTCAGGGCCTGCCCTCCCAGGCCAGGTGGGAAAAAGCATGCAAGTCAAGGAGCAGGTCTTCCTGGACTCACAGCCAAGATGTAGGTGGATGATGATCAGAGCACATACCATGTTGACAGTTGTGTGATAATGATTCATTATTTTCATAAATTGGCATTTTTTAAATTTAAGAAATAAACTAAGGACTGAATTTGGAAAAACCGTCTTCAGAATGCTATGAATTGCCCAGTTGGTTGGTTTTTTTCTTTTTCTCCCATGCACCATTCATTTGTTTTCCCACACTCCTTTTAGAATTACGTTTCTAAATATAAACACTGAAGTTTCACATAACTCAGTACTGTATTCTGTTTGTGGTTTGAAAGTTTTCTTTTCAGAGCTTTCTGAATCAAGATGAGCTTTGTGTTGCATGTCAATTATGCAGTCTGTGCCATGCACAACTCTTGACTGTCAGATTAGCCCCTAGGTTGGGGGTGGACAACACAGACTGAAGAAACACCACACATCCATGCAGTCTTGTTCTCATTTGTTTCCTTTCAGTTGTCCACTCATTCTCTTTTTCGCACCCAACTCCAGAAGGAAGATAAATATTATTGACATCTTCATTCTGTAAAGCAGAGTAGGCTAACCCGTGGCTCTCTGGATAGCTGCTAGATTCTGTCGGTCATCCTTGAGCATTGGCCATGCTGGCTGGGACTGAAGGTTCTTGGGATTGTATCTGAAGTAGCTTGGAGTAACTTGTTTCATTTGTGCAGTGGAACTTTTCCCCCTGCGCTCCCTCCCATGTGCCCCCTAAATCTGTTCTAGGGGTTCCACCAAATTTCGGGAGCAGATTTGAGGTGATGGGGGCAAAGAGGGAGGGACATTCTGTTGCTCAATTAGAAATCCTTGCGTCAGATGTGTCAGTTGGATACTGTCCTTGAAATCCCATCAACATCTGGGGGGTCCACTGGATCCCCACCTCTGTTATAAAATATGTGCAGCAGCATACTTGTTTTCCTGCTGGTTCCGTCACCGTTCTTCTGTGAATTTGAAAATTCTAGTAGTCGGTTTGAGGGAGGGAGGAGTGAGAGTGGAAGCCTGGGCTTTATATATGGAAATAACCTTAGTCTCTTCTGGAACCTAGTTTAGTTCTTTGCTGTGCCACATTACTGGAAGTACTCACTGATGGGGACGACATCCAGTAGGACATCCTTTCACTCCAATTTTGGTGAATCTGTCACTGCAGAGGCCAGTGCATTAAGTAGTAAGGCTGCCATAAGGGTACCAGAATGCTCTGTGCACACAGGGGTCCATACTAAGCGGGTGGTGCTGTGGTCTAAACCACCGAGCCTCTCAGGCTTGCTGATTGGAAGGTTGGCAATTCGGGTCTGCATGATGGGGTGAGCTCCTGTTGCTCTGTCCCAGCTTCTGCCAACCTAGCAGTTCAAAAGAACACCAGTGCAAGTAGACAAATAGGTATTGCTGCAGCAGGAAGGTAAATGGCATTTCTGTGCACTGTGGAACTCGTCACGGTTCTCCATGCACCAGTAGCGGTTTAGCCATGCTGGCCACATGACCGAGAAAGATGTCTGTGGACAAACGTCGGCTCCCTCGGCCTAAAAAGCAAGATAAGCGCTGCAAACCCATAGTCACTTTTGAGTGGACTTAACCATCTAGGGGTCCTTTACCTTTACCTTTTACATACTATGTAGATGTGGGCTGAAACAATCATCATTTTCTCCCATTGAGTTATTTGGGGTTACAATATGGGGTTGGGAATAATGAGAGTGGAAGGGTAATTTTTTTAAAAAAGGAATAGATGAAGACAGGAGTGCTCTCTACCCTCAACATGAGTCTGCAGGGGCACTGGATAAGATAATTTATCTTCTGAACCCCCCACTCCAAGCTGCCTCAGAATTGCAGCCTTAACCCAGTCTTACTTTTCAAAACAGATGACACATGATTTCCTGCTGTATTCATGTATTTACCTGGTCATTCCTGCTACGTGCATCATGCTGTTCAATTTCAAGGCTAAATTGCTTAATAGTTGTGTTTTCTGAGAACAATTTCCCCTCCCTCCCCCACAGGTGTTTACTTAACTTTTGTTTGCTCTAACATTCTGCTAAGTGAAGTTGCATGAAAATGAAGCAGACTTCACAGATCAGACACAAATATATTCTTGCATTGCCTCAGATCCAGTGTTTAATACTGTGTGTGTGTGTGTGTGTGTGTGTGTGTGTGTGTGTGTGTGTGTGTTTTGGGGCTGGTAATACACATGTTCAGCTGAAAGTTATCAAATTACTGTAGTGCATACTGAATGGAGCACATATATGTGTTAACTATCCCTAAGTTGTGTCTTACCACCATCATGTCCCTCCCCCCGCTCCTGCCCCCAAAATCATTGCCGTTGCAGAGCTGTTCCCATCCCCACGGCTTACTGCAAGATGGAAGGGTTATAGCCTGAGCAAAACTAAGTTGTGTATTGCCCGTGTTCCTTTACCAGATTTTATAGTGCAACATACTTTAAAGATACTTGGCAGTGTGTTAAGTAAATGTTATAATGTCTGTGTCCAGTGCTGTACATTTTAAAATATGTGACGCAGAGCTGATTTTAATATGATTGTAGTATATTTCTGTAATGTTCAGCTTACCATCTTCATGTAACATGTTGTGAAAAGCAAATATTAAAGGGGTAGAGAGAAATTTAAAAATACTGCATTGTTTGATTATGTACTTTGGAGAAGGTTAAATATATCTGTCTCATATATATCTCAACCATCACAATCACAGTTGTCCTTGCTTCCAAAAAGTGGGAAGTTTGCAAAGGGATGTCCAAAATCAGACTGGCAAAACCCTGAAGAACCAATATCTGTTCCATCTTATCACAGTCCTGTGCATTCAAATGAGAATTCCCAAATACAATAAGTCAGGATCTGGACTCTTAGATAAACTTGACTTCTTAAAGTGCAGCTTTGCAAAGAAAAGGCAATTGTGTGAACCAGGAGGGGGAAAGAGCTTAATGGCCGGGGGGGGGGGAGAGAAAGAGAGAGAGACAATTCCAGCTTAGTTGTTCAGGAAACCTTGGGGTGCCTTGCAAAACAATTCTTGAATTGCTTGATCACTGTACTGGTAATTCAGGGAGTTTCCCTCGGATTTAGCAGACAACTCAGGAACAGCACAGCTCACTTGCATCCAGGACTCCAGCACTGAAGCCTTTACCCACTTCCTTGTAGTGTACTGCTGATACGCTTTTTCCTAATTGTGTTAAATTTATGTTCTATTTCAGACGGAAAGCCAAGCCAAAAGCTCCTCGTCCTCCATCTGAGACAAGGATCACTGACTGTTCTTCTTTTGATGATTCAGAACTAACTAACTTCACCATGGAGCAAAAAGAAAACATAATCGACAGAGACATTGAGCTGTCTGTGGTTCTCCCAGGTGATGTGATCAAGTCTACTACTGTTAATGGCAGGTACGTTTAAGAAAGAATTCATGCTGTTCTGCAGCAGAAGTGCTTTAGCACGTACTAATTTCAACCTGGGTGTTGAACCTGGAAATCCAATAATGTCTATGTTGTGATCCAAAAACCCAGCAAGCTGTTTGTGCCCACATGATTTTGTTATCTTGCACCAATGTACATTTGTTTTGTTTTGTTTTTTAGTTTAAATGAACCTTGTTCCTCTCGTTTTTTGTCCTAGATAACTTAATTGCAGTTCAACCAGAGGTCCCCAAAGACAGATTTTTAAGACTTCGGGGAATAGTGAAGCCCTTCAGCTATCCAGTGGGGCACAGCTCAGGGAAATGCCAAGGCAAACAGGAGCTAATCTTGTTTGGCAAAACTCTAGGAAACTCTCTCTGGCTGGATTGAGTGAAAATGTAATACCTTCCTTCCACGTGACTAGGAAAGACTGAGAGTGGGGTTGAGGCACAGTCACATGGCCCAAAGAGAAGGCTTACAGAGAGTAAGTCAACTTTGCCCTAAGCTTTAGCTCAGATTGATACACAGCTCTGTTGCTCCCAAGTCTTGGTCAAGAGCTTCCATGAGCTGTGTGTTCCTGTGAGCTAGGGCAAAGTTTGCACAGGTCCCTGGAGCCTTTAAAAAAAAGCATTTGGGGGCTTATGCACACTTCTTTCTAGTTTGTGGAAATTGGCCAAAATGATAAAATTGAAAGAACAGAAAAAAAAGTGGAGGCAGTTCTCAGTAATAATTAACAATGAGCAAAAAAAGTGAAAGAAACATTTTCTTGCCTATAAATCTGCCCAGATAATTTCCTTTTTAGAGCGTGGCCCTTCAAGGACCTCTAAATTACTCTTTAGATGCTAAAATCTGCAGCAAAACCTGTGAAGATTGGTGTATAACATGATGGCTATTTAAGCCATCTGCTACGTAAGAAAAGCATCTTGAATAAAGTTCTGGGAAGGTGGGCTGGGTATTCTCTCATTTGTGTAGTGTGTGGAGAAAGGAAGGCATTGTGCGAGTCATCCTTGCTGTTTCTTACCTGCTCCAAAACTTTAGGGGAAATTAGATCTTTCAGTAATTATCTGTGTGGTGCCAGGTATTCTATTTATCACATATCCCTGGCCAGTGGATTTGCAGATGTCACTGCTGTAGTTAGGTTTGGCTATCTGTGTTTCCTCCTCAGAATTTTACTTAGGAATAGGACCCAGTAAGTAATTTTCCAAAACGTGGCCTAATTTGAAATACTGGAACCCCCTTGAAAATATGTGCAAACATGATTGGCAGGTTGCTACAATTCAGGTGGAACATTGCTTTCAGTTCACAGTTTAAAATTTGTATTTACTGCAGAATAGATGCTGAAATAGAAAAAAAGGTTTGGTGCAAAATACAGGATTTGGTGACTGATGTTTTCACGCTTGAATTTTAGACTGATGAAACAATTACTTAATTGAATTGAATGTTTACTTGCAATGAAATTCCGCTCAGGCAGTTGAAATAAAAATATAATCTGAATCATAGCTTTTTGGGCGGGGGGGGAAAATATTTTGTTTGGGTATTTTGGCAAATTTAGCTTTTTAAAAGAATTGTAATTTGGGAGCCCTTCTAAGTGGAGCTTTTGTACAGGTCATTTAAGTTCAGCATGGTAAGACTTACAAGAATTGATACAGGGTTTGCGGTAGTAAAAGTACTAGTTTGTTTTCACTAGACTGTAAAACAGCAAACAGCAAAGAAAAGCTGTGTGTGTATTTGCTAGTCTTTAGTTATATCTGGGTGGTCCTTGTTCATGAGCCACCAGGAATTAGGTATGTGTCCTAGGATTTTAAATAAGTAACTACCAGTCAGTGCTTAACTATTTAATGGGCTGTGTCTCTGCATCCCCTACCCTTCCTGAAGCTGTTTTAGGAAGGATTTGTTTCATTTTATAATACGATTTGCTCTTTTGTATACTCTTGTACAAAAATAAGGTTTACGGTAAGCGATTGGGTAAAATATTTCAGGAAGACCGGTTCTGTTTATTGCAATTGGTTAGTGTGGAACTGCCTTGCTGTGCAAGGCCAGGTGGGCCACAAACTCCATAAACCTTCAGAAATGTAGTCAAGAGACCTGCTATTCCCACTACAGCAACCAGTCACAGGGGAGGAAGCAGTGTGGAAGGCGTATTTTTTCTTCTTTTTTAAAGTTACTCTTGGCTCTTAGGCTGTTTGGTAGTCTTTTGGTGAAATGTTTTGTTGAGCCTTGCGTTCAACAAGGCCCTTTTTTATAATTCAGGGAGGCGTTGTGTAAGCTGTTCCAATTAGGAGGTGGAAAAATTATTTCATCATAATCTCTGTTATTCATTATCAGGGTTGACCCAAGAGCAACTTTAAAGCTTCTATGCTGAATGTTACTGTGCAGTAGATTAAACTTGAGTAGGAATGTTGCTTGTTTTTTTACAGTCACTGAGACATTCTGCAGGGTTTTAATCTTATGAAAGTGTTCGATATCTCTGTGCCACAGTATTTCTTGACAGTGTTGAAAGTGGCTTTTGCCTTACAGACGCTGCTGAATCCCAATGAAATAAACTACCGTATTTTTCGCTCCATAAGACGCTCTTTTTTCCTCCTAAAAAGTAAGGGGAAATGGAGTGAATGCACTGGGTGGCAGAGGGATCCCTCAGCTACTGCTGCAGTCGCGAGCTGAGAGATGCCTCTGCAGCCAGAGCCATGGCTCCTGTCCGCTGCTCGCTGTGAAGCCAGCAGAGCAGAGCCGCTGCGCAGCTATCGCTCTTGCTCTGCTGGCTTCAGCGAGAGCTGCACAGCGCCTCTGACTCTGCTGGCTTCACAGCGAAGTGGGAGGAGGGACTGATGAGAGCAAGCAAAGTGAGAGCTGCTTACATGGCTTCTGTCCCTTTTTGCACAGCTCTCATTTTGCTTGCCTATCCCTCCTTCCTTGCTGTAAAGCAAGCAAAGCACCTGTCCCGGTGTCTCCTCCTCTTCTTCTTGCTCCGGTGTCGCCGCGCTTTACAGCGAGGTGGGAGGAGGGATGGGCAAGCAAAGTGAGAGCTGCGCAAAGCGGGAGAGAAGCCATGTAAGCGGCTCTCACTTTGCTTGCTTTGAAGCAAGAAAAACGAGAGTCACTTACATGCTCTGCACAGAATATTTTTTTTTTTTCTTGCTTTCTCCCTCTAAAAACTAGGTGCAGCTCATGGATAGATGCGTCTTATGGAGCAAAAAATACGGTAGTCTTGAGAGCGCCTACATCTTCTGAAATGTACTGTACAGGGAATGATAATTTTGCAAACAACATAGGCATGTGCAACCACTGACACGTGCACTGCTTTTGGCCTGCAAGGGGGCGGGGTGCGGGGCGGGCTGACACCCGCAATGACCTGGATCGCATCCCCCATGCCTGTACATAATTGTCTTTGGTTCAAGCAAGGCAAGAGCGTCTTCAAGAGCCAGACCTCCACCCCAACCAAGTCTTTCTTAATGACCTTTGGGGAAATTATATCATAACCATTTATAGTCATATTAACATTTTATTCCAGCAAACCAATGATGGACTTACTGGTATACCTTTGTGCACAATACCGTTTGAATCCTGCCAGCCATACCATAGACCTGATGACAGTCGAGAAAAAGCAGATCAAATTCAAACCAAATACACCCATTGGGATGCTTGAAGTCGACAAAGTGATTTTAAAGCCAAAACAGATGGATAAAAAGAAGCCTACTCCTGTCATCCCAGAGGTGAGATATTTTACAGAAACGTTTTCCACCTCCTAAATACTTTTCATTTAATTTCCAAAGTTTTTGGAGGCAGTAGCATCATTCAGAATTTGTTTCTAAAATTGCATATGAAAGTCATTAAAAATTAATCTATATTTGTCTTTGGTAGTGCATGCCTTGTGACTGCTCTGGGTTCAGAGATGAATTGCTGAGTGGTTAGTTCTTGGTTGCCTAAGGAGGGAGATAGGTTTTCATTCTATGGGCTCCTACCTGCTGTAATCTGCTTTAAGGAGGGGTGTGCATGGGTTTTGCTTTAAGCAAGTGCGAAAAGTCCTTTCTCTTATTCTCAGTTCTCTGTCTCTCATTCCCTGTGAGTTCTATGAAGAGCAGAGAAAGTGTTGACAACCAGGGGCAAGACATCACTACCACATGTCACGCTCAGTTCATGAGTTCAAATCCTTGGGATATTTGAATTTGGGGAGGCCTTGTTCATCTCCTCTTCCAAGTCTTGAATCTTAATGGGGGTGGCCTAAGCCAAATCTTCATTTCACACTGAGAAGAGCTGAAAGAATATGGGGTATAAATTAGAATTCTATAGCACCCCCCCCCCCCGCCGACTGAAATGTTTTGCTAAAGTTATTAATAGCAATGAACTCAATGCAGTTGATGGATTGAGTGTCTTTCAGAAAGCAAAAGACTATAATCGGTTTTAAAAATTCCCCTTGTTTCAGCAAACTGTGAGAGTCGTTGTAAACTACAAGAAGACACAGAAGACTATTGTCAGAGTTAATCCTCATGCACCACTGCAAGATATCATGCAAATCATCTGCAGCAAATGTGACTTTGACCCTTTACACACTCTGTTACTGAAGACTTACCAATCTCAGGAAACTCTTGACTTGACCAAATCCCTAAATGAGCTTGGGCTCAGGGAATTATATGCTATGGATGTCAGCAGAGGTAAGATTTATAAACTGGTCTTTTACCAAAGCTATTCCTGAAAGTTAATGCTGCAAATATCTTCAGAAGCAGTACAACCTACATGCACTCACTAACTTGTTCTGCGTTCATTCAGTCTGCATCGATGTGAGAAACCGATGACTTGGTATCTTGTTTTATTCATTTAAAAATATGTCCGCCTCAAGGATGAATTGGCTCAGTCGGAACAACCTGGCCGAGGAAGAGATTGTCAACTCTCTTTTTTCTCCTTGCACTGTTTTCTCACTCAGAATTGCCCACCCAAAGTTGCTACTGCTGCTCATAGTGTGAAGGCCGGGGAGACATTAAGCAGAACCGGAGCCAGCGACAGGCAGAGCCAACTAATTCTACTTTTGTCCCCAGACTCACTGACTTCTACAGGGGATGTGCTGAAACTAAAGAGGAGGAAACTGACAGCCAATGTTACATCCTAAATTGGTTGTAAAAAGGCAGGGATGTAGTGGCTGGCTATGGGTGGGTTGAAGTAATTGGGACAATGCCCCATTCATCCCAATGGACAAGCCTCCACTGCTACTTGTCCTGCAGTGGGGAGCAGAGTACACCAATATTGTTCTTGTGTCCCCATACCTCATCAAGACTAATAGCAAATTTTCTGTTCTCTCTCCAACAGTTTCAGCACTCACAGGGTCTTGATGACAACCATTGATATAATATTTTGGGGTGTGCAAATTATCTTACATAAATTCCTTCTGTAACCATTACAAAGACACCGTAATGTGAGCCAGTATTATTATTTCTGAATTGCTGATGTAAGTCTGAGGCATAGAAAAAGTGGCCACGAACCCCTTTCAGTTCAGAGCTGCCATAGTATTCGCACTGGCGAATTCCCAGTTTGATGCTTCTTAGCCACTGCACCAGGTTCTTCTTTCCATTCCCTCCCAGCACCATCTGTCTTCGTGCAGGAAAAAAATGGCACAAAGGTTGACCTACTAAATCCTACATTTGTATTTCCTACCCTCTCTATGGGTTCCTGAACTTGCATGCATAAAACTGAATTTTCAGGATAGTAATTGTTAAAGGTTGCTTTATTATCATTGTTCCCTTTATAGCGAGAAGCTGACATAGCAGCTTTCATAAATAAAGGAATGTTCAGATATCAGAGTGCATATAGGATTGGTGTTAGGGGAGGACTGTAGAGCATGCATTTTGCATGCAGAAGATCCCAGGTTAAACCCCTAGTATCTCCCAAGTAGGGTTGGGGAAAAGCCAGTGTGGTGTAGTGGTTAAGAGCGGTGGATTCGTAATCTGGGGAACTAGGTTCGCTTCTCCGCTCCAACACATGCAGCTGCTGGGGTGACCTTGGGCTAGTCACACTTCTCTGAAGTCTCTCAGCCCCACTCACCTCACAGAGTGTTTGTTGTGGGGGAAGAAGGGAAAGGTGAATGTTAGCCGCTTTGAGACTCCTTCGGGTAGGATAAAGCAGGATATCAAATCCAAACTCCTCCTCCTCCTCCTCCTCCTCTTCTTCTTCTTCTTCTTCTTCTTCTTCTTCTTCTTTGTCTTCTTCTCTGTCTGAAACCTTGGAGAGCTAAGCACTAGTCCGCCTTTGCCAACTTGGTGGGATCCAATTGTTTTTGGACTACAGTTGTCATCAGCATCAGTCATCCTGGCCAGCGGTTAGAGATTATGGAAGTTATTGTCCAAAATATTTGGAGGGCACCATATTGAGCAAGGCTACTAGACAGTACTGAGCTAGATGGGCGCATGGTCTGACTGTAAAAAGCACCATCCTATGTTGGGGATGCGGGTGGCGCTGTGGGTTAAACCACAAAGCCTAGGACTTGCCGATCAGAAGGTCGGCGGTTCGAATCCCTGTGACAGGGTGAGCTCCCGTTGCTCGGTCCCTGCTCTTGCCAACCTAGCAGTTCGAAAGCACGTCAAAGTGCAAGTAGATAAATAGGTACCACTCTGGCGGGAAGGTAACGGCATTTCTGTGCGCTGTTCTGGTTCGCCAGAAGCGGCTTAGTCATGCTGGCCACATGACCCAGAAGCTGTCTGCGGACAAACACCGGCTCCCTCGGCCAATAAAGCGAGATGAGTGCCGCAACCCCAGAGTCGGCCACGACTGGACCTAATGGTCAGGGGTCCCTTTACCTTTACCTATGTTCCTATGTTTGTTCAAATACTTTAAGATAAATGGGTTGTTCAGATAAATAGGTTGACAGATACAGGTTTCCTGCCTCCATTCTGGACAGGCCACATGTACAGAAACTGGGTAGGTCTGCTCTTGTCTTACATACCTCCTCAATATATGGGTGTGTCACTTTTTGTGTTTTTGTTTCGGTTAAGTATTCTGGGCTGCTTAGATCAGGGATTTTTGGGTCCCTTATTGAACATTCAATAAAATTCAAACAGAAGTTACTGAAGCCTTTCATCATGGAAGCTATTAATTTGAGGGGTAAGCACCCATTTTCATTTTGTTTACTGCCCTTGGACAAGGGAGACGTTTAATTTATCTTGTTAAGTTTGTCCTTTTAAAGTTCTTTTGATCATGGTGTGAGTTCTAGACTAGTTTATTGGATAATTCTAGATGGAGCCAAATACACACCGAAATAAGAGCTTACATTAATTTACCTTCAGGCAGTTAGCAGTTAGAGATGATGTATCCATTTCCAAAACAAAGTGTTTGTTATAATCTTAGTTATATAGATTGCCCTTTTCATTCCATTGTCACATACTGCTGTTCAAAATTTTTAAAATGCAATAGATTTTTTTAAAAAGCAAGTTAATAAACCAAATGTTAGAAACCCATTTTATATTAATATTGTGTAGCTATCTTCATAATACCAGTGTAGTTTTTAAAAATAATTTTAAAGTCTCAGTTTTGAGTCCCATGTTTGAAATAAAAAAAAAAAATACAAATGACAAAATTGCCTCTGAATTCCATTTTCCAAATACTGACATACTTAGAACTGAATGGTACTGTATTTTTTAAAACTGTGAACGTTTGTTTTACTAATAACAATTGTTAATTACTTTTACAGCTGAGGAGGAAACAGCAAAAAACAGCTCTCAAAAGCATGGTTTTGTTATATCCTGCAAGAGATTTGTGCATGGTAGAAACTTTTAGGAGGGGCATTTTATACAGTAAAAAGCAAATATTAAATTTACAAATACAGTACTCCAGCATCTGAAGTGGTGGTTAATATCACCTGCATGTTCCTTGCTTTTGTACTTAGAATTCCAGCTTTTATTCTTAAAAAGTTTACGTCTAATCAGCCCTTCGTTTCATGATTTATTTCCTATGAAGCATTTGGGTCTGACAATTTGGTCTGGTTGTATGCCAACGGATACCGCTATTTTTAGATGGATAGATCTGGTGAATTTCATTTGTTTTTAATACTTCCAAATTAGAGACTTCCAAATGTAGAGGTGCCTCTGGGGGCAGAGCCAGGTGCCTTCTTTGCCCAGTTGGCCATCCTTGCTTAAATTACAATGTTTTCTTTCTTTCCGGGTGAAATTTGATAGAAGGGATCACTTCACACACTTCTGCATTTTGAGAATTTGCCTTCGGTTCCTTTGCTTTGAGACTGTGATGAAGGAGTTATTTGGGAAGCATTGTCACTATAATTAAGTTTTCATCTTCCTCCCCTCTCCATCTCTCTAGTCACACCGACTGCTGAATTCAGCTTTTCATCTTTACAGGGTGAGTTTGTACCTACCTCAGAGTGAATGATGTAGTATTCTTAAACACAGGCATTCCCAGTTAAACAAGTATCAGGACAAACAAGTATCTTCTGATGTGAATGAGATTTGTCTGAATTATTGTTAGAAGAGTAAACAACACAGATTTTGGTATGGCATGCAAGTTCTCCTAACTTAGAATAGCCCATGAATACTCACTGAACAGCACCAGAGGAGTTTAATTTTTTAAAAAAAAAATAACGGGAATTAAAATGGGTTATTTCTTTTGTCATGAATGGCAGCATTGCAAAGGTCTTCATTCTCAAGAAACAGAAAATAGCACTCTTTCCTATTTTCTGACCAGTAAGACCACTTAGCAATGGCTACAGAGGAAGAGGAGGCACCCAAATTTTTCTGGAGGCCAGGAAAGGATTCTAGTTTGATTGAGATGGGCTGGATTTGGCCTGTGGGTTTGCCATCTTTGAATTACAGCATGGCTTGTCTTATGCAGGTTAACATTATACAGTATTTCTTGAACCATTTGTTTCAATTAGGTGGAATTTATCTTTATTACATTCACTTGGTCTTATCTGCAAAACCTCTAAAGATGCATGTGACAAACTTTTGGAAACACTTAAAAGCTTATCCACTACCATACAGTGGTACCTCTGGTTACGTACTTAATTCGTTTTGGAGGTCTGTTCTTAACCTGAAACTGTTCTTAACCTAAAGCAGCACTTTAGCTAGTGGGGCCTCCCACTGCTGCCAATTCCTCCTGTCTGCCTGGAATTTGTGTTACAACTCTTTCTTGCCTGGAGGTGTGGGTTGGCGTTTAAAAGCTTCTGGCTTGTGTGTAGCTGGAATATTGTTCAAAGGTAGAAGTTATTCAGTCACAGTGGTACCTCTGGATACGTACTTAATTTGTTCCGGAGGTCCGTTCTTAACCTGAAACTGTTCTTAACCTGAAGCACCACTTTAGCTAATGGGGCCTCCTACTGCTGCCGCGCCGTCCCCGCCCAATTTCTGTTCTCATCCTGAAGCAAAGTTCTTAACCCGAGGTACTATTTCTGGGTTAGCGGAGTCTATAACCTGAAGCGTATGTAACCTGAAGCGTATGTAACCCGAGGTACCACTGTATTTGGATGGAAAAGGAATTTTCCTCAACTAGATTACTTGTTTATTACCTTGTTTATTAAAATATTTATGGGTTGCTTTGCTGCTCACAGGCACCTGAAGTGACTTGCAACTTTTTTTAAAAAAAGCAAACTCCAAACTAAACAATACTGCAAACAAAAAACAAATTTAAGAATTTATTTTCAATCAGGGTCGTGGGGTTTTGCATTATTACTTTTGTCTTTTTAATTGCTTGGGAAAGATATGTAGATTACATCTTACTTTTGGTATAGATAAAAGGACTTTTCTTTTAAAAAAGAAAAAAATACTACTGAAATCAGACTAAATGTGCTTTGCAGTTTTTATGTTTTTTACCTTGCATAATGAAATGTTTTCCAACAGTTATGATCACTGAAAGGGATGCATGTAAAGGAGAGAACATGGTATTCTATAAATTATGTTCTTTTTGAAAGAAATATTTTGTAATAGAAACAGAGATGCAGGAAAGGAAAGAAACAGTACAATCTGTAAATGATGGCGTCAAGTAATGTATTTTATTTTTAGACTCTTGCCAAAACTCGCAAAATTCAGATATTTTGAAGGAAAAAGAAAATAAAGGATTCTTCAGCTTTTTTCAGAGAAGCAAGAAGAAACGAGAACAGGTAAGACAACATAAGTTACAAATATTAATGTATGGTAGAAATCCCCTACAACTGGATCTTCTACGGTTCACTCTTGATCCAGACAGTTGCTAGGAGAAAGCAGACTCCAACATCTTTTCTGCCTTCTTGAAGTTATCTGGACTGGCAATAAAAATGTGTTGTTAAACTAGCTCCCCCATGACATTTTTTTCGGTTTCTGCCATGAAACTGTGTGCCCTCTTTTTTGCGGATTGATCGTATTTCACTCAATATATTTCATGGGGGTTTTTTTGTTCCAGGAAGTATTTCCTTAGATGATTGAACACTGCAATCATACACATGCCTACTCAGAAATAAGTGCCATTGTTTTAAATGGCATTTACTACTGGGTAAGTGTTTTTAGGATTGCAGCCTAAAGATAAAGTCGTCCTGCATGGCCTAAAGGCCCTATTCTCACTTCGATCTGCTTCATCCTTAGATACTTGTAAGTTACAGTTGTGGAGGCTTAACGTTCTCCCTGAATAAAGAAAACGGTACTCTCAAGGCTGGCTGATGACTGAGTGGCGACAACCCACACCCACCCACACACCCACACACCCTCCCTCATTCAAATGGTACCTGTACTCCAATTACTGTAGTAACCCTAGGAGAAATAACTTCTGTTCTGGTAATGGTAAATTTGAATTAAGTCCTATAATGAAGGTTGAGAACCCCTGGTTTAGAGAAGTACATTGGCTAAAATCTATTCAGATTATTTTTTAATTGTTGACCTCTTTTCCCCTTCTCAAAAGACCGCCAGCGCTCCTGCAACTCCATTAATGAATAAGCCAAGACCAACCTTTGGCATGAGAGCTAATACAATCTCCAAGCAGTATGACTCAAATACCCTTCCCTCTGAAATGCCGAAGAAGCGACGAGCGCCCTTGCCTCCAATGCCTGCTTCCCAGAGTGTGCCCCAGGATCTTGCACAAACCCAGGGCAGACCCATGACATGCGTGGTGAAATCCAGCAGTGTGGATGAAACTGATAAGGTTGGTTGTCAAAAGTCTCATACTTCCTTTAAATTTCCGCTGTGAGAATAATATCAGAGCAACTTCTGTTTAGCTACGGAACAGATAAGCAAGAACATTTATTGCTTTATACATTCTGAATAAATTGTAACAGACCACAATTTTGAGCCTAATTTCTTCACCGTGGCCTTGAAACCAGTTTCCTTTGTGGTCACATTCCATCCCACATCACATGTAAAAAGGGGGATGTAGGTGGCGCTGTGGTCTAAACCACAGCCTCTTGGGCTTGCCGATCAGAAGGTCGGTGGTTTGAATACCTGTGACAGAGTGAGCTCCCGTTGTTTTGTCCCAGCTCCTGCCAACCTAGCAGTTCAAAAGCACACCAGCGCAAGTAGATAAATAGGTACCGCTGTAGTGAGAGGGTAGATGGAATTTCCGTGCACTCTGGCTTCCGTCACGGTGTTCCATTGCGCCAGAAGCAGTTTAGTCATGCTGGCCACATGAACTGGAAAGTTGTCTGTGGACAAACACCAGCTCCCTCAGCCTGAAAACGAAATAAGCGCCGCACCCCATAGTTGCCTTTGATTGGACTTAACCGTCCAGGGGTCCTTTACCTTTTACCTTTACCCACCAGCTGAGCACTTTGTTGGCTTTTTGCAGTATGGTAGCGCTGCAGAGAGCTTGCTGGGGAGACCATGCATTAAAAAAGGACTCAAAAATAGCTTAAAGAAGGTTTTAATAAGAAAAACAAAAACTCCATTAACACTAAACATTTTAACAAACAAACATGACCCAACCACCAACCCATCCCCCAGGGTAATGGGAGAGCTAGATGCTGCTCCTTATATACTCTACCCAAATGCTGACACACCTTAATCAAATACAACTCAGCAGCACCTGCTATGTTACACAGCTGTAAAGCTGGGTCTCGTTATCTTGCTCTGGCCCTTGCTCTGGCCCCTTAAAGACATACACATGGAGTGGAACAATGATGAACCTTTACATTTAAAGAAACCATTCAACATTTCCCCTGCGGTTCATCATTGTGGAACAAAAACATAAAGCATACTTTGTACATGTCTTTCATACGTGATGTAAACTGCAACCTATGATGTTTGGTATGTTTAAGGTACATTACCACTCTCTTAAGAGCAGAGAAACATTGCATAGTGGGCTTTTCCACACTGTGAAGCATCTTTTAACAAAAGCTTAACTGTTTCATATTTGACACTTGGTGAATAGCACAAATCATAATCTTCTCCTGGAATTTGTTGAAAACCCTTAGCAACTAGTCTTGCCTTGTACCTTACAACTTCATTTTTGTCATTCATTTTAACTCTATAAACCCATTTTGAATCAATAAGTCTCATATCTGGGGTTTGTGGTACAAGAGACCAAGTGTTATGCTCTTTTAAAGAAGCTATCTCGGAGTTCATAGCTTTATACCAATTTACAGCTTGGTGCTTAGGTAAATTCTGAACATCATTGTAGCTTTTTGGCTCAAAAACCGCCTTATTGGCATACACAGTATTAAAGTGTTCATCTGTGAAACGTTGTGGCTTCTGCCTCTTTCTATCTGACCGTCTCAGTCCGGAAGGAGAGTCAAACTCCTCAGACTTAATGGGACTGAGTGAACTACTAGTTTCAGGTTGTAAATCATCATTGTCAGACTGAAGAGGTGCCTGTAGGCTAAGCTCACGGTCAGAAAACTCAAGAGAATCTAACCTCCCCTCAGATGCCTGTGACTTTAAATCATCAAACAAATTATCAGATTCAACAGGCTTTTTGTCTTTTTCTATTAATTCAGAATCACCATTTCCTCCTCCTGCTGCTGCTGCTTCCTCTTCTTCCTCAGTATCATTTATACCATCAGTATCTTGGAAAACAGCAACCCCATTCCAATTTACAGTTTGTATCATGCTTCTGGTAATATGAAATTTGCCAGTTGCTGGTATGTAAATTCTGTACGCCCCCTGCTGGTAGCCCATTAATTTTCCCTGAACACTACGTTCACCCAATTTCTGCTTAGCAGGATAATGCATAATTACATCTGAACCCCAAATACGTAGGTATTTCAGATTAGGGCGTTTTTTAAACAACTTCTCATAGGGGGTGACATCTAAACCAGAATGATAACTGCGATTTCTCACATAACAAAACGCATTAAGCGCTTCAGCCCAAAAGTCTTTGGGCAGATTAGCATCATGCAGATAAGTTTTAACCCCTGCCTGCAAGTCACGCTGCACAACTTCAACAAGCCCATTTTGCCAGGGACTTCGGGGGCAAGATAATTCATGAGTAGTCCCCTGCGCTTCCAGGAATTTCTCAAAATCTTCAGAAACAAATTCCCCGCCCCGGTCAGAAAACAGGTTCTTAATAGGTTTGTTAAAGTGCGTTTTTACCCAGTTGCAAAAAACCTTGTACTTCTCAAATGCTTGGGACTTCTCAGCTATTGCATAAGTCCAACAATATCTACTATACTGGTCTATCAGGGTAAGCCAGTATTTTGAACCTCCTAATGATGGTGGGAGTGGCCCAACTAAATCACAATGTACACGCTCAAATGGCTCAGTTACTTTCCTATCTGAGCACCTACCATTGCGTGCAACCTTAATCTTATTCTTGCAACAGGATAGACACTGCATAAAGAATTTACATGGTTTTAAGTTGAGACCATTAACAATATTCTTTGTCTTAATTACATCAGCAAAATTCAGGTGTCCCAGAATTCTGTGCGCCTCGTGGACACACCCAGAATGTGGTCTTACATTCCTCAACCCCTGGCTTGACTGTGCTGCTCTGCAATTTATAGGCGATTGGGAGTATGTGCGAAAATACAGTCTATATAAACCATCAGATTCCCGGGCATACAATAGACGTTTGTTCCCCTCGAAAAACTCACACATAGACTTTAAGAAACGCACAGTTATGCCTTGACGGGCAAAGCACCTTACTGACAATAAATTGTCCACTGACGGGCAGTAAATGCAGTTCGCTATTGTAATGTTTAAAGAGTCAAGTTTTACGGTACCCCTGCCAAGCGACTGCAAGACTTGTGAATTGGCTAAATGTACATTACCAATTTCCTCTTCGAAAGAAATAAACAAGCTTCGATCATTGCAGATATGCTGAGATGCTGCTGAGTCAACAACAAAAGACTTCCACTTGGCACCTCTAATTCTTTTACGATCTTTAGTCCGAGCGTGAAAAGCTCGCGGCTCGTTTCTGTCTCTACTATACGATGCCGGCTGCTGGGCTGACGACCGTGATTGACGAACAGAAACAGGCTTGGGAGTACTTTGCTTTCTTTTGGATCTGCAGTCCCTTGCAAAATGTCCTTGCTTATTGCAGAACCAACAACGCTTTGCAGCTTTAAATGCAGTTGTATCACCACAGGTTTGCATATGGCATTCCTCATTCTTTCTGGAAACAGGAGTGCTTATGGCACAAGCCTCCCTTCTATCCAACTCGCCCATTAATCTTGCCGTTACCCCTTCCACAGTTAATTGTGCTGGTGGAACGGCTGATATCTGGCTAGCTATACCATCAAAGTCCTCATTAAGGGAACAAAGGATGATAAAAACATACTGAATATCAGGTATCTCCATGTCCCTTCGAATTAACTCGCCGCGTATTGCCTCCAGACGTCTCAAGTGTGCTGCCAAATCTCCACCAGGCTGCAACTTCGTCTGGTACAACTGCTTGAAAAACGTCAATGCAGACGCTGACTCTTTTCTAACATGCACTGCTGCAAGACTGTCCCACATTTCTTTGGCAGTTTTCTTATTTCTTATATAGACTACTTGCTGGTCGCTGACTGCCAAATTAATTATCGCCCTGGCTTTTGCATCTCCTTTCGACCAAGCATTAGTTACAGGGTCAGGAGGGTCATCAGTTACATAGGTCCATACTTCTCTAGAGGTCAAAAGCGCCTCCACCCGAAAAGACCATAAACTATAGTTCTCATCTGTTAGCTGTGGGAATACCAGAGCCTTCTCAGCTTCAGGAACCCGGTCAACCATTCTGGAACTCTTCCAGTCCCACAAAAACTACGCTAACAGGAGAAGGAGTTTTCAAACCTTTCTCAGAGTCCAAAAATATGCAGTCATCCACTCAGCAGCTGGGCCCATAACCAAAGATGTTGGCTTTTTGCAGTATGGTAGCGCTGCAGAGAGCTTGCTGGGGAGACCATGCATTAAAAAAGGACTCAAAAATAGCTTAAAGAAGGTTTTAATAAGAAAAACAAAAACTCCATTAACACTAAACATTTTAACAAACAAACATGACCCAACCACCAACCCATCCCCCAGGGTAATGGGAGAGCTAGATGCTGCTCCTTATATACTCTACCCAAATGCTGACACACCTTAATCAAATACAACTCAGCAGCACCTGCTATGTTACACAGCTGTAAAGCTGGGTCTCGTTATCTTGCTCTGGCCCTTGCTCTGGCCCCTTAAAGACATACACATGGAGTGGAACAATGATGAACCTTTACATTTAAAGAAACCATTCAACACACTTTGCCAGTATGACAAGAGATCACTTGGGAAAGCAGTTGCTGCACTGGGAAAGTGTAAATTAAATCTAACTCAGCCATGCTTTGAAATAGGTTGAATTGAAATAGGTGGGATGTATGTCTACACTATGCTTAGGGAGGGGCATGTTACATTAAGTGAAAAGGCTAGTCAGTTGTTTTCAAAGGGGTCCTTTTAAAAGTTGAGTTTGGAAATTAAAATTAATCTTTTGGTTGAAGTCCGACATTGTTCAGTAATACTAAATCCTGCTATTGAGATAATTTGAAGCAAGTTTAAGCATCAGTGCTTTTAAGTGCAGCCACTCGTTCTATTTTTTTAAAAAAACTTTTTTTTGGGGAAAAAAGCTTCTTTTAAAACATGTTAATAACAAATTGGAATTGGAACCCTCCGTTCTCTACTGAACCGATAGTCTTTAAACTTGCATTAAATATGGGGAAATTATGATTCGCATTAACATATTCAGTAACTGGAGAAGGATTTGACATTTTATGTCACTACCAAATTGCCTTTCTTAGCCCTTTATTTAAAAAATGCAGTTAAATCTGTTACTGAGAAAAGGTTTCCTTAACAGTTCAAATCTTTGTGTTATGATGAACAAGTTAGAGCCTTAAGGAAATTTAAATTTTCCTTACTGAAAGAACATGGATGTTCAAAACTCATGTTTTTATCTTAATAAAATTGCCTGCTTGTGTAATAATGCATTTTAATGAAGTTATGAAGCAGGCTGCCAGGTCAAATCTATCTATAAATCCCAATATGTGCTGAACTTATTCTAGCACAGTTTTGGGGGAAATTAATGCAGTGGGTAATATCTTGGTAAAGCACAGATTGTCAGTTGTGAATTCCAATTAAAGTTCAAAGCTAAATGTGGCAGTGTAAATTGGAGCACTGCATATTTGTGTTTCAGACATGACTTTGAATTGAGAATGAAAGCCATCGTTTCTAATACATTAGCCTATGAGCATGCTAGGAAGATGAAGAACAGAACAGGCCCAAGAGATGAATTGGATGCAAGGCCCTTCAGTTAATATTGTTTTTACTCAAATCAAGAATAACACAGAAATTTATTTTCTGTTAAGTAGTAGCCACCAGAGTGTGCTGTTCAACAGAGGTTTGGGAATTTTGCGTCTTGGTGAGAAGATCCTCATTCTGAGAAAAGTTACTGGTCCAAATATAATGTGCTCCAAAGATAAAATAAGAAGATGGGGTCTTTTTCCCCTCTTCTTTTCAGTGTGTAAATGTCTGAAGTTTGGCAAATTTGGGCCCAAGTAAAAAAAAAACCCACAAACACACAGCAGCAACAAAAGTAAAAATTCAGGGCATAGAAGCCTATTGAGATTAGTCATGCTAAAGCAGTTTCCATTTTTCTCCCTACTTTGTAGACCAGGGAAACAAACCATAGAATGGCTGGCTTAGCGTTGCACATAAACCAACATGCATGGTTTGTTTCTCTTCAGTGTTACATGCGATTTTGGTTTTAGTTTTTGGGGGGGCATCATCTTGGAAGATAGCATACCTGAAACAATTACAGTCGTACCTCAGAAGTCAAATGGAATCCATTCCGGAAATCTCCTGCAGCCAATCGGAAGCTGTGACGGACATTTGAGTTCCAAAGAACGTTCACAAACCAGAACACTCACTTCCGGGTTTGCAGCGTTCGGGAGCCAAAACGTTTGACTCGCAAGACGTTCGACTTTCGAGATACAACTGTATTAGACAGCAGAAGCATGGAAAGTCTCACTCCATGAGTTCAAGTTAGGACCCAGCCTCCTGCTTCTTCTTAAAAGGTTTCCCCATAAATCTCATTGCAGCAGTAAATTACTGTTTCGTGTTTCTTGTGTTGTGGTTTTTAAACTTCTTGCTAGCCTTTCTTTTTTTTATTTCTAATCTGCTATCAATAATGTTATTTTAGGGCACAGATGGGGAACCTTTTTTTTTTTTTTTTTTTGGACTAGGAGCCACATTCCTTTGTGGACCACCTTCTGGTGGGAGGGCGGGGGCAGCAAATGCCTGTAATGGTCAGAGCCAGAGGCAAAGTTGGTGAAGTACAGTGGTACCTTGGGTTACATACGCTTCAGGTTACATACGCTTCAGGTTACAGACTCCACTAACCCAGAAATTGTACCTCGGGTTAAGAACTTTGCTTCAGGATGAGAACAGAAATCGGGCGGGGACGGCGCGGCAGCAGCAGGAGGCCCCATTAGCTAAAGTGGTTCTTAGGTTAAGAACAGTTTCAGGTTAAGAACGGACCTCCGGAACAAATTAAGTACGTAACCAGAAGTACCACTGTAACTGAATAACTTCTACCTTTGAACAATATTCCAGCTACACACAAGCCAGAAGCTTTTAAACGCCAACCCACCCCTCCAGGCAAGAAAGAGTTGTAACACAAATTCCAGGCAGACAGGAGGAATTCAGGAGCAGGATTGGAAAGGCTGTAACCTGGGAAGGGGTGAGGCCTGAGGGTCAGATAGAGAGGTTGGGGAGGCCACGTTCGTCCAGTGGGCCTGAGGTGTTCTGCCCGTCTTGGAACTTGTAAAAACAGATGATGAAGTATGGGTGGGGGGCAAAATCGACAGCACAATCATTTCTGAGTGTATCTGTCGGAGGATGGGGGAAGCAGGAAAGGATCCCATAGTAATTTCTTGGTTTGTTGTGCACATCCTTAGTTGGCTACTTCTTCTTCCTCTACCTGCTGCCTCAGGTGGGTTTTGAGGAAGGCATTCTAGGAATCGTGATTTGGAAAATGTCCATGCTGCTGTGACAGCTAGAAAGGCCTTTTGAATGTAGTTTTTTTTTTTAAAAAAAAGCTAGTATAAAGAAGTATTTCTAGTTGTTGCAACAAACCATTGTGGTGGCAGAGGCATTTTCCTTACCAACTTAGACCGGAGTGGCTGGCTCTTCCTTGGCTCTTTTTTGGGACAAGGGTGATCAAGAGGAAAGAGGAGGATGGTAGCACTATAGGGATCCAGGGGAATCCAGTGGCTGGTGGGGGAATTGGTTTTTGGGGAGCCCATTGACTGGATTTTGCTGAGGGCTTCCTGAAGTCTGGCAATAGCCCTGCCTACATCCCTCTTGTTTGGAATGAAGCCTTTTCACAAAGTTTTGACAGCGCACTAACAATCTGTTGTTAGATAGGAGAAAGCGAACAAAACGTCTCTTGCTGCATTGCCTTTATAGTAGATTACTGAAGCGTCCTTGTCCAAACTGAACAATTTGCTCAATTCTGATAAAAGTGTGGCTGTTTATCCATGCCAGAACGGTAATATCAGACAACAGCAAGGGAAAAAAACCAGCCAAAAACAAACACTGACTCTACTGTGTCATTTATTGCAGTCTTAACTATTTTTAAATGGAAAATGTAAGACTTCGGTTACCTTCTTAGTTTCTCCAACTTACTAGACTGGGCAGTAGCAGAAAATAAAAATAAATAAAAGTTGCTTTGTAACATTCAGGTTTGCTGACATTTTGAGTGTTTGTTCTAAATTTCGGAGCCACAAAGAATCTTAGTCCAAGCCTTGGTGCTTGTTTCCAAGTAACAAATGGGCACAACTCTCACAAAGAGCAAATGAGGGGGTAACCGTGCCTGAACTGTTCTTCTTCACATTGGAAAAAAGGGGGGAGAGAGTTTACATGTTTAAATGCTCATCTATCCATCCATCCACCTATCTCACATAGAGGGAATTCAGAGAGAAAGAAAAAACTACACTTCTCACTGACATGAGTTTCTATATGCAGGGACTTTTTTATTATTTTTTGGATGGTGGGCGGTGATGGAGAATTCTGTCCATGCAGAAGTTGTTTGCGAGAAGTTAAGTCTCTGATAACTGAATGTTTGGTTCATAAGGACACTTGCTGCATCACACTGGAAATTGCTAACTCTCATCGGTATTGCAACAGGAGATTACTGGTTTTGTGGCATTTTCTTTTTCTGCTTCCTAAGTTAGCTCTCCAGTTAAAAGTCATGAAAAGAACATATTTTTTTAAAGGAGCAATTTAATAATAATAATATAATAATAATAATAATAATTTATTACTTATACCCTGCCCAACTGGCCGGGCCTCCCCAGCCACTCTGGGCGGCTTCCAACAGAATATTAAGAACACAATAAAACATCAGACATTAAAAATTTGCCTGAAGGCTCACCACATCTCACTCTCATAATGATAAGGCTGCTTTTCCCAATAGAGTGCCACATGGTATATTAGACTGCTTTTCCCATAATCCCTGACCACTGGCTAGGGAAGGCTGTGCTAAACCATCGTTCAGCCACCAATTTTTAGCATTATGTCTGAACTGGATTTCTGATTCACTTATGAGAAATGTTAAGTGTCTGTTATGGGGCTGCTGAATTGTTCATTACATTCACATTTTTGCTTCTGCAAATTACTAATCTTTTTGCTGCTTCGTTGATGTTTGTTTGTTTGTTTGTTTGTTTGTTTTTCCTACCCTCCCCCAATTCCCCAGGGACTTTCGGGAATAGGAATAGTGAGGACAGGCTCTCTTCAGCTCAGTGGCACATCTTCCGTCAATTCTTCTCTGAGGCGAGCAAAGCGCAAAGCCCCAACGCCACCTCCCAGAAAATTGCAAGGCCAAAGTGACAACAGCATTGAGACAGGTAATCTTTACAACACAAATTAGGTTAGGTTATATTATTTCTGAATTCACAGCTTAATCTTGAGGCGGTTTTGCTCTGTTGGGGAGTAATGGCGTCTAGGTTAAACACACACACACACACACACACACACACACGAGAGAGAGAGAGAGAGAGAGAGAGAGAGAGAGTGTCAGAGGAGACTCATCATATAATGTGTTCAGGAAAGAAAAGTAGGAATGTCCCACAAGAGAAATAGAAAACTGTTCATCATGCCTGTTCATCTTTGACAAAATTTATTCAGGTTATTTCCCCCACTCTATAACTTTTAGACCATGTCTATGTATATAGGTTTGTATTTAAAGTACGTTAGAATAGGAAATGTTTCCTCTAGTATTCTAAACTGCATTAACATTTCAGGATCAGAGTCTGCAGAATCAATTCATGCAGAAGGCAGCATCAAAGGAAGTTACTCAGAAGCACCATCTCCAACAGGTAATCTTTCCATGTGTCATTTAGTGAAAGACAGGCATAGGTCTAGCCACTAGCATGGCCACAAAATTCCATTCCCATCACCATTGCTGCTGCTGAGAGTCACTTGCCACACATGCGGTTTTTAAAAGATCCCAAGGGGGTTAAGAAAAACAGCTAATAATGGTTTTTGCTTCAGCAGCCTGTTGAAGGATCATTTCTTTGCAAACATTAACAGAAGTAACTTAGAAACAGCTTTGCTTGTAGCTCCCCCTACAGCCACATTTGGGCTGGATCTAGACACACTGTATGCATGTTTGAACTTGAGTTTGAAGCAATGTTAATTTAAACAGGTAGAGAAAAACGGGACGCCACGTCGTCATCTAGTGGCACAATATTGTATGGGGCACATACAACGCATACACATCGCTTTTTCTTCACCAGTCTTAACTGAGTCCCTATTGTCTGCAGTGCATCCAGTTTGAGTGGTTTTTTTTAAAACAACAACTATTTAATACTGTCATTTCACTCTGCAGTAGAGAAGAAGGCTCATTCCCAGTCACCATGCTGGTGGTAATTCTGAGTAGTAAGATCAAAATATAGTCACAACTCAAGTTCAAACAGGCATACATTCTAATATCTGTAGGGCTGTCATGCAATTAAATAAACAGCTGGTTAATAAATGTGAATCTATGATTTTATTTTTTTTAAATTGAAATAAAAGGGTATTCTTTGTGTTTAGATGATTCATTCACCTCTTGCAGCAGGTACGATTTTGGAAAAGGCATTGCTGTCCATGTGAAAGGGATGAAGGTTTTGCCTCTTTCAAGATGCTGACTTCCTCTAGTTTCTTTTGTATTAAAAGCGAATTGTGTGGGGTTTTTATTATTATTTAAAAAAACACCTTGATTACATCTGTAATCAATCAACTTGTTTCAATTTGATTAATCGACTAAATGCTTCAGCCCTATTAACACGGTGTAACGCAAGCTCCTTTAATGTTACTAACTTGCTAGGGCTGCACCTCTGCTGCATTTACTTTCCCTTCCTCATATTTTCTTGTGTTTAGTGATCAGATTAATGCGAGCTAATTCATTGTATTGTCTCCTAACCTGCTTCTTAGGCAATGTAATTGATCTAACTGGGACCACAGTGTCAACAACAAATGCCTCGTGCAGCTTGGAGCCAACCAATCATGACCAAAACAATGCACTGCAAGTCCCAGATGAAACTAATCTGGCTAATGCTGATAATCCCGATGAATCTGAAGTGTCTCTTAAATGTAGGTGGTTGTCATGTTTTGCCTTTAGGAGTGGTTTATTTAGATTACTTGCGCAAAAGTTATCGTGATAATGCAGTCGGGAAAGCAATTGGGTATCTTTTCTGGGGCAGCCTTCAGGAAACCTGGTGCATTCCAGATGTTTTGGATTCCAATTCCCCCAGCAACCTCAGCGGTCAGGGATGGCGGGAGTTGTAATATGACAACATCTGAAGGACAACAGGTTGGAGGAGCCGGTTCTAGAGCAGCAGATGAGGAACCTGTGGGTGGCGCTCTCAGAGACTGCAGCCCCACCAGGGTTTTCCATTCAGTTTCATTTCAAGTGTCATGGGTAGGTGGCCACAACAATGGGCCCCCATGGTACAATTCCATTTAGCTCTTCTCTCACTGATGATTTCAGAGATTTGTGTTAATTGCCCCGCTTTCCAACTACCATGTTTAAAACGCAGCAGATCACCTTTATGCTCAGCTTGTTGGTTTATTAAGGGGGTTCAGAGGCAGCTGATTTCTCCCCAAAATTATGATCAGGCTGTTAGGCAGTTTTCATAGGCTATGAAGCCTATGCCATAATAAGTTTTGTTAGACTTTAAAGTGCCACGTGATTTGTTGTTGCTTTGCTGTAAGAGATTCATGCAAGCAGCCCCCACCCCCCGGAATCTAAATAAATCTGAAATATTAAATGAAAGAATAATACAAAGAGGACTGTTAACGTGTTGAGAGGCACTGTAGTTTAGTGGTAGAGGCAATGTTTGGCCCGCGGAAGGGACCATCACTAGCATCGCCAGGTAGGGCTGGGAAAGAGTTCTGCCTGAACCCTGAAGAGTTGCGGCCAGTTAGTGTAGAAAATCAATGGGCTAGATAAGCCAACGAACTGACTCCTGGTGCATAAGTCGCCTTCCTATGAGTTCATTATCTTCTGAATGAGGAGACATTAAGGTAGGAATGTTTTCAAGTGGTTGCCAGTCTTTCTCTGCTCATTACCCTTGTACTTTTACTCCATAAGAGCAAAACCTACCACCCTGCCCTGCTGATCTATACTCACATTTATCAGAATTTTAAACTATTTGAGCCACAGGGACAAGCACCCCCCTCACCCCACACCCCCCAAACTCCTTAGTAAGCATACTCTGATTTTCCATTTGGGATGGTTTTTTTTTTAAACAATGTAATGTGATATATTTATCTTGACTTATTATTGCTCTTTATGCTTTCCTTGGGAGCGTAGCTGACATAGGCTCCGAATATAGTCTAGAGGAGATAGATGAGAAGGAAGAAATGCATGAAGAAAGTGCAGGGGCTCCTCTCACTACGCCAGAGGCCCCCATCTCCTTCAGTACTCCTGAAATTCCACAGGGCGTTCAGAAAAACGAGCCTGCTTCATTGACTTCAGATCCTAGCACTGGGCGTGACGATACTCTGCAGGACTCAAATGAAGAAGAAGTAGAAAATAAAACTGCACGTGACAAGTGAGTGCATCAGGCTTCTTTCTCTAATTGGTGGTGAGCCCCCTTTATATCCTAGAAGGAGAGCAATTGATCACTGAGCCTATGTTTGTGACTGAAAGGGTACCCTGCCCACTGTAATGGTATCTTTGTACATCAATACTTTTATCTATGAGAAGGGGTTGAGAAAAGTGGTGCATTGGTGCTCTGGAGTACAAAGCAATGCACCCAGTGTTTATGCAGAGTTCCATAGCAGTATTTCTTCTTTGAGTTACTTATGATTAAATAAGTTGTTCTAGCGCCAAACAAAATAACTCCAAAAGAAGACTCCAGTGTGACACCACTGCACAACTTGAACTGATAGACTTGAACTTGTTCATTTCCATCACACTTATGGCCTTAATCAAGATAGTGGGTTTTTTAACTTGCTACATGTGATAATTAACTTTGCCAGTGCCATCATGTTTGTGTTTATCATCAGTAGTACTTTGTGAATGGTCACTAAAATTATTTTACATAATTCAAATTATAACAATATGTGTGTGTGTGTATTTCATTTCCCTCTGAGCTCACTACTTTTTCTTTGCTACTTATGTGTATCATCAGTACCTGCCAACTTAGGATAACACATCATGCATCTGAAAGCCCATGAACGTTTATACTGAGACTTGGAAACTCAGTGCCCTTGTTTACATTTAATGCTATGGCAAACCATGGCTTAGCCCAAGCAAGCAAATGTGTAGGCTCCAGGGAAAGAGATTGCACCCAATTTGCTCCTTCATGGTTTGTTTTGTTGAGCTAAGCCATGGTTTAGCTTATTGTGTCATCCAAACCCTGGCTCATGGTTTTAGCTTTCCCTACCAACCCACAGTCCGTAAACCATGGGATACCTTGGTTTCGGCTCATGGTTTGTCCGGAGTCCTTAACACCTGGTGGGGGTACAGAAGCAGTGGCAGTAATGCATGGGATGGGGCCAAGATGTAATCACATGAGGAGAAGAATGCCTGAATAGAATTTGAGTGTTTTTCTCAATACGTTACTTGATGCAAGTCTGTCTATTGTTATGGTGTGATGTTTTGCAGAGCTCAACATAGTCAAGTATTCATTGCAAATATTACACTTGGCAGTGCTAAGCCACTTGGAGCATTGCAGCCAAATGCAAGCAATGGTGAGTAAATTTATATTGTAATTTGTGCAGGATGTATTTTAGGTTTCAGCGGAATCCTGGCAATGTTGTTGGTGTCTGTTCAATACCGGGTGGTATCCGACTACAGTGTCCCATCAGCACAAAAGATTTCTGCTTGCACAATGGGAATTCCCCCCGGAGGTATGCAAGGGGAGGCAGAAATCCTTGCACTGAAGGAACATGCATGTAGTGTTACATTGGATGCAGCCCATTGTGTGAATGGCTCATGTGAAGGAGTCTTCCACAATTTTTTCCTAAGTGGTATTGATGGGTCCTTGCAATTGCTCAGAGAAACTTGAATATAAAGCATATGTATATTTTTAATATTTTAAAAACATCTCGTGTCTGTCATATGACATATACTATGACATATACTTAAGACTACAAAAGCTATGTACCAAAAAGCTGTACTCAGGGAAAGTTTAGCTCCATTTTAATACAAATTTGTATGAAAAAGAGTGATTCATGATTCAAACAACTTAATCCTAATGCTAATTTCAAATTTTTGTTTGCTTTTTTTTTATAAAGGTCACAGTGACGCAAAATTTCTTCCTCCAACAGAAGAAAGTAATATTGATGTGAGAGAACGTAACAAGCTTGAATCACTGAACTGCCAAGCATATCAAAATGCCATAGCCGCAAATCAGGAATGCAGCCCTCAAGCATGTCCAGGGGTGCAAGATAAAAAATGGGATCAGCCCATTGTGGAGACAGTAAAGACTCAGGATGTTGCAATTCAGGCAACCCCACCCGATGGTAATTTGGGTCAGACTGAAGTAAGGGAGAGTACGGGTCCTCAAGGCTGCCAACTAGTCACACGCAAAGATTCAACTCACCTGCACAAATCAGCTCAGGAGAACCAACCCTCAGGGTCCCTTAGCAGGGTACATGAGACCGTAGGAACTATGACAGAGTTCAACCAACAGAGGGAACAATCGGCACATGACAGAGCAAATTCTAACGACAACCAATATAACGCAATTGAAAAGGATAGCCCCATTTTACCACAGAAAGTCGTCAAAAGCCCTGCTAGTTCTCCTCCAAAAGGTTTCCCACCTCACTGGCAAGACTCTAAACCTAAACCTAAACCTTCCAATGAGATTACAAGAGACTACATACCCAAAGTTGGAATGACTACCTATAAAATAGTGCCTCCAAAATCTCTGGAGATAGTGAAGAATTGGGAGTCCGACACTGCGGAGGATCGGGAAGCGGCCCACTTGCACATGTCTCCCAAGGAGAATTCCCAGGAATTTGGTACGCAAACAGAAATGCTTAATAACTCCAAAAGCCTGAGCCCAACAGGACCTGTTTTTAGACATGAAGTTACGTTGCTAGGGAACGATTCGCTGCATAAAACATACAGTGCTGATAATGCCACAGTTCCTCTCCCTAATGCCGAAGGCAGGAAAATGGAAGGGGAGCATTACAGACCTGGTCCGCAACATGTTGCACCTCCATTTGTGGTAAGCACAGAGAAGAAAAGTCCGCCCCCACCGGTGCAAGAAAAACCAAGGATCTTAAGTCCTACAGCAAAGCCAAGCAGCTTCTATTTACAGATGCAAAAGAGGGCTTCTTCTCATTATGTAACATCTGCGATTGCACGAAGCAATTCCATTAGTAGCCCTACGCAAAACGAAGCTAAGAGTATGGAGCCAGAAAAAAAGTTGGCCTCGCCAGATCATACTTCTTTTCCATTTCCTAGGACAGTTACTGTTCCTTCTCAATTAGCAGAGGAAAAGACTGAAAACGGACACAGCGAGGAAAAGACAAAAGTCACCACTCCTCCTGTAACAATGCCCAAACCTCTGAATTCCCCCTGCTCCCAGCCTCCTCCATTAAATCTGAAATCCCTGAGGACTTTCGTTTTGCCGCAACCATATTCCAGCTCCAGGCCGTCACCTTTTGCTCTTGCTGTATCTTCAGCAGTTAGGAGGTCGCAGTCGTTCAGCAAAACATGTGCACCCAGTGTGCCCAGGCCACTGAAAGAGCAGTTGTCCCTTGACCTTTCCTCATCAGTGTCCAACACGGAGATAAAGAACCATTCTCCTCTACAGAGCCCAACTGGACAGCTGCAACAGAATTTTGCAGACAAGGTAAAACCCAACAATAACATTTGTCCTCAACTTCCACGCGGTGCTTTCTTACATGCATATATCTTGGCATTTTGCAAAATAACATAGAACTGTTCTGTCATTCACTAAAAGTGTGCATTGCATTGCGTGTTGCTGTCTAAGGTAGCATGAGCTCACTCGGGCAATGGTTTTCTTTCTTCTTCTCCCAACAGAAAAATAATTGTGCAACCAATGAGCAAAATAGGCAGGTGCCCTCTTTATCTGGCCACCCAACAACTGCCGTCTGTCAAAGAGGGATTGCTGCGGCTCTCCAGCGCCCTGACCCGGAACAGATCCACCAGAGCTTGCTGGCTGCAATCCGCTCTGGAGAAGCTGCTGCCAAATTGAGAAGGGTGAGGTGGTTGGGTTTTTTTCCCCTCCTCTCCCCTTTCCTTTTTCTTCTCATCATTAAAGTAAATAACAATGGATTTACAGTGCTTACTTTCAAAATCACCATAGCAATCGGTGCTGGCATTAATCTTGTTGAAGGAATCTCACGAGTGTGATTTCTGAATAGTGCCAATAGGGGAGATGTAAGGACTGGTTGCAAAATGTTCTTGCTGGCTTTGAGTAAAGGAAAGAGTGTATACAGCTTTTCCCCTTAAACATACATTTGGCATAAAGTGTATGGGCTGATTCCCTCTGCCAAATCCTCCACTGAAACAGCTGTTAGGAAGAAGCTATAAAGATCAAGGTCAAAAGGACCTTGCCTCTCCTACCTGTCTTCAGAATTTGAAAATTCCTTGCTAATGCTCTGCTTTCCTGTCTCAGATTTCAGAAAGGTATTTCATCAGTTAGGGGAAAGAAGGCATTCATATAGAGCTGGAAATTGAATATCCTGCGGTCTTTTTTTTTTTTTAAAAAAAGAGGGCTTTGTTTGGTTTGTGGCAAGAAGATGAACATTTTTTTTTATTCTGACAGTGCCCCGTCAATGATATTATCCTATTATGAGTTGTCCATGACTAGAATATGGTCATGAGAGATGCCTTTTTAAAGCTCTGCAGCCCAAACTGCATATATAGTTAAATATCTCCTTCCTTCTCTGCTTTTGTTATTCCTGTGCTATGCAAAATTTAATCCCACTTTGTCTCTCTCACTTGTCACCTCCTATGCCATCCCACATTTGTTTAATTAATGAATTTATGAATCGCTTTACAGGAAGCATCATAAGGAGAGCAAGTACCAAAGAATGCGGACAGTATTGACATAATCAAGTATAAGTCATTTTTTTCAGGAGTTTCAAGTTTCCCTCAGTTATATTCTGTTTAAGAGAACATTTTTCTTTCTTTCAAAGTAGCATGATAATGACTGTGCTAACTCACTATCTTACAGTATGAAGAAGTGAAGCTGGGGTGAGAAAAGTGTGGTATCAAATTTATTTTTAAGCCTCTTGTGAAGATGAAGTCAGACAGTGTCTGTAAAACGTTGCTTCAACTTTTAAAACAAGGCGTATTGCACGGGGAAAGAATTAAACACTTAAGTCAGCAGACCCAAAGTTACTGCATTCACTTGTGTGTGAAGAACAAGTGAAAGGACATTTAACTCCTATTTAAATGGCAAAGTTCGGCTAATGCTTTGTGCTATTAAATTGGGTAAAAGGTCTGTCAGGTGCTCTCAGCATCCGCCAAGCATTCAAGAAACAAGGCAAAAATTGCCACTGCATTCAGCCAAGCATTTGCCCCCCCCCCACTTGCTTTAATAACTCGTTAGGGTACAGAGCCAAACTCTGTGGTCTTTTGTGCTGCAGTTTTATTCCTGCTGAATAAAGCTTGCAGTAATTGCTAACCAAATGGGTCAAATGAGGTTGGGGTTTGAAACTATTTCTCTCTCTCCAGAATATTTCCATCATATGACTGAACTCTCCCTGTTAGTTTCCCTTGGGCTCACACATCTTAAGGCATTACTTTCAGTTTAATAATCAAATGAATGCATAGGCCCATTGTATTGTCTTCAGCAGGCATCTGCAAACTTCAGGCTTGCTTGGAACTATGTTTTTAAAAAACTAGAACCTGGAGATTCCAGAACCAATTTGAGCCAATTGGAAAACAGTGGCTTGGTGAAGAACAAAGCCAGATGCAAAATGGTGGCTCAATGGGCAGAGCCCAGTTACCTGTGCCCCACCCCACCCCACGAAACATGCACTGGGATGGCTGTCATATACAATGACAAAAATTGATATCTGAGTAAATTCTAACTAACCAGAGCCAAATCTACTGCAAGTCATCCAATGATCTGTCAGCAGGTCCAAATTAACCTCCCACCCAGCCCTAGTCTATAGTGCAAAGTAAAATTACTGATGTGGCAAGAAATAAATGTTCTCCAGATGAATAATCGCTCGTGTGGTTTGGAAACATGGGTTTTATATATTTTTCATGCGGCTGAGTGCATATTGAACCCTATGTTTGATCAGACTGTTTCAACTAGCTAGCTTTTACTTAGTGATGTTGAAAATCAGTTGAGCTTTAGCAGACAGGAGCGAGGCAAGTGTGTGGTGACATCATTAAAGTAATCAGCTTTGTGGGGAACATGAAACCACAAATTGGAGCAAGAATTAAAAGAGAAACAAGTAATAAATTCCTATTGCTTGGTGTCCAAACAACTCACTTAACAATCATAGCTCTGGCTTTACTCATTGGCTAAAAAAACTGACAGGCATATATACTGTATTTTTCCATGTATAAGACGCCTATTTTGGGAGCCTTCAATTTAAGAAAATGGGGGGACTTACATCCATGTATAAGACGACCCCAGATTTTAAACATTATTTTAGAGTAAGAAAACCTAGTCTTATACACAGAAAAGTACAGTATATATGAAAGCTCAGTGCCTGAGTCTCTTTCCTAGGCTGGTTACCATATGAATTCTTGCCACACAAACATAACCAATATTATATAGGCTTTGTGAAACTGAGCCACAGGGGTGTAGCTCTTCAGTGGCTATGACTCTAGCTCAGCAAAGGCAGGCCATGCATTTTTGTGGAACAACCATGCACCTCTCTTAAATTTCTGATGTGCCCCGAAGATCCCTAGTAATATGGCAATTGGACCTAAGGCAGAGTAACATCTATTGATGTACCCAGGTGCTGAATTGAGTTTCCCAGCATTTTGACACTTAAATTAGTATAAGATGCATCAGACTTTTCTGGAGAGGAGGGTGTAAGTAGATCTGTTCATGTAGCTGCATTTTATCCCGCCCTTCCTAAGGAACTGATGCATAGGCCCAGTTTATTTCAGCAGCTCTACTCTCAGCAACAGCATTCAAAACAGTTGCAATTATAAATTAACTGGTGGGTGACTTCCATTTTGCATCAGGTCTTCCATCTACCTGACTACCTTATTTTCTCTCTCAGGTTGCACCTCCATCAAATACAGTTGCCATTAACGGAAGATCCAGTCTCAATTCCTCAGTGTCCGTAGAAGCAAGATACAACAATCACTAGGACTTCGTACCAAATATTTTGCACTTTATCCACTACTGCATAAAACTACGGTTAATTGCATATTGCTGAGGACTGTGTGTAAATGCAAGGTTGCGATGGTATATATTGTCAGGTGAAGCACAGAAACTTCATGGAAGTCCTGAAAGAGTTATTAGAATAGATATAATTTATAGCAATATTTTTTTCGCCCTTTTAAAGCTGAAACTGCTGCTTCAGAATGCATAACATGGCATAAAAGTTTCGTTCTTTTGCTGCTGTGATCTGATAACGTTGATTTCCACTTTAACCTTAATTAATGATGTTTAGCAATATGTTGTATGATGCTAATGTATGAAGCTCTTAACTGCCTAATAATATTGTTCACAAATGCATGAATTTACATGCATAGTTCTGACACCTGTTGCCTTGGAACTTTATTGCTGTACTCTCTAGAAATGCAGTTGGGCAAGTTTCCTTTCCTTCTGCTGAAAATGCAGGACAAGATCCATCCAAAGTCATGCTGCTTCAGAATCCCACCGATTGCTTAAGTTCTGTGTTCAAATCAGTAGGGCTTAAAAGTGCTTAACTTTGGCTGGATCATGTCTTTTTAGGATTAGCATTATTGGTCTTTGTATATTTTCCAGTACCAAAGTGACGAAATAAATTAGGTGAGTTTTCTTATAAATACTAGCACTGTTATACGGTGTCTTCATGCACACTAGAAAGTGCCTTAACTGCTGTAACAATGCTGATGAAATCACAGTTGTTTTCCAAAGGCAGTAAATTGGTCAGCATCCCAGGCCTCTATAGAAGAATCTGGCAGCATATCAAGAGTACTTTTTAGCAACCTCTAGGACAGGGCAGGGAAACTGAGGCCAGATGTGGTTCGATTCCAGCTCCCTTCAGCCCCAACCATCATCACTGATGGTCAGGGATGGTGGGTGTTGCATCTGGAAGGCCACAGGTTCTCTGGCCCTGCTCTATGAGCTGAATCGTTGAGGGCAGATTTGCGCAATCTAAAATGTAACAGGTAGTAGGTATGAATAGGAATCAGTGTTTATTTTCTTACTGTCCTGTGCTTACCTTTAGCACACCCCATGCTCTCAGCGTGCTGCAAGTGTGACGGCTGAGCAAAAATAGGGAGGGGGATGTGCTGGCATGGGCAGGGACACACAGTTTGGGATCTGCAGGTGAAGCATATGGGAAATTTTGTTAGCTGACACACAGAGCAATCTCGAGAGGTAATACAGCTCTGAACTGCAGTGAGGGCTCCAGAACCTTATTTGGCAGTTGATACAAATTTATTATGGGTAAGGAAAAGAGGACTGTGGCTCAGGTACAGCCTGAGGCATTCTCAAGGCCATTGGCCCAGAGCTACCAAGTTTAATTTATTCTTGTTCTCAGAAAAAAAGCAGTATCTTATTTCACGTTTGGGTAACTTTTAAAATATTTCTTTTAAGTTCAAAAAATTAAAGCTAGGGGATGCAAAACAAAATAAAGCCCAAACTCCTCTTTTTGTAAGTAGGAGAAGAGGTGGTGGTGATTTCTGCATTATAAAAGCTTCTTTAATGACACTTTAAACAACACGATGTCAACGAAGTAGTTTTACGAGTCTAATAAATTCTACAGTTGTGAAATTTAAAAATTGCTACTGAAATAGACATGTTAGGTTGAGCAGCTATGTGCAAGACAGCAAAATGCTCAGCGGCGCTTCTTTTTCTGTTCATCTTTTCCTGTCCAATTAATGTTGCGTTTGTGTGACAAGATCTATTTGTGATCCTAGTTCTGATCAAGCAACTGAATTTGTAGATATATGCTGCAAATACTGGGATATTTTCTAAATAATTACGGTTTTGTTAAATAAAAGTAATTGTATTTAGTTTCATTCTTAAATGATTACATTGAATGACTTATCGTTTTAGAACATTCTTGTTATCCCCCCTCCCCCCAAAAATTAAGTAAGCTCCTACGCTTCCCCACCCCCCACCCCAGACTTCCAGAATGAAGGAAGGCATGCAATACACAGTTGGTAACTAAAGGAATGGCTTTGTTACATACCTGACTTTTGGTTGGCTGCATCACTGCTCATTACTGGCAGTAGGTGAGGTGGCAACGAGGTTGATTTGATGCAAATGCACCAGCAGCAATGCTGTATCGCAGCCATAGACAAACTCTGCCCTCCAGATGTTTTGAGACTACAATTCCCATCATCCATGACCACTGGTCCTGTTAGCTAGGGATGATGGGAGTTGTAGTCCCAAAACATCTGGAGGGCAGAGTTTGCCTATGCCTGCTGTATTGGTTTAACCTGTATGGTTGCACCCTCTGACCTCACCATTTCCCCTTGTGCCTCCTGGTAAGCAGCACCAAACATAGGTTTGCTGCCTGAGTCACTAATGCAATGGAGCTATAAATTAGATGAACATTTTGGATGTCTTGTGTGGCATTTCCAGTAGAGAGATGGAAGTATAAAAAACTGTTATTCAAGGCATTATTTCCAGATCAGTATCCCATTTTGGTCACTTGCAAGCAGAGAAAGATAAAGCGAAACAAGTTCAATGAAGCAGCAAGAACAATCACAGATAGAATAGAGGAGAGGTGGAAAAGGACTACGCCTCATTTGTGTAGTAAAAAGAATAGTGTAGTTGTAGCTGCATACTATGTTGACATAAAACATCACTGTTGGGAAAGGTTGGTAATGATGAAAGATAAAGAGAATGAAATTAAATATACCGATGCCTCTCGCATCGACAGAAGACTTTTTGAAGCTGGTTTCAAAGGATCCCCCAACACTGAAGAGGGGGGGGGTATAGAATCAGGGCAAGAGGACCTAAGAGCACTTATCAGTCCCTTCGCTGGTGAAATTTTCCATTGGGCTTTCCGTCAGTGCTGGAACAAGTCTGACACAACACTGTCCTCAGTAGTAGCCTGAGAAGCCTCTTCTCAGCAGCCATTCTCCCCCCTCTCTTTCATTCACCACACAAAACAGAAAGTGGTTAAAAAACATTTACTGGAATAACAGTCACAACAGAAATGGGATGCCTCTGTCATGGGATTCACAGTCAGCCAATCGCATGAGAGCTACTGTCCGAGGTGAGGGGGGGGAACACCCGTGTTAAAGGTACGCAGCAATTTAACATAAGTAAACATTCCCATTTCAGGAAATTAAATCATTATCCTTAACGCCTTTCCCATCCTTTGCTATCTTAGGTTCTATAACTGGCCTGTAAATGCATGCAAGGAATTGAAAATGAGACTTTCTGCATTCAAATGTGTTCTGTCACTAAGCAATGGCTCTTCCCAGGCAATGTTGGGAGGCGAAATTGCCAAGGTCCACACTAAACAGGCGCATGCCTACTGATTGACTAGCAACATAGCTGCTGATTCCATCAATTCATGCCTGTGTGCACAAAATCTTCTTGCTTTACATATAAATTATTTTTATATGTCTCTGAAAAGTGACCAAAGAGGAACATTATTATTTATTTTTTTAAAAAGGTCTTGCTCCTGGTAGAAACCATGTTGTCTGCCCTTAGCCCAGGGCAGGTTCATATGAGAAAAGGTGGGATTCCCTGAGAATGCTTGCTTCCCAGACCTTAGAGGCAATTAATATGAGAAGAATTTTACAAATATTGAATACACAATTTTGCTGCTAAGGCACAGATGTGTAACATGCTGAGAACAGCACATTAAAAATTCTCTCAGTTGTCTCAGCTAAAATGCAAAAATAGTACAGGGTTCTGCTTCTATAATTTGACACAATTAGGGAAAGAGGCACAGCAGGCAGAAGAACTCCTGTGTTTCCTAGAACCTAAATTTGGATTTTCTTTTCGTAGAACAATCTCGCGTTGAATGAAATGCTAAAAGATTCAAGGGATGGAGAATCACTTTGAAGTGTGAAGTTCATCCAAATAGTTTACAGTTTCTAATCACAGGCAACCTGACTAATTGCTATTAAATACGGTAGGGGGTAATTGTGCGGAATAACTGTAGCAGCTATAAATAAACACTAACAATATTCTATAATATCAGCTGGAAATAAATACCTGCCAGTGAGTCTGATGGTTATCTGGTTATAATAATGGAAATGGTCACCAAGGGAAATGTGGTTTTTTGGTGTGTGTTTTTTTTTAAAAAAAAACCCTGTTCTAACAGATTAGGGTGCTTCCAGACTGTCGCTCTTTTGGGGTGGAGTTGAATCACATACGGCCAAATTCAGGTTGCACAATTGTATTTGATTGGGAAGTCATGCACTACAAACCTGCTCCCCTCAAACAACAGACTTTTTGCAGTAAGGGAAATGGGAAAATGTAGTGGAAACTGGGGAACAACACTTGCTTTGACACAATGCTATCCTCCCCACATACCAGAATGAATGCTTGCTAAGCAGCCAGCAGTCTCGCTGCAAAAAAATTGGGTGAATGTTTCAATAAGCAGGTTGTCTGCCCTAATTCTTTAAAGGACTACCAGAGCTTTGTGTCAGTTTCAAACCTGACCTGCACCCACATCCATTTTGAGACCCAGAGACTGGCATTAGGAGGGTGCATCATGCAAGGGTGCTCAGGAACAAGAAACTGGCTTGCATCAGCTGAGACTGCATCTAGCCCAGCACTGTCAGTTCTGACTGGGAGTGGCTCTTCAGGGTCTCCGGTAAATAGAGGTCTTTCCTGTCACCTGATTGTTTTAGCTGGAGTTGTCTGGAAGTGAAAGTGGGACTTCCTGCATTCAAAGTCATCCCAGCTATGGATCCCCCTCGTGCAGAGCACAAGATCATTCCTCTCTCAGCATTAACTACAACTCATAGAGAGCTTTCTGAGCCTAAGAAAAACAGTGCACACACAGCTATGGTGGCATGAAGCCACATTAGAAATTCTGAAAACAGGGACCCCTTCTCAACCAAGGTAAGATACTTAGATGTATTAATACAACTTTGAGTACCTGGTGACAGCAGGAACCGCTTCTGAACCAAAGCAATGCACAGTATCTTTACAAGGGAGGAAACCAAAGCAACTTGGCCAAATCCTATGATTTTTTTTTACCATGACCCTGTGATCTGCAAAGTCTATCAGGTCCAGTAGCCTCAGCCACCACTGACAGGGTTCTCAAAAGTTGCTGTTGTTGTTTTATTTATTACTTATACCCCGCCTATGTGGTGGGGCATCCCCAGCTACTCTGGGCAGCTTTCAACAGGATATTAAAAACACAATAAAACATTAAGGACTGCATACAACTTATGCATATTTCATGGCTACATTATTAATTGAAGAAGAATAAAAAAGCTGAGGAGGATGCCAAAAGGAGTTCACAGCTTACCTGAAAAATGTCTTTGGCTATTTTTGAATTATCCCAACCTTGAGGAAAGCATAGGAGCTGACTGCCCCTTCATCTTTTAATAGCAGTGACTATAATTTTCTCTCTGGTTTTTTTTTTTGTCAAATTTTCAGTTCTGTTTATATTTACTGTTATGGTATATTGGAGCAAGGTTTCAAAGTTGTGGTCTGTGGACCACCAAAGTTGTGGTCTGTGGACCACCAGTGGTTGGTAAGTGCATTCAAGTGGTCCATAGCATGTCTGGATTTGTGGTTGAAGACAGAGGGGATGGCATGTCCATTACATTAAACATATTGATTTTTAATTCTGTTTTATTGTGTCTCTCTTACATTGCGTTATTGTATTATAATTTGATTTCTATGCAGTTCTAAATTGTAATACAATAAAACACAGGAACTAAAAGCAGTTAAAACACAATTAAAAATCGCCCCGCATCTAACACAGCACAATGGCTGCAAAATGCGCGGGGGGGGGGGGGTTGTTTCAACAACAATTTTCAACAAATGTCTTTGGCTATTTTTGAATTATCCCAACCTTGAGGAAAGCATAGGAGCTGACTGCCCCTTCATCTTTTAATAGCAGTGACTATAATTTTCTCTCTGGTTTTTTTTTTTAATGTCAAATTTTCAGTTCTGTTTATATTTACTGTTATGGTATATTGGAGCAAGGTTTCAAAGTTGTGGTCTGTGGACCACCAAAGTTGTGGTCTGTGGACCACCAGTGGTTGGTAAGTGCATTCAAGTGGTCCATAGCATGTCTGGATTTGTGGTTGAAGACAGAGGGGATGGCATGTCCATTACATTAAACATATTGATTTTTAATTCTGTTTTATTGTGTCTCTCTTACATTGCGTTATTGTATTATAATTTGATTTCTATGCAGTTCTAAATTGTAATACAATAAAACACAGGAACTAAAAGCAGTTAAAACACAATTAAAAATCGCCCCGCATCTAACACAGCACAATGGCTGCAAAATGCGCGGGGGGGGGGTTGTTTCAACAACAATTTTCAACAATGTTTCAACAACAATTTCAACAATTGTTCAACAATGTTGAACAATTGCTTCAACAATTTTCAAATGGTCCATGGGGAAAATGTTTGGGGACCACTGTAGTAGAAGTTTGGTGAATCTCCAGGTAGGAGGGGAGATATCCCTGTTGAAATCTTGGACTGTCCTCAAATGTACCTCTGCAGCACTGGTATATTTGAAATCAGTCCTTTGAAACATTTCCCAGCTATGTGCTATAGAACCTACTCCCACCCCCCAATTTCTCACTATAATAGCAAAATTCAACTCAGCCAACTCACCCTTAACATAATATTGTCTACTCCAGGGGTCAGCAAACATTTTCAGCCGGGGGCCGATCCACTGTCCCTCAGACCTTGTGGGGGGGCCCCCCGGACTTTATTTTGGTGAAAAAAATGAACAAATTCCTATGCCCCACAAATAAGCCAGAGATGCATTTTAAATAAAAGGACACATTCTACTCATGTAAAAACACACTGATTCCCGGACCGTTTGTGGGCCGGCTTTAAAAGGCCATTGGGCCGGATCCGGCCCCTGGGCCTTAGTTTGCCTACCCATGGACTCTTCAGAACCTCAGGCAGAGCCTCTTTCCCATCACTTCCTGCCTTACTGAGCTGCTGTCTGTCTTATCCACAACTCATGCTGCTAGCAGTTTTCTTATGCTTTTCATGGGGGCCCTTCATCCTTTGCTTACAGGGCAGCTGGACACATTGCAAAATGGAGACCCCAGCTGCTCACAGTCTTAAATTCCAGAGGGTCCATCCAGTGTACTGGCTCAAAGCATTATGTTGCACCCCATTACTCAGAGTAAGGCCTGCAAGCATGAGCCAGAGGTTTTTCTCTCTGCGAGTATATTTGCACCTGTGCATATAAATAGTCATATGCAAATTTGCATCAAGCACTTGTGTCCTAAGTCTTTAAAGCTTTTTAACCTAGCAGCAACCTTCTACTTTGCAAACACACTTGCCTGCAATTAATTCTTCCACCACCCACCAGTCCTCTCCAGTGCAATCTGACACACATTTCCAAATGGTCCCACTTACACACACAAAATAAGAAATCTCAGCTGTTTGCTGCAGAGCTGTTTGCCAAATACGGGGAGGTCATGTGGATGTAAAGGTTATGTATTTATATCTTCCGTTGCAATTTACGTTCCAGACAGAGATGTTTTCAGAGATTTTTCAAGACCGAAATGTCCAGCAGATGAGGCTCATGTTAACGGTTGCATTTATTTTGGCGTTTATTATTCAAGAGATCTTCCTGTCTGCATGGCTGAATGTGGGAACATCTGATTTCCCATCGTGTCAGCCAGTGCTGGAAAAATATTATAAGGGTGGGGAGAGGAGGAAAACACTGTACAATTTGCAGCTATTGTGATGTGCAAAAGCATAACTCTAATGCTTTGAAAAATTTCAGGAACTCTTACTGTAACTTTGCGGCCTGACTACCTTGCACTTTCTAAAATGAGATGTCATGCTTTGCTTAACACTTTTGCTGTGATAATAAGGCAATCCGAACAGCTGCAAAATTAACCCTAAAATGCACTTACTGGCCTTAATTATGCTTTCAGGTTTATCACAAAGTGGCAAGCAGAGCAATTTCCTGGGTAGAAGTCGTCTATGAGAGTCAATGCCTTTTGTGTGTGTTCTGGCTTCCTAAAATTGCCTCTTAAATTGGGCTGTAATAGTGCAGGATTTTTAATGTCAAACAGTATTTGCTTCTTGCACAGATTTATTGGGCAATGCTGTCATCTTGGTCATCTCATCCTGTAAAAAACAAGAAAGAAAACCTCCAATGAGAAGGGCTGAAGTAGAGCCAAGTCATGCCATGTCCTAGAGATGGTATACACATCAGTGGTATACTGATACGAGAATTCATGTACACTCCATTTCTAAATTCTCCTAATTCTTGTCACAAACGGAAATGTGGGGAACTTGTGGTAGAAACAGTGTAACATTGGTGCATTTTGATGGCTGTTGCAGAGATTCTGTGGATTTTATTGTAATACTGGATCCAAATGGTCTGATTTCCACATAATAGCGCATAGGATTATATCCTTAGTTATGAATGGCAATTTTATACACTGCCATTTACAGTGCAATGTTAAGCCTGTTTACCCAGATGTAAGTCCCACTGTGTTCATTGGGGCCTATACAGTATAGGATTGCAGCTGTAATGTTGTATGAACATCTCTCGTCCTACAATAATAAATACAGTCGCTAGGGAGGAAGCTTCGCTGAACACAGCGGGATTTATTGTCCATGGGAAGGATGCATCTGTGACCTTCGTTTCTGTGGCTCAGATCCCATAGCCACCAGAGTTATTTGCTCCTCAGTCAAACCCCACTTTAAATTTGATGGTTCGAATTTTCTAGATTTAAAGCCCCATTTCATATGTTCATATTATATTTTATAATCAAAAAGCCTTCTCATCTGGTTATTCTGAACTACAACACGATGTTCCTTTTGCTTGCTAAAATGCTTGTAAGCTAGAGATTCCATCAAGTAGAAAGATTATTTGTACTGCAAAAGCTATTATTTTATATAGCAGTATCAAAATGGCTAGATTAGAAATTGGAATGTCTCCTAAGCAACTACTGAATGGAGATGTTTTGATTAACAGGAACGGTTAGAATAGTTAGGAAAGTTGCTTCTGAACTGTATTTTAATTTACAGACGATTTGATCGACACTATATGTGCCCACTTCTTTTTCAAAAGCATGCTAGCCAACCAAGACAATTTACTTAACATTATTATCTCATCCCCTCCCCCCAAAAAAATTCCCCCTCGGTGAAATGTTCTCCCCAATGAGATGTGCCAAGAACCATCATGAGCATCCCTCTGGCCCCAAGTAAAAAATTTTAACATCACTCAGTTGGCTAGAGTGTGGTGCTGATGACACCAAGGTTGCAGGTTTGATCCCCACATAAGACTGCATTGCAGGGGGTTGGACTAGATGACCCTTAGGGTCCCTTCCAACTCTACAGTTCTATGACTCTATCATCACCCAAGCATTTCACAGATTAGGGTGATCTGTTGATGGCATGTTTTTGCTACAAACGTTCCAGAAGTCTAGTCATGTGAAATGAGTTTTCTTCAAGGTTAAGTTCTCCAGGATAAGTGAAGGGCAAAAAGAACAAAGAACAAAGCTCCAGGAACCTGGGGAACTGTGTTGTTATTGTTGTTGTTTAGTCGTTTAGTCGTGTCTGACTCTTCGTGACCCCATGGACCGGAGCACGCCAGGCACTCCTGTCTTCTACTGCCTCCCGCAGTTTGGTCAAACTCATGTTGGTAGCTTCGAGAACACTGTCCAACCATCTCCTCCTCTGTCGTCCCCTTCTCCTTGTGCCCTCCATCTTTCCCAACATCAGGGTCTTTTCCAGGGAGTCTTCTCTTCTCATGAGGTGGCCAAAGTATTGGAGTCTCAGCTTCAGGATCTGGCCTTCCAGTGAGCACTCAGGGCTGATTTCCTTAAGAATGGAGAGGTTTGATCTTCTTGCAGTCCATGGGACTCTCAAGAGGGGACTGTAGCAGAACAAAACAGAGACCTGCCCTACGCTGTAGCTGCTGTTATAATTTTTAAAAGCAACAGAAGAATTGGAAAAGGAAGGATAAGGAGGCACATGCACAGAGAGCTGAAAGAACAGTCAAGGGCCTGTCCCGTAATTTGCCAACCGGCCTGCTTAAAAAAGGAGAAAACTACTGGTAACTGCTACCAGGCCTAAGTTCTTCTTCTGAAGGACTGAGCAAGAAGGAGCCACATGCAAGGCCCGAGGAAACTGTAGCTTCTGGAGACAGCTTTTGGACCACAGGCTGCTGAACACTGAACTGTACCCCTTTGCCTTTGGAAAGAGTTCCTTGCAGACATAGGGATGCTTTGAGAAGGGCAGAGGATAAATTGCTTATCTTGCTTTGTTTTAACCCATATGTTCCCCATCCTTTGTACATGCTTTCGACCTACAAGTTCCTTTGCTCATCCATTTCTTTTTTAGAAACTACCTAGCTCCTTATTAAATCCCATATGCCCAGCCGCATAACAAATTATTTGGCCTTCCAGACATTTTCTGACAGGGCACAAAATGTGCCTAGCTACATGTTAGAATAAACCCTGTGTTGACTGACTGATGATGATGATAATAATAATTTAAAATGCAGCGTAGAAGGTGAGATGTGTGGAAGGTACAAAAATATGAGGGTTCATTCACTTCTTCCTCCACATTGAGCCACTTTAATTAAAGCCAACCAGGTTTTATAGGAACATTGATATATGCGTGGGTGTCCTTTCATAAAGAGGGAATCCAAAGGGCTGTGAGTCAGGCAGTCTGACTGTATGAAATGAGGAAGCTTCAATTACGACAGTGTTCAAATTAAAACTATAGAAAACGTGTGGATAAAACGCAATGGCTTAAAGTAATTGCTGGTTTTATATGGGATTCCCTTTAAAAACTGGCAAGTGGTTGGATGCAAAACTGCATTCCAGTAAAGTATAAAGTATAAACTTAGTAAGTTGCATAAACAGAATCACATCTAGGGCACATCATGCAGCATGAAAAGGGAAGCCTGGGGATAAATCCTTTGGTCTCTTGATTGTTCTGTTTTTAGCAACTTCTCAACCACATGCACCCTGCTCCCCATCACACAAATGCCACTGATAGCGCCACATTAAAGCTTTCATTCTATGCCTGGAATAATCATCAGCCAACATGTTATTCCTTAAAAAAACTTTTTTTAAAAACAAGCTGCTTTTAAAAAAAACTTTCTATTTTTGCTCTTTTAAAGCTAGTAACAAACTATGGTAATTCAGATTTACTGAGATCGTGAATTGCTTTATTCCTTTAAAAAAAAAAAAGCTTCTGTTCAAGAACATACTCTGGCACAACATGCAGATGTTTAGAACCAGGTTGATTATCAATAAAAATTGTGAATGAAATTGAAAAATAGCAAGCCAGCTAATACTATAGAATTGCACAACAAGAGTTCTTCAGAATATTCTCATATACAACTGGCAGATGGATAGCTGCAGCGGTGCCAACTTGAATAAAATATTGGGGGGCGGGTAAGTATTTTTTATTCCTTTTTTAAAAAATGTACTCCTTTAAGATTTTTATCTTTCCTTTTCTGCTTTGTTCTCGCTTTTGTTTTGCTCTGCTTTTTGTGTGTTTTTTAATCCTCTACACTGGGTTAAGGAGGGCTTTGCATACATATGAAGGTGATGGATGGTTGGTGAAGGACCCTCTGCAAGAGGAGGGGAAGGGAAGATCTCTCAGGGTGGCGGGCTGGGAAAAGGAAGGGAAGTTCCCAGTTGAGAGCTGGTAGGGTTTATTTCTTTCTGTGTGGGGCAAATAAAGATCTACCTATGAGAGGACTTAGCATACTTCTCTCTGTGTGTGTTTAGATTAGTTTGTTTTTTAATTGTATCAAACTATGAAAGGTCTAGAAGGGACGCAGGTGGCGCTGTGGGTTAAACCACAGAGCCTAGGGCTTGCTGATCAGAAGGTCAGCGGTTTGAATCCCTGCGACTGGGTGAGCTCCCATTGCTCGGTCCCAGCTCCTGCCAACCTAGCAGTTCGAAAGCACGTCAAAGTGCAAGTAGATAAATAGGTACTGCTCCGGCAGGAAGGTAAACGTCGTTTCCGTGCGCTGCTCTGGTTCGCCAGAAGCAGCTGGCCACATGACCTGGAAGCTGTACCCTCGGCCAATAAAGCGAGATGAGCGCCGCAACCCCAGAGTCGGTCACGACTGGACCTAATGGTCAGGGGTCCCTTTACCTTTACCTTTTATGAAAGGTCTTGATAAAATCTTTATTTAAAGAAAGAGAATTGCACAACATGGCTGTGTAACAGGCTCTGCGCTGCATGGTAACACCCAATACAGTACAACCTCCAAAGGTGTCTTGCGAGGGAAGCAGCTTTGGGGGGGGGGGAGGTAGGGTGTGAAACTCTTGCATGGATGGATTGCTGCTTACTCTTCTCTGGATCCAGCCATAATCCCCCCCACACACTATCTAGGAAGAAGCAAATGGTTGTGGTGGTCTTCTCACGAGCATCTGGTAGACCAGATGAGCCTTTGGCCGGATCCAGCAGTGCTCTGCTTATGGCTGTGCTCATATCCAGTGAGAGCAGAGATGCTCGTGGGCCTCAACACTGCAATGTTCATCAGAGCCCTGCTGACTGGGCTGGATTTATGGCACAGAGACCTCATATGGGGCAACCGCTTGCTACTCATTTACCTACAGCAGGCTTCCTCAACCTCTGCCATCCAGATGTTTTGAGACTACAATTCCCATCATCCAACCACTGGTCCTACTAGCTAGGGGTCATGGGAGTTGTAGGCCAAAAACACCTGGAGGGCTGAGTCTGAGGAAGCCTGACCTACAGGTTGACCAGGGATAGTCTTTTCAACATAATTGGGACTTCTGAGTAAGTATGGAGAGGCTGAGGCTACATGAGCCAGACCCACCAATTTTCCAGGGACAGACCCAAATTTACAGAAGCCGTCCCAGTTTCTGATTTGATCCTGGAATGTCCTGCTTTTCCTTAAAGGTAAAGGTACCCCTGCCCGTACGGGCCAGTCTTGCCAGACTCTAGAGTTGTGCGCTCATCTCACTCTATAGGCTGGAAGCCAGCGCTGTCCGCAGGCACTTCCGGGTCACGTGGCCAGCGTGACAAGCTGCATCTGGCGAGCCAACGCAGCACACGGAACGCCGTTTACCTTCCCGCTGGTAAGCGGTCCCTATTTATCTACTTGCACCCGGGGGTGCTTCCGAACTGCTAGGTGGGCAGGTGCTGGGACCGAAAGACTGGAGCGCACCCCGCTGCGGGGATTCGAACCGCCGACCATACGATCGGCAAGTCTTAGGCGCTGAGGTTTTACCCACAGCGCCACCCGCGTCCCGCTCTGCTTTTCCTTAGGACGTCCCTATTCTCATCAAAGAAATGTTGGAGAGTATGGAATTATGCGACCCCTGAGCCAAGGAGATATCCTTTAGAAGACATCTGAAGACAGCCCTGTATAGTTTTATGGTGTTTTTATATATATTGGAAGCTGCCCATAGTGGCTGGGGCAGCCCAGTCAGATAGGTGGGATATAAATAATAAAATTATTATTATTATTATTATTATTATTATTATTATTATTGAATAGCATGTCCCTATTTTCATTGGAGAAATGTCGGAAAGTATGCATGAGTGAAATTATATGCACCCTTATTTATGTAATTCATTACATGCTGTCCTCTGGCAACCCCCCCCCCCAAACATTATGGGCCAGCTTGCAGGATAAAAAATAATAAAATGACAAAGCAATATTGTGCAACTGTACAAAATTGTGCAGCGATAGATAAAAGATGCGGACAGATCATTAAAGGAACTAGTAAACCTTACTGGAATCAACGGGGTTCACTTCTCCGTCATAATTGGCAGCACAGGAGAGCAATTATGGGGTGGGGTGGGGGGGGCGCATCCACCCTCATAGCATGTTTACTCAGAAGTAAGTCCTATTGTGGTCGGTGGCGTTACTCCCAGGTAAGTGTGCACTGGCTCTCTCAGCCTCCACGATCTGGTTTCAAGTGCCAGTTAGAGAGGCGGTGGGTGGGCGGGTGGGAGAGGTCGCCTCCCGTGCCCCTCCGGCCCGCGGCAGCCCCTCCGGCCCCCCGATCCCTGGCTCCCCGTCGTCCCCCCCGCAGCCCCGCCCCGGACTTCCTCGCGGGGAATCACCTCTTCGCTGGCTTCTCGGGCGGCTCCTCCCCTTCTCGCTGAACGCCGCACGTGGGGCTTGGCCGAGAGCCGGGCGAAGGAAGGGAAGGTGTGCGCTGCTGCCGGGGCCGGTCTCTCCCGCGCTCGAGCAGCCGCCAGCGGGCACCTCCGCCCTGGGATCCCGACCGGTCCAGGAGGGATGCTGATGTGCCTTTAGGAGCTGCAGCGGAGGCGGCAGCGGCAGCAGCAACCGGCTTGGGGGGGGGGTGATGGCCACCCCTGTGGCGGCAGGTTTGCGGAGCAGCGCAGGGAGGGTTGCGGTGGAGCGCCGCGGAGGACTTTCCCCGAAGGGCGGCGGGGGTCGCCGCCTCGGAGAGCTCGCCTTCTCGCCTTGGCTCACGCCAGCGCCGCCCCTCCTCTCGGCTCGCCTCAGGGAAGACAGGTAAACCTGGCCGCTTTGGGTGCCTGGTGGAAAGGGGGGGGGGTCAAGTACAAAGGAGGGGCATTCTTTCAAGTTAAGGGATCCTAGGTAGGGAGCAAAGAGGGCGGCTCAGAGCCCTGGCAGAGCTACTGGAAGAAGCCTCCATGTGCAGGGGGAGTGTATCTTAATGATGTCAAGAGGGGAAGAGGACAATTGCCGAGATGTCTGCTGGTTAACACTGGAGGCGTTGGGTGGCCCACCTTGTCATGGATGCTTCAGTTGAGATTCCTGCATTGCAGGGGGGTTGGACTGGATGACCCTCGGGGTTCCTTTCTGCTCCACAATTCTATGATCCTATGCTGGGTTATAGGGACGCGGGTGGCGCTGTGAGTTAAACCACAGAGCCTAGGACTTGCCAATCAGAAGGTCAGTGGTTCGAATCCCCGCGCTGGGGTGAGCTCCCGTTGCTGGGTCCCTGCTCCTGCCAACCTAGCAGTTCGAAAGCACATCAAAGTGCAAGTAGATAAATAGGTACCACTCTGGCGGGAAGGTAAACGGTGTTTCCGTGCGCTGCTCTGGTTCGCCAGAAGCGGCTTAGTCATGCTGGCCACATGACCTGGAAGCTGTACGCCGGCTCCCTCAGCCAATAAAGCGAGATCAGTGCCGCAACCCCAGAGTCGGTCATGACTGGACCTAATGGTCAGGGGTCCCTTTACCTTTACCTTTTATGCTGGGTTATTAGATAAGCAGGTAGATTCTCAAGAGAAGACTCTCTCTGGCAAGTAGGGGGAAAGTTCATTTGTTTTAGAGCAGGGGTGGACAACATGGAGGACAACTTCCAGTTTGGGCTACAGCTCTCCTCATCTCTGGCTATTGGCCATCCTGGCTGGAGCTGCTGGTAGTCATTCCGGCATCATCTGCAAGGCCACAGCCCCCCTCACCTCTTTTTTTAGGACCTCCCTCCTCCTTATTCATCCCCCCTCCCAGCAAGAATTAGAGCTTGCAAGCCTTCCCTTCTGAACAGGTGATCTCAGTTTGGGCATCTGTGGGCCAAAGAATCTCTGGCAGGGGGCCCTGTCTGAATTAGGTGAAACTCAAGGCAAAGAACTTGGGTGTCTTTGAACAATTGGGGGAACGTTGACATCAGCACAGAACTGCTAGAAATGTTTCGGAGGCCTCTGTAATTATATATTGGATTCGATTTTGGAAGTAAAATTGGGTTGAAGGTATGTGGTAGAAAATCCCATCAAACTGTCACTTTGCATGGATTTTTAAAAGTTACTATTTCAGTGGGTTTTGTGATTGGCATTCTTTTATGTTAATAACATTTTCCACAGGCAAGGGTGGGGCACTCTATTGCTAAATCTTACCTGGGGAATAGAAAGTACCTGGTTCTGTTTACCATGACAAAAGAACTTTCTGACAAGGAGTCAAGTGACAAGGATAATTTTCTGAAAGTGAATTGAGGCACCATTGTTTCATGTTCACTTTTGTCATGCTTAATGAGACTGGGGCTGCTTCCAGACCACCTGATTTGTTTGCACTGAACTTCTTGGGGAGATCAGGTGATATTTGCTGCCTATGGAGCATTCATTCTGATATGTGTGTGGGGAGATGAGGCGATATTCCATCAAGCAACTTGTGTTATTCCACTTTACAGGGCTTTTCCCATATTGCAAAATAAGGCATAAGGCACTTCCTTATTGCAAAAAGTCTGACTTGTGTGTTGTGGGGGGAGAATGGCTGTGCATGTTGTGTTGGTTCAGGGAGAAAACAATACTGTACATACCCCAGGCCTTCAAACAAAACCTTGCTTTATTATAACATAACTAGACTGAGGGAAAAGCTCCACCCAGCAGCTAGAATGGGGCAAAAACTACAGGAGGCCAACTGGACCAAAAAGCACCAACCGAACCCATCAGCATACACAACAGTAGATGAGTGTCAAATCAATTTTAACTTTGCAACCTGAATTTATTGGTATGTGATTGAATCCCCCATGAAAAAGTGGCAGTCTGAAAACACCCAGGTTCTTCCAGTAGACTTGCATTTTGACTGTTTAAATTAGATGGGTTATACAGACTTATTTATATATGGAGACATTTGTGTATTTGACCTTTGAGATTTCTTGCAATCAAGCAGTATATAAATTCTATGTTTTTTTTTAATTTATTGAGGCTGTATTGTAGTAAAGTAGTCAGATGGGTTTATAATTGCGTACATGTAAAAAGGCAGAATAAATGATTCTGTTGAATTTTCACTGTCTGCTTATTTATGAAATTAATAAATGCAGAAACTTTCCATATGGGCCATAAATGTTCCAGATGCCTAGCAGGTAAAGAGCAGCAGGAAAGTTAAAGAGTAACTTTAAAGCAGAATCGTCAGTATTTATGGTGCTGATGCTAATGGGTAATCAGAACAACTGCGTGTTTTTATTGTTCTAAAAGCTTTAATGGAAAAAGATCTTAAACAATGCATTTGAGATTACCTGAAATGTCACTCCTGATCCCTGCCAGGGACAGTTCAAGACATTTTGTGATGGGAAACATAACATTTGAATGGTGCCAAAATTTGCTGACCATCAATGGGAGTCCCTTGTATTGTTTGCCTCCTGAACTAGCTCTCTTATACTGGTTCATACTAGGGCTAGCTCTGGATTGTGTTCATATTAATTTGAATTTAAATGGGATTTACCCAAAGTAAGTATGCAAGTCTAAAGTTGCCCTTTTATGCAGTCATATTTTGGAATGAGCCCCACTGAACTTGGTGGATCTCACTTCATGAGATGAAGCAGAATGTTTGTGATGCTCATAAGTTAATGATTAACTATGGTTGGTTTCACTTGAACTTTTTACAATATAATTCCTTTAAGGATTAAGACTGTAACTTCAAGCTTACCCAAACCAGAAGACATCACTGGAAATTGTTCTATGGTGCTTAAGATTTTTGTCTCACCCTTAAACCTGCATTATTTTGACTTTGAATTGGCTAAGCCATTAATGAGAAATGGTGACCAACGATAGCCAATATTCTAGCACTGTTCTTGTGACAGAAGCAACTACTGTTTCCTTTACAGAAAGTTATTTCCCAGAATCTATGAGGTATTTTAGCAGATCAGGTTTTGTAAAAGCTTTGAAAGGGCACAGAACTCTTCATCAGGCAGAACTGAGCAGCAGCTGCCTAGTTAGGTCATTTGCTTGCTTATTTAATTTCATTCCATTTATGAATAACTTCCCATGAAACATCTCAAAGTAATTAATAATTTAAAAATCATAAAATCATCAGCAGTAAAAACAAGTTTATATCCAATCTAGGATACTCTTAAGATAGACTTAAAAGGATTGCTGGAAGAGAAAGGGTTTCAGTAGCCCCTGAAAAGACAATAGAACTGGTGCTTATTGAGTTCATAGATTCATAGAACTGTAGATTTGGAAGGGACCCCGAGGGTCATCTAGTCCATCCCCCTGCAGTGCAGGAATCTTTTGCGCAACATGGAACTCGAACCCATGACCCTGATATTCAGAGTCTTGCTACCTTTAAAGTCTGCCTAATGAAATCTCTGCATCTTTCAGCTTTACATTTTTTCCTTCACAAACATTTTTCATTCTTTGTATTTTTTGCATTTTGGCTTGGAATTAGAGAATTATTTTGTATGAACTATATATTATTCTCTCTCACCGTAGGGGGAAAAAGACAGAACTTGATGTACTAGAAATCCCATCCATACCAAATCCCTTCCCAGAGCTTTGCTGCTCTCCGTTTACATCTGTTTTGTCAGCCAGCCTGTTGCCCAAGGCAAATCCCAGGATAAAACAGGTAAGCCTTACTCAATTCTGACAGTTAAAGTGCAAAAGAAAACGATGTTTTTTTCCTCAGATTGTTGAGAAAACTACTCCAGTACATAAAAATGAACACATTCAAAATATTGAATGATTTTGTTTTGCTTTTGCAGTTAGCACAGTAAATGTTTTCTTGTTTGTTCACTGCCGCAAGCTTCCAGTGTAGTAGTTAAGTACTTAATTCGTCCTGGAGGTCCGTACTTAACCTGAAACTGTTCTTAACCTGAAGCACCACTTTAGCTAATGGGGCCTCCTGCTGCTGCCGTGCCGCCGGAGCACGATTTCTGTTCTTATCCTGAAGCAAAGTTCTTAACCTGAACCACTATTTCTGGGTTAGCAGAGTCTGTAACCTGAAGTGTATGTAACCTGAAGCATATGTAACCCAAGGTACCACTGTAGTAGTAATAATAATAATAATAATAATAATAATAATAATAATAATAATAATATCTATTCTGTTTGAATGGTGAGTTTCCCTGAATTTGATGTTAGACTCCTTTGCTTCCTTCTGCCTATACAAATCTCCCATGCCGTAGGCCAGGGTTGGGACACTGTTATCTCTCCAGATGCTGTTGACTCCAACTCCCATCAGCACAGCCAATGGATGATGGGAGTTATAGTCTGTAGCAACATGTAGAGTCCTGCTGGTTCCCCATCCCAGATATAGACTGTTAGATTCCTCACACCTTCAGCACTCTTCTTAATCATATCTTTATTCAGTAAAGCTTTGTGATCACCCAGGGAAATAAGGAGGCGAGAAATAAGCTTGGGTGAACTGGGCTACTTTTATTAATTTAATGATAGCAGGAGATCTGAAGTAGGGAACCACCATCTGGGATACTGATTAGGGCTGAGCAATGCCTGGTTTTCAACATCACGCTATACCGATATATCATGATGTCTGAAATAAGGATGGAGCTATGTAGAGGCGAACAGGGTGATGTCTTGGCGACTGCCACTACTTAGGGGTAAAAAAACCCCACACGGATCCATTTTCATTTACTTTTAACCTATTGTTACAACTGTTGCAACAGGGGCAGCAGGAATCATGAGAGAAGCAATGACCAGTTTTTCCCACATCATGGTTTTGTACATAGCACACCCACACATTGTGCTCTGCGATATATTGCCATGCCGAATATTATGAAACTGTTACCACGATGTCCTGCCCAGAGGCCAGGGAATCCAGATGATCACAGAGCCAAGGGAGAGCAGGAAGCAGCAAGACAGGGCCAAGAACTACAGGGATTGTTGCCAGCATCTGACTACTGCTGGAAGCTCTGCTTCAGAAGACTGAAGCCAGCTGGTTCTGATCTGCGCCTCCTCCTCTGTGTCCTTAATGGCTGATCAGCTGCAGGTGGAGTCACTCTGCCTTCTCCCCCTTCAGGCTGCTGTTCAGCAGGTGAAGCTGACTCCTGGCCCATGACAGGGAAGAACTATTGCCATAATTCAGGCATAGGCAAACTCGCCCCTCCAGATGTTTTGGGACTACAACCCCCATCACCCCTAGCTAACAGGACCAGTGGTCAGGGATGATGGGCGTTGTAGTCCCAAAACATCTGGAGGGCCGAGTTTGCCTATGCCTGCCATAATTGTTGCTGTTACAGTAACAATGTAAGTTAGCCCTCAGTTCTGATTTTATTATAAATAAACAAATTCTTAGGGGAAACTGGTATTTGAAACCCTATTGCAACAGCATGGCTCTTTCTTATTTGTCATCCTTTTTGTAAATTGATTTACCTTTTCCTCATAAGGAAGGTATCATAGCCCCCTGATTATTTTAGTTTCCCCTTTTGGTGCCTTTTCCAACTTTTGGGGACAGGAGAAGAACTGTAAAGGAGATTCCAAATGTGGCTACATCATAGGTTTGTTTAACAAAAATATTATTTGCTATCTGGTTTACTGTCTCTCCGCTAATAATCCTTAGCATGGAATTTGCTATTTTTGCAGCTGCTGCACATGGAATTTCTTCTTTCCTGACTTAGCTACCACAGCCCCTTTCTGATTGCATCCCTTTATACTTAATTAAACTGAACCTTATTTGCTATTTAATTGGCCATTCACCCATTTTGAAGAGAAGCTTTTGGATCTCTTTGCAATCCCCTTTTGCTTTTACCGCCCTGAGTTATTTGATGTTACCAGCAAACTGCTCGCTCCTTCTAGGTCAATTAGGAACAAGTTAAAATGCACAGGTCCCAATGCAAAACCTTGGATCTGCTTCCCAAAGTTGGTTCTACTCTTTGCTTCCTGATCTTAAACCAGAAACTAGCCCACAGAAGACCTGTTCTCTTGTCCCAAGTTAATTGTGAAAAAACCATTGGAAGCCCAGGTATATAATGTTTACATCCACATGCTTGCTGACACTGCTGAGATAGAATGTGCTTTCAGCTACCCTCTCATTGGCTTGGTAAGTACAGTTTTGTTTACAACAAAAAAGAGCATACCACACATGCTTTGAAACAGTGGGTTGTGGAAACAGCCAGAGGGGACCCTGTTGCAAGCGGTGCCCTGGATCAGATTCGAGCTAAAAGTGCTGTTGAACTCACTGGGAACAGTGATAACTGTGAGATCAAATTCAATGTATGCAAGTGGAAAGTTGCCTAGAAAGTCCAGCTTGGTTACATTGGATTGCGAAAGCAAAAACTTCTAAAAAATGAAGGGATTAGTTAAAAGCAGGTCAAATGCTTCCAGAGTCCTTGAAGGTGTAAAGTGTGACTTGGTTAGAGTTGGGAGAGTTTTCTTAAAACAAAATTTCATAATGTTGGAAGGTATACAAAATGTGAAGGCTAGTGTAGAGTTATTGATGAAGTCTTTTGTGAGGGATCTCCATCTATCTTGCCTTTCTGTGGATTGTTTCTCAGTCTCTTCGCTGAGGCTTACTCTCAGGTAAAGGACGATTCTTTGCACATTTATTTAGAAGTAAATCCCATGGAATGAAGTAGAACTTCTTAGTAAGCGTGCCTAGAATTGCAGTACATAGGAATTAGTGAGTCTACATTAGAGTCTTAAGGGAGGATTGGCGGAGGGGGGGAGGGGGGAAGCGGGGAGAACATTCTCTTGAGCAAGCAGAAATCCTTTTCCTGGTGGAACATTCCCGCGTTGGATAAAACTCTGTGGGTGAAGTCCAAACTTCTGGCAGGCAGCAGCAAGGCTTAAAAGAGCAGTTAAGCGACCACCATATTTAATAGCCTTAGGCCTGGGTAAAGAGAAATGTTTTTGCTTGGCACCTAAAGACATGTAGTGATGGCACCAGGCAAACCTCTCTGGGGAGAGCATTCCACAATCGGCCCGGAGGACATAGAGAAGGGCCTCAGATGACAAGCGCAGGGTCCAGGTCAGTTCTAATGGGGAGAGGTGATTCTTAAGGAATTGTTGTGAGTTGGGGGAGAGCTAAGTCTAGATATCATCTTTGGGATCTTGCCCGTGATTTTATAACCCCAGGATTATATTCCCTCGAAGAAAAAGCTGCCAAAATGCTCAGACCTGTCAGCCAAGTATGCTGTGTTTGTTATGTTGAGTCATAGAAACTTATGGAGATTTGGGGGACGGGACATGATGTCATTGGAGACTTTAATAACAATAGGGCTGGCGGTCAGTGCGGTATTTGGGAGCTGGAAGAGACACAGACCCCTGGCTTGCTCTTTCTGCAGAATCCAAACCTATGGCTTGGAGAGGGCCCCTGAGGGAACAAGATCTGTGGGGAGTGTTAATGCTGTGAGCCATTTATCACAAAGGCCCCACAGCCATGACCTTCCTTCCAGGGAGGCCCAACCCAAGGAATGTGCCCAGACCCTTGGGAACTCTCACTGCTCGGGGATTGGGGCCTGCACAGCCGTATTTCAATATGCCTCTATTTTCAGCGGCACGTCGGTTGCTTTGGGACACAATGAATTAAAATAAATCAGCGGGGGGGGGGAATAGAAGGTAAATGTGCAGCTGAAGGATGAATCTTGCTTTGGTCAAAGATAAGTTAGCCATGACTTCCTCACAATAAACAGTTCAAGGCAAAGTGGGCTACCTTGGAACACGATTGCAAGTGCCAAAACAAAACTCAAGGGTATTTAAAGCCAGGAACATTTTCTTCTGCGGAAACATTTCTCTGCGTGTTTATCTCACTCTTAGTTGTTCATAATTTGTAGATAATTTCATCGCATTAGACCAAATAAACCCCATGGTTTATTTTAGAAAAACTGTTGACTGAACCTCGGTGCTGACTAATGCTAGAATGTAGCCAAATACTGGGAACTTTGAAAGAATGTATGGTACAGGACATTTTTTTTGATACAATTTGTTGCTCTCTGCCCTCATCCACCCCAACCCTTCAGTGTGAAGTCTGGAACTCATGGCAAGCACAGTGGTACCTCAGGTTATGCACTTGATTCGTTCCGGAGGTCCGTTCTTAACCTGAAACTGTTCTTAACCTGAAGCACCACTGTAGCTAATGGGGCCTCCTGCTGCTGCTGCCCTGCCGGAGCACGATTTCTGTTCTCATCCTGAAGCAAAGTTCTTAACCAGAAGCGTATGTAACCTGAGGTACCACTGTATAATATTTGACTTGAGGTAAGAAGAACAGAATTTTCTCAGGATTATCTTAGTCCTGGGTTGACAATGCTCCCCATGTTTCTTTTGCATAATGGCATAATGGCAGGCAAGCCTCAAGAAGGATTTAAAACAACAACATGGGGGCAGAGACTTGTAGGAGAGGGTTGCAACTCAACTGCGTTGCATGAAGAAGTTTCCAAGTTTAATCTCCAGGTAGGACTAGCCCTGCTGTACACTGGGGCGGGCTGTGTGGAGAGGGTCTCTTCCTTTAAATTCCTAAGAGTTTATCTTCCTTGGAAGTAGACCTTACTTGGAAAATCAATACAACCCAGGTGGTTAAGAAAGCCCAACAGAGACTCCATCTCCTCAGAGTATTGCGAAAGAATGATGTCAATCAACATTTGATCATCTCCTTCTACCGGTCCACAATTGAAAGTGTCCTTTCATACTGCATCACGGTGTGGTACGCTGGTTTGACATCAACTGATAGGAAGTGCCTACAGAGGGTGGAGAATACAGCACAAGATATTATGGGCTGTTCCGTGAATCCACTGGATGACATTGTGGAAGAACGTTGCCTAAGTAGAGTGAGGAAAATTCTCAGGGATGATTCATACCCTGGCCGGCACTTTCTTGATCTCCTGCCCTCGGGCAGAAGATATAGAAGCATGATTAGTCGCACCAACAGGGTAAAGAACAGCTTCTATCTGTGGGCTGTTAGGCTGCTGAATGAAAAGATAACAACAGGGCAACTGACTTTCGGGTTTGGTGGGTGTGCGTCAGTAAACGAGGCGAATTAAGACTAAGAGAGCTGAGTGGGGGGTGCTCACTGTATACAAGTTATACAAGTGACAATAAAGTATAAAGGACTGGGGGGGGGGGAATCCTGCCTGAAACCCTCAAGAGCTGCTGCCAATCAGTGTAGACAATACTAAGCTAGAAGAATCAATGGCCTGGATCTGTAAAAGGCAGGTTCCTATGTGGGATTTTGGATCAGGTCATCTTTATGCGGGAACCACTATGGGGTAGCTAGAATAGATGGGTCCTGCAACAAAATGTTGCATTGTGGAATGCTCCTGTTCAGGGTTCTGGCCATTCAGCCATGTCATCTCACTCAGCATTCGGAGCATGCTCAGTCCCCCATTGGGCTGTTCTTGGGTTCTTCCCCCCTTAGGTTTTCATAAAGTAGGGTGAGCAGGAATCACAAGTTAGGCCCATCACATGGAGCTGCTGTTGTAAGGACAAGTTCCAAGGGACCTTGCATGCATTGGGTTGATTACAAAGATTGGCTGGAACTTCTGTGTAGCCTGCCATTATGTTTCATATTTGCATGGGAATTGATAAAACTATAAGGGATGGTGGCTTGCAAAACTTAGGTGGTCATAGAAGAGCATTGCTGCCGAATGTCTCTGCAAAAAATAACACAACAGATTTTTCTGAAATCTTCCAGATCCTCTGGAGGTTTCTCATATTGATACATACATAGTCTCTCATTTCTCTCTCTCTCTCTCTTTTAATTGGAAAGCAAACATGACAAGATCCCAGAGTTCATTGTCCTAGCTAAGCGGCTACTTTTCTAGTGAATATTTTTTAAAATATAGATGACCTATGAACTTCAGATTTCTAGCAATTGCTCCTTAGGTTAAGGGAGTTTGCCTTTCACACCTGATTCCCTCTCTTCATTGTTGCCTGAATAGGCTGTGACCATGAAGTGCATGAATATTTTCACATTCTTATAATGGAGAAAGTACTTTGCTTAATTGTTCAGTCTTGCAAATACATTTGGTGAGCTTGAGCAGTTTAGATGATGAGAAATAAAAATAGAAAATGTGCCGAGAACCTATTGAAGTGTAGGTATGGTGCTGACAAAATTACTTGTTGGTTTTTATTTTTAACATGGTGTACCGTGTAAGGAGCAGCAGGGGTGGGTAGCTTTTACCCGGCAGCAAGTTAGCAGCTTTGGGCAGCTGATTTTGGGCATGTTGACCCTTAGAGTCATTTCCAAATCTATGATTCTATGAAAGGAAGGTGTCATGTTTCAGGTGCCAAAATAACTTGGCTGGTCTTGGATTCTTTACTCCTTGATCTGAGAGAGGGTGTTTGTACCTTTTGATTGGTTGGCATCCATCTGTCTCAAGAGACAATGGAATGTGCCTCCAGGGGCCAAGTCAAACTTCTGCGTTAGCAGCACTGAAGTGACCAAGTCTGGGCAGTGTGTATGGGGGCCTTGGGGTGCCCAGATGACAAGACCTCCCTCTTGGCCTTGCTGGTATGGTCCAAAGGAAAGCACCAGCTTGACTGCAGGAGTTGTTGGAAGGAGGCACTCAAGGTGCCTCAGGGACTCCACTCTGGATTTGTGTAGGGTTTACTCCTGAGCCTTTTCTTCTCCCAAAGATGTCCCACAAGGCCATTTATGTGCCATTTATTTACTTACCAAAGGTATTTATAACCTGCCCTTCTCCTAAATGTCACCGGGTGGAAATCTTCACAGTTCAAACCAACAAATTAAACAATAAGATGAAACAACTCTAGAGCAAAATACAGACTTCAGCTACAAATATAATCAGCAGCAGCAAAAAATTCAAATGCCCAATGCCCCTTGCTCCTCCCTGGAGGCCTAGGCAAGGAGTGCATCTTCTCCTGTCAGTGAAATGACATGAATGTTGTAGTGAGGCACACCTCAGAAGGGAGGTTGTTCAAAAGGAAGGGAGGCACTTCAGAAAGAGCCTGTCCAACAGATCTCTGCCTCACATATTTCATTAGGCATGGGGACCACCAGTAGATCTTAAACTTCACCTGCAGATCTTAAAACTCAGGCAGGTCACCTTAAATTTTAACATGTTAAATTAGGCCTGGAAGACAATAGGCAGCCAATGCATTTGTTGGCACCAGGCAAATTTCTTTGGGGAGTGCATTGCATATTTAGGGCACCCACTGTGATATTAGCTTTGTGGTGTGAGCTTCATTACTCCATCCCTGCTATACTCAAACCTCTGCCATTATTTAAAGCCACTGTTTTTGTCTCAGTGTTCTTCCATCCCTGCTTTACTCAAAACTTCTGCCATTGTTTTGAGTATAGCAAGAAGGTAACTGAAATAAAGACACTGAAATAATTTTTTTAAAATGGCTGTTTTAAACTTCTCCCACTTCCATTCCTCACCTCTTATGCGAAAAAGATAAAGGATACAGAACCCTCAACTATTCCATAGTATCGTCACACAAAGCATTTCACTCATGGTACCATATGTGTTGTCTTCAACATGAAGTTCCAGATTTAATGTAGTAATTTAGAAGAGATTCTTTTAATTAACAAGCAAATAGCCATATACATAACAACATCCATCAGCTGAACTTGCCATTGATATCTTGGTGTCAAGGTCTGGCGATAGAAAGTCAGCTACCATCTTAAAAAAAGAAAAAGAAAAATCTTGCAAGCCAAGGTGTATGGTGATCCCATGAGCTACACATAGCCTGTTAAGATGCTGTGTTTATGAGAGCTCAGAGCTGTGAATAGCTGCAAGCCCGTGATAATGAGGATATAGAAATTCTAGCAAACATTGGAGAGACATTCCTAAAAACAACAACCAATGCCTCACTTTTCATATTTGCAAGTGCTTAAAGCAGTAAAGCAGGAAAGCCTTGAAAACGATTTGTTGTCTTAACAAAATGATGGGAAACCCGTGACTGTTAAGATATTATTGGACTACAAATTCCATTATTTCTGAGCTTAGGTTATGTTGTCTGGAGCTGATGTGAGTCCAGCAATGTCTGATGGGTCACTGGTTCACCCAGACACTGCAGTTTGACACATCTGGGAATTGTAGCTCCGCATGGAGAATAGGGGTCTCCTAAGAACTCTCAACACCCTTAAACTACAGTTCCCAGGATTTTTTAGGGGAAGCCAGGTCTGTTAACATGAGCCTGGATAGCTCAGTTGGTTAGAGTGTAGTGCTGATAATGCCAAGGTTGCAGGTTTGATCCCCATATGGGACATCTGCATATTCCTGCAGGGGGTTGGACTGGATCAGTGTCTAGCCAGTGTGGTGTAGTGGTTAAGAGCGGTAGTCTCGTAATCTGGTGAACCGGGTTCGCATCTCTGCTCCTCCACATGCAGCTGCTGGGTGACCTTGGGCCAGTCACACTTCTTTGAAGTCTCTCAGCCCCACTCACCTCACAGAGTGTTTGTTGTGGGGGAGGAAGGGAAAGGAGAATGTTAGCCGCTTTGAGACTCCTGAAGGGGAGTGAAAGGCGGGATATCAAATCCAAACTCTTCCTCTTCTTCTTCTTCTTTTGGACTACAGTTTCCATCATCCCTGACCACTGCTCCTGCTAGCTAAGGATGATGGGAGTTGTAGTCCAAAAACAGCTGGAGACCCAAGTTTGGGAAACACAGAACTAGATGATCCTCAGGGTCCCCTTCCAACTCTACGATTCTATAGTTCTATGATAATAGTGCTACAATTTTATGGTGGAGGTGGGACCCCAGTGTCAGGAGCTCATCCTGCTCTCGAGTAGGACCCTGGCAGAGACACATGACCAACTGGCATGTTCCCTCCCTCCTGGTCGATCATTCGGGAGCTTCAAAAGCTTTCTTCTGCCTGAACATCACAGCAACCGATGCCAACAGTCACCGGCACACTTAGGGATCTGCAGTCTTTGCAGCTTGCCTAACAGACCTCAGCAACTCAGCATTTTGGCTAATCTACTTTATTTACATATAAACACACACGGAGCACTGCAACATGACTGCCTCTCTCTCTAGCATCAGACAGCAAAGAGAAAGAACAAAGGAGAATAGTCCCACTTCATGGAACACAGTAACACAAACATCCTGTCTCCGTCACTTCCCACTTTGTGGAGTCAAAACATGCACCGTCATGTGATAGACAAAAATCCCATGACTGCAATAATGGAGCAGGAATTCTAACACCCAGATCCACCTGCCCATCACAAGAGGTCTAGGGCAGCCATTAGGGAAGCAGCTTCCCGAGAGCACTGGGCTTGTTGCGTATTATATTATACAGAGCTGTATTCATCTGACAGTTCAGTGAGATGCTGAGCTCAGTTGGACTGAGCACACAGAGAGCATTGGGACTTTCTTCTGGCTCAGTTTTGTTAGCAATGATAGCTGAAATGATCCAATACTAAACGCACTAGATTTCTAGTGTAGGGGAAGAGAACTTCATTCCACGAGCTGCAGCAGAGCAGAGGTTATATTGTGGAAATTTCCAAAACAAAGCAGCCCCAGATTCTGTGCCTAAGCCTCAAGATAATAAAGCAAATGGGTATTTAGTCTAATGCTGAAAGTGATTATATTGTTACTATGGATTTGCTGCTGCTTGACTGTAGTGATATGAGCCAAGGTTGGAGCTGAGCATCTCTTTACTTTGGCAACAAACTGAGAATTGCTGTGCTGTATTTGGCTTTATGGCTTCTGATGTAAAGGTAATTTGACAAGGAGCAAATGTTTGACCCTCCAAGCCAGATTATTTTTTTTAATGACTTTGGCTGGGTCTGCAAGCAGTTCCACATCTTTCACAATCAAAGATGCTGTTGCATATAGACTATTTGCTCGAATATGCATGCTTTTTGAGGAACATTGATTTGCTTCCCTAGTTGCAATAAACAGGGAAAGCTTTGAGAGAGCAGCACCCGGGGTCCTATATCTGACTATCCTTCTAAATTTTGGTCCCATTAAAAGCAGTGCAGAACAATCATTAAACTGATTGGCTACTCAATAAAAGTCTGAACAACCACTTAGGCCTATTGGCATAAAACAATGTCTTGGAAGTCTGAAGCAAGGATGCCTGCTGAATCTTTGCTGGAAGAGCATTCCAACAGCATGCAACCAGTGACTAAACACCTGACTTCTGGTTGAGGCTAGACAAGCCTTTGTAACTTGGGGAGAAAACCAACATGATCTCAGTGATCCAGATAGTGCTGAAGGTATCCTGGACCCAAGTTGTTCAGGCCATTGGATATCAACACAAGAGCATTGAACCTGGACAGGTAATATATGAGTAGCCAGTGCAGACATGTTACATGCTATCAGCCATCTGCATCCATTAGTAGCCTAGCCACTGCATTTTGGACTAGTTGGGGCTTCCAGAAGCATCAAACTACCACAACAAGTATGTGGATTTGCTAGTAGGAAACTCCTGATTTCCCGCAACTCCTAAAGTGTATGTGCTGTGTATTAACTACAAGTGAATGACTTCTCTTTAGTCATTGGTTGAGCTGATGGGATGTCACAGAAGCCTGGAGACTAGAGTTGTCATAGCTCTGGTTTCACTTTATTGATCTGACATGTGGACGAGGCTGAGCCCAGGAGCTCCATATGCACTGTACAGGCTTGTGCACTGGGGAGGTCACTTCAGTGCTGCTAAGATAGCTGTTTGACTCCCCCCTGTAGAGGTGAACTCCATTGTCTCTTGAGACAGATGGAGGCCAACAACATGTAATGCCATAGAGTGTTCATGAAGGGAAAACAAGCATTAACCAAAAAGTTCAACACAAGGGGCTTTTGATAATAAAGTCAGAAGAAAAATTAAATATCAGGAGTGAATGAAATGGATAAAATTATAAAGTGGGTATCAAAGCACAGCTTGAATTGTATAATGAAGGAAATAGGAAAAGAAGAAGGTCTTGCCTGTTTATAGATACTGCCAAATAAGAACATGTTTTAAAGGTGTTTGCCACCCCCTGTGTGACTGCAGTGTCCTATTTTTTTAAATAAATAACCTCTAAATAGAGGTGAAATTGGAAGACTCAGTATCACCCCTAGCTGCTTGAATATTACATGTCAATTCTCCTAGATAGCTAATGAACATAACTTTTTAGAATTGGTTACCTAGCATATAGCATGAAAGGGACGCGGGTGGCGCTGTAGTCTAAACCACAGAGCCTAGGGCTTGCCGATCAGAAGGTCGGCAGTTCGTCCATTGCTCGGTCCCAGCTCCTGCCAACCTAGCAGTTCAAAAGCATGTCAAAGTGCAAGTAGATAAATAGGTACCTCTCTGGTGGGAAGGAAAACGGCATTTCCGTGCACTGCTCTGGTTCGCCAGAAGTGACTTAGTGATTCTGGCCACATGACCCATAAGCTGTCTGCAGACAAACACCGGCTCCCTCGGCCAGTAAAGCGAGATGAGCGCCGCAACCCCAGAGTCGTCCGTGACTGGACATAACGGTTAGGGGTCCCATGAAGCGTATTTCTAGCCCTGAGTGATTACTACCTGAGCAGCTACCAGAAGACATGCAATTCACATTATAAGATCACATACATTTTAAATGCTTAAAATAAAAAAAATCTCTTGCAGAGAATGTAAGAGACTGTGCTTGCGGTGGGAAATAATGCAGAAAGCTGAGAAGTGCTGAATCGCCAAAGTTTCCTGTGCATTTGCCCAGCCTTCTGTTGACTGGCGTTATGGAGCAAAAAATGTTTCTATCACATTGCACCTTTCTTTGTTGCACAAGGCAAATCACTAGGGAATTAAGGCTATGGGGAAGGACTATAGTTCGTTGGTAGGGCCCCTGCGGCTGATGCTGCTCCTTTGGCGGTCGCTCGCAGCTGAGTAAGATTATCTTCCATGGCCTTAGAGGTGTGTCCGTAGGTGACTGTGGAGGCCAATTCTGGATCCAGACATCCTTCCACAGTGGGGAGATGCAGGAGGTCCTGAGTTCAAGTCCTGGTGTCTCCAGGTAATGCTGTGAAAAGATACCATCTAAAACCCTGGTTAGTTGCCAGTCAGAGGAGGTAAGACTGAGCTTGATGCACCAATGATCTGACTCAGTAAAAGGGAGCTTCCTGGCGATATAGATTTAGGGTAAACCCTAGAAATTAATAAATGCTAGGATTTTGGTTATTTGTGATATGAAGGGAGAATGCAAGCTGCAAAGGAATTCCTGGGCTCGCTTATGCAAAGCAACCTGGCTGAGCTAGAACAGGTGAGGGACATTAACAATACAAGAGAACTCCTTTCCCCCTTGCCCCAGGTGTGAACAGAGACGGGAGATTTGGAAGATTGCCAGGGTAACTGCCCGGGGGGGGGGGCAAGGGTTGCTGGGAGGAAGAAGAGCTGAGATCCATCTTGGACAGGCTTGAGGCTGCCTGCGCTTCTGCCATGAAATGACCACATCTGGACTCGCTCCATGCAGACTGAAGGTGTAAATAAACCATATTTCTTAAAGCCATGACAGTCTCTGAAGCATCTTCTATTCTCCAAAGGAGCACGGACCCTGTGTGAGTGAGTGCCTGAGACCCCCCATGGGTGCTTGGCAGAGAGAGGGGGAGACACCCAAGTTTTGTAACACTGTGTTCCTGTGTTGTGGTTTAAGGGCTGCCAGATCATGATCACAGGTTACTGCTTTTGTCTGGTCCCCATCAAAATTTATAAACCTAATTCTGTGAATGGCTTACTGAGATAAAAAAAGGATAAGCTTCATAACGTTAGCTAGACATGCTCCAGCATGTTTGTGCGCCTGTATTTAAGAAATGAGTTATTGGATATATTGGCATGGTCTTTCCTCCCTTGTAACTGATTAAGACTTAATTCTTTAAAATTTCTAACTAATGAGACCTGGAGGTTGTTTTTTTGGTGTGTTTTTAACCCTCTTGTCTATTGTCTGTCATTGGCTACATTCCAGCTATTTCAAGAAAACACGACAGCAGTTTTGGCAGGGATTACTAGTCCTGAGTGCTGAAGGAGCTATGAGCTATTCAGGGATGTGCTATAAAAATATGGTTGTGTATTTTCCTGTAGTGTGCAATAGACACTCCTCTTTTTAAGAAAAGGCCAGAGAAATATCCCATTGTCAAAGCTACTGCTTCAATTTAACTGTCTGCCCTTATTGGCACAAAAAGAAATTACCCTGGCTTGGCCATAAATGGGAAGTGGGGGATTTTGGGGCCTATTTTTGTGACCAGCTCAGTAAGTAAGTTGGCAACTGAGACGCAGGAAGATAATTGACTCTCCTGGACCAAATCTATTACCAGTTTAGCAGTATGTAACTCCCTCCCTTTGTTGTTGGAATATATCCTCGTCTGAAAAAAAAAGCAGATCCGGATTATGCACGTTGCTTATATTTTCAGCTCCAATCCATGGCATTTCTAAGGGTTGCATAACAGTTTGGAGTAAGGAGTGTGTGTCTTTCATTTCAAACTGAAACAATTAATCTATCTGGGAGAGGAGTAAGATGCAACTCCCCGCTGCAGCGGCGAAGGCACTGTAGGCAGACGAGATTTTGAGTGATTTAAATGCTTGTTCAATCTGGGTCTTTAAACTTAAAAAGCAGAAGTATCGCAATGTGTTTCCAAGGACAGAGGAGGAGTCCTGCCCATGTATCGGCCTACCATTGGCTAGTTCTGTCTGGGAGTCATCCTTAATTGGCTTTCCGAAGGAGTGGATTCACTGAAACCGCATGCCTTTTATTGCTTTGCTACTCGTCTCTATGCACCGACTTTCATTAAGGTGTGGATGACTGGGAGCTGATCCACAGAGGGGTTTTTTTGGTCTTCTTAATTTTGCAAGTGGTCTGGACAAGAGTTTCTAAGCTAAATTACCTGTGACCGACAGAAATGAGCTTGTATGGAAGAAGGGCAACCTTGCCTGTGGTTACTCCAATAGTTCTGCAAAAACGGGTAGGTGACTTCGGAGGCTGAGGGGAAGGGCAGGCATGTCTCTGTTTTGGAAGCAGAAGTTACCCATAAGTAGAATGTAAGTATTACATCCAGTGTGGAAGGCATGCTGTGCATAAATTGCTGCCTTTCCTCTTAATTTAAATGTGGGATCTCCAGCCTTCTTGAGGATTTAGCATGTGTGCTCCATTGCAAAATTATGCAGTTCATCAGTTGCCCTGGGAACTTGGGCAGCAGGTTGGAAATGACTGAAATAAATGGATAACTAAAAAAACCCCCCGAACACATCTCAGCCTTTTTCTTGCTGCTGTTTCTGCTTTGATATGTAGATAAAGCCACTCCTGTTGTTTTAAATGTACTGACATTCTATAAGATAGTCACTGGAAATGAAGTAGTTTATAAGACCCAACAGAGTATTAGTTTTTGTTTTTTTTAAAAAAGAGGCCTGGCTTGTGGCAGTCCCTTGTCTACGAAGTAGTTAGCAATCAGTCAGATGGGTGGCATATGAATAATAAAATTATTATTATTATGGGGCTTTAGTATTTTGATTAAGATTATGTAAGCAATGTTAGATTCTTTCCTCCCCTGTCCGTAAGTGAGGTGATTTCTGTCCTTGTAGCCACTCCAGTGAAATATATTGCTGCTATAATTCATTTCACAGTGAAAACTGGAGGCGTTTTAGATACATAAAAAATAAAAAAGTCCTGTTTTATGTTTTGGCTGGTTTATTTCGGCACAACTTGGGGATCAAGTCGTATTTTTCCCAAGCTGACCAGAAATAACCAGCCAAAACATTCAACAGGGCTTTTAAATGTTTTAAAGCGGTATGTGCTCAATTTCTGCCTGTCATTAACCTGTTACAGGCCAAGAGTTTATTTCAGGAGAAGGAAAAGCCCCAGAAGTTCATAAACTCTTCATTCTACCTTTACTGAACTTGAAATCATGAATGTTCACAAAAGCTGAAGAGGGGTGGGTAATATCTGTAACATGGGAATCGGTTTTCATTCATGATGAGATCTCTCAAATAAAAGTCGCACGAAATAACCCCGCTCCCAAAACATGACTCAAGTGCTTGTTAACTGATTCGAGGACATGTCCAGATACTTCGCTTCCAATGCTGTGTTCCGCTGAAACTTCAGAACATGAATGATGGTAACAAGGTTGGCCCCAGAGGGTGTTGAGGTGAGGTGAGGTTTTGCCAGGCCCTGCAAACCAGCAGAAGGCTCTCCACCCAAACAGGCATGCCTTTTCTATTTAGTACGGGGTGCGGGTGGCGCTGTGGGTTAAACCACAGAGCCTAGGACTTGCCGATCAGAAGGTCGGCAGTTCGAATCCCCACGATGGGGTGAGCTCCTGTTTTTCGGTCCCTGCTCCTGCCAACCTAGCAGTTCAAAAGCACATCAAGTGCAAGTAGATAAATAGGTACCGTTCTGGCGGGAAGGTAAACGGCGTTTCCGTGTACTGCTGTGGTTTGCCAGAAGCAGCCATAGTCATGCTGGCCACATGACATGGAAGCTGTATGCCGGCTCCCTCAGACAATAAAGCGAGATGAGCGCCGCAACCCCAGAGTCGGTCACAACTGGACCTAATGGTCAGGGGTTCCTTTACCTTTACGGGATATGCAAGATCAGATGCAGCCTAAGACAATTCCATGGCTCACCTCTTAGAAGGCAAGGGATGCTCACTGGGGATTGCTGTGCTTGAGGGCCCCCAGAATCTTAGATCCAGCACTGACTCGCACCATTTCACTGTGATACACAAATTTATTAGCATCCCTGTCTTTTCAAATAGTGTCTGGCTTGCAAGTTGTACTAATGTGCCATTGTACAAATGCATCATGTGCCTGACACTCTTCACAACTTAGAGCAGACTTGCCGAACTACAACTCCCATTATCCTCTCTGTTAGCCCTGCTAGCTGGGGCTGGTGGGAGTTGTAGTCCTGCCATTTCTGGAAAGGGCACATGTCCCCCACCCTTGCAATACTATTACTGTGTTATGACTATTTACTTAAGCCCTCTTGAGTTTAATGGGGTTTTACTCCCAAGTAAGTGTGTACTGCGTAGGATTTCAGTTTTAAACCCCACAGGCCGTACAACAATCCTGCAAGGTTGGTCGGTATATCTTGTAAGCTGTTCAAAATGCTGCAGGCAATATAGTGCTTTGTCCAAGGCTTCCTAGTAGAATTGCTAGCTGACCGTAAAAAATAGTGTAGATTACTCCTGTGCCTTTAACATCCCTTTGATCTACAGAGACCAGCAGCGAAGCTTCCCACCAGGTGGAGATCAATATTGCTCGCCAGCTGCTGCAAATTGGATCACAATTAAAGGCACAGGGCTTGGTTCAAAAGTTGACAACCCTGCCAGCCAGAGTGGTTATGGGCAGTGGTGAGGTTTAGATCAGGGACTTGCTCATTCTGAACTCTGTTCCAGCCAGTATCAGCTATGTTTTAAAAGTTTGAAGATAAAAACTAGAATGTGTGTCACTGGAAATTGGAGTAACACACCATTTTCTGTTTAAATGGGTTGTGGGTGCTGCCGATGTGTACTGTTATCCAGGGAGCTGTACTGAAACCAAAGCTATAGTTGGAAAGACCTCAAAGAGAGGCAGAATCCTGAAAAGAGAAATGAATGTGATGACAGCCTTTCCTAGTGAACCTCTGCTAGACCTAAACCACTGTTAAAATGAGGAAGATGGTATTTTAAGCAGTGGATTCGGACCTCTTAAAATGTGTGTATGCTTCTTGGGTGACGGTGGTATTTGGTTCTCATGTTCTGGATTACGCTTCTGCAAATAACATGTAGCAGTTCATTCTGTTGTAGAATCGGGGTTTGATTTACTCCTGACCTCCATCCTCCCAAGTCTATAATACCTCACTCCTTTACTTCATTACAGTTAGTGGTGGTGGTTTGCTCTAAGCATTTGTGTGTATATGCCCAAACTGAAAGCAATTTCAGACAGGATCCTTAGTTATTTGTCTCAGATTTTTGTGCTGAGCTCAAGTTACCCTCTTATTCATTTGCATGATACTTTGTAATATTGGACATACCATGTTGTTTGATTTGTGAATGGAGGCCCTTCTGGTTATACCATCACCAAGAAAAGCCTGCCAGTTTAGGGCTTGGGGAAAGGCCTTCTCCGTAGTGGCACCCCAGTTTTGGATCACCCTTTCCTCTTAGGTCAATCTGGTGCCAACACTGGGCCATCGTTCATTGCTAGCTGAAAACCCCTGTCTTAATTCAGGCCTTTTTGTCTTAGGTGCATTGGACCATGGAGGTGGTGTGGGGATATTTATGTACTAAATTACAGTTGTTTTTAAAAAATGATTTTTTTAATTTAAAAAAATTGGTTTGAAGTGATTTTTATTGTTGTGAGGTCATTTTAATGATGAAGGATAGGATATAAATGCTGGAAAGGAAACTAACTTTGTAACTTTTTAAATACTTTGTAAACCACTTAGAAGCCTGTTTTGGCATTAAGCAGTGTGCAAATAAATAAGAAAGAACACTGCACCCTTTTGCTGAAGTGCACACATTTTTTATCCAAAGGTCAGCAGCGTGTGCTTTGATTCCTTTCCTTTTTCTTTTCTGATATCTTTCAGTGACCTTCGTGGAGCTTTATGAGTTTTCGTTTTTTTTAAAAGGAAAGCTGAGCTAACAGCTATATTGTATGGGAGCAATTGCATGGAAAAAGGCACAATCAGTGAAAATGTTTTATATGCCCTTGAACAAGAACATGGTAATGAGCCAATGCTTACCACCTTCCTTGGCTTGATGAGGTTTCTACCTCTCCCTGTTGTCCCCCCCCTCCCCCACTTAGATTTTTGATTTCTCTTCCAACCCCTCTGCTCATTTCTTCCAAATACTTGAATATTCTTCATATAGTAACCAAGGAAATTGGCAAGGCTAGCAGCATCCAGCGCTCATAATCCTCTTTCCTTGGCAGAACTCCCTGCCTTGGAAAGGGGGAGAGGGAACAGATTTCTTGCTATTGAGGAAACCGGCGCTCCATGTCTTTGTCCTAGTCTTCTCTCAAATAAATTAGGCTTCCAGAAGGTCAGAATCTAACCTTCAGACTGTTAACTTGCCTTGGAAGTATATTGGGCGGCCTACCGAACAGTTATTTCTGCCAGCAGTAAATCTTGACTGAGTGGACATTTGGATTCTTTTGTGGATGCAGATTGAAGAGTATTGTAGCCTAGAAACTGCACATAAGGAATTGCTTACAGACCTTTGGTAGTAAAGACTTTTTTTTTTAACGCAGCACTGAAGCGACTTTGATGAATTATGTGTAAATGTGGGTTCTGAGTTTTTCTGTAATATCCCACAAACTAAACTTGATACACAGATGCCTGAGGTCTAGACAGCTTTTCTTCCTGCAAGTTGTGCATTGCATTTGAATCTCCTCTACCATTTTGTGTGTGTGTGTGTGTGTGTGTGTGTGTGTGTGTGCTGTTAGATGCATGAGTTTTAAAAATTGCTTTAAAGATAGGATGGAAAATGCTTGGGCTGCTGCTTTGAAGTGTTTTAAAGAGGTACACATGATGTGGCATTCCGCAACAGAGGCAACACTTCTGTGTTTGCAAATGTTACACCGCATGGTGTCATATCAGTGTGCTGAAACAGAGGGCAATGGGTGGAAACATGCATCCTCATATCCCTTTGGAGGGCCCTTGCAGCAAAGGGCAGTGATTGACCACAAAAGTGCGAGCAGAACAACTTCCCCTCCTCACCCTGCATGTGCCCTGTGCCATCCTCAAATGTGCTCCAAAGAGTTGGCAGGGGAACCCCCAGCACAGATTTGGGGGACAGAGGGGGAGGAGAAATCCCCTTCCGCATCAGAGTTGTTCTGCTTTCACAAAGTCATGCATTGAATGCAATCTCTTGTGTTCTCTTCTCGTACGCACCCTTTCGTAATAACGGGCATTTTTGCTAATATAAAAACAAATCTCTTTCAAATCAGAACCAGTGAAGGCAGTGAAGGTCCTGTGTGAGTGTCTGGAGGCGGTTGGATGATGGATGGCGGCTAACAGATTGAGGTTGAATCCTGACAAGGCAGAAGTACTGTTTTTGAGGGACAGGAGGTGGGCAGGTGTGGGGGACTCCCTGGTCCTGAATGGGGTAACTGTGCCCCTGAAGAACCAGGTGTGCAGCCTGGGAGTCATTTTGGACTCACAGCTGTCCATGGAGGAACAGGCAGCTGTTTACCAGCTCCATCTGGTATGCAGGCTGAGACCCTATCTGCCCGCGGACTGTCTCGCCAGAGTGGTGCATGCTCTGGTTATCTCCCGCTTGGACTAGTGCAAAGTGCTATATGTGGTTCTACCTTTGAAGGTGACCCAGAAACTACAACTAATCCAGAATGCGGCAGCTAGACTGGTGACTGGGAGCGGGCGCCGAGACCACATAACACTGGTCTTGAAAGACCTACACTGGCTCCCAGTACATTTCCGAGCACAATTCAAAGTGTTGGTGCTGACCTTTAAAGCCCTAAACGGCCTTGGTCCAGTATACCTGGAGGAGCGTCTCCACCCCATCGTTATGCCCAGACACTGAGGTCCAGTACCAAGGGCCTTCTGGCGGTTCCCTCCCTGCGAGAAGCCAAGTTACAGAGAACCAGGCAGAGGGCCTTCTTGGTAGTGGCACCCGCCCTGTGGAACGCCCTCCCACCAGTTGTCAAAGAGAAAAACAACTACCAGACTTTTAGAAGACATCTGAAGGCAGCCCTGTTTAGGGAAGCTTTAAATGTTTGACGGACTATTGTATTTTAATCTTTTGATGGAAGCCACCCAGAGTGGTTTGGGAAACCCAGCCAGATGGGCGGTGTATAAATAATAAATTAGTACTATTATATAAAGTTTTAGAAAGTTGGTAAAGGGTGAAGTGATATTTAGACATTCTTAAAACAATGCTTTCATAATTGAATACCTCCAAGCTAGGACATCTGAGCCCACCTTACATACTGGGTCACGTCATTGGTATTATCCTGCACAATATTATCTGGAGCAGGGCTTGCCAACGTGGTTTCCATGTGTGTAGCCCACAGAGGTCTTCCCCAGTGGCTACAGGGGCTACAGGCTTCCCCTTGCTCACCCCTTCTCCTGATGAAATTAGGTTTGAAAGAAACATTCTATTGTAACCTGTAGAATAGGGTGCCATGTGTGGGTGAAGGGGGCCCGTAACAGTTTCTGCAGTTTGCAGATGTGCCCACGGGCCCCCAGACGTTGGCAGCCCCTGATCTAGTCTGACTCGCAGTAGTTCCAGAGGAACTTAAGCAAAGGACTTCCTCAGTACTTCCCATCAGGGAGAAATGCCAAAGGGGGTTGCCTCTGTACACACCTGTGGTCCCAACTTTTCCATGTTACACATGCTTTAAATCATTGACAACCTATATTCAGGGCTTTTCCCCCAGCTGGAACACACCAGAACTCAGTTCCAGCACATCTCAGGTGGGTGCCAATGCCATTACAAGCGAACAAGGACGTTGTTCACGGTGAGTTCCAGCAACTCTTTTTCTAGAAAAATAGCCCTGCCTATATTTGTGTATCTGTTCGATTCCCCCCCCCCCCCCCAAGTTATATCTATAGACGGTTCTTAAACTGGAAGTAATTGTGTCAAATATCGCACACAGAACAATTGTTACAGAGGAAGGTTCTCCCCATGCTGCAAGCATAAAACAAAATCACCTGCTAATGAAACCAGCATTTCCACATTTTACACGTCTGTGTGTATCAGCTAATCTTCTTTTGTCTTTTTAACAGGTAATCAAAATATATAGTGAGGATGACTCTAGCAGAGCTTTGGAAGTACCAAGTGATATAACAGCCAGAGATCTGTGCCAGTTGCTCATACTAAAGAACCATTATGTGGATGATCACAGCTGGACTATGTTTGAACATCTCACTTCCTTAGGTTTAGGTAAGTACCGCTTGCTTCAGAAAGTGTGTCGTTTACAGAGATGTCACTAGGGGGAGCTCCAGGTCTTTTGTGCTGGGCCTCGGATTGCCTGTTCTTCTTAATCTGCCCTCTTAATATGCTCAGAGACCTAAGTTTGCATTTGTAGGTCACAGGCCTGTGCCTAAAGTATCTAGGAGTCTAGAGCCACTGTTTTGTATGCTGCGCTGGGCGTCACAAACACACAGAAACACTTGCAAGCAATGCAGTACTAAGTAACTGTCCTACCAGTGCAAGGGTTTACACTTGTGAAATTGGAGGGCATGCCCCCAAATCTTTCGTAGTGGGATGGGGGTGCAGGGAGAGGGCTGAAAGTCCTGCCGTGCAAGTGCACTGTTAGGACAGTTCATAGAACAGTAGAGTTGGATGGGACCCTGAGGATCATCTAGTCCAACCCCCCTGCAGTGCAGGAATATGCAACTGCCCCATGCGGGGATCGAACCTGCAACCTTGGCATTATCAGCACCACCCTCTAACCAAACTATCCAGTTGCTTAGCACTGCATTGGATAGAAGCCTAAATATCATCCTATCCGGTGCTTCTTTTTTTAAGAAAAATAGGTGCCAGTATTCACCATGAAGTTACAGTAAGTGCCACAATATTAACCAGTGCTTTTCTTCTAGGAAAAAAAGGTTCCCGTGCTGCGTACCCTTGAGTACCCCCAGAAAAAAGGCACCGATTCTATCCTATCTGGGGGGGGGGGAGGCATTGTCTTCCACAGTAGGATAAGAATGCCAAACTCATCCAAGTGTTTCCAGAGGTTTTTTGGGGGGGGAGGGGGATGTATTTTTTCAAATAAAAAAACAACAGACTCCTAAATCTGTAAACTTGCATCCTTCATTGCGCATACATCAGCCCCACTGCACAGAAAGCCAAAAATATTGCTGCAAGGACATTGTTGGCTGTGCTGCAGTTACAGTAGTGATAGCCTACTGCATATTTCAGTGTGGATAGTGAATGCCTTGTCTTCTAAATTACATTTTGTTCCACTGAAGGAGACTTGTCGGCATCCTCTTACAGGGCCATAAATTATCCTGCTGAGATTTGATTTAAAGTCCACTAAAGCAATCGTGGGGAATTCAGAACTGCGGCTGTTGAACTTCTGAAAGCCCAGATCAAACCGTGCTATGCCAGCAGCGTTTGAGCTGTGCGGTTCTGAAGCTGTGTTGAATTAAGTAATAAGCGTGAAAGATAGAACTTTTACAGCTTGTGCTACATTAGCAATGCTTGCCCGGGCGTATTGGAGCCGCAGCTTGTCGTTAGTATAATCGCTTATGAGCGGTAAGATAAGTACAGATTTTAGGTGCCCAGTAAGCCTCAGATCTAATGCTGGCTTTAAGCGCTTTCACGTATTGCACATTCTTTAAAAACGTGCAAGGGGAACCTGCAGAGGGAATAGCATTCACCCCAGAGGTAGAACGAAAGACCATGCCCATCATTTGAGGTCTGGTGGGGGCAGAGAAGCCTGCCTCATGGTCCTTTTTGGTTGTGATGTCAAATTGGCTAGGGCTCAGTTCTGTGTATACAGAGGTGGATTTAGGTACAACCAAGGAGAGCACCTTTTCAAAGTCTGGTAAGCACTTGCCCAGCTCTGTGAAGCGAGCATGAGGGTTCTGCCAGGGTCCTAGAGTCCTCCTTCCCACAGCCGGACAAGCGCTTACTGGGCTTTGTGAAGGAGTTGGGAGGGCTCTAGCATCCTGGCGGAGACTTGTGCCTCCTTCCTAAAGCCTGCAGGCTTAAGGACACCCCATTAAATGTTGGCCTCTCACAGAAGTTCTCCTATTCATAGAATTACAGTGGTGCCTTGGTTTACACACTTAATCCTTAAACCAAAGCGTTCTTAAACCAAGGCGTGCTTTCCCATAGTAGCGGGGGGCTCAATTTACAAATGGAACATGTAAGGCAAAGTTCACAAACCAAAACACTTACTTCCGGGTTTGCAGCGTTCTTAATCCAAGTTGTTCATAAACTAAGCTGTTCTTAAACCAAGGTACCACTGTATAGAGGGACGCGGGTGGCGCTGTGGGTTAAACCACAGAGCCTAGGACTTGCCGATCAGAAGGTCAGTGGTTCGAATCCCTGCGATGGGGTGAGCTCCCGTTGCTCGGTCCCTGCTCCTGCCAACCTAGCAGTTCGAAAGCATGTCAAAGTGAAAGTAGATAAATAGGTGCCGCTCCGGCGGGAAGGTAAACGGCATTTCCATTCGCTGCTCTGGTTCACCAGAAGCGGCTTAGTCATACTGGCCACATGAACCGGAAGCTGCACGTCGGCTCCCTCGGCCAATAAAGCAAGATGAGCACCGCAACCCCAGAGTCAGTCATGACTGGACCTAATGGTCAGGGGTCCCTTTACCTTTACCTTACCACAATATAGATTTGTAGAGTTAGAAGGGGCCCTGAGGGTCATCCAGTCCAACCCCCTGCAATGCAGGAATCTCAACTAAAGCATCCACGACAGGTGGGGCCAGCGGGTGTTGTAGTTCAGCAACATCTGAAGGGCATTGTGTTGACTACCCCTGCATTACAGAAGTGAAATGTTTCTTTTCAGTAAGAGATGGCAAAAGACGTATTTGTGTTACTTACTAGCTCAGGAATAAATAATTCATGGTAGCTGTGCTCCAAACTCTCTTACGAACAGACCCAGCAGCTGTTCCAGTGGTTCATGAATAAAAGGCCCGAACCTATAAATCATCGCAAATTGAATATGGTGCTTCTATTTACTGCAATAATCACATGTCAGCTTTTGTAATGAGTGTGTGTGTTAAGTGTTTACACACCATGTTAATTATTAGAACATCGCTCTTTCTGGGGTTTTGCAATGTGGTGCCAGCTGCTTTTAACGCTCTAATTTGTGCAGCTGTAATATGGCCAACACAAGCCTTCTAAAATCATTTTCGTTGCTGATCATTTTTGGTCTAAATTATTCTCCCCCCCCCTTTGTGTGTGTGTGTGTGTGTGTGTGTGTGTGTGTGTATGTGTGTGTTTGTGTGTTTGACAAAACATTCCCTTGTAAGTTTTCCAGAGCTTTTACTACATGGTTTCTCTTAACCCGGAGCTCCAAAATTTCTAAGCATCGAAACCTGGCCGCTGAAACACAAATGGAATTCTGGGCATTTTTTTCAGCATGCCAGGTAGCTTATTATAGTTTGCATGTTCAAAATCCAACATTTCGAGTATTCAGATTTGACAGATGTTTTGAATATTCGTAAGTTCTTTAACCCCCCCCCCATAACTTTTCAATGTAATTGTCCACACGCTGTGCTGAATCAGAGGATCAGGCTAACTCATCCAGTGTTCCTGCTGCACTGCCCACATGTTTTCTACCCAATGAAGAGGAAATTGTGAAGCGGGCTCAGTTCAGGCTGGGGGTGGTGAAAGATGCCTAGAGCTCTTCACTGGTGCCAGTGGAAGTGCATTTGCCATCGCCAGGAATGGGGAACCTTGTGTTCCCTTCTCAGCAACCTTCCAAGGCCTGCATGCCTGTGGTGGCTAGGGGCCTGGTTCAAAAGTGAGCAGAGCAATGAATATAAATGCTACCTTTGTGCGGCAGGCTAGATGCAGCTCTCTCTCTCTATCTCCCTCACCTATCCACCCACCCACCCCTCTCTATCCTCTATTCAAGCATGCAAGAGGCCTTATATGCCTTTAGGTACCAGGCGAAAACCTTCATCCATAAACAAATATCTGAAGGCAGCCCTGTATATGGACATTCTTAATGTTTGATGTTTTCTTGCGTTTTTAATATTCTATTGAGAGCTGCTCAGAGTGGCTGCAGCAACCCAGCCAGATGGGTAGCAAACTAATAATAATAATAATAATAACAACCAGGCCTTGGGCTGATTAAGATCTTATACCCCTTTTAAAATGTGTTTGTGGGAAGGGGGTTATTGGTTTGTTTGGTTTTTGTTGCTGCTGCTGTTTTTATAATGTGTTTTTGTGCTTTTGTATTGCATTTTTTTATGCAGTGAAATGCCCTGAGATCTGCGGGTGAAGGGTGGCATGCGAATTTAATGAAGAAAAGTAAAATAAAAAAATAAGTATTATGAGAGTTCAAGGGCACATTGCAGCTAGGGGGGAAGCACCCAATGAAAGCCCCTAGCAGGGTCAAGGAAGGGCTCCATCCTGGGGAGAGGGGATTGTGGCCCCGGGGAGAATTCGAAGGTTTTGGAATTTTGGCATTTGGCCCCTGAGTGTGGGGTTCCTCACCCCTGACTTGCACGACCTGTTCGGTCAGTGAAACATTATGCTACTTCAGGTTGGTGGTAGAGCAACCCCTGGGATTTCTGCACCAGCTTAACTTTGTGTTCTGCTAGTGGAAGGCGCTTTTGGTACTGCTTCTCTTCTCCAGTTCCATGTACGGAAGCTGGTCAGATGGGCAGTTGAATCTTATTTTCACAGCAGCCTCTTCCATTGTGCCTCAGGGCAACAGGCTAGCTTAGGGGGCTCAGGGGAAGAACCTGCAGAGCTCACAGCTGTGTCCTCCAGGGCCTTCCTGCCACCGCTGCTCCTTGTCACCCGCAATCTGCTGCCTGAGGCAGCTTCCTCACTCTGCCTAATGGCAGGGCCGGCAGTGGATGGGAGTTTCAGGACTGCTATAAATCTATGCTGTTAAATTTGCACAGTACAGGAATGTTTCATTTTTATACTGTAACCCGCCTTGCGATCTTTGGATAAAGGGTGGCATATAAATAGATTAAATAAATAAAGGGAAGGAGGAAAGTATTGACGGTGTTTTAAACAACATCACTGCTGCCTGTGTGAAAGCTTTGAGAGAGAGAGAGAGAGAGGTTAATACTTTCTTTTGCATGTATGTGTGGAACATTGATATGCCCACTAGGTGTCGCTGTTGTTTATAACTTACAGATACTTTACTAACTTTTAGCAAGGGACTCAAGTGCAGAATTTCAGTAATTTGTGGTTTCTGCTGGCATTGGTTGTTTTTTAGTTTTTTGAATTAGTTGAAGGCTGAAATGGTAAAACTGAAGTTAACCATGTGTTTCATACTGGTCCAGGAGTTTGGCCATCATAACTCCCTTTAATATATTACAGGATTGTTGTTGTTGTTGTTGATTAGTATATTGCCCTTCATCTGAAGGTTCACAGCATAAAAATGTGGAAGGAAAGAACTATGTATGCCATTTTGAGGTCCTTGGGGGAGGTGGTATATAAATTCAACAAACCAGACCACAAGGGAGCATTCATTCAAAATATCACACCAAATGAACACATTTCTAACCCCCACCTTTCTTGTTTTATTGCTGCTACGCCCCCCCCCCAAACCATAGCTTCTTCTCAATTGAGGTTCTCCCCAAACAGATGTGCGGAGAGTGTGGGGCTTATGTATTGGGAAGCAATATAACTACCCCCTGCCTAATTACATTGTTAATCTTCCCTAAACCTCGCCCACGGGAATCCCAAATGGGGAAAATGCCACTCCACGAGACCTTGTGCTTTTTAAAAACAAGACTATAAACATGCTTGACCAGAGCCATTGATGCAAGAAACAAAAATAAATGGATTTAATTCATGGCTGACTATGATTAGATACGAGTTGGGTATAAGAGAGCAGATGGAAGGAATAACTACAGACAGCGCTATGCTGGAATCTGTCCTCCAGTTTCTCAGATGTCTTCTTCCCCTTTGAGAGAGGCTTCCATTTTTCTGCATTCTCAGAGGGTACTTCAGAATTTCTTTAGAATTTCTGTGGGTGTGCATTTTCAGCTTTCCCAATTATTCCAGGGTGGCCAAGAGGGGTATATGTGTTTTTTACTTTTGGGCAAATCTTTCCCCAGCGCTCTGGGGGGCCTTCCTGGAAGCTTGTGGGCACCGGTCACAAAATGGCTGCCATGGGGCCATGCCATAGCACAAAATGGCTGCCACATCTAAAAGAGCAGGGAAGGAACCAGGACCACAAAATGGTGCAGGCATCCCTTTCCCTCACTTTCCCCTCAGTTGGGTAGGGATGAAAGACCACCAGCACACTTGCTCACAAAGAGAAGCCCTTTCCACATTTCCTCTGTTCAGAACAGAAGGGAGAGAAGATGCCTAGCCCCGGCTTCTAGAGAAATGTAGGGGGACGTGTTCTGTATAGGAGAGATCAAGCCAGATCAGACAGGAACTGAGCAAGAAGAGCACAAGTCTCTTTGTGCATTGTGGGGATGTTTACTGAAACTTCTTGTGGGCCCCACAGAAGGGGCTGGTGGGCACAGAGGAGCCCATGGAGTCTATTGCCAAGCAACAGTGCAGGTTATCCGAAGAGCTTCTAGAATTTTCTTTCAAGATGTGGCTTTCAAAAGAAGTACGGTTTGGCATCTCTTGGGCTTTGTTCCAGAGGCAGAATTTGATGGAACTAGCTTCGGTTGTGATAAACGCGATGAAACACTCCATTAGAAACATATGGCATAGAATAGGCTTGCACAAAACTTGAGGCCGCGCAGTGAATGCAGCCTGTTAACTATACATTGCGGCCTGCATTTCTCTGTTCTTCTTCCCTGCAGGCAGCAAAGAATGGGAGTTTTCACGAGTCCCTGGTAGACCACCATATACAACTGCATTTAACTTGATAGGCCATTAATGTATAGACCTGGCTTGGGCTCTGTACCATGAATTCTTTCTGATGTTCTATCACTCTTCTTTATTCTGGCAGTTTTGTTAATTGATTGAAAAGCATTTTGAAGTATTGGTTGACCAAGAATGCTGTCATAATTTTGTAAATTTGATGTAGCTTTTGCTTTTGTAGAAAACGGAAAATTGCTCAAACCATGTTGTAGATATCATCTCTCATTCCAATATGGTGATGATGACTGTTCATTTAAATAATCCATAATGCAATCAACTAAAGGGTTAATATATTATCTTGAATATATTCAACATTTTTGTTAAAAAAAAAACAACCCAAAAACTTTCTGCACCTTCCAAACCTGCAAATGGTGGCATTTTCATAAATGTCACTTTGACATCCATGTAACCACACTTAAATGTCAGACCAGTTTGAAAGCTTTCTTTAAAGTCTTTAAATAAGCATATTTTGAGACATGGCTCAGTCTTCAGCGTGGTTTTTCAATCTCTCTGCTGCCATGAAAATTAAATGTATCTTTTGCAGCAAAGTGGCCTTCGTTATGTCAGGTTGATATCTACCAGTGTGAATTTATTTGAGCAAGTGTATGACAGGAGATGCGTGTGTTCTGCATAGCGACTGGCCTCGTTAACAAGACTATGGATGTGGTGCATCTCATTTTTAGATTTTCTCATTGTGGAAGGTTTGCTTGGTTTACTCAGTGAGGAAGTGGGGGGGGGGGTAAAAGTATTAAATGAGTAGTAGCTGGAGCCAGACTTGCCAATGGACAGTCTTCCATTACCAGTGTTGAAGAAAAATTCAACAGCCTGCCTGGTCAGCATCTGTATGTGGAATGGACCAGGGCTGCCATCTTGTTTTTTGCCTCAGGCAACAAAATGGGGCAGCCCTGGTCATAGTTAGATGAATATAATACATAGAGTGTCAGACATCTTTCACTGAGCCAAACTACACACATTGTCATACCCTTGGGGACATATTCATGCCAGCCCAGATGCAGGACCCAGCCTGTTTGTCCCTGCTTTCACCTTCCTTCCTTCCTTCCTTCCTTCCTTCCTTCCTTCCTTCCTTCCTTCCTTCCTTCCTTCCTTCGTCATTCATTTCTTTCTTGCCTTTCAGCCCTTTTCAAAAGTTTCACAACAGCTACTGTAGTATCATTATCTTGAGTGACTTATACAAATTCTTGCATTTTACCACTGGAGGTGAATTAATTTAGGAGAATTGCTAGGATTTATGTTTCTTTTGTTACACAGAGAGAATAATTGAAGACCATGAAATGATGATTGAAATCCAGTCAAGATGGGGAATTGAAGAAGGCAATAGATTTTATTTTAGAAAAAATTATGCCAAATACGAGTTCTTCAAAAACCCCGAGGTAAGTCATGACTGTATATTGATTCGATTCAATTACTAATCCTTAATATTTAGGGTGGCTAGTCATCAGTTATGGCACCCAGTTAAAACCAGACTATTGCCAAGAAATGTAATTAACTTTACCATTGCATACACACATACACCCACACCCTGATAACATGGATATAATTCTAGGCACTGAGGGTCAGCTGAAACAAGTTTCTGCCAAATACCTAACAAGGCAACACAGCATTATTAGAATAAGTGGAAGAAGTGGCAGGGCGTTTGGGCTCTGTTGAGTTCCTTTATCTTACTTATTGCTGCCGCTGCTCAAACAGAGTATAGCAGACTTGCAAATAGTTCTGCAAAGCTGTTCCCATTAGTACTAGCCCACGCCACTGCCTGGGTGGCCACATGAATGTTGCCCCACCCCCATATTCAGACATCTCCCCACTTACGTGGGGGCTGCGTTCCCAGGTACTGCATATATATGTGAAATTGTGTATTGTGGGGAACACACTCTTAAGAAGCCTGTAAACCTCTGGAAACCCCTGAAAGTGTTGCAAAGGTTCCTGGGATTGCTAGCTGTTTTCCCACTCTTTTTGTGCCATTTCTGCCGTTTCCCCACTCTTTCCAGTCCGTTTCGCGCCTTTCCTCCCCAGTTTAAATTGATTTGTTAAATTATTTCCTGGCGCCATGCATAAACGTGGTTGCAAGCATAAGTGGAGAGACACCTGTACATTCTACCTGAACGTGGCAGCTTTAGATATCTCTTCGAGAGAGAACCCTGATTACATAGGGCTCAACAAATCCAAGTACTAATCCTCTTGATGTTCTGAATGCTGTGGAAGACCCTCCGTTTATTATCAGGAGTAAAGCATTAAGAACACTGGGTGTTGCCTTTAGTCAGATTATTTCTCTAGCTATCACTATTATCTTTCATTTCATTTCTATAGCACTTTATAGATTTAAAATCTCAGAGCAGTTTATAACACATTAAAATATCAAATAAAACAATCCAGATAAAAACATTACTGAAGAAACTCAAATATAAAGTGTAGCCCAGTTTTGTCTACTCTGGTTGTAACCACTGGTTCAGAGCCCAGGCAACTCTCTCTATTTGATCCTTTTAACTGGACCTGCCAGGAATGGAACCTGGGTCTTTCCGCATTCAAAGCATGTGATCTCCCACTGAGCTTTGGCTCTTGAGCGTATAAGCAGATGCTGCAAGGCCTTGTTTTCAGGCAAGGGCAACTACTGTTGTTCTTATTTTACAAGAGGGCTCATAAACAGGGTATAAAGGAAATGAAATCTAGGCCTTCTAACTAAATGTGGTGTGCATCTGCGAATGTTTCCTGAACCCTTCTAGTACTTTTGTTTTTTCTTTAACAGACTTTCTTCCCTGCACACCTGATATCCCTCTCAAATGAGATCAATGGAGCCATGAGCCACACGCAGATACTGCAGGTGAGATGTCGATGTTTTAAAAATGGGACTGCTCAGCTGAGTGTGTCTGGAAATCTCAAGCATTGCCTTTGTTTGACAGAACAATAGGGCTGGCATGGCCCAGCACTGTTAAGAACGGCATGGTCCCTACCTATTCCCCAAATTTAAGTGCTTTATAAAACAAACCTCCTTCTTCACCCTCACATTCTGTTCTACAGAGAGTTCTGGTTTAAGGATAGCCAGTGATGGCTTGTGCTCATTAGAAATGTTAAGACAGAAATCTGGGTGACCATCAGTGAATGGTATCTTCTAACTTTCTCCTCGTCCTCTTTCCAGCTATAAGGGGCAACACTGAAACTAAGGAGGAGGAGGGAGCTGACATGTAGTACCGGTGGCATCATGTGTGGGGGCACAAGGGCTGTTAGGGTGTGCATGCTTGCATCGCTGGGCTCTGTTGAAAATGGCTTCTCCATGTGAACCAGGAAGTGACCTCTCCAGACAACAGAACGACTATTTCCTTATCTCTGTGGCTGCGATCTCTTCTTGGATGACACGGATGCCATTAGACAGTTGAGCGTGCATGTGTACTCCATCCATTTCCCTCCCACTCCCCTCTGTGCAGCCCTGGGCACTGGTAACCCACGCTATGCCACTGGGTAGTACCGCCCTCAGGACTGGTCTAAGTAAGGAGGCAGGCAGGTGTGGGCAGGCTGAGGTTGGTGGGGCAGTGCCCCATTCAGTCTTAACGGACCAGCCTCCACTGAATAGTTTTCACATTATTTCACCACTAGAAGTCATTTGAATAAGATAGCCTGTTCCATGTGCCTGGCAATCTGATTGTTCTCATAGGTGGGCTCCCAGACAGGAGTTGTGAAACAGGTTATTAGATGCATACAGACTTGGTTTCTTAGAAAATATATTTTTTAAAAAAGTTATTACTTCTGTTAGCATCAGTTATTTACATGCTAAAGAGAGGGGGTGGGGACGCGGAAAAAGATGTACAGTGGTACCTTGGTTTTCGAACTTAATCCATTCCGGGAGTCCGTTCAACTTCCGAAACCGTTCAAAAACTAAGGCACAGCTTCCAGTTGGCTGCAGGAACTTCCTGCACTCAAGTGGAAGCCACGTTGGACATTCGGCTTCCGAAAAACATCCACAAACCAGAACACTCACTTCAGGGTTTGCGGCGTTCGGGAGCCGATTTGTTCGACGACTAAGCCGTTTGGGAACCAAGGTACCACTGTATTTTTGGCTGTGAAGATCGGGTCTGCGTTGGCAAATGTAAGGTTGGCAAATGTTAGAGCTCAGTAAAACAAGTAAAATAAGGACAATAGCAAAAGCCCTGCTCTGCTGAATCAGAACAAAGGCCCAGCTGGTCCGGCATCCTATTCTCACAGTGGCCAACAAGAAGCCTCTGAGAAGTCCACCAGCAGGACCTGAACAAAACTTTCCCCAGTTGTGACTCCCAGCTACTGGAATGCAATGGCATGAACTTCACTGGCAAGGCTAGTGGCTAAATAACAGCAGGCTACCATATCCTTAGGGACGCAAGTGTGGTTATAAACCACAGAGCCTAGGACTTGCCAGTCAGAAGGTCGGCGGTTCGAATCCCCACGATGGGGTGAGCTCCCGTTGCTCGGTCCCAGCTCCTGCCAACCTAGCAGTTCGAAAGCACGTCAAAGTGCAAGTAGATAAATAGGTACCACTCCGGCGGGAAGGTAAATGGCGTTTCCGTGTGCTGCTCTGGTTCGCCAGAAGCAGCTTAATCATGCTGGCCACTTGACCCGGAAGCTGTACGCTGGCTCCCTCGGCCAATAAAGCAAGATGAGCACCGCAACCTCAGAGTTTGTCACGACTGGACCTAATGGTCAGAGTTCCCTTTACCTTTTTAACATATCCTTAGTAACATTAGCAGCGTGCAAAGTGTTTTCAGAGTGTGTGGAAGCTCTGAGGTCCTTTCGCGAAAAGCTTAGCAATATAGGAAACCAAATAACGTGTTCCGTTTCAGTCAGATTAGCAGCTGAATTCCCACAGGCTTCTGAGAACTCACACTCCTCGCCTGTCAGCGCAGTCCGAATCTCCTCCAGAGCTCCCAAATATGCACAGGAAGGAGTAGCTGGATAAAGGTCTGTTCCTGTGGGATTCAAAGTGGTATTTTTTCCCCTTTCAGATGTTTTTAAGTTCCAGTACATATCCTGAAATTCACAGTTATTTACATGCTAAAGAGCAAGGGAGAAAAACCTGGAAAAGGATGTACTTTTTGCTGCGAAGATCGGGTCTGTATTTTTCCACTAAGGGGACGTCAAAGGTAAGGTTGGCAAATGGTAGAGCTCAGTCAGTATGCATCATATTCTCTCCACAGTAAGGGATAGTTTTGTACTCCTTAAGGCCTCTTGAAAAAGCCAAGCTCCCCCTCCCTCAGGTTTTGTTGATGATGCTGAAAAGTGAAGAAGACATTTATGGTGCAGGCAGGCATGGAACGGGCTAAGGGGTTTCGTTTGTTAATATTCGAATAAATGAAACTGGTTTTTATAACTTGCAGAGTTAACTCGCAAAGTGAATTTTTAGCATGTCTTTTTTTAAATAGGCAGCTAAACAACTGTAGGGCACTTAGTTGGTGAAGGCTAGCGTAGGCTTTACAATGGTTTTGGCTGTAAGTTGCTCTGAGTTGCCTTTGGCAAAAGAAAGTGACTAATAAATTAACAAGGGATAATAATAAATGGGTGTTGATCGAATTTTTTCACTTCAGAAAAGTAAGTTGTTGCACCTTACATTGAAACACCTTTCTTTTATCATTTAGATGCTGACTTGGGGAATTATAAAGAACGGTCTCCCCCCCCTTTTTTTGGTGTAAACAATTTAAGATGTCCGTAATAGTTTTATATTGCTCTTCCTTTTAGGAGCCAAGGCACCTGCAGCTTTTCAGTGAATTCAGCAGTAGTGACATATATGTGTCTTTGACAGGCAAAAAGATATCTGGAGTGCCAGTCAGCTATGGGTTCTGCTTTAAGGTAAATGCCTAACCATTTTGATTGATAATAAATAAAACATTTTTTTTGTGGGGAGGGAGAGGATTTATTTACTTGCGTTAAAAATTGGCACCAGGAAAAATAATATTGAAATTAAATTAATTTTTTTTTAAAAAAATGAAATTTTGATTATGAAATGGGAGAATTAGTGGCCTTTATTTCAACAGGTATTGTCTTCAAGATATGAATTAATGCTAAAACAATATGCTGTGGCCTTCTAGCCTCAGAAAGCAGGAGGAGCCAGAGACGTGAAACAACTTTATGCAGAAAGTGAACAAAATAGGACCTGCTGGGTGACAGCAATTCGGTTGCTTAAGGTAAATGTCCTCTTCTCCTTTTAATTGCCTTCGCCAATTATTTCTGTATACAAAATGCCTCGTTCCTCTTTTACAGCCTCTGGGTAAAAATGGTATTTTCAATCTCCTTAAGCTCTGTGTTTTCTGTTTTTACATACATACTTTTATACCCCACACTTGCCATCATAAATTTTTTGTTTCCAGTGTAGTAAGAAACAATAAAAATAGAAAATGATCAAGCCTATGTGAATAGAAAGTAAAATAAAAACTTCTCTAAGTTAAAAAGAGTAATCTTAGTGGTTCTTATACCTTATTAGCTGGAAAAATTGTTATTCCGCCCCCTTTTGTGGTTGTATATTATAACTCTTAGTTACCCTTTAATGATTAAAGCATACAGACACAACAAATAAAAAGTTTAGTAATAGTTATTATTAATAAAGGGTCTTGAAAGTAAGACCCTCTAACTTCAGTGGGGCTTGCTCCCTAGGAAATAATTTTACGATTGCAGGCAGACAGGGTTACTTGCCAATACAGGTGAATTTTTATAGTACGACTAAGAGGGAAGTTTAAAAATTATATCACATGCCATGCTAAACAGTCCCCCCACCCCCAGGGGAAATTTCCATGGTTTGCAGAGGAAATGGTGAATGGGGCAGATCCGGGGCCATGAACTCTGTTTTGTTCCTAGAAGGGGGGGGGGGGAAGGATCCAAACCTATATGGCTGGCTGCTTTTGGAGGAGAATGCTGGCATAGGTAGACAGCTTTTCTGTTCTTAAATATTTTTTAAAACTCCCTGCAAAGGAGTGTCAACATCCTTATCTTGGAAACAGAAAAGTAGCTACCTACTAATCACTTCAAAGCTTTTTTTTTTTTTTTTTAAGGGGGCGGGCAGATTATGGAGAGAGGCAAAGTGTGATGGAAATTACCCACTTTCTGGTTGGCACAATTCACCACTGAGTACTTTCCGACTGTTGATCTTGAAATCCACAAGACTGTAATAGCTCTTATCCTTCTTCTTTGTTTGTAGTATGGGATGCAACTTTACCAGAATTACATGCACCCCTATCAAGGTAGAAGTGGGTGCATTTCTCTGAGCACACCTGTGGTAAGTACTTCTCAGCTCATATGAAGCAATACTGAGCCCCAAAACCTGGCCTGCTCCTTTCTCCCAGCCCCCACCGTGCCCCAGTTATCCACTAGGTTTTCCATAGTATTTCAAGAGTATTACATTATGCTGTAATTTGTTCTCAGGGCATCCCATTACCTGCAAAGATTTATTTAGTTTATACTATTTTAATTCATAGTGTTTCTGTCAAAGATGTTAAAACTAACCGTAGCTCCCTGCTCCCCTTACATGAACCATGCACAGGATCATATGGATGAACCTCAGTGAGATGCTTTCATCCATTTTGATATGTGCCTGTATCTTAGCAGCTGCTGGAAAAAAAGTATTTGGGTTGCTTCTATATAGAGTGCAATGCAAGCTCAACAAAAGGTGGGGAGGACAGTGCCTATATCTCTGAGCTAGACAAGCTTTGGGGGGGGGGCAAGGCCCACATGTAGTGGTAGGTAAAGGGGGATACAGTCACACACACACACAAAACCTCACACATGCGTATAAACACACGCACACAAACTTTCCCACCTCTTGCACACACATACAGTGTTTAACCTGCCTCACAGTGCTCCTGATGCCACCAAGATAGTTGTCTGCAGTGATTTTGGCTATACAGTGGTACCTCGGGTTACAGACGCTTCAGGTTACAGACGCTTCAGGTTACAGACTCCACTAACCCAGAAATACTACGTCAGGTTAAGAACTTTGCTTCAGGATGAGAACAGAAATTGCGCAGCGGCAGTGGCAGCGGGAGGCCCCATTAGCTAAAGTGGTACCTCAGGTTAAGAACAGTTTCAGGTTAAGAACAGACCCCCAGAACGAATTAAGTTCTTAACCTGAGGTACCACTGTATGGGGAGCACTGCTGCTGTCGGGAGAGATGTTTAATGTTTCCCAGTGGGCAAAAGGTTATTCTCCCTGTGCCGAAATCAGTGGTGCTACCTGGCTGATGATACCCCACCTGAAGTGATGGCACCTAGAGTGACCAAGGGCTACATCTAGCTCATGTGTTGCCCACCTGTGCCCTCTGTGGGCCATCTCTCTATTCACTTAGTTACATGGCTCAGAATAAGCTCTTAGAATCCATCACATTCCAGCAAGAGATATGGCAAGACCACTTAGCTGCCGGACATAGATAATTCTTTTTACCACTTTTGCCATCATCCTAATACCATTTAAATAGGTGGTCCTCCTCAGATAGGCGTTTATTTCTTCTTTTGCTTCCCACTGCTGCAGTGGCTGTCAGAAAGTTATCTCGCCCATTTTTATATTAACTACCGTAAAATCTTCCCTGTAGATGTACGAGTAGAATTGTTATGGTGTTGAATAAGCAGAGAGCAGAGTGTAAACCCTCTTATATATATGAAATATATTTTTTTCTGATCTTGATAACTGGATAATCCCTCAGGACATATTTATTGCAATATATATACAGAACACTTTTGCCTTATTCTTAATATACTTTCCAACTGGCTAATCAATAGATGCAAAGATTATTATTGCTCTGAGAGTAGCTCAGGGAGAAGCCAAATGCTGTTTCTAAAACAGAAAACTGAGGCGATATTGTGAAATGTTTCGGTCAGTAATGTTTTTAAATGGATTTTTTTTTCCTTTTCCTTTTTGCAGAGAAGTGTTTCAGAGAATTCTCTAGTGGCCATGGACTTCACAGGACATAAATCCAGAGTGATTGAAAACCCCACAGAAGCCCTTTCAGTTGCAGTGGAAGAAGGATTAGCATGGCGGGTAGAAAAAAAAGTTCATTACAATGTTTTTTTCTGTTGGTTTTCCCCCCTTTCTTTCTTCTGAAATATTTACGATTTTCTTTCTTTCTTCCCACGTAGAAAAAAGGGTGTCTGCGACTTGGTGCTCACAGTAGTCCCAATACTCTGCAGAATGTGTCATCAAATATAGGTATGTACCATTCAGTGGGTCTCATGGAATGCAACACTATTGTTGTACACAAAAATGATCCTAGTAAGAATTTTCCCTCCCTTTCTTCCTGACACTTCAGCCATACACAGTTCACAGCCGTGGTTTCACCATAAGATCTCTAGAGATGAGGCGCACCAACTAATTTTGCGACAAGGGCTGGTAGATGGGTAAGAGTTCCAACTATTATTATTATTATTATTATTATTATTATTATTATTATTATTATTATTTTATTATATTAAAATTGGACTAACTGTTAACTGCTTGAGCAGTCAAATTGTCCCCACAAGTCGCAATGATAAAACAAAATCAGACATAACAGGCATATGATACGCTAGTGGCTGCCTTGAAAGCATGTATAGGTGGTCCTAAATTTGGTGAGAGAGTTTGTGGCACCAGCTTGGACGTCACTACCTTTCTGGATGCAGTCATACCTTGGAAGTCAAATGGAATCCGTTCCGGAACTCTGTTTGACTTCCAAAATGTTTGGAAACCAAAGTGTGGCTTCTGATTGGCTGCAGGAAGCTCCTGCAGCCAATCAGAAGCCGTTCCAGACGTTCGGCTTCCAAAAATCGTTCGGAAACCAGAACACTCACATCCGGGTTTCAATTGCTCAGGAGCCGATTTGTTCAGGAGCCAAGGCGTTTGAGATCCAAGGTACGACTGTATTTTGTGGTTTCCTAAATTTAGTGTCCTTGATTAGGACACTATACTTCTGTTGATGCAGCCTAGAATAGCAACCCACCCTAACAGAACCACTAAGCCTCTCTTGACATGTTTGGCCCTGCCTCTGCGTTCCCATTATCTTGCTTGGCAAACGGTGGAATTGGGACCACAAAGTTGCTGAGATAACACATCGATCTTGGATATCTGGTGAATGTTTGGTTCTGGTTTTATTCTTTGGCCACTAGATGGTGTGCTGAAATACAGTGATCTTAAAAGAGGTTGAGAATGCATTCATTTATTGCTGTCACTGATTTGCCACTTAAGTAGATAAAATAATGTCTCTTTGCCATGAGCAAGTACTTATTTCTGCCCCTAAACTGTGATGCTTGTTAGGAAAGCTACAAAACTTTAACAACAACTCACTGCTGCCAGATTTTCATACTTGTTTGATACTTGTTTCTTTTCCTTCACCTCCTAGTGTTTTCTTGGTACGGGATAGCCAGAGTAACCCCAAAACCTTTGTGCTGTCACTGAGCCATGGATTGAAAATAAAGCACTTTCAAATTGTACCCGTAAGTATAGCCAGCAAGTTTGTGGACTGGTAGTAAATTTTTTCTTCAATGGTTTTTATACTACTGCCAAAACGGTGGCATACCTCTTGGTAATTCATTCTGTTTCTAATGGCTAAAACCTGCTGCTTACAGTTTTCTGTGAAATAGTGATGGTTTGAGAATTAAAACCTCTCACACATGAAAATGGAATTCTAATGGAACTCCTTACGATAGTCTCTGCATTTTCTTAAATCCAAATGCAAGTGTGCATATGTATGTATGTACACAAACACACATTATTTTGAGTGTTATCTAGTTTTAAATTACGGTGTTTTGCACATTTTAATTAATTAATTAATGCAGTATTGTGAGTTTCCTTGTAAGATTTGTTTCCCCCTAAAAGGTAGGATAGAAATCTATTAAATAATGTGTGTGTGTGTGTGTGTGTGTGAGAGAGAGAGAGAGAGAGAGAGAGAGAGAGAGAGAGAATATGAATGTATTGTATATATGCTCTCTTTCAGATTATAGGCCTGTCGTTCTAGTTTTATTTTTCTCCCCATATGTTTTGAGTGTCCTAGGACTTGGTAGAATCTGTTGAGAGTCAAAAGGCAAGGACAACTTCCTTATATTTTATCAGAAAACGGGGCAGCGTTAGTAAGCAAAAGAGGAATGTTTTAAAAACACAGTGAGTCAGAATGAACACTCAAAAAAGGCAGGTCTTTACCACTATATTAGCACAGCAATGCTATAATGCCTGCTTGGAAGTAAGTCCCATTGAAGGCAATGGAGCTTAATTCTAGGCTAAGTACTGTATTTTTCGCCCTATAGGATGCACTTTCCCCCCTACAAAAATGAAGGGGAAATCTGTGTGCATCCTATGGGGCGAATGCAGGCTTTCGCTGAAAGTTGGAGAGTGAGAGGGGTCGGTGCGCACCGACCCCTCTCGCTCTCCAGGCTTCAGGAAGCTATCAGCAAGCCTGGGGAGCCCGCGGGAGTTCCCGCAGGGCTCCATAGGCTGCAGATAGCAGCCTGCTGCCCGGAGCACGGGGCGCGCTGAAGCCGCGGCTGGGGGGGATAATTTTTTTTTCTTTATTCCCCCCCCCCCAAAAAAAACACTAGGTGCGTCCTATGGGCCGGTGCGTCCTATAGGGTGAAAAATATGTTGGGTATAGTTAAGCAGCCGAGTTCTGCACCATGAAAGGCTAGAATGGGCTACTGGAAAACATTTTTAAAGGGAAGGACACCCATGTGCTTCATTTGCTTTGCCTGATGCTCCTGTTGGACATGGGGATGGGCGAAATGGAGCTATCCAAGGAATGCAGGCCCAATTTTGCAGATGCTGGAAGTCTGCCCTGTGGCTTTCGAGACTTTGCTCATCCCTCCTAATATATTTTCAGCAATATCAGATCTCTGGATAAGCTTCCCGCATTGTGCCATTCTTCTGCATGGCATATGCAAGGGCTTCCAGAGTTAAAGCAAAGCGTATTCAAATCTATCTCTTTGTTTTCGGATTTATGGCTTACCTTCTTGCCTCAAGGTGAGAAAGGCAAATAATATTAACCAGTAGAACATCACAAAAACGAAGAAGCAAATCAGTGACAATGGGCAAAAACCTTCAAAGCAATATATATCCCCTTCTTTATTATTTGTCTTAGAACTGCAGCCTTTAAGTGATTAGCTTCCAGTGTTTGTTGAGAAGCTACGGCACATACAGAAAAAGAGGGGCACATCTTCTTGTTGCCTTGGCAACACAAGGGTGTGCTTCCTTCCGCCTGCCCCCCCCCCATGGCAAACGTTACTCAGCTTTGCAAGGCCCCCTCCAAACTTTTTGCAACATGAAGATTCAACATCACAGCCTGCAAATGAGGCTCCAGAATGATGGGAGCTGATCTTCAGGTGTTGGAGGATCTAAAGTCCCAATCTATACTTGGTCTTGATGTTCTTAGTGGCAAATGAGTATCCACCTAACCATCATTGCAGAGGCTGGGTGAATGAAATAAGGATTGCAGAGCACAATGGAAATTATTGCTGATGTGGTGTTTCCTCTTCTTGCAGTTGGAAGAGGAAGGCAAGCTGTTTTATACGCTGGATGATGGCCACACCAGATTTTCTGATCTCATTCAACTAGTGGAGTTCTACCAGCTCAATAAAGGCATCTTACCTTGCAAGTTAAAACATTACTGTGCCCGAATTGCATTTTAACCAAAATGTTAACACCTCACCAAAGCCTCGTAGGATAGAAAGGCAGAATGTTCCTTTTGACAAAGAAGTTTTGTAAATGAAGGGAGTAAACAAAAAGCCAGTGAATGTAAATTTCAGCTTGCAAAGGAGGATTTGTATTCACCATAGCAAAACAAAATCCAGTACTTTCGTGTTAGAGTTGGCTAATCAACAGTTGATCTTCCACAAAATGAATCTGAAGCTGAAATTGTAACGCTGCAATCCTAGGGAGTATTTTTCAAACGCCAATAAATGTCTTTTTCACTAGTTTCCTTTATCCCTTTCAAGGTGTCTCTCATTTTAAGGCAAATCCTTTTTACACAATTATTGTAAAACATAAAAAAGACGCAAGCATGGTGGTGGGGTGCAGTGAGACCGATCGGCATGCCGCACATTTTTTGCACTGTATTTTTGGATTCTGTTTCAAAGTTTGCCAGTTGAATCTTCAACAGATTTGGAAAATGGTGGGAGTAAAGTGAAAAAATTTTGGGCAGTAGACGGTGCACAGTTTTTTTTTTCATGGAGAGATCATGGGTGAACAGAAGGCACGCATTTGTGGAAAGGGTGAGGAGTAATGACGTCGTCCAATGATGTTCTTTGTTGGGGCACGCACTGCTGCTGGTGTGAATAATAGTGTGACATGCTGGTACAGTGGTACCTCAGGTTACATACGCTTCAGGTTACACACCCCGCTAACCCAGAAATATTACCTTGGGTTAAGTACTTTGCTTCAGGATGGGAACAGAAATCGTGTTCCAGCGGCACGGCAGCAGCAGGAGGCCCCATTAGCTAAAGTGGTGCTTCAGGTTAAGAACAGTTTCAGGTTAAGAATGGACCTCCAGAATGAATTAAGTACTTAACCCGAGGCACCACTGTATATTGCTCAAAAAGCCACAGGTCCATAACACAACAAGTACTTCAGCGTGAAAAGAACGTTAGCAAATGGGACAGAAGCACTGGTATTATAATCAGGGAAACTTAATGCAATATTCCCCACTTCTTTTTTGTTTCTGAAACATCTGGAGGCACTCTCTCTTTTCCTTCAGCCCTGCGCTATCATTCCCTCTCTTTCCCCCTCCCTGGTCTAGCTCAACTCCTCCTTGCTGGAGATTTCTCTGAAGCCACCAAGACAGGACATAACAGATATATTTAAATACGCACGCAAGCTTTCAGAGGTTAAACACTTGATGGTCTGTGCATAATCAATGTGTACGGTAGACCAATTATGATAGCTTTAATGAAATGCATGAATATTTAAAACTTAATGGATCTGACTTTGTAGTCGGCCTTACAGCCCTTTCTTAAGACATATGAACCAATGGTAAATGTTGGCCTCAGGAGGGCAGCAGCGTGCTGTGGAATTTGTAGAAGGCGCCATTGTTTTCCTGTCAGCTCCCAGAAACAGCTGTGGCTTCCTGGTCTCTGCGCACCTTCCGAAAACCCAGCGCTTTTTCTCCCTATAAATTATTCACTTGTTCTGTACCAATTAGTTCTACCAGTTGCAAGGTTTGTTATCAAGTTAAGCTTCAAGACAGAACCTGAATTCAATGAACGATTAAATATTTATTAACGCAGATGATTAAATATGCAGATACTCTGTGAAGCTTGTTCTTGGAACCATTCTATTACCTTTTTCAAAAAATACTAATGATTTGTATAATTAATTTTTTTATATATTAAGTGTGGGGGGGGGGGAGCCTGAAAGATTTTATAAAAGCAGAACTGAGAGAGTTTTCAGGGGGTCAGAGGGTTGCAGGACATTAAAATGAAGACTGAAATGCTACGAAGGTGGGGATCCTATTCAAGGCTCCAAAGTTTGTGTGTGTGTGTGTGTGTGTGTGTGTGTGTGTGTATAGAGAGAGAGATGGTTCTCAGATGAGCTCCTTGGGAAGCTTTCCCTATGATCGGTGCTAATTGTTTCACTGTTTAGCAATTTTTGAAGACGGCTCAGTTCATTCCATCGCAATTCATACTTCAGAGAGGCAAGAGAGAGAGAGAGATACACTTACATACGTAAGAGTACCTACAACTCTAAATGTGTATTTTTTTTCTGTCACCACCTTAGCTTTTATGAGTAGAAGAATAGTTCTGGGGGATACCAGTCTTAACGGGAGTTCTTGGAGTGATACAATTTTTAAAAACATGTTAGGAATCCTGTAACGCTGCCATATTCTTCTGATCTGTCGTAGGTCTTACAAGTTCCATGCTTCGTCTGTCTTGGCAGCTACACCTTCTCATCTCAGAATAAGGTAGAACTATAAGTCTAGTCCTAAGAAAATAAGAATATTTCTTATCAGATCTCGAGGGGAGGGGGAGCTCTACATTTTTTACGTTCACAACGGGGTCTGCCAAATTTCCTAGCCTTATCCTGTCAAGTCACGTGTCGCCAAATGTCTCCTTTAAACCATAATTGCTTTTAACAGGAGTGGAAGAACTCCTGCACCCTTTGAGAAGAGAGAGGGTGGGAAGATTATGGGATGGGGGAGGGAATGCCCTCTCTCAGGCACTTGCAATATCTGTACTGCATTTCATGCTTTGGTTCGCTTCACCATCAACTTTTCGAGAGAATGCTTTGCAAACAGCTGCTAACAGGCGAGTGTCACTTACATATTTTGATTGATTGGTTTCCATTCCAAAGACTTTGGGATAGATCACAGTGCCAGCAACAGACTAGCCTCTCTGCCTTCAGGTTCCAGTGCCAGGAAGACAGGAATAGGCTCTTTTCAACTGAGTTTTGTAATGCTGCTTATGTAACAGTACTTGTACATTCAGATAGGCATGGAAGCTGTTCTGCTGGTAGCCGCCCAGAGTGGCTGGGGAAGCCCAGCCAGATAGGCAGGGGATAAATAATAAAATTATTATTATTTATGGTGACTAGCCCAATGACTATCTACTAGCTGAGGTTAAATGGGAAATAGCATATAGTTTTAAAAGCTGATTTTATGAATTAGTAGGCAGCTTAAACAACGGGAATCGCAGGAGGAATGAAAGGGCAGCTTTCACAATGGAGGAGAATAGAAAGTGGGTTCCTCAAAGATATGTATTGGGATTGGTGCTATTTCACGTACTCATTCAGAGCCTAATTTTGTGGATGACGCCAAATACTCAGAGTGGTGTAAACCCAGAAGGACGGTGAAGAGCTCCCAAAGGATTTCTCCAAATGGGGTGAATGGGTAGCAAAACTTGCAAATGCGGTGGAATATCAGTAAGGTGATGGATGTTGTGACAAACAATTCTAATTTCACAGATCCATGGGTAATAGCAGAGACTAATTCAGATAGAGATTTTTGGTTTGTGACTAGCTCACTAACAACATGAACTGGGGCAAGGGGGCAGGGCTGGATTAAGACTTTAGAGGCCCTAAGCACTTAAAAGATTTTGGTGCCCCATATATATCCAATTCAAAATATAAATGCATGAACATCCGTGGACCAAGTGCCAGCTTACAAGTTACCAGATTCTATTTTGTTGTATTCCCAATATTAATGTATACGATCTATATCTATTATTACTATTTTGTGTGTGTGTGTGTAATTTTCTCATTTATTGTGGGTGCCTTTTCTTTCAGCTGCACCATATGGTCCATAATAAATCCAGCAATGGAAAATTTCTATGGTGCCCCCCAACTTCCCATGATGCCCTAAGTATGTGCTTATTTTGCTTAATGGTTAATCCAGCCCTGGCAAGGGGGATGATGATGACGATGACACATTACACTAAATGTATATGTTCAGAGGTGACAAGCCACTAGGCATCAGTTGCTGGGAAGCAACAGTGTGTCCTGCTCGCTGGAGTATTTGGGTTGGCCACTTTGGACAGCATGATAGGTAGACCTTTTTGCCTGGGCTCAACCAATAGCCAAGTTGGAGGAGGAGGAGCCAGTTGAGCCCAGGGCTTTTCCAATGCAAGCTGAGAAAACAACACCAGGTTCCTGATTCTTCACCCAAGGTGGATCCTAGGTGGGTACTTCAGCTAATGAGCCAAACACCTTCCACTCCACAGTTCTTCCTCTCTGACTTAGGGAGTGTGCCAGGTGAGGAGCCAGAGAGAAGAAGGGCTTGCTTTCACTGCAGGTAGTCCAGCCTAGCATTTGAGTGGAGGAATTCATAAGGCAGCAGTCAACTTCCAGCTTCTGTTGAGCAACGGCCATGCTTGGAGCTATCCAAGGTTCTGAAACAGCTGTCTTATCTCCCTGGGCTAAAGACAGGCCTGGAGAAGCAGGTTCCTCTTAGCCAAGAAAGCGACTTAGGTCGTAACAGAGATTTCTCGGAAGGCAAAGGCGCAGATACTTTTGCAACATCAGGCTGGGCAGGACGTTTCCCATACTGAAGTCTATTGACATGTACAACATCTTAAGGGATGGAATATAAAATAGTCTGAGATCAAATTGCTCCTGGAGATCTTGAAAAGCTCAGAGGTGGTAGTAAGAGAAAAACAACAGCAGAGAACTAAGGTAACAAAACACATCGGGGAGGAAAATCCCTCTCTGTGCTTTCGTAATACTTTCATAATCTCTCTACTAACCGTCATCCCTTGGGGAAAACAAGCTGAGGACAGAATGGAAGCAAAAAGGGAAATAATTTCTGATATGCAAATAGGCTATTTCTTGCCCTTCCTGCCACCTGAACAATGTGATTTGCTACCAGATAACCCTTGGTAATAACTGTCAATTTTACTTCTCGGGCAAATGATACATTATTGCTACTTTTGTCACATAAACATCAGTTCTGGATCTGCGCTTTATTTTTCACTTGAACCGAGGCTAACTCCTTATTTTATTTCAGAATGGTAATGTGAAGTGATGAAGCCCCTTGCGTTTCCCTTTGCTTGTCTACTAGTGATCGCAAAGTAGCGGTTTCTTTGCTGTTATGCTATCATTTTGTTTGTCCTTCAATGGCTTATCCGCACAGTAATTTTATAGCCTGATTCTGCCATGTCGTGCAATCCAGTTGCGGTTCCTGTGCAATGGCCCAAAATATGATGGCATTTATTTCAGGCATGTTTCTGTTTTCTGCAGTCAGATATGCTGGTACAGGTCTGTAATGTCTTGGTGTGCTTTCAGTGGCTGCCAGTCAGGATGCTTGTGTGCCACCTCCAGAATTGGAGGTGGCACGCTTTTGAATGCCAGTTACTGGGGAATGTCTAATGTTACATGTTTTTCCTGTAACAACTTAGAGGTAGACGGTTGGGTACCGTGGGGGTAGTTTTCTTTTTCTTTCTTTCTTGGGTATTTATAATCTGTTCTTCGTTGGATATTTCAATCCCAGAGCAGGGAACAATGAAATAAAATGACAGGAAAAATATACAGGAAAAAGATAACACAAAAATTGCATCCTCCATTAAAAAAACAAATTCAGTAAATAACATGAACAAATCCACAACTCCATCATAAAACAAGCAATGCTATATTGCAGTGAGGACGACAATTAGAGTTTCCGATTTATAACCAAAACACGACATCCAATCCACTGAAGCAAACAGATCCAACCCCCATTTCATTCATTCATTCATAATTTTATTTGTATCCCACTTTGCCAGGCACACACACACACACACACACACACACACACACACACACACGTGCTTGCAACAAAGAAAGAGGAATGTGTTTCAAAACCAAACAGTGCAAAAACACATTAAAACAACACAATAGCAAATATAACAGCATGCAAAGAAATAAAGCATTTTAGTACTGTTAAATATAGCAAGATTACATTAACAACATCCTGTAGGAAAAATTACAAGAGAGCTTGATAGTTTCACCTTTGTCCTAGAAACACCTCTCCCATGACATTGCTCATGGTGTTGATCACTCTGTGGTAACAGACACTTCATTGCTCTTGAGTAACACTTTTCATCCCCACTTTTCATCCCCACTTCAGGCTGGAGAAGCCCATGTATCACTGGCTGCTCTATTACTGGACCTTCTGAGGAAGCAGAAACAGGAGGGCTGGTTCAAAAGTCTCCTCCTAGTCAGATATATCCGCTACGTCCTTGCCCAGTTCCCTTGAGAAACCTAGGCCTTGACACCAGGGTGGGAGAGGCACCTGCCTAGTGTTCTCATTCACTAAGGTACTTTGACTGTTGGGGGGGGGGGTTATGCCAGAATTAAATGGTGAAATGAATCATTTGTCTAACATATTTATAAGTTGAACTGCTCTGTTTGAAAAGTCTTCTCATATACTAAAAGGCAGCAACAAATCAGCAACAAAACTATGAAAGTATGCAGTAAAATTGCCTAGAGTTATCCTAATTATAGTCGTCTTCTTTGGCGATCACTCGTAGCTGAGTAAGATTGTCTTCCATAAACACGGTTTTAACAGTGACTGTGGAGGCCGGTTCTGGATCCACACGTCCTTCCACCACGGGGACATAATTATAGTAAAGACTGATTTGAGAACTGGTTCCCAGAGTTTCCACACAGCACTACTTGACAGGATTCAGGAGTGAATCATTGACTCGTGTGCACCTTACTCTCAAATATATACATATGTATGTACGTATTTAAATAGATACAGCATTGTGTGCATGACTTGTGCATCAAATACCTGTCCTCGACCCCATGCTCATTTTGCCTGTGCATAGGTTGCTGGAAACCACAAAAGGAGAGATTGCTCTTGTGGTTGGATCCTGCTTACATCTAGTTGGCTACTGTGAGAACAGGATGCGGGACCAATGACCTGCTCCATCAGCTGCTTCTTACGTTCTTAGGATCAGTCTGCTCCAAAAGAGGGTAGATGGATCTCATTGATGGGGCACATGATGGAGCACCCCACAATTGCTCTGCACACACACACACCCGGTTTCCCACTGGCATCTTTACTAGATCCTATGCTCTTCAAACTGGCATTGGCCTCCAACAGACATTCATTTCCTTCTGTAATGTATTTTGAATGTGGTTCGTGAAGAGTGGAAAAAAGTTAAGAGAATGAATTCCGTTTCTGAATCCAGTACATTAGCTGGCATTAGTTATGCTGTTGTCCTAAGGCATTTCAATTTTCTCATGTATTAAATTATGGTCCTTGTTTCTTATACATCTCTCAACCTGCGTAGCTTTACAGTAAGAAACCTATAATAAAGAAGAACAAGTCCCCATGGCTGTATATAATTCCCCAGTTAGGCAATACCCAATCCTTAAGCAGTGCGGTGGTGATACAAGTCAAGAAGACTTATTGTAATGTATTTTACTTGTTCAAAGGTGAACAACACTGGAAACAGGCATGACTTGGCTGGTGCTCCTTTGGTTGTAGCCAATAGAGAGGGCCATTGAGACATGTTAATTGGCTGGGAATTCTAATGAAGAAGAAGCAGGGCGAGAAGTATATATTAGTATATATAACACAGAAAGGGATGGGGGTGGCGCTGTGGGTTAAACCACAGAGCCTAGGACTTGCCAATCAGAATGTTGGCGGTTCGAATCCCCACGACGGGGTGAGCTCCCGTTGCTTGGTCCCTGCTCCTGCCAACCTAGCAGTTCGAAAGCACGTCAAAGTGCAAGTAAGATAAATAGGTACCGCTCCGGTGGGAAGGTAAATGGCATTTCCGTGTGCTGCTCTGGTTCGCCAGAAACGGCTTAGTCATGCTGGCCACATGACCCGGAAGTTGTATGCCGGCTCCCTCGGCCAATAAAGCGAGATGAACGCCACAACCCCAGAGTCGGTCATGACTGGACCTAATGATCAGGGGTCCCTTTACCTTTTTTATAACACAGAAAAATGGCAAAACAGCATTTTGCAATTTTCTGGCCTTAACAAGACACAGGAAACAAGTAGGCTTTAAAAAATAAAATAATACCTTATTTCTAAAATAATTTCCTAAAATAGGGTTGGAGACAACCAACACTATCTAGAAGGATGATTAATATAGAAAATCCATAATATGTTAAAATATGAAGAACTGGCATTTGCATTTTAAAGAAGGCATCCTGTGCCAGGCTTATAGGTCTCCAGACCTCAGTTATGTTGGGTTCCATGCCTCTGATTGTGAGTCATGCACTATGCATACAATTGCATCTTCAATGCAGATGAGGAAAAAGAGATAAATATATGAAATTCTTATTCTCTCTCATATGCACACACAGGCATGTATACATGTAGATGTATATAAGGGAACTGCAAAAAGAGCAGAGAAATTATCTCTTTATTGCAACTATCTGAATTGGAACCCCATTTCAATTTTGCTTGGTGAAGTAATCCATGTACTTTAAAAATTGAATAAACAAGGTTTAAAAATTCTTCCTACAAAATCTCCCAAGCTGCCACCTTGAATGAACAACAGAAATGTCATCCACTCCACTCCACTTCCCTCTGCCAGATTCATCTTAGATTGAATCCTGATGGATAGCATTACTTTGTCACATTGCAACACTTTATAAATAACAAAAAGTGGTGATATACAGTGCATCAACAATTGCAGTTTTAGAGCCTACGGAAACAGCAAAAAAGATCATTTTCCCTAATCTACATCATTTGCCATACCTGTTGAGTTTTCTCCAATTCTATCTATTCCATGATGATAGGAGTGATGTATATTTTTATTATGACATGTACAGACTGTAGGAAGTCTAATATAAGTTTCCACTTTAAATAATCTTGGACCACTAAGAGGAAAAGGAAAACACAGAAAATGGCAGACATGCAAAAGATGTTTGCTACATAAATATTGGATGATACTGGAGAATGTTGTTACTTTCCAGCCTAAGTTGTGGCTCTTTTTTTATTTAAATGTTCTGTTGACTACTACCAAAGATGTTCACATTTCATACATGTTGGAACAGAGCAGAAGAAAGCACCAGGCATACAAAGGAGAATAAAAGTTTGTGACTGTAACCCACCTTAGGGTTTCCATACATCCTGAATTTCCTGGACATAGCTGGAAATTGCAAAAATGCCTGGGTGGAAATTGCAAAAACCTGGACGTATGGCAGCCCATGTCAGGAGTGCCTTTTTTCTGGCGATTTCCCTTAAAAATAGCTCAAAACCTGAATTTGTTTTTGCAATTTTGCCAAAAAAGCTCAACAACTTTTGTGTCCTGATTTCCACTTTTTAAAATATGACAACCCTAACCTAACTGATAACTGACCATTGGCTAGGTTGGCTGAGGTTGATAGGAGTTATAGTTTAACAGCATCTAAAGACCCAACATTGAAGACCAGCATGGTACACTCCAGATTTTGTTGGACTCTAACTCCCATCAACCTCAACCAACATGGTCAGAGGTCAGGAATGATGAAAGTTGTAGTCCAAAACTGCTGGAAGACATCATGTTACCTACCCTTGCTTTAATAGAGCTGGGGAACCTTTGGTCTGCCAGATGTTGTTGGACTACAACTCCCATCATCCCTAATCAGCATGGCAATGGTCAAGGAGAATGGGAGTTGTAGTTCAACAAGAACTGGAGGGCCAATGGTTCCCCAGACTGGCCTTGGATGAGCAGTTAAGCAATTTTGTAAAGCGGAGGGGGGAAAGACACAGTTGCTGTCTAAACGGAGAGCGGTGAGGGATGCCTGTTTCACATTATTCTGATGGAATCATTGTAACTGGGAGTGCAGCTGTGTGGATGCATCATTTAATGTAGGGCCCACATGTCTGGGGCAGATTTTAGGTATGCTAGGGAACCTACCAAAAATCCTGGAATTGTGAAAACTGATCTGAACCAAATGGCATGGTTCAAACACCATTCTAATTCTAAGTGCATTCATTTCCTTTTTGAGAATAATGGTGAACAAGAGAATGAGCCTTACTTTTGTTCTGCTGTGCTGTTGTCCATTTACATTGGAGAAGGTGGCATGTTTTCTGGCATTGCAATATGTTTTCTGCCCCACCCCATGGTCTCATTCCTGATCACACCCTCCTGTGGTAGTCTAAAAACCAGGATACACTCAGTGTTAAACCAGATAGTTAATGTCATATGTAGCCTGGCTGTTAAGAGGGTACTTCACAAAAATCTGAATCTCACCATTTAAGGCCATATCCAAAGAAACTATTTCCAGGGTCATGGATGTGTGCTCTCATTCCACCCAGCTAATCCCTGAAAGCCACACAGAACTGGCCTCCTGAAATCCCTCTCTTCCTTGGATAACCTGCCTAGCAGACTGGAGCAATAGTTAGGTCTATTGTGATGGTCAGAGTACAAACAGCAGTAAGGTTCCAATTGCTGTTGAACTGCATTTCCCATGAGTCCCAGCCAGCATGACCAGTGGTCAGGGACGATGGAAGCAGTAGCTCAGCTACGTTAGGGATGACGCAGGTTAGACACTGCTGTATTGTTGAATAACACCTGTATCTTAGATTCTTGGAGAGCTGTGCTATGAGGGAGGATCAAAGATTTGAACCACAAATAATTGGAGGATGTGTTGTTTTTTAATGTTTCATCTCTCCAAATCTGCTTACCGTATATGCACCATAAGCTTGCAGTAGTATGCTTCCTTAAAAGTCACAACCATGGGCTCTTGCTCAGCCTAGAAGGGAGCCAAGAGACTATTTTTATGTGCCTGAATCTGGCAATGCGTTTGTCCTTCTGTGTTTGGGTGACAGTGCTCAAACAATGCAGAATGTTTCTTGCTACTGTATAGGAGCTACATATCTTCCCATTTAACTGCGACAACAGTAAATTCATGTTTAGAACCAGAGATGCTCTCGGGAGAATATTCATACAGGATTAGAAACACAGAAGGCAAGTTCGTCCCATTGCCTCTCTAAATGTTGCTTCTGTTCGTGATTTGTGTCTAAGAGCTATGCGGAGAGTCTGTCGGTCAATGTAACTGATGTGACATTAATTTTAAGTCTCCTGTCATCAATCATTGCCACAACCGATCTCTGAATTTAGGATGCAATGTTGGTAAATTTATTTGCACAAAATGTATAAAGCCTAGTATAGTGGATCTAACCTAAAGAAGCTGGAGGTAACACAAACATCGGGGGTTTTTTGGGGGGGGAGGGACAGACAACTAAGCTGATCCTATAAATACGTTTATGAAATGATTTATGCTTTGAGGGCCCTTTGTTACACTGAACGATGCCTTGATCTTTTTGGAACCATGTAGGTACTTTAAAACTAAAATCCGAAGAGGTGTCTGATCCTGTTCCCTTGGAAGCCACTGGTGGTTATGACACTGACTTCCCTGGCAACTGGATCAAACCCAATCATCTTCTCTCTCTCGCTTTTTACAAGACGCTGGAAAGGAAAACTTCAATGAACTTTGCTGTAGGTATGAAACTAATTGCTGCTACTTTACCTTCCAGGCTGGGTTTCGACTTTCTTCTTTTACAAATGAGCTGTTTAAAATAACCTCTCTTTTTTTGTTACTGTTAACCCTATTTATGAATCCCCACACCTAGCTTTTAGATTCTTATACTGGCAAGTGCCCTTCTCTTACATCATATTCTAGAAATATGTCGAAAAACCCACAGCCCATCCTATTTTTAAACATCAGAATCAGCCCTTCTTTATCCTGTATAAAGACAGTATTAGAGGGTTGGATTTCATTATCCCACCCCCACCCCCCTACTTTTTCATGAGATTGTAAGAGCTTTGAAATTTGCTATATTGATTTAGAAAAAATAAGGTAAGTTAAATAGGATAGAATAAATTGTAGGGAGGGGGATGTTGTCACTGATTTTCCTGTTCCAATAGCTGATAAAGAGAACCCATATTTCAATAAACAGGTTGTTTTGCTGATTAATTAGTGCTCTTCTCTCAGAAGTTACTTTGATCATTAAGGAAATTTCCTATACAGTGATACCTCTGGTTACGTACTTAATTCGTTCTGGAGGTCTGTTCTTAACCTGAAACTGTTCTTAACCTGAAGCACCACTTTAGCTAATGGGGCCTCCTGCTGCTGCTGCACTGCCGCCGTGCGATTTCTGTTCTCATTCTGAAGCAAAGTTCTTAACCCAAGGTACTATTTCTGGGTTAGTGGAGTCTGTAACCTGAAGCATATGTAACCTGAAGCGTATGTAACCCAAGGTACCACTGTATTTTCCTTATAATAATAATTTATATAATAATTATTATTTATACCCTGCTCATCTGGCTGGGTTTTCCCAGCCACTCTTAGCAAGGCATACTTGGAATTTTCTTGGCTTTCGTTGAGCAATACAAATCTTTGTGCTTCTGAGCAAAGTCGTAGGTAGGTTTTTATTTTCAACCTCAAATTTTAATATATAGTTGACCCAGGTAGTCTGAGAATTGAGCATAAAGCCAAAATAGTGTAGAGTCAGAACAACCGCAGTACAGCCCCCAGGTGACCACTTCTATTTTTCCAGAAGCAGGCATGCCAAATTGATCTTACCGCCCATGCAAGGTAGAGAGTTTTTAGCTCTCTGCTTTGCTTACCAAGCTCTGGGACACTCTTGTATGACCTTATTTGAATGTACATTCATTCATAATCAACACTTAGGGATGCCTGTATGCTAATGGCTGTAGTTCAGGGAATGTTCTTCAAACACGCCCCCCCCAAAGCAGTCAGTAATGAAGAGTCAATTCACTTGAAAGTAGCTAGTGACAATAGTAGATTTATGAAATGTTGTGCCAAGTTTACTAGCCTTGCAACCTAGATGCTGTCGTTGGCAAATGTTCCAGAGGGAAGAATCCAGAGCACTCTCTGCTCCTGTTTTGTGGCAGAGATGTGGCACAATGAGGATGTGGACTTGGAGAGTTCTGTCACCACTTGTATTCTTGACCCTTCCCCAGTTTGACTTCTCCTTCAAGCCAAAGGGAATTGGCAGTGGATCCAGGAGGTTAGATACCTATTTGGGAAAGGCAGTGATCCTGGTCACTCTGAAGGAGGTGAGATCCTTCCTGGACCCAGATGATTATAACAACTACTGGCCAGTCACAGGTGTCCTCTTTTGAGGTAAGAGAGAATGATGGCCAAGCACAGGTGCTGTTAATGTAACATGACCTATTTCAAACAACACACAAATCTGCCTTAAGGAACAATAATGCCCCAAGAAAAACAAGTTTTAAATGACAAGATCCCAACAGGACTAATCACATACCAACTGGCTAAACACCTTGTCAGAGTGAGAACATCTTCTGAAGATAATTTGTCTCTGCTGTAGTCACAAAGCTTCTGATGTGAGAACTTCCACTGATGAGCTGAAATGGGCATGTGAAGGCCAGCCATTGTCAAGTGCTGAGCTGAGTGGTTATGATATTTGCCTGCTATCAACAACTGCAGGTGTTCTTGGCTCACTGATGACCCACTCACTGGCTCAGAACCAAAGGCTGAAAACCCCTTGATTTCCCTCTCCAGATCACACCTGTGTGCAAGCAGCTTCCAGCTAAGTGGGAGGAGCAGAAATAAACTCAGTTTCAGGTGTGCTCCTTCCAGGCATTTCCCCTTCGTCTCCAGTCCTTCCCATCAACCAAACACTCTGCTCTTCCCAGCAACAGGTTAGAACCTTTTTTATCTGCCAAAGCATTTACAATTATATTCTAGCTGGTTGGATGGTTTTGTTCCCCTTAACTTACTGTATTGTTGGTTGATATTTCCTAATTCTGTGTGTGCATATCACCTTTAAATCCATTTTTGGAGGAAGGTGCAGCTTCTGATGTAAAATAACATCTCTCTCAAATCTCTACTGCTTTTCTTATTCTTTCAATTTTTCTAAAAAAAATCGCATTCTAGAATGTAGTTGTTCTCATTATCGTTTTTGCTTGTTACATATATTAGTTACTGGAGGGAAAGGCTAATATTGTCATCAGTTATACATGGCATACTTCCTCTGTCGCTGGGTACATAGTGCAGTGTGAAATTTGACTTTTCTGTGACTGATTGAGGAAGGGATTATGGATTTGTGGTGAGGAGCTGGATGAAAACATCAATCGAAAGTATGGCTGCTGTGAATAAGGGAAATTCCAGTTGGGGATTGTTAGGAAAGGAATTGAAAATGATGCCGTAATGCCTAATAGATTATTGTTCTGCTTGCCTCACCTCAAAGAGTATATGGCACAATTGGAAAATGTGCAGAAAGGGGTATCCAAAATGATCAGGAGTAACTCCTTTATGAGGAAAAGTTACAACATCCACAACTTTTTAGGTTAGAAAAGAATGAATAAGGGAGAACATGATACTGTGAGTACAGTGGATGCTTGGGTTGCGAACGTGATCCGTGCGGGATGCACATTCGCAACCCACAGCTGCGCATCTGCGCATGCATGGGTTGCAATTCAGCACTTCTGCACATGCGCAAAGCGCATTTTAGTACTTCTGCGCATGTGCAACCACCATAACCCAAAAAAACTCAACCTGAAGCGTCTGTTACCTGAGGTATGACTGTAATTGCATTTGTCTTGGCTATGAGTCCTGGAAGCCCTGCTCCTTCCTTTGCAGGCCTTTTCCCACCTGGCCTGGGAATGCAAGGCCCAGACTGACTCCAACTGCAAAAGCTGAGGCTGCTGAACAGACTCTTGGGTTGGGGCATTGTTTGGGGAGTTTTGTGGGGAGGTTGTTGCTGCTGCTCTTGATTTTTATTTTTGTATCTTTATCTTACTATGATTTATGTGGAAATTGTTCTATTTGCTTGTGCACTTTTTATGTTTTATTTGTGACTTTTGTTATGTTTGTAATTCTGTGGGGGGGGGGTTTTCATGTCATAAGCCACCTTGAGCATGGCTTAAACTATGGAAAGGTGGCATGCAAACAAAATGATACCTGTATGACAGAGTTGTATCAAGTCATTCATGTTATGAAGACAGTGAACGGGGAAAATATTTTTCCCCTCCCACAATATTGGGGAGGTCCTGAGGTCATCCTGAGGTCATCCAATGAATCTGAATGGTGGGGGACTCAGGACGGACAAAAATAAGCACTTCTTCACAAAATGCTTAGTTAAACTATCTAATGGGCTACCACAATAAACAGTGAGACAGAGTAGGGAGGGATGTAGCCCATGCAATTAAATTCCTTTAATTTTTGTTTTGCAAATTAAATTATTGTTACACCATCCTAAACAGAATGGGTGGTACAACCAAAAAAACAACCCCATGATGATTTGAATCAAATGAAGCTTGCTGAAACAGAAATTTTGCAGCTGCTACTATTGCTGCTCTGTCATCGGATCATAGGGCTGGAAATTATTTGTAGGTCTGTCTCCTCTTCCTCAGCACTCCTGTACTTAGACAGAATTTCCTGCCCCAAAAAGGGGGAAAGCAAGCAATTGAAGTTAAGCATTGAAAATGTCCACCTTGCGTTTAACAGAGAGCTGTTAACCGACTACATAATGAGTCACATTAAACTATGCCAATTAAACAAAGGAGGACATTACCAAGCAGATGGGAAGTAACACCAGCATTTTTGCAGACATGTGTGTGTGTGTGCCACTTACTAAAACACTGTTGTATTCTAAGGTTTCTTTGAAAGTAGAAACAACAGATTAGAATGAATTTGTTTAAAGGTTTGTACCTGCGGCACTCAGTTTCCCAAGTGCTTATCTTGATTTCTTTCGAAACAACTGGTGTCTCCTTCCTTCATCCGCTACTGAACTGATGACAGCTGATGGAGGATACAGGGCGCTTGAATCCCCAGGAGGATTATGGTGCTGTGAGATGGGAGCTCCACAGTTTCAATAGATGAAGCTCCATTGATTGACTGCAGGACGAAGTAGGAGGCTCCTCAAGGAGAATTTGATCTTAATGGAGGGAGCAATCCATTCACGAAAGGAATCCTGTTTCCTGTGAGCAGCTTTCCTTTATTGGGTCTGAGTCATGATTCAGTTTCTTCTTTTTTGGCTATTGCACTGTAGGATGTGAACATCTGGTTTTTTTCACTTCTGAAAAGAAGAACTGCATCACCGTTTGCTTATGCAATGTATGGCATTTTCAACAAAAGGTTGAAGTTTACCCTAAAAACTTTACTCTGCTTATGGTGTGTTTTTTTTAACTGTACAAACTTGTTTGATGCTTGGAGCCAATATCCTCAATATTTTACAGCTAATGCAGTTACCTTTCCTCATCTGGGCACAGTTGTTGCAGGCGAAGGTGGATGCTTCCTTATACATTATGTATCAAGGCATACTCTGTTAAGGATCTGGGAATTCCCTCTATGGCATATTTAGAAAGTATTATTGGCATTCCGTCCCATGGTGTTACCAGTGAATGACATGTCAATGCCTTGATGCCTGATGTTAATTATTCACAATCTGCCATTTCCATTGTAGTGAGATTGCTTCTATCCATGCTGACACAAAAAGATTGAGCAAATAACATTACTAGGCTCTGGAGAGAGAAGTGGAAAGATCCAACTTTTTGCTAAAGTTGAATAAGGGGAAGGGAAATGGTGGGCCACGTTCTCTCCCACGATCTGGCTAAGCCAGTTTCGCTCGTAGGCAGACAAAGAAAAACATCGTCGTCCAGTAATAGCTGTTGATTTTGACATGTTGCCATTTACTAACAGATGTTGTGCACACACTTTCCATTAATTAAAACAGTAAATTATGGCGTTTGGGGGCGGGCAGGGTATAGAGTAGCTTGGCAGATTCTGAATTTAATGGGGTAACATTTTAAGTGTGGATCCCCCAGGAAATGATAGCCTGGAGACAATATGAGAGCACAGTGAGTGGCATTAGGAATCAGCAGTGATGTTTGTTTTACCCTGACAGTAAGTGATACATATATTAGGATTTGAATGAATGGCTGCCCCGTTTGGCAAGTAACAGCTCTGCAAATTGTGCCCTCGGTCTCCCATTCTTCCAGAATAGATTTTCAGGGAGCATAAAGGGAGGCAGCAGGAGGAGGAGGAACAGGGTTAAGGTCAAAAAATACATCCAGTGGGAGCATCTCCCATGTGGCACTGTGCTTATAGAAAGTCTGGATCCAACCATATATACATTCAGATAGAAATGGAGAACTAAGGTGCCTATAAATTTGCTAATGCCCCTAATCATGGAAATGTTAAATTAACGCACCTTCTTCTGCGTTGTGTCAGCAATAAACATATTCCATAGTCTCCTACTAGGAGCCTTTTATGTGGTGGCTCCTTGCTTTTGGAATGCCCTCCCAGAGGAGGCACACTTATCATTTACGTCCCAGGCAAAAAATCTTTATTTTCCCAGACCTTTAGAAGCTCCCAGCATAGGCATTCAACTCAGCAGTTGCTGTTTCAGTTTGTTGACCTAATTTGCTGTTTTAGCTTTTATATTTACTCATTCGTTTCTTTCTTAACAACAACAACGTTGTATTCTGCATCGCACTAAGGCTAAACACTGCCAGTGCAGTCTTCTTCCCCTCTTCTCCCACTCCTTCCCTCCTCAAAATAATAATTTAGTTTAGCTGCCCTGGGAACATAAATCTCTGTTGAAGGATCAGGATCTAAATTACCGTATATACTCGTGTATAAGCTGACCTTTTCAGCACAATTTTTTATGCTGAAAAAGCCCCCCTTGGCTTATACTTGAGTGAGGGTCCCACTCACTGTTTGCTACCGCCGCTCGTGCCGCCGCCGCTCTGCCAAGCGTGGCTCCTGTGCCTGCCCTTGCAAGCGGCAGAGGCTGTTGTCGACAGAGGAGGAGGCACGAGCAGCCCAAAAGCAGCCTTTTTGGGCTGTTCCTTCCTCCTCCTCTGCCTTTGCAGCTGTCGGCATTTTCCACCCTAGGCTTATACTCCAGTCAATAAGTATTCCCAGTTTTTTGTGGTTAAAATAGGTGCCTCGGCTTATATTCGGGTTTGCTTATACTCAAGTATATATGGTAAGTAAGTAAATAAATTGTGACCACTTACACTTTAGTTTCCAAGCACTCAAACTTTCCTTTGCGCTTTCAGCTCATTTTTTCTGTAGGTCAACACTGAAGCATTGTGTGGCAATACTCAAGGCAATGTCACAACTATTGATAAGTGCTCTGAAACAATATTAAATTAAATTAAATTAAATTAAATTAAATTAAATTAAATTTGTTGTTGTTTAGTTGTGTCTGCCTCTTCGTGACCCCATGGACCAGAGCACGCCAGGCATTCCTGTCTTCCACTGCCTCCCGCAGTTTGGTCAGACTCATGTTTGTAGCTTCGAGAATACTATCCAACCACCTCGTCCTCTGCCATCCCCTTCTCCTTGTGCCCTCCATCTTTCCCAACATCAGGGTCTTTTCCAGGGAGTCTTCTCTTCTCATGAGGTGGCCAAAGTATTGGAGCCTCAGCTTCAGGATCTGTCCTTCCAGTGAGCACTCAGGGCTGATTTCCTTAAGAATGGATAGATTTGATCTTCTTGCAGTCCATGGGACTCTCAAGAGTCTCCTCCAGAACCATAAATCAAAAGCATCAATTCTTCAGCGATCAGCCTTCTTTATGGTCCAGCTCTCACTTCTATACGTCACTACTGGTAAAACCATAGCTTTAACTATACTGACTGACATTCCTACCCGTATCTGGAGATGATAGAGATTCAGCTGCCCCACTGAGCTATGGCCCTCCTTCCACACTCCACACTCAATTCTTCCCTGAGTGGGGAAGTCTCTGATGCAATGCAAAATATGTTATTACAAGGAAATAGGATGTGCGCTTCTCAAATGAGAGTAGGCAACATTTGGGCCTGAGCAGTTTAATTAGCTTCTAAGGCTTTGTCACTTCTCTTATTATTTTATCTTTGTTCATTATTTTCTGCTCGGTCTCTGCGGATGTTCTGCATTTTTATCGCAAAATAACGTGCTGGTTATTTTTGTCAAACAGGGAAGCCAGCCCGAAACCATCAGGCTGGAGTGCTGAGCCTGTCTGCCCAGTCTGTCAACAGGATGAAAGCGAATCTCAAGCTTTTTTTAATTACAAGGATAACATGTTCACTCGTCTAATAATGAAGATGGTTAGCAATTTTAAATTTTAATAATCAATTACTGAAAGTAATTCTCCATTAAACCACAAGAGAGCCATTAAATCTCAAAAGATGGAACATGCTGTATGTAGCAGTGGCAAAATTTTCTATTTTAAAATATCATTAGGGAATATCTGATTGTTTCATTTCTCTGCATTTCTTTTACCTTTTTCCTCATGCCAGACTCTCTCCCTCCCTCTCTCTGTCTTTGCAGGAAGGCATCATATGATCTTATAAATAATAAAAGAAAACCCTTGCAAGACTTGATCCAATATGTGAAATATGTGCTAAGAATATAATTTGTTTCGGTCTAGCATATTTTGACTGAATAATCAGCCAAATGACTAATTAGTATTAAAATATGATCGACACTGTGAGGTGTGGGGATGAGGCTGTCTTTTATATCTCCTTTCCGCCTTAAAAGCCTTGGGTTCAAATCCTGTTGATATATCGGGCAGTGAGCTAAATTTGGTCCTCTCCACATTTCTTCTCAGTCTACTGCTATCTGACTTAGCATTATATATCCTTATGAGTAGTATTTTGAGTAACTGAGAGATATAAGGATAGCTGGTGACATTTATTTCTGAGGAAATAACTCCAATAAGCTCTAGCAAATATGGCCAATGGCAAGGGATGATGGGAGTTGTAGTTCAGCAACATCTGGTGGGTCAAAGGTTCCCCATGCCTGCCTTAGGCAGAAAGAGGATCTATCCCTGAGTATGTAGATGATGATGATGATGATGATGATGATGATGATGATGAATTTCATTTCTTTACCGCTTTATATTTGTAAGGGGGGAAAACCTCAGTCTGCCTTACAGCACATTAAAACATCAAATGAAACAATCCAGGGGAGAAAGCATTGCTGAAGAAAGCTAAATATAAAAGTATACATTCAAAGAAATGTAATTAACAGGCAAATAAAATATTATCTTAAAAATTCCAAAATGAAACATTACAAAGGTCAACTACAGAATGCACATTTGACGCAGCAAAGCTAACAATTTTATTTTTTTAATATTAAACATTTCAAAAGAAAACATTGTTAAAGGAACTCAAATATAAAATGCACATTTAGGTAAATGTGTAAGAAATGGTTGACATTTTAAGGAGGGAAAATAGTGTTTATTTCCCACATGCCTGTTAAAACAAGGCAGAAAAGTAATTGCATAATAAAATATGACAGCCAAAAATGCATATGAAAATTTGATATGGCCATAGCCAAAGAATTAAATCAACTATTAAATCTACTATTTATTGCATATCTTGGTGAGAGGTGACGATAGTTAATAAATGTCAGGGACTGGTTGGGCACTGAGGAGTGGGGGCTGGATCTTGATGAGAAGGGGGGGTTGGAGACTGACTTGGATGAAGGGATCAGTGATCTGGGGGAACCTGTAACAGCCGGGAGATCAGAAGCAGGAGAAGCTGCAGGGTTGGAGAATGATAAACAGGTGCTGGAGGAGAGAGCGATCCGTCAGGCTGGTGCAGAGTCAAGGAGTAGCTCAGAGATGTAGGACATGCCTTTCCCTAACTTGCAAGTGTACTTTGGACGATAAAGAGTGGACTCCTCACTCTGGATGTTCTGTGCCTGACAATAAATTGTAGAAATTCAACTCCATTCTTCCAAATACAGCAAATGTTGCAGATTCTTGGCACGAATGAGCTTTCTAGCCTGCAAATGAGAATATACACAAGTTTCAGTTTCTGGGATGCCATGTGCAGGTGATACCTGCTCACTGATTGTGGTGGTGGGGCAGTAGGAAATAGATAAGAATAAATTGAAAGAGTTGCATCAGACTCAAAGGGGTGGGGATCCGGTGGCTCTCCAGATGTGGGTGAGCTCCAGCTTCCATCAGCCACAGCCAGCGTGGCTCAATAGGGATGATGGGAGTCCAACAACATCTGGAAGGGCTGCAGGTCCCCCACCTTTGCAGCCCCCCCCAAAAAATATCAAGCAGTTGGTACTAGCATACTCCTAATTCTATATATTCAGTTCCGCTGCAAAGTCAGGAGTTTTATTTCCCCAGAATTCTTAGCTTTTGTAACTTCAAAATCAGTTTAGGGAACGATGAACGACAGGCAAAAGCCCCACCTTGCCACAACTTACAAGGGAAATGCAAATTCGGAGCAGATCTGTAGCCAGATTTTTTTGGTGGGGGCAAGTTACAGAGAGTTACAGTAGTACCTCAGGTTAAGTACTTAATTTGTTCCGGAGGTCCGTACTTAACCTGAAACTGTTCTTAACCTGAAGCACCACTTTAGCTAATGGGGCCTCCTGCTGCCGCTGTGCCACTGCTGCACAATTTCTGTTCTCATCCTGAAGCAAAGTTCTTAACCTGAAGCACTATTTCTGGGTTAGCGGAGTCTGTAACCTGAAGCGTATGTAACCTGAGGTAGCACTGTAGTAAAAATACATTGTACAGCTCATTCCTGAGTCACATCTGCCAGGAGTTGAGAGCAAATCATTGATGGTGGATGCCTCTTGGTTAGTGCCACTAAAAGAGGAAAGGGGCATTTAGCTGAGTTAGTTAGATTATAATATGGAGCCATAACAGTGACATCAAGGAACATGGTAGCACTTTATCAAAGGAGAGTCTCTGCCCCAAGGCGTTTGCAATCGACATTCCGACAGTTTAGACTAGCTTAGTTCCAATTTGCATTTACCTTTAGTGCAGGAATGCTTAGTATAACACTAATGTAGCCCTAGCATTTTCAGCTGCTGCATGAAGATGGCAATTGGCTTCCAGAATCGCAAGGAAAGTATTCAGGACCTCCGATTGCAGCAGGTTGCTGTACTGGTAGTTTCAGAGACAGATAATGGGAAGCCTTGCCCTAAGGGGGGAGAAATAAGGAAGGCAATGAGACTTTCATCACGAGGCTCAGAGAAAATGTAGAAACTGCTGTCATTTCTATCCTTTAAACTGTTTTATATATTAATTACAGTGGGGATGAATATTCATAGCAAATGTTCAGTTTGATTAATTCTGCAGATCCATGTGAATCCCCCCTCCCCCCCCCCCCAGTTTGCCACTGCCGCTTGATAAAAAATGACTTTGTGAATTGGCCACAAATCTCTACTTCACCGAACTTAGTACAGTCTGTACTGATAAGGGAGCAGCCGTTGGCTCAGGGATCGTTGCAAAAATCATCAGATGAGTGATAGATTGACCACCACTTTGGTTAGCAGAGAGGCCTGGATGCAGATGTCTCTGAAGTTGTGCTCCATTCCATTCCCCCATTTGAATCTCAAATCATTTATTCTCACTGCCCAAATTCTGGGTACAAATATATTTGCTTGTGGGCTCAGAGCTTCATATAACTTGAGTATGTTCTCCAGATCCTTTTCAAAGTTCCATGGTGTTAGTGGTGTTGTTGTTGTTGTTATGTAGTGTCATGTCTCAGCTGGAAGCATCCTCTTAAGAGGATAATGGATAATAATTTATTATTTATACCCTGTCCATCTGGTTGGGTTTCCCCAGCCACTCTGGGCAGCTCCCAACAGAATTAAAAGCACAATAGAACATCAAACATTAAAAACTTCCCTAAACAGGGCTGCCTTCAGATGTCTCCTAAAAGTCAGATAGTTGTTTATTTCCTTGACATCTGATGGGAGGGCATTCCACAGGGCGGGCGCCACCACCGAGAAGGCCCTCTACCTGGTTCCCTGTAACCTCACTTCACACAGGGAGGGAACTGCCAGAAGGCCCTCGGAGCTGGATCTCAGTGTCCGGGCTGAATGATGGGTGGAGACGCTCCTTCAGGTCTACTGGGCCGAGGCCATTTAGGGCTTTAAAGATCAGCACCAGCACTTTGAATTGTGCTCAGAAATGTACTGAGAACCAATGTAGGTCTTTCAGGACGGGTGTTCTATGGTCTCGGCGGCCACTCCCAGCTACCAACCAGTCTAGCTGACCTGGAGCTCCCCAAGCCAAATGCCACAGAGGAGCAACTTGAATTGAGGGACCTTGAAGCAGAACAGGGACACACACACACACCCTGGTCCTTGTGGGAGAGATGGCAGGTCAACCCTTCCCTCTCGAAATGCAAATAACCTCTCTGAATCAGAGGCAGATGCCAAGTGGTCACCTTGTCCTAGGGAGCACAGGTGTCTAAAAGTGCTGGTTCAGTTAGCCTACAGGTACAAAAGCGCCCCCCCCCCCCGAGGAATAAGCATGCTGTACAGATAAAAGGATAACAGTACAGAAGATCTTGGAGCCATCAAGGCTGTCTAGATTCAGATAGCAAAGGATGCAAGGGAGAAGTGTTCTTGTTCAATGGCAAGGGACACACTCTGTGTGCAGAAGGTGTCAGGTTCAGGCCCTGGAATTGCTTGCAAAAAGGAGTTCAAGAAGCAGGCGATGGGGAAAGTCCTCTCTCTGTCTGAGACTCACCTTGGAGAGCTGTTGCTACTCAGAGTAGACCATACTGAGCTGTATGGACAAATAGTAGAAGGGGGGGGGATAAGAGAGTCTCTGGCCTTGCTGTCAGAAGGAATCTGGCTCCCTGTGCAGGCAATCTCAAGTCTACCACAAAGTTAGAGGCTAAGTTTTTGTATTTTCTCAATCAAAGCACAGGAGCTTGAGGAGCAGACAGGTGGGGAATAAAGGGGTTTAGGGGACTAGGACTTGATTCAGGCTCATCCCAGCTCTCTCCCTTTCTTATCTGTAAAATGGGACTAGCCCACTTCATAGGTAAACACAATAAAGACTGTAAAGCACTCTTTAAAATTACTAGAGAATTCCGAGTTAAGTAGGAGGTGGGGGAAATAGCGGTATATCTTAAGATAAAGGTGATATCTGAATCTTCCGCTGTGGCTTCTGTATCTATCTGCTGCTTCTGCAGCACTCTGTTCTTTCTTGAAATTAGTCCACCGTGGTCTGGGGCACCGGAACACCCGCCAATGCATATCATTATCCATTCCTTGCATGGAGCAGAAATCACAACGGCATATTAATAATGAAGCGCATTCATAATTATGGCACAGATGCAGCCTAGCAAAGTAGCTTTGTTGTAACCCGGCAATATTCATTTTTTTTTCATAAAAGAAAAGAAATCCATTGCTTCATGTCCTATCCTGACCTTTCCTTGCCAGCCAGATCCTTTTATTGTCTATAGGCTGACTAGTCACTGTGAAGATGAGTCATGCTCAGTTAAACATCCTTGTGGCTGTTGAGGAAGGAGGCGACTGGCAACCTCTGCTTCTTCCCTCCCTCGGCTTTCCTGCCGCTTATAGATCTGAGTATAGAAATAAATTATCAGGAGCACGACCATCCGTCTTCCCCTTCTTTTCTCATCAGCGTATGCACCACTGACATGTTTTTGGCACATCCGCTCATGCCGTGCGCTTGCCCTCCAAATCTGGGGGATGAAAAATAGTTTCGGTTCCTGGAATTGGTGTATCTTAATTTCAGAGAAAGGAGTGATCTTTGCTGAATGGCATCAAAAGCTATTGTCTGCGTGTTTATTTTAATTAGGTTTTAACTTAGTCATTTCTCAGGCGCTCTCCAAAAGTTGGGTGGCCTGTGCTTGAGGAATCTGACCTCGGCTGGGGGGCTGCTCTTGTGTCTCTCTCTGGACTGGCTCATAGATCATTTTCTGTTTGCTCTTAAGTCGTTCTCAACCCAAAGTTTAACTGGAAGAATTGCCCCATTAAGATGGCTTAATTTGGGGAGTGGGGTGGGGGTTGGTGTGTGAGAGGAGAAGGGGATACATAACAGTGTGGCCCACTTAAGCTCCTTCCGATGAGATGCAAATCAAGGTCTTGGCCATTTGTGGTCATTAATGTCTTAATGGGATTTTTTATTTTTTTGCTGGAGTAGGAATGTTAATGCCAGTGACCTGGCCAAAGTCCAAGCTTTAGTAATTTTATTCTGCCTACCTAAAATTCCTCTGCAGTTTCAGCTAGAAACACTTTTGATTCCCACGCTAAAAGTTTGCGTTGGCCACCGCTGAATGCTGTTTCGCATTACCCCAGCCTCATGACTGACACCAGTGGAAGTTGTGTGTGCGTAACCGTACACTGGTGTGGCTGCAGTTGTGTCAACTCTGTTCACAGAATGTTATGAGCTGCGCAAGGAAGGAAGCTGGAAGCGGCAGCCATGAAGAGGCCACAGAGTTGCAACAAGATTCTCCTTTGCAGCTGTAGCTGTTGCTTGGGACAAGTGCCGGCTCACCCTCCTGCCTGAGCTCAGTGGCTGCAGCAGCAGCAGGAGAAATAGGGACATTCTGGGATCAAACCAGAAGCCGGAATGGCTTTCGTAATTCTGGGACTGTCCCTGGAAAATCGGGACCCTTGGAGAATGCTGCAGCGAGGCTCCTCACCCAGCGCTTTTCCAGCTGCACTGGCTCCCGGTGGAGTACAGGGTCAGATTTAAGGTGCTGGTTTTGATCTTTAAAGCCCTTCACGGCCTAGGACCCTTGTACCTACGGAACCGCCTCTCCCAGTATGCCCCATGGAGGACCTTAAGGTCCATAAATAGCAACACCCTTGTGGTCCCGGGCCCTAAGAAAGTTAGATTGGCTTCAACCAGAGCCAGGGCTTTTTCCACACTAGCTCCGGCCTGGTGGAACGCTCTGCCTCATGAGACCAGGGCCCTGTGGGATCTGATTTCTTTCCGCAGGGCCTGTAAGACAGAGTTGTTCCTCCTGGCCTTTGGCTTGGAATCAATTTGATTCCCTCCTCCTCTTTCTTTTTTCCTTTGTCCTGTGATGAGGCTGCATTTTAATGTTTTAATGTTGTGTTTTAATCTTGTTTTTAAAGTTGTGTTTCAATCAACTTGTTTTTATTATTGGTTGTTAACTGCCCTGAGCCCGGTCTTGGCTGGGGAGGGCGGGGTATAATTAAAATTTATTATTATTATTATTATTATTATTATTATTATTATTATTATTATTATTATATTTTGGTGTGAATGGAATGCTGGCCTTCAAAATAGCAACACACAGGGAGAGGTGTTCCTTTCAGCCTCTCTCAGTGGCGCTTATATTGCTCAGAAGATCACTGCAATCCCTAATCAGACGCTTTTTGAATTTTTCCATTTTGTGGATTCCGCTCTAACCCAAAGAACTTCTGATACGGTTTAGATTCAAAATTTGGTGTTTAAGCAAAGAAACCCTTTTGTCTCTCCGCTCCTGCTTTCTAGCACCTACGAATCTGTTAGCATGCTTTAATTGTCTGCTGCTTCTGGAGAGCTTTGTGCATTTGTGTTTTTAAAAAACAGCAGCAAAGGCTTCTTCACAGGCATAGCTTATCCTTTGAAGTGCAGAGGCTCCCTCTGCTGGTGGGGAGAATTTACTGCTTTGGTCTTGCAATTTCTTCCTGGCGTCTGCCGCTGTCCGTTTGTGTTTCCTCCCCCCCCCCCCACCGCACCCCAGGCCAGTAAACTTAACTTTCTCGTTCACATCCTTCACATTCTTTTTCTCTGGTTTGACCTCAGACAAAGGGGTGGGGGGAGGAGAGAAAGAATTAGCCAAAAATAGACTTTAAAGAGAGAGATGGGTTAGCCCTGCTAGGTTTTTAGAACATTTTTTTTAACCTTTCAAAGGGAAGAAAGGTTTCAGAGCTCTCCTTGGTATATCTTGAAGTATAATATTCTGGCCAATAAAAGATTGCAATTAGCACACACATGAAAGGTTAGGCCTTGAAGCTCCTTAACTGTGCACCCCCCAAGCGCCCCATCTTTGGGGATTTCAAGAAAAGAGTATAATTGATCATGACAGCCCTATCTGTGTCTCTAACAATTAAGGTTGGGAAAATATTGAATGAAATCGGTTCAATTAACCTGCTTTTCTTCCCCCGCTCCAATAAATCAAGATAATGACAAATGTATATTTGCTGCATTGGATAATTTTTTTTTAAAAAAAGGATTAGAAATAATATTTGGATTGACTAAAAATAGTTCAACAAATAGTGAAATGCGTCTTCTTCTTTTAAAGCACAGCTTCAATAGTATAGTTCCATTATCACCTAACCTGATCATAGGTTCATATACCTCAATATACTCTTAATTTCCATGTTAAATGGTTGTGTTGTGTGGGTGAATTTATATAGAATGCTTCAAACAATTGGTCTCCCTCAAAATAAAATAACGATGAAATCAACAGAAATAAAACACACATGAATAGTTTAGCAACAAAGCAGCAGATCCCAGAATAGAATTTAAAGCTTCAAAGAAAGCCAAAAAGATTTAAAAAAAAAACACTTCATAGAACCATAGAATTGTAGAGCTGGAAGGGTTATCTAGTTCAACCCCCTACAATGAAATAATTGCAACTAAAGCATCCATGACAGATGGCCATTCAACCTCTGCTTAGACACCTTCAAGAAGGAGATTCCATCACTGACCAAGGGAGTCCGCTCCACTGTTGAAGAGCTCTTACTGTCAGAAAGTTCATCCTGATGTTTAGATTGACTTTTCTTTCTTGTGACTTGAATCCCCCTCTGCACCAATAAACTGTGGCACCCAGGGCTGGACACAGTTTTCCAGCTGTGGTCTGATCAAGGCAGAAGAGAGCAGTGCTTCTTGTGGTAATGAAAAAACAACAAAGTGAGTGCTGGGTGAATCCCTTTAGAGAGTGACGTCCATAAATAGGGTACCACTACTGAGAAGGCTCTGTCTCTGGCCACCACCTCCTTCACCTCAGACTGTGGGGTGGTAACCTCAACCTCACTCTCCCCAGGACCACTTGAAAATTGCTAATGGTTTTGGTGGACCACTTAATAGTTTTTCTGCTTGCTGTGGTAATTGTAACATGCTGTACTAGTTACTGTGTGATTTTAATTGTATTTTAATTCCTTACTTTATTATATATTGTATTCCATACACCTCAAGTGGCAGTACCACAAAATAAAATATAAGAAATAAAAGAAGCAGCTGAAATACATTTAAAAAGAAAATATTTAATATGATGGATGTAGCAGCTCCCATCTTCAAACTCAAATCTAGACCATGGACCACCTGAATGAAGCTCATGGACCTTTGGTGGTCTGCAGACCACAATTTGAGGACCCCTAGTCTAGGGTCCAGGGCACAGTTCCATGCCATAGCCTAGGGTCTAGGTGAATGACACAGCAGCATTACCTGAAGTGAAGCACGTCTGAGTCTAGTCAATGAAAGGATGGGAGTCACGTGGAAAACCCATGTTCAGTCCCTTGAGCAACTTCCTTCCTCATCTTTTTCATATCCCTATCCCAACCTTTTCTAAATTTCACATCCACCAAATCCTTTTATCTCATGAAGTAACAAGAAGCTCTATTGGAGGCTGAAAAGTCATTCAAGAGTGGCTGGGGCAACCCAGCCAGATGGGCGAAGAGTAAATTATAATATAATAATTATAATAATTATTACAGTCAAACCTCGGTTGTCAAACGTAATCTGTTCCAGAAGCCTGTTTGCCTTCCGAAATGTTTGACAACCGAGGCACAGCTTCCAGTTGGTTGCAAGAGCTTCCCTCACTCAAGCGGAAGCTGCATTGGACATTTGGCTTCCAGATATTGTTTGAAAACTAGAGCATTTAGTTCCGGGTTTTCGACATTCGGGAGCCAAAACGTTCCAAAACGGAGTCATTTGGGATCTGAGGTTTGACTGTATTAAAATTGTATGGCAGCTCCTATGTGAACACACAATTGTTGCACAACATGTCTGCCTTTCCTACATGGGACACAAAGCAAAATGAAGCCGAGAAATATGAAAAGGTTTTCTTTTGCACGGCTCAACCCTCAAAGAGGAATATGGGGAAGTTGTCTTAGATGTCTGCCATCTTGAGCATACTTCCCCCTTGCTGACGATGGGTGACTTTATGTCGGAGCTGGGAGCTTTATGTTTAATCCGAAAAATAGACACCATACCTAATAAAACCAGGCATGGCTGGGCAAAGCAATTTCCTCCTGCATTAATCTTAAACACTAAGAGTTAACAGTTATCAGAGTTATACTTCAGTGGGTATAGTTTGAATGGCTGGTTTTAACAGAATATATCTGTCACGGGTCTTCACATGTTCTCAAACTGGAGGCCTTGACGGTTTAGGACAGGCAGCGCCAGAAGAATTTTCTATATTATAAGCAAATTGTTCTGGAATCCTAAGCTTCAATCAGCAATAAGTTTTTGGTTTTTTAAAAAATTCTTCTGGAGTCAGGCTGCAATCCTATGCACCAGCCTCCCCCAATTTGATACCTATAATCCATTAGATTCCCAGTTTCAATCATCCCTAACCATTGACCATATAGTCCGAGGCCAATAGCAGTTGTATAGTTTCAGTATAGAGTCAATTGTTCATTTCTAGAGTGGTAACTCTGGTATCCGTTCTGGAGGCCTGTTCACAACATGAAAAGCCTGCAACCTGAAGCTCCGTATCTGCGCAGGTGCGCGGTGCAATTTGGCATGTGTGCGCATGCGCGAAGCACGATTTAGCGTTTCTGCGCATGCGTGAGCAGTGAAACCCGGAAGTAACCCTTTCCAGTACTTCCGGGTCGCAACCTGAAAAAACGTATCATGAAGCAAATGTAACATGAGGCATGACTGTATTGTTTTATCACTCTAGGGTTTGCCACTCTGGGTTTATTCGTGAGGAAGGGTGGGGTATAAATTTTATAAATGAACGAGCAATTTACATTTTACTGCTGGAATCAATGCTTTAGCTTTAGCCCTGATCTACCCTTAAAATTTCCATTATCCCCAAGGATTTGCTGTGCTGGCTGCAGGCTTGTGGGAGTTGACAGAGAGAAGTTCTCCCTCGTTCATAATACCAGAACTCAGGGTCCTCTGACAAAGCTGAATGCCGGATGATGCTGTATAGACTAAAGGAAATTCTACTTCATGTAGTGCATAGTTAACCTGCGGAATTCACTTCCTCAGGAAGTAGCAATAGCCACTGATTTGGATGGCTTCAGAAGGGGTTTAGACAAATTCGTGGTGGATATGACTATTCGTGACTACAAGCCCTGGTAGCTGTGTAGCAAGCCCCTCCAGTGTAAGAGGAAGCATGTTTCTGAATAAAACTCACTGAGAATCATAAGTGGGGAGAGTACTTTTGGCGCGATCCAGCTCTATGCACTTTTGAGTTGACCTCCACAACCTCTGGAAGATGCTGCATTGGCTCTTAAGAATTAAGAGGTGGTGGTGTGGGCTGCTCCACTTCAGACTGCAGGTATTGGGGTGCTTATTTAAAAAAAAATCTCCCACACTAAGAGTTGCCTGCAAGTAAAACAAAACAAAGAACAGCAACCACATGACGCATGAAGACTCCAGCGCAGCCTATTCCCTTGCGTTTTCTCTCAGAACTCTGGGGAACATTCACATTGCGAACGTCTGTAGTGCTACAGTCCATTCTACAAGCTCACAGCTCGACCACCTCCCCATTTCCTTACGCAGAATAAGTAGCCTTAATGTTTAACATCTGTGTGATATGTGTGCATTTCATCATCATTATTTGTTTGCTTTGAAAACGGACACAGATAATACAGATATGGGTAACATAATGGTTTTGAAAGTTTGTTTTTAAAAAAAGGTATTTCTACTGTTAATTTGCACTGCTTGGCTGCTGGTGTGTAGCCTATGACAAAGCCTGTGATAATTATAAATAAATGCTGAGCTTGGCACATTCAGCCATTATTATATAACTCCTGATCAATGCTGTTTTCCATAAAATGTGAAGGGCTGTGCGTTTAAAGCTAAGGTTGTGAAACCAAGTTATGGGAAATGAATAGTTTAGTAGATTCCCTATAAAACAGCAAGCTGGTTTTGTTCCTCCCATTTTTGCCCTATATCTTTGTGATATATGTTCCTCTCACCCCATAAAATGGAACCCGTGGAGCTATGCTACATGTACCTGCAGTTTTTCCTACAGGGCGTATCCGTACATTGAAGCTAACAATCCCAAAGAGAAAACAGACAAATTCAGGCAGAGCACTTTGTGCTATGGCTCATTTCTATGTGCAGCTGCACACTTTTCAGCACAGCACAGGTTGGGTATGTTGGATGTGTACAGGAAATGCCCTACTAGGAAACGAGGATTCCTCTTAATGCCTGAATTTGCTACCATCGAGAAAGAGGAGAGACCCTGATGTCTAGCAGCACTAGGGAGCCTGAGTCCCTCTCAAAGGCTAAGTGGATCAATCGTCTGACCCAGTGGAAAGCAGCCTGCCATCTTCCCGTGAATGCGCTGCTGTAATTGATAGCGCACCTTTTTAATGCATCATGGAATCACTTGATAGTAAATACAGAGATAAAGGCTTCTTAGTTCTGTGCAGGGATCTCTCTCTCTCTCTCCCCCTCATCCTCATCTTTATTCCCCACTTTTAGGTTCCTATGAGGCACATATCCAAGGTAATTTTTCCTCTAGAAAAGAGCAGAGCTCCAGATGGGTCTGGCCCTACCAATAGGCACAATGGACAAATTGTCTCAGGCAACAGATAGGAAGGATGGTGGAACGAGCATCTCCAGCAGCTGCAGACACGTTTCTTGAGATCTACACACACACACACACACACACACACACACACACACACACACACTCACTCAAACACACACACCCAGCAAGAAGCTCCGCCTGTAATCCAGCTGTCTTAGCACCTCTGACCTATTGTTCTTTATGAATTTATATACCACATAACACCAAAACAGGCTGCTTAGTGGTTTGCAAAGAGTAAAAAGAAGAAGTTGTACAAACATCCGTAATTAAAACAGATAATAAAATGAAATGTGGGGAACATTAGTACCAGTAGCAGCCTCGACTTTGTCACCCCACCCTCTCTGACTGTTTGCTGTATCACCTGTTGTCATTTTGTCACTTTGCAGCAAAAGTCAAAATGATGCCTCCCCCACCCCCCACAACACACATAAACATACACAAGATCATTTGGGAATGAGCAAAAGTTAGCACTCCACTTCCAAAGATGAGTAGCGTCAAGGCTGGAGTCGGATGGAACCAGGCTGCCAGTTTATAGTAGTACAGCAGTGACAGGGTGGAGGACTTCCTCTTAAACACACACACACACACCCTAGAGTGGAGGGAAAGAAATTCACAATGCATATGACTTTGTGACCTCCTTCATGTGGAAAGGAGTCTTCCGCACAAGGGCTCCCTACTGTCAAATATGCCTTTCAGGATATTCCTGCATTTCTTGTATCTCAATTTTATTCTTTGACTTGTGGACAAGTCTCCTCCCTGCTACTCACTGCTTACCAAGGAGGTTACATCAAGGTTTCTCTGAAGGCAGTGACCAGGTGGCTTCTCTCTCTCACCTTTCCTTTCCATCACTGGCTGCAGGCACGGCAGGTGCAGGTGTGCAGCGAAAACAGCAGGGGTGTGAATTGCCTGCGCCGCTGCTCATCATCTGGGGGAAGCAAAATGCCGGCATCTGCTAGAAAGCTTGAATGCTCCCCACCCACAGGTCCTTATGATTAATATGGGGGTGAATGGCAAACACTGCGTAAAATGGCAAATCCCATCTTTAAAACTCCATGCGGGGTTTGGTAACAAGAATAAAAATGGCAAATCTCATAATTTCCCTCTGGGTTTTAAAAGATCATAAAGCTTGGTGATGAATTTTAGACTTGAGAGTACACCTCTTCATCCTCAGTTGCCTTCCTGTTTCATACTCTAATTTTTAAAAGGTAAACAATGTGGGTGATTTCTTTTTCTGGAAAACTTCCGTAGAGTCTAGCTAGAATCTCCTGATGAAGCACGAATCTTGTGGTTAGAGAAGCATTTGGTGGTGGTGTTTTTTTTTTAAAGTCTTTTAATGCAGCACTCCCAATGGACTCTTTAAATTCCTTTAGGTGTTAACTATTAGTCGTCTCTGCCCACTTGACTGGAGGGTTTGTGAATTGCGCCAAGGTTTTTATACAGGTTTGGTAAATTGTTTTTAAAGCCGGTGTGCTTTACTCAACGAACCTGAGCAGTGCTTTTCTGGAAGCTTGAGAGATTGCTGTGAAAATATGTTTGTTTACACAAGTGTCCTAAAATCTGTTTTTTTGTGTGTGTGTGTGGGAAAAAAGGACCCTCTTTGTTACCACAGTTCAGTCTCTTGAAGCTTTGGTCTCTGTGCTGTTGCACATTACCCCAATCTCTGAGCGGCACGCAATTTCAGGGTTCATGTTCCCTTTTGGAAATGAGGCATAGTGGAGACTCTGGTGTCTTTATGATATATGGTTTATTTACACATATATACAACCTGAGCCTACGATGGAGGGATTTACAGCGTTAACACCCCAAAGGGCCTTGTTTCTCCCATAGCTGTAGCCTTGGGATTCAAACAGAAATCAATCATTTCTCTCAAACGTTGTTCTGACTCTCTCTCTTTCTCCAGCTTGCTACTTTCTTTCTAAGTCACATCACTGCCCACCTTCAACTCTAAAACTCAGGCTTTGTCCTTCTAACTATCCCTAAGTTAGCCCCACCCATTTGGCATCTCGCACAGAGCCCCTTTCCTTTGTTCTCTTAATAGCCAGGCAATCACCTCAACACAGGAAGCTAGCCTGGTTTATGATTTAACACTTGCTGCATCCAGAGGTTAGAAGGGTCTCACATACCTACCTCCAAAAAACCCTTCACAACATTACATTAAAAACTCAATAGCAGCCACCACTCCAAACATAAAGGGAGCTGCAGTGTTTTTGAAGTGGACACGGAGCAATGGATCCAAACTACAAGAAAGAAGATTCCACCTAAACATTAGGAAGAACTTCCTGACAGTAAGAGCTGTTTGACAGTGGAATTTGCTGCCAAGGAGTGTGGTGGAGTCTCCTTCTTTGGAGGTCTTTAAGCAGAGGCTTGACAACCATATGTCAGGAGTGCTCTGATGGTGTTTCCTGCTTGGCAGGGGGTTGGTCTCGATGGCCCTTGGGGTCTCTTCCAACTCTATGATTCTATGATTCTATGAAGGCTAATGGCAACGTTTTAGATATGCTACCCCTTTCTATGGCATGCAGCACTTGAATGAAGCATTTTTTTTGTACCATAGGCAAAAGAGTAAACTGACATTCCCCATGTTTATAGTGACTGCCATGTCTTATGGTGTGTGTTCACACACACACACACACACACACACACACACACCTCTTTGTGTGTGTCAAGCCAAGGCATCAATCTTCCCCACCTCCAACCTCAGTCCCCACAAGTCTGCCAATCACTCTCCAGCTGGTCTCCCTGGTGTGTCCTCAGAATTTCAATACCAGAATTTCTTTTGGCTGAAAATCTTTCCTGCAGTGCCACCTGGTTCAGAAAGTACTTGTAGTGATTTTTCCTTTTCCTTTTTGTATGTGAAGAGTTAAGCTGTAGCATGTAAGATGGCTGTCAACTGACCCAAGCTAGCAACAATCCCGAAAGCAAGGTCTCGTGAATGCAACTTCTTAAATGGCTAAAAATCCACAAGGTAGTTAAATGTTTGGTATTGCAGAGTGAGTGAGTGTTCCTTCTGCAATTTATGGGCCAGGACCCACCAAACTAATTCTGTGAGCTCGAGGGAGCCATAGAACCGATTCTCCTCAAACAGTAGCTCTCTGCAGTATGGCAAACTGCAACTGAAGAGGTGGGGCTTGAAGCAAGGATTCTGGGTTATGCAAGCATTTCTGCCAGAACTGCTTTGAGCAGGATCAAAATTCAAGTCCAGCAGGCCCCTCCCCTTGATTCTGCTCATATGCAGAATCCTCAACCTGCTTCCCTTTCCCCCAGGGACTCATGTTGTGTAAGGGGTGGTGGCGGGAAGAAGGCTCCAGAAGACCATAGAAGATGCCTCCCTAGCAGTGGGAAATTGTGTCATAGGAATCTGCATTATACTAAACCAGAGCACTGGAGCATCAGTTTTGGTAAACCTCTTTCCTACTGAGGGTCACTCATTCCCTTGGGTGTAATTTACTGGAGATTGCATGCCAGCAGTGTGTGGGGTGGAACCAAAACTTTGATCTCTTTAGTCTATCCCCATTTCACTCTCCCACTCTTTTGAAACTCTTTTCTTTCTCCATCTGCAACTTCCTCTCTTTGCCCACTGAAGACAGGAGGATCTGAACTGATTGCTTGTGGAGGGACTCTTTGATGCCAGCAGTATGCCTTAATACACAAATGTGCTTTTTGCCTGTTGCTGATGTTGCGATGGGAAGGTAGCTCATCCAGGAAAAGGAAAACTCTGATCTTAAACATCCACTTGCATCTGTACTCATTCATGAGAAATGCTTCAGGAGGAAAGCCCTGAGGAAAAATTCATACCCACTGCATTGCAGGACATATTCGGGAGAAGAAAAGGCTAAGGAGTAAACCCTAAGACAGTTGGATGGCGTCTTGTATGCCTCCTGCCGGCAACTCCTGCAACTATGCCGGGGCCAAACATACTGCTCTGCTTTCCTTTGGACCACATGAGCGAGGCTGGGGGGGCGGGGTCCTTGTCATCTGGGCAGCCCAGGACCTCCAGGCACACTGGCCAGGCTTGCACACCAGAGAGGTCACTTTGGTGCTGCAGCAAAAACTGGTTACTGGTCTCTGCAGCCACAGCAGGCGCTGTGATTCTCCTGCGGTTTGACTTTACCTCTGCAGCTGCACTCCATAGTCTCTTGAGACAGATGAATGCCGACAATGTTATGATTCATATACGTGGTAGAAATCAGTGTTCTGTTTTGTATTTTAAAAAGACCAACGACAGTAAGTGTTTGCTGTGTAATATTTAGGCTTTGTTTTGTTTGCAAATGAATTTCTGGAGTAATATGTATACATTCTGTTTTATTTTAAAACTACCTTTAAAGGTGACTTACAGCAAATTGAATACCAGCCAGGGGCAATATGCCACACATTCAAAATACAGTGGTACCTTGGGTTATAAATCCAGAGGTCCATTCTTTGCCTGAAACCGTTCTTAACCTGAGGCGCGCTTTTGCTAATGGGGCCTCCCGCTGCCGCCGGCGCGCGATTTCTGTTCTCATCCTGGGGCAAAGTTCTCAACCCGGGGCACTACTTCCAGGTTAGCGGAATTTGTAACCCGAAGTGTTTGTAACCCGATGTACTACTGTAGTGCAACAGTGTTGTGAACAAAGTCGGGCTGACCTATCTCTTACAGATGAGCATTTTCTTAAATTTATTTATATTCCACATTTCTGTCATCATAATACCAGAATGGCGCACGTGTGTTTTCCAGGTGATCATTCATCCAGGCCCTGACCAGACCCCAACTTCCTTAAGGAGGTGGGGACCCTCATGTGCTGTAACTGAAGATTTGCATAGACACATTACGGCATGCACAACACTTGCCTTAAATCTGAACATATGCGCACTTGTAATCCTCCTCTTCTGGCCTCTTTTAGGAATACTTAAAGACTACCTTCTTGCCTCTGTGTTGGCTGATTAACAATGTGCCTGTTATAATTGATTTAAAGACATTGGGGGTGGGGAGAGAGATAGGCTTTCACCTTATATCCCTATGTTGTCATCTTGGTGATAGCTTAATTTTTTGGGAGAATAAACTACTCTCTCTCTCTCTCACCTGTTCAATAGATGAACAAAATAATAATAACAATAATTCCTGTAAGTAGCAAGTGATGCAGAAAAACAAAACAAGTACAAAAATAATCACATTGGCCCCAATGCACATCTCTCTCCAGCAAGGAATTCTGCTGATTTTTTAGAATTTTATTTTATGTGGCTGTCTACAGAATTCACTTTCCATTTACTCCCAAAGAATACACTTAAACACTCAATCAATGAATAACCTACAGCAGTTTGTTGTAGATTCAATAATGGAGAATGGCGCATTGTACTGGGATAGTCAGATATACCCATAGGGAGTGTCAGTGGTCAAAATGCTTCCATTGCCAGAAGGTAGTCTGAAAATGGTCTAGAAATTCAATACAGCATTGACCCTGTGTTGTATACATGATCCACAGTCAGTTTCTCAAGCTTACTTGAAGTTTTTAAAACAGCCATTTTCGTCCTAGAAATTGGTGATGGAGGAGGGAGTGGTGATGTTGTGGTGAAGGATCCCAAATGAAAATTGCTTCTCTTTCGGAGGGATTTCCATCCCTTTTCTCTCTAGTTGCCTTGTGGATAAGCACAGTACAATATAAGTGTAACATTAAAACAGTGCACACTTTTCATGTGATATTTTGTGGAAATAGTATTCATGAGAAATGTTTGTTTTTACCATAGTGAGGAATTCATGTGTTCATCTGTCTTCCTGGAATATTAATTGAGAGGCAGGTTTTTAAAGAAAACATGGCGTTTTAGTGCCACATTTCCCTTTGGGAAAATCAAGTGGGAGATTGACACAATTACTCTCTGACTTTGAGAATCTGTGAGTCTGGCCCAAGTCCCTCAAGATCTCCCCTTGCATGAGCCCATCAGAGTGAATGAGAGTAGCTCAACAGCATTGTCATGCAGTTGTGTTGCTCCCATTTTGGTTCAATGTCCTGCCTGGTGGATTGTGGCCTTTGATTTTAATGTATCACTATGTGATCAAACGTTGAGTGGGAATTTACATCCACCCCCTTCTTTTTGAAATGGTCTGCTGTGGCTTATTGCTGCTGGGAAACAAGAGGAATGATACAGTTCAAGAACACATTACATTCAAGCAAAAGCACCCAAGGAGGGAGTGGAGGAGGGCTGCTGAGGGTTTCTGTGGCTTCCTAGAGGGTATTTGGCCTGGGAAGCCCCAAAGGGGGGTCTCTATTTGGCCTCAAAGCCTGAGATCCGCCCCCCTTGCTTTGGTTGGCAAACTGGCAAGAGACATTTTTTTAATGGATGAAGGTGAATTTCAATTACTAGAACTGAGAGCTATTTTGTTTTTGGTGCACTGGTTTAAAAGAGCAGCAGAAAAGCAAATATTAAGTAACAAATGGAATCTTCTCATTGAAAATTATGTTGTACTTCGTTCATTGGCTGGGAATGTTAGGGTAGCTGGCAGTGTTTTACTCAGGATTTTGTGGGGGTTGGGGGGTGGTCCGAAGTACTAACAGTGTCTATGTGTGTACTGACAGTGTCGTATATGTTTTTTATGTGTTTTGAAAACTTTTTGAGATGTTCCACAGGAAGGTATTCATGAATGAAATAAACAACCACCACCGTAATAAAACAAACAGCAGCCAGCACCTTTAAACATATAAAACTCTAGAACAAAGAGCGAGCCCAACAGCCACAGTGGTTTATTCTCTTTTTTTGGCATGGAGTCTAATATAGAAGATAATCACCATAATAATACTCGTCAGAGAGGACTCAAGGCATCATTCATCCACATGAATTGATGATCATTCCCCGGTGTAATACATTCATAAACCGGTATCTTTTATCTCATGTTGCACTCAATATTATAACCTGAGGTTGTATCAAACCTGAATTTTGCAGGTACAGGCTGTGTAATGCAAGTGTATATTCAAAATCTGAAACAGGAGTAGGATTGTACAGTGGTACCTCTGGTTAAGAACTTAATTTGTTCCGGAGGTCTGTTCTTAACCTGAAACTGTTCTTACCCTGAGGTACCACTTTAGCTAATGGGGCCTCCCGCTGCCCCTGCGCAATTTCTGTTCTCATCCTGAAGCAAAGTTCTTAACCCGAGGTACTATTTCTGGGTTAATGGAGTCTGTAACCTGAAGTACCGAGGTACCACTGTACTGGCAATTGTCAGTGCTGAAGTTGTGACGCCAAATTTTCTTTGGCCTTTGGTTAAAGGAGAGAATATGAGTTGTATATGGACATTTACGAAAAGAGACAGGAGTGATTAAAATAATATGAACAACCCGTTAATTCCCCCCCCCCTTGACAGTCTAAAAAGTGTTGCTGTTTGTCACTTGTTTAGTAAAGTTATGTGGCTAAAAGGACAGAAGTCTGACTCCCTCCCCTCCCCCCCCGCCCTGTCTTGGATATCTTTGAAAAATTGTTTTATAAGGAGTCATACATCATGTAGCTAAGACATCTGGGAATAGTTAAAGATTAAGGTAAACAGACAAATTGAGCTGCTTTAAATCATTTTTCCCATTTCTGTTTTATGAAAGAGTTTATGGACAAATGCTGACATTAGGCCACTGTAGTGGAGGATTCCATATATATATATAAGCAGAAGTAAAGACTTTAGTGTCAGAAAGTGTTGCATCATTTATGCTTTTATCAATTTGATTGGGGTCCACATTTCAAAAAAACCTTACTTTGTCAAGCCGTAACCTTTGCTGAATCTTTCATTTGTCATTGTTTTGCTGATGATATAAATATAATATTTAACATCATTTGTGTCAATAAACATGTATCATTGTTCCCTTTACTTTTATTTTGTCAGTTGTCTTTATAAATTGAATTATAACTTTCCTTTTGCTATTCATGTGGACTCGTTAGAGGCTTCGGCAACAAAACTTTGATTCCAAAGCATCAAAACTTAGTAACTTCACCCAAACCAATGAATTTGTATAAAGTACCATGCACACATATTGACCAGCAGAAGCTGTCTAAATATTCATGCATCCATCACCTTTCACTTATTTAATATTATGTATTATCATGCATATGTTGTACTGCAGATGATTTGCAATAAAGCTGTAGATCATTTCAAATATGGCCGGTGCACCAGAAATCAGCAAATGAGGGGAGAGAATTAAAATTCCAGCAGCTTTGATCCAAATAGATACAGTGGTACCTTGGTTTACAACCATAATCCCTTCTGGAGGTCCGGTTGTAAACCAAAACATGTTGTAACCCAAGGCGCGCTTTCGCCAATGGGGCCTCCCCACAAAAATGGTTGTCATCCCAAAAAATGGGTTGTAATTAAAAAAAAGGGGACACACACTTCTGGGTTTGATTTGGTTGTAATCCAAAACGGTTGTAATCCAAAGCAGTTGCAAACCAAGATAGCACTGTACTTTTTACATGATGCTAGCATAATAAAGTACAGTGGTACCTTGGGTTAAGAACCTAATTTGTTCTGGAGGTCTGTTCTTAACCTGAAACTGTTCTTAACCTGAAGCACCACTTTAGCTAATGGGGCTTCCTGCTGCTACCGCTGCTGCATGATTTCTGTTCTCATCCTGAAGCAAAGTTCTTAACCCGAGGTACTATTTCTGGGTTAGCGGAGTCTGTAACCTGAAGCGTATGTAACCTGAAGCATATGTAACCCGAGGTACCATTGTACAGATATTCAGTGCAGAGAAAACCATGATCACAATATGTTGCTTGTGTATTTTCCATGGCAAGTTGGTGCATAATGCTTCATATAGAGTTATCACAAGTGAGGTGGGGTCTGCAACAAAATGCTGCAGTGTGGAGTTCTTCTGTTCAGAGTTTTGGCCACACATACACACCCACCCACCAGTCTACATTTTGTTCCCATAGATCACCTCTGTTCTCACTGGGCTGTTCTGATTTCTTCTGTCTCTATTTGGGGGTGTGAGTGAGTGAGTGAGTGAGTGAGTGAACACTCGACTGCCCAGTTCCAGGTATGTTAAAATCTTTTATTTGTGGGTTTCTATATGCCAGTCTCAGTTTTGACCCTTGGGATATTTACAAATAGCATCTTAGTGTGAACCAGGAAATGAACTATCCAGAAAACAAGATGGTTCTCTCCATACCTCCACATCTCCTCCTTCATCTTACTTTCCCATACACTCTATTTCTCTTTCTCACACACAAATGTTTCTCCCTATAGGTTCTCCCTCCCCTAAAAAGATGCTTCGTATTCCTGCAAACCTCAAGGTTACCCAGAGTCAGTTGATCGCTCCCTCTTGTGTTTGTGGCTGGTGCCATTTTGTCTACATCTGTATGATCACAGGAATACTTTAATCAGAAAGAGAGTGCTGTTGGTTTTTTTTCTGTGAAATGTTAAAATGTTAAATTGTTGTATTTTTAATCACATAATGAATTCATTGGCAACAGGGTTCTGTCTTGGGCCCGGTCTTATTCAACATCTTTATCAACGACTTGGATGATAGACTCAAGGGCATCCTGATCAAATTTGCAGATGACACCAAACTGGGAGGGGTGGCTAACACCCCAGAGGACAGGATCACACTTCAAAACGACCTTGACAGATTAGAGAACTGGGCCAAAACAAACAAGATGAACTTTAACAGGGAGAAATGTAAAGTATTGCACTTGGGCAAAAAAAATGAGAGGCACAAATACAAGATGGGTGACACCTGGCTTGAGAGCAGTACATGTGAAAAGGATCTAGGAGTCTTGGTTGACCACAAACTTGACATGAGCCAACAGTGTGACGCGGCAGCTAAAAAAGCCAATGCAATTCTGGGCTGCATCAATAGGAGTATAGCATCTAGATCAAGGGAAGTAATAGTGCCACTGTATTCTGCTCTGGTCAGACTGTGAGTACTGTGTCCAGTTCTGGGCACCACAGTTCAAGAAGGACACTGACAAACTGGAACGTGTCCAGAGGAGGGCAACCAAAATGGTCAAAGGCCTGGAAATGATGCCTTATGAGGAATGGCTAAGGGAGCTGGGCATGTTTAGCCTGGAGAAGAGGAGGTTAAGGGGTGATATGATAGCCATGTTCAAATATATAAAAGGATGTCATATAGAGGAGGGAGAAAGGTTGTTTTCTGCTGCTCCAGAGAAGCGGACATGGAGCAATGGATCCAAACTACAAGAAAGAAGATTCCACCTAAACCTTAGGAAGAACTTCCTGACAGTAAGAGCTGTTTGACAGTGGAATTTGCTGCCAAGGAGTGTGGTGGAGTCTCCTACTTTGGAGGTCTTTAAGCAGAGGCTTGACAACCATATGTCAGGAGTGCTCTGATGGTGTTTCCTGCTTGGCAGGGGTTTGGACTCAATGGCCTTTGTGGTCTATTCCAACTCTATGATTCTATTCTATGTGTAACGTGCTTTATTTCCCTTTTTCAAATATTGGATACAAATGTGATTTTGAATAGAGCTAAGAGAACTGGGCACAATAGCAGAAAAGGAAACTTGCAGATATGGGTCCATTGACATGTTCAACCTTCAATGTCATATCTTTATTGCAGAGAGCCTTTCAGGAAAGATTCACAAATATATTCCTCCAATGTCATGGCTAGTAGCAACAGAGGCTGTTTTTGTCAAAAGCCAACTTCCAATGGCTGATTAAAGTGAAAATTTGGATTTTGTGGCACCAAAATGTATCAGATCAGTTGAGTCATGTAAATTGAGACCTTTGGTGACCCTCTTCTACAGTAAGACTTCTCCAGACTATGGGATGTGCTTGTATTATTCTAGACAATCAGCCACATTTTAACTACAGATTGATGAAACCTGGTATTTCTATTCTGTGTTCACATATGTTCGCTAAAAAGTCCATTCTTTTCCATTTCTGCATTTATCTGTAATTAAACACACACACACAAAATCTGTGTTTTAAAAACTATTTAAAAATTTATTTTCCTTGAAAAAGCATAGATATATTTACCATCCAAATATGCACTTTAAAGCACATACACACACACACCCCATCTCAATTTGAGCCAGAAAAAGTTAGGAAGGAGAGCTGGTGGATAACTAAATTATAATCTACACATTACTCCAGAGGAGCTGCTTGGGTAAGTTCATACTGGAACAAATGGCCAAATTTCCTTAAGAAGTCCTTTTTTTTTAATGCTGGGTCCACAATCACTATGGTTTTACTCAGTGTTATTGTGATGCTCAATTTTTAAAACCACATGCAATGGGGCACTGCAGCCTTTTTATCCTTAAACTATTACTCTGCTTTCTGGTCTGTGTGGCTTTACAGAACAAAGGTTGCAGGACTGACCACTGTGGAAACTGCAGTGGCCTGACTAGAGTTCAGCACAGGCATTTTCCTGCGGTCTTTGTGCTTTCTTGGTATTTTTGTCCAAAGCTGTATTCGTTCTCCTTTCTGCAAAGGTGAAATGTGGCTGCTTTATTTGCCCCCATCTTCTCTCTTCTCTATTTGAATTGCACAACACCATTTATTCATCTCCATGGTCTGTTGCTATATAGCCATGGTCTGTCTGTGTCTGTTTCTTGATGCAACAGAAATGTCTGCATCTAAGCCAAAAAACCTTGCAAATGAAGCAATGAACTTATTTTTTTTCCCTTAAGTTATCTTCTACTTCAGTTAGAAACAACAACTAATTTTTGACTAAAAGGCAAAAAGAAAAGTGACTGGAATAACAGCATGTGATCACTCTGTGGTTTCTCTTCATATCCTATAAATCCATCTAATGACATGTGATCACTTTCAGTTTTATTTCTCAGCCTCTCACTTCCACTCTCTGATCCCTAAGTAGTCTTTTTACCCCTTTTCTTTCAGAAAACACCCCTGTTAGCAGTGTTTATTTCCCTGCCTATCTGCAGCTGTTGGGGACAACTGTGTAGATACCGTATTTTTCGTCCCATAGGACGCTCCATCCCATAGGACGCACCTAGTTTTTTTGGGGGGGGGAATAAAGGGAAAAAAATTCCTCCCCCCCCCAAAGCAGGTCAGGGAAACCGAACCAGGTCGAGGAACAGCGGGATGGTGGCGCTGCGCCTCCCTGCTGTCCCCCGAGCTTGTGGGGCTGGCCGATGTCTGCCCGGCGCGAGGGGCGTTCTGCATCAGGGTGCACCGCCCGCCGGGCAGCAGGCTGCTATCCGCAGTGTGGGGAGCCCTGCAGGAGTTCTGCGGGGAACTCCTGCAAGGCTCCCCACGCTGCAGATGTCTGCCCAGCGTGAGGGGCGCTCGGCTTCAGGGCGCCCTGCCCGCCGGGCGGCAGGCTACTATCCGCAGCGTGGGGAGCCCTGCAGGAGTTCTGCGGGGAACTCCTGCAGGGCTCCAACACGCTGCGGATGTCTGCCCGGCGCGGGGGGCGTTCTGCTTCAGAGCGCCCCTCGCACTGGGTGGCAGGCTGCGGATGTCTTCCTGAAGCCTGGAGAGCGAGAGGGGTCGGTGCGCACCGACCCCTCTCACTCTCCAAGCTTCAGCAAAAGCCTGCATTCGCCCCATAGGACGCACCCAGATTTCCCCTTCATTTTTGGAGGGGAAAAAGTGCGTCCTATAGGGCGAAAAATACGGTACATATAGTCAGTGCTTTTTCTGGGGGTACGCATACCCCTAATCATTACGTGAATCTTTGTACTTTTGTCCATTTATTGTATTTATTTCCCCCTATTTGAACTATAAAATGGTGATTTTCTTGAGTCCAAATGAGAGTACAGTGGACGCTCAGGTTGCGAACGTGATCCGTGTGGGACGCATGTCCGCAACCCGCAGCGGCATGTCTGTGCACGCATGAGTTGCGATTTGTTGCTTCTGCGCATGCACAAAGCGCGATTTAGTGCTTCTGCACATGCGCGACGGCCGACACCCGGAAGTAACCCGTTCCAGTACTTCCGGGTTTTGGCGGTCCGCAATCCAAAAACAATGCAACCTGAAGCATCTGTAACCCGAGGTATGACTGTACCCCTAAACATTTGTTTTAGAAAAAAGCACTGCATATAGCATACACACACACACACACACTACAAAAACACAAAAGCATGTAATAACCAACCAACCAACCAACCAACCAACCAACCAACCAATAAATCCCCATTTCATTTACATACATGCACATGAATGAAATATATCTCTGAATTAAATGGGGGGAGGGTTATGAGTCTGTTTATTATTATGCTATGTGGTTTTGTGTGTGTGTGTGTGTGTGTGTGTTTTTATACTATAAACCACCCTGTGATCCTTGGATGAAGAGTGTTATTTTATTTTATTATTTTATTTTATATATCTATACAATTCTAAAAAACTGGATGAAAACCTTTGCAAGTCAGGACTCAGCTTTTAGAAAACACCTATATTAATCATAGCAAAAGTTTCACGTTTTACATGCCTAAGCCTGGACAACTTGTTGAGGAGAATGCAAGTCGACACCACTGTGTATTACAGGCCATCTCATACCTGGCGACCCACTCCACTTATTTCTGAAAGGCCTGAGAAGCTTTGACATGGAGAGGTTTTATCGTTCCCTTCCATGAGCTTCCATATTTATTTTATTGATTGTATTTATATCCTCCCCCCCCCAGGAGGTATATATTCATCTCCTCTTTTTAATCATGTGAGGCAGAATGAGAGGAAGTGATTGTTTGGCTGAAGACCATCCACACGTTTCACGGTTAACTCGGGATTTGAACCTGGGTCTCCCTAGTCCTCCAACACTCTGACAGCTGGCTCTCTGCACATGTGCTCTGCATTTAGCTTATGTGCATTCACTAGTTGCCCAGGCCTGCACGTAGCCATGACTGCACTTGACTAATGCTAGGGCTGAACGAGATGTAATGGTGATTTGGGCTAAGCTAGGCATGGCTTGTTTAAAACTAGCTCTGACCCAGGACACATTAAGTTGTGGGTGAGGGGGGAAAGACAAGATTTGGGGAAATTATGCCCACAACGGGACACGGGTGGCGCTGTGGTCTAAACAACAGAGCCTAGGGCTTGCCGATTAGAAGGTCGGCAGTTCGAATCCCCGTGACGGGGTGAGCTCCCATTGCTCAGTCCCTGCTCCTACCAACCTAGCAGTTCGAAAGCATGAAGTGCAAGTAGATAAATAGGTACCGCTCTGGCAGGAAGGCAAACGGCATTTCCATGCGCTGCTCTGGTTTGCCAGAAGCGGCTTAGTCATGCTGACCACGTGACCCAGAAGCTGTATGTCTGCTTCCGCGGCCTATAGAGCGAGATGAGCGCTGCACCCCTAGAGCCGTCCGTGACTGGACCTAACGGACAGGAGTCCCTTTACTGCCCACAACGGTTCTTTCTGCAGTCTGTGCCCCCTTCTCAAGGCATTCTTTAAGCTGAGCTCTTGAGGTGAGACAATTTACCTAGGAGAAATGCGTTGCAAGGGGCAGGGGAGAGGCAATAAATGAGTACAGGAGGGGTTCGATCTTGCACCTTTTTGCTCAAAAAAAATATCACCTCCCCCTGCATTTAAAAAATAAATAGGGCAGAAAATCCCCCATAATCCCCTCTAGTTTAACCCTAGGTTCTGATTATACCTTTTCGTTTTGAAAGTTCCATAATAAGCAGCTATAAAGAGAACTTGAAAGTTCTGCATAACAGCAGCGTGTTTCGTTTCACACAGAGGAAAGAAAAATCTCTGCAGGCATTCAGCCACAAGAGGGTGGTGTTGGAACTAAAACGCTAATAGATGACACTATTTTTATATACTGTGCCTCCCTTTAATCAATACTGTTGCGCTGTAAATATTTAATGAAAGACATTAATGATTATTAGTCTCCATCCCCACACCCAATGACTATCAGTGGTGCAGATTTGCAGAGGAAATGACAAAAACAATAATTAACACAAATAACTCTATTCATTGACTGCAACATTCGCGGGGGCCTTTAAGGGAGCCCAGCCAGCCTTGTCCCAACCTTAACATTGGTGACAAGATGCTTATACTTCCTTTAAAAAGAAAAATAAGTTAAAGGCAGGCAATTCACACAATAAAGTGATTTTTCAAGCTGTTGCTGTGCCTATCTTTGCTGGTCATGAAAGCTGTTTTGCAAAATGTTTATATTAAACTTTTCTGTTGACTCTGGCAGAAGGCTTGTCAGGCATACCCACATGTAAAGAGTGGAGAATTGGGTGTCTGTTCAGAAGAAAATGGACAAATTATCTGTCTCTCCCCCCCCCCCACACTTTGGTTATACACAAAGACGTTATTGTCACTTGTCTGTCTCAGCCCTTCCCTGCAGGCATGATAAGCAGACGGCTATTTTCTTTTAATTTTCTTCAACAACACAGAAATGCTTATGATTATTGTGGAGTCAGGAAAAGTTTAGTTTCACCAAGTGCCGCATAGTGTTGCGTTTAGTTATTTAGTATATATCTCTCTGCCGTATCTATCTTTTTTCTCCACCACTCATGCCATGAATGCCTACTAGCACTTGTCAGATGCAGCTAAATATTACCTTCTTATATTAAACAGAAGGGTAAAAACTCTTTACAGAAAGCGCAGCTGACAGCTCTCAACATGAGCTGAATGATCACTCCCAATTGTAATCGATTCTGTAAGTACTGAACACAAACCCCCAGGCAATTGAAGAAAATAGGATGATGAAGGACTGCAAACTAATACGTTACACATCTTCATTGATTAACCATTGATTAACCATTATTTTCCTGAATGACAAACAGCCAGTGGTAAAGTAAGTGAAGCTGATGATTTATTTACATGTTAGACGGAAGATGACTTCTTTATTCAGCTGATTGTGAGCTAATGCTGAGGTAGGAGACTGCAACAGTTTAGGAATAAGGGGCCGGCTTCTAATCTTTGCTGGCATCGTGCCTGGATTTTTCAGCATGTTTTTATTAGAGAGGAATTTAGCTTGACTGGAAAACAATCAGCTAAATTCAAACAGAGATGATACGGCACGGCACCTGCAGTATAACTACATTTAAGGAGGAGATCGTTTTATAGACTCGGTATTTACAAGAATATTGATCTGTGTTTATTGAACTTTTAATTTAATTCTCTGTTTTGCTCAGCGCCTTATTGGCAATTAAGCACAATTGCATAAATGGCAGAATAGAAGTTTTTAAATACACTTTGCATGTACATTGTTGAGAGAGAGAGAGTGAGTGAGTTTGGAACTGTAGCAAAGCCATGGTTTGGGGTTTGTTTGTTTGTTTCCCAGATCTTCAAACCCATCAATCTATTTGAAGATTTTAGCATAAATCAAGCATCTAATTATAATCAGTCTCCCATTAATACAGTAATAAGTAAAACTGATTGCAGTGGCATAAAGCATTACCAGTCATATCAACTTATGTGCAGTCCAGCTGACCCCTTTGCATTTAGACTCTTGAATCCAACAAAAACCGCCTTATAGATACATAATTGATTCCCACGCTTGTACCACATGGTGTGTGTGTGTGTGTGTGTGTGTGTGTGTGTGTGTGTGTGTGTGTGTTAGAGATGTAATATTAAGGCCATTTCATCTGTTTAAAGATCTGTGGACAACATCTGTCACTAATTAGTGATAAATCATTGCGATTCTTCACTTTTCTTTGTCACAACATTAATCAGAGGGAGCTCTTTGGTGAGCTCTTTGGGGTTTAATGTCTATATAATACGTGCTACTTCGTAGGAATTCTGCTGTAAAGTAGTGTTAATTAATATCCACTTAATAGAGTGAGCTGAGATATACATCATGGTTAGCATTCAGAATGGGTTTCTGTGGAAAATGTACATGCTTTCAGTGTACATAGTTTAAGACAATCTGTTTCAAACAAAGAGAAATGGCCTTTATTGATGAAGTTAATTCTAGTTTCACCTGAATTTACACACACACACACACACACACACAGAGAGAGAGAGAGAGAGAGAGAGAGAGAGAGAGAGCGCAATTTGGACCCAGTGCCATCCTGAGTAATTATTGAGACATCAAGAACACAAATTATGCATTTACATAGTTTCTTAGTAACTCCAATAGATTTCTAGATTTGTGAGTTAATAATTGAGCACTATCCCTACCAGTTTTGCAAGCCCTTCCCAGATCAAGGTTATGTTCCTTTAACGTTGTATAAGAGTGAAAGTTCTCCCAGATATTGTCTTTTCCCTATGAGTATTCTTTTTAAAAAAATAAAATAAAATCAATTGTTCCATTTCTATTAACAGATTTCCCAAACTGGGCTTGCTCTCTTACGTTTGAATTTAGCAAAAAACAAAAGAAAACAGAAGAACAATCAATGACCCTCTTCCTGGTACCAATTTAACTTTGGCTCTCATTTACTGTTTGCTTTTAATGATACCTTGTACTGTAATCAAATCATTCTTTTGGATGAAGGATCCATTAACAGGATTGTTTCAGATTTCTCATGAAGTGAGAAACATTTATGTGAACAGTTCAAAACATAGAGCAAAGCTGCAATCCTACGTGTGGTTTCTTGTAAGTAACTTGCATTCATGGGACTTAATTCCAAGTAAATGTGGACAGGATTAGGCTCCATGTTAGGAAGGCACTCAGCATCTTGCTTTGGCCTTGCTCCCCCCCCCCAAGATTTTATTAACGCTTTTTCATAATACAATAAGATAAAGAGAAACCAATCCAAATAAAAACAAATACAGAGAAAGAAGGAGAAAAGAAAACACAGAGCCCTCTTTCAAAGGTAGCTCTTAACCCTTGTCAACCACAGAAAATGGCGGACCCTACAAGCTCTCACCTGGGAGTTTTCTTCTCTCTCACCCTGAGAGATCTTCACTTCCTTGTTGATTTTCTTTTGTGAGATTGTGTGCTTCTATAGTCTGTCAAACATGTACACAGACTAAAAACCTGTTGAAGTAGGTGTTATAAAGTGCACATGGAAATAGCAGTTTCACATAAGTAAGCAGATATAGTGGCTAGAAACCTAACTATTCGAAAGCATTTACCCTTTAAAGAGTATATTCTTCTTTAAGGAGTTTATGGTTTGAGGGTTTGAGCTCAATGGGAGTGAAGGAGATAATTTCATAACAGCTCCGCAGTAAAAAAAAGAAAAAGATTGTGGACTAATGCCTTCCCTTTTATAAGTAAACCAGAATCAATAGTACCATTTAGCTTTGAACATCTAGGCCCTGGATATTTGGCTTAAGGCAAGGAAAATATCTCCCCACGCAGGAGCCTGCTCTCTGGAAGGGGTATGTATGTCCATTTGGCAGAATTCATTTATCTCACCTGCTAATCAGCACAATATTCTGTTGCCCACCATGTGAGTCCAGTTATGTATCATAATAGCCATCACTGGTGTTTTTTAAATGGAGAGTAAAAAGTACACTCCAGAAAAATCACTCTTGCACTTTTGTATCAAACGTCACATGGGGAAAAGCTAACAGGACAAGTCACACAAAACTGTATATTTATATCTAGGGTCAGACAAATCTGTCAGTTTCAGTTTCATACTTGCCTCTTCATGAAAATTTTCACTTCATGAAAATTTGTCATTATTATTATTATTATTATTATTATTATTATTATTATTTATTATTATTTATCATCATCATCATTATTATTTCAATTTATATACCACCTTTTATCAGAAGATCCCAGGGTGGTATACAACATTAAAAACACATTACAGAACATCAGTGATAAAAACACAATCAAAACATAACAATCTACATACAGTTTTTATGTGAAAATTGGCTTTGTACGCATTTATGCATGCAACTTTGCCTAATATAACAGTGCACGTGCTGTATGATGTTTTTCAGCAGTGTATGCATTCTTGTGCACACTTTCTCCTAATAAGCATTTTTTGTTCACATCATTTGGTTGAATGCAAAATTCAAACAAGTGCAAATTGTTCTTATGACAACTGCTTTTCAGTTTGCATATTCTTTCAGGAATTGTGAATTAGGTAGGTTTGGATTAAAATCTGAAGTGACCCATTTCCCCCCTTATCCTTAGTTCTATCCTTCTTTGGCACTCTGCATCTTACAGAGGAACAGGAAAAGCATCTGTGGAGTATGGTTTCCTTAAGCAAAATGAAAACTAGAAGTGAAATCTTATGATTTATGTTGAGATTTATTTTTTTTAATGCTACTCACATGAATTATTCCACCAATGAGATTTTAATGGAACTAAGAGGAGAAAAAATGCCTTGCTTCATGTATGTGATCCCCCCCCCCCGATTTTTTTTTGCATTGGAGTAACAAGAAGTATTTTGGATTTCAACCTTTCCTCATTAAGTGTCAAAAATATAGTTTGAACTCATGTACAGCAGACTTTCCCTTTCATTCTCTGCAGGTATATTTAATATCTTTACATTTTTAATGAAAATGTAGCTGTCAGTTTAAAACTAATTTGGATGGACAGCAATAAAATGCAAACCTCACTTCAAATTAGAATTTTCAGTGCGGATTTCCAATAGAAAGTAATTGCTGACAATAGGAAATGACAAATTACTAATTACTTAGTTCAATTAGACTTTTGTGCCTTTGGTCCTAAGTGGCAAGCATACAGCAAATCTTGCACTTTTATAACAATTAATGACACTAAAACTATTTAAACTGCCAACAGATGTGAGTAAGAAGACATGAATTGAAACTTACTTAATTTACATACTACCCTGATTTTATTTCGAGTAAATGGTGTTTAATTTTTATGTTACAATTAAATATCACTAGCATAGTGTGATTTCTGCAGGATGTTTTTGGAACAAAATGCTGGTGCTGACGTTTGTTCCTCTCCTTATCGCAGCAATATTTACAGTAAAGAGATCGCAGAACGTAAAGAGGGAATAGAATATAATTTTTTATCTAGAGAGGTAACTTGCGGGACTTACAAAATGGAAGCTCTTTGTCATATTAATTATAACACGAGGCTGTTATGGTTGAAATTCATGTCGCTGAACAAGAATTGGTTCAGCACAGGCTGTCAAACTCTTTCCCTCCTTTCCCTATTAAGAGAGAATTTCCATTTTTCATCCTCCCCACAGCCCCTTCTCCCGTGCTGCTCTGCTGTAACTTACAAGAGCAAACCCTTTCAGTGGTTTATCTACAACTTCAGCAACCATTTATTTAAACTTGAGGGCTACAGCAAGTAGACTTTCCGCACACCCCTCCCCTCATATCTTTAGGCAGGAAGGTAACAGCTTCAACTATTCCAAGCCCAGAAAGGCCGCAACAGAAAATGGGGTACTTGTAACTTTTCTGCCTGTCATCATGCACCTTTTAAAGGTACCGGAGTCTTGCGGGAGGGGACAAGTCAAACTTAGAAGCAAATACAGTAAAAACTAGGCAGGAAGCAGAAGTTCTGTGGAAAGTCTTAGGACCACACCACAGCGGTTCCACTGTCTTGATACACAAAGCTGTTTAAGGGGGAGAAGAATAGAGGAGAGGTCTAAAAGCAACAGTGTGTATATGAGTGAGAGGATCCAAATTGGGGCTGGGCGATCTATGGCTTAGAACATTTTGTTCCAAAGGTTATTGGCAAAGTGTGTCTTTATGGTACCTGGTGTGTGAAGGGTGACTTGAGGAGGACGCAACAGGGCAGGCGTGTGCCCTTCCAATCTGTCTGATTGGACTGATCGGAAAGATGAATGCCTGTTGCATCTTCCTCATACCACCCTGTCAGTGACCCCCCCAAATGTGTGTGGGCCATTGCCTCGGCAGCCCCCCCCCCACGCTCCTCCCCTGCGCCCCAGCCAACCTGGACAACCGGTTTTCACTCCAGGTCTAAATCCTTCCGCCTCCTGAGGATTCAAGACTCATCTGTTGACCGTGTTGCCTTGGCAACTCTTCCACTTTCAAGCTGCAGAAGGAAGGCTTGGTTTTTTACATGAGGGCCTCCCACTCCTGTGGTTTGGACAGTTCTGCGCTTAATGTCTCGAACTGTCACAATGCCTCTAGCTTGACTCACAGTTGGTGACTTTTGTCTTGCTTCCTCTGACATACTCAGTAAGACGCCTTTTGGCTTCAGGTCTCTGGCAACCTTACTGAGCTCTGTCACTATCTGCAGGGCTCTTGCTTTGTGGTCATAATACACATACCATTCGTTCTGCAGGCTCCAGAGGAAGTGAAATAGATAGGTGTGGGGAAAGATATTTGTCACCTGAATTGAGGCTCACAGAGATGTCACCATCAGTTAAGCACCAGTGATAATTTCTGGGAGGAAGAGGTTTAGCCTAGTATGCATTAGTTTTCATGCATATCGTGCAGAAATAATAACATATAAATAGCTATATCTATAAAACAGCACATCAACACCTTCTGGTCATCCAGCCATGGAGCTATCTAGTCAGACAGATAGTGACAATTTTGTTTGCAGCAGATGGAGAAGGAGTCTTTTCTGTGATGGCCTCCCACCCTCTTGAATGCTAGCACCTGTTTTAGATGCTTTAAGTTGTTTTATTTGCTCTGGCATTTCAGTGTAATGTTGCGGATTACCAGCTTGGTCATCTTCACTTCCATGCCAAATTCCATGCCTAATCCAAAGGTTGTCTTAGCATCTGAGCTGGGACTCATGGTTAAGCCAAGATTTGTTCTGCCTGATTTAACCCTAGTGGTTTAATAAAGAAACAAATAAAGCCACCATTGGAATTTTATTGAAAGGCAAAATGCAAAATCCCTAGAATAAATGAATCCTTAAAATAAAACAATATTATTTATATGCAGTTGGAATGACTACATCTTCATCAGCACAGAAGGGCCACAGGGTCCAAAATGTTTCGGACAACTCTGATGTTTTATTTAATTATTCCATATTTCTCTTCTTCCTCTTCCTCCTCCTCCTTTCTATTCTCCACGGCCTCCAACAACCCAACTTTAGGAATCTGAGATATAGCTGAAACCAAACCCTTTAAAAGAGGAGACAAAGGAAAAGATTATGTATGGGGTAGGATCTGATGAAGGATGAAAGAAATAAAGACTTTCACAGCTGTAGGAAGATACCTGGAGGAAGGATGGAGAAAGTGGCCTAATTAGAAGAAACATGAGGAAGGCAGATGGTGGAGAAAGCAAAGAAAGGGTGAAAGATACCAGACTGACTATATATAAAGTCATAAAGGAATATATAAGACTATAGGAATGGTCTCATGAATCATGAGAGAATGTTTAGAATGATTAATGATTTAATCATGCAGAAGAAGACAATGAGAGAGAATATAATTCCCTTCCCATTTCCATCATATTTATTGAGTTTCCAGCAACAGGGGAAATGTGTTGTTCTTGGGCACTTCACCTATTCTACAATGCAGTGAACGAGAGTGCCTAAGCGGTGAAATATTAACCCAGGCAAAAAGAGAGATGTGAGAGAAATATATCTGATATCCAGGGGTATAAAAGTAACCAATTTTTAATGTGCGAAGCATCAAAATTCTCATTTTCACTTATTTTATCTTATGCCTCCGTTCTTATTTGTAAGCAGGGGTGGGGAGCCTGTGGCCCTCGAAACATTGCTGGCCTAAGAGCAACAGCCAGCATGCCAAACATTTGGGAATGGTGGGAGTTTGGAGGGTTGCAAGTTCACCATCCCTGCTGTGGAGCAAACCAGGGAAACATGGCAGCTGCTGCACTTAAGAGGTAATGAGTGTGAGTGATGAGCTGTGAAGCGTCCATGTAAAATCTCACCTTGGCAATGAACTCACCAGGTAACCTTGAATAAGGCACTATTTCTCAGCTTCTCCATGTGGAATAAACAATATTGATCCTGTTTATCTTAGTCATGGGGCTCCACAAATTTTGGCTTGACTTCATCACCAAGCCAAAGCCTGTTACTGTCTCCCGACCTGGTGGTTTGCTGGTTTGGTGTTCTAGGTGCTTCCGCCATGCATTTCTCAAGGATATAATCCCTCTGTTGCTGGTGTGAAGGTGTGGGAACAAATGCTGCCTTTCATCTCTGACCTCAGTGCTGCGGTGTTTAGCCCTCAGATTGGAGATGAAAGATCCCTCTGACCGCTCTTTAGAGATTTTCTCTACAGGGTTGCTAGAAGGATCTTTTACCTCCTAATCAGAGAGATGATCTCTGGCTGGTGGGGAGACTTACCATGGCTTGTTGGGTTGGATCCAGCCCATGGACTGTTAGCCACTCCTGGCATAAATACTAAGTGTTATTAAAAGCATAAATACCTTTACAGCAGTACATGTATTTTAATAAAAAGATGTCCAAGAACAAAGATCCACAGTGGTTATAATTGAGCTTCAGGGTGATCAGATTGTTAGGAATGCACAGCAAACCATAGCTTCCTATTATGTCAAAGAAACCATGGTTAATGGCTTCCAAACAAGCCAAGCTATGGGACCCATTGCTTTCTATTTTTGCTTTTTTGAAAGTCATTAACCATCATTTCCCAGTTCAGATGGTTAGCTGCTGCTTCCTGGCTTTCTTCCCCACTCACAGAAAAGAAAGAGTAGAGTAAGAGCAAAGGACTTGTGTTCAAATGCCTAGAGCTTATGTATGCCCTGGTTTATTAAGCCAGGAGCTGATCATGTGCACCAGATACATGTATTTGAAGCAGTATATGCAAAAGAAGAAACAAAACTGAAAAAGGAGAAAAGCTGAGCCATCTCTTAAAAGCCCTTCAAAAATTAAAATGGAAACAGAGGGGAAATGAGACAGAGTCGGGGAAGCTAATATAATACCCACCAAGTGTCCCAGAAAAAAGGTGACACCCCATTTTATTGCGTGAGATCAAGGCGGCCATTTTGTTGTGATCTTGTCCTGAAAAAGAAATAAAAAACGCTTGGGGTGAGATCATGGCACAGGTCATGTGACTCGCCCTGGGAGTACATCTCGGAAGACCTGCATCCAGGTTTCTGACGTGGAAATGTTAGATGGTATGTAATATATATAAGCCCAAGAGGACTGAGGAGAGGGAGGAAAGTCTGAGGTAAGAGTTAGAGGGAAATGTCAAATGCTGGAACATACACATATTCTTCTGTATCTAGCTACTTGGAAGGAAGATTCATTGGATTCCATAGGGCCCGCTCCCAGGTGCATGGCTATAGGACTGCAGCCTCAGACTTCTTTTTACAGTGGTACCTCAGGTTACATACACTTCAGGTTACATACGCTTCAGGTTACAAACTCCACTAACCCAGAAATAGTGCTTCAGGTTAAGAACTTTGCTTCAGGATAAGAACAGAAATCATGCTCCGGTGGCGCAGCAGCAGCAGGAGACCCCATTAGCTAAAGTGGTGCTTCAGGTTAAGAACAGTTTCAGGTTAAGAACGGACCTCTGGAACGAATTAAGTACTTAACCTGAGGTACCACTGTATTTGGAAGTGAGGGTCATCACCCAGATAGGCAAATGGCCTCACCCTATGGGCTGCTGCACTGAGACTGTATCACACAGAGATAATTCAGGCCTCTGTTCTCACGGAGCCTTAGCTTTTTGCAAGTAACACCCCTCCATAGGCAACACATTACCACTGACTGACCCCACTTGTCTGCATCTTCCCAAATCTGCCCTTCCAACCTCTATGCGCCTTTACAGCCCCAGCCACGTTGCTCCCTCTTTAGCCTCATATTAGCATTGCTGCTTCCCTTCCTTCTTTATATATTTCACCAGCTGTGTTGCTTCTATCACTTTGCTTCTCACTCTTCCTTCTCCAGCTGTTGAAGGAAATATGGTACACAAGTCCCATTACTATAGTGCAATTTTTTAATGCAAGGTGTTCTGAGACAGCTGAAGTAATTATCTATGAAATATGGAAGCATGCATAGGACAACTTGCTGTCTTGAATATGGCTTCCCTCTTTCCAATTGCTGTTCTATGGCCATCATAACTTTAATTCTGCACAGACCCCCCCTCCTCCCCCCCCCTTTCTAGCGGACTGGTTTGTTTCACGACTTGCCATCTCTCTCCAGTGTTACTGTAAAAAGGTTTTCAATTTCCACACCGGTTGACTGAAAGGCTGTTCACTGAATATATAAGGGCCTAACCAGAGCTCAGTATAGGGATCTGAGGAGGATTACTAAGGATTCTAGGGCATTTTGATTCTGTCCAAAATTACTTTCAGGCATACGTATCAGATGGCTTGGCTGCGTCTGATGGATCAAGGGGACAGTGTGAGAGTAAGAAAGAGAAGGTGAAAAGGATAAAGGAGGGATCGAGGACAAAAGGAAGATCATATAGCAGTAGGGAAAGAAGGGAAGCCGAGAGCAATATCTTACTTTTATTGTGAACTTTTATTTCTGCAGTTTAGACAAAAAGAAAAAAGAAAAAAAGTGAGAAATACCCAATTCAGTATACTACAAAGAGGTAGATAAACCCAATCCACCTAAGACAGAAAAAAGGTGGGGTGGAAGACTCGTTTTTAACCATTGTAACATGAAGTTGGGTATTTTAAAATGCTTGCGGAATGTTGCATCGCTTCTGTTAAACATAAATGCCCAGATTGTTGCAGGTACAATTCTCAAAACTAGTCTTATTTAAAACAACAAACAAACCAACCAACCAACCAACCAACCAACCCTGTTTGGTTATGCAGGACCAGTGATGGATCTGCTTTTTTTCCTTAAGGAACACGAATGTTTAAGGGCTGCCTTAAGCGCATCTTGTTTCCCACATGGATTGCACTTCTGTTTAGGAAAGAGCATATGTAATTCACACATCGATTGCCACTTGTAGCAAACGCACACACTTCTGTTTTGCTGGGAAGCTGTGATTGGCCTTGGCTTCTCAGCGCATGCAACACAAAATTGATGCAAGTGTCTCAGCCATGTCTGGTGGTCTGTGAGTGTCTGCTTTTCCTCTTCCACAGGTAAAAGTATGCCCTATGTTGTAGATTTGTAATTTTTAAAGTGCCCCCTCAAAAAAAACCGAGAGGGGGAAACTTCTTTGCGATAAAGTCCTGTTACAGTTTAAATCCCTTCAGAGTTTTTTTCCCCCTTTAAAGATTTCCCAGATGTTTCTTTTTTTGCTGAAGTCTGCATTTTAGAAATACATAAGTGCGCTGCTGAGTCTATGGCTGTAACCTCTCTGGGACAGGGGACTTGCCTAGCTGTCTTTTCAGTTATTTGTTAGTGCTAGCCGCTAGACAATTGAGCCCTGACCCTTGATTGGGAACACTGTGCCCACAGTAGGAATAATAAATAGCAATAACAATGACTAAATATATAAATGACAGTTAAATGTTCCATTACATGAGCACTTAACAGCCATTTTCAAACCATGGTGCAAGGCGTGTACAATCATATACTTGAAGAAAAGAGGGTCTTTCCTATAAATATAAATATAATTTAATATTAAAAAGTGGATATAGTGCAGCAAGCCTTGTAAACATCGCAGTAGCTGGAAGCCTGGAATACAAACAGAGGTAAAACTTTAATGAGCATTGATTAGTATCCAGTGGATATAGATCCTAATCGCATGCATTTTTACTTGGTGAGTAAATCCACTGATTTCAGTTGAACTTACTGCTAGGAAACCCATAGTCAAAGTTTACAACCATAGCCAAAGTTTGTGCATCTATTGGATATATTTAAAACTCTGTAATATAAATAAATCGTCCCCTCCACACCATTTTCATTCATCGGTATTCAGAGCCCCACAGTCCATGGTGCATGCCCGACTGCACTCAGCTTCCTCTTACCTCAGTGTCATGAAACCCAAGAGGACCTGATCACTTCCTCCCAAGGTTCCCAATACTTCATTGATCAGTTGCTCCCTGCTGGTGAGGACCATTCCTTTTACTCCATTGCACCACATAGTTTCCGTCGTATCTGAGGGGCTGTAATGTGTGCATATTATGTTGAAACTAAGCATTACGGGGGTCTGACTACATGCCAAACGAGTGACATGATTTGCAATCACGTTGTTGAGTTTTAAAACCAGTTGGGTTGCGGTGGGAGATTGTCATCAAGTTTATGCTTCCCAACATGGTTGTGACCTTGATAACAAACAAACAATCAAACCCCACACAACGTACAGCATTAGGAGAAGCTATATTGGTGAGGAGTATTTTTTTACTGAGATCGTAGCTGGAGAGAAAATCTTAAACCTTGCCTCCCCATGTAGCACTGATGACAACTCCCTCCCCATACCTGGTATTTATTTATTAAAAAAAACCTTTATATGATGGTTAATCATGCCATTAACAGTACATGAAGCTAGGCCCTGAATCAATAAGAGTTCTATTTGGCATGAAGGAATTATGAAATTTGATGACATCACTCATTGTGATGGTATGTGGGGGAGAGTGGGGTGTGAAAATAGCTCCTTGTTGGCTATAGGTATATATCCCAGCTCTCATTAATATGGAAGCTGCCAATTAGGCCACAGTAATGGTATGAGCCAGGCCTGTGACTGTTCCCACAGGAGCGCCCCAGTTTTGGTTAATGATATTTCAGTAGGTTATTTAATTACAGGTGAAATTTGAGTGTTGAATGTGCTTTTCGACTGTGGGACAATCATGCCTTAAAAATGGACTAAGGACTCAACATACCCTTTTGTGTTTGTGTCGTTTGGTTCTGCAGTCTCTAAAGGCACCACTATCCACCTTTGAACATGCCATGGCCCAGCACTTTTGCTGGAGGAACTGGAGATACCAGATTCCATAAAAGGGGGTTAAAAGTTTTGAGAGACACTTGGATGAAATATCCTGTCTGGCAAGCATTTTCTGCACCAGAACAAGCTGGTTCAGGCACTTAAAAAAATTAAGATCTACAGGGAATTACAACCAAAGGTGGTTGATTCCACTGATTAGAACTGAGTTGTATCTAGTCTACATATAAGTACTCAAATCACTTGCCAAATCCTATTACTGATCCGTAACTTCAATATCAGGGGAAAATATAAATATAAAGGACATGAATAAAGCCATTCCCCAGAGTTTTGTTTTGTTTTAGTTTTTAAACTATTTTTTCCAGCTTATTGTGATTTTTTTTCCTGCTGCAAGCAAAATATTTTACATACCTTATGCTGTTGCTTCTTTATATGCAGGATTGATGTATTTAGTCATATTCTGTTGCATTATTTGAGACAAACACCATTATAATTTTTGAAGCAAGGTATGGTATGTGTTTACCTCTTTAAAATTCATCCTTCTCTCCCCCTACCACTTGGCCAAACTGCAGTTTTATTGCTGGATAATATGGTGAAAAGATTCATTGAAAGCGTTACCTAACAACATTGGTGGTGTTGATGAATAGTTGCAATTAATACATTCCCTTAATTAGTCTGATACCCAGAAGATGCACCTGGCAGGTCATTTAAATACTGCAATTGATTTATAGCTGCTAGAAATGATTTTACCAGCTATCTTCAGAGAGTGCAATTAGAGAGGATTTCAATTTTTTTCATGCATTTTCTGTGAGGAATAAACATAAAAAGGTCTATGTGTAATTCAGAACAAAGCAGCCATAACAGTACTAATGGTTTATGGATTTTATTAATATCCCTCTATCATTAGAAACAATTTAGAGAAGGTGCATATTGTTTCATGTCTGAAGTATTCACATTATTTTCCAGTATGAATGCTTTGTTTAAAATGGATAGGCAGCACTCCACAATGCTGTAAGTGGTTTTGCTGCTGTTTGTAAAACTCAGTAGTGAAAAATCTTAAGCCATTGGATAATAACAGTTGTACGCAGTTATACACAACCTTTATGTGTATGTGAGTGTAATCAACTGATAGATGGATACATTACAAATTCAAAAAGACTGGCATCCCATTGACTCAATGGGATTTTAGTTACTTAATTGGGCACAAGATTGCAGCCACAGTTATATGTATACCATACTCTATATTTACGCCAGTATTTATGATTTATTTTGACTTTTATCATGGACATATGATGGCTATGAAAATAAATGCCTACTGTTTTACCATTTGTGTGTGATCTGTCACAAAAGGTTTGGCTGTTCTGTTAATGTTTTATCTGTTTTGAAATGGACTCAGTTCACTGTCTTTTAGATTTTCCCCATGCCCTTGCATTTTGCCCTATTTCCCATGTTGAAGCAGACAGCATCCCTTCCTTTTGTTAACTCTCCTCTTTCTGCAACGACACCATCGTTCCTATCAGTTGGAAGAGTGCTCGGCTATATAGAAAAAGCATCTGTCAGACTAGAGGGTTCTTTCTTGGCTCTCAGCCACTGCTTGTTTAACTTTTTTTTTCAGAAAAAAGCCTAATATATGCCAGAGTCCTATATTGCTCTCTCTCACACATGGGCATATTGGAGAATGTGACATTTGTGTAGAATAGAGGTTTATATGCGGCATAGGGTGCCCAGAGGCAGGGCAGTGCCTACCGTCCAACATTTCTCCATTTCTCTTATGAAAATAAAGGTAAAGGTAAAGGGACCCCTGACCATTAGGTCCAGTCGCAGACGACTCTGGGGTTGCGGCGCTCATCTCGCTTTATTGGCCGAGGGAGCCGGTATACAGCTTCCGGGTCATGTGGCCAGCATGACTAAGCTGCTTCTGGCGAACCAGAGCAGCGCACGGAAACGCCGTTTACCTTCCTGCTGGAGCAGTAGCTATTTATCTACTTGCACTTTGACGTGCTTTCGAACTGCTAGGTTGGCAGGAGAAGGGACCGAGCAACGGGAGCTCACCCCGTTGCGGAGATTCAAACTGCTGACCTTCTGATTGGCAAGTCCTAGGCTCTGTGGTTTAACCCACAGCGCCACCCGCGTCCCTCTCTTATGAAAATAGGGACGTCTTATTCTATTATTATTATTATTATTATTATTATTTATTTTACTAATCATACCCCACTCTGGGTAGCTTCCAAAATATATACAAACATAATAAAGCATTAAACGTTAAAATAACTTCCGTATACAGGGCTGCTCAGGGGTCAGATAATTCCACACCCTCCAACATTTCTCTGATGAAAATAGGGATATCTCACCATAACTTCCAACACTTCTCCAAATAAAATAGGGACATCCTAAGGAAAAGCGGGACATTCTGGGATCAAATCAGAAACTGGGACAGCTTCTGTAAATCTGCGATGTCCCTGGAAAACAGGGACACTTGGAGGGTCTGCAATGCTCCGGAATGCTGGGTATAGAAGGGGGAATTTTAGCAACTGCAGCCAGCCCCAACCCTGCACTTGAGGCAGAGTGAGGTAGCCACCTCACACGGCAGATGCTGAGGGATGGGGAGCAGACTCTTGTAAACGACCGTTACCACACTGCACAGCTTTCATTCATTTCAGTGGGGTTTGTGCCAGAGAAACCCCTTGTGGGCAGTGATTTTGCTGTTGTTGCGAGTGGGTGGGTGTGCAAAACAAGGATCTGTACGTTTGATGCACACTGGAAAGCTGAATGGCTTGATTATGTCAAGATGGCAGATAACATTTTATTGACCACCGGCTGACAGAGAAGTATGTCAGGGCGAATCTTTCTGTTTCTGTAATTAATGCATGGTGGTGCTGCTAAAGCAGTTGAAGAACGTTCACCAAGTGGCTACGCACAGCTGATTGCTGCATCTCCACTTTCTTTGATGCTCAGTAGCCAAACTTAAATATTCAGCCTGAGCGACCGGCAAATTAATACTGGGCTGTTGTGCATATAATATAGAGATTCTCACAACCTTTGAGTCTTGATGTGCTTGACCTGGCATTGGAAGCCAAAGTCTGTTTTTAAAAATAAGTATGCCAGCAAAATGCCTATTAACCTTGCAGTATAAATGTGTATAGAAAATAATCATAGTTCCTTATTTATGAGGAGGGAGCAGATGCTGCATCCTTCTCTTAGTTATTATTTTTATATCCAAGAACTGTGCTGGACACATCTTAGCAGAAATGGGGAAGCATGGCCTCTGGCCTCGAGGTGCCCGCAATTTAATTTTGCCCATGGCACGTGAAAAGGAGAGAAGGAGGCTGTTGGGGAGTGTCCAGGCCATGAAATCCTTCCATATGATATTCTCATGGCTGTCTCTGAGGGGTCCCATCCATTGGCTTGCCTGGGAACGGCCTGCCATTGGGCTCTTTCCTTCCCATTCTACCTGGTGATGATGTCACTACATTATGTAATGGTATGAAATAATTGGAACACAAGTTCATTTGCTTCCTCTCTCCTCGTTCCTTTTTCCCTTTTGTAGCATGTCTCTTTAGTTAAAAGTACAAGACAAGCTGTGCTGGATGAGGCCAATGGCCCATCTTATCCAACATCCTGCGCTTACAGTGGCCAACCAGATGTCTGTTTCCCATCATTTCTAACGCCTGCTCTTAAATAACTTTATAGCTATTATGTGTTTATGCAAGGGTTTGGGTTTTTCCTGATGATTCCGACGATAGAGGTGAAATGTTCTTCAGTAAGATTGTGGATGACATATTTTTGAGGATTGCATAAAAATGTGAGATGAAGAGATCTCCTGTCAAAATGTGTCCTACTATCACCTGCAGGGCCGTCTTACCCATAGGCGCTAAGGGTTCAGGGCACCCAGGTGCCGGGCTCTCAGGGGCACCTGGCCGAGAGTCCAGGGAAGAGCCCGCCCATCGGTCAGAGCGCCACGACGGGCTCTTCTGCTGTGGGTGGCTCTGTGTCACGAGTTCGGGGGTGACCAAGCCAGTGAGACACTGAGGCAGCCGGCCGGCCGGCTCCGCCTTCCTGCGCACCTGGGACTGGGCAATCGGGTTTGTGTGCTGGGCGGATCTTTGCACCCTGGTGCCGCATATGCTTAAGACAGCCCTGATCCTGAAAGTAACAAAATTTTAGCTCACTGGAATTCGTGGTTCTTGCCACAATAAGAAGGCATGTCACTATGTGAGAAGCAGATTTTTTTTTTTATTCCCCCACAGAAGAAATCTCTTTTGGAGAAGGTTTTAATACAAAAGGAAGTTTGGCCATCTTGTTCAGCAGGGAAGGTCTTATGCAGAGTGAGTTGAGTGGAAAGGAGAGATCAATGCATGAGCACAGGTTGAAAAGGCCATTAAGGCTCATATTACTTATTGAACAAGATGGGAAGGAGGGACTGACGAACAAAAATAAGCAAAAGGTTCTTGCAAGTTATTGGTTTGCTCTTGCAACCTTTCTACAGCAATGGTTTCCAGCTGGTCCTGAAAGGCATAGGGTGCAACAATTGGTTGTGTTGTTGTTTCTTGCATGAATGTTGACCTCTATGACATGCTACTTTGCACTCAAGTTGGACTTGGCATGATCCCTTGCCTGGATGGGGGATAATAAGATATTAGGGAATCTAATCATGTAAAGTTGGCTCCAGTTTTAGGGGGTTCCATCCAATGTGCTCTCTTTGTGCCCCCTATGACATTAATTCTGCCCCCAACTGCAATTTCTCAACTGTCCACTGCTCCTGCTTGGTAAGTCCAAGCCCAGAATAGATCAAGTGGGAGGACCAAAAACAGGTGCCATTGGATACCTACCCATGTCAGCTCCATAGACTGGTGTGTGCTTAGTCCCAAGAGCCATCCTCAGATAAGGAAGGGAATAGTGATATGCCAGTTGAGCCAGCTGATTCTAGTTTTGTTCTTATCCTCCTCTCTGCTGAAGTCTACAAAGGCACCGAGGCTGAGGAGGAAGCCAGCAGCTAGATAGGGTTGCCATATGTCCGGAATTTTCTGGACATACCCGGAACACTGCAGTTGGAAGCAGTTTCTGGGCGGAAATCGGGAAAATCTGGCCATATGGCAATCCATGTCAGCAGTGACGTTTTTGCCGATTTTCCTTAAAAACAGCTCAACAACTTTTGTGTCTGGATTTTCACTTCATGAAATATGGCAACCCTAAGCCAGCACCACCCCCTGGGCTGATTGCAAGTATGAAAGCAGGTGGGGCAGGGGAACTGACTAGGGACAGAATGAATCTGGTAGGGCAGTGTCCCAATCTCCCTTAAGCCTCCAGTGCTTCAGCCCCTGTCCAGAGTCACACCTCCTTCATGCTATATCATATTTCAGGCTCTCTGTTTCAATCTCAAGATCCCAGTTCCAGCCACTGATTTCAGAACAAGAAAACCGAGAGCATAATTTCCAGCTCTTGAGTTGGGAATGACATCCCATAGCCCAGGCATGGTTTGATGGGAACCCAACCTGACAATTAGATAGTGACAACTTTCAGACAAGCTTTACTGTTGTGTAGCTTGTTTGTTGCCAAAGAAATGTCAGGTGGAAATAGCCCAGGTGAATGGATGATTGTCAACACTTAAATGATGCTATATGCCACGATTCAAAAGTAGGCTTCACTTTATTTCACCGATTTTTGGTAGTGTTCAAAGGAAAGCAAATTTGTGTGTGTTTGTGTGTGTGTGTGTGTGTGTGTGCGTGTGTGCGTGTGTGTGTGTTCACGCATGTTACAGGGAGATAAGTAGCAGGAATGTACTTCATCCATTACAGTTTCATAGAAAGTTATTTGGCTATAAAGAGACGAACTCCAGTCCAAGGAAGACTGGCATGATCAACCAGTTTTAGCTGAGGCTGGAGGTTCATCTTTTGTGATTCTTTTTCAAGTTCTCATAAAAATTCATCTGCATTTTGGTGCAAATTTCTCTTGGCATACACAGTTTTGTATGCAATGTTACCTATTGAAAATAAGTTTTTGCGAAGGGATTTCCTCTGATATAATGCATTTTGTATGTTATTTTTACTTGCATATGCACACTTTATCCTAATTCGTTTTGGAGGTCTGTTCTTAACCTGAAACTGTTCTTAACCTGAGGTACCACTTTAGCTAATGGGGCCTCCCGCTGCCCCCACGCAATTTCTGTTCTCATCCTGAAGCAAAGTTCTTAACCTGAGGTACTATTTCTGGGTTAGCGGAGTCTGTAACCTGAAGCATCTGTAACCCGAGGTACCACTGTACATTTCTTGGCTGGAGAACTGCACTGCAAACAATTGGAGAAGTGTGAATTTTGAAGGTTTTGGTTCAGGTGCTGTTTTGAAAAATGCGAATTATGAAAGTTCACCTGTAAATGCAAACTGAACCACGTTTGTCCCCAATCTCCACTTACCACTGTCCCATGAAAAGCTGCTTCAGGAGATTAGGGGCCCCTCCAAGATGGCATGGAAGATAGTGTTGGGAGCTGATGGGGAATGACAAACAAGTGAAAATGACCCCATTGTTTCAACAGGGAGCCCTTATCAGATCCTGGTCCCCAATGCAAACGGAAAGGGGAATCTCTAGATCCAACCCACTGATTTGATTTTATTGTCCAGTTCTTTGGCTGCAGGCATCTTGAGATGCTTCTCTCCTCCCCCACCCCTGCCCATCTCATTGCATACAATTGCATTTATAAACATTATCCAGGCAGGCAGTCATAACTCCAAGTTCTCTCATCTTTTAAAAAGTTTATTCCAAAAACTTTTTTCTTTCTTCATCTTTTATATTCAATCCAGTAATTTCAGATTTATTTTTGTTACACGTGCAACCAGGCACTTCACTATATTGGCCTATTAACCTCAATATCTCTCTCGAGGATGTCACCAGCTTCCTAAAATAGTATCTTTTTGATGAACGCAGGTGCCATTATTAATAGATTGCCCAGCCCCTTGACCTTTCTTACTGACCCATGTTTGTGTAATTACTACTTCTACTTTACTGAACAAAATCATGGAATATATTCTATCTCTGAAGAATATATACAATTCTAGCATGTGTGCCGTTGAAACCGATGGTGGGTTACAGGGAGAAGGAAAGAAACAGATCTCTCCACCAATAATCAGTTGCAGTGCAAACCCAGAAATCAGCACGGATAACATTTCCACCTTGGTGTGAAGCCTTCGCTGGTAGGAATTTGTTCCTTAATTTCATTACCCCACATCCACTCCTCAAGATCATAGCCAATATGCTACAAAACCAGCATAATGCAGTAGCTGAATATTCTAAGGCTAGTGAAAGTTCAGCAAACATTTGTAAAACAATAAGAAAACAAAACAAAAAAGAAAAAGAGTGCAATAAAGATTTGCTACCATTCTAAACAAGCAAGCTTTGAAAAGTTTGCTTTTTTAGCATAAGAGAATGACAAATTTCCAACAGCCTGGTTAACTTGGAAGGTTTTCTCTTTCTCAAAGAATTTAGTGTAGATTTACAATTATCATAAGACCGACTGTAGTTTGTTTGCTCCTCACAAAAGCAGGGATGATTTTTATTGACCAATCTTTGATCCGAGAGATTAAAGAAAGTACTGCATGAGCAGTGAAAAGGATAACACTGAGGGGGTCAATAGGCTTTACTGCTACTTGGAAATGAAAGTGAACCATTCCATTGGGAGAAGGGGTAATTTAGCATTCTTACTGGGAACTCGGGAGGTTTTTCCTTTTCTCCTCTCTCTCTCTTTTTTTTAAAGAAAAAAAATATTCATCTTACTTACAGGTTTCTCCATGACTTAATGCTGTGGCTCTAATATGAGGTCGTTTGGAGGGCACTAGATTCACCAACATAATTCTGCACAGTGCTTTTTTGCCCAAATGGCTTGGCTGTCTCACACTCGCACTCTTGATTGAAATGTTTCTAGGAGACTTTTGGAATGCAGTCTGAAGGCTTAGCGACTCAATATTTTCAACATGAATACGCTTCCAATCTCATTGAAAGTTTCTGTGAATTGCAGCAGAAGTTTTATGGGCTTTCTGCTCTTTTTTCCTCGAAACCTTATGAACTCCTGCACAATCGCGCGCGTGCTTGCCTGAGAGGACCTGGCCTACCTCTTGGGGGTAGGATAGGTTCGTGTAAAGATGATCAAAGGTCTGTGCCATTATTCTCCATTCAAGAATTGCAATGAGGAAGAGAACAAAGAGTCTTGTGGCACCTTAAAAACTACCAGATTGATTGTGGCATCGGATTTCAGCCCCCTTCACTAGATGCTGGGTCTGCTGCTGTGGCCGGTCTCTTCATCACTTTTAACTGGGATCTGTATGTAACAAGAAGTGGTGGGCATTTTCTATTGTGTGTCTATCCTACAGTATTATTCCCCAGTTCCAGTCTAGTCTTGTCAATATGTTTTCGCCCCGCTTCTTTGGACAGGTGTTGTCGGTTGAGAATTGTGGCAATTCCATGCTTGTCTTGAGTTAGGAATGGGATGAGTATTCATCCACATTTTTTTTAAGTCCTCAAATGATACACAATTAATGACTTTTGTTTTACATTGACATTTCCTTTAGATTGGAATGAATGGAAGTTATGCAAGTTACACAAATCATTATGCATAACACACATTATGAGAGAGGTGAATAATGTAGCATTTGGTGGTAAGCGAACTGCAGTGGAATGGAAGCAATGCTGATTGCGATGAATGCAGGTCAGAAATCTTACAACCCTCCTTAAAACGGTGATGTTCTTTTTTTGCTAAAGGAAGCTGATACTTAAAGGTACCCCAGAAATTCATTTCAGCTGAAGAAGGATATGCATTGAATAATAATTCTGGACATTTTTTCTATAGGCTAAAAATAGGTGAAGAGTAATTTAATTGTGCATCAAAAGTTCCATAGGTCAACATTTTTTTTTTAAAAAAAGAAACAACATTGGATTTTTTTTTTCTGGGACAATGTAGTTAAAATGTGGGTTACATCAGGAGCTCCCTCCATTTTGGGGTTGAACTGGTGTGACTATTTTGGCCAGCGTGACGAAGCTGCTCTGGCGAGCCAGCACCAGCGCAGCACACGGAAACGGCATTTATCTTCCCGCTATAAAGCGGTACCTATTTATCTACTTGCACTAAGGGGTGCTTTCGAACTGCTAGGTGGGCAGGAGCTGGGACCGAACGACGGGAGCTCACCCCGCCGCGGGGGTTCAAACCGCCGACCATGCAATCGGCAAGTCCTAGGCACTGAGGTTTTACCCACAGCGCCACCTGTGTCCCTATTCTATACCTAGAATCCCTGAAATGTAGAACAAGCCACAGTAGGCACCTCCCTGCATAGATGAGGGGAATCAAAGGCGGAAGTATATCTAAAGGGTGGAATTTAACGTGACACGAAGTGTGGTGTGTGTGCGTAATACGAGGTCCACTATGTAATGGGACTTCCCCCCTCCCCTCCTCCTGATCTGCCAGAACAAATTTAGGGGCATGGGGGGCAGGGTGAAGAAGAAAGTCCCATTGCATGAGTGGACCTCATTCGCTGCGTACAACAGCTTAGTTGAATCTCATCCATAGTTGTGTGTTTTTTAAGCTGTCCAGCTGAATATTCCATTTCCCAAATGTTCATGCTATCAGTCTGCACTTTCTTGCATATGACTGTGCTGCAACAGGCTTAAATCCATTACCTGTATGTTGCTCATGTACAACTGCATATAAACATCCTTATTTGGGGGGACCAGCATGATACCTTTGTGTTGACAGAATGGTTAAATCTACCTCCCCCTGACCCTGAAGCTTTTGGTTCTGGCCTTACCTTTTTATAGTGAAAAGGCTCACATGTTTCTGAAGCTGGAACTTTTGAGTACCCTGACTATTAAATGGTCAATGGCAGTTTGAGTGCCACCACCCTAAAAGTCTAGTTCCTACCTCCCAGCTCCCTGAGTCCTCAATCATTTTAGAAAACCAAGACTCCTTGACATTTCCCTTCCCCAAAGACACACCTTCAATGCTATCTACATCTGTGTTCTTCAGACTTCTCTCGGCTTCCAATTTAACCTTGTAGCCTCCTGTAGCCAGTCTCCTGCAGATCTCCCCCTGCTCCGTCCCTCCACAAGACTTCATGTTTCTGCTTTGTTCTTTTTTGGGATACCATTATGTTCAGAAATCTGTGCTTGCTGGTGTTAGTTTGACATAGCTTCTATAACTGTCCATCACCCAGGGTATGCATTTTTCATTGGTCTTTAAATGGTCAATTTCTTTCTTTCTTTCTTTCTTTCTTTCTTTCTTTCTTTCTTTCTTTCTTTCTTTCTTTCTTTCTTTCTTTCTTTCTTTCCTGTATGCAGAGGTAGGAATAATATCTTGTTTTATTATTTCTTTATTTTATTTAAGAATCACCTTCCACGTGTGTCTGAAGGCGATTCACCTAAAAATAACTAAAAATAGCTTTGAAACCAGTGCAAAAGGACAAGATAGGTATAAAAACAATTTGGAAGAAATGCTTAAGGCAGAAAGACCTTTTCACATGCCGACCGCTCAAGTGGTGCATAACTGGAGAAAAGCTCTTTGCGATCTCCTTTACACCTCTAACCGCAGGTGTCTCCTTTCAACATGGGCACAGCTTGGGCTCCTTTGAACACCAGGTCCCCTATGTCAGAAACTCTATGCTGGGGTAGTGGGTCTCTGGCTCCCAGGCCTGATTTGGCCCACCATGCCTCCCTAATTTTGGGCAACCCATACCCAACTGATGTCATATATGCGAGGCCGGTAAAAAGCTGGCTTGGCCATCTGGGGGTTTGCAGGCACCTGTACACTGACCTGTGCAAAGCACTAGGCCAGGCAGTGCTTTGAAAGTAGCTTCTGAAGACCTGACAATCAGTTGATTGTCAGACCTTCAGAGGAGCCCTCAAAAGTGCTGCACAGAATTGAAAAGACCTATTTTGCCCTGCAAAGGTCACTTGACAACTTGGTGACATCTCATGACTGGGCAGAATGAGTATTTTACTTCCATGGAAACACAATGGGGAGTTGAAAGACAGTAGAAAAATATTTAAAAAATAAAAACCGGAGATAAATATGGTTACATCTCAAAGCTGGATGTCCTGGCACTGGTATCCAATATGGTTCGGCAGGTGTTGAGGTCTAGCGCTGTGGCAGGACTCCTGTTGATGTTGTCTGGCCTGGGCTCCTTTTTATACAAACTTTTTTAGTGCTCCAATGTGTGCTGGGCAGGTGTTACATTCTCTGTGGCATTCTTTAAACTCTGGAGTTCCCACCAACACAGAGGTGTATATAATATTCCCAAAGGACTGCTTCCACTGAGATCTAGCTCTGAGGGCCTTCTGGCGGTTCCCTCACTGTGAGAAGTGAGATTACAAGGAGCCAGGCAGAGAGAGGCCCTTCTTGGTAGTGGTGCCTGCCCTGTGGAGCACCCTCTACTGAGATGTCAAGGAGATAAACAACCAAATGACTTTTAGAAGACATCTGAAGGCAGCCCTGTATACGGAAGTTTTTAAGTTTGACGTTTTATGGTGTTTTCATATTTTGCTGGAAGCCGCCCAGAGCGGCTGGGGCAACTCAGTCAGATGGGCGGGGTACAAGTAATAAAATTATCATTATTATTATACCTTCATCAAGTAGTTTCCATCAGATGCTGAGGCTGCACCTCTTTACCCTTTGGCACCTGAGACCTATATCTTAGCACCCACGCTATTCTCTAGACCAGGGTTTCCCAAACTTGGGTCTCCAGTTGTTTTTGGACTACAACTCCCATCATCCCTAGCTAGCAGGTCAGGGACGATGGGAACTGTAGTCCCCAAAACAGCTGGAGACCCAAGTTTGGGAAATCCTGCTCTAGACTGTAATTGGCTTTAACTGTTTTAATATCATATTTTTAAAAAGTTGTAACCTGCCCTGGGACCCCCTGGTAAAGGTTAGGTGAGATTTTTTAACCTGCCAGCTGCAACAGTGTAGCATTCTGGGATACCTTTTATTGCCAAAGGTGAAACTATATAGAGGTACAACCTGGGGTGCCATGATTAATGACACTGTGCCTGGTTAAATAGACATATATGTATATTTTCACCCCACATCAATCATAATAGGGCAGCATAAGGGAAAGACTGTCTGCCTGTATCAGTGAGCGCTCCTGAGGGGTGTAGGCTAAGTTCAACCAAATTTTTTAAAAAGTTTGCCAGCCTCCAGTTGGCACACTGTAGTCTACTTCACTGCCGTCAATGAGGCACCTTAGAACAGTAAAGCACAATAGAGACAAAGTAATGCCTTGTAACTCACAGAAAGAGCAAAGAGCCCTTTGAGATGAAATGTTAAACATAAGAAGTGAAAACAGTTTGCGGTAGTTTCAAGCTGGCTCTTTCGGGCTAACTTTCCTATTGCTACTGAACTATAGTACCATACCTCAGCAGAGCAGTCTCAATGAAATTAGAGAGATACCCTAAAAAAAGATAGCCCAGAAACCACGAGAGAGAGAGAGAGAAGGGGAAGAAGAAGAAGAAGAAGAAAAGAAGCTCTCTATATATTGTGAAGGAAAATAGTTTCTGTGAATGCTCATTTTGTTGGTGCACTGAAGCTGATGCTTCCACTCTTTATTACTGCTGCTAAGCTACTTTAGCAAACAAAGAGCAGGGGAGAAAAATAATTCTCGAAACAAGCACACATTAAGACCTTTTTGACAGCATGCAACAACAAAAAACTGAAGCATTTTATTATCCATTTTCAAAATGTTTCTGTATATATATATATCTGTTTGTGTTTGTGTGCCAAGGAAAATTCCCTGTGAGCATCCAACTTGCAGATAATTTGTTTTCTATGATTTGTTATCCATAAATAACGTAATTGCTTCATTGCTTTCCCAGTTAAAATAGTGTAGAGGTTGTAAAAGGAAGGAGTTGCATTTGGCTTCTTCTAGATGGGGCCATGTAAAGCACCCCAGGTCCAATCCTGGCATCTTCAGGCAAAGGGATCTCATTTACTTGAGACTCCAGAGAGCTGCTTCCAGTCATACGAGACAATACAGGAACTGATAGATAACAGAGGAGCTTCAAACCTCTCTCAGGGAGTGTCCCTGCCCACGAGGAAAGCCCCATTGAGCCTACAGCAACCATCTGGGCAAAGCTGCAATCTGACATTCACCCATAGGGGCAGCCAGGACCATGAAGACACGGCTGCTAGCAATAGTTGTTCTTGGTGGGTCACTGAGGCAGCTGGGCTGCTGTAAGTTCACGAGACCCAGTTGTCCTGTGATGGGCATTCCTGACCTCAGGAACCACGTCCGGGTTGCTGTGCTCTATTTAGAGACAATGAGGAAATGGCCAAGGAGTATATTGGCTGCTTCACCAGGAGGTGAGCACAGGAAGGAGGAGGACAGTGGGTGTGTAAAGACCCAGAGTGTATCATCCTCTCAGACAGACAGGGCTGGCCAAAACTTGATATAGCCTCATTTCAAGGTACAAGGGACATTGGTATCCCAATGTGTGCGGGTATGTGTTTTTGTATGTGTGCACACAATGGGTTGTAGTCAACTAACATTTACTCAGAGTAGACCTAGTGAACCTAAATACTGTATCTCCACTGTCAGAGGAGCTTTGCTTCTGAATACCAGCAGCAGGGGATCACATGCAGGGAAGAGTACTGTTGTGATCAGGTTTGGCTTGTGGACTTGCTTTAGGTATCTGGTTAGCCACTGTGAAAACAGGATGTTGGATAGCTCAGGTGGTAGAGCATGAGACCCTTAATCTCAGGGTCATGGGTTCAAGCCATAATTGGGCTAAAGATTCCTGAATTGCAGGGGTTTGGACTAGATGGTGCTTGTAGTCCCTCCGAACTCTGCAGTTCTATGATTCTATGACTAGGTGAGCCTTTGGACGAATCCAGCAGGTGACATCTTACATTCTTACAAAGTGTAGACTTGGTGATATTAATAATCAGCACCTTGAAATGATATAAGGAGCATCCAGTTTTCATAAGCAAGTGATTTATAATGAAGTAGTCATGTCGAAGTAGTCAACTGTGTCTAGCTCAGAATACGAATTTGCCCACCTCATAATACTCAGTTGCATTGCAAGTAGCATTAGGGATTGGATGCAGCTGTGAGGGTATTTGGCAGCAAGCCTCTTCGGCTCGAGTGGCGGTTAGGCATTGGAATATGTGTCATCGGGTGGAGGGCAGGTTGTGGCCATCACCTACCCCTCCCATTGTTGGGATTCTGTTAAAGGAATCTGGTGGTCATGGATCCTTTCCGATGCCCTGCTGGTGGCTAGGGCCATGACACGACCCCTGGTGACATCAGGGGAAGCTTCCAGTTGTATTTGCATCAACAAGCTCCTCCCACTGGTTGTTAACCTTCGGATGACTCCCCACTGAGCGGTGTGGAGTCATGTATAGATTGTTTGATCCAATGCCTAAGCCAATACCACTCACATGCTGTAACCAATAAAGTTGTGGCCTTCTTTAACCCATTAACCTAAAATACATGCGTCCTTGTGTCTTATTTATCCCTAAGCGAGCGAGGGGCCCTTGACTCACAATACTCAGTTGCATTGCAAAGTGGCAGAGCAGGCTGCAAAGGCTCACGGGAATAAGTGCTGGAAGACTGTGTGTGTGTTTAGATGTGCCTAGTGTGCTCTTAGTTATGTAATTTCAACTCAGTGTACAGGTACTGAGGTATGTTTAGCCTGGATAAGAGGAGACTGAGAGGAGATATGATGGCCATCTTCAAATATCGTAAGGGTGGTCACATGGAGGATGGAGCAATCTTGTTTTCTCCTGCTCTGGAGAGTAGGACTCAAACCAGTGGATTTCATTTACAAGATTCTGGCTAAACTTCAGGAAGAACTTTCTAACAGTAAGAGCTGTTTGACAGTGGAATGGACTCCCTCGGGAGGTTGTGGTCTCTCCTTCCTTGGAGGTTTTTATCAGAAATTGGGGGGTGGCATCTGTCATGGATGCTTTAGCTTAGATTCCTGCATTGGGGGCTTGGACTAGATGACCCTCAGGGTCCCTTCTAACTCTACAATTCTATGAATTTTAAAATTGGGCTTAGGGGGGGGGGAACGCTTTTGTTCTCCTTTAGGTTTTTTAAGCCAAAGGGTTCCCACCACCTTGCTAAATATAGATTACAAGTTCCTCAAGGTAAGGGGGCTGCATTATTCACTCACTCATTCTGAAGTGAGGGACATCAAACTCATGCAAGTTAGGGAGTGGGGGCAATGGCTGAAGGTAAGTGGAGGCTTGCAGAAATTCCTGGTATATAAGAGCTGAAGCTGGTCAGCTTTTTTCAGAAGGGACTCACAACTAGGGGTGAGTGAATCTGTCCATTTTGGTTTCTATCCATTTCTGATTTTCCCCTAGTCTCAAGTCCAATTCTCCACATTTCCACATCTGTTGGCAATTTTTTAAAAAATGCCCTCATGAAAATGCACCAATATTTCCCGGCAAATTTATTCCAATGTTTGTATGCAGTTTTTCCTATTATAGACATTTTTGATGAATGCTTTCCCCTAGTATGTGTATTTTTGTACACATTATGTATCTGGAGAAGTGCTTTGCAAAGTTCAGAGAAGTGCAAATTTCGAAAGGAGGCCTGTTCCAGTCAGCATATTGGTTTGGAAAGTGCAGATTAAGTAAATCCTCATTTGAATGTGAACTGAATTGAATTTCTTTCCCACCCCTACTCATGACTGACACTCTTCTGGTTTCTATGCTAGGCTGTAGGAAGCCCAATTGTATCTCCACCACCATCAAGCTATTCCCTCCTCTGATCTTGATTGGAGATCACTTTTGGGTGACGAAGATCCTTTTATTGCAGCTTAGTAAGCGCTAATGTGTGTCCATGATAAATATTGAAATTTGAACTAAATTAGGAGTATTTTTCTTCCGTATCTAGATTGTGGACATCTACTCAGATTTTGTTTCTGCCCATCTCTGATCAGACGTTTATGTGATTTGTACTATATTCTTCTTATTTGTTCCAAAAAAATTCCAGCATGTCATCTGCTTTTGTCTTTCCATCTAACCTTTCATTCTCCCTCTCCCTCCCTCTCTCCCTCCCTCCCCACTCACTTCTCCAACTTTTATTTGTGATGCTCAGCATGCATCTTCTCCAAGCACACTGGGCTGTTTGGAGATTCTCAGCCATGTTTGTTGTCAGAAAAGCATGTTTCAGAGCTATATGTTTTGACAGGTAGGAAACACTGGTTGAATATTTTTTCCCCTCTCCAGACAAAAGGGAATAGTAACAAATAGTATCAGCCCAGCACAGAAAATTTAATTGAAGCCTTGAAGAAATGAAATTTCTTTTGTGAAATTTCATAGCTTTTCTTCCTGCAAAACACAGGGCGGTTCAGCCTTGTCCTCCTCACTGGATTGGTCGCTGGTGGGTTTATAATCTGGCTGCCTGCAACTGATGTGAGTTGTAGTCCGAAACATTTGGAGGCCATCAGCTTTGCAAAGGTTGTTTTAGTTCCAGCTCTGACTTACAGCCCAACGGCTATGGTTAACATTTTGCTTTGTAAACACAACATAAGGAATTTTACTCATCTTAAAAAAATCAAAAGCATGTAAGGGAGGCTCTGAGCAGGATCAGTCGGGTGTGTAGCCTGTAGGGAGGAAGAATAAAAATTTCTAAAATGCAATTGTTAATAATAATAATAATAATAATAATAATAATAATAATAATAATAAATTAATTTATTTATACCTTGCCCATCTGGCTAGGTTTCCCCAGCCACTCTGGGCAGCTTGCAACAGAACACTAAACTACAATAACCTACAGTGGTACCTCGGGTTAAGTACTTAATTCGTTCCGGAGGTCCGTTCTTAACCTGAAACTGTTCTTAACCTGAAGCACCACTTTAGCTAATGGGGCCTCCTGCTGCTGCCATGCCGCCGAAGCAAGATTTCTGTTCTCATTCTGAAGCAAAGTTCTTAACCCAAGGTTCTAGGGCAACCCGAGCTAGGGCAAGCCAGTCAGAGGAGTCACATAATAATAATAATAATAATAATAATAATAATAATAATAATAATAATAATATGTCCAGTTTCCATCCAGGCACTGACCCAGACCAAGGCCAGCTTAGCTTCATCAAGTTGGCTTCATCATTTGACTACAGGCTTTTCCCCACCGAGATCTGGCAAGGATACCAGCAAGAAAAAGAAACTGAGCAACTGCAATGGAAGCTTAATTACAGGAGTTCCTGCTTACAGTCAATTTTGAAACTGTGTAGGTCCACGTTTATGGGGAAGCTCTCATTCTGCTTCCCATTACTTTGTAATGTGAAAATTGGAAAATCAGTTATAGCAAGACTGTGCTTCTAACACACAGAGGGCCCTTGGGGGGAAATAACTTACAGCTTGAATGGCAAAGCATTCTGTTCACACATATGTGGTTGAATGGAACGGGGCTTACATTGGCAGACTGCTTTTAAGGATTGGGCTGTAAAATATAAGAGGTTTAATGATGATTTGTATTTATAAAACACCTGTGCACTGTGATAATCACAAGGATGTGAACAACAGCGCAATTAAAAAGCTCTAAAAAGTATAAAAACACTTAACGGGAAAAGAGTATTTATTAAGACAGGATATAGGTGATCAATTTAATGGCATCGCTTGGGTGTGTAATTTTTGTTTAATTTTATTCTGTGTGCCCACCCCCTATCCCCACCAGTGGGGTTTGTAACTATTCTGTAGCAGCTATTGCATATTGATTATTCATAGTGAGGAACTGTTAATGTAAGCAGATTCATAGAGCTTTTGTTCTGTAATTGGATGATTGAACAGGAGAATTGCAACCTGAAATTGAGGAACAGTGAAATGATAAACTACACAGTAACGATATAAAAAGATCACGCATGCTTCTGTTCATAGCAGCTTTGGGACTCACAAAATGTGGGATAAAATATGAGGGATGCTGTGTGGAAGCTGCTGAAATGCTCAAAGGAGACAGATAATATGATCATTGGAAAAACACTAAGCTTGCTACTTTGACTTGCAACTTGCAAGGGATTTTTACGATCTATTGCTGTCCCTTGGGTAGACTAAACAGTCCACTTCTACCATATTGTTTTCTGGGGCTGGCGTCAGCCTGCGACACCCATGGCAATTTCCAAGGCCCTGCATCCTGGGAAGGCCCACTCCTATACCTGATCTGGTCACTCCACATGGTGTAGCTTAGAGCCACCATTTTAATTTCCCACAGTGCCCTGCCTTAGTGTCACCCTGGGGCATTGTGGGAAATAGAAAAGGTGGTTCCAAACCACTAAGCACTGCTGCTACTGCTTCTGCCAGGTAAGACCACCAGGTAATCCTCTTGGGGCCTAAAGATATAGGCAGGAGCCACTGGGGACATTTTGCTGACACACTTTGAGCCATCCCTTCCTGGGTCCTCTTCACACCTCCATTACTACAGAAGGACTGAGAGGCTGCTTTGCCTGCATTCAAAAAACATAACCTTGAATGGTGATCCAGATACCCACATACCACTGGAAAAATCCAGATTCTCACCATGCAATTTGTTCCATTGCATTTGTGAGTGTTCCTCTCTCAGTTTCTAGGAGCTGCTGGAAACATGAAACCGATCCCAATTTTCCTGTCCCAGAGGCCATCTCTCATCCTTCTCTGTCTTATCACCATTCAAGCCGGTTGTCTGTCTTCCATCTCCCTCCTTCTAGCCCTGCGTTGCCTGGCATATTGATTCATGTGATCCCTCTAGTCCATGCTTCCATTATTAGTTGTACTCCAAATCCCATCAGTCCCTGCTGATGATAGGAGTTGCCTTCCAACCCTGATCTAGGCTGTGGCCAATAGCAGGCTATTGTCCTCCACCCCCACACCCTTCTATACCTTCTTTGCTTTCACAAACTGCAAAATCAGTTCCAGGGCATAGTCTGAAAACATGGTCTGGAGACAATGATACAGCCACCTTACTGAAGCTAAGCAGGTCTGCGTTTGACCAGTGCTTAGATGGGAGGCCCCATGAGAACTCTGTGGATACTGCCATGAGTTCCATCATGGAAGACAGGTGATGTGCCCTAAGTAAATGACTACAGTGGTGCCTTGCAAGACGAAATTAATTCGTTCCGCAAGTTTTTTCTTCTTGCGAGTTTTTCGTCTTGCGAAGCATGGTTTCCCATAGGAATGCATTGAAAATCAATCAATGCGTTTCTATGGAGACCGTCCGGAGACAGAGGGGAAGCGCCGCTCTGTCCCCTCTTTTGAAGCAAGGGGCGGAGAGGAGAAGATCGCTTCTCCCCCTTGCCGCCCCTTGGTTCAAAAGGGGTCCGGGGAGAGAGGGGAAGGCGCTGCGCCTTCCCCTCTGTCCCCGGAGCTTGCGGGGCTGGCAACGGGGAGAAGCGATCTTCTCCGCGCCGCCCCTTGCTTCAAAAGAGGTCCGGGGACAGCGGGGAAGATGCGCTGCGCTTCCCGCTATCCCCAGAGCTTGCGGGGCTGGCAACGGGGAGAAGCAATCTTCTCCCCGCCGCCCCTTGCTTCAAAAGAGGTCCGGGGACAGCGGGGAAGACGCGCTTCGTTTTGCGAAGCAAGCCCATAGGGAAATTCGTCTTGCGAAGCAACTCGAAAACGAAAAAACCTTTCGTTTTGCGAGTTTTTCGTCTCGCGAGGCGTTCGTCTTGCGGGGCACCACTGTAGTAACTAAGTTCTCAAATTGCTGCCTTCCGTACCCAGAGCCAGCGTTTCACCTGCTGAACTTGGGTGCAGGCAAAAATGAGCAACCCCTACAAGGTAAAACATGAGTTACAGCAATCACAACATCTTAAGAATTAGGAAGGCCAACAATTAGATATAAAGCAGACTGTATACAGTTAAGCCTACCACAGAGAGGCTGGAAAGGAAAAATAGCAGCCACAGAGATCATAAAGCACATCAGTAATAAAATAGATATAAAAAGGGGCAAGAACCTTTTTGGGGCATAGCAGTGCCATATAATAACGATGTCATCCATCTAGGAGACTATTGCAAGCACATCTTTGCAGACCCAAGGGCTCATTTGTTTATTGCACTGTTACTGCTAAGGGTGAAGCAAATTAGCAATACATATTAAAATCAAATGATCCCACTTCTCTGTGTGTGGAAAGTGTGCAGATTTATTAAACTGCTTAGGCTGTATAGTCTACTCGAATAAAGTTAAAAGTCTACTGAATGCTCCCCTGTCCACCAGGAGCACGCATTTCTTTTCATGAGATCTGATTATTTTTAAAGTTGTGTATGTGTATATTGAGTTGACCAACTTATAGTAGTACTTGTTGCTACTTAAGGGGAAAGATGATTTTACTCCTTTTGATTGGCCTGGATTTGACCAATCCTACCAAGATTCCTGAATTTGATTTTTTTAAAAAAATATTTTCTTTTACATAAAAGCATTAAGTTGCTCAAATATGACCCTATGCTGGATACTTCTCAAGTTCCCAACCTGACCATTGTCACCAGATAAGGAAGTGTCTTATAACGCTGGTTGTTTCTTGTTCCCACCTGCCAGCTGCATGCCTACTTGTCTTCTGTTGCTCTGCCTACCTGTTCCCTTCCCAGCTTCCCAACACCTCTATTCCCCTGTCCATCATCCTGCCTATCTGTATCTTCATTCCAGTTCCCCTTTGGGCAGACTTTCCTTGGTTGCACATGCACCACACACTTAGAGCACATTCCCACCTCCAAAGAATCTTGGGAACTGCAGTTTACCCCTCAAATAATGACAGTTCCCAGCCTCCTTAAACTACTGTTTCCAGGATTATTATATTTTTTTGAGGGGAAATGTGCTTTGTGCACACAGATGTATGGTGTGCACACAGACCTGGGGGGGGGTGTATTTTCAATGTACAGTGTGTAAACAGCTCTGTTTGAAATTGATTCTGTCTCTGCATTGACCCTTCTATATGGATCTGCCCAGTACAACTCAGTTATTGCATTCTCTGCTCCTTCTAGCTCTGTGCTGAGCTGACTCACCCCTACGGGTAACTGGGCATGGCAAAATGGCTTTAGCCATAGCGAGGGATGGGGGGGGGGGAATCTGCCCATTTCCATTCCCCAGCTTTTGCATTTTTTACAATCTTAAATTCAGTTCTTCAAATTTCTGCAGCAATGAAAATCCTTCAGCATTTTAGTGAGAATTTATCCTAGTACACATTTCTTTTCAAGCAGTTTCTCATAATGCATTTTTGTATGATATGGTAGAAAATTCCACAGTTTAACTACGCACCATGTGAAGAAGTGCTGCCTTTTATCTGCTCTGATCTCCCACCATTTAGCTTCATCCGATGACTCCTATTTTAGTATTATGAGAGGAGAAAATATTCTGCGTTTTTCACACCATAATTTTATACACCTTTGTCATGCAAGTCTTCATGAAGGTTGTGTATATAACGTACTCATGCATTCATATATCTTTAAAGAGTATTAGCTTCAAGTATTCACCTGCTTCAAGTGCCTTGTAGCCCTGCTTCCAACAACCCTTATTGCATCTATTGTTTCTGTTTTAAGTCTCCCAGCGTATTATTATTGATAACAAACTGAATGAATGAGTGAAGGTTTGAATGGATGCCGGCTCTGCCTAAATCGTTGACAGAAGAAAATAGGACGAAATGTGAAATGCGTTGTGTTATCCGGAATCCCTGAATATTACGATCAGCAAAAGTTAACAAACTGTGGTGCCGTTGCTGTTGGTCCCTATGTTTTCCTCCTGTGAATCCAGCATTGCATTGCTGACACAGTTATTAAGCTCTTCCATCCCAGCTTGCCCTTTTCCTTCCATAGATGAGGAACTGACAAAAAAATTTGAACCCCCTTGTCAAATATTGCCTCGACAGTGAAGGGGCTTCTCCACCTCAAGTTACTCAGTTTCATCTTTGCGCTGAGAACTAAATAAAGCCCAAAGTTTTGCTTGAACTCAGAAAATTATGTTGTTTTGTGTTTCCTATCAGGTTTCTGTGAGTGGGTTTTCTGTGAGCGTAGGTTGGCCTGGGGGCGATGGTGGGTGAGAGTCTGGGACTTGACAAAAGAGCATCCAATAGCCTGAAATATTCAGCAGGTGTTTTCCATGAATAAAATGGTCCACGGAGGCTTGGTGAGAGTCAGAGGAGATTTGCCAGCCCTCTGGCCAGGAGAAGGAAGCATTGTGTCTGCGTAAACAGTTTGAGTCAGACTGGGTTGAAGAAAGGGAAAGAGATAGAGAGCTGAGGTTGTGTTCTCTTAGCAAAGGTTTGGGGAAATGTTTCCAGCCAAAGGACCACGTTCTCTTCTGGGCAACATTCGGAAGGCCCCATGCTAGTGGTGGGTGGGGCCAGAAGGACACGTGGGTGGAGCAACAAATGTAAATGTGACGTTTGTACAGTAGGCTAATTTCTGCACATCAGGAACACATTCCACTACAGGGATAGCTCAGCTGGTAAAGCAGGAGACTCTTAACCTCAGTGTCATGCGTTCGAGCCCCGCATTGGGCAAAAGATTCCTGCATTGCAAGGAGTTGGGCTAGACGACCTTTGGGTCCTTTCCAACTCTACAATTTTATGATTCTTTGAAGCACTCAGGGCACAGAGCAGGGCGAGTGAAGGCTGCAGCCCAGGGGAACAGTGTGGGCAGAGTCTGAAAAGCCAGACATAGAAGGCTACAGAGCCACATTTGACCAGAGGGTCCCACCCCTCTGTTAGATGCTTAGGTTGCCAGCTGTTTTCCTTGGAGATCTGATAGGGGAGCAGCGGCTGTTTGTTAGAATGCTGAAGCTGAGCCTCCAGCTCACGCTCAACCTGCATATTTGTAAACCAGCTGAATATGACAAAATGACAGTCAGCCTCTGGCGACCTCCTTCCAAGGGGAACGGAACCTAGGTAAGCACTGTGCCCTTGCGAGGTCTCCTCACTCGGAGGAAAGATGAAACTGATAAGTTTGCATTGGGAGAAATGCCTTCAGTCTAGAGGTGAAACTGCCATGGTGTTTTAAATCCCTTTTCATTTTCACTTTTACGGTGAAGAGAGATTTTTCAGCACTAGCTATAGAGAGAGAGGGTTAGGGGTGGTTGTTGCTGTGTTCCCTTGTCAGTTTCCCCTGGTGCTCTTTGCAGGCTTTGGGCACAAAACTCTACAGCGTTGCACATCCAGCACCATCTACCCCCTTTGGCAGCATATGCAAGAATTTGCACATCCAACTGTTACAATTTTTTTTAATGGAAATTACCGTAAATTAGAACTGGATATAAAGCGAGTCTTGACTAGCATTTGTATAATGGTTCTCAAAGCAGTTCACACTAATGCGATCAGTGATGAATCCAGAAGCTCATGAATAATATCAAACAATGGACTTACTACTATAAAAGGTGAGGCTGGCAGCAGAAGAGGGAGGATGCTGGAGTGAGATGTCATTCAGAGTCCTCTCCCCAATCCACCAGGTGACTCTGCTGCCACAATTTACACTAAGCAACGAGATGCTTTCAGTCTCTTTTAGGGCAGGCTTCCCTCTTCCCTACAACAGGCATCCCCAACCTTCGGCCCTCCAGATGTTTTGGACTACAATTCCCATCATCCCTGACCACTGTTCCTGTTAGCTAGGGATCATGGGAGTTGTAGGCCAAAACATCTGGAGGGCTGCAGGTTGGGGATGCCTGTCCTACAACATAATGCCATTTGGAATTAGGACAATATCCTCACTCTGATTTGCCTTTGTGATCTCATTATACGGACGAATCTGAATTGCCGAATGTTGATATGATGTCATTGCATTGTTCTGTGATCCATGATTAGCTGGGATGGGTTCAGAAAGAAAGCTGCCATTTTAACACACACACACACACACACACACACACACACACGGTGCCCAAACAGCAGATGAGGCCAGGAAGATGACAGCTGTATATGTGTGTGTGTGTGTGTGTGTGTGTGTGTGTATACACCTTTCACGAAAAGGTATGCAAGCTTTTTGTGTATGTTTGGGACACTTCCCCATCTCCCCAAACCTGCCCTTTGAAACTGGGGGGGGGGGGATCCTGGTTGAAAGTTCAGTGCAACCCAATGAATATGCAACAGAGGTTACACTACCCCAGTAAAAAAGTGGCGGTGGGGTTTCCAGTGTCAGTCAAACTCAGGCCTCATATGCAACATCATTTCCTGAGCAGTTGCCTTAGCTTGCATTTGTGATCCCCCCCTTTTTCCTTTCGTGTGATGTCCAACTTGAATTAACATGAGTGTAGCAGATGTTAAATGACTGTGACCAAGCCACTGATGTGCTATTTTACACTCCTCTTCATGAACTGTGTCTGGCTTTGGTGAGCACTTGATATCCCCCTCCAAGTCAGACCATATGCCCTTGTATTTAGAGAATGTAAATCTGAAATCAACTAGTCAGCCATTGTCTCTGCTGCACTCTTCAAATGCCGATGAAATCGAATTTATGTGGGAATAAAACCTTGACTACTAAAATGCTGTTGCAGAAGTGTAATTGAGAGGAAAATTTGGCCTGATGTTTCATTTTACTGGGACTAGTGGTGGTGCTTGAGCGGAGCATAAAGTCAGCAGTGAAACTGGATATCCAAAAATGCACAGACGTCTGGCTGCTTGAAGGATAATGTATTTTACGCAATCTATGTATTGGAATGTAAATAAATGTCCTCAAGCGTATTTGTGATGCGGGGCTAGACAAATGCTGGACTGCTACTTCCAACATCCTTGCCCATTGGTCATGCTGGCTGGGACTGGTGGGAACTGTAGTGCAATGACGTCTCAGGGCGCCACATTAGTGATTGCTGTCATCATGTTTTAACAAATAGTTTCATTAATGAGTATTTCTTTTCTACCAAACTAGACAATCTATGAAATGGTAGTTATATCAAAGTGGGCACATTTTACATTTTGATAAATTGCTTTGGCAGATTAACAGCCGATATGCTTTTAAGTGTGTTGTGGGAGGGGGGAGTATTGGTTTGTTTTTGTTCTTAAGTTTATTATGTATTTTGTTATTTTTTATACATTGTATTTTTATGTTGTGATCCGCCCTGGGATCTAAAGATGAAGGGTGGTATAACAACAACACAGTTGTACCTTGGACCCCGAATGCCCTGGAACTCAGCATTTTGCTCCCAAATGCCGCAAACCTGGAAATGATTGCTCCGGTTTGCGAACATTCTTTTGGAACCCCAAAAGAATGGCACAGCTTCATGCTCCGGCACCAGGGGGCGGAGAGTAGGCAGGGCTGGCACGTGTCCTGGGGGTGTGGCACACCACCCGCAGAGGCATGTGCCCTGGGGGCAGGACACACCACCTGCAGGGGCGTGGTGTCCAGCGTGGGTGGGTGGGGCCAGCCACGATGCCCCCCTATCGAGATAGTGCTGCCGGGGGCAGTGTGCTCCCCCTGCACTCCTCTTCTTCCACCAGTGCAGCTGATGGGGCTTCTGATTGGCTGCAGGAGCTTCCTGCAGCCAATCAGAAGCTGTGATTTGGTTTTTGAAAGTTTTGGAAGTTGACTGGACTTCCGGAATGGATTCCATTTGACTTCCAAGGTACAACTGTAATATAATAATAATAATAATAATAATGATGATGATGATGTCAATCACAAAATGGTTGTCATGGGGATGTGGCATAATGAACAATGAGACCATGGCACAGCTCAAAATGGCTGTCATGCATGGTATGGCATGACGTGCTCCCCATCAGCACTCCCCAGTGAAAAAAAGACAATAACATCAACCACCACTGTGTTCTCTCACAGAGAGAACTAGTCTCCTCTGTTCTGAACACAAGGGAGGATGGGTGGCTGTCTACTCCTGGCATCCAATGAAATTTGAGTATTTTTAAGTGGGCGTGGTCACTGTTTGATAGGCCAGGCCACTGCAAACAGGAACTGAGGAGGGAGAAAAAGCTGTCTCTTGCATTGCAGATTTTTGAGGGGATATTTAATGAGACTTTCTGTGGGTACTCTATAAAAGTGTCTTAGAGGGTATAATAGTCCATTTAACCTACAAGTAGGAATGAACATATGAGCAGCAGAGAACACTAAATAAAGGAAGATTTGAGATGAAAATGGCTGGAATAATAGAATATGGAGCCGACAAAAGACTATCTAAATTGCCATGGAGAGATGGATTGGGAAGCCCAAGGACAAGAGATAAATGATGAATGATGAGTATATAAATTGTAAAAATGCATTTTAAAAAAGAGATGGACTTTCTGTGGGTGCCATGGGAAGTGCTGGTGGGTGCACTGATGCCGGTGGTATCTGCATGTATCATTCTACCTGCCTCTCTAAAATGTTCCTCACCTCTTCAACTTACGTTTTACTCTAGGAGAATGTGGCAGGGGCGGGGGGGGGGGGAGAGAAAAAGAGACATCCACTACCTCCTTACTGGGCACATTGTATATCTGAATTGTCTCCTTGGAGTCAATAGGCCACCTCATTATGGTTACAATAGACAAATTCCTAAGCATGTGATCTGCTTCCATGGCCTTGACTTGTTCGTTTTTTACCTCAGAGACTTGCCACTCATGTTGACTCAGATTTGCTGTGTGTGATGAAGTGATAAAATCAATGGAAGAGAATGCACGTGCCTCTGTAGTGTTCAGAGAGAGAGAGACTATATTATTTATTGTTTATCATTGTAAGTTAAACCCACTCAACAATTTTCTGCCAAAGTGCATTTAACTCTTTTGGATTTGTTTTTTTGTTGTGTAGCTGAGGGGCTACTTCCGGGGGACAGTATCCAGCACCTGAACAGTGTGGTTCTATTAATGTCTACTTGGAGTAAAGCCCCTTCCGGTTCACTGAGACGTTCTTCCGGGTAGTGTTAAAAGGCTGCAGCCAAAATCTGTGAGTTATTGGCAAAAGCAATATTAAGATAGTGGGGGAAAGGATTATATCAATATTTCTAGCAATGCAATAAAATAAAATACCATGCGGCTTGAATAATAAATCCTGTTACAACCACCACCCCTAGAATATTACCAATTCAATGCAACATTTAATAAATTAGATCAGGGATTGAGAACATTTGATCCCTCCAGTCATTGCTGAACTACAACTCCCATCATCCCTTCCTATGAGAAGAAAAGTAGCTAGGGAAATAGGTAAGCATCCCCACCCCTGTCATTCCTCTCCTGAAATTGGAAGTGTCTGATTCTGCTTTTCATTTTATTTTAATGGTACATACAACCATGATGTATTACAGCCTTCTGTAACCCAGTGCCCTCCGGATGTTGGAGGGCTGTAGCTAATGGGACTTATTGTCCAAAAATATATATAGGGAAGACTGATGTGTTGCATCTAGTTTGGGACAGAGCATGATCTGGGAACTAGAGCTCATCATGGTTAAAGTGAATAGTCTCTTTCTTTTTTTAACGTGAGAAGGTATTTAGAATGTTAACAGTTTTAATAAGAGACCTGCTCCTGGCTTGGATCCTGCAACTCAAGGACTTTAAAAATAACCTCACCCTGAATTTTCTCCTTTGGTGTGTGTGTGTGTGTGTGTGTGTATTGTGGAGGTATCCTTAGAATTAAACAGACATCCATCTCCTTGTTTTCCCCACAAGAAAACATTTGCCCTATGAGAAACTGATCTGGATATGCCATAAAATGTTCTTGCACTCATAAATCCCCACATGGCAAAATTGGTTTGCTTTTTTAAACCATTCAATGTATGACTTCTTGGCATAGGTAATAAATCACACACCTGTTTTATTTATTTATTTAGGGAAGTCGGAAGATACTGCCTTTTAGACTTCTGCGTTTGCCTGTGCACAGGTTTGTTAATATTTTGGTGGAAATGGGATGAGTTTTATCTTTTGTGCTAAAACCTTTAATTTTAAATTTTTCAAGCTGGGTGGTTATTTTGCTTTTGTTTTGTCCAGTGGAGTCTAGTTTTGCTTGACATGAGCCAGATACCCAGCAGGGCAATGGAGACAAGGTCACATCAGCTAAGTCAGTTTGCATTGTATATATGGCCTCTTTGTCACACGTTTCATTCAGTAATTTCATACTGAGTATATGCCCTATGTTGGCAAATACTGGATTGATGTTGCTGTTATTATTATTGCCACACCATCAGTGTGTGTGATATGTTACAGAGCTACATAGGGAACACAGAGAGGTCCTTGCTATCGAAAGTGGACAATGTGAAAATAACCAAGCTGTTGCAGCTACTATACTATAAAGCGGGGCTGAGGAGCTTGTGGTCCTTGAGATATTGCCGGACTACAACTCCCATCACCCCTGGCCACTGACCATTAACAATTGCAGGGACCACTGAGTGGTTTGAATGATCTAGAAATAAAATCCATTCCGAAGTGTTCCAAATGGAATTTTGTACCAAAATGCTGAACATAGCCTTTACAATTATGGGCAATTCTTGAAGGTTGCACTCAAGCACCTGCTACATTATATGCAACACAATTGTAATACAATATATAACTTGTTTTGTACCATCAAGCACAATAGGCAAATGAGAAGCAAAGAAGGAAACCACGCCAGGCCTGTTCTCAGGTTTGAGAGATTCAACCCTTCAGTATTATCCAAAGCTTTTAAAAATGATTTACTTTCTGATGTATTTTGAAATGGAGGGTTTTCTCATTGTCTCCATCTACAGCACAATCTAATACTCATGTTTACTTACTGAAGAGCATTTCACTTGGGAGGAAAATGCATAACATCAGTGCAGGCTTTGTGGAAATTCACCACTCTGGTATGTGAAAAGTACTTGAGACTAGGGGTTCATTTCAATAGTAGTGGGGATTAAATAACAACACCACACGCACACACCCCATAAGCTCTTCAAACAAATTCAGACTTTTTATTTGGTGTGTCATCTTTGTTTCATAAGCACACTAGTTAAGTGCATTTCCTTTCACGGCTTAATTTTCCTGGCCCTTGCAAAGATGATTCTCTTTCTTAGCTACATTGAAACTTTTCTTTCTGCTTTACTTGCCCCTTTTCAGGAAATGACAACAGGAAAACCATGCATAAATTGGAAGGTACGGCAAGGCAGCCACAGTAGCTCAAGGGTTAGGTAAGTCAAGTCTTAGTTTTGGTGCATAGGGTCATCTGGTCTGTTCATACCTGCCCTGAAGCTTGTCCCAACCATAGCATCAGGGCCAGTCCTACTATTAGGCAGACTGAGGAAGCTACAAGGCGGTGGTGCCCTTCAGCTCTTCCTCCTGAGCTCCCTGAGCATACCCTTCTGCTGGAGAATAGAGCTCTGTGTCATGCACCTTGCCCTCCACCTTTGTAATCTTATCAACCATTTGCAATGAACCTCAACAGTCAGAGGATATGGATTAACAGGCTATCTGCAACATGATTACTTAGCGATACCCATTTACTTGCATGTGAATGAGAAGCAGGAAAAAGCCCCCACATCCATTTATGGAACTTTGAACACCAAATAATAATAATGATTTTATTATTTATACCTCACCCATCTGGCTGGGTTCCCCAGCCACTCTGGGTGGCTCCCAACAGAATATTAAAAACACAATAAAACATCAAACATTAAAAACTTCCCCATACAGGGCTGCCATCCAATGTCTTCAAAAAGTCATATAGTTGTTTAATTCCTTGACATCTGATGGGAGGGCATTCCACAGCGTGGGTGCCACTGCCGAGAAGGCCCTCTGCCTGGTTCCCTGTACCCTCACTTCACACAGGGAGGGAACCGCCAGAACGCCCTCAGTGTCCAGTTTATTTTATTACACATGAGTAATTCTATCTGATTTTTTTTTTGTGATGTGTGTGCATCTCAGTTATTCTACAATATTGCTTGTATGGTGCTGCTCTGGGCTCCTTTGGGAAGAACTGTGGGATATAAATTTAGTAAATGAAATGTAGAAATAATAACTAAATTCTGGTGATTTCCAGAATGCCCATTAGCAACACAGTTTCCTCACCCTTATCAAAAAATGACAATGCAAAGCCCGCTGGTATCAACTGGGGACTTACCACCTTCTTTTCCACTGGAGTCTTTTGTGTGTTTGCATATTCCATATTGTTTCAGAATCAATTAAGGGGAATAGTCAATGAGCTGGTAGCTGTGTGCTGCGCTCATGCTGAAGAGGTTTGGCAAAATGATTTTGCCTGGGCTCTGACAGGAAATGCATGAGTCATACATTGAAGCCAATTGCTTTTCAAATTTGCTCTTTGGCTGCACATCAACACACTCGCTTGGGCCCCGTTTCGCAAGATGGACAGCTATAAGCCACGTTGCCTGACAAAAGTGTCTATATAAGCAGTCGTTCTGAAGTGCTGATTCTGTTATTTGATTTGAGGATTAAACATGCAGTTGCAAGCCATCTGTTTCCCTGGGTTGACGTCCTTGAGAGGTTAGATTTCTACAGATAATGCCTCATAAATGCAAGTGGTATTTTGAGAGATCGGAATTAGCCGAGACATATGCCACTGAAATTATCTGCCTTATCCTGGAGAACTGCTTACATTTTGACATCCCTGCCCAAACTGAAAAGAGAAGTTTACTCTCATTGTTGCTGATTTAGAACCCTGCTGCTTTCTGGCCAAATGCCACGAGACTGAGACAGTACATTTTCAGTTAGTACATGAAAAGCTCTGCTAACTATTCAAGCTGTGGCTCTCTTCAGGATCTTCCTTCAAGTGATGCCTGGGAACAGGAAAAAATCCTTTCAGCTTCTATTATCAGAGCGGCCTCTCACGTTGGGCCAACAGGAACCAGAAGGTAGGTGAGAAGCTATTGCCGCTGAGCACACTTGAAATCAGATGGATTTCTCTCAGTGTAATCCAGGGATCGCCAACCTTTTGGGGTCCGCTTGAAAAGCTGCTATGGCCGCCACTTGCACATCCTGCAAATGAGCACAGATCTATTACCTACAGCATAACGATTATTTCAAGCCTATTTTCATTGAGTAGAGGACACCCTGTGGGTGCCAGGGATGGCTTGTGTGGGCCCATGTATCCTAATACGTACATGTTTCATTATACTGGGGATAGAATCACTATTTGCTAATAACTAAGACAAAGTTTATTACCAGGGCCGATTCTACCATTGGGCAGAGTGAAGTGACCACATCAGGGCAGGGAGCCGCTGTGAGCTGTTGCAGGATGGAGCTGTGTGACCACATGCCCTGCTTTGCACCCTCTGAGTTAGCCTGCTGCCCTCAGGTGCAACGGAGGACATTTCCTCTCCTCAGTGTTGAAGCAAAGCTCAGCTTTCAACCCAGCCAGTCTTGGGCATGGATTAGAAGAGGCAGCAAAGTGTATTGGGCTGATAGTTACAAAGGTTGCTTAGGGTGGACATAGGCCTGTAGGCAGGGCTGACCCAATATATTTTACTGCCTGAGAAGAAGCTGTCCAACGCCTTCCTCACAGAGGAGGGTCTGGCACCTTCTGTGGGAGACATTCCCCCTGGGGGTTTAAGTACAAGGCTCAAACCAATTTCCCAACCAGTCAGACTTTATCCAGTAATGCATTGCAGGTCAGAGTTCGAAGAGTCTGCGAGAACATTTGCATTAGGGGACACACTATATAGGCAAAATATGTCTTCTGCCATCCTAGCACATCAGCATCTCTCAACCAACCACAGTGCCCTGAAAGACAAGTTACTCAACCCATTTTTACGGCACGCATCAGAAGCTTCCTTGTACCTTATATGGAGTTGTTTTTCACTTTAACATTCAAGTCGCTTAACAGGTTCTTACCAGGTTTGTGGCCAGGCCACACTGTTGCATATGAGACACTGGTCTTACTGATAAGGAGTTTAACAGAAATCCCATGCTACTTCCCTGTGAAGCTTTTGCCACATGCTGAAGATGCACACACATACATACCCTTTTCTTCTGATTGAAAATTGGTTTTAAATTATTTTAAAACTGTAATTTTATACTGTTGTAACCCACCCTGGGCCCTTATGTTTAATGGTGGGAAAAATAAACAACATAAAATAAAATTGGATCCAAAGAGCTTTAAAGCTAATATTTATACCCCGCCCATCTGGCTGGGGTTCCACAGCCACGCTGGGCAGCTTCCAACAAAATATTAAAATGCAATAATCCATCAAATATTAAAAACTTCCCTAAACAGGGCTGCCTTCAGATGTCTTTTAAAAGTCTGGTAGTTGTTTTTCTCTTTGACATCTGGTGGGAGGGCAGGCGCCACTACTGAGAAGGCCGTCTGCCTGGTTCCCTGTAACTTGGCTTCTCGCAATGAGGGAACCGCCAGAAGGCCCTCGGCGCTGGACCTCAGTGTCCGGGTAGAACGATGGGGGTGCAGACGCTCCTTCAGCTAACACCTTGAACCTAGGAAACTGCCTTATACTGAGTCAGGCAATTGATCTACCTAGCACCATATTGTCTACACCAGTGCTTCCTAACCTTTTTCTGACAGTGGCCCCCTCCAACCTCTTCCTTCTTGTGGCCCCACAGAACGTGTCTTATTTATAATTTTTATATTTATACAAAATACAATCACATAAAAGGATAGGATCATCGTGAAATATTGTTGAAGCAGAAAAACATAGAATCATAGAGCTGGAATGGTCATCTTTCTAATGCAACCCCCTGAAACGTAGGAAACTCAGCTAAAGCTAATTGCCCCCCTCCCATCTCTTGCTTGCTCATCTTCCCTCTAGGTGGCTTCATCAGGCGAGCGTTTGCTGCCCCCCCCCCAGCTCCTTCTAGTGCCATCCGTCTTCATGGCCTTGTGCCGCTTGGCATGTAGCACAAGCTCTGCTTTAACTGTCAGTCACCATGAGCTACTCTCGGAAAGAGGCTTACCAGCTCATAAACTGAAAGCAATCCTATTTACTGCCATTTCTAGATTCATAGATTGCTTGCAGCTTGTTACTGTTCTAGTAACACTTTCCCACCCCCCCCCCACCCCCACCGTGGGCCAGACATCTCAGGTACTTTCCGTTTTTCCTGACAATAGTTAGGTAGTTCGAACGGCCGCATGCAACCTGCATTGTTTCATCTTGTGTAATGGGATTGAATTTAAGTGTGTGTTTGTGTGTGCATATATATATATACACACACATAGTCCGATTGCCACACAATACATAGTGCGTATTCGGGTCCAAAATAATTTTAATGGTCAAAATGGTAGTGTGTTACAGCTAGACTCCCCCCCGCCCTTTTGGAGGAATGTTAAGGGAATTTGCTGGGCTTAAAAAAAAAATCTAGAAAGGGTTAATTGGCTTCCTTTATATTCCTCTCTCTGGTGACTTTTCTCAGTCAGCATTATTCAGTCCTGCTTCCACTCTGCAGACCGCTGATGGTAGATGTATATTCTGAAAATAAACTTGAATCTATTAAAGTGGCTAACATACAGTGATGTCCCTGTTTTGTAAATTGAGTTCAGGCATAGGCTATCTATCTGTTTGGCAGCCGCAGAGGTGTCTTTTTTTGTTTGAATTTTACTGTTTAAGATTGCTGAGTTGCTTTTGAAGGTGGAGTGGGGTCAGGGTGGTATCAGATTCACACATTACTGTCTTTACTAAATTTATATGAATGGCCTCCTCTGAAGATTGAGGAACTTGAGACTAGCATTTCTGAAGCTTTTCTGACTTTCAGGGATATGATCAGGGTGGTGGCAGCAGGTGACGGGAGGAAGCTGAAGTTTGGGGGCAAAATGAGGAATTCTGTTTTGTTTCAGTTATTCATCTAGATTCATTTATAGCCTATTTTTCCCCAGACTTAACGGACCCAACATGTGTTACAAAGTACATATAGACAATGAAATCACAATAAAAACCATTTGATCCATAAAACCAAATAACACCCACACATTATCAGACCTTCAGCACATTAAAAGACAGTCCCAGCTAAGGGCACATAATTTCATATTTTTATTTTTAAAAAGTTAATTATTTATAAAGCATCTCCAGTTTGAATATGTCAGTGGACTTTGTGTAAGGATGCCCTCAAAGTTGCTTAAAATTCCCACAGTGTGTGTTTAATATAGTGTGCCTGAGGTTCTTATTCCCACTTGGACTATATCAAGCCTATCTCGATAGCACATTCATCATAGCAATAGCTGCAAACTAATTCTAAAGCATTAAAGCAAAATTGTATGGCATAATAAAGGGGCAGTCCCCCCCCACCCCCATTTTCTATTAAAGTACTGATGTTACATCAGGGAAAAGAGTCATCATTCTTAAGAGAGAGTTTGCATTTCCCAGGGCTTCATGTTTGCCTGTCAGGCTAATCCAACATGTCTCAAACCATCATAAAACATCATGGCACAAGAAGGAGGTAGCACCAAGACTCACCACAAGTCTCTTGAAACCCTGGAGGAGAGGCGGTTTTAGGGCAGCGTGCTCAGTTTCCCCACACTGGGTGCTGAGTGGAGAGGGCACCTGGTAAGCACTTGCCTGGCTACAGGAAGGAGGTGTGAGGGCTCTGAGAGGGTCTTATAGTTCTCCCTCCTTCTCTCCCAAAACTAGTTAGTGCTTACTCAGCTTTGGGAAGAAGCAGGGCTTTTTTTCACCTGGAACTTATCAGAACTCCATTCTGGGACCTCTCAGGTGGGCGCCATTGCCATTATAAGAGAACAAGGGTGGTGTTCATGGTGAGTTCCAGCATCTCTTTTTCCTGGGGGGGGGGAGCACTGGGAAGGAGAAGGGAGGGCTCTAGGACCCTGCCAGAGCCTCACACATCCTTCCCAAAGACCAGCACGGCACAAGGGTTGGAGGCACCAACTTTTGGCCCAGCTCAGGGCACCAATAGTAGCAAAGTCCGCCCCTACCTGGAGGGCTCTTACCAGACAGGGTAGATGAATACATGATCTCAGAAATATACAGGTCTGATTGATTCATTTTCTGAAAATTTGCCTTCCATTCTCCAACACTGGCATCCAAGTGGGAGCCTTAGGCTGAATGTTATCAAGCACCAGTTCATCTCTGTAACACCCTTCATTCAGGGGTCATGGGGTGGTTTACAATATAATAACACAAAAATACATACCATAGTAATGAACAAAAGCAATTACCCCCCCCCACCCCAGTTTAGATTATTCAAGAAGCCAAAGGCCTGGGAGAAGAGGATGTTTTTGCCTGGCACTTAAAGATATGTAATGAAGGCACTAGCTGAACCTCCCTGGAGAGAGCATTCCATAAATGAGGAGCCACTGCAGAAAAGTCCCTTTCTCATGTTGCCACCCTCTGGACCTCACACAGAGGAAGTACACGAAGAAGGGCCTCAGAAGATGATCTCAGGGTCCAGGTTGGTTCATATGGAGAGCGGCAGCCTCTGAGCTATCGCAGTCCTGAGCCATTTAAGGCTTTATAGGTCAAAAGCAGCACTTAGAATTGGGCCCAGAAACTAATTGGCAGCCAGTAGAGTTGGGACAGGATTGGTGTTTCATGCTCAAACCATCTTGCCCTGGCGAGTGACCTGACTGCTGAATTCTGCATCAGCTGCAGTTTCTAAACTGTCTTCAGAAGCAGCCTCACATATAATGTATTGCGGTAATATAACCTTCAATGCAGTATTTTAATTAATGTGACTAGTAAACACAAATACCACTCATACCCCATTTACCTTAGTGGGACCTACACCTGAAAATCTCCTGAAAGCTGTGTAATATCTTTTTGCTTGATACTTTACTGCAGATAGTTTGACACACACACACACTTTTCTTTCTGAGTTTTGGAAAAGTATTGGACATGTGCTCAAAGTACAGGAGGACCCACAAGCTCAGGTTTGGTCCCATTTTAACTAAAATATGCTCCCCACCCTGTAGCCTTTAAGCAAAATGGCCACTGAAATCTTGTGAGAAAAAACACAATGTCCTGTTTTTTTCTGGGGCGCTTGGAAGGTATGTGTGGTGTTTGCCTCCTAGGTGTGTCATAGGAAAGGGTTAAATGAGTGAGAATGTGATTGGCCAGTGGGAATGCAAGGGGGGAGTAAAAGTTAGAGTGGGAGGTTTTGAAAGTCAGTTGAGGTTTGGGAATTGGAGAAGGAAGAGGGAGGCATAGGCAGTGGGTTGGTCGAGTTGTATTGTGAGAGAGTGAGAGGAATTGTCAGGTGGAGTCAGATAGATAGTTGGGAATAATCAGTTTGAAGTATTTAGGAACTAAGATGGTAGATGAAGGGAACGCAGTGGATGTAGCCTACCTTGATTTCAGCAAGGCATTCGACAAGGTGCCCCATGATATTCTTGTAAAGAAGCTGGTAAAATGCGGTCTTGACTATGCTACCACTCAGTGGATTTGTAACTGGCTGACTGACCAAACCCAAAGGGTGCTCATCAATGGTTCCTCTTTATCCTGGGGGAGAGCGACTAGTGAGGTGCCACAGGGTTCTGTCTTGGGCCCGGTCTTATTCAACATCTTTATCAACAACTTGGATGATGGACTCAAGGGCATCCTGATCAAATTTGCAGATGACACCAAACTGGGAGGGGTGGCTAACACCCCAGAGGACAGGATCACACTTCAAAACGACCTTGACAGATTAGAGAACTGAGCCAAAACAAACAAGATGAACTTTAACAGGGAGAAATGTAAAGTATTGCACTTGGGCAAAAAAAAAAAGAGAGGCACAAATACAAGATGGGTGACACCTGGCTTGAGAGCAGTACATGTGAAAAGGATCCAGGAGTCTTGGTTGACCACAAACTTGACATGAGCCAACAGTGTGACGCGGCAGCTAAAAAAGCCAATGCAATTCTGGGCTGCATCAATAGTAGTATAGCATCTAGATCAAGGGAAGTAATAGTGCCACTGTCTTCTGCTCTGGTCAGACCTCACCTGGAGTACTGTGTCCAGTTCTGGGCACCACAATTCAAGAAGGACACTGACAAACTGGAACGTGTCCAGAGGAGGGCAACCAAAATGGTCAAAGGCCTGGAAGCGATGCCTTATGAGGAACGGCTAAGGGAGCTGGGCATGTTTAGCCTGGAGAAGAGGAGGTTAAGGGGTGATATGATAGCCATGTTCAAATATATAAAAGGATGTCATATAGAAGAGGGAGAAAGGTTGTTTTCTGCTGCTCCAGAGAAGCGGACATGGAGCAATGGATCCAAACTACAAGAAAGAAGATTCCACCTAAACATTAGGAAGAACTTCCTGACAGTAAGAGCTGTTCGACAGTGGAATTTGCTGCCAAGGAGTGTGGTGGAGTCTCCTACTTTGGAGGTCTTTAAGCAGAGGCTTGACAACCATATGTCAGGGGTGCTCTGATGGTGTTTCCTGACTCGATGGCCCTTGTGGTCTATTCCAACTCTATGATTCTATGATTCTAAGATTAAGAAACTGCCAAGAAAAATTAACTGTAACCATAAGCTTGTTCCTGTATTTAAAGAATAAACTTGATTATTTGTTAATGTTAACAACTGACTAGACTCCGTGTGTCCCCGTGAGATACGGGGTGGTGGCACAGGGTCAATAGACCATCAAATGTCCGGGGGCCCTGTGTGATCGCCACAGTATGCTTTAAGGATAGTATCTAGGAGGGCTTTCTCAGAACATAAAGGGACTGGGATCCCTTATAACTCATGCTCTGGATATAAACCTAACACAAAACGCGACTGCCCTATATGCTGTAGTACATCCATATAGTCATCTGATGGTGGAGCGGATGGGTTAACTTTCCTCAGTTATTCTTCCCTAAATGTGACTCATAGTTTTTAATCTATAAGCTAGAGAAATGCCCTCCCACATACTGAAAAGCCACTCCACTCACCGTGTCCTCTTAAAAAAAATATATGAAAAAATGAAACGCCAGCCCTACTTTTTGCTCACCCCGGGCAACAAAAATTTGGAGAAGTTGGAATGAAAAACGAATTCAGTGTCTCATTGCTGGAATCTTTCTTGAAGTGAAGTGGAAGCCTTCATTCATCGACCTAATGAATTGAAAATCCTGCTGACCGGTTCCATTTTGGTCAAGGGCCAGGAGCGGTGTGAGTCTGCTCTCCTTTTATGCGTATGCGTATGTCCCATTAATGTTAATGAGAAGGGTGGCTTGCTGTCGCTATGAAAACATTTTTGCCTTTTCCTTTTTTCCCTTGAGCTCTCTGCCGGGCTCTTTTGTCACAGAAAACCTATTCCACCCCCTGTTCATTGTGCTGGGGGAATAAAGGGAAGGACAAAGCTTAAGAGCATGAAAGCAATTTTTGGCTGGGTGTGGCTATGTATACGGCATTGCCGCCTTCTGCCCATCACTTCTCTAAACAGAATCACATAGCAACCCAGTTTCCCCCCATCACATAAACACAGACACATACACTAGCTGCACCCCTGCTGCTCCCACTTACATTCTCATGGACATTTGTTACCAATTTGTGACATGAGGGCACAGAAAACCAAGCTGCTGCACTCTTGTGAATGCTTCCAAGTTAAAACATTCCTGACCAGTTCAATGGGATTTATACAGTGGTACCGCGGGTTACATGGGACGTAGCTAGCGCTGCGGGTTAAACCACAGAGCCTAGGGATTGCCGATCAGAAGGTCAGCGGTTCTAATCTCCGTGACAGGGTGAGCTCCTGTTGCTCGGTTCCAGCTCCTGCCAACCTAGCAGTTCGAAAGCACGAAGTGCAAGTAGATAAATAGGTACTGCTCTGGCGGGAAGGTAAACGGCGTTTCCATGCGCTGCTCTGGTTCGCCAGAAGCGGCTTAGTCATGCTGGCCACATGACCTGGAAGCTGTATGCCAGCTCCCTTGGCCAATAAAGCAAGATGAGAGCCGCAACCCCAGAGTCGGCCACGACTGGACCTAATGGTCAGGGGTCCCTTTACCTTGGGTTACAGACGCTTCAGGTTACAGAGACTTCAGGTTACAGAGGCTCCAGGTTACAGACTCCACTAACCCAGAAATAGTACCTCGGGTTAAGAACTTTGCTAAAGGATGAGAACAGAAATTGTGTGGCGGTGGCGGCAGCAGGAGGCCCCATTACCTAAAGGGGTACCTCAGGTTAAGAACAGTTTCAGGTTAAAAATGGACCTGCAGAATGAATTAAGTTCTTAACCCGAGGTACCACTTTATAAAGTTCTTACTAGTGTTGTAGGTTCTGTACAAAGACTGTATACACACCATACATTTAAAACACTTTATCCCCCACCCCCCCCAAAAAATCCTGGGAACTATAGTTTAACCTTTACAGAGCCACATTTCCCAGCACCCTTAACAAACTGCAGTTCCACATAGGGTGTTTACACAGCCAAAGGTTAGCAAACAGCATAGGCTGTGCTCATTGGGCTTACAATCTAACAGAGCCAATATAAAAGCTTCTGGCAGCAGGACGCTCCCTTACACTGAAGCCAGTGTTAGAAACTCTCGGCTCCCAAACGCCTTAGGCGTCGAACATTCTGGCTCCCGAACGATTGAAAAAACGGAAGTGAGTGTTCTGGTTTTCAAATGTTCTTTTGGAAGCCAAACATCTGACGGGGCTTCCACGGCTTCAGATTGGCTGCAGGAGCTTCCTGCAGCCAATCGGAAGCCGCCTTTTGGTTTCCAGACATTTCAGAAGTCAGACAGACTTCCGGAATGGATTCCATGAGACCTCCGAGATACAACTGTATAAGCTAGGCACCAAATGGCTCCTTAAACCAGGGTTACAGTTGCCAAAATGGAATGCCTTGGGACAGACAGCCCTAAAGTTGTGTTTTTCAATATGACTTTCTGGTTCCTGAAATTCAATCTGGTTGTACAGATAAAATATAATGGATAGAATTCTACAGGATGTTGCGCTAGTGGATGAATACAGTCAAGATCTCTAGGCATTCACCTCCAAATGGTGGAGGCATCAGGTGCTATCCTGCCACCAGGGCATGTACACTTGGTCGCAAGTGGCCGATAGGCTGTTGCAAAACGCACCATGCAAATTTCAAATGCTGATTGGAGCCCCTTCCACGCACAAAGGACCCCTGCTCTTTGTGGAAGGGCAACTCGCAATCCAATCCACTGTGTAGTTCTACTCCTCGGCACGCCCTGTTGCTCAGTTTTATCCCCACCAACTGCAGTATGACAAGAATGACAACTGCCAGCTTTAAATGGTTGCAATGAGGATTTTGAGATGGTACATATGAACAGAAGAAACCTTGAAGTGGTGTATAAAAGTAAGGCATAACTAAACAACGAACATTCTGAATCACTTTAGCCATGTTAGGGACAAGAATTATTACAATTACTGTGTGTAACCCAAACCAGACTGGTTGCAAATTTTCATACCTTCTCCTTTAAATAGATTAATATGTCTCATAACATTTGAAAACTATGAAAACTGGTAAGGTACATTGCTGGCGTCGGTCCGCCTCGGGAGACAATGGAAGAGGGCATCTTTGGGGGTGAAGTCAAACTTTTGGAGTATTACAGTGCCTGTTGCGGTATGTTGTGCCAATGTAATTAAAAAGTTATATGGCTTAATTTCATTTTAACTGCCTAGTCTGCGATCAAAACTTTGCAAATACAGTATATTAAACACACATCTACAGTATGTGCTGTTTATTGGGCACCGCATTGATATAATTGCAAGGCATGTGTCCACACACACCTAGATTTTGAATGGAAGTATGAATATTATTATGTCCTCTACTTCCTTGCATGCACTTTAATCCCCCCCCCTCCTTTAACTGCAAGGAGAAGCCATCATAAAGGAATCCCTGCCTTGCTTTGGGTATAATAGAAGGTGCCTTCATGTTCTAACACCTTGCCAGTTGGAGAACTAAAATAAACCTAAAGGAAGAAAAGCTCCATTTACCACAGAAACCCCTAGTGAGATCGAAACTGTAGTTCATTTCTTCCAATAATAATAAAAAAGACACATCAGTGCCCTTCTTACTGGCAACTTTTTCTCTCTCCCTTTGCCATTGGAAGGCAGAATAAGGGAGGCAAAGCAGTATATTTAATTGTAACCTGCTATCTCTTAGAGTTTTCTACTCTCCTGCTTGCTTTAGCTTAGCGGGACATCCTGCTCTATTTTATCCGACTAACAAGGACTATGAGTAAAGCAGCTAGAGCTAGGGGTTAAATTTCTACCTTAAAAAAAAAAAGAAGAAACCTCCTTCAATGTATTCCATGAAGGATAGCAATATGGGATGCTACTTGACCTTCTCATTGTTCTATAATTTGATTGGCTGGATGCTGTTTGTGCTCTTTTCCCAGTCTCAGCATCTTGCAGTGCGAAGGAGGGAGAGGCGCTTAGACAATGACCAAGCCCAACGCAGGAGATTTTGCACAGAGCTAGAAAAAGAAGGAAAACCCTCCATATATCTTGAAACAATGAGTTGTTCCTTGATAAAACAAGGCAAGTGTTGATAGCCCTCCACTTAAGAAGGAGAGGACGCTTGGGCGAAATTAAAGAGAAGATCTAGCAGTTCAGCAATGGCTTTCTCTTTCTCTTCCCTTTTTCTTTTATTCTTCTTTTTTTTAACAAAAAAACCACCAGGTTTTTCTTTTCTTTTTTAGAACCTGCACTTCTCTCTCCCCCCCTCCCTCTACTGATCAGCTGAAGCTTAACATCGGTAACCAACTGAGATACTTGTTGTATTGCCTGTAGAAAGCACTCTCCAGTTTGTCAGTTTTAACAATCTCTGCACCATTGTTCGAGTCCTCAGTGTGCTTGCTGCTACTGCTTCTTTCTCATTCTCTTTCTGCTCGCTTTTCATGTTTGGTGTCATTGTCGTGAAGGGGGTAGGATGAAGCATGTATGAAGATCAAGGTAGGGGGAGCAGGGTATTGTTCTGATGCCTCTGTTCCGAGGACCAGGCAATGAGCAGGAAGAGCTTTTCTTAATCATTATTTTTATAAAGTGTGTTATACCTTGAGGAACAGGAGGGTGGGGAAGCATAAGAAGGAACTGAGTAGGGGGAAAGGGGTTTGAGATGGGAGCACATTTAGAATCTAGTTGCGAGCACAGAAAGCTGGGTTGTGCTGCTTTGGTTTGTGCACAGGCAATTTCCCATGCTTACGCAAGTGGACAACTTGGTCTCTTCCGTACATGCTTGCAGGAACCGAAACAGAGTGGTGATAATAAAGAGTGACGGTACACCTGAAGGCAATTGCCTTTGATAACCTAAGTGTGTGAAACCACTAGGAAATTGACCGGTTTGCACAAGCACATTATTTCCAAGCCGTGATTAGTTTTATTATCCGCTTGGAGTGAATGTGGGCATGGAGAAACAAGAGCCTGAGTCTTCCACCATTGGCCAATAATTGCATTTCAGCACAAGAGTGAGACACTTCAGCAAGACTTTGTCAGTTTGCTGCGCTTTGCTTGGGATGCTGCGCTGAGATCTGGAAGCAGGGAGCTTGGGTGTTTTGTTTTGTTTTGTTTCGAAGAAACCTACTGAAGCTCCTACCTATTTACTATTAATTGGAAATCTGTTGCAGGTGATTTTGAAAGCACCGGTTTGTTAGGAGAGATTATGTAGGTCGCTGGGACTCTCACTGAGAGGCAAGAATGGGCATCTTGAAATCAACTCACAGTAATTGCAGCTAAGCATATGGCCACAAGAAATTGCCTTATGCAGATTCAAACAACTAGTCCATCTAGCTCCATATTGTCAGTACTAACTGGCAGCAGTCCTTAAGGGTTTCCATGCAGGATGGGAGTCTTTCTCAGCCCTAAGCGGAGATGCAAGAAATTTAAACCAGGACCTTCTATGCGTACTCTAACCATTGATCCCCAGACCTTTCCCATTGATTCCCCATGGATATTCCATGATGGCAGTAGTGTCTTACTGTGCATTTTCTCTTGAATTTCAGAGAATTCAACAAAATACAGAACACTACCATGTGCATTTATATGCACACTTTAACCCAGTATATGCTATTTTGTACACATAACCTGAAGGGAGAACAGCATGACAAAATTCAGAAAAATGCAAATGTTGAAGGATGACTGTGTTTCAGTTAGACTTTTTCTTTGATGGCGGGGCAGGGCAGGGGAGTGTGAATTGGATAAGTACGCCTTTAAATGCAGACTGAATTGAATTTATCCCCCATCTCTAATGATGGCACAAGAGGACTTGAGCTCAGGTTATAAAAACCACCATCTTGCTGGCTTCAAGAGTAGCCAATTGTTGCAGTGGAAATGGCAAGAATTCTGCCTCTTCACAGGTAGAAGAATTTGCTCAATCGGGGGGGGGCGACAAGCTATACACTGGCATACGCCTGTTGCTGGACTGATTAGCAGCCGGAGTAACTTCTAGTGTGCACTTGCGTAACTAGATGTGCTCAAGGAAGGGACTCTCGAGAAGCAATTGGTAGGAAGGAGAATAACCAAGGCCAGTCCATGCTCTCACTTCTCCTCCTTGCTCTTTAGCCATCCTTTGTTCAGCGTAAGGGCCAGCCCTACCATTGGACAATAATGAGTTTGGTGTATCAGGTGGCAGGTTCTGGTGTGTGTGGAGTGGCAGCAGCAGTACTCCACCCCAGTGGCGGAGGAAGGGAGCGGGTGGTCGGCCCACCCCAAGTGCCATCTCTGGGGGGGGGGGTTTACAAGAGGGCACCCTGCGGGGGGCTTGCCCCTCTACCTCTGGCCGTGGTGGCCACCACCATCATGCAGCCGTGTGCAGAGGATTCTCTGCTTGTGGCTGCATCCTCTGCCGCCGTCCATACAGTGCTCCAGTGGTGCCGTCAGCAAACTGCCCAGTGACTCATGCACAGTGGAACTATGGACGATGCTGCGCATGCACCCTACGTAGCGGTGCTGCACATGTGCCGTACATACGTTTGCCCCACCCCCCGACACTCTGCACCAGGTGCCGGTTCTCCTTCCTTCACCTCCATGCCTCCTGAGTCCTGCTCCACCCACCATGCCTCCTGAGTCCCCTTCTGTAGAAAATGGAGCTGTGCACTTGCTTTGTGCCCATTAAACTAGCCTGTTTTCCTCAAGGTGTGGTGGTGAACTCTGTCCCATAGCTGGGGGTTGAAGCAAGCCACCCTCCAGTCCACTTGGTTTCTGTAGGATGGAGAGGGTGGCATATTGTCCTAAACTCCAGGCAGCAAAATGTCTTGGAGCAGGCCTGCTCAGTGGCTTCCCTCTGGCCCTCTATATTTAGAACTGGCGTGCATTGCTGTCCATGTGTGGAAGGGTTAGATCAGGCTTCCTCAAACTCGGGCCACTCCAGATGTTTTTGGCCTACAACTCCCATGAACCCTAGCTAGCCGGACCAGTGGTCGGGGATGATGGGAACTGTAGTCTCAAAACATCTGGAGGGCCGAGTTTGAGAAAGCCTGGGTTAGATCATGGCCATTTCCCAAGGAAACGATTAAGCAATAATGAAACCAATAAAACCAATAATAACCTGACCCTGAGACTTGGGGCTGGATTGTGGTCAACGTTTTTAATACTTTTCAAGACCTTGGAAACCTCTCTTATCTCAACACAGTTACGTTTTAGTTTCAAATATTCTTATACTACCACATTAGCTTTTATTATTGAAATAATTATAATCACTGTCTTTAAAAATGTTTGAAGTCTTGCCAACTACCCTAGGTCAAAATCATAAATTTAAATTCAGTTCATTAACATTGTCTTAAGGATCCATTTTTGAAATTATTTCTGTGGGCATGCAGGTTTCGAGTCCTAGGTGTAAAATATTTTAACGTTAAAAAAAATAAAGACACCAATCTCTTGTTTTGCAGAGGACAAGGCCATCAGCAGACTATGTTCTGCTGCTTGCCTTCCACAATACTGGGCAGAGCTTGGCAGAAAAGAACTTGGGTATGTGGTTGGTGTTTTTTACCCTTCCCATAATCACTCCCTACCTGCCTTGGTTTACTGGCCTAAACTGTAGTTTGCTTCTTACTTTTAAAGATAATTCAGTTCTGTATGGTTTTGATTTAATTGAATTGCACAAGGTCTGTAATCATCAAAAACAGTTGGGGGCTGCTTATAACTGAGTTGGGTGCATGCTGAGCTTTCAGTAAATTAAGACAATTCCTCTCTCCCAGCCTTCTCCAACTGATATCCAACTTTGGCTCAAAGCATTTTGGCATCCAATTGTGTTGCTGAGAGGGAAGGGAATCAATTGACTCTGAACCTCTTCTTGCTGTTTTTTCAAACCTCTCCAATAGTCTCCTCCAGCATCTCAGAGGTTTGTGGGGGGTGGAGAAGCAAGAGGCAGCAAGTGTTTGCCTCTTCCTGCTTTTTTAAAAAAAATTCTATTCAATAGGTCCATGCCCAGGGGCTTCCTGTTGTTGTGGTAGACTCCTGGAGTAGTTTGGAAGAGAAAAGAGAGAGAGAGAGATGTCCAAAACTACTCCTCTTAGGAACACCTTTAAGTTGAAGATGGAGAAGGCTGAGAAAAGAATTGGTTTACAGAACGGGCTCGTCCACACTTCTGCTTGTGTGGTGCTTAGAAAGCACGGGTCCAAGTGGTTTTCCGCACTCTTTAGCAATAGAGCAGAACAAATGGCAATCCGGGAGAAACCAACTGAGCAGTTTTTCCCAGGGGAAAGCAGTGGGACTAGAGCAAGAGTGGATAAATCCAAATATTCTCACATGCATACCACCCCCCTCCATTCAGAGCACTAAGCCCCAAACATTTTTTTCTTTTCTTATTACAGGCCTGGCACAAAACTGCTTGTAGTAGGAACAAATGGAAGCAAGGGTGTGGCAATAGAGGTCACCCACTGGAACCACCCACCTAGGGAATGGTGGTCCCAGTGAGTGACCTCTATTGGTCACCCAGTGGAGTATGGAAGTTCATTGAAATTGTTTGCAAGGCATTTTGAGGGTGAAGTTGCTCACCTCCATAGCATCACATTCACATCCACAGCAGTCGCCAATGAGGTGTCTAGTGCAATGTCTGCTGCAACATCTTGGGATCGGTTTCTGTTGATGTGGCCTGATGACATGGAATAGATGTTTTGTGACAATGTGGCCAGCGACATTATTTCTTGGATCCTTGCCCCTCTTGACTTCTCAAGACTGGTCAAGGGGGTATGACTGAATGGATTCAAGGTGTGGTCAATGCATTCTTGTGGGAGCAACCAGTCCCAGCCACCCTGAAGAGCTGGTGATCCACTCTATCCTGAAAAAGCCCAGCCTAGAACCATTAGTTTGTGACAACTGCCACCCAGTCACAAATTTTATCTTGACACATTTCAGTTTGGGTCCAGGACTGGCTATCTGACTAAAATGGCTTTGGTTGCTCTGATGGATAACTTTTATCAGGAGAAAGACAGGGGGAATATGGCCCTATTGTTCTGACTTGATCTCTCACCAGCTTTTGAAAACCTTGACTATGGTATCCTTCTGAGCTGACTTAGTGAGATGGTTAGTGGAGGCCTTGTTTTACATGGGATCTGATAATGTCTCCAGGGTCATTTTGTGATAACAACATTGGTTGACTGCCTTTTGGCTGCCTGGCAGCTGGGCTGCAAGGTGTCATTGAGTAGTCCTGCTCTATTCTGCCTTGGTCAGACCACATCTGGAGTACTGTATCCAGTTCTGTGAAGCACAATTTAAGAAGGCTATCGACAAGCTGGAAAGTATGCAGAGGAGGGTGACCAAGGTGATCAAGGGTCTGAAAATGAAGCTTCGTGAGGAACAGTTGAGAGAATTGGGTATGTTTAGCTTGGTAAAGAGGAGACCAAGAAGAGATAACGAAGCCATCTTCAAATATTTAAAGGGTAGTGGTTTTTTTCCCTTTTCCCTCAAGAGATGCTCAGCCACATAATAAATAATAATAAATAATAATAATAATAATAATATATTATTTATACCCCGCCCATCTGGCTGGGCCTCCCCAGCCACTCTGGGCGGCTTCCATAGAAACCAAAAATACACTAAAATATCACACGTTAAAAACTTCCCTGAACAGGGCTGCCTTAAGATGTCTTCTGAATGTCAGGTAGTTGTTTATCGCTTTGACATCTGCTGGAAGGGCGTTCCACAGGGCGAGCGCCACTACCGAGAAGGCCCTCTGCCTGGTTCCCTGTAGCTTTGCTTCTCGCAATGAAGGAACCGCCAGAAGGCCCTCGGCGCTGGACCTCAGCGTCTGGGCAGAACGATGGGAGTGGAGACACTCCTTCAGGTATACTGGGCCAAGGCCGTTTAGGGCTTTAAAGGTCAGCACCAACGCTTTGAATTGTGCTCGGAAACATACTGGGAGCCAATGTAGGTCTTTCAAGACTGATGTTATATGGTCTCGGCGGCTGCTCCCAGTCACCAGTCTAGCTGCCGCATTCTGGATTAGTTGTAGTTACCGGGTCACATGGGGAACTGTGGCATGAGCAGAGCCCCATGGGGGCCTGGCTGCTGCCGCTGCCCCCTGGGACTGGCTGGAGTGCAAGACTCCAGCTCCCCAAGGAATGAGAGAGTGGGTGGTGCAGCATGGGACACACTTCTCTGCCATGCACTGCTGGCTGTGTGCACCCTGGTCACCTTGCTGGCAGCGCTTGTGATGGCGTGGCAGGGCAGGCGCAAGAGCTGCTGTGAGTACTGGCACCTTTCTTTCCTTGGGGGAAAAAAGCACTGCTAAAGAGCTATCACATGGAGGATGAAGCAAGCTTGTTTTCTCCTGCACCAGAGGCTAGGACCCAAACCAATGGGTTCAAGTAACAAGGAAGGAGATTCTGATTAAACATCAGGAATAACTTTCTGATGGTAAGAGCTGTTCGACTGTGGAACAGACTCCTTTGGAAGGAGGTGGACTCTCCTTCATTGGAGGTTTCAAAACAGAGATTGGATGGCCATCTGTCATGTATGATCCAGTTGAAATTCCTTCATTGCAGGTGACCCTCGGTGTCCATTTGAACTCTACAGTTCTGTGCTGTTCAACATCCATATGTTGGGGGCAGTCATTAGGGGGTTTGGGAAGGAGGTGTCATCAGTACGCTGATGAACTAGCTCTATTTCTCTGTAGCATCTGAATTAGGAGTAGCTGAGCAAGCCCTGGACCAGTGCCTTGACTCTGTTATGGTCTGAATGAAGGCCAAGAAAAATGGCTCTGAATCCTGACAAAATGAGGTACCACGGGTGGGTGGTTTCTGAGTCTGGATCATTGGTCAATTGCCTGCTTTGGTTGGGGTCATACACCCCCCTGAAACAGATGGTTCATGGTCTGGAGGGTCTCCTGTATCCATTTTGGCTACTAGAAGCCAAGGGACCTCAGTGGCTAGGAGTGCCTTTTACTGGCTTCGGCTGGTAAGACAGCTGGGGCTGTTTCTGACCACTGATTCACCAGGAACCTCCAGGTTGGAATACTGCAATGCACTCTGTGTGGGGCAAATTAAGCAAAGGCATACGGCAGCAATAAACGTTAATGTATTTGTCAATATGCTATCTACTTAGCCTTCTGTGAGCATAACAGTTGTTGGTTTTTTAAAAAAAGAACAGGAATCTGAGTGGCCGTGAAAAGAAACCATCCACCCTGTATAGCCGTGATAGCTTAACGAGAACAAAGGAAGCTGCTTAATTCCAATTCAATTTTTTTCCAAAGAGGCCTGATCCCTAAATATAAACAAGAGAGAAAGAGAGAGCTGCAGATCAAGTGTAGGTTAGACTCACAGTTATTAGCAAATGGGAAACACTATTTTGATTTGCTTATTACACACACACACACACACACACACACACACACACACACACACAGTACTGACTGCATACCAACCTAGGAAAGCCAAGCAGGATAACTTTATTTAAAACAAACGCGGACGTACCTATGGGGAATAAGAAGGCATCGTGGGTTAGGTTTCCTATGGGGGTTAGCAGCTGGTGGCAAAAATCAATAAGATTCCTCAAAAATGAACTCCGGGGAATTAAAGATGGTGTGTCCAAATAACTTGTTAGTGTCTACTAATAAGAAGTAGCCATGGCGTAAGCAGCACCCAAATTTGACCCGGTGGACCTCTCCTACCCAGGGACACCGTTCTTTGTGGCTGATGGACAAACATAGTAATTGATAATTAAAATGAAGCTTCTCCTTATCATCTCTTGGTACAGGTGATAAGTATAATGAAAGCAAAATGGAGCAGTGCCCCCACACTATTCTCTTTTTATCTCACCATCTTCATATCTACTTGCTGTATTATGCCTTGCTGCACGCTGCTATCTGAAAGACCCTTTGTGAGAGCTAAGTTGCAACATGCCTGCACCTTAAGATAGGTTAAAGGACAGGTGTCGAATGCAAGCATTAAATGTACAACTTTTGTGGGAAAGAAATATGGAGACTTTGTTTGCTCATTTTATGGAGTGTGTCTTCTCTCTACTGTCGACCATTATTCTGAAACTAAAGCATATCTTTGCTAATAATAACAGGCAAGAACTTGCTACGGCACAAAAACCTAATTTTCCCTAATCTGAAATGGATTTAATTTAAAATGTTAAATTAAAAAGCAGGATTTGGGACAGATTCAGCTTTCCTGAATTGGATTGGGGGTGGGGGGCAGGTGCGTGGGTGTGAAAAAGCGGGGCCCATTTGGTTCCTTCAACTTTTCAATGGAAATTAGAGAGATTTGTGTGGGTGTTCTGTGAGTGTGTGCAGAAACCAGTGATTTCTGAGATGCACGCACAGGTTAAACTATTTCAAATGAGCTTCGTGAAGAACATGAGCCCTAGTTTGGCCTTTGGTACCCATGGATCCTGCCCTTGTGAGGGGACTAGCAAGAATGCACAGGCTAGCTCCATCCTGAGATGCAAACAAGTAGAAGTATGGCATCAACTACTTGCCACCAACCAGTGGGGACTCAGCTACATTAGGAAGAAAAACCCTTTTATATGTGTTATATACTGTGACACCAAATGGCGCTATGGAGTTCAGTCTTTCGCCAACGTGCTTTCCCACTATGAGGTTTACAACGCATTTTCCTAAAAGACTTTTTTGATGTGTCTAGATCTAACCTGGGTGTTCACTGACAGACTGAAGGACATTTTATATGTGTAGGGCACCCTCCGTGAGGGACTGGAACCCTCATTTATTGGAGTTCCTGTCCCCATGGAGGGAGGCCCATGCTTATGCATACATCTAGAGACTGGGGGTGGGAGTTGATTCAGTTCACATTTAAAGGCAAATTATCTAATCCACACTTCCTGAAACAATACACGAATCAAAGTGCAGGCATCCTTTGGAATTCACACTTCTCCAAATTTTGCAACCCAATTCTCCAGCCAAGTAATGTGTGCCAAAATGCAGGTAATTAGGGTAAAAGTAATGAAGACAGCACAGAGAATGCTTTATAGGAAGGAAAATTGCCTTGCAAAAATGTGTATACAGTGGTACCTCGAGTTAAGTACGGTACTTAATTCGTTCCGGAGGTCCGTTCTTAACCTGAAACTGTTCTTAACCTGAAGCACCACTTTAGCTAATGGGGCCTCCCGCATGATTTCTGTTCTCATCCTGAAGCAAAGTTCTTAACCCGAGGTACTATTCCTGGGTTAGTGGAGTCTGTAACCTGAAGCGTCTGTAACCTGAAGCGTATGTAACCCGAGGCACCAATGTATTTAGGTAAAATTGTCTACCAAAATGGGTATATGCGGGGGGGGGGGGGGAGAGACAACTGCTGATGAATTTTTGTGAGGACTTTGTTTAATTCCCCACCCCCTCAACAAACTGATGTGGAAATGTAGAGAGCAGAACTTACGGGAAAATGAGAAAATGAGAGACACCAAAATTGACAGCTTCACCCATCTTTGCATAAATCCCTCTTTAGACTGGTGTCAAACATGGGGTAGCCGGGACATATGCCTAGCATGCACATCAGCATCTAGGATGTGGGGCCAGCCCAAGTGTTATTCTTGGCTTCAGCACATGTTGGGTACCCAAAGCTACCAAACACCTGAACAGGGCTACAAATGCTGCGTATTGTGAGAACTACTCAAGTCAACACATGGGCTCTGATTCATAGGTGCATGTGCACGGCATTTACGTCAAACTGGTGTGGGTTGTGCATCAACTGCATTTGCATATCTGACTGAGCCAAGCCATGTGGTTAGCTTTTATAGTACTGGTACCATGTTCAAAAAATATATATGAAGGAATGGATGGGCGTGGGGATTCATTCATGCCTTTCTTATCTACCCAGGTAACACATGTTCATCACTGCTAAAAAAATTGTTAATGCTGACTATTTATTCAGGGTGGCATGCATAGGACCCTTTTGTCCACAGCCAGGCATCCAGTCCAAAAAGTGTGCTTTGAAACCTGCTTCATCATGCACATAAGAGGGACAAATGTGGCAGACGCTAACGAACATCAAGGGTAATCATAATTAGGCTGATCGCAATTAGGTTGATTTGGAAGCAACCTGTCTGAAACACCCAAACCGGGGGGGGGGGGGCAGGGGAGGAAACAGTCTACTAAGTATACCAAGTATAGCTATCAAAGTGTGTGATTAATCATAGTTTCAGTGCTCTACTCCTTAAAAGTGTGAAATAATATTGGTATTACTTCAATAATATGTTGCCGTTAAATAAGGCGGTGAGCTTTTTATATCCACATCCAGAGCTATCCTGCAGAGAAAACCCATGGTAAAAATTCTAAAACAGTACAGCACAAGCCGACTCTGCATGTCTACTCAGAAGGAGGTCCCTTTGAGTTAAATGAGACTTACTCCCTGGTAAGCAAGCACACGATTACAGCCTTAGACAAGGATTGCTTTCCTCTCACTCACCTATATCCAAATATTAGCTAGGGATTTGTAAATCAATGGTATATTTCTTTGTTTCCACGTATAATGTTGGGAGTAGAGAAAAAAGGAATACAAGTGATCTGCTTTGGGAAAGGAAATTGTTGCAAATCATAGTGGGTGCCTGGAATATACAATACTGTCTTTATTTCACTGTTCGTTATCTTTATAGTTTTACAACCTTTCAATTTGGGTACAACAAATACTGTCCCGGCTCTGCTTCTTCCTTACAAGAGCCTAACTTGTGAAAATGTATGGTACATGGTTGTCAAAGTTCACAATTGTGATATTTTTTATTCTTGGTTGGGAAGAAGGGGGGGGGAATGTGGAGAAATGAAGGACTTTTCATGTCTCTCAGATATATTGGCCTATTCTCCAAATGACAGGTTCCTGGCTGATCAACTATACCACCTGCTACTAAAGCTCAGTAATATTAGTCTGTGGAATGGTTTCATTCTCATCTCGCACCTCAGAGATCTTGAGTTCAACCCCAGGCATCCCTTGTGTGTTTAAATCAGCTTAACGGCTCATACAGTGTGCTGATTTCCTTGTAGGCCTCTGTTTTCTCAAAAAGTGATCACCTTTTGCCAATGCCCTCAGGATTAAACAGGGCAGTCTGGGCTTTCCTTTTCTGCATTGGCTCTACCTTTGTAGTCAATAAAAGACTAACTAGAAAAGAATCAGCTGATGAGAGAATCAATCTTCTGGAAGCCTCCCCACAGTTTTCTCATCATTTTTTGTGCCGTCTGTCATCTCGGATTGTAAAATGGAAACCAAAACTCAGTATGTGGGAAGACTTTTAGTGCTCCTTGTTAACAAAAACAGTAAGACCAGGGGTTTTGATCTTATGAGTGTATAGGTAAACAGTAAGCTGTAAGTGTGCACTCTTGAAGTGGCTTTTCCATGTTCCTAATGGAGACTTGCAAGGAATTATCAAAGAAGTCTTACAAAGGGTCTCATACCATACTGGTGCCTAGATATACACATTCTGAGCAGGTCAGGCTAAATCTGAACTTCTTCAGTATAACAGTACAGTACAGTTGAACCATTTGCCACTGTGCAAAAGCCATATAAATAAGGACAGGGTGGGGGAATGAAGAGATGTGCAGCACACAAGGACACGAAACTTTGGGCAGCTGAGCATATTTATAAAAAGAGGCATACTGTTATAGAAACTCATTCTGGCACAGATTTCAACAGAATGAAATTCTCACTTCCTTCAAATATGATAGTATGTGAATTTAGGCAATCCCAGCATCTCTTCTTTACATGGACGTCTCAGAGCATTTTACAGATGTAGATGTACCCCCCCCCCCATAACCATCTAAACTGGGAGGACAGATACATTTTAAAGTAGGTACTCATCAGTGTAACTGCAACGCATGCCAAATGATCTGTAGACCCTAACTGAAATTTGGCTATTTATTTGCAAGCAAAGGTCACCCCTGCTCCATACCTTTAAAGCCTTAATATACCACTTTAACAGCCACAGCTATCCCCAAAGGAATTCTGGGAACTGTAGTTTGCTAAGGGTAATGACTTCAAGGAACTACAATTCTCAGCACTCTTAACGAACTACAGTTCCCAGGAGTCTCCATGGCTGTCAGAGTGATATAACAGTGCTTTTAAATGGTGTGGATGTGACCTAACTCTTAGGCTACAATCTTGTACAGACTTACGTGCAAGTAAATTCAATGGGACTTACCTCCCATTGAGTAGACCTAGATAGCATTGCATGGTCTTGGTTTTCTACACTTTGTCCTGTCTACGTTTCCAGTACGTTTCCAAGCACAATTCAAAGTGTTGGTGCTGACCTTTAAAGCTCTGAATGGCCTTGGCCCAGTATATCTGAAGGAGCGTCTCCACCCCCACCGTTCTACCCGGACACTAAGGTCCAGTGCCAAGGACCTTCTGGCGGTTCCCTCGCTTCGAGAAGCCAAGTTACAGGGAACCAGGCAGAGAGCCTTCTCGGTAGTGGCACCTGCTCTGTGGAACAACAACTACCAGACTTTTAGAAGACATCTGAAGGCAGCCCTGTTTAGGGAAGCTTTTAATGTTTGACAGACAATTGTATTTTAATATTTTGTTGGAAGCTGCCCAGAGTGGCTGGGGAAACCCAGCCAGATGGGCGGGATATAAATAATAAATTGTTATTATAAATTATTATTACTTGCTTGCTTTTTTGTTCATATGTTCTTATCTACTATTTATATCAGTTCCTCACAAACATTCATTCACATGTTAGAAATAGGTTTGCAGGCAATGGACACTAAGTAGAAGGAAGCACCGAGCTGAGATTCATGATTTGAGGTTTCTTGAGTCTTTCTTCAATAAGCCAGAGTGGGAGAAAAAGGAGTCATCTCCCCTCCACTACTGTACTAACCAGAGAACGAATGTCCACTAATTAGCTTTGAAGTAGTTACTTTTTCCTTTTCTATCTTGACGTCATTGGTTCCAGATAAAACTCAGTGGGACGCCACTTGAACATTAGCAAGCTCTTCAGATGCTACTAACCAGATATTGCCAACCTGGTGCCTTCCAGCTGTTTTCATCTCCAGCTCCTGTCAGCATGGCCAAAGGTCAAGGATGATGGGAGTTCCATTCCAGAACACCTGGAGGACACCAGGTTGCTGAAGACAGCTATCAACGCTGCCCAGTATTTGTAGCATGACATCCAATGCCAGTTAGACTTGGAGCACGCCCACTGAAGTCCATGGATAATAATTTAATAATAATTTATTATTTGTACCCCACCCATCTGACTGGGTTTCCCCAGCCACTCTGGGCAGCTTCCAACAAAAATTAAAAATACATTAAAATACATGGACTTAAGTAATTGATTTCAGTGGGTCTAACCCTGACTTAGTTGGTTATTAGCCGCTATCAAGGATTTTAAAAAGAAAGGTACAATTGAAATTGAGGTCAGTTTTAAAACTATGTAATTTTATATTTTTATGACTCGTGGTTTTCAAAAGCAGAAATGAGCTGTATTTAACTAAACAATTGCATAAGTGGAATGGCTTATCCTTGCTCAGTGGGACTTCTCTCTCTCTCCTTCTGGTGCACATGCCCTGCACCACCCCCAATTCTGCTTTGGAGGGTTGGGGAAAACACCAGAGTTTTTTTGGGGGGGCAATGTGGGGTGAGAGGAGGGAGGCAAGAGCTATTTAGTACTACTTTGAATGCAACCCCTTGCCCAGGACTGGAGCAGGACAGCAAATTATTGGGCGGTCTCCCTGAACCCTATTCATGGACACAGCTAGGAAAGCCTAGCGCCTACCACACTGCTTGGTTTTCCAGTCCTGCACAAGCCACGTTACTTGCTCACAAAACTGACCACAAGAGACACCGAAGGAGCTCCTCACCTAGGACACTATTTCCTCTAGGCCCAACCATGTCAGTCAAGCTGCTCTCAGATGACACGCATCTCTTCCTCAGCTGCGAAGCTGCAGCGTTTCGTTAGGTGACTGAAAAGCACAGGCTGTTGATGTGAGCTTAGGAAAGGCACAGGTGCTGGAGTGCTGCTGATTCCTGAGCTGTAGGAGTCAGGACCAACCTAAGACATTTTGGTGTTTGAGGTGAAGGACAAGGATGACACCCTTCCATTCCACATGCAGAAGCCGACCAGGTTGACTGCTGAATCTTGCAAGGAAGTACTGTGTCTCCTCTAACACCAGCAGGCACCAAGATGGCTGTAGGGTGTAGGGTGGGCTGGATGATACAGCTAGCTCTATTCTCCAACACCTCACAATCAGTTTGTGCCTCTCAGCATCTGTTGCCTAAGACGGCAGACTCACTTCGCCCAACAATAGTGCTGGCCCTGGTAGAATCCCAGAGATGCCAAAGAAAAGTAGTTACGTCTGTGAGCTTCTCCTTCCTCCCGTTGCTATTCTATGTGTCTTCCTGCATTTGATATGGCTATGTGCAACTTATTGGCCTGACTCTGAATGCTTTGCTCCCTGAAGCTTCCTATCTTGCATGCATGCTCTTGGGACCCAGATAGAACTATAATGGCCATTCCTTGCTCCCCATGAAAACAGGAGAGAGGAACGAAGAGGGCAGGTCTAAGAAGGGTACCCCAACCTAGTCATTTATGTGCACCAGTGTAGAAAGAAAGGCAGAATCCTACTTTCATTATTAGGTGACTGAGATGGAATTATTATCACAGGACCACAGAAAACGGCCCAGCACTGACTCTAGCTCTGTTTTGGCAGCTGTCTTCCAGGGTTTCAAACAGGGGTGTCTCCCCAACTAGGAGATGCCAGGGACTGAACATGGGGGTGTACTGCATGCAAAACAGATGTTCTAAGCCTGAGCCCTTCCCCCAAGTTTCCTTGTGTTGCCACATTAAATATGAGGGTCAACCTTCACTACTTCTTCTTCCTCTTCCTCTTCTTCTTCTTACTGCAGTTGGTAAGTGCAACTTGTTAAAGTTTGCGCTGCAAAACTCAAAATGCCAACATGTCCAGGCCAGAATCTAAGTTGCGCGCGGGCGGGGGGGGGGGGATTCTTGCCAGATTTCCTTTTTGTCAGTCCCATGTTAATATTTTTAGATACAATATGCTAGATTGCTAATCCAATACAATATGTTATGGCATCAAAGGGGCGTGTGTGTGTTATTTTTACTATTCACTCCTTGGAATTTTTCAGGACCTAGCATCCAATTATTTGATGGGGTGGAGTGGGGAGGGAGAATCTTCCGTCTCTTGAGCATATAGACCAAGTTGTGATTAAATTAAAACTGAATATAGAGTAGGTTTATACTGTGGGGTAGCTTTTCTGCATGCAAAGCACTTCTGGTAGGAAAAAAGGCAGAGCTATCTGCATATGCATACAGAATCTCTTGGTACAGCTCAATTAGTCTAAATTAGATGACTCATTTATTGGCATCTAATGAGTCATGTACCGTAGTGTGTACTAGTGGGTATTTACAAATACAGCTATCATGCCATGAGCCCCATCAGAGAGTAGCTGTCCAGGTGTTTTAATTCCAGCCCGGTTTCCACTGACAAAGGAGCATGGAGTGGGGGATGCTCCAAACAGGTCATTTCTACACTGGTGGGAAAAAGAATGAATAATGGGGTGGTAGTGGTGGAGCTGGTGGGGGAAAGCACATACCCAGAATGGAATAGGTAAAGATTAGCATTTACTCTGTGTAGCAATCAGTCCAGATTGTGGAAATAATGGTGTACCTGTCAATCAGATGTCTCCGCTGAACAACTGTATGCATCAACATCATAGCATTGTCATGTGGAACTTTTCAGAACATTGTGGGTTTTTTTTTTAAAAAAAGGGAAAAAGAAACAATTGCTTAAAAGTGTGCCTCTTTCCCCTTTTTTATTGTGTCTCTCTACTTAGAATGAAAATACAAAGGTGGCTTTTCTTTTCTTTTCTTTTTAAGGGACAGGATACAGTGAGAGATAGAAAGTAGAATGATACAGAATCAGGGCCGGATTTAGGTTTGATGAGGCCCTAAGCTACTGAAGGTAATGGGGTGCTTTATATGTCCAGCTGTCCATTGTCAACAACAAATTGTCACTTTTTTGTGTTGAATATATCCTATATGGTAATTTATGGACCTAATGGGTCCATACACAACACAAAAAACTGTTGCTGCATATAGGTTTTATTTTATTTGTTTTTTATCTTATATTTTGGGGGGAAAATGATATATATCCAGGGTTTTTTTACCCCTTAAATTTTTTTGGGGGGGCCCCCAAGAGAGTGGGGCCCTAAGCTTTAGCTTCTTTAGCTTATATGTACATCCGGCACTGTACAGAATACTAGAAAATGGAGAGACTGAACAATGCAAAATGGCTGACAGATTATCCGCTGATTGTAAACATCAGAAGAAGAAATGAACCATCAATGGTGGTTGTAGCAGTGGCCACAGGCATTTATTCACCTGAGGCAAAAACTTTTTTAAAAAACAAGTATGTACAGGTGCTTCCTACATACCCCATTTCCTAACCATAATTAGGAGGCCACAGGACCCTATATGCTCTTGGGTTCTGCCCTCCTCTGTAGTGATAGATCATCTCCTTTGCATGCAGAAGGGCTCAGGTTCAATCCCTGGCCATTTCCAAAGTTCCCTGGGAAGGTGGATTGGTTGTTAAACCACTCTGGGAATTGTACCTCCCTGAGGAGGTCTCCTACAGTGTCGTAGCGTGGGGGGTGCAGGGGGGCCCGGCCACACCGGGTGCAACATCTGGGGGTTAGGGTTAGGGGGCGCAAATCCACGGGTTAGGGGGCGCAAATCCACGGGTTAGGGGGCACAAATTACTTGCCTTGCCCCGGGTGCTGACAACCCACGCTACGCCACTGGTCTCCTAACCACTCTCCGCACCCTTAACAAACTGAAGCTCCCAGGATTCTTTGAGGAAAGCACAACTGCTTAAAGTGCTGAAAATAGTGCTTAAAATGTATAGTACAGATGGAGCTAAACATTTTGGGAGAGGTGGGCAGAAGAGATGAATGCTCTAGCTCCACCTCTACCACCCTCCAACCCATGTAAACAATCTTCAGAAGCAGGGAGCCCTCTGTACATGTGGAAAGGAAAACCGAGATTCTGAAATGCATTGGGAGCCTCCACAATTACAAAAATTGGAGTTCTTTTTTATTTTGTTTTGCTCCTTTCTTAAAAAAAAAAGGCAATCAAGTAATATTTTCTTCTACTATATATTGGAGGTAGAATTAAATATTATTTTTAAAAGGCATTTTTAGTGTGGTCAGGACCTATTTTTGAATAGTTTTAACTGCACATGTTTTTAGCTTCCAGATAGCGCATTGAACGCCTTTTCTGAAGGGAGGAAGCAGGATTTGTATTTGAGACTGGGATTTATCCAGAGAGCACAGAATCGCCTCTTTGTTTCGCCCACAACACTGTCAAGTGACTTAAAGCCAGGCTGCCTGAATCCCTTCTCTTGTGCCCATTAGATCCTTACCAAAGACCGAGGAGAAAACTCTGCAAACAATATGGCTTGCTATTCTCTAGTGTTAATTTCCACACACCAGTTAATTAACCTGCAGAAGCCATTTTATGACAAGCCATCTTTATGCATAGACTAACTGGGGCTACCATACTTTTATTGATGAGAACAAATTCAAATGTATGCTTATTTTTAGTGTATGAGCGAGCAGGTGATTAGAAGTGAAAGTTATAATGAATTTTTTATCTAGCCATCATAAAATATTTATTTAATAAAATGTGGTCATCTGCAATTAAATATTTTTTTCCCTCTGGTCTCTCTCCCCTCTCTCTACATATTTGGAATCTGCTGATACTTACTGGAAGCTGTTTGGGATTGGAAAACTCAGCACTATTGTATTGTGATCAATAATTAAATTTAGTGCTGACATGCATCTCGTTTATGCAGCAATCTCTGACAATCCCATCTTGCAAAATTAATCCTTTCCAATTTATTTAATAGAAGACCCAAACAATAAAATAATTTCAATGAGTACCAATGCTGGATTATTTTTTGGTCAATATTACTTTATTATGAATTGGGTGCACATACTCATTAGTAAATTAGCTGTCAGATCTGAAAACAGCTTCTTCTTTTTGGTTTAAAGGTAATTATTGGTACTGAAGACAAGGAGGCACTTAACCTTGCTGTGCAGTTGTCCTTACCACAGTGGGGGTTTTTTTATTTTAAAAAAATGCAAGCTATATCTAAGCAGATAGATTCTAGCCCATCAAAACACCAGAGGAAATATAATTAGTGATATTAAATGTATAGAGTGTTAACTGTTACAAAGCCATGTTTACCTAAATGCATCTAAAGAGACAAGCTAATAATCAGGCTTGTCATCATCTTAGGAATTATTTATGTGTCCACAGTTTCTTTTCAAGGCTATATTTTAACGTTTAAAATTTGATACCCATCTGCAAGATCTTTCTTTTTTTAAAAAAACCCCAAACATATTAAATGTGTAAATATGTACCCTACAAATAGTTGTTTCCACTTAGGAAATCTCTTTTAAAAAGAAATTCCCCTGACTCTTTCTTTATGTCTTTAATTCCATGCTTAGCAACTATTTCATTCTGAATAACTGAGCATGTATTTGCCACAAAACACAAACCCCTCGAGTATCCACAGCAGCTGAGAATCAGTATTATGGTAGGATATCAGTACGATGTTTGTGGTTATTCCAGGTCCTAAAATGGACCTTGGGTGAACCTCTTTTTTTAAAATAGACATCACTCACTGGGCCTGTAGGTAACAAACCGGTATTGTTAGTGGTAGTGACCGGGGTGGGGGGACAGTGTCACGGGGCAGCATGGCCAGAGGCAAGCAGGGTGTGGCCCCAACAGGCCAGTGGTAAGGTTTTTGCAGTAGGCAGGTAAGTTTCCAAATGTGTGGTCAGGTTCCAGAGCAAGTGAACAGGAGGAGGGCTCAGTTGAGCCTCTTTCCTCTCAGACAAGGTTTAGACTAAGGAGCCAGGAGTAGAAGAAATTCTGTAAGGCTGTCAAAATCCATATTGGCTCTCCACGAGAACCTGTTTTTTCTCTCTGTACTGACTGGCTGCAGTTTCCTTTCTTGCCACTGTTTGGTTGTGTGTGTTGGTGTGTGTGTGTAGGGGAGGGTTCCTCTAGAGTAGAGCAGGAGTAGGCAACCTAAGGCCCAGGGGTCAGATGTGGCCCAATCGCCTTCTCAATCCGGCCCACAGATGGTCCTGGAATCAGCGTGTTTTTACATGAGTAGAATTTGTGCTTTTATTTAAAATGCATCTCTGGGTTATTTGTGGAGCATAGGAATTTGTTCATCCCCCCCCCCAAGAAAAAGTCCGGCCCACCATATGGTCTGAGGGATGGTGGACCGGCCCACGGCTGAAAAAGGTTGCTGACCCCTGCTTTAGAGCAGCAATGTTCTGGTGAGTCTGTAAGCTCACTGTAAGCTGCCCCATTGGTTCTGAGAATATGATACCTGGGACCTGCCTGCTGGCCTGAGCCCATAGCTTCTTCATCATGTCAGCTCATGAGTTGAAGGTGCTTGCTGTGATGGTAAGCAGCAGGTGTTACAACCATACTGGATCTCCAAAGAGAGGCCCTACACCACCAAGGGGACTTCTGCCATAGCTCATAGTAAGTCATATTGTGTGTTCTCTCTCTCTCTCTCTCTCTCTCTCTCTCTCTCTCTCTCTCTCTCTCACACACACACACACACACACACACACACACACACACACACACACAAACTCCCCTCCACTGGAGGAAAATATGAAGCTGCCTTACCCTGAATCAGACCATTGGTCCATCGAGTTCAATAATGTCCATGTGAGGGCTGGGGAACCTGTAACCTCCAGAGGTTGTTGGACTACAATTCCCATCAGCCCCAGCATGCCCAGTCAGGGGTGCCAACTTGAATAAAATATGGGGGGGGCAGGTATGCCCCACCCTGCATAATCAATCACAAGATGTGGCATATGCACACCATTTGAACGGCAATGCCCATCAACTTGGGGGGAGGGAGTCTCCAGCCCCACCCCAAATTGAGGGGTCCGGAAAGGAAAATGCAGGTGTGGCTGTCTCCAACAGAAGCCCTTGCAAGGAAAAAAAAATAACATACAAATTGGAGTACATATAGAGACTGGCTAACAGTCACCAGGGAGGAATATAAACTGAAAGAGTATGAAGAGATAAAGGATCAGGTGACAAATTGGTTATCATCAGTTGAATGCAACATTTAAGCTAGATAAAAAACATGGATTTGTGGAACAAAACTCGCAATTTGAAAGGGAACTTTTAGGATCCAGGGCTAAAATATTATCTAAAATGTGTTATCTACAACTTATTATTTGAGTGGGATACAAAGGATGAAATGGTGAAATCATTGATGATAAGTTGTGTTAGAGATGTCGGATAGAATATTGATTTTGCTATATGAGAACAATTGTGGAAAGTAAATATAAGGTTTACAGCATGCTACATGTGAAGGAAAAGTTTCATGAAGATGATGCACAGGTGGCATTTGATGCCAAATAGACTAGCAAAAATGTCAAAATCAACTGCTGGAAATGCAAGGTAGCAAAGGGAACTTTTCACCACATGTGATGGTCGTGCAGCATAATTGAAAATTATTGGGAAATGATCCATTTCGAACTTATAAAAAACTGTTTTAAAAATCTTTTTCTAAAAATCTAGTAGCATTTTTGCTGGGACTAATAGCAACAGAAGTTACTAAAAAAAGAGAGAAATTTGTTCCTATCTGCGACAACTGCCACACGTGTGTTATTAGCGCAAAAATGGAAAACAAATAAGGTACCAACAAAGGAAGAATGACATATTAAACTATTAGAATATGTGGAACTAACAGGGATGACCACTAGAATAAGAAATCAAAATGATAAAAGATATAAGGAGGACTGAATATTCTTTATTGAATATATGAAAAAGTATTATAAGCAGATAATTAACCTAGCAGGATGGTTAGACTCTCAGCAGTGTAAGAGATAACTAGAGTTCATATAAGGATTTACGATAGATGGGGTGATCCAAGAAAATGGGGGAGGGGGGAGATTAAAAGAACCATCGAAGGAGAGGATGGGAAGTCAGTCATAGCTTGTTTTTTGGTTTTCTATTCTTTTGAGCTATTTTATTTGATATTATTTCAGAGACCTTTTCCTTATTTTTGTACTATTTCTGTTTATGCTTTGCCGATAATGACATGTATCAGAAACACACACACACACACACACACACACACACACGGGACAAAGGGACCTCAACCCCTAGGAGCTGGCTCCTATGTACCCAGGTGAGGGATGGTGAGAGATTGAGAGATAGAGTACAGTAACATCTGGAAGACCACACATTACCCATCTCTGGTCTTTACCAGCTGGCAGTGGCTCTTCAGGAGGGGTCTCCCTCAACCCCACCTGGACAGATTGAACCTGTGCACTTCTTTATGCAAAGCAGATGCAAAGGGGTGTTGCTTGCCCCACAATCTGATGACTCCGTCCTTTAAAGTACTCATGAAAGAACTTCATTTATCAGGGGATCAATTCTTACTTTGTGGACGAGACATCTACCAATAATTCCAAAAACAAACAAACACTTTTGCCATTGACCATAACTGTCCATTAAATAGTCCCCCCAAGAGGAAAAAAGTTTACAGGGTTTTGCTGTAATTAATTTCCACAATTTTTCGATCCAAACTTTGGTTTTCAAAATGTTTTGTTTGTGTGTGTGCTTATACAGCATAAACAGGGTGTGTGGAATAACCAATGCTAAGGAAGAGGGCATGCAGTCAGTACTGTTAAATGCTGCGTGAACAACAGGGGATTGCCTTTTAAGAGTAACATAGAAATAGAAATACTTTATTGTCACTATACCACTTGTTTACAGTGAGATTAAATGAGCCAGCCCTCCCCAAATCTCTCAGGGTATACAAAAGGTAGAATGGTGGCAACAAACATATTTGCCCTATACATCTGGACCTTCCCTTTTCCCTGCATGGCTCCATGGTAGATATCAGTGCATTTTATGTACCTAATTGATCACATTTGTGGAGATGAGGGATGCTGGTGTCCAAAGAGACAGTAATGATTATCTCTTCAGAGGAAGAGAGGCAAGGATCTCTTTCTTGCATCTCTTTCTTTTGTTTTGACGTCTTTACTTGGACTGGTTTGTATTCAGGATTGGAACCTTCGTCTTTCGATGTCTTTATTTAGACAAGTTTGTTCCTCGATATGATGTCTAATGTAATGCTAGCATAACTGTATCAAGTGTGAAAGACATTGCTGGATGTATTTTGATGGCACGGTGTCATCAATAGTCAGTGGCCTATGAAAACTCAGTGTCATATTTACTTATGGATGGAAATGCATAGTAAAGCATTTAGCATGTCACTCACAAAGTAATATTTACTGTGTTTTTTAATAGTCGACACCCCGACATATTTATAATTCAAAGTGACAGGAGCCAGAGACATGCTTCAACATGGAAATTAAGCTACTTAAATCATGCATGATTGAATGAAAAATTGAAAATCCACCTTAGGTTTACTGTTTAATCAGCCCTCCTACTCATCTGCAGAAACACTCTGGAAGTTAAATACTTACTTATAAATGGCATGTTATCTTGCATTCAGCCAACTGATTTAAGAGCAAAATAATATTTAAATACTTTATTTGCTTCATAGCTTATGGCACACCTATTTACCAAAGCACTCTAGAAGGCTGCATAAAACAGAAAGAATTCAGAACAAATAAACTGAAAGAATCAGGACAATAATGAAAACCAAATATAGTAAAAGGGGAGGGGAGGGGAGGGAGAGATTAATAGCTGCTGGCAAGAAATGAGTAACATTTTTTATACAGATGTTTAAAAGATGTTCACATTAGGTTGTGTATGACTAAGCTATCCTCAAAGCCAACCCACTGAAATTAACAGACTTTGCTTAGCCATGCCCTTGGATTTCATTAATATGACTTAGCTAGATACAAACTGTTATTGTGACTCAGTACATGGTCTTTGCCATCCAGAGGAAACATTTGCTAGAATCACATCTGCAGATATTAATGGAGGATTAATGGGTGGGTGTGTGGGTGTGTTATGGGTAGGGATGTTGGAGAATACCGATGAAAATGGGAATGGGAATTGCTGGTGTTTGCTTATTCATCTGATGTCTAGAACAGAAATCAATCCAGAAAATATAATTGGTATTCACTGTTATTGTTTATGATGCTTTCAGTATGCAAACAATTGATAACTGATTACATTTGCATTGCAGTTCATTTGCACTGAAATGAAAGGGCTGGAATAAGGTAACTATGCAACCTGCCCAGTTGCTCAGATCCTCAGGTGAGCACTTCCTCTCAGTCCATCAACATCAGGAGCACAGTTGGTAGTGACACAAGAGAGTCTTTTCTGTTGCTGCTCCCACATTGTGGAATTCCCTCACTGAAGAGACTGGATTGGCTCCCTCTTTGTTATGTTTCCTCCAGTGGAAACATAACGGTCAGACATTTGGAAACTAAGGTATGGACAATGTTGGTCACTGGGCAGCCACCAAGGCAAATTGTATTGTAGGGACACTGTGGGGTGTGCCCTGGGGAGAATCCAAGGATCAGATAGAGAGACCCGGATGGCCACATTAGGCCCTGGGTGGGCCTGGGACTCCATAATCCCATTCTAATCTTTCACATGATGAAAGAGAGAGAGAGAGAGAGAGAGAGAAGTTGCATAGATAACCTCTGTAAATAGATGCTCTTCAGATGTTACAAAACTACAACTCCCAGCATCCCTTGCCACTAGCCAGGCTTGGTAGCAATATCTGGAGAGCCAAAAGTTCCCCAACCCAGCTTATGATCATATCATATTCTTCATGGACCAAGTTCTATTGGGGGTCCCATGTTCCAACCTGAAACCCAGACCACGGTTTCTCACTGGGAAGTATGCCTCCCTTATAGTCTCGAAATCTCAGCTTAGAAGGACTGTGCAGCGACCCTCTTCTCCACAATTTCCAACAGTTGTTCAGGACCATGAGGCAGCATATCCAGTTGTTGCTTTCATTAGTCTCCAATCTGTTTTTGTTTTGCAGTTTCCTCAAACCTCCTGAATCTTTGGATCGCTTCTCTTCAAAAGCCCACATTTAGCCCTCACACCGGAAATGGGAAATGGTGAATCTTAGGGCCAAGCCCTTCCTCATTTGCAATACTGAGGCTCAGCTAATCATCGGGGACACTTTAGAAAAGGATTCCCTTGTATAAGAAGCAAGAATGCTTTTACTGGAACTTGTCTTTCGGGGGAAGTTCCCCTGAGTTATCTGTCACTGCATATTTTGAGGAAGAGCATTTTAGACAAGTTATATTCTTCCCCCACTCCCCCAATATGGCGCCTGTAAGCATATGCCAGTCACACCACGAAGCTGCCCTTTTTTATGGATCTGAGATGTCCACCAGAAGGTCATTTCAAAGAGGCTAATGAAGAGCACAACTCTGCTCCCAATAATAAAGTTAACTGGGAATAGGAGTGCACTCTGTGTAAGTAAAGGCTTCCTCCTATTGAACTGTATTATTTCCAGACAAGAATCGAATATCATTAAACAGCCCTTTGTTCCTAACTACAGTATCTTAGCAGTCAGGAAGAAGAGTAATCATAATTGCCACCTGTTTTTAAGGATTAAAAAGCTCCCTGCTTCCTCCAAGAACACCGCAAGGTTGCACACTTGTTTCTGGCAACCTGGCGTTTGAAACGCATAAGCTTTGAGGACATGCTCGGTAGGTTGTCAGATTTCCCCTTATTATTAAGAATGCACTTTCAGGTTTGCAATTGTCATGCCATGTCAGGGGCGATATCAGCTGCATATTGGATCTTTTCCATTACCTACCTAAGCTTATGGCAATCAATAAAATGAAAATGAATCTGAACTCATTAGCAGGCCGGCTGTTTGCTATTTGCAAGGAGGGCTGTGTGCAGACATTTTCCTGAAGTATACGAAGCGTGTATTTATTATTTACAAGTTAGTGTGGCAGAGTGCATTAAAATATTGTAAAAAGCATTACAAATAGATTATGGGTGAGCAAGAGAAATGTATCTTAATTGGAAATCCGTTACTGTGCCTTGGATGTACTTTTGAAAATAGCAACACCACCTCTGCTATTCCTCAGTTTTTAAACAGAGGGGGAAATCACAGCATTTGGGAAGATCCAGGCTGCCCCCCCCCCATCTTCTCCATGAGGCTATTTTTTTTTTAAATATAAGAACAAGTCTTAATGTAGTAGGAAAAAATCAAGATGTGAATGCTTGAACATGCTCCTCCAAAGGTGGGCTCTTTCGATTATTACTGGGAAAGCAATTTATTCAAGCCCAAACCCCCTTCCCACACATTGTTAACAGTGGTCTGCACTCCAACTCATTTAACAGCTTTTTAATTCAGTAGCTATTCAGTTTTAATAGAGCCATTTCTTCATCATTCTGCATTTAGTGATAAATGGTGCCAGGACACGTGATAAATTAAACCAAAAGGAAGCATGTAAAGTCATGTCAAGGCATTAACTTAAATGAAAGATGCACCTGTATGGCTTGCTCAATGGCAGCCACCCAAAGGTTTGTGGGGTGGCAGGACCCTTCATGCCAAAAAAATAAGAGGAAGCAATGGCTGCTTATCCTAAGTCCCCTGGGAGCAGTTGTTTGCGGCCCAGTGTGACTATTGCCAAACTAGGTGCCTTCTTCCTGTCCCACGCAGCCATTGGGGGACAAACCCCTCCTCCTGTGGCTGCGTGAGTTGGCAGCAGCCTGCCTGTTGGAATGGGCCAATGACAAGAAGGCTAGTGGGCATGGCTGCGTCATTCAAAAAGAGAGCCACAGTTGCCACTCCCCCTCAACAATCAGCTGCTGAGTTGGTTGATTCAAGATGCATGCCCAGTACCAACACCCAAACCAATTTAACATCTGTTATCAATAAAGTTGTGGCCTATTCAAACCCAAGATCTTGTCCTGTGTTCCTCTTTTTCTCTCCTGGGTGGGTGGGTGGGTGTAGAATCATAGAATCATAGAGTTGGAAGAGACCACAAGGGCCATCAAGTCCAACCCCCTGCCAAGCAGGAAACACTATCAGAGCACTCCTGACATATGGGACTGCAAAGGGAAAGCTTAAAAGACACCGATGCCTTCAAAGTTTGTTGCCACTATGCCATTTGCTGGGTGGCCAAAGGTCACAGCTGAAGCCTAAGTAGAAGCAACACATATCTATAAATTAGACCAGGGAGAGAGTTCTTGTTGGTGCTGATGATGACGAGAGTTAGAGTCCACAAGTTCTCCCCCTCCTCATTGTATACACACAGAAAAATGAAGCATATCTTCTCACCCTTTCAGAGAACAGTAGTGAAAACCTTTTGCCTATCTGGCCTTTAATATTCATTCAACCGTTCTCTTATCAATACAGTTGATGTTGGCTGTGCTGTGGCTAGCCTTTGTCTTTATGTGTGTGGGTGGAATTATACTTAGATGTGTGTGGTGAAAAGAAGTAGGCTGATGGAGAGGATCTGCTCGCCACCCCCCACCTCTAGCAATGAAAGAAGCACATTCCTTCTCAAAGCTCTTTGTATTGAACACAGAAAAAATGAAATTGACTGCCCTCGCAGTGCAAGGGGCCAGACAGTATACGCCAGAGAGGCAGTGAAGGCAGCCAAACAAAACAATCCTTCTGCCATATGGAGGCTTGAAAACAAAGTATATGAAGCAAAAATTAAAATCAGTAATGTCCACAGTCAGCAATGCCTGGTGTGACAGCTAAGCTAAAGCAGTTTCTGTTTGGGCAGGTGCTTGAAAGGAACCAATGAATCCCTTCCTCCTCATTTGAGATGTGAGGAATCAATATTATACAATGATTGTGGTCTGTTTTCCTTTGTCTAAAAGATCCCTTCTTGATTAATCTTACTATGGTGACAGCAACCCCAGCCAGACCCCTCCAAGATGAGCAGAGTGAGCGATGCATTAAGTCATTTATATTCTTTGTGCTGAATTGGGTTTTCTTCTTCTCCCTTCTCCCTTCTCCCTACTTCCTCTTCTTCTCCCTTTTCCCTTCTCCCTCTTAACTCTGTCATAGTGGCATAGCCTTCTATTGACCAGACAGGAAAGCAGCGATTATTGCCTGTTTCTGACTGTTTCCTGATTCTCCCACCGCCCACACTTTCTATTATGTCTTGGTTTGCTTCATTGTCCAGTTAAGAACCTGGAAGGAAGGCACCTTAGATCAAGTTAGGCCACTGTTCTACCTAGCTCAGCACTGTCTACTCTGATCGATGGGATTTCATACACAGAAGCCTCGTCCGGACCTACCTGGATGTACCAGGATTGAACCTGGGACCTTCTGCATGCAAAACACCTGCTCTACCACCGAGTTACAGCACTTTCAAAAGTCCTGTAATGGTGCAATACATCCAGATTGTCATGTTTACATGCTCTACTACTGTTACTCAAGAAGGTGGTCCTTTTTTTTTTTAAACTGTGATCTGCCTCATTTTGTCCATTTCCTGGTTGTCTCCTCTGCTTGCCTCCCAACTAAAAAATCTTGCATCTAATGAAAAATGGTGCAATTTTATACAGGCAATTTTAGTGACTGGCCTCACCTGTTGTCTCCTGCCATCGTCTCATGTATTATCAAAGCTGTTTTTCTAAAGCATATGGCAAATGTGTGCCTCTGCAGCCCTTCCACTCCTTTCACTGGATGGGTGGAATATATCTAAGCTTTCCTCAGAGCAGACTCAATGGTCTAACTTGACTATGTTCATTAATTTCAATGGGTCTAATCTGATCATTGCATTTTTTGTTTTTAATTGTTGTAATCTGCTTTATGAGCTTATGGTGAAAGGCAGGTAAGAACTCTAACAACATCAACAATGATAAAATAATAGTAATATCTTTCACTGGTGTTTTTCCCCAGGCAGAAGCTAAAGCCAGATACATTATGGTTCTGGAACCCCCAAGCATGCAAAGTTTCTCCTCCTTATTTGAGGCAAGTTGTTTTGGGTAGGGGGATAAAATTTGATGGACATCTAGGTGCCTGGATGCAATTGCACAAATTCAAGACTGCCAAAGCCTGAAATTCCACAAAGTGGAAATAAGTGTAGCTTGGAAGCATGTGAAGAAAATAAACCATGAGACTGGGAATGATCAAGAGGAATTGAAACCAGGGATAAAGATCTTCTGGTACTGGCATAGCTTAAGAAATTCTGCTGGCAAAGAGATGCCCCAAAGTTGGCTTTCAAAGTCACCTGGTGACAGAAGTGAAGTTATCCCTGTGCCCCTAAGGCCACCTGAGCCTCAAGTGACAGCAAAGAATCCAGAAGTATGCCCAAGCTATGTACCCACTCCTTCAAAGGAAGTGTAACACCAAGAGCAGGCAACCTCCCACTACATAATCAGTTTGCGGAGAAACTTTGGTCTTTTTGTTGGAAAATACAGTTGGTACCCCTGGTTACAAACTTAATTCATTCCTGAGGTCCATTTGTAACCCGAAACAATTCTTAACATGAGGCGCGCTTTCGCTAACGGCACCTCCTGCCTCTGGCGTGTGACTTCTGCTCACATCCCGGGGCAAAGTTCACAACCGGGAGCATCTACTTCTGGGTTAGTGGAGCTCGTTACCCGAAGCATTCGTAAGGAGGACGGTACATGACACGAGATTCCACTGTATGATGCAAGTATTGTTAATACGAATGATATAATGCATTTTCCTTGTCCTTGGGAGTAATATATTTGTCTTGATATATTTCAGAATCACATATTAACCTGGAGGTGCAAACCACTACACAGTTTTGCATATTCCGAGACCCTTCTTCATGTGCCTCCTCCACAAGATGTCTGGAGGGTGGCAACATGAGAATGGGCCTTTTCTGCAATGGCTCCTCATTTGTGGGATGCTCTCCCCAGGAAGGCTTGCCTGGCACCTTCATTATACACCTTTAGGCGCCAGGCAAAAACGTTCCTCTTCAACCAGACCTTTGGCTGATTGACACCTGATGCATTTTTAAATATGGTCTGGGAGGGGGAGATTATTGGTTTGCTGTTGTACTTATTTTCACTATGCATTTTGTGGTTTTTATATTGTAATTTTATGTTGTGAACCGCTCTGAGATCTGTGGATGAAGGGCAGTATACAAATTCACACACACACACACACACACAAAGAGGGAGAGAGAGAGAGAGAAAGTGTGTTATTTTTTACTTATTTTAAAGTTATAAACCACACTTCTCTCAAAAATGGATATTCCATGGGCAGTTTACAAAGAAATTTTAAACAACAGAATTAACGACTTTGTGAACCATGCCTTTATTTTGACAGTTGCACCCTACAGGTTTATTTGCCCCTTTCGGCCCTCCTCCTCCCCTTTCCTAAGCTCTGTGTTGCTGTATCCTATTCTTCATAGTTTCGTGTAAGAAAATCCTGGCTAACTTTTTTAAACTGTCCAAATCAGCGGAAGTTCATGGCCCTTCGTTCCCTCTACTTAACAGAGGCTCAGATAGCCTCCAGCACTGTTGCACTCCATCCCCCTCAGGGCTGTGTCCACCTTAATAGAGTTTCCTGTTAATCACCGGCTCCTTCCAACAAAACACAAAACTGTCCCTTACAACGAGGGTCCCAGTTGGTCCGTCTCTGTTGCAGCCCTTCTTCAGACTTGCTTTGTCTAACAAGGTTACTAGAAAGCTCAGCTATTTGCTATCCTGTCTGGTGGGGAAACACAATCAGTTTGCTACTGTCACCGTTTTAATCAGTCGCTAATGTTACTCTTACTGCCTCAGAACTTGTTGCTCCCCCCCTCCCCCGCTGGACACCCAATTTGATACCTCCCAAATTGTATCTCATTATGTGACGCGTACCTGACCTTTCCCTCTTGATCTCTGTCCTGTTGCAGTTTGAACAGGCACAGCTGCATTTTCAAATCTGACGGGGGTGGGGGTGGGGGGACGACGTCGCAGTGTGCCACCTTCACCACACAACAATCTGCATAAAATGACTTTCATCCTGGTCAGCATGCAACCCTAATCCCACTGAGGCTGCCTCTCCTTAATATCTTTCCCTGTGATCAAGTCCCGGTCCGGAAAATAGCAGAGCAGATGTGTTTAGGAAGCTCAGGGCGACTTTCATTTATTTCCGTGGGGTTAGAATTGCACCCTCAGGCTCTCAGTTTGTCCTAAGCCACACTTGACTTCTAGCACTTTTCACCTTTCTATTGACTTCTTCCTCCCTCCATTCCATTTCCACATCAGAGAAAGGGGGAAAAAGAGCATCTTCCATTCTGTTCATTCCTTCAATCAGGCCATTAGAACACAAGGGGGGGGGAACGCTCTAGCCTAAACCCTGATGCTTACGGCATCATTCTACCTGCCTTTGCTTTCTGTTATGCACCCCCACAAGTGACCTCTGTCTAAAGTATCCAAGCCAGTTCTCTAGCCACCTTAGTGGCATTCTTCCTGACCTTTCCGAGTTTGATCAGAGTCTGTAGCTCTGCTGGTATTACAGAGAAGGGGGGAAAGTTTCTCTCCCCACCCCCCAACCCACTTAGCCCCATATCAAAAGCATGCCAAAGTTGCAATGAATTTTGTCTACAAATTTCTCCCACAGAAACTTTTTATTACTTCTGCAAGAGAAAGAACTACACAAACTTTCCCCCTTGATACAGCATCATCATTCTGGTGCCTCAACTTAGAAATTTTATATATATATATATATATACATATATATATATATATATATATATATATATATATATATATATATATATTATTGGTCATTATAACCACTGCTTGTACACTTATTCGATCAAATGAGAATTACTAGAAAGACTCGATTTAAATTGTGTACGTGATTTCAGTCAACTCCCCCCCCCCCTGGTCTCCACACCCTCGTTGTTCACAAAGGTAGGATCTGAAGGCACAGAGGCCTTCACCCTGCTGCAGCTAAGCAGGTCTGGATCTGGTCACTGCCTAGATGGGACCAAATGTATGTTGCCTTGGGTTCAGCAAAAGAAGAAAAGTGGGATATAGATAGAGGTGGGGTTTTGGGGAGCACACAGTTTACTACTTCTATAATGACGAATATTGTCATGTCTTAAACATGAGCCCATCAAGCACAGTCTAGCCTGACTGGCAAGAGCTCTCCATCACCTCCTATCTCAGTGGTAGGATATCTATGGCCCCCTACATGTTGCTGAACTCCATCACCCCAGGCAATGGTCATGCAGGCTGGGGATTATGGGAGCTGTACAACAATATTGGGGGGGGGGCATTCATTTCCCCATCCCCGTCCTTCTAATCAGAAATGCCAGGAATTGAACCTGTGACTTTCTGCATGCTAAAGAGTGCACCCTCCACTCTTTATTTCTGTATCCATAGCAGGAATCCTCTATGTGCCTTGTAGCTGCCTCAGAGTCACTTTGAGCAATGTTTTGAAGGTTTTGAATATCAAGGTTTTGAATATACCATACATAACAGAATGGGGTATGTGTGTGTAGAAGAAGAAGAGTTTGGATTTGATATCTTGCTTTATCACTACCTGAAGGAGTCTCAAAGCGGCTAACATTCTCCTTTCCCTTCCTCCCCCACAGCAAACACTGTGTGAGTTGAGTGGGGCTGAGAGACTTCAGAGAAGTGTGACTGGCCCAAGGTCACCCAGCAGCTGCATGTGGAGGAGTGGAGACGTGAACCCGGTTCCCCAGATTACGAATCTACCGCTCTTAACCACTACACCACACTGGCTTTTGATAAAGGACAAGATAATACAGATGCAAATCTAGAACCTTCCATGCAGGTTGATATCCATAGCAGATGGAGTTTTTGAGAACATTTGGATGACAATGTTGGTGTTTGAAGATAACCTTGTAATTACAAAATAAAAAAATTCCTTCCAGTAGCACCTTAGAGACCAACTAAGATTGTTATTGGTACGAGCTTTCATGTGCATGCACACTTCAGATAATGAGAGAGCGATCTTTGTATGGGAGGGCTGCATCGCTGGATTCCAGCTCCTCTCCCCCGCCTTTAAAAAGAGTCAAAACAAGAACTTTCTTTTCTGCATCTACAGAATTACAATTCATGTTCCAATAGGAATTAAACAGAACCATTTTTTTCTATTGTTGAAACAGCTGTTTTTAACTTCTCTGTCTACCTCAGTGATTTCAAGTGCTTTAACCAGCCATTTTTAAAAAAAACTGTAGGGATCCAGTTGTCAGCTTCCACTGCCAAGTCTAGATGATTTTAGCAACAGCAAATGAATTTAAACAGAGCTGACAGAAAATAGAAAAATGACAATTGTCCTCAGTGTGACTTAGCAAGGCAGACACACAGCAGTTGGTTCAGTCTCTGAACTACACCCATCAGTTGACTATTAAGTGTAGTTCCATCCAAGATAAATAAAACAAGCATGGTTTACCAAGCACTTTCAACACCAAAACCTCTTTGTGTGGGACCTTTTATTTAGTTTAACTAGATTCAGATATCGCCAACCATCTCAGGCTGTGATTCCCATAAACTATAGCTAGCTGACATCAGTGTTATTAAATTGTGTTGTATTGGTCCAAATATTGGTGGGGATAACCCTTAAATACATTTCCTATAATACTATCTAGGGCTCTTTCTTGAGTTGGAGTATAGTTCTCTCTCTCTCTCCTCTTTTCCATAAATCATCACAAATCAGTCAGGTTTCCCATACTGTCAATCAACACAAGTGTCTGCTAACCTTCTAAAGCAGGCCACGTTCTCTTCTGGGAGCCACATGCCAGGGTGTAGGTAGGGCCAAAGGCAACAGAGTGTGGAGGAACAAATATAAACTTAACCTTTGCACAGCAGGCTAGTTTATTTACACACACACTCATACACCTGCTCTGCATTCTCTATCCAGTCAAGGAAGAAGCGTCATCATAGTCTGAGGACACTTCCAGGCAAAAATATCTGGGGTGCAAATCAGGGCCAGCAAGGGGTGTAGCCTAGGGAGAGTTCCAACAGTCAGAAAGGAAGGTCTGGAGGGCTGTATCTGAGTCCCAGGCCTGAGGTTCTCAACCCCTGCTCTAGAGTTATGTAAAATTCATTGCACACACGTTGGAAACTGGTTGTTCCCTGCCACAACATGGCTGCCTTTCTAAAGGAAGTATGCCTTGTTAATGCTTTTTAATGGAATACGGTGGAAAAATTTGTGTTTTGAGAATATTTTTTTTACTAGAATTGTAGGTTTGGGTTTTTCTAAGTCAAATGAAGAATTGTCAAGCAGACTTAGATGCATTAAAAAGTAGCTTTTAGTTGAGGTGGTTTCAAAAAGGGGCTGCCAGTTTTGAATGCTGTGCACAGCTTAAATATTCTTCCTCTTTCCTTTGACCATCTGTTCTAATGGTGAGCGATTCCACCCATGTTTTAAAATGCTGTTAGCGTTATCATTAGTTGAAGTGGCTTCCGAAGGCAACGACAAAGCATTACTGTGGTGTAAGTCTGCCCCGAAACCTAAAGCACTTTCTGAGCACTATTTTCATATTGTTGTCATCCCATGCAAGAGTCTGGTGTTTTATTTCTTAAATGTATTTTCTACTTCCTCAGCACTTTCACAAATGATCCTACAGCAAAAGGGGAATATGTTGAGCAAGATCTTCCTTTAAAAAAAATAAAAGAAATAAACTTTTTTATTCTTTCAAGGCAGATTTTCTACTTTCTAAATGATTGTTGAATGTAAAGACCCATCACTTAAAATGACATGCAGCGAATATATTCTTTCAACATTTTCTTCGACATCAATTTTTCATAAGTAGGGTCCGGAGCATTAAAAGTTGGACAGAGAAACTCCAGTCAAGTGACTGCATGGAAATTTTTGTGGAGCAGGTTTCCCTCTAAAATAAGACATTGATATTCAAACTATTCTTTGTCCATTTGACTAATGAGCCTTTTGTTAGCTTCATGTGCTAAAGACAGTGGCTCTTCAACTGCTTATTAAAAAGGTCTGGCTGGCTGACTGACTTATGCATTAATGATTGAAAGTCTTCTTTAAAGAGACATGGCTATGAAGAAGTGACTAGACATCAAATCCTTATTCTGGTGTTAAAGCATCTTTTTTTTAAGGTATTCAGGTGGCGTGGAGATGGCGATGGTCTTTAAAAAAACACAAATCTAACATCTGCAAGGCTGAATTTATTTCTAGCTGTCACAATTTTTCCCCCTAAAGATTTTTCCCCAAAGGAGAGCACAGCAAAGGCTGGGGTTGAAATGTATCAATAGGCACAGTGTAGTAAAATACATATACCTCACTGCTCTCTGTAGCCTTTTGAAAGGGTCAAAAACAGAACTCTCTCTCCTTTATGCAAACATGCAAGAATGATTTCCCATGCAGTTTTATCATCTATCACTAATTTGCTGCAAAGTTTTGCAAAACCATTTTAGCTTGTTCCATATATATATACACACTCTGTACACAAAAGGGGGATTCTGTAATTGTATGACACAGCAAATCAGTGTGCTTTATTGGATATAACTTAATTTAGTTCTGGTTATTAGGTCCTTTAATGTCAAGACAAGCTTTATTTAGGAGCCTCTGATAAAAGGATAACATGCATTAAATTGTTAAATCATGTGAATACACCCTTAATGGCACAAATAGTGATTTATTATTATAATCATTATCAGTTTCTTTACTGTTGTTATGTGAAAAATCTCTACAATTACACATTCTGCTCATATAAACATTGGGAAATCTAGAGGAATTAGGCACTCTGAAACATAGGAAACTGCCTTATACTGATAATGATATGGAGTCAGAATATTGGCCCATCTAACTCAGTATTAGGGACGCAGGTGGCGCTGTGGGTTAGACCACAGAGCCTAGGACTTGCTGATCAGAAGCTCGGCGGCTCAAATCCCCGCGACAATTTGAGCTCCCATTGCTCGGTCCCATCTCCTGCCAACCTAGCAGTTCGAAAGCACGAAGTGCAAGTAGATAAATAGGTACCGCTTTGGCGGGAAGGTAAACGGCGTTTCCGTGCACTGCTCTGGTTCGCCAGAAGTGGCTTAGTCATGCTGGCCACATGACCCGGAAGCTGTACACTGGCTCCCTCAGCCAATAAAGCGAGATGAGCGCCGCAACCCCAGAGTCGGTCATGACTGGACCTCGTGGTCAGGGGTCCCTTTACCTTAACTCAGTATTAACTACAATGACTGGCAGCAGCAGCAGCTGTCCAGGATTTCAGGCAAGAGTCCTGCCAAGCCCTACTTGGAAAAGCTCTAACTATCCACCACTACCCTTCCCCTATAAAGTTATTTCTGTCAACTGAAATCTGCATATTTCCAAACTATTGTTTCTATAGATCTTCCTTCTTTGATAGTTCAATGCTCACCGTATGCTGCACCTATCAAGGATCTGTCAGTTGCCTCCCCATATCAAAGTCCTTTCACTAACCGAGACAATACTGAAATGGAGAGACAACTTCTGTCTTCCTTGGAATTATCCTGTTTTTCTTTTCGCAAATTTCTATCCTGCTGGTCTAGCAGGAAACTCAGGGCACTGTCTTCAGGGAGGTTAAGATAGAGAGCCTGTGGCTGGCACAAGCTCACTCATTGAGATTCAAGGCTGAATAGGAAACACTTGTTTGGATATGGGCCAGGGTCTGATAGTGACTGTCTTCATGCGGTGATGAAGCATCTCCCCTCCTTCATTCAACAGCTGAGGCAATATACTCTGCACAGAAACCCATATGTGTAAAACCTGATTCCAAGGTCTGCTCCCATCATTTTTATGTAAAAGAATTGTGCATAGGGTTCTCGGTGGAGCACCTGTATCCTTTTATGTGTGTACTGAAGAAGAGCTTGCACCCCTTTCCCTGTGGATACCATAATAAATATCTGAACTGGGCCCACTGCTCACAAAAACACATTGTGCCATATGGATCAAATAGATCCTGGCTACAGCCTGATTCTATTCAGCTTCTCCTAAATATAATTCTCCTAAGTGTATAACAGGAGGCAGCTGGGCTGCGCTGCTGTCCCCACAAGACATCATGGGTGGCACTGGTACCATTCCCTGGAGAGCAGCACATGTGCATGATTCCACATGGTTGGGATCAGAGGCAGATTTAGGGGAGTGCAACTGGTTCTTCTGCACTGGGCACTGAGCTGAGAGCGCAACAGGGGACACTGCAACAATGACATAGAACAAGAGGCAAGAACACAAGGAGGGCACTGAATTTTGGCATTGCACAGGGCTCCACTGTAATTTGAAAGCCCAAAGTCCGCCACTGTTGGGATCCATAATCATGCAAGGACCTCAATTGTGCTGAAGGCTTACATGTGAGCCGCTGCTGATGTGAAGGTTTCCCAGGGTAGGCACCTGCCCCAGTGCCATGCATGGCATCAAGGTAGGGCTAGCAATGTTGTTTCCCCACCGCTTCTTTCTATGTAGCTTCTGCATATTGAGATTGTCTGAATAGGGATCCTGACACCCAGACACCAAAACTGAGGTGGTGCATTTCCACACAACTTCCTAACCATGCTAGGAATTCACAGACCATAGGCTATTTTTCATTTGGCAATCTGATGAAGGTGTTATGGCCCTGTAGCTAATATGGCCTGCAGAATAGCATAGTAAGAAGATAAGAGAAAGAGCACCCTTGTCTTTAAGAAACTATTGCACGGACACCCCTCTTGGAACCACATGAAGCTAGTCTCCTCTGCTTACCACGTAAGCTTGATCCAGATTCCAGCCTTTGTGTGCTGTATCACAGCACTTTCCTTCCATTATTAAGTTGCAATTTGTATTTCCTGACCACGAGAAAACTGTTTGGCAAGAACCTGATTATTTAGGCTTTAATTTTCACTGGTAAGCAAATGGAGCAACTATCAAGCTCATTGTCCTCTGTGGAATACAACTCTCTCATTGGTGACACTGAAGAAGCAGCTTGAAATGGTTTTGTTTTACAGTATCTTAGGCAGTGGCGTAGCGTGGGTTGTCAGCACCCGGGGCAAGGCAAGTAATTTGCGCCCCCTAACCCGTGGATTTGTGCCCCCTAACCCTAACCCCCAGATGTTGCGCCCGGTGCGGCCGGCCCCCCTGCACCCCCCCACGCTACGCCACTGCTAAGGGGACAAGGAACACGCGTGGGGTGGGTGGAGAAGGATGTGGCTAATAATGCAGGAGAGGAGTCTAAGGGGACAAGGAACACGCGTGGGGTGGGTGGAGAAGGATGCTGCTAATGATGAAGAAGAGGGGTCTAAGGGGAAAAGGAGCTCGCATGGGGTGGGTGGAGAAGGAGCTTTTCGGAGAGCTGAGCGGGGAGGGGGGAGGGAAAGAGCACTGTTGCTTTAAAGGAGCCAACCGGACAGCAGCCACTTACAGCAGTGTAAGCAGCTCCTTTCCTCTCCCGCTTTGCTCCTTCTCTCCCTCTTTGCTGCTTTACACAGCTAATGGTGAATCCCCTGCAACCCAAGTCCTGCTCAGCGGATCAGCTGAGACGCTGGGAGAATTGTAATTTCCCCCTCTCCCTCATCCCGTGCCCTCCTGTCCCCAGCAGCCTTTTAAAAAACTTTTTTACTGGTTTTCACTGCGCTCGTGGCTCAGAGCCCTCCTGTGCCCTGCCGTCCCTCTGCAGCCTCATTGCTCCGTTTAGAGAGCGCACGGACCTTTGCTAGCTGAGGCTGCAGCAGCTGTTGCTGGCTACGCAGCGCTTTTTTCCGGCTCGCTATGGCTCCCGTCTGTCCCTCCTTGCGTGTAAGCGGCTGCTGCCCGCTTTGCTGGCATGGCTCTCCTTCCCTCCCTCCTCCTCAGCTCCACCCCCTCCTCCTGGCTGTAAAGCAAGCATGAGTGCATTCGCTCTGTAACACGCACAGGCATTTTCCCTTCCTTTCTAAGAGCAAAAAAGTGTGTGTTTTGGAGCGAAAATTACGGTAATTCCCAGCAAGCAATTAGCAGGCTCGCTCCACCTCCTCCTCCTCCCGGCTTTGCTGCTGCTGCTGCTGCTACGCGGCTCTTTTCCTCCACCGACGGCGCGCTGCGCCTTGGAGAGGTTCCCGCTTCCTCGAGGGGGGCCGGCCAAACGCGCCCCCCAAAATGTTGCGCCCGGTGCGGCCGGCACCCCTGGCACCCCCCACGCTACGCCACTGATCTTAGGATATATTCTTGATTGCTGGTATTCCACAGAGTAGGAATTAATAGATTTGAGCATCCTACTCGTTCTGTTTGCCATCTCTAATGCACTGATACAATGAAATAATACTGATAAAAGTATAGATACAGATGGTGGAAAAATAGGCAGCGTGGATGTGAAGAAGCAGCAAGTTCATGTTGGGGTGAGGAATCCACTGGACCTAGAATTATAGCAAGTTGCTGGAGGGTTGCCTCTCCACACTTTGACTTTGTCACTAAAGTAATACTGTTTACATAATATTTAAACGGAGCTTGCATAGCTATCCTATCTCTCTCTTAATGAGCCTTCTTTATACAGATTCATTTCTGTCCCTCTGCCCTTCTTTCTGCAAACACTATGACAGAAATGTACTGTAAACTGGCAACATTAATTTATTTCCAATCTCACATGCATAAAAGATTCTGAAAAACCCATGAAGGAAATGCAAAGTGAAATGCGGGCTGAGCTATATGCTTAAACTGAGATAGAAGCGCACATAAAAATTCCTGGGACCAACCATGTAGGTTGTTCCTCACTACAATTCTGCATCTTCTTGGAAAGTAATCTATATTGCAATACCTGCTGCAATACTCGCACAATGTATAAATACTGAGGATGTGTCAGCCAGCATATTATATCAGGAGGTGCTGCATAAATATATTCAGCATTGACTTTAATAGGAAAAGGATCAATCTGGTGAGGTCCTGAGTGCCTGGTACTCACCTAGATGAGCACCCAGAGCACTGGGCGCTCAGTAGGCCTTGGCTGTAAAGTCAGGATTTGGACCCGGACAGTCTGGCATCATTGTCAGTCCTGTTTATTGACAGGACACTATTCTTTGTTGGCAGCAGAGTCTCTCTCAGTCTCCCTCCTTTATAATTTTCCGCTTTTGATAGCGGTTTGGAGACTCCTCTATGCTGTACGTGCACAAGTCCTTCAACGCTTTGTGTGCTTTAGATTTGAGATGTCACTGCCTTTTACCCATTAGGCAGCAGTAAAGGGCAAATCAAAGATTGTACTGCTAACTGCTCCTAAGATGGAGGCTAAAAGGGTGCTGAGGTTTCACGGTACCTGTCACTGTTTCATTCTGCACTGTGGAAGTGCACTTTTTTTTTTTTAATGAAGAAGCTCTGTGTGTGTGTTTGTGTATAATCGAAGCCTTCAGCATGACAGAGACAGCAATGAGGGAAGCTTCAAAAGACTCCTTTTAAGAGCCCCAAAGAGCAAGGATTGGTGTGTCTGTTTTATCTCTAAGCATCAGAAAGACTTTAATTAAGCTCTCTCTGGGTTCATGCAAGTGCAACAGAGCTTACACACCAGGTGGATTTTCTAAGCTCTCGAAACTCATTTTGTAATGATACTATTCCCAGAGAGTTGCCTTGAGTGGGTCCCTTGAAAATATAACCCTGCACTGCACATAGTTTGCATCATTTGAAAGTATGGTAAATGACCTGTTTGAGATGAAAACAATACCAGGAGTATATAGTTGTAAGGAAGGGAGTGTTGGCCACCTTGCTTCTAAATAATGATTTATTCTGAATTTTCTCTGCAGGTTTGGGGAAATGGCTGCAGCAGAGTGACTCAACTTGCATGACCACTCCTGACATAAAGACAGCTACAAATATGTAGGGTATTTATGGCCCACTGACCTCCTGCCAACCTAGCAGTTCGAAAGCACGTCAGAGTGCAAGTAGATAAATAGGTACCACTCCAGCAGGAAGGTAAACAGCGTTTCCGTGAGCTGCTCTGGTTCGCCAGAAACGGCTTAGTGATGCTGGCCACATGACCCGGAAGCTGTACGCCGGCTACCTCGGCCAATAAAGCGAGATGAGCGCCGCAACCCCAGAGTCGGCCACGACTGGACCTAATGGTCAGGGGTCCCTTTACCTTTACCTTTAACCACAGATAGAAAACTGCAGAATGTAAAATATATAAGACCATTAAAAAAAGAGAAACCATCCATTGTCCAAGCAACGTTTAGAAACGTTGCACCTTGCTTAGTAATTAGAGCTCTCCAATGAAAATAGCAGCGGAGGAAGGATTGTGTAATGAAGTAGATCAGAATTTATCTTGCCACCTGATTAAAAATACTACCCCTGCATTTAAAAAGAACTTGTGATATCGAGTCCATCTGCTCATGATTTATAAGGGCAGTTTCTGTTATTTACAGGAACTTTGTTACACCTGCCCTTGAAACATTTCGAGGGTAAGGTGTTAAAAATTCCAGGAAAGCTTTCTCTCTTTAACAGATAGCCTGTTCAGATAAGGCATCCTCATGCTCCCACATCCTCAAGGGAGAGTGGTGTTGTCTTTGGGGCCTGTTTGTGGGCTTCCCATAGCCATCTGCTTGGCCACTGTGAGAAGAGGATGTTGGACTAGATGGACCGTTGGCCTGCCTAGTAAGGGTCTTCTTATCTTCTGACCCTATTCTTAGGACTGGAACCTGGTAAACCCAGCAACCTAGGGGAACCACCCCAGATTCTGCTTCGCACACTGCTGCATGGTGATAGGTGCATCACACACAGGAGTGCTGTCCACTTTTCATATATTGTGGCATGAGACATGTTCCAAGCAGGGCCGGATTTAGGTTTGATGAGGCCATAAGCTACTGAAGGTAATGGGGCCCTTTATATGTCCAGTTGTCTTTGTCAACAATAAATTGTCACCGTTTTTTGTGTTAAATATATGCTATATGGTAATTTATGGACCTAATAGGTATCTAAAGCCATTTGCACATGCAGAATGTAGACACCCTATATATAGAAATGAGCAAACCAGTGATATTTTAGGGAGCAGGCTAGCAGACAGGACCCATTACTTACATCATAGGAGCCTACACAACACAAAACACTGTTGCTGTATGCAGGTTTTGTTTTATTTGTTTTTTATCTTATATTTTGGAAATGTACATCCAGTTTTTTCCCCTTTAAATTTTTTGGGGGGGCCAAGAGAGTGGAGCCCCAAGCTATAGCTTGTTTAGCTTATACGTAAATCTGGCACTGGTTCCAAGGACTTACAGTGGCACAGAAACTCCTGCCAGAATCCTGCGCATGATGTTGGCTTTCATAACAACTGCCATCTGAAATCAGCATGCGCAGCACATACCAAAAGAGTGACTGTTAGAATTAGTCCTTTACAGGATTAATTGCATATCTGTCTCACACTTCCTCAAGGGATGTCGGAGCAGCACACATGGCTATCCCTCCCACACAATTCCATCCTCTTAACAACCCTGTGAGGCAGGTTAGATTGAGAAGTAGTGACAGGCAACTTAGTTCCATAGCTTAACAGGGATGTGAACCCAGGCTATGTAAAGACAGGAAGCACAGCTTCCTTATAACAAACCAGATTATGGGTCCATTTGTAGCCCTGTGCTGTCTACCCTAACTGGGAAAGGCTGAAGTTTTCAGCTGGATATGCTGTGGATTGAATCTGCTGTACGCAAGTCACATGCTCTGTGACCATTCCCTGAGCCAGTGCTTTACACACTATATTTCATTGGCTTTCAGTGGTTCTGTTAGTTACAGCACAAACCTAGGCATGTGCAGGCTTAGATATGTGCTGCCTGGTGGGGAACATGATGCCATTTTATGCCAATAATTATGGAATTGCAATATATGAATAAATGTGACCCAATATTCATTTTTCTTTTACAGTGGGCTACCCATAACCAGAAATCCTGCTTAAATAAAAATATCGAAGTGCATATGGAAAATGCCCAGGCTACATTTTGATGGTTCTTTCTCCAAAGGGTAAACATTGCTGAACCAGCAGCCAACCATCAAGAATCCCCTACATCTTTTCCTGCTGTGCTAATAAAGCAGTAGCTTTTGATTGAAATGCCCCATTCAATTTGAAAACATTGTTTGACTTGTAAAGTTATAGCTAAATGAGGGTCTATGAAATGGCAGGTGTGTAAGTAAATAGATACATGCATGCGTGCGTGTAATGGCTTCTTGAAATACTGGATTACTTTGTCAACGATTTACTTCCATGGATATTGTTAATGTTTTTTTCTTAATACTGCCTCATTATAGTTTAATGACATGGATTGTGATATCTCACTTGTATCGCAAAGCTGACGATAGCCCAAAGGTTTTATACAAATATATACACCTCTCACTGATATAGACTTTGCCACTAGATATTGTACTTGAGTAGCGGCTTTGCAAATCCCTCCTCACAAAAAAAGATTAAAAACATCCTCCTATTACATCTGGAGATTTCTTTTTGTTAGTCAAAGGCATGAATATATTTAGGAAAAAAATAATGTATATCATTTTTATGCCTTAAACCAGAAAAGCTACCTTGATTCCTATTAAAAATTGGAATATTTAATGTTGTCGCTTCTTCTGTGGCACCTTTTTTTTTTTTTTTGATACTGTGGAGAAGAACAAAAAAGGGTTTCAGAGAACATATAAAACAAAAAAACTGTGTTTGAAGTATTATAATAAAACAACCTTCTTCTTTTAATGCTAAGTCCCTTTTTAATGAAGATCCTCTGGCAGCTCTTGAATGTATAACTAGTTTATATCATGGGATGAAGCTGTCTGTTCTGATGATTGACATGAGCCCACATTACAATGTGATTCTGGAAATTAGTCCATAGAGGTCCTTTTCAGGTACTTCTCAGACTGAGAGCTGCCCTCCAACTACAGTAAAGCCTTTTTAACCCCACTCATTGGTATTCTAATCTGGAAGTGCTGTCCTGCTTTTTAAATAAATCAGGCATTCAGGCTAGTACCCCCCTTGACACATTACTTAGCCAAAGGATTCAAATGAGATTCAGGAAACATGCGGTAGAGCACAAAGGGATTGGAATATGCACAATTAATAATCACACAGTTAATTCATTTTTAATGCAGGGAGGTTTACCAAAAAATTCACATTCACATTTGTAACGCAAAGCAGTTGCTATCTATCCCTGCTATTCAGCCAAAAATAATACGATCTCTTTCCATAAATATCTGTCTTATCCAGTGTTGTCGAGTAATCACCCATCTATCATATGTATGTGTGTGTGTATTCCATACACTGAAATAACATTATGACTTTAGCCTAGCCAGATAAAGAGAGCTGAAATTGTCCTTATTCTTTGAAACAAAAGGAAGGAGATAAAATAAACCAACTGTGTCCAAAAACAGAAACTAGTGGAAAGAATGGTGGCTATCCTTTTTGTGTCTTTCCAGACTTCTGTCTGTATTGCAAGAATAACATGTTGTCATGTAGCCCATTCTTCAGGTTTCAGGCGTGCTGGAGCAATGAGAGGTTCCTTGAATACACTAATTTTCCACCAGGTTAAGAGGTTTGTTGAGGACTGCACGGTATCTGTGTGCGTTTCCTTGCGCTAGCTGCACAGCAACTTTGCCTGTAACAGCAGTGGGCGAGGAAGAGGAAAAGGATGCCCACACTTGTCCCTTATTAGCTTCCGGAAAGGCTGTGTGTTGGTGTGATGGGCTGCTCAGCACGCTGCAAGGCAGTTACTACAGCTCCAAAATGAAGCTGCCATTCATTGTGCACTTTCTTCTCTGTTTTTATCAAGCTATCCAGTCTGAGAGAAATGCACATTTGTTTTCTTTTTAACCTTGCAGTCATTTATACCGTTTTTTTAAAATAAAAAAAATACTACAACAACCTCATTCTCATACAATGTAGGTATATCAACAAAACACTTCCACCCCTGTGCTGGAGAGGCTGCAACAGAATAGGTACAACATTCTGCACGTGGTGGGCATGTGACCATGCACAGCCCTTCTAGCAAAGTGTATTTATGGAAATAAGCCATATTGTGGGTCAACATGAGTCTCATCTGGTACCTTCATGACTTTTTGTAATTGTATTTATATACTGAAAATCAATAAAACTTAAACACACACACACACACAGAGAGAGAGAGAGAGAGAGAGAGAGAGAGAGAGAGAGAGAGAGAGAGAGAGAGACCCTGCTCTCACTTAAAACACTCTAGTATTCCAAAGCGGCTGACATGGTCTCCTGTTGCAACCATGAGTCCCATGCAGTGCATCAATGTGTACCACCATTATTACCACTTATTGGACAGTGTTCTCGAAGCTACAAACATGAGTCTGACCAAACTGCGGGAGGCAGTGGAAGACAGGAGTGCCTGGCGTGCTCTGGTCCATGGAGTCACGAAGAGTCGGACACGACTAAACGACAACAAATTGTTCCAGGCACTGAACAGAACTAAGGATTCAGATACTTATTGTGTATGAGGATACACATTTGTGTATGGAGGGAAGAGGTGTGCACCCTTCTCTCCATGCATATGGGAAGGCACTCAAAAGGAGATTCTGATTTCTGTGATCTCTCTCCCACTCCATCTGGTTGGCCATTGCGAGAACGAGATGCTGAACTAGATGAATCTCTCCTATGGAGGTTCGCCTGGCGCCTTCATTATGCACCTTTAGGCACCAGTCAAAAACGTTCCTCTTTAACCAGGCCTTTGGTTGACTGACAGTCTATGCGCTTTTAAAATGTATTGAGGGGGGTGTTATTGGGTTGTTTGGGGGGTTGGGTTGTTTTTGTTTTTGTTTTGGTTATGTATTTTGTGGTTTTACATTCTGGTTTTATCCTGTGAACTGCCCTGAGACCAGCTATGCAACCAAGCTGAAGTTATTTGCAGACATTGAATCTGGACGGCTCCCATGCGCAAGCCATTTTTGGAGAGAATAGTAACATTTGAAGCAACCATCCTTTTCACGGGAAGAAACTCAGATGCGGTTCCTTAGCAAACGGTAGGATACTGGATGAAGTGCAGTTCTGCCATAAATGAGGACTTGTTTGTATCTGGAACTTTGGACGTTCTTGCTAAAGCTTTTGAAAAATGGCAATTTAAATCCCCAGGGATTTTTTGGCGGGGGGGGGGGACCAGTGTAAAACAAGGAAGAAAACCCGTTTTCTGTTTTAAGACACATGCACACACTTTGCTACCATGGAAAGGTAGCAGCTTTTTGCTTGTAACGAGCAGCACTGAGAGAAAAGGCCAAGAATAGGTTGTGGTGCTGACTTTTTCTGTTGGCGTTGGACCCATTCAGCACAGCTGCTCTCTGTGCCAAGCTGTAACTTCATCGCTATTCACAAGCAGGTAGTGTGTAGGGAATTTCAGAGGTTGGCATTGCACCAGCACTTTTTTCTCTTCCTGTTCAAGCTACGGTTGGTATAATCTGGACATTTCTTCACAGCCCCAGATAGCTCAGCCTCCAGAAGATTCGCTCCCCCGCATGCACCTTTTTTTCCTCAGCCTGTTCCGTAGTCTTTAGCTGTTGATCTTTGCCAGGCTAATGCTTCTTTCCTGAACCACCCTCCTGATGCCATGTTTCCATTGAACTGTGTGAGCAACTTCCTAGCTCTTACTTGCTTGGCAGGGGAAAGGAAAAAGAAAAGGTCTTGAGTATGTTTTGCCTGACAAGCATATGTGCGATCAAAAAGGTCCTGTTCCTCCCCTGTGCTCATTTGCGTCCATCCTATAAATCTGTGCGCTGGCCAGAGAGCTGATCTCATCAAGAGTAAATCCAGACCATCAACTTTTCAGACAGTTATATGGAGAGCGTAACCCTGGGTGTGTATTAGCCTCTCTTCCTTTGTGAGGCAAGGTTTAAATGCTACATCAACAGATTTAAATAGACAGTTATAGAAATCAGCAAGATAGTCTTATGCAGGGCACCCATAAATCTCCCCCATTTAAAAGGTTTAAACTGTGTGCCTGCTTTCTGTAAGATTAATCTATTGCTGTGGGGAATGTTATTTTAGGCCCTGCTGGGCTTTCCCCTTAGCTTTACAATGGAGGATGCAGTGATGTCTATGGGACAAAACCACTACAGCTGGTGACTTCCTTCTCTGCCTCTGCAATTGGCATTGCAAGCTGGTGTACAAGTTTAATGTTGCATGTTCTGTCATCCAAAGGAACTCAGGTAGCCCTTGTCACGTTCTGCTAGCATGCACTTCTAACCGAACCACTCTTGGTTTCCAGGAGGAGAATTTTAACCAGTTGCAAATATGCCTCCATATTTTCCTGATTATGGAGTTGTTAGGGCTTTAATCCCTAAGTATTCACATCCCTTTTGCACTCCTGTGCCTTTGGTTAAGTAGAGACAGTAACTATCGGTCCCTTGATGACTAAAATGCCAAACCACACATGACACCCTCTCTGCACTCCCTATTAAAATTTTACAGGTCAAAAATCCAAATTACCCACTTAATAAAAATTGTTCTTCATCCTAACTGACAAGAGAGTACAGGTCAATCTTTGGAATAATGGCGCAGTAATTAGAACCTTTGTAGTTGATAATGTGTGACTGTTAATCAATGTTTGGCTAATTAATCAATATTTTAATCATTAGACCTTTTAAATTTGTTTTAATGAGCATTTCCTCTAATTCCCTTGATTCTGTTGCTTCTACTGAGCCCGTTATTGCTATTAAATTGCAAAGCAAGCATTCATATGTGCAGAACATACTGCAGCTTGGAAGCTTTGTAGTATATTTCTGGGATACAAGAGCGTAATTCTGAACATAAGGAGATATTCCAGTTATTTGGTTGTAATGGCACCTTTGTGGCAGGAGCCCCGTACAGCTTTCGATACAGCATGTGATTCCACATATGGTTGGACTGAATGTTCTAGAACTGTTAAAAGCTGGTGTTGGGGGTTATTTGGGGGTCTGTGGTCCTTTACAGAACTTAAAGATATGAAACAGAGATCAGGTCCAGCATCCTATCCAAGAACCAGAGGCCAAGGAAGGGCTTCATAATAGATGTTTGTCTTTGTCACAATACATATCAGGGGGTTATGCAGCTAATCATCTTTAATAAAAACTTCACAAAGTGGATAGCTCTTAGAACACAAGGAGGAAGAGGGTTTTAAAAGCAGTATCTTTAAGATAGGTAAATAATTCCAAAAGGGCAATGTACAGGAATGAAGCAGAACTGTGAAAGGAGAAACTAATGAAATAAGAAAAGAAAAAAGTCACTAATATCCCACCACCACCCCATCTTAGTATCATTATGGACGATTTGGAGGACCTGCTGCTTCCGTGTAGACAGTCTGTACAGACATGTACAAATAAACCAGGCTGAAGATCATTGTATCAATTTGTAAAGCCTTCCCCAACTTAAGGTACCCTGTGTCCCTAAGGACTGCCACAACCCTTATGTTCCAACTTCATCACCAAGATCATCTGTGGGATTGTCACTGGTCATTTCTAATCATTCTTTTTCATCCCTATATGTTATGACTGGGCATTCTGGTCCATTGAAAGAGAATTGTAATGCACTTACTCTGTCATATCTTTCTGGCTATATTCATTTTCACTAAGAACATGGTGCGCTGCACACTTAAAAATAATGCTGTGTTTACAAGTTATGCTGGGTCAGAGCAAAGAGCTTAGTACCTCAAAAAGGCAAAGCCTTGGGTCAGCCCCATAGTTGCACTTTTGTTTAAAAGTCAGTTTTAGAGCATATCGCTTGCTTTTCTAACATGGAGTTATGTTTTCTATCGTTTATGGATGCCTCTACCTGCAATTTTCTGTTCACGTCTTTCTACTGCCCTATGAAAGATACGGGTTTTACTGCATTTCCAGGTTGGCTAGCCTACTGCCGTCACTGAGATTTCTTTCTAGTCTCCTAAACTCCGGCTTTTATTTCTCCTGCTGTTTGTCAATCTTCTCCACATCCTTGGATAGAAGTCAGTGAGGGATCGGGAAATAACTTGTTCCAGGCATTTAGAAATCCATGTTTACAGGACTCAGGCTGATCCGCTGCTTTAGCTTAATCCAAGAAACTCTCTAAATCATGCCATTCAAGGAGAACCAATTCATTTGCTCTGTACAAAATCTAACTCTCTCAATAATCTTAAATGCTGTGGAGGTGCAGCCTGCTTTCCTTCAGACCCGCAAAGACTGTTAAGTGAAACTGTGCTATCACAGTCTAAAATTGGGCTGAAAATCAGAATGTATCGGTTATTCTTCTTATTTATTTATTCTACTAAAACTATGGCTCAGCATCCCAGATCAGCAGTTCTGGGGTACACAGAACTCTCTCTGCTAGCAGACGCTTCTCCATTCTGTTTTATGTCTTGGACACAGGTGTTGCGGGAGACTATTCACCATGCTGACTGGAGATAATGTGAGTCCAGCAACACGATTGGCTTCAATCCTCCAAGCTATGTATCCAGATCCTCAGGCTGAACAAGTCGATGCCCATAGAACAAAATTGGGAGCCACCTCAGTCACCGCTATAGATCCTATTCTCAATGGAGAGTGTAAGTCACAACAGAAATGATAGAAAAGTATGGGGAACAAATAGCTGGATTCAGTTGCACTTTCTCTTCTGCCTGCTTACTCTTGCATCTGAAGAAGTACTGAGATTGAGAAAAGAAATACATCCTGAAGTAAGGAACAGTCACCAGAAGCTGAAAGTGATGTGAGATCAGGGATGGGTGAACAATGTGATTCAGTCCACATTTAAAGGCAAACCTACCTAATCTGCAATTTCCCAAACAATCTGCAAACCAAAACAGAGCCATCCATTGAAATTCACACATCTCGAAATTTTCATTGTAGTTCTCCAGCCAAGTAAATGTGTACAAAAATGAAGACATTTGTGTAAAATGTGCGTTAAAATACATGCATTGGTGAGAACACAGGACATACATTACAGTAAGGATTATTGTTTTGCAAAATTGCATAGATTAGGCAAATTTCATACAAAAATGTACAGGTTAGGAGAAATTCATCTTGAAATGCTGATGAATTTTGCAAAATGTGAATGTGGAAATGAGGAGACCTGGACTTAGCATTGGCAAAATGAGAAACAGAGAATCTGAAATAGACAGCTTGGCCCATCCCACTTTGTGGTGGGTTGATGCTGGTTTTGGGATGGCCTCTGCAGACAGTCTTACCTGGAGCAAAAAGTCTGCTACCGTACCATGTCAGGGGAAGACCTTTTTATTTGGTCAGGCCTTTCATGAACTGGTAGAGCCTTCGATTCAGTTTTTAGGCTGATATTGCTGCTGTGATTTTAGTGTTTTTATCCATTTTGGTTTTATTTTAAATTATTGTAAGGCAAATAGGGAGCCTTAGGGTCAAAGAATGGGCTATTGCATTTCTGAAGCAAGCAAGCAAACAAACAAACAAACAAACAAACAAACAAACAAACAAACAGTAAATAACAGACTAGAGTGAAAGAAGAGTTAAAACTGGAACAGCAATGAAATCTTCAGTGAGATTTAAAAAAAATTACAAGCACAGTTGCACTGAGCATTAAAATACCATTAGCAAATTGTTTTCTGTATAAACGTTTAATTAAGTTTTTTTATAAGATATATAAAAAGTGTAAAATCTGAACACAGTTATTACATCTTTGTCTTTTCTCTTTCAATCTGATGTAATTAGTCAATTTTGACAACGGAATATATTCCTGTATTTTGTTCTTCCATTTTTACTATTGGACAAAAGGATTGAAATGTTGTGGGGGTTTTTTAATGAGACTAATTCACTCAGTAAATTTCTTAATTCATTACATTTCATTAGTTCAGTAGTAATGAACCAAAACTATATCATTTATTTTTATTACTGCTAGGAGCTAAATCACAGTGATTTATTCAACCAGATTGAAGCAATGACTATGTAACCATTCTTATTGTCAGTGATCTATATTTTTTCTTAAATAGGACACTTAAATCACACAACAAGGATTTTAACTTCTAAGTTTAAGGCATCTGACTTAAAAGCATTTGATTGTAATGCTCAGTGGATTTCTGTTTCAGAGCATAATCCAGTCACTTTTTAAGTTTCATTTATTTCCATAGGGGAGCTATTAAGCATGTGCTTAAATCTCTTGTTTTAAGCAGCAGGAGAAAATGGCCCATATTGTGTCTTTAAGCAAGGGGTATAGCCATGGTTCCAGTCCCACATTTTTAGCAACACATAACTGGGATAAAGCACAGTCCTCAAGGATTTTCTCCACCTAAAAACGTTCATGAAACAGGTATGGGACAGAGCAAAGAAAAGAGGAAGCTTCTCTTCTCTTTGAATTCTGCACAAGCACTCCTGCATGGAAGATATACAACCAGGAAAGACAGGGCTTAATATGAACTGGGGAGCAAAACTCCTACTGGAATAGGGGTCAGCAACCTTTCCCAGCCATGGGCCATGTGGTGGGCCAGACTATATTTTGGAGAGAGAAAAAAGATCTTTTTGGAGGCCCCATTGGCGAAAGCGCCCCTTGGGTTACAACCTGTTTTGGTTTACAAATGGACCTCCAGAATGGATTATGGTTGTAAACCAAGGTACCACTGTATTTATTTTGGCTAAGGCTTGGTATTTTATTTTATTTTATTTTATTTTATTTTATTATTTTAAAAAACCAACATTGGTAACCGAACGAAACAATGGAGGATCAAGCTACCCAAATCTATTTGGTCAAGGTATTGAAAAGGACAGCAAAGCTGTCACAAATGTCCCAGCTGTATCAAATGCTAACCTGAACTTTTTTGTCTCCTGCCCTACCTGTCCTAGTTCTCCAGCTTCTCTCCTCATCGTAGTTGGAATTCAATAAGGGAGCTGGAAGACCTTCACACTGATGGGAACAAAGAAGGGATAGAGCGAAGGAAAAGACATGTTGAGGGACCACTCCTGATTTCATCTTGCCTAGAATCCTGGGTGAAGCAACATCCAGTAAGTTCCCCACTATTGAAAGAATGAAGCTTTAATCGATCTTCAGACTTTTTCTTCACTATAATGGCTTAGCTATCCTGTTCCGACAATGCTTATTGCGACCAACTGTAGGAAGAAGCTCTTCTGATACCGTGGCATCTAGCGAGTCCTAGAATAACAGTACCTTTAGTGTCAGTGTTCAAATAGCACAAGGAGTGCTTTCAATTTTCATGAAACCAGAGTGATCTTAAGGGGCACTCAGCTTCTTGAAGGATTGAGTGTGCTTGTGTGATTGCTCTGCGTTTTGTTTGTTTTTTAACTCTATAGTGACCTTGAGAGTAGGTCGGAAAAACCACTAAGTAATATAGTTCAGGCCAGATTCATATGTAAATTTCTTTTGAATTCTTGTGGTTAATGTTCTCTGAAAAGAAACAAAAAACTACACAACAATGCCTTTAGAGACAATGTCTCCTTTATAAAGTACATTTGAAGTGGAAAGTTCCTCTCCTAGAAAAACCTTTGAGAATCGAAGGTGCTTTACGAAGCCCCCCAACTTCATTATGAATATATCTTTTTTCGTCTTCTTTTCAGATTGAAAATAATACTCAAGCTATTCTTGAACTTCCATTGTTTCCATATCATAAAGACAGAGGATTTCCCAGGTAGGGTTGGGAATGTCCCCTGTCCGAAACCCTGAAGAGGCACTGCTAATCAGTCAGGCAATATTGAGTTTAGGTGGACCACTGGTTTCTCTCTCTCTGGCAATTTCTTATATTCCTATGAATGCATGTCTCTGGGCCCCATCCTGCTGTCAGCAACCACTGTGACCTTTACTTCCTCCACTCTTTTTCTAAGTTACTACGCAGGGTGGAGGGTGGCGAGTGAGAAATCCTCTGTGTGAACAACAGATTATTTCAAAAACTTCCCTGAATTATAATGATTGGAAGCAGCATCCAGATTTCTTTCTAAGGCTTTAGCATAAAGAGACTGGCAAAGCCTTATTCTACAGTGTACTGCTTCGATATTATGGTGCTAAGGTCTCTGCACAAATCTCAAGTAGAGTTGAGTTTTTGTGAGCTTCAATTTTTCATGTTGAAATTGGTGTTTTCAACTGGGGAGAATGTTTCATCAAAGGGGGAGGCAAGTCACACAGTAAAAGCATGTCTGCCTTTTTTTCATCTGAGCTCCTGGATGTGAAAGGACCAAGCACTGCTCAAGGGAGCTGCACTGTTAAGGAGAAGTGTAGTTCCTGAGCTAGCCAGCCACAAGCTACGACTCATGGAAGTTCTCAAGACTTGGGTGGAAGGGATCCTTGGCATCCTTCAGCTGGTCCAGAAGTTCAAGGAAGTGAACTGACTGTGCAAAAGCTCAGGTCAAATCCTTTTTCTAAAATCTTTTTACCCTAAGTCCTTTACCCAGTGCAAATGAAGGGACACCCAAAAACAATTTTAATAGATATGTGCTTTGGACAGTGGAAAAAACTAAATTGCATTTCTGTTCCAAAATCTCAAGCAGCAGTTCTTAAGATGCATATTGTGAGAATGGTCTTTGTGATTCTGGTTTATATGAGTCAAATGGCATCAAGGTTATCAACCAGTGGCTTAGGCCAGAGGTTTTCATACACTGGTCTGTGGATCTCTGTGTCCATGAGCTCCATTCAAATGCTCTGTGGAAAAAGTTGCAGAAATATCTGTATTTTGCCCTGCATTCAGCTGCTTTTGTGTGTGATGGAGATCAAAGTGATGTTGGAATTACTGAACAGGCTAACAAGGCTGTGATTTACATAATACAATTCTGGTGCAATCCATTTGTTTTATTTTGTTTTACCTAACAAAATGTGTATACTGTTTAACTGTAAATAAAAATCTCCAAGCTCTTTACAAAGACCGCAAAATATACATAAATTTGTCAATAACAATGTTAAAAATGTGTTTTTAACAAAGCAAAATCAATAAATATATACATTATAAACTAAAATGAGAGACTATAATTTTGCACCTGGAAAATCCATCAATTAAAGGATCCCTTCTCAGCAGCCTGACCATGATCTTTCATTATATATGGCACTGGTTTTAACAATGATGTCAGCACTGGGGTGGGGAATGCTGTTGTATTTTTCTTCATAGCTGATCCACAAACACGCTCAAGCACATTAGAAAGGCAAGACTATGTTCACTGAAATACATTATCTATGTGCTTTAATTCGTAGGAAAACAAAAAAGGTTGTCTACCAAGACCCCCAGAAACTTTCAAGCACTCTGCTTGCAAAAAAATAAGAAATTGAGAAGCATTCAGGTTCGGCACCCTTGCTCTTCCTCCTTCACTGCTCAACTACTCCTTGTTTGCCTGCTGTTTGAACCTAGCATGATAAAGTCCCCCAAGACCTACCAAAGGAGGGTGAGGAATTTCAGGCCTGGGGGCTGACTGCCACCCTTCATGCCTTTCTTTCAGGCCTTTGGGATTCTCCCTGGGGGACAGTCCCCTCACCAGCCCTGCTCCACACCTTGAGTGTTTTTGCCTGGCTGAAATATGCCTTTAGACTCCAATAATGCTTCTAGTTTGTCTGTCTGGAGGAAAGAGATGAATGCAAGAGCATATTTAGAAACTTAGCCTACTGTTAAAAGGTAAAATTCATAACTGGCATGTGGCCCCCATAAGGTTGCTGAAAAGGAAAAGTGGCCCCCAGTCTGAAAAGCTTCCTCACTCTTGATCTACCAGGTTAGTCTGGATGGAAGTGTGGAAGAAAAATATATTTTTACATTCATATTCCAAAAATGGCTAGCATTCTTCCAGGTCCCCGAGGAAGGATTAGTTTAAGATGTGTATTTTAAAAAGAAATATCAATATTATGAGCTGTTAGTTTTCACACTGAAAGGCATTCCAAAATTATCAAGGTTCTACAAAGTTATCACTTAGGGAATCGGCATAAAGGATTATTCCTTCAAGAGTCTACCTTTGAGTGACATTTTTCACAGCTTTTTGCAAATACGCACACCTATTTTAGAATCCACTACCTTTTGAATATATAAGCAGAAGAATTTAAGTCCTTATTAGAATAATTTGATAGCCATTTAAATAAAACTTTTTCTGTTATCCAATTCCTCCATTAAAGGAAATAATAAAAAAGTTGCCATGAGTCTGTATGAACATCCAACTGAATATGGAACAATTCTCACCTTAAGGCTTGAACAACGTCTATCTATGCATGTAGATGATACGTTGGGATGATGATGAACCCTGATCTAGGATGCAGTGAAGATGAATCACAAAATAAATTGATCAGGTAGCACTCTCAACATGTTTAGCTGTTCCACTGTGGTGGAAGGGTGGTTTTCTTCCAGAAACTGGTTGGATTTAGTATGGAATTGGTAAGAACTGATGTCAATATATACATAGCTTAGAAAATAGCTTATAATAATGCCCATGAACTGTAAGACTGCATCTTTTAAGGGAGGATCATGTTTTTTTCTAGTAAGATCCCTCTGTGCATGCTCTGGGGAAAAGTACAGAACAAAAGAAACACTTGCTTACATTGAGCGTGTGCATGTTGGGTTGGTTTTTTGTGCTCAGATTTTCCTACATGTGTCACCAAAAAAAAACATTTTCCATTTTAATCTCTATGTACTCTACTTTTTAGTCTCCTGAGATGTTCTTGGGGAGACACCTGTGTTTTACTCACCTGTTTACTATTTTACTGTTTCTCACTACTAATGTACACTGCTTAGAATTTTTCCTGCCTAAGTGGTCTATACATTATTCTATACAAACAAGTAAAAATCTAGCAAGCATCCCAAAGGATCTTGCAATGAATATGCTGAAAACTCCCTATGATATTTTATTACATTGTTCTATGCCAGGGTTAGGGGACCTGTAGACTTCCAGATATTGTTACAGTTCCCATCATTCTTGACCATTGGCCATGCTGGCTGGGGACCAACAACATCTGAGAGGCCACTGAGTCCCCTTCCCTGCTCTAGGCTTTTATTTTATTTTGAAATTAGAAACCTGCATTGGTTTTATGGATCCAAGTTCTAACTTCTAACTTTAACTTCTGATGAAGATATATGATACCTACACTGTATGGATGTGATAGCACCTCACATTATGGGAAGCAATAAATATCTTTCTAATCACTGGTCAATCTTCTTACAATATAGGACCATTGGACCATTATGAGAAATGGTCTTAAGCAACTCCAAGCCCATAATGATGGGAAAGGTTACGTTGTTCCACAATTATCCTTTTAATCAATCTCACATGATAATCATTTTTGCCTAAAAATCTGTTTCTCAATACCAGTTCCATTACCTAGGTGATTTTTATCACTAATCATTAGACTGTGATTCACTATACCCTTAACACCTCTTGTTTTAACTATAAATGGGTGATTAGTCTCGATATACAGGATATTACCTGCATGACAGACCTCATAATATAATCTCCTTCCCAACTGTCAAGACTTTTCTCCTAAAAAAAAATTAAATTAAAAGCCTTTTTCTTATTAGCATCTCTTCCAGACTCAATCATAGCTTCAAATACATCTGTAATAGAAAAGAAAGGAAAAGGACCAAAGCTTTCTCTCTAGGGTTCAACCAAGCAAAGCGATTCCTTCCGCAAGTGAAGCTCTGCACTCATGGAAGGGCAGACTACCAAACTGAAGGTGTGCTGCTGAAATGGAGCCACAGGCAGGCCCATTGAAACAAATGGAGGCTGCAGTGCATTGTGGAGCAGGCCGCTGTGTTCATGAACCCCTTTGCTTATATACAGTAGCTGTGCTGTGGCAAGCAGTGGGCTAGAAATCAGAGAGTTGGAAGGGACCGTTAGGAGCATCTAGTCCAACCCCCCGAGGCTGAGATTAAGAGTCTCATGCTCTTCTGAGCTATTGACAAGTTCGAAGCAGCCTCCTTTGTTTTACCAAGTTCTAATTTCCTCTGTAATGCCTTAATGCAATGAAGGTACAGGCCTCTCTCAGAGGCTGAGCAATTATAATAGGGCATTCAACACTCCTATTGTGTCCCGTCTTACTCGCATTTTCTCTAAACTAAAAAGCCCCAAATGTTGTAACGTGTCCTCATACAGAAGCTGCTCCACTTGCTTAACTATTTGGGTCGTCTGCTGCCCTTTCCCCTCTTTGATGGGCTCCGCCTCTCCCACCTTGAATCTCTAAGAATTTGGGGCAGTGGTCCATGGGCAGATTTTTACCACTTGAATTTGGACCGCCCCCTGCTCATCTCATGCATCTAGTGCATTTGCCTCAGTGAGCTGCCAGCAATTCATCTTCTGAAGCCTTTTACAAGTATGAAGAGAATTTTGGAAGTCAAGGGTAACTCCATCAAACTTGTCATCTACACCTGGGTGGCTTTTTGCTCTGCAGCTCATTGTGTGCCACCTAGTGGCATACTGAGGATCTGTTATTTCTGTACTTCAGCTGTATCAGTGAAGGCAGGATTCCCACCCACCTACCTCGCCGCCACCCACCCACCCCGCCGCCACCCCACACAATATTTCCAGTATTCACACAGAGTTCTAAAAGAATCTGCATACAGAACTCTTCCATATCTGCACACAAGTTTCCATGTGCCTTAAAGTTCGCTCCCCACTGTGGGCGCTTTGCGGTTGCACGCTGCTTGGCCTCATCGGCAGATTAGCGATACCTCACACAGTGCAAGACTCCATAAGATGGTTTGCTCAGCATAAAGCTTTGACTTTACCCAGATCCTGTGAAACTCTGACCCTTCCAAGGTTCCTGTTGTGAGAATTAAATAATAATAATAAAAAAATCCAAACCCTGTCTCTGGAGATTATGGCCCCTTGACACATTGCCTGCTACTTTGAGCTCAGATTTATGAACTGTATGTGTTTTCATTGAGCACTTAACCCTGAGTTTTTAAATGAGGCTGGGCACAGAATACTCCTTTCACCTTAAAAACAAACCATTACAATTCTTCCCTTGCCTGGGTTTCCAAGTACATAAAAGAAAGGCGGGGTGGGCAGAATGAGGAAAGGGCTCGTTATATTCTGTTTCTCCCATATAGAAAAAAAATTGGTATGAATGAAATATATATATGTATGCAATCTACAAGCGTTATGCCTGTGACACTTTTGCACAACGATGCTCTATTTTTCATCCCTTTGAAAGGCTTATGTTAATTTATCGGAGCAGCTTTGGCCAGTGTTATTCTTCTAAAATTGTACCGGTGATCGTGCAGTGGAGAGGGGAAAGGAAGAACACCACCAGGGAAAGGCTCTCACCAATAAATCATAGAAATATGATCTACAGCATTTCTGATACCTCGCTGCCCATGAGATTAAACACACAGTGTATTGTTTCATTTAAAACAAGACTCTGCCCAGTTGTTGCTAACAGACACAATGGTTTGCAGGCGTGCGCGCGCGCACACACACACCACCTTCTGTCACAATGACTTATACAAGCTTAAGTAGCAGACTTCCTAAACTAAGACTTATCACTTCGGGGTTATTTCCATGTGACCTGTGGAGGATGTCCATGAATAGCGGTGGAAGGTATGCCATTTTCTTTGCTGTAGGGCTGAACCGCTCCGTGCAAGACTCGGAGGCCGTTCTGAGTGTTGTGGAGTAATCATTAAGTTACACGCTTGTCATTTCTTGTACATTCACTCAGAACTAATGCACATCACTTTTTCCAATTATAATCATTCCACCATTTAACAAGCACAAAAGGCCTTGGATTCCAATTTGCCACTGATGCTTCTTTCTCTCTCTCTCTCTCTTCCTTGCTTATTTCTTGCCATTTAGGGACAGCTCGGGCTGTGCACAGTTCCAATAATGGGAATATATATATATTAACCTGGCTTCCAAGCAGACTCACACATGATGAAGGCCACAGCAGCTTGTCTGGAAATTCAAGAGCAAACTGTTTCCACCGGTATGATAATTGTTCCTCCCTGTAGCTTCCCCCTGCCCCTTTTTGTGATTGTAAATATAAGTTTATTTCTTGGCTCATTTATTGCCCATGCCAAAGCAAAAATTGCACAGTCACATAGCAAATACCCTTCCTATCACTCTTCTGTGCTTGCTATATCAAAGTCACACCCCACCCCCGCTACTCTGAATTTCTCATTTTATTCAGCCCCCCCCCCCCACTTTCCTCTCTCCACAGAGAAAAACATAGCTCAAATATCTAGTCTTTAATCTTGGTTAGCTCCTTACTAATGACAAGAAGCTGGAATGCACAAGGAAATGTTGAAAGCAACCTTTGCCTATAGGGTAACCAAGAAACTGAGAACCTAAGACTCCATCTCAAATAAATGTGGCTTATTTTTGCTGTTGTTAAGAAATGGATTTTAACGCCTCTTTTGTCATTGCAGGCTTTAGACTTATTCATGCTTAGTAAGAACTTTGCAGAAAAATGCTACTTGTTTTGTCTCCGTGTATGTTTTAGTCCTTAAACCAGATGTTGCTGCATTACAACTCCCATTATCCCTGGCCATTGGCCACGCTGGCTGAGACTGATGGGAGATGAAGTCCAACAACATCTGGAAGGCCACAGGTTCCCCCCTGCACAAGCATAGATCCTACAAGGTCAGCAGGGAAACAAACCACTGGTAGATAATTGCCCTGCCCACTGGGTTTCTCTTCTATGCTACAAGGTGCTATATATAATATTTTCTACTGAAGGGTGGGGTAAATGTAAATGTAAAGGTAAAGGTACCCCTGCCCGTACGGGCCAGTCGTGCTCGACTCTAGGGTTGTGCGCCCATCTCACTTAAGAGGCCGGGGGCCAGCACTGTCTGGAGACACTTCTGGGTCACTTGGCCAGCGTGACGAAGCTGCTCTGGTGAGCCAGCACCAGTGCAGCACACGGAAACGCCGTTTACCTTCCCGCTAGAAAGCGGTACCTATTTATCTACTTGCACTTAGGGGTGCTTTCGATCTGCTAGGTGGGCAGGAGCTAGGACCGAACGGCGGGAGCTCACCCCGCCGCGGGGATTCAAACCGCCGACCATGCGATCGGCAAGTCCTAGGCACTGAGGTTTTACCCACAGCGCCACCCGCGTCCCGAAGGGTAGGGTACATACCCAGAAAATAAATGAACGGGTTTTGCCATCTTATTTGTCATTTTATAGTAGTTCATAGTTATTTTATTTACTTTTTATTTTGATAGAGTTTTACTGTAAACCAAGAATATTATGAAAGGGTGGTATATAAATACCTCAAATAATAATAAAAAAGAAATAAAATAATCTCGGGCATCTTGACTCTTCTAGGCTATGATATCTACAGCATCAGGTATCTCCAATGGCATGTTTCCCAGAGTGGCTCTGGACATTCTTAAGGAACAAAAGCAGAACTTCCTCTTTCTGCCGCTGTCTCTCTGAATCTTTCTGAAGTAATAAAGTACTTCCGTGAAAACAAGATGACTAAGACACAGGGTGAAGACACACATACATGCTAGAGCAAGGATGGAAAAACGGTGCCTTTCCAGAAGTTGTTGGACACCAACTCCTGTCAACTGTGGGAGCGCCACATTGAGTCTCGGCCTTTACCTGCCTTTTGCTAAGAAACATCTTTCTACCACATCAGACAACTGGGGAAGAGAGAACTGTATGCCAGTTCAAGAAATGCTGCATTAAGGTATACAATTCTCCAGGGATCCAGGAAAATATAGGGCATTTATAGACAACTGCTGTTTTCATGTGAGATTCAATCGCATTTGGTATGCCCCCCCCCCGGACTATTTGCTGTAAGGAAACTGACAGGAAAATGCACTGGAAAATGTGGGGTAAAGGTAAAGGTTAGGTTCAGTCGCGGACGACTCTGGGGTTGTGGCACTCATCTTGCATTACTGGCCAAGGGAACTGGCGTACAGCTTCCGGGTCATGTGGCCAGCATGACTAAGCCGCTTCTGGCGAACCAGAGCAGTGCACGGAAATGCCATATACCGTACCTTCCCGCTGGAGCGGTACTTATTTATCTACTTGAACTTCGTGCTTTCGAACTGCTAGGTTGGCAGGAGCAACAGGAGCTTACCCCGTTGTGGGGATTCGAACTGCCGACCTTCTGATCGGCAAGCCCTAGGCTCTGTGGGATAACAGTTGCTTAATGCATCATTGTATAACCTCCAAACAAACAAATCAAGATGAATGCTCAATAAGCATGTAGTCTGGAAGTGATCACAGTGAAGTGGTCCAAGCAGAGTGGTGTTGTTTTCATTAAACCAACTTAAGTACTAACAATTAGTTACAATGAGGACTATCAGAATCTTTCATGGCTGCCTGATGAGGTTTAGCTTTCAAAGAAAAAGAAGATTGGATTGGAACCACTGCTGAATCCAGTATGGTAGAACTACTGGGGGGAAATGGAGTGGACTTTTAAATGCTATGTAAAGGTGTCCAAAAAGAAAAGGAAAAAAAATCTCCTCTTGATCTATGGAAGGAACATTGCAGAGGCTATAATGAAAGTCTATAGTATTGAGCTTTTAAAGTGTTCAATTGATTGAAGAATCAGTTAAAGCATCGTAGCTAATTGACTTGGAGAAGCAAAAAATAAAAAAAATAAAATAGAAATTTTGGTCACTTGACAAACCTACTTTTTATTTGTTTCTCAGCAGGGACATAATCCATCATCCACACCCAATGGGCCTGAAAAGTTGCTTAGCTTCAACTCTCTCCTGCTCAAATGGGTAGGAGCCTGCAGCCACTGAAATTGTGGGAAGAGATGGCCATGTGACTGATACTTAACACTACAAAGTTATGCATTGACGCCATAATAGTGGCTAGGCCACGAAATGTGGGATTTCGCAAGATAGTCTTCATCATTCCCTGTGGGTGACGTTGACAAGGAAATAGAGACCTTTTATTGTCTGAAGATTTACTCCTCTGAAATAGAGGAAAGGCAGACCTGCTCTAGAATGCAGCGTTCCAGAGTTGCAGTAACTCTGTTAGTCAGCTGAAAATGCATTTGGTCTCTCAGAACGAACGAAAAATAGGAAGAAAAATGTATGGTTGTGTTTGAATTTTTACAAAGAACAGCAATCACTTTCTTTTTACTTCTATGCTTTATCAAGCACATTTTTCCCCCTTTCTACATTTGTTGTAATCTATCATAGCGGCTTATTTCATGACTGCTGTAATCTGGTCTTCTCTACCTATGATCTATTCTTCTCTTAGAACCCACAGAGTGTTTCTCTTATTTATTTATATTCCCTTTTTAAAAGCCTCTGGTGTGGCTTACATTTCAAGCAGCGGGAGCAAGAAGAGAGGAGGGGAAGCTATCGGGGTATTTGGCACATCAGTTTTCCAGTGGATACAGAAGACTGCAGGTATATGGGGGGTGGTGTATATAAAAGTGACAACACCCCCCTCACCCTTGTCTTTGGACCTGAGCCTTCATTTCATGTTTCCTCACAACAAACTTTGGAGGCAGTCTACGGTGTGTGACACAGCAGAGATTTTGACTCCTATCCAAACGCAACACGTTGTTCACTGGAATATGTGCAAATTCTACAACTGCTCTGTGAGAGTGTTTATTTTTGCAAGTTGATTGAGGAGGATGAGAGACAAACTTTGCCCACCTATCATAAGAGGTGTGAAATTCTGACATAACCACGCAAACTATTTAGAGCGGGGTGAAAGGTAAACAGCGATGAGATACAAAGCCAGGGACAGAGCAATTGATGAATGGCTGGTATGCTGCTATGGTCTGCAAACCAAAACAATATAATATAATACATAAGAGGGATACCCTACAGTGCAGACACAGCCTGAGTTGTCATCCAGATTGAATTGACTTTGCAGTCCTACAAGAAATAACACTGTATCTCTGAGATAATAAATAACGAAAACACAAACATTCTAATGGAATGTCACATACACTCCCCAGAGCCTGAAAGAGAGAAAACCTTCTGCTGGCGATGGGCTTACCTCACATGTGGTCCTTCATGCCTAAGTGTTGCTGAGAACACCAATGAAATTCTTCTCTTTAAATTGTCTATCAGCTGTATTTCAATCTAGCCTGTGATGTATGGGGGACTTGAAAAACATGAGAGCGCCATATAAAAATCTAGTTTCAGTGTGAGATCATTTCCCCCGACTAAATAATTCTTGGTTTAAACATTGTATTTAGAATAAATAACTTATGCAACCTAATTCTACGCTTGTAAATCCCATTGCATTCAATGGGGCTTTCTCTTAGCAAGTGTGTTTAAGGTTGCGGCTTTAAACAAGGAAAGGAGAGATCAAAATTTTACCCATGAATCTATTTTTTTCTTTTAAGTCTGAAATGATTATTTCCCACCATGTTTGAGTATGTTAGATTTTGGCAAGCAAACAAATCTATTAAAACTGGAACGTACATAGGATTGCACTGTTAATTCATAGAGTTTTGAAATCCACTTTAAAGGGCTGCTAACCTCTCCCACTGCATATTACACTGGAACCAGGAAAGCTATATTTTTAGAAAGATAAAATGTTCCTTATATATTTCTCTCTATAGCCAATGTTTAATGCCAACAATTTTTTTCTGTCTTCACTTAAACCTGCCCCATATATCTGATTTCTTTTCATAATTCATTTGTGGGGGGTGGAGTGGGGGAGAATGACTGCATTTATTTTTCTATTGATCTATTTTCCTTATTTACAAGATTTTCATATGTTAAAAGTATAGTATGAAAACACAAAAACAATCACCATGGAGATAACCTTTGTATGTAGTTCTTTCCCCCTCCAGCATTAATGCAGTTCTGAGGTTAAAATATCAAGCACTTAGAAAAGGCTTGAAAAGTTAGAATTAAACCTGCTCTTATTATTGTCTTAGGGGCAAACCAGATGTTACACAGAAATGCATGTAACAAAGCTCAGGTTGTTTCTTTAGAAAAAATAAATAAATGGAAAGGAGCCTTAGGCTACAATTCTATACTCACTTGCCTAAGAGTAAGCCAAGGACTTACTTCTGGGCAGACAGGTAGACAATTGGGTTGGCACTAAGCAACAATTCTAAGCTGTGGTGGGAGGAGGGGCGCTTAACTCTTTCCCTGCTGATCATTTTTCTGCTCAAAATCACTCCCTCCGGAAAGCTGCTCTTCATTGCACCGGGTTCCAGATGCTTGTTTTGCAGGGTACATTACACTTCTGGAAAACCAGCAGGAGAAAAGCAGCTTGAGGGTATTTTGAGTTGGAAGCTGACCAGCAGCAGAAATATTTAAGCACCCTTTGCTTTCCTACTTCGTGCACCTTCACGAGGCTTCTCTCCATTTTCTTAATAAACAATCCTGTTTGAGCTTTGATACATTTGCAGCATCTACTCTGACCCTTACTTTCAAGTCTCTGAATTGGTTTTCAAATGCAAAAACAAAACAAAACAAGCAAACATATGGTTTGTCTTCATTACATATTTCCTGTTGCCTGTTGTGTTCAAGGTTTATGAAAAAGGATGTACAGTGGTACCTTGGGTTACATACGCTTCAGGTTACAGACCCCGCTAAACCAGAAATAGTACCTTGGGTTAAGAACTTTGCTTCAGGATGAGAACAGAAATTGCATGGCGGCAGCAGGAGGCCCCCTTGGCTAAAGTGGTGCTTCAAGTTAAGAACAGTTTCAGGTTAAGAACGGACCTCCGGAACGAATTAAGTTCTTAACCCGAGGTACCACTGTACTTGATAACGGGTCCAGGGTCCCTGGGAATGCAGCCTGGAATTGCAGGCATATTGGTGCATAGGACAAATGTTCCTCTTCTTACTTACTCATTTACCTTATTTATAAGCTGTCCTTTGTCCTACAGTGGTACCTCGCAAGACGAATGCCTCGCAAGACGAAAAACGCACAAGATGAAATAGTTTTCCATTTTTTGAGTCGTTCCGCAAGACGAATTTCCCTATGGGCTTGCTTCGCAAGACGAAACGTCTTGCGAGTTCTTGCGAGTTTGTTTCCTTTTTCTTTAAGCCGCTAAGCCGCTAATAGCCGCTAAGCCGCTAATAGCCGTGCTTTGCAAGACGAAAAAACCGCAAGACGAAGAGACTCGCGGAACGGATTAATTTCGTCTTGCGAGGCACCACTGTACTGCAATTCCAAGATGGTTTCCAATAAAATGGTAAAAACAAAATAGTACATGAAAATGGATCATCTCTAAGGGAAGTCCCCTGTACAGGACATTGTAGTAACCAAGGCATGAGCATGCATCACTGTGGGAAGGCTATCCCAGTGATCAGAGGAGCATAGCCTGTTGTTATGAACAACAAGTACAGTAATTGGGAATTTAAGGATCAAGCTTACAAGGAAATTTGTAAAAGTTTTCCTTAGGTATAGTTGTTTTTAAAACAGTTGATTTTATCTATATTTTGATAAATTATGTCATGTCTTCCTGTTTTTAAGTTTGTTTTCATTGGCATTTTATTACAAATATTACATATGATATGTAAGCCACTTAGAGGGTCTTTTTAATGTATTTTTTTTTTAAGAGTGGATGTGCACCTTTTTCCCATTCATGGCTGGCTATTGCATTTTATCTATTTAAGTTCTAAAATGCACTTTGTACCATATGGAGTGCAAAAATATATAAGCAATAAGGCTGCAGTCCTATAGATACTTATCAACGAGTAAGTCTCACTGAACTCAATGGAATTTACCTCCGAGTAGATATGGGTAGGACTACATAATAATAGACCTACCTTGCCCTTAGGCACTAGCGCTACATTTAAAAGTAAACACTAGTTTATGTGTGCAGCTGAGAGCTAATTCAGGCAATCACATGTGAGACTCATTGCTCATCTCAGGTGACCCCCAATCACCTTTCTTAATAAATGCAGAGGTGGAGGAAACAGTCATCTGAATCTTCTGCAATGTAGTAATCATACCACAAGCACTTCAAATTAGATCATCTGCAGTGAAGCTGTTATAGGATTAGATAACCCTACATATAGAATTGAGCCAGAAAAGCATGGTTAGCTTCCTTTTTCTTGGGAACATTGCCATAGGATATTTAATTACCATAAGGGGTCACAACCTTCATTTTTATATCCAATCTAGCAATTAACACCTTTAAGCAATGCTGGGCATTGGTTCAATTTTGACTCAGAAAAGAAAAATGTCATATACTGAACAACTAGCTCCGGATCTTGCTGCAAAGTTGTTGTTTTTATTTTATTTTTAAAAAACACAACCCATACTTTTTTAAAATGCAGGTTTCCAATGCAAGAATCAAGCAGAAGTGACCTTGCCTTTACTGCAGCCAACATGGTGCCATGCTAAAGATGACATGCAATCTGTTAAATACTACTGTTTACTATTAACAAGGAAGATTTAAGTCAATTGTTAAGATAATGTACATGCCCATTCTTCGGATTTGGGGTGGGTGGGGAAGCAAACTTAATTCTTTTTCCAAATATTGTTAAATGTGCATATGGGGTTGAATGTGCTGGTGTCGGGGAAAGAAACAGTTTGAAAAAGCCAGTGGTCATGCAGGATTGCGAATCACAAAAGAGCGGGCAAGCTTTTGAGTACTCCAGAAACTTTTTATAAGGCTGAATGTCAAGCAGAGCAGGGAGGGGAGAAAAAACAACAACCTGGCCTGAAGTTAAAGCCACAAAGTCTGCAATTGTAATAGTCCAAGATGGAGACTTGGGGTGCTTCCTGATTGATGTTCATACTAGAAGGGTGTTCCTGATACATGCAGGGTTTTTTGTTTTGCAGTTTCCACACAATGTCATTGGCATTAAAATGCTATCCTGTATTTCTGGATTTACCCTTTCAATGGAAAATTCAGTAAGTTAAAAATACACACCCCAAAAACCCGTTTCCAATGACCTGTTAGGAATACAAAGCTCCCAGTGTGGAATATGGTTGTAGTTAAAATGAGATCAGCCTCTGTTAGGTATTAATGAGTTGCACCAAGGCTGCTGGGACAAATCAACAATCATGGGTTATGTAGTGTGTGTGTGTGTGTGTGTGTGTGCACGCGCGCCCATCCCTATGGACCAATGTGGCCATCTATGCTTTTTTTATTTGATGAATGGGAAAACTCCAACTGAGGAAAGTTGCCTCAGAGGGAGAATCGATCAGGCCGAAATGGAAGAACAGGCTCAGACTGTGCAAGCTACTCACAGTTTTGGCTAGGACGATTCATACAGCAAGCAGTCATTGCATCTGCAACTCAACAAGGAGAAGAGCCTGGTCACTGAAACACATGGACCCTCATGCCAGATAGAGCGGGACAAGTGAGGAAAATTCAAGGCACATGGAACTGAAAAGGAGATGTGGTAGGCCTACTGCCACCTCATCTTCCTGCATTAAGAGTTCCGAGTGAATGCAGTAAATCTCTCTCTCTCTCTCACACACACACACCCCCTCTTCTTGAAAAAAGCTATTTCAGGGAACATGATAAAGAGACAGCCTTTACCGTTAGATTTGAGGCCATTCCCAAAGCTGCTGCGACGCAAGAATTTAGTTTCACTCCCCTAAAATGACACGCCCTAAGCTGCCTGCTGAGGCAACCCTTTGCCATGACATTGACGGGAAGCTTGATACATTTCCAAAGAATCTAATCCCCCATGGATAGGCTCAGAAATTTTTGATCTTTAACTTAAGGATCCGTCTTGGAACCATGGATCCTGTCACTCACAGAGATGCCATGTTCTTGGCTGCCTACCTTGGAGCCATATGGTACTAAACGGCAGATTTGGTTTCTTGTACATGGGCTGTTATCTAAATTGTTACAATCACAGACTTAAGATATTAATGTCTTTTAAAAATTGTAATGAATTGTAATGAATGCACTGTAGCAATAAATGAGGTTCTGAAACAGTTGGGAGAGAGTTGTGTGTCGTCGTCCCCCAGAACTCTTTATTAGGAGGCTTTGTCTAAAATAGATTTCATCGCAGGCCATACATTTCCCCACCTAATTCTGAACTTCAGTTTAACATAGGAAATGTCCTGTGCATCACTGAGATTTGTTTGGTTTCAGATCAGCTGCATTAACAGGGAGAAATTATAAAGGGAACACACAGAGATAGTTCAAACAAGTTTTAACGAGTCTTCCAAATAAAATACTTGTTAAGCTTATAAATCTCAGAACTTCAGATTCTTCCCTAAGGATGACAGTTTTCTTTTAAACAAGAAAATTCAGTTCCATTAATGCCCTTTGAAAATTTCACATACTCATCCAAGGGTCATATTTGGCCCTTATTTTCTTGCCATTTTTTCCAATGGTTCCACCCATTAAAAAAAACTATTTCGAGGAGAATAGCCAAGGTCAAATAAATGTCTCTATGCTTACTGTATAACATAATGCTCCTGGACCTGCTAGAAACAATTTCATAGTTATTAGTATGACTGGACAGAGACTAAACTTGAAAACAAAAGTCATGAACTTAAAAACCAATTCCATTATTAGGTGGATATAGAGACATGGAAGTGACATCAAATCAAACAACAGTATCTCCAAACTGTTCCGTCAAGTTTATAAAAGCATCTTTTTCATGGAACAATGAGGATATGATATGAACGTGGGTAAAATAGGTGTTATTTTATTCAATTATAAAACTGTTCAGAGATGCTCCTTACTGAATCTAAGTGTGCAATCCTATACTCACGTTGCTGAGCATAAGCGTCATCTGGTATGTCAATTTAAGGTAAGCAATGATTCTCAACCTCACTCTCAATTGACTTTGTAATAGCATCATGTAGTCAACACTGTGTGATATCATCCAGGTCCAGGGCCGTGTGGCACTGTGATATCATCTTGCTTTTGTCATGTTCCCAAATCGGCTGGGACCACTTTACAAGAATCCAAGAGTGGGGTGGGATGGGGGGCAAAGCAGCAAAACATGGAAATGGCAACTGTAAACACAGGAGGCACAAACGCTGTGACCAGGGCTTGGACAGCTTGGGGGGCAAAGCCCTTTTGCACAGAACATGTTCAAATGTGAACATTTGGCACAGCCTAGCTTTGGGTTTTATACATGGACGTTAAAACGTGAGAATATAGGACATTAACTCCTATTAACTGATATAGAATCTTGGCAGTTGCTATATTACTTCATCTTATGGTTTGCTTATCTCTATTTTGAAAGGTGTTTCAGTAATACAGTTGGGGCCCCAATTCATTCCCATGCCATGCCAGCCTCTCATGCCTGGAGAGATCAGCATAGGACTCAATTGCACCCTCTTCCCATCAACTAGCATGCTTGGAGCATCCTGAGCTATTACCAGGAGAAGCTGGCTCATACATGCCTCCCATGTATCTATCCAGTCCTTCTTAGACACAGACAAAGATCATCCAGGATAGTGCTGCTGATGTAAACCAGTAAATTCAAGCTTGGATGCTCCTGGAGAGGTTTTATTCCTTCACTAAAAATGTAACACACTGTTCTCCCGGATTCCAAAACTGAATTTACACAGCTCAAATTTGCATGCTCCAACAATAATCAAATCGATTCACCAGTGTTTTCTTCAGGGGTTTCTATGAAATATTTGTAGCATAGATCAATCTGAAAAGCAAAGTTTCCCCTTTCTAAAATATTTTTGCTTACCTACACAAGTGAAGTGTTTGCTTATGACAAGGGCTTTCCCCCCCCCAGCTGAAACTCCATTCCGGCACCTCTCAGGTGGGCACCATTGCCATTTAAAGAGAATGACGAATGTGCTCATGGTGGGTTCTGGCACCTCTTTTTCTAGAGAAATAGCATTGCTTATGATAGATATCCAGAAAATGAAACAGCAAAATACAACAAGAAATAATGTGTGGCCCCTTCCCTTCAGGGAAAAGCTGGACACCCCATTAGATCTACTGACACTTTGTTCTTTATCAACATTGTGAGCAATTGTTTATGTACTTTCTCTTACAATGGTACCTCGGGTTACAAACGCTTTGGGCTACAAATGCTTCAGGTTACAGACTCCGCTAACCTGGATGTAGAACCTCGGGTTAAGAACTTTACCTCAGGATGAGAACAGAAATCGCGTGCCGGTGGCGTGGCGGCAGCAGCAGCGAGAGGCCCCATTAGCTAAAGTGGTCAGGTTAAGAACAGTTTCAGGTTAAGAATGGACCTCCCGAACAAATTAAGTTCTCAACCAGAGGTACCACTATACTCTTTTTTTGCAAGAATAGGTCTCTTGCTGATCATTTTAACCTACATAATTGAAAGACAACAACAACAAGATTATCCCTGTCTTTGTAATTTAAGTATTTATCTGTGTGTGAAGTGTTGAGGACTGGAATGTTAAATATACATTGTCACCTGTGTACTGCCACTTACCACACACCGTATTCTAACAAATTAAATGAGTTTATTGCTAATAATCTTATAAAATTAACATGTTCCAAGGTGCTAGAAATATTTGAATTCCTTTTAAGGTTGTGTTCTTTGCAAAGCCAATATTGTTCTAATGGGATTTTCAATTTGTATGAATCTGAATAAAGTTGGGGAAATGAATATAAATAAAACGAGATGCTGATTTCTATCATGAGAAAAGAAATCCTCCAAAGTTGCAATGAGTATCCAATAGCATTTAAAAGCCTGAATATCTAATGGAGCTGAGCCGAGTCAGAGCCTGTGGCAGCGATATAGAGAGTTGACCCACAAACCCTCTTGTTGTCTTCCGTTGACGGGGAGAGTGTCAGAGGAAGCAGCACTGTGTCTGGTTTTTTCATGGGGATGGGGAAGCAGAAAGGAAAGGTTGGATTTTATTTTTAAATATCCAGTACGTTTTAGACCTCCTGGGTCCTTCATCAATGGGTTTCAAATACAGAAGTTCTATTTTTTGTCACACCATCTTCTCTTTACTTCTGCTGTCTATTTAGTATTGTTGCAGAAGGGAAGAGGAGACAGTGTAAAAAAGAGAGATTAAACTTCTGCATTTGAAACTCCACGATGAAGGACCCAAGAGGTCTGAAACGCATCGGATAATAAACCATTTTTCCTTCTTCAACCCCTTTGCATCACCTGCATTTTGCCTGGGCTTTCCTTTTTCTGCTGCACCTATTCGCTGTGGCTTATCACGGGGCATGGAGTTCAGGAGTAGTGAAGAATACCTTCTGAAGCCCACAAGAACACACAAAAGCTTTCCCTTTTAAATTGTGCACATTCTGCAAGAGAATGGACTCGAGGTGCATACTGCAGGTGTATGAATGTGAAGAAACGGGTGCAGGAAGAACAGAGGAATCACAGAGGTTGGGTAGTGCAATCCCATATTGTCTTCATCACCCTCCCAAATCCTTGTAGTTTAAAAGTGGGGAGGGGCAGGGCCACACATGCAAACTCCACCTCCAACATCCCCCCTTCACTTAATGCATTCACCCATTGAGAGAGTAGGATGGAAGCAGGATTCTAAGTGAGTTTGGGTGAAGATGCTTAGAGTCCTCCTGGTGCATTTGAGGACATTTGAGCAGGGCTTGCCTGCACACCTCTGCACCCTCCCCACTCACACAGATTTAGGCAAATGCCAGAATCAGGCTTATGTATCTATGGGTTGTAGGAAGAAACTACAGTACAGATCTACAGTATGTGGTATAACAAACCATTGATTTAGAACTAGTTTGTGGGAGGTTTGCTGGTAGAACCTCTAAGGGTCCTAGAGAGAATACAATACAAAAGGCAAAGACCAGTTTCAGTATTTGGTTAATAAATACAGTAGGTCTCACAGACGGGGCCATATGTAAAGAAAAAAAGCACCTTTGAATGACCGTTTTAACAAAAAGACCCAAGACTCTAGAGAAGTCAATTTCTCTGTATGCTGTGTCAAAAGAATCCATCTAGAAGCAGCATATTTTAATTCCACACCCATCAGGCCATTTCCTTTCTTATTCAAAAGTACATTTCATACTATACTTCAATTTGTTGCACTAAGTATGTTGCTTGTTAGGTTGTTCATTTTCAACAGTAACGCTAAGGCACCACACCCCCAATGCACATTGATATAGTGAGGTTTAATCTGTCCCCTGCCACCACAATCCTGAAAAAATCACTGTATATAGCAGGGGTCTGCAACCTTTAAGACAAAAAGAGCCACTTGGACCCATTTCTGAAGAAACTGGGAGCCGCAAAACCATTGCAACATTTAAAGCATGCGCGCCGCTGCCCTCCGATCTGACAGCGGGCGGGAAGGTGACGTTGGGACGGTGCGTGACTAACGCACACACCGCCCCCATGCAACGTCACAGCCAGTACAGCGCCCGCCACAGTGGGGAGTGTCGGGGCGCACAATGCGCCTCCTCCCCTCGCTAGTATCCGCCCCGGAGCCGCGGCAAAGGTGCAAAAGAGCCACATGCGGCTCCGGAGCCGCGGGTTGCAGACCCCTGGTGTATAGTAATAGGGGAAATCAAATGGAAATCAAATGGAAATTATTGTTCTATCATTATTTGTAATATGGGATGAGGCATTTTTTAAAGGGTTGTGGTGTGGGATGGAAGGGTTAATGCACAGTGGTCCCGATATAACTGGGCCCACCCCATGCTTGTCTTTAACAAAACCCTGAATTCACTGCAAGCAACGCATTAACCACCACCTCTGTCATGATACAATTAGACCAGAATCCTGAGGTATTTTAGGCGGGGATTGAAATTGCTCTGTAAGAAACACCTCCGTGCTCATGGGGACACAGAAAGGGCTCCCCAACAGAAGGGCTCCCATGCTTCTTGGAAAACCACTCTCAAAAGTCAGGAGACCAATCCTAGTGGTCTGTGATGTTCAGGTTCCTCACTATGTTACTTTGAGCATCTCTTCATTTGTGTGAAGGAAATTAATAGCTAAATTTGTGGTTCAGTTCGGGTGGTGTGTGTTTTTGCCTTCTCTTCTGTTTTGGCTTCTAACTAAACAAATAAATTGAAACCTAACTATCTTGTATACATTCTGAAGTACTACACTCTCAGGGTATGATTGGGGGGTTGGCCGGTGGGTTGGCTGTTGTTTATACATTTACTACCACAGCATGTGGCAAATAGGGATGGGTTAATCTGTCAATTTTGGTTTCTCTTAGTTTCTCATTTTTCTAATCTTATTTTTGGTTTGCCACATTTCTACTTCAGTTTGCCAAATCCTTTTTTTTTTTTAAGTTCTCACAAGAATTCCCTAGCATTTTAGTGTTTCTTTCTCCTGATATACAAATATTTGTGTACAATTTCTCTCTCTCTCTCAATCTTATCCCGCTTTTCACCATCTAGGTCTCAGAGCAGCCGGAAACAGCCCAGTTTTCAAAGATCCGGCTTGCGTTTTCCTCCTGAAGCATACAGTTATGTGTAGGTGACTCACAGGTTGCTGCTAACTACGGCAATGAAATATTTGATCGCTAGCCCACTAGCCTAACAAATTTTTGCTTCGGTGTTGTGCTGTGCCTTAACACTTTTAAATAAGATCCTGACATCTGTGCAGTTCCATCAACAGTACAAATCCCCCACCTTAATTCAAACACACTACTCCCCCCCACCCCTGCAACCCTGCATCGCCTTCCCATGACAAGCATATCTTATGGGCTCTCCATTTTAACCAAGGCACTAAAGGCTATTTCAATTTGACTACAGCAGTTTTCTGCCAAATGGCTACTCTAAGTTATATTGTGCACATTACCCACCAGAAAGCACAGAGATGATGAGAGTGCACTGTCAACTACCCTGCACATCGATATGGAGGTTATTTGATTTGAAATTGGATTCTAGCCTTCCTTGATCTGTTGTATAAATGGAGAAGCATGTTTTGAGGAAACGCTCCCAAAGTTTATGAAGAATCTTATGGACTTTTTCTCTCTTTCCTCCCTGAACCAAAACTTTGCTTTCTGCTTTGTTAAGAACCCCCCCAGTTCCAAGGCTATATCTTTGTGATAAATATTCAGAAGGGGAAAAAAAAATCTATGACTTTTTGTTTAAATGGAAAGAAAAACTTACTCAAATTATTCCCTGCATGATTTTATTCTCTGATATTAGTCAGGTGTGAGTTGCACACTTTTGTAGCAGGCTGCCTTTTTGACCTTTCTTTAAACATTTAAGACTTAGTTCAGGAGTTCACCGAGTATGATGAGATATGCTTCTTAAGTACAAAGCAGCATTCTCTCCCCCCCCCCCAGCAAAAGGAGAACCTTTCTAAACTTCTAAATATATAATATTCTCGGAGAGCCACATCAGTCATTGTCATGATGAAAGCAGTATAAATGATAAGTTCCTACTATAGTGTGTCCCCCATATGAAGACCCTTTTCATGGGGAGCAATAGCTTACTGCATACCTGGCGAATGTGGAGGGGAAAACACACACACACAATTTCATTGTGGGGCAGATTGAATTGCAGACATTGTGATTCAGAGAGGAAGGAAAACTTGCTGTGCAAGTTACATGCATATCGCCAGCATGTGGATGGCCCTAAGGGCAGCACACAGAACTTCACAGACAACATATTAAATGGGCATGGGGGAAACATCCCTTTGACCCACATAAAAGGGCCCTTTGTGCCGATCTCATGAGCACAAGGAGTTATTTTGAAACAGATCAAGATGTTCGGTTTTCTTCAGAAATCAAAGGTAAATTGGCAAACACACTGCCAGCCCGGTTGCAAATGGCAATTTCAAATCTCCCTGACATTCATTTTCAGACATTTTACCATTTCCAGAATATTTTCTATGCATTTATTTATTTATTGCATTAGGGAAAGATGCTGTGCAAGACCCCACAAGAAAGAGCAGGTTTTTATCTGGCATTAATTAAGCCTTGCCTTTTGTAAAAATGCTTCCAGTGTATTAAAAGGAGCAGAACGGAAAATGGAAAACCTAGTGCCGCAGCAAGTTCCTTGTAGGCTGCTGGCCATGTGGTGGATTAAAAGATAGTTCTAAAGTGATGGGTTCCAAGGGTCTAAGAATTTTGCCATGGAATGGGGTACATGAGGCAGTGGAAAAAGACAAATCTTGGAAGAGTTGGCATCTGGGGTCAAATTGTACCATTCACAGCTCATTTTATCACACTCTTTTGAAAGTTATTGTACTAGCGCTTGGTGCCTAGCTTTTGACAAATTCAGCAATTGGGAACGTGTGTGTGTTTTTTTTAAAGAGATTTTGAGCTAGTTCGGGGATATGATCTGAATCTGAACTATTGTGTGTTCATTTCTAAAGATGTGAGGGTAATATCCCCAAAAGAGGAAGTATGCCTTTTGGGGAGACTTATTTCAGGGGGGAAATGGTTTATAGATGATTTTTTAAAAAGAAGTCTTGAAGTTATGTATGTTTAAAGTACCTCTATATCAAACCAATCTTGTAGACTATCCTGTGGAAATCAGAAATACAAAGGAAGGTATGCTTGATATATTCATATATCACATTTTTAATGTAAACCGTTTTTTAGATTCTGACGATTTGAACCCTATTGTGTGCCTGCATTAAAAAGGCTTTCATTAGTTTGGTGAGAAATAACAGGGATTATATTTCCATTTTCTTGCATTTTTTTTGCTGTGCTGGCTAATCTGCCCAATACACATCATAATCTTGCAGTATTGAAGTTAGTGTTTATGTCAACAAGACGCAAATAATTTCTGAAAAGCAAAGCTTGTTAAGAATTTACCAGAGTGACAAGAAAACAAGAAAATAAGCAATCGATCATCTGCTGCATCGCATTTGTGTTAATAACTACTAAGCCTATCATACCACAGAATTAAGCTTTCTGTTAAGGCCTATGACGCTATACATTGAGTTATGACTACCGTTGGGTATCACCTGCAAGGTGCAGTCAAGGAAAATGATGGGTCTATTCTGGGTGGGATATTACCCAGTGCTTATCTGCATTTTGTGTACAATTCCCCCTAATGCATACAATTTTGCATATATTGTTTGCTTACAGAACTGCATTACAATACTTGGAGAAGTACAAATTTAGAAGCATAGCTTGCTTTGGGTCCACACACTGGTTCAAGAACTGCAAATTAGGCCACTTCTCATTAAAATGCAAACAAAAACAACTGCCCCGCCCATTTCTGCCATGCGCACACAGAGAGAGATGTGCCATACATTTAAACATACAAGAAGTTTAAAATTCACAACAGCTTTTCCAAGCATCTGGGTAGGCTTGACTAAGCAAGAATGTTTTTTATCAGGTGCCAAAAGGAATGCAGCAAAGATGCCTGCTTGATATCAATAGGCAGGGAGTTCCAATGTGTAGGCGCTGCCACACAAAATGATCAAGTTCTTACAAATGTGTAAAGAGTATTCTATATTGGTGTGGCAGCGAGGAGGCCAGATAGGAAGGGGAGGGAAGGAGGTTTAGAAAAATATGGCTAAGACTCCCTATTCAGTATGAAGATCTGGGAGGAAAAAGGAACATGGAGAGAATAACCCCCTCCCCTAAGTCTGAGCCCAAGACTTGCCCTATTCCTTTCATCATGCATAGATATATCAGGGTTTCTCCCTCACCCTTTCTCACTAATGAAAAGTAAACTTTAAAAGCAGGTTGTGTCATCAGAAGATTTGACAAGCAACACAAGCTATTTAAGAAAAAAAACCCCAAGTAACAAAAGCAGCAAGTCTTTGTTATCTGTCTTACAGTCTCCTATTTTTTCAGTCCACTATCCTCACTTAACACATATTCCCTGGTCTCAGGTGCTGTGATGGTGACAGTTCTCTGCCCTCTTTTCACCTTCCGTTGCTTCCCTCCATTGCCAGAAACATTTTTTAAAGCTCTCTTTTTCCTCATTCAAAAGACATGCAGTAAAACACTGGTTCTGTTTTAGCAGTCAAAAAGATGCTTGGAGCAGCATTAAATAACCAGCCATCTGTGCTCTCACTAGAGAGAGACTTTGCTTTCCACCATATATTGTATCACGAGATGTGAATTGCAACCTCCAATTAACCCCTCCAATATAAAAATTAAAAATGTATGGATGTCCATACGTACATAAATGTTAGAAAAAGACAAAGCACAAATAACCATTAGTACAACTCTTCATTGTTCTTCAAAATGATGAATTGGACTTATGTACATATGCACACATGCGTGTCTGCATTTATATCCCATCTTTCTATGCCAAATGCATACCCAAGGCGGCATGCAGAATAAAATAACAATAGCAATAAAACAAGCTAAAAAGCAATTCTTAAAACAACAAAGAAATCCAGCAGCAAGAAAACATCACAATGCAAGACACCAGCAACATCAACTAAAGGCACATAAGCTAAGGACTCTAGTTTAGAAATATGGACCATAATAAAGGATCAGTCTTAAACTCCTGCTTGAAAGCACACAAAATAGGCAGTAGGCAAATCACCCTTGTGTTATAGTCTCATGCTGAGCAACAACTTGCTGAGCTCAGTGGAGTGGGAGGCCAGCAAACTGGAAGAGTTTCTGAGGTGCACTTACCTGGAGGCAGTCAGCGTCCAAAGTCAGGTCCAGTCCTAGGGTCGGGTGAACAGCAATTGTGGGGTCAGACAGTCCAGGGGTCAAGGAATCTGATGATCATGGGTTTAAGACAAGCAAGAGGCAGCAAGGCAGGGCCAGGAACTGCAAGCATTTTTAACAGCACCTGACTGCTGCTGGAAGCTCTGCTTCAGAAGGCTGAATCCAGCTGGTTCTCATCAGCACCTTCTCCTCTGTGTCCTTGATGGCTGATCAGCTGCAGGTGGAGTCACTCTGCCTTCTCCCCCTTCAGGCTGCTGTTCAGCAGGTGAAGCTGACTCCTGGCCCATGACACCTTAGGACACCACAATTCACAGTGCAATCCTAGGCATGTTTACTCAGAAAGAAGCCCCCTTGTAGTTGGAGGGACATACTCCTAGGTAAGTACAACCAAACCCTTGCTTCAAGGGGTGGCAAAGCAACCCCCAGCCCTCACTTGTTAAAGGAAAGGATTCACCCATGAAAACACCACCAATCACTGGTCTACATTCTTCAGTTCAGCAGTAGTCCTTTGACACTCCAGAACTAACAGGCTGTTTTGTGACTTTTAGTTGATCCTAACAAAGTTTTTGTGATACTGTTAAGATTCTTCCAACATGGAACCCAAGGATGCGTATATATGGTTTCCAGTCGGTCACCTATCCAAGCACTGACCAGAAACCACACCTGCTCAACTTCAGCAAGCTGATGACCTCTTGTGCCTTCTTTTTCATTGCTGTGGAAAAGGTTTCATGGGTTCTGACTGACAACATGTTTTCAGGACAAGTGAAGAACAGGAGCTGTCTCACATCATTAATAATCAGGACATCAAGGGCTACCAAGAGTTCACACATCTTGCTGGTTTTCTCAAACGACACAGCTGCATCAGGTGTGTTGCTTTTAAAAGCACCGGTAAATCAGATAGTAGCCTTAAGCTGAAATTCTGTACACACACATATCTTTGAGTAAGTTCCATTGAGCTCAGTGGGACTTACTTCTGAGGAAGTACATTGGATTGTGCTGTTCAGGTCTTATTTAGAATTGTGCATCGAGTTCGCAGGAAATTTGCAGCAGCAGGAGCACCCATAGTATAATGCTGATATTTGGATACATTTGTAAGAAGTTGTCTTTAATAGAGTCAGAGCTTTGGTCTGTCTAGCTCAGCATTGTCTACTCAGGCTTTCTCCAACCTGGTATCCTTCATAGGTTTTGGACTACAACCCTTATTAATCCTGACAATTGGCCATAGTAGCCAAGGCTGATGAGGGGTGGAGTCCAATTTTTTTTTGAAGGCACCATATCGGGCGAAGGTTGGCCTACTCTGAGTAGAAGCAGCTCTCTGAGGTTATGTCCTTGTTCTGCTACTGGAGATGGCAGAAATGAATCTGTGATCCTATGCATGCTTTGCCACTGAGCTATGAACTCCCCCCTCCCATAGATGCACAGACTTTGAATGCAATTCAAAGCTGCATTCACTTTGCAATCTGACTTTATATTGTATAGCCATAGTGGTGTTATTATATCCCGTGTTGTGATCTTGCCTTTTTCATTACTGCACCATGCATTTTATGGCTATTGGCTACAAGGCAGAGGAGATGAAACTTCAGTGTGCTAAAATGCTCACCAAAAGTGCGACAAATCGCAATGACAAGGTTGCGTTTGTAAAAGTAGCTGCAGCCACTTGTGATATGTTGCAGTGGAAGGAAATAATCCTCCCCTCGCTGCTCCCGCAGTCAAGGCAGGCTGTGGTATGTCCTGGTGTCGGAGATGGCCCTTGCCTGCCTCTTCACAGCTAGAGACATCTAATCATTCCACTTCTTTTTTTAAATCCAATTTCTAATCAATTCCTTTTTCAGAGAGAGAATGAATTTAAAGTAAATCATTAATGAATAATTATGCTGAGATGATAATGTTCTCTGACTTTGGCTCTTGTGGCAACTTTCCACTGTAATCAAATAAAATAGCTCCTTTGATCATTTGAGGCGGTGGCATAACCTCTTGTTATGTTCCATGGATGGATTTAGCTAGCAAACACAATGCTTTTCTCAATGCAATCCATCCCCCTCTCTTTCCCACTTGTGAGATTGTTTATGAAGATTGCTGTTGGTTTGGTTAAAATTAAATTCTCCGGACCACTTAATGTTGTCTGTTTGAAGATAGCAAAGTACAACCCATCTCACTCCTCTCTGTTAGAGAAAGAGCATACAAAACAATCTGAGTGCCACATGGAAACTTATGACTAGAGGACGAGACTTGATATTACATGCAGATGCTGTTACATGCAGAAAGTGAAGGGTTTTTTACACGGGAGTAGCCAAAGGGGGAAGGAGAGCAGCTGCCCCCCTAGATCAAATAAAACAATAGAAATACTTAACTAACTGACCAATCAGGGCGGTTCTGCCCCCCCCCAAGTCCTGCCCCCCCCAACAAAAATCCCGGCTATGCCCATGATTCTTTCTGTCTTCTTCCCCCTGCAGAGTTCTAAATGTGTGTTTTCCCACACCTGGAACACAGCAAGGGGCAGAAGCATTGCCCAGGGCAGTAGTGGACAGCCTGGTGGAAGCTGTGCCATTCAGCTGACCTGCCTCTGGCAGAGTTGCTGCTGCATACTAGGATGTAGGGGCAAGGGGAGAGGCAGCAGCAGGCTGGCGTGGTGTGAACACAGTAGTGAAGCTATCTGGTGCCCCTGCTGGCACATTTGCACCACACTGACCTTGCCACCTCCTTGCCTGTCCCTGTCTCCATCCCTGAATGCAGCAGTGGCTCAGTCAGATGGAGGACAGGTATATAGCACAGCCCCACCATGCCATGTGCCAAGGGCCTGTGGAGGTAATGTAGAGAGGGGCTGTGGCATGCATGCAAAGGGGTAAGCAATGTTCCTTCCACGTTTGTCTAGTCCTAGCTTTCCCTCCAGGAAATAGTGTTTCCAGTGGGATCAAATAGGTGGGTGCAGCATCTGATTTGGTCCCAAACCATACAAGCTTAGCGGCCTATATCCAAGACACAACAGTCCAGTATCCTGATGGAGAACACAATGCCAAATTTGTGAATTATGGGAGTGTGTGAGCGAGGAGCTGGTGATGATTGCAGAGACAGACAAAGGTGCCAGAAATGGAAGGCACTGAGTTTACTGATGTCAGAGGTTTCACTTTGCTCCATTGAATTTCTGTGCTTGTGTTGTAGGCAGCTGCTACTGCTACTGTGCTGCTGTTTTTGCTTCCCCTATGCAAAATGTAGGAGTCCTGCGCCCCTTGAGATGCTGCTGGACTGCAGCTTCCATTATCCCTGACCAGTGGCCATACTGCCAGGGGCTGATGAGAGTGGGAATTCAATAATATCTGGAAGGCCACAAGTTCCCCACCCCTGCGCTATGCCCTCAAGGCACTGATGCCACATTTCAGATTATAAACACGAATACTAGCTGGCGCAGGCTGGTCACTACACTATATTCGGTGATGTCGGCCAACTTTGCCCGCAGCCGGGAAAGCACAAAAAGGATCAAAAGACTGTATTTCCAGACATCCCCAAACCAACACAGATTAGCCACATTTTTCACAGTTCGTTATAATCAGCGGCAGCTCTTGGCTGATTGTTATCAGCTAAAAGCATCTGGATAGCTGTCGATCAACAACCTGATACAGGAAAAAAACATAATAGCTTCCTCGCGGTTATCAAAGTGCATGTAATAATTTGTGATTGTATGATGACTGATAGCGGATGTCTAACTTATCTAAACACATTGAATTAATTAAAGCCAGTGGGGGAAATGTGTACCATATATGTTAAAAGGTCTGCTTGTCCCTTGGTCACACGTGGCTTCTGTTGTGGTATACCCTTCCCCTGTTATGGGTACACACTACAGTGGAATCCCGGCGCAAAAGCTGATGCAGCGCCTGCAAGGAGCAGATAAAATGTAAACATGGAGCACACAGAAGCATGTTACCTTCTCTCATCCACGGGGGGGTAGATGGTGAAGGGTGCTGATCACTTGCTAGTTTTCAAGTATGGAGGCTGATCTGAAGGACAAGTTACATATTTTTGTTACATCCGCAATTTCATCTTTGAGAACTCCTGACTGTATTTTTAAACCCTATTTTAACTTTATGTTTAAAAAGTGGTTTTTTTATAAAAAAAAAACCACTTAGCACCCCCTCCCCACCATTGCTTGGGGGATGGATCCAGAGTGGGCGCTCCCCAAGTCAGAGAAGGTGGATCAGGTAGCTGTGCACAGTCCTTCTGTTTGGGGGAATAGGTGTTTTGTTTTTGTCAGGGGAGCAGGCAATGGGTGGTGATCAAGTGGGGATTAAGGTGAGAACAGGAGCAGTTGAAGTCCTTCAGAGAATGCAAGAACTTGATTTCCTGCTGAAGTTCTAAAAATCGAAGTAGATTTTAACTTATTTTGAAACTAAACCTAAAGCTGAGCTTTTAACTTTGACAGTGGATTACCTTTAACTCTTTATATGTTGCATAATATATATAACGTTAGGTTATATTATATACTGTATTGTATATATAATTACCTTACACCAAGCCCAGAGTGAGTTGTTTTTGTTTTGTTTTTTAAGTGTAAGTCTCTAGCTTTCATCTGTAACTTGCCTCCTCCTTTTCCACAGGTCAAATGATGCCTTCATCTACAGTGAACTAACCATATTATTTATGAATGGCTTAAATCTATATGCATTAAAGACAGAGCTCTACGTATTAACAGAGAAGCAGAAGGGGACTTTTTGCTCTAGCATCCAATTTTATTATAACAAACTTTTTCCGCATCTAAAGGAGCTGAGGTAGCTGTGAAATTTGGAGGAATGTTTACAGGGGGGAAATTTGGAGGAATGTTTACAGGAAAAATGTTTACAGGAGTTACATAGAGTTGCTTTTATCAAAGCATCCAAAGATACTTAAAATCAGTCTTGGTAACTGTCGATTAATTTGCAGCTGGAAGTTTGATTGGAACCCACCATGGTAAAAGAACGAACGCACAATAAGTATGGCTTGTTCACATTTAACTCTGCCTTGCTACACTGTTTTGAACGGGTTTCCTGAGACATCTGCAGATCTCTCACTCTTTCTCTCCTTGTCGCCCCATACCTTTCCTTAAAACACTGCTTTAACAGTTCGTGTTTTTGAAACTGGTTGTAAAGAAGACATTTCCTTGGCGCAATTGCAGTTTTTAACAACAGCTAAAACTCTTTGTAGCCAATCTCCACTGGGGTAGAACTAAAATCTGGAAGTAATCAGCAACCACTGAACATCAGAAATTCTCCTTTCCCCCCCTCAAAAAAAACACCACAAAAACACATTTAGACACAGCTGGAGTCTGCTAGCAGTTGGGATAGGATTCAGGTACCTAATCCCTGGAGGTTAGTTGCCATCCCCCATCTTCCTTATCTTGTATGTGGAACTAAAAAGCCCCAGGGTGTTGATGGTTGTAAAGAAACCACAGCATCTGACACCTGCTGGGAGCAATAAATAAAGAACTAGGTTACCATTGTCAGCCTGTGCTGCTTCTCCTAACCACTGCAGTGGAATTCTTTTCTTGCAGTACAGAGAGAGAGAGAGAGAGAGAGAGAGAGAGAGAGAGAGAGAGAGAGAGAGAGAGAGAGGAGCCCAAACTGTTTAGCCATGTAAACAAATCAGATAAGTTAACAGAAATAGCTGCGGTTAAAGCCAACAGTTTTTGACATACATGCTTGACCTGTAATACAAGCAAGACTGGTTAAGGAGTAAACAAAATTGCACCCTTCACTTCAAAGAGTTATTGTAGTAATTACTCAAGAAGCAACATCACCCACTGAGGTTCTTTGGAACCTGCTAAGTTCAGACTCCCTCCTATTTCTTTCCCCTTCCTGCCCCCCCCCTTTCAATATGTTTTGCATTTCCTAATTACGGCAAGTTAGGCTGGATGATCTGTGTGGGTAGAGTGACAGGATTTATTTCTAATCTTTGAATGCTTTTGCTAAACAATAAATTAGTGAAATTCTTTTGCTTCTTAATGACCAAAGGATGGCAATATCATTTCCCCTCCACCTAAAAAAAAGAGAGATATGTCATATATCATTTGTGACTGGAGCTACTACAGAAGAGTAGAAGAAAAAGTGTGAGGCTTGGTATCCGTCTACAAGCTACCAACTTAAGTGAAAGATTGATGCATTGTACAGGTTTTTTTAAAAAGCTGATTTCACGATTTATTTATTGTGTGTGTGTGTGTGTGTGTGTGTGTGTGTGTGTGTGTGTGTGTTTTATACTGTTGTAACAGGTCCTGGGACCTTATGGTGAAGGGTGGGTAAGAAATTATAGCAAACACCAACACCAATGATGATGATGATGATAACAGGCTTAGTTTATCAGGTTCACCCAACAGGCAGTGGAGAGTTTCTAATATTCTGGGCTGGGCTCTGCTTGATAAATGACTTAGTATCTTGCCCAGTTTGCTATCTTGCACATGGACATAAATGGATGTTTGGCATGGCACTGTTGTGGCTTAAACTGACTTGAGTATGCAGAGGTTAAAAAAACAATTGTGATTAATTAAGGAGCAGAGCAATCTCATCCTGTGACCAGGGCCAGCCCTGGGGTATATCTCCCTGAGGCAAAGGCAGAGATAGCACCTAAGACCCTTGCCCATGCTGCTCCAGTTTCATGTACAGAACCCGATTGGACTGGCACCTAAAACTTACCGCAACATTGGCAATGGAATAGTCTAAGGGGGGGGGGGTGTCCCAGGAGTAACCATGTGGCATGCACAGTTCTGTCACCAAACTGAGGGGAATATCGGGGGGCTCAGGAGGTACAACCAGGATGAGCAAAAAAGCATACCAGTTATGCTTGCTATGGTTTGCCCTGCATGGGATGACTGGCTCTGTGTTCGTGCGTGCAAGGTTCTAAGGGTACCAGTCACGCTTACCAAGGTTTGTATTTCCTTTTGGACAATGAGCCCCATTCAGTATGTGTATATGCTGCATTTCCTTTGTTTAATCCTGTCTGCCATACATAGCGAACGGCTTGTCACACATAAGGAGTTATGTATTCTGCCTAGTCTGCTTGCCCCTCCTGGGATTCTCAATTTAAATGTTAATAGGTTTTGTTACCTGGTCGAGATGCTGTTATCCAGCTCCCGTGCACGATGTCGTTTATGACTTGCCCAAACCTAATTGAAGGTTGATCTGGTTACCAGGGTAGATAAGTTCATTTCTTTGTTTGTTCTGCACATATTTCACGCCCCAGTCTTTAGTACAAAGACTTTTAGAGTGACTAACATAAGTTAAAAACACATTAATAATAAAATCAGTAAAAGATGTCCAAAAACAGAACAAACATGGCCTCACAATATATATATATATATATATATATATATATATATATATATATATATATATATATATATATATTAAAAACCCTACACTGACCCACATTCCTAAAAAGGCTCTCTAGAGGGTGGAAGAGACCTACTGAACATTTTGGGCTGTATTCCCATCTGCAGTGGGAATCTTTTGGGACTGGGGTGGGGGAAGTGAACAAATGTCCATCTAAAAACCCAAGGCAAATAAAAAGGTCCTCATCTAGCAAAGGGCATCAGACTCTGCACCAAGTAGGGATGTCAGAGAATTCTAACAAAAATAGAAGCCAAAGCAGACATCGCCGATGTTCGTTTATTCGTCTGATAGCCGGAACAAAAATCAATCAAGCAAATACCGATCGGAATTAGCTATGCGGTTTTTCTCCCCGCAGTCTGCAAAGATACAGAAATTGATGACTCCCCTTCCCCTTTAAATTGCATTTCCTTTGCACTGAAATGAATGGTCCTTCCATTGAAATGAATGGTGCCATGTCATTACGTTAAATTTGAAGAGCTGCAAAATGTGTGTTTTAAGTGCAATATACAATGTGACATTAGATGGCGATGGTGAGCCTTATGGAAAATTCAATGTATTATTTTTTTAAAAAAGCATTTGCAGAACGTTTTTTTAAATATAAAAAATATGTTTGTAGATTCCACCTCTTACATAAATTTCATAGATAATTACGTAAATAGAGAGAGAAATTATTTAGTATTTAGTGGAAATCAAACTGCTGTGTAAACAGGTGCCTTCCTACATCCCTTGCTCCAGATGTGTATTCCTGGAGAGGATGCCATAACTAGGGTACCAAAACAGAGAATACCCTATTCCTGGTCACCACTTGCTTCACCCATCACAAGTAATAGTAATAGTTACCAACTTGGATAGCTTTCAAAAGGGATTAGACAATGTCATGGAGGAGGAGATCAATTTCTATACTAGTAACGATGGCTGCCTTCAGTATCAGAGGTGGTCTGCCTCTATACACCAGTAGATGGGGATCCTGAGTGTTATGGCTCTCATACTTTGCTTGTGGTCTTCCCATAGGCATTGGATTGGCCACTATGGGAACAGAATGCATGACTCAATGGGCCTTTCCTTTGCATGGGCTCTTTTTATGTTCTTCTAATGTTTTTGCCCTGGAAGGCAGGGGGTAATTGCATTTTATAAAAGTTTAAACTAAGCATTAAAAAAAAAAGTGGAAAAAGAATAGGTTTCTGAAGATGACCTCTGCATTTGGAGTAAGTCACGCAGTAAAAGGTGGTCCTTCAGGTATCTGGCCCTATGCCATTCAGGTCTTATCAAGGTATGAACGAGCATTTTGAATTGTTGTTTAGTCGTGTCCGACTCTTTGTGACCCCATGGACCAGAGCACGCCAGGCACTCCTGTCTTCTACTGCCTCCTGCAGTTTGGTCAGACTCATGTTTGTAGCTTCGAGAAGACTGTCCAACCATCTCATCCTCTGTCGTCTCCTCCTCCTTCTGCCCTCCATCTTTCCCAACATCAGGGTCTTTTCCAGGGAGTCTTCTCTTCTCATGAGGTGGCCAAAGTATTGGAGCCTCAGCTTCACGATCTGTCCTTCCAGTGAGCCCTCAGGGCTGATTTCCTTCAGAATGGATCGGTTTGAACTTCTTGCGGTCCATAGGACCCTCAAGAGTCTCCTCTAGCACTTTGAATAGGCTTCTGAATTGGGCTGAGAACCAGCACAATCATTTCAATTAGTGAGATATATTTCATTTGACTGGTCCCAGTTAATGAAAGACCTATTGCCCTGCTTCTAAATATAAGCTGGCAAGTTTCAGCATGCATTACAGCACACATTCCCCTGAAAATGAGAGAAATGGTGCAAAATTTCACTGTATGTTAAAGGGGCTGTAAAGTGTAGGTGTCAATTCATTCCAGCCTTGCTACAGATCATACCCCATACATACAAACACACCCACACCACGTTTGGAATCAAGTATCAATAACATACTGTAAATCTGGACAAATCAAATCAAACATCAATCAATGTCTCCGATCCAAGTGAATAATAATGGTGTGGAAATTTACAGAGCATTTTAAATCTCATGATGTCATTTGACTGTCCAGATTTGTGTGACATTTGTGTATCCATTGTTACGTTTATGGCTGGATCTGTAAATTCCAATCAGAAAAAAGACAGTATTTTTGGCTGCATGTTATTTGCAGGGCTTTATAGTATTCGTGGGCATGGCAGAATCACAGACTGTGATGTTAGAATTAATGTGAAGCCACTTAAAGCATTTAAAATAGTCTACAGAACAGACCCTAAAGAAGGCTTTAAGCCTGCAATGATGATGATTATTTTTTATTATTTACATTTCACTGGCTGAGACTATTTTCCATTTCTTCTTACATGATATTTGCTTAAAGTAATTATACCAACTGAGAACAGTGGCAGATTGAAATTAAATGTTTGGATTAAATATTTTGTCAGCAAACATGCAGCAACTGCTTTGCTGCTGCTTCTCTTCATCTCTGCATACTGATTACAGGAAAGATTAGCTTTTATCTTGGCAGGTTTTAAAGAGCTTAAATAAAATGTTATTGGATATGCGACTTTTTGAAATCACCAACAAAGAATCTAAATCTGGAAAATGAAACATTAACACAAATGGGAGTGGGAATAAGTGTTGTGGGTTTGATTGTTTGTTTAAAATATCTTCCATCTTTCTACATACTTTTCCTAGAGACTTTTCACCACTGTGGGTTGCAATAAGGCAGTGGTTCCCATACCTGGACCCCTTGAATATTGCTGTGGGTCTTAGCGGACCATTTAATGATTTTTTTGCCTGCTATCACAGCACCACTGCAGTGTGTTGCGCTAGATGCTGTATGATTTTAATTGCTGTTGTTTTTTGCTAATTTTATTTCTTATATATTCCATTTTATCCCATTGCAATTTTAATTCCATACAGTTCAAATTGTAATACAATAAAATACAATATAAGAAATAGAAACAATAAAAATGCAATTACAAATCAATTTGCATATTTAATGAGATGGATGTGCCGTCACCTGTCTTCAATCACAAATCCACAGACACAACATGGATCACCTGAATGAAGCTTGTAGATCACAGTTTGGGAATCCAAACCTGATCACTTGTAATCTTCCCAATTATGGCTGAATCAAATGCAGGCAATTTTCTCATAGCTGGAGATCGGTGCATACTTCATCCTAATCCTACAAAATTTGGAGATGAGGCATCTAGAGTTGTGCTTTTCTAGAATATGTTGATTTTAGCAGAATGAGTTAAGTGAAGTGGAGCAAGAACGTGGAAGAATGCTGCTCCAATACCTTTTCATAATAGCACCAATGACATAATCTGCAGGAGTGGCATTTGCCTGTATTTTAAGCTTGGGGCATTGGAGAACAGGTCTGGCCTGGCATACAATCCCTTTGATAACCAGGCTAGGCTCAGGCAGGGACTGGCCCATGATCACCCCATGAATCTCATGGCAATCCAGTTGAACCCTGCCAAAATGAATCCAGCCAATGTCCAACATGCTAATCACTACACCACTGTTCTCTTAATGGCCTGCCAATCCTAATAATCCATTCTTAAGGAAATCAGCCCTGAGTGCTCACTGGAAGGCCAGATCCTGAAGCTGAGGCTCCAATACTTTGGCCACCTCATGAGAAGAGAAGACTCCCTGGAAAAGACCCTGATGTTGGGAAAGATTGAGGGCACAAGGAGAAGGGGATGACAGAGGACGAGATGGTTGGGCAGTGTTCTCGAAGCTACCAGCATGAGTTTGACCAAACTGCAGGAGGCAGTGGAAAACAGGAGAGCCTGGTGTGCTCTGGTCCATGGGGTCACGAAGAGTCAGACATGACTAAACGACTAAACAACAATCCTAATAAACTGGGTGTTAAGCTATGGATCAACACATTTTCCAGCATTTTTTGACTTCTTTGGTGGTGTGATTATGGAAGATTGTCATGATTAGCTCCCGCATTTCAGAATTTACTACTGCATAAATCTTTCGCATGGATAATTATTGAGACTTAAAATTGGGTTGTCTTCTGATGTATTCTTTCTCCCTACACTGAGAAAGAAATCTTTGTTTACTAGAAGAGAGAAATACCCCCCCCCCAAAAAAACCACAATGGCATTTAGATTAAATTGTATTCATATTAAGAAATGTGTGCAGCCAAATAAATCCTTGAATTTATGAGCCCTTTGGCAGTAGCTCTTGAGAATTTACTGTGATTTTAGTTCTAATGCAATTATACAAATGGAGTCTAATACAATTATACTGCCTTTATATGTTAAGTCTAAGAAAAATTAGGGTAATTCGCCTACCCGAACCTGCGAGGTTTCCTGAACACACCCAAATTGCAGTGGATCCGTCTCCTGAAAATCATCACCACACAGTGGGGAGAAAAATGGTTATGTGAATCTTCTTTTCCAGGGAATTGGTGACAGAGGCAATTCACGCTGTTATGACCCTTCAGGCAGATCAGAGATTCATGCATTAGCACACCTCCCAAAATGGCCAGAGAATTGTTTACAAAGTGGCATGCAGCCTTTATTATATTCATGTGGTGTAGAAACCATGGTGTTTCTGTCTCTCCATCCCCCACAACCTCCACAGGGCAAGAATAAGAATTGGACTCACAATGTCACAAGGAGCTGCCTTATATCAAGCCAGACTAGGTACGGCTCCATCTATCTCAGCGCTGTCCACATTGGCTGTCAGAAACTCACCAGGTCTTTAGACTTGTGTCTTTGCCAGTTATAGCTAGAAGTGCCAAGGATCGAATCTGGAGCCTTTTGTGTACACGGCATATGAGCCACCACTGAACTACAGCCTTTCCTGTGTAGATACTGTATATAGCAGGTACAACATGATATCTACGATTATTTTAAGGTGTGACTGGGTGGTATTCAACTTGCTAAAATTGATGACCCTTACTTAGCCATGTTCATTCATTTCAGTGGGTCTACTCATAGCAAAACTTAGTTGGAGACTATCCACTGTGTTTGATATGCTGCACCTAACTCAGCATCCCTTTGTTCTGAAATGTGCAGGATATTCCAATTTATTTATTTAATTATTTGTTCTGCAGGATATGGGCCAAACCATTGTTCATGTTAAATGCATCTCTAGGCATTTATTATAGACCTTTTTTTTCGTTTTGTAAGTAAGTCTAAGCCTCCCCTGCATTGCAGTTCTGCTGCAAATTCTCTGTGCCAGAAGTTGCCATTGGCCTTTGTGAAAACTTTCCTACTGGAACAAAAAACTATTTCTGAAGATGGATTTTTTGTTGTTGGGAGAAAACACTTAGTTGCCACACACACACACACACACACACACACACACACACCACTCTGCATGCAGCGATTTCAACTCTGCTTCTCTCCCAATACTCTCCCAATTTCCGTATGTTGTATGTTTACCCAAATTTAACATCACATCTAATTTGACCCTAGGAATTTGTCAAAACACTGTTGTTTTTTCTATATGCACATACGTATATACATACATGTACATCTACATTAAGCATCAAAAGAAAACTACTATTTCCAGTACCAAGGTGCGACATAGACATCATGACCATATCAAAATACAATATAAGTTGCAACACAGAAAATAAAAAAGTTGGGTTGCAACTCTGTAAAACAAACTTCTGGAATGGAAAAGGAATACAAAAGACCAACAGAAGCACTTTGAGCAATATAAACCGCTGGACGGTGACCCACAGAAACGTTTTGTAAAACAGACATGAAGGGATACTGAAACTACATTCTCTGAGAACGCTGACCCTGAGAACCATCTCTTGTGAAGGTCTTAGAGAGCTAAGTCACAGCCAAAAATCATTTTCTGCCTTGAAATTTATATGTTGCCGACATAAATAGGGAAAGGGAAGAAACTCAATTCCATTTTCAATTAGACCCACCTAATTTGCACTTTCTGAAATCATATGCAAGCCAAAACATAGCCATCCTGCAAAATTCCCACTTCTCTGAATTTTGCAATGCTATCCTTAAGCCAAGTAATGTGTACAAAAATGCACATACTAGGGTAAAGTGTGCATCGAAATGCATATATTAGAATTTATTTATTTATTTATTTATTTAAATCTATTTCTGCAAGGCAATCTTCCAGTAGACAGTTGGTATGGCTTAACCCTAAGGCAAAATAGCATGCAAACATGTGCTTACTAGGAGAAATTCTCATTAAAGTGCTGATGAATTTTCAGGAGAACTTAACGAAAAAAGAGTAACAAACCCACTTGAAAAAATAGAAACGGAGCGGGACCAAAACCAATAGATTTGACCAATCCCTAAATGTAAATAGGGGGACCTTTTTTGCTCATGCTTGCCTTTCCTTCTTTCCTTAGGGGTAAGCCATACCAGTGATGGGAGAATAGGTATTTTTAAAGTGATCATTCTAGGGACTCAGCTAGATGGGTGGAGAAAAAGCATTTTATATGCATTGTATATGCATGATAACACTGTGACCCCAGATGGCGTTCCATTTTTGCCAACGCAATTTCTCATACAAAGTTTAAAACACATTTAACTGAAATGCTTCTTTGATGTGCCTAGATGCAGCCTAGGTTGCCCTTACATACTTGCAAAAGCTCTGCCTATGCAGTGATGTTGGAAGAAGGCAAACCACCATCCCCACCATTGAAAGGTGGGTGTTGGTGTTGGGTGGATTGCAAAAGCAGCTGAAGCCAGGGGTGGATCTACTATGAAACTAATGAACCTTAAGATCCCTGATACTGGAGGGCCCCATAAGTGACTTTAGTCCACATTACTTTAAAAAAAACGTGTCTAGCAGATGCAACTTGAGTTGCATGACTCAAATTTATTAATTTTGTTGTTGTATGTATTTCAACAACCCCAAAGCTTGAGAGTCAGTAGCTTAGATGTTGTAAAGGTTGTTGTAAACAACCCCATGGAAGAAGATAACAGTGGTTACCGAGACCTTGTTGCTGGTTGTGAAGGGGCTCCCATGATAGCTCAAGCTTCAGGGCCCCCAAAATGTAGGTCCACCACGGGCTGAAGCTGTTGTGCAACAGCTAGTGCCAGTCTATAGAACAGGCCCTGCTGTACACCCCATGTTAATATTCTGGAGGAGAAAACTATGATTGACAGGGAGGGACATGTTGCCTATTCCTGCCCTGCAGTCTGCTAAATGTATAGATTAGAAGGGTTAATGTGCTTCAGTCACCGATGCCATTGTAAAAGTTCCTCTTGGGCAAATTTCAAATGCAGAAGTTTAGGAAGCCATTAGCACAGCTGTGTTCGCCTTGTGCCAGTGCAAACAGCCCTCCCTTTTTATATTCTGCTGGCAGTTGTGTGAATTGTCAGGCAGCGGTGTGCTTGACCACATACAGTCATTTCCATTCTCATTTTAATTGCCTTTTAAGGAGCACTGAGGAGGTCCAAATAAATATAACGAGCTTCATCAGCCACCTGTGAAATCTCCCACGGCAGCCACACAGAAATATCAAGACGTCGGGAAAAAAATTAATAATAATAAGCATGTACAAGAAGAGCAAATCGCAATTCCACCTGTGGAAGTAAACAGGAGGATTTGAGAAGGGCCTAAGAGAGCATCAAGGAGGTGTGTGGGGGGGGAGAACAGGTCCCTGTTGCTGTGAGCATGGAACTAAATCCTTTATTGAGAGGAAAGCAAAAGGTGAATCACGTGGCTGCCTCATTCTGCAGGAGAGAGAATTTTGCAGTTGCTCCAGAAAATCTGTGAAGGATGCTGTCTGGTGAAAGGTTCCAATGCACATTTTACTTCTAGGCCAGTTCACATCGTTCACATTTCTTTGCCCTCTGGGTGACTGTCCAAGAGCTATTCCCTGGCTGTTTCATCCCAACAAGCTTCTTTCACTCTTTCATAAGGCTCAGGGGGGTGGTTTAATGATGCTGTGCAGTGGTTTCCTTAGGTCATTTCATGTGCTACCCCTTGGTTTTCAACAGGCCTTCTTGCCAGGCCTGGATCCAGGTTTGAGGGGCATCTCAGCAATGTGCCATCTGGCAGTCCCTCAACATCACTATCCCTCAGTATAACTTTATTAGTGGTGAACTGTGGGCACCACCAGCCCTCTGATCTGAGGTGAGCGGATGCCTGCTACCCACAGCATTCCCATGCAGCGTCACTCCATGGTAGGGATGGAATTCAATTCAGATTGCATTCAAAGGTATTATTGTTTCAGAAACAATATGAGAACCGAAGCCAGTGGAGATGGTCCATTAGGGCAACCAGGGCTTAGACCTACCAAGTGAAATCCACAGCAATTTATTTCTAAGTTTTCCCCAAATTCCCAAAGCCACACTTTTTTCTGTTTCTTCTGTAATCCATTTCAAAGTAGAGAGCGTCTTGGATACTTTTCTGCTAAACATCTGTGAAGGAGAAATTGCTGACAAAACTGTGCACAAATCTATAAATTAGTCAAAACTATAATACAAAAAAAGGCTTCTTTGGAAGATATACACACCAAAATTCTGAAGAATTTTCATGAGGATTATTATTATTATTATTTTAAAGAAAACAGATTCACAAATAGCTGCAGATAGGTGGGTAACAGAATTTGAGATTGGAAAAATGAGAAACCGAGAGAACCAAAACTGACAGTTCCATTCATTGGGCATTGCGGAAAATTTACAGTCATATGTGACTTGCAGATGCCTATGTTGTTGTTGCTGCTGCTATAGGCAAGACAAAGCCCAGGGTATCTGGGCCTAGTTCTCAGAGTAAGTGTTGGCACTACTGAGGCCTGCCAAAAAGCTGAGGCCCCAAGGAGGCTAGATCCTGCTTCCTGCAATGATATTTGTTATGTCCGTACATTGTGGAGAACGTAATATTCCTGGATTCTAAACTATGATAAACCCTAGATCTCTCTACTTTCAGAATAACAGTTTTCGTAGAAGTGAAAATAATGGAGGGGGGGGGGAATCACATTGCAGTGACTTTATCATGTCTTAAACGAATGTGAGAATTTGAGCTGAATTTTACAGGGATTTCACTATGAGCTATTTTAAAATTGTTCTCCTGGTGGAATAAAATACAGTGGTGCCCCGCAAGACGAATGCCTCGCAAGACGGAAAACTTGCTAGACGAAAGAGTTTTCCGTTTTGGAGGTGCTTCGCAAAACGAATCTCCTATGGGCTTGCTTCGCAAGACAGCAATGTCTTGCGAGTTCCTGCTGGTTTTTTTTCCTCCCCCCCTTTCTCTAAGCCGCTAAGCTGCTTATCAGCTGATCCGATCAGCAGATAAGCCGCTAAAAGCAGCTAAAAGCCGCTAATAGCGCTAAGCCGCTTATCAGCTGATCCGATCAGCAGATAAGCCGCTAAAAGCCTCTAAAAGCCGCTAATAGCGCTAATCCGCTAATCCTTCAATGGGCTTGCTTCGCAAGACGAAAAAAACCGCTAGACGAAGAGAATCACAGAACGGATTCTTTTCGTCTTGCGAGGCACCACTGTATTCTGGATCAGCCAATCGTTTGGACCAGAGTGTGGTAATGGCATGGGAAAACAAAGTATGCAATCAGAACAACATGGGCCAGATGTTTTCATGTTCCTTATGGTATGCAGTTCTGAGCTACGGTCCTGTGTGTGCCTCATGTACCTGTTGTTTGTGAGAGGGGAGCAAGGAGAGAAAATGACTAAAGGTGACTTAGAAGCAAATATATATGTTCCTTTGCATCCATAGACAGCCCTCCCGACTGAAGTCTGATTGTGGTGTGGGTGTGGAGGGGCAAAGAGGCTAACTATCCTCATGAATGGCTTTGAAGGAAATGAAAGTGAAATATGGGGGCAAGTGTAACATATGAAACCACTTTTAACACTTAAAAATGACAAGATTTCAAGTTGATGGTGTCTCTTTAAAAGCACTTCGTATACCAGCATGCCAGAGGTTGCTGCAATAAAAGTGACTTCTTCTGTGCGCTTTGCATATATGTTCCAAACTCTTGTGGGCTAAAAAAAAACCCCCACACACAAACACACAAGAGGAGGTAAGTGGTCCTTTAGCACTTATTATCCTGCCAACAAAGTATCACTTACTGTGTGGTGTATTCATGCAAACAGCCCTAGGTGTTTTCCTAGCACTTGCCTCATCGCCATCCTCTGTTGAGAAAGCAGAACAGAGGACGGGGCAGCCCAAGAGATTTGTTACTTGTGGTGAAGGACAAGAGGGCTGTCCCGCCGCTTCCACATGCAGGCAGTGCCGGATTTATGTATAGGCTAAGTAGGCTGAAGCCTAGGGTCTCTAAATCTAGGGGGCCTCGCCAGCCCTCCTGCTCTCCAGCCAGCAGTCTCCTTCTATCAAAATTGCAAACCAAGACTTTATGTGAGGGCAGGATAACTTGGGTCTCTAAATCTAAGGGGCCTCGCCAGCCTGCCCGCTCCCCAGTGCCACAGTCTCCCCTCTCCCAAAATTGTAAACCCAAGACATCATGCAAGGGCAGGGCAACTCCAGCTATGTCTCTACCTTCAGGTGGGAGATGGGAGGGCATCATTGGGGTGTGTGTGAAGGACTTGCAAGCCAAATTGAGACCCATGTCAGGCTAAATTTGGCCTGTGGGCTAGAGATTCCTTACCTATGTAGGGTGCATCTGACTGCATGCAAAGGAGCTAAAAGTGCTAGGTAGGCCGGTTGGGCAAGCAAACAACCCCTAATTTTATGTAGCATTTTCTATGATCCATCTGTCATGGATGCTTTTCTTGAGATTCCTCTGTTGCAGGGGGTTGGACTAGATGACCCTTGGGATCTCTCCCAACTCTAAAATTCTATGATTCTATGATTTTACGAAAATGCTTTTTATAAAAATAAAATAAGTAAAATTGCTGGTTGGACATTTGTGGTTTGTTATTTGAAGGAAATGTACTTTTCACACACAAATATAACAGAACCATGTATGGAAATTAAATTATTGACACAATCCTAAGCATGCTTACATGAAAGTTAACTCTCTCAAATACAATCTGTCTTACTTAACAGAAAATATGTTTAGGATGGTCACCTTCATTCAATATACCAGTTATTTTTTTCTTTTGGAAATGGAATATCCACTTAAATTAAATATCCCTTTAAGAAGAGATGATTTTTAAAAAATATCCACAAAACTATGAATGCTCAAATGAGTATGTGCTTTTGAGAATCTTGTCAGTTAAACAAAATTAAACATTCAAATCAACAACAAAACATCCTTTTAATTCTCTTTGGTTCACTGATTTTATTTTATTTTTAGAAAAATAGACATCAGGCCTCCAAGTCTCCATGAAAACCAATGTGGAGAGACCACTAAGTAAAGTAAAAAAAAAAAAAATCACCAAGAAGGAAAGAAGAGAATTCACATGGTTCCCGTTGCTAAGGAAACCATCATTTGTGCATGTTCCTTATTCCAACTTTGGCTCTCAGAGAGTGTCAATCATGTTAGGGCTTCAGGAGAAAGAAAGAGACAGAGAAAAGAGTAGATAAATGTATAGGTACAAATAGCATATGTGTGCATGCTGTGTAACTCAGCACAGCAAATTAAATATTGAAAATAATTCAACAATGGTTCCATGTCAGTGTATAGCATAATTCTTTTAACGGTGAGATGTATCATTAAGAACGACTCCAGACAGGGATGTGAGACATTGTAGACGTGCTACTTTCTCTGTTGTGGGACAATATCTAATGTTCACCCAACTGTTTAACACATTTCAGATCTTGACATAAGTATCTTGGACTGATAATGATGATTTTGTGTGTGTGTGTGTGTGTGTACGCGTGCACACACAAACACACACAATGAAACAAGCCATGTTTGAACCTTTTATCCCTGGTGCATGTGACTAAAGGCTAGCTTCTGAATAGATTCCAGATAGAGGGAGAAACAGGAGTCGTTCACAGCTTCCAGTGGCTTCCAGAATGAGTTGTGGTAGCATGAAAAGCAACTCAGAAGCTTATAATCAGGCTGCACTTGTCCCATGATGCAATTTGCATGAACTTGTACCAGGGCTGACCTACCAATGAAGAGGGCTGAGGTAGCCGCCTCGGGTGGCAGGACCCTGGGGCAGAGCCCCTGCGGGCACCTTGCCTACTCTACCACCTTCGCTGCTGGTGGAGAAGCGGAGGCAGCTGCTTCCAGTGAGAACCTATGAGATCTTGTGTGCTCCACAAGTTCTTGGCAAAGTCTCACAAGATCTCATGCACTCTGTGAGATTTGGCAAGATTCCAGCAAGAGCTCACTGGAACCTGCTGCCACTTCTTTGCAGGCACTGTCGCACAACCATATAAGGGAGGCTTGGGTAGCAGCAGGGCAGCACTTTCCCATTTAGCCTTTTATGGGTCCCCCATGACTGGTACCTCTGTGTTGGGCCTGTGTTTGGGACCACCATGATATCTCCGATTGTGGGGATTTTTTTCTAACAGCTGTTGCTCTGGAAATTGCTGTGATGAGACAAATGCTGTCCACCATCAAGGCAGTAGCAGTGGCACTTTTGTACTTCCCTTCAATTATATTTGCAGATCCGTTTGCATGCATCTATCTATCTATCTATCTATCTATCTATCTATCTATCTATCTTCATATTAAATATGTAATGAGTTGTATTGATGAACTGCCTTCTATGTATAAGTCCCAATGTGATTTACAGACATAGCTTTTAAAATGTTTTCCAAAACAGTACAACTGGGAGGGCAGGTTTTAAAACACAAATCGAACTGCTAAGGCAGAAAAATTTTCATTTAGCCTTTTTGTATGACCCACTCCCCTGCCTGGATGACATGTCTGTTCAAATTGTTGCCTCACATAGGGGCACTTGGGAAGCGTGAACGTAGACAATGGAGCAATCAATCTCATTTTGCAATACTGCAGTTCACATAGTTTTATTGAATACTTAGCAAACCTAGCCACCTGGTGAGGTAAGGTGGGCGGCAATCAGAAAAAAGAGGGGAGCCTTCTCAGTAGTGGCACCCAGTTGTGGAATACTCTCCTAGGGAGGTTAGGCAACAGGAAAATTCTTTCTTCCTCTTTTTTTTTGCCTTTTAAATAATTTGAAACTTGGAGAAAATTAGTTATGTTGCTTTTAGCTTCTGTTTTTCTGTTCTTAGGGTTGTTGTTTTAAAAAAATATTGTTTGCTTTTTTTATTAATCACATTCTGTTTTTAAGTATTTGTAAAGCTATCCCCAAATGCAGGGGCCCTTTAAATGGGCAATCTGAAAAGCATCTATTTAACTATTTATGCATTCATTTATTTACTTAAACCGAAGAGATAGTTGTTCCTTAGCAGGTGACATACAAGATCAGGATTAAGACCAAACTCATTTTCATGGGCTTTGTGGGACCTGAATAATGTTGGTGATCAGTGCCCTGGGATGTTCATTTGGACAGAACTGGATCATAAGCGGGAAAACTATACCTTCCCAAAACTGCAACACCCAGAAGTGGACGCAATGATCTCATGAGCCTGACCCACCAGGGTGATCAGTAGTCAACTGGAAGTCTTACGGTCAATGAACACAAATGAGAATATTCAGCCCTAGGTTAGCTTAAATGAAAGGCAGTAGGGTCAGCTGAGAACTGATTTGTGACACCATACAGCCCTAGAACCATAACTCATAATCTGGACAATGAGATTTTGTTTTGGAACCATAATTCATAATCTGGACAATGACAGTGAGACTCTCTTACTCTGTGTATGTGTGTATTCCCCACAATTTTGATTGCACTTTGAATAAGATGCAATTTAGTAGTCATGTTGTTGTTAATGAATTTATAATCCACATTTATGTAAAAAACAGCAAGATGGAGTACAACACATGAATATAAAATCAACAAAAGTAATCCTTTAAAACATCACCAGCAACCAAAATGGGGAGACAAAAAATTTAGGTAGACAGACTTAGCATATAGATTTCATTTACCGTATTTCCTATGGCTCACTAAAGCCTTCTGCATTGGGAGAAAAGCTGCAAATATTTGCCAAGGTTTTGGATTCTTGTTTATTTCAGTGGCTTATTTGCCAGCAAATCCAAGTTCTCTTTAAGGAGATGAATTAAATAGTGATGTGTGCCTATGCCACACACATATTTTAGGCGCCTTTTACAAGGAGTCCTATTTTATAAGCCACTATTAATAGAAGAAATATTTTGAAGAGGAAACTAACAAAGATTGCTTCCTTCCCACCCCCCTTTTGCCTCTTTGTGTGTTCTGCTTTTCTTTTTGTTTTGGTAATGCAGGGACTGCAGAGAACTGACCCTTAAAGTTATAATGTCAGATTGGTAATAAACTGACATCCAGGGGAAAAAAGAAACCCACAAACCCGTTACTTCATTCTACCTTTTTGTGTTTTATCCTGTAATTAGACCTGCCACCATCAGGGACAATCTCTGTTATTAACAGCATCTCCCTCATGTCAGCAAGAGGACCAAAAGTATCTAAGTGAAAACATTCCCCTTAAGTACCAGGCTAAGATATGGACAGAAACTGGCATTCATACAAGCCATTTCCCCCCTTTTATTAACCTTCCTGTCATTAGGGACCTTCACTCTTGTCTATACAATTCTTGCTTCAACCTCTTTTAGTTTTCTGCTATATTGCCATTGGGGACCAGCCTTAAAGTTTTGTTACAAACTTCCCCTTTGACATTACAATTCAGGCCTATCTAGACCAGTAAAAATGCCCTGTAGAAGGATTGAAATATGTAAACTAAAGAACAGTAGTCCACTGAATCACATTCTCAGACAGATTGACTGGAACCAAGTTAATATTTAGAAAAGGTGATCATGAAGGTCTTTACATTCTATGAGGTGAAAGAGGTGTTATGGGAGGTGTAGTACCTCTGGTGGGAGACACACCATGCTCCTTCTGGGGTAGTTCATCCAACTTTTGGTCCCCACTGTTTTGTACTGAAGTTCTCACCCTGGGCCAGCAGGGGGATACTGTAGATAGTTTTCACTCAGGTCCACATATGCAAATAAGGGATTGAAAGTGACGTTCAGTGATTGGATAGTTACAGAAAATGGTTACTGTTGCATTCTAGTGGAGCTCTATATAAGCAGGCTGGCTGAACCCTTCAGTTCAGTTCTGTTCTGGCCTGTGAATAAACAAGAACTGTGTGAAGAATCGCTGTGTCATCTGATACGTTCACCCACAACTTAACACCCACTCTGCACTTCGCTGTCACCTGTGGCTCTTAGAAGCTGTTAGCATGCAACAGCAGCCACAGCTTCAACTGGCTGGCTAAACTAGACGAGGGTAGCCTATGGGTCTCCAAGCCTTAGTGCATTACGGATTTCCCCTGCACGCGAAGGTGGGGTCAGAATTGAGCAGACAAGAGCAATAGTGGGTCCAACAGTCAAGAAGGTGGTTACTGCATATGCTGTAGAAGGAAGTGAGACGTAGGTGAGGCTCATCAACCTGGGAAGGTAGACCATCCAGGGGAAGGAAAACTCTGATTTTAAACCTCTGCTGCCTTGTGGGACATCTTCAGGAGAAGAATGCCTATGGTGTAAACCCTACACAAATCTGGAGTGGAGTCCCTAAGAGGACTGGATGGCGTCTTGTATGCCTCCTTCTGTCAACTCCTGCAGCCAAACTGGTGCCACATGTACTGCTCTGCTTTCCTTTGACATCATCAGTGAGGCTGAGAAGGAGGTCTTGTCATCTAGACAGCCCAGGACCTTCATACACACTGCCCAGGCTTGCGCCACAAAAGGTCGTTTTGGTGCTGCTAATGCAGCAAAAACAATGCAGGAGACAGCAATTATGGGTTCCTGGTATTTGCAGCCACAGCAGGCGCTGTGATTCTCCAGCGGTTTGACTTCACCCCTGGAGGCACACTCCATTGTCTTCGTAAGCAGCTAGAATTTATGCTTGGCACAATGGCCCTGCATAAGGAGGGAAAGGATCTTGTTTGGTGCCACACCATGCTCAAGGGGATGTTTAAGCCACCCCTGCCATACTCTCCAGGTCTGGGCTGGAGAATGGGTAGTGAGGGTTGTGCTGAGTCTCAGGAAGCTGCACAAAGTCTCACTGCTTTCCAAGCACCTCCAAGTCTCAATATACAGCTGGAGTCTTCATCTCCTCTTCAGGCTCAGGAGAAAAGACTTGTGAATGACTTTAATCCATCTTTATCACAGAGTTTTCTTTACTGCTGAGCTGAAATCAACAGTGCGTTTTCTCAGCATTTCTGTTCCTCATGACTGTGTCCCTTCCCTGGGGTGATTTTCTGAACCCTTGTGAAGAGGGTGTGAAACTGGGGGGAGAGAGGGAGAGGGGAGAGAGAGAGAGAGAGAGAGAGCGCCTCAGGAGAAAGAGGAAGCATTGCCCTTGATGTGGCAATAGGGCTGATTCTACATTGCTTAGATTCCATTATGTTCATGGAGGCTAAGGCTATCAATAGCAGCCAGTCCTGATGACTGTGTATTACTTCCACTGTTGGAGGCAGTATGCTTTTGGAGACTTGTTGCTAGGAATCGCAAGTGGGGAAAATGTTGTTGCCCTCAGGTCCTGCTTGTGAGCTTTCCATAGGCATCTGGTTGATCAGGATGCTGAATTAGATAGGCCTTTGGCCTGACCTAGGAGGACACTTTTTATGTCCTTAGTTGACTAATTAGGATACACATCCAAATATACATCCTGTTGAAAGTAAAGCAGTGCTGTCAAACACCTGAATGCAGATGCTGTCCCTGTGCATAGCTTTACTTGTAATGAATGTATTTTCAAATATGAATCCGAATGTCAATCCACAACTCCATCCCAGTCTACCCCTGCCCGTTTTGTATAACCATGTGTGTCTAATGCTGCATCAGGTCTTGCTATGGAGCACTGGCAGGCAATGAAACTGCTAGCACAACACAGCAGGACACAGTGTTGGTCCAGTTGTCTGCATTCCCCTTTCCCACCCCCTTTCAAAGTGGGGGTAAAAGAAGGGTTTCATGTGCCTCTACTGATACTCACCACATAGGAAAATCTGATTGGCTGAAGGATACTATGCTGTCATCATATGTGATTCTTGATTGGATGGGATCACACAGTGAAGACACTCTTTCAAGTTTAAAAAATAGCAGAGGAGCAACAGCAGCAGCAATAGTCAGCAAAAATGTCTGCAAACATGTATGGGGGGAAATGCTCAAAAGAGTCGGCATCAGTCTGTCTCAAGAGACCATGGAAGAGTGTGCCATGCGGGGTAAAGACAAGCCATTGGAGAGTTAAAGTGTCTGCTGAGACTGTAGAGACCAATAGGGGAGAGACATGTTTTATTGCAGCTGGGGCAGATGAAGGTGTCCAGTTTTGCTGTTACAGATGCACCATGGCGTTTCTTCTCCCTGAGCACCTCCCAGCAGTCATTTCTCCTCTGGTCACTGCTGTGGATCCATGACCTGACTATCTGTCTCCAGGCACTGTGGTCAAAAGAGTAGGAGGCACATTTCTTTTTTGGCAAAACCTTTCACATCTCCCCACAAATGGCAACTTTCACATGACAGTCAAAGCTCATGAAAGTTCTAGTTTCTTACTGAGATATCTCCTTATACAAGTATGATTTAAAATGCTTCTTATTCTTCAGATATGTAGTTGGAGGTACTTTTTGGGGTGTGTTAGTCTTTGGGCCCATCACTTTGCTTTATAGCCTTTAAAAAAAAAAGCCAAGATGAAAGGAGCTCTAGCTCCCTGCTGTTCCCTTTGCTTTTCTCCATGTGTGCTAAAATAATGCATGCAAAAAAGAACGGGCACAAGCCTTGGCACTAGAGAAACTGTGTTACTGAAGGCTCAAGACAGATCTTGACACATGTCACCTTTTTTATATATAAACAAATATGCACACACAACAGCAGCAGTTGGTACCTGCTTTGCCTAGAATTATCTAGGACCAATTGCATTGCCGGCATTGCTCAGGTTGCTCTGACTATTATTATTATTAATATTATCATGATCATTATTTTGATTTATACACCGCCTTTTTCCCTGCCGAAACTCAAGACTCTTTACAGCTAAAAATGAGAACCATTAAAACATGGGGGGGGGGACAATAATTAAAAGCAACACAGCAGCAGCCCTTCATTAAAAGCAGTCAGCTCCCTGTTGAAACAAAAAAGTCTTCCCCTGCTGGTGGAAGGACAACAAGGAGGGAGGCAATCTGAATAGTTTTGCCTTTGCCTTATTTCTGGGCTGTGCCATCTCTTAGGCTACTTATACAGAACTAAACCTTACTGGCAGGAAGGTGCCAGTGGAATATGATTCATTGTGGAAGGAGTAAAGGAAAGGAATCGTTATTCCAAGGAGACGAAGTGTTCACCAGCGGAAGCAGTAGTGGTAGGTAGCCACTTACAGGATTTAATAATGTATAGTTTTATTAGCACTGATGGTATCGTACTGATGGTATATGCAGTGCTATCTCCTTACCAGTCTGGTAGCACATGGTTGCCTCTGCAGACAACAGGAACGGAAAGCTACAGTGAGAGCTGGAATTCACTATCAGCCAACATTATAGCTGCAGTTCATGACTCCCATGAAGAAAGTGGTCATTGGGAGAGTTGGCTGTGATTTGTCACATAGCCAGCTCCAGGTTTAAGGGATCTATTGGCAAAGTGTCCTCTGACGGGCCTTGTAGGAATGATCGCTGGGTCTGAAACACACTCCCCACCCGCAGGCAGCCTCAGCCTGCCTGCACGCGTGACCTTGGGGTGCAGGGCACACTCCCCCTCACAGACAAAGCCACAGCTGTCTGAACACCCTTTGTCTAACCTTTTGTGGTCTCAGTAGTCTGCGGTGTCCTGCCTGTGACCTTTGTCTGAGACCTTTGTCTCCTTCGTCATACAGTGTGCAAGGGGAAAATGATGCGGTGGAAACAGGTGCCAAAATAACTTTGTGCCACCCCACGATCTTGGGACTGGAAGATGTGTAAAGGTCACATCCCAAAATATATCTGCCTGGGTTTGCATATTGTGTCAATAAAAGGAGCCTCCACAGTGCTGGCCGGCAGCTTGCTTGCAGCTCACCTGTGCGCAGCTCACCTGCATTATCAACTCCTGCCATGTCCTTCACTTCAGGGCCCCTGGCATAGGTACCTAGTAATGTTGATGGTGGTGGGCATCAGAAGCATATAACAGCAGTCCAATAGAGCCTCAATTGTATTTTATTTTTATTTTTTTACAAATGTCTCTGTTGGAGTGCCACTAAAAGACATTGTGGGAAGTAAAAGTTCTGAAATAACAAGTAAATAACAGCATCAGGTTCATTCTCAAAAATAGCATGGAACAAAAGGCTTGGGCAGTGGGCCTGAAAGAGAGATACAACCCAAGGCCCCTGTAGGTGCCTGGGAGCCACCACCTAAATTTCTCAAAGTGGCCCTTTTGATAGCTACAAATTGGGAATAAGCTATTTGTTGTTTACTCAGTGAACAAAGGATAGAGGGTCTGCTATGTAAGTATATTTGGTTTGAGAGACACTACGCTCAAATAAAATGACTCGACGACTCAAGCAGGCTTTGTGAAAGCATTGTACAGTATCTGTGCCAAGGTAAAAGTAATGAGATTTAAATTAACTATAAAATAATTTGAGCTGAACAACAAGGGAAAACAAACTCCTAATAGCATGTGGAATAGTTTGCCAGGAAAAGTGGTGTTAGCATCATTATATTAAGCCATAAAAAGAATGGTCTAGACAAAGCAGAGTAGATTATACTGTTAGGGGCCGAACCTACATTAGCTGTTTAGGGGAGGAAATGGATTAGATGACCTAATAAAGCATTTCTACAGTCTAATGATGATGATAAACTAAGTCAATACCTCTAGGGGATTTTCCTCCTCACAAACCCTGAGGAGAAGGTAATATGGCCAAATTAATTCTTCATATAATTCAAGTGAGTTACATCAATACTGAAGTGGACCTGAGGTCTTTAGCATCAAAATAAGTCTTGGAGGGGGGAAACACCCAACGCCTTTTTCTTTTTTCAATAATTTTCCAGACATGCTATAATAATTGTAGACTGCTTAGGCAGGGTTTATTTAGTTAATCACTGCAGTGCTTAGTCACTTCTGTACAATGCCTGGCCCATGCATTTCCCAGTGTGGTGACCAGCTTAGTACCCAAGAGTATTGTGGCATCCCCTTGCAGACAATAGAGCCCTGGGTGGTATCCCTTTCAGTTCCCTAAGCCAACTGTTCCATGCTAGTTTTGAAAATGAACATGAGGTTATATACTTTACACTTTAGAACTGAGAAGTAAGTCATGAGGGAGGGAGGAGACACAAAGACATCTCATTCTTGCACCTCATCCCACTCAAGCAGTCCTATTGGGGTTTCTGATTGCCTCAGAGATATTCCAGTCCCTCTCCCTGATCTCTCTCTCCCCCCCCCCCCGCACTGCTGAAAAACGTAAATCTTGGGCAGAAAAAACCAAGACAGAGCCGCTTTTGCTTCCAGAGCCCTACCTGCTCACACCAGCCGGGGCACTGTTATAGTCATTGCATTTCTCTTCCATTTACACTTTTCACGACATTTCAGAATTTAATCCGTCATTGCTACTTTTTGTACTTCTCTTCCTCATAACTGGGTCTCTCTGTTTCTGAGCCATTAAGTCGCTTCCCTTTGCAAATCTTTCCATCAGGGGGGAAAAGAAATCCTTTTCTGTTTAGCTTACGGTTTGGAAAGGAATTTGAGCATTTCTTTCCTAAGTTTTATTTTACATAAAAGGTATATTATAAAATGAAAAGCAAGTTGGGAGGTGGGGAGGGAATGATGCATTGTGTGATGTGGTCCGCAAATGGAACAAAGAGGTATTTTTAATTCATGCAGTAAATAGAAAATAAAGAGACTGCCTTAGTTTACTATATGTCAACAAAACTGCAGCTTTAACCGGAGAATAAAAGGAACTCAATAACTCTTTGGTGAGTTAAAGAGTTTAGCAGGAAATCAACAAATATGAGGGGGGGGGCATTTATATTTGCCACTTCCTTGCAGTTGGGGGTTTTCAGTGGGAGGGCCACTGTTTAGGGCTTTAAGAAGACAAGATATCACCCAGCTACTGTGCCTTCTGGTTTGGTTTCCTTCCAATGAGATGTGGCCAAGGTGGCTTGTATATGCACCCTCACTGTGTAATTATGTTTTTATATACTTTTTTAAAGAAAATAACAATCTTCTCACTGCACTTTTGGTTGTTGTTAACACCATTTTTATCCTATTTTTCAAACAGGTCTCAGAGACTCAAATCATTCTTTTGAGAGAGAGAGAGAGAGAGAGAGAGAGAGAGAGAGAGAGAGAGAGAGAGGCAGAGAGAGAGAGAAGCAGAGGCAGAGGCAGAGAGAGTCAGAAAAAGAAGCCCAGACATCAGGCTTACCAACTAAAAAGACAAGACATGCAGGGAAATGGTGGTGGTGAGGCTGTTTATAGTTTGTTCTGGCTAGGGGTAGTCAAAGGCCTCACTTTCCATTCTCCCTCTATTCATCACATGCAGCTTTGCTTTCGTTCCACTGCAGTTCATCTTCTACCAAATTCCATGGTCATTACATTATTACACCCTGTTAATTTAAATGTAAAGGAAATGCAATGCAAGTGGGGGATTCACCATACTGGATGTGACAAGGGAGTCCCTCAGCCTAGCTCTGTGGAGCTCCTGACGGTGCCTGCTCAATGCTTGAGTAGGTAGAAGCTGCTGTTGGCATATATCCGCAAATGGGGCATATCACTTCCTCTTTTCCATAGCTGTACCACATTCATCATTCAGAATGAATTTAATTCCACCAAATACAAAAAAGAATGTCGAGGATGCATATGGAGAGCGGGGAGCAGGTCAAACCTGCAAGCGAACGTAGCCACCTGCTGTGGGTCTCCAAAGCAGTCCACAGTGATACCTCTTGAAGGGCCTTGAAAATTAACTGGCAAATGAAGGGTGAGTCAGCCCATTTTGCAAGTACTAGCTTATTTATTTAATACATTTTGTGTCCCACGTTTTCCCCAAGGTGTTCAAGATGGTGACCTCCTTCCGTTTTCTCCTCACAACAACCACATGAGGTGGTTTAGGCAGAGATAAGTTCATTGGACCAGAATCACCCAGCTTCATGGCCTAGTAAGAACCAAAACCTGTATACCCCCAGGTACACTCAGCTCTGTAACCACTACAACACACTGCAGTGCCCCATTCTCCTCAGCAGCAGCGGAGCAAGCTGATCGGGAGCCTGGGGCGGTGCACATGCCCTGCGCCCAGGGGCGGGGCCAGCCATGTGGGGGCGGGGCCAGTCAGGGCAGGACACTCTACGGAGCCTCCAAGGAGCCTGTCTGCCTCCTCTCACTCTGCTGCCCTACAGCTGAGGGGGAGGTGGCAGGCGGACCGTTTGGGGCAGCGCAGAGCCTGCTGGAGCCCAAGCCACCGCGTCACTCCCAGGAGAGACGCGTGGCTCAGGTGCGCTGCAGGCCCCGCGGTGAGTGCTGCCTGCCATTTTGTCACCCCCCTCAGTGGTGACACCCAGGTCGGACCACACCCCCTTCCTCCGCCCCTGCTCCTCAGGCTCCCGTGACTCTCATCACTACCTGTGCTCTGGCCACTGTTACTACAGCCAGCTTCTGTTACTTGCTTCTCATTCCCTTTTCCTTTGGCAGCAGAGGAAGCTTTGTGCCTCTCCCCATTTCACCCTACACTCTGTGGATACTGTCGTTAGGGAGCCTGCCAATTAAATAGTTCTGTTTGGCAAACTAGATTAGTTATACTTTGATCTCTTCTTTTGTTTCTTTGTCTCTTTTAGATCCAAATCAAGCTGCTTAGAAATCTCCCCCACCCTCCACCCATCGCCTTTTTTTGGCTATGGTTTTGCTTCCTCTTGTGATAGAGTCGGGTGTATTTGCAAGGGCAGGGGAGGAAATGGGGTGAAGAAGGGACTGGTGACCAGAACCAGAGACAGATTTGATGGATACTGCAGAGGGGACAGGATTTTAGTTTATTTTGCTGAGGCGCAAGGGGGTAAGCTGTACACTCTGTTGTCCAAGCTTCTTTCCCCATTCCTGTTGGAGTCCTTGAAAGATGACAACCAGAAATGGAACACACATGTAATGGACTGTTAGTAAGGCCTAGTACACTGCTTGTTGTTTTTAATCTAACGCTGTTATTAGTAGCCCTGAAATCCTACTAGGAATAAATCATACCAAACTTTTTAAAAGACACTTGCTATAATGTTGAACAGAATGAGCAAAAGAAAATAATTTGCATTATGAAAAACCCAGTAAATAATATATGCTGAAGAACAGTGTGCTGCTTCAGAGTCCGGAAGAATATTGCTTAGAGAATTTTTTTGTTTAAAACATTTATTGGAGACATATATTATAGTATATCATTTTCTGGCTGGGAGCCATGCAATATGTGTCTTTACAAAAAAATTACCTTGTAATATGAGACCCTCCAAGGCATAATTATATAATAAAAGTTCTTATTGGGAAAACTGGAAGTAGGCCAAGCCTTGTCCAAATATAGTGAATGTCAGTGCCAAATTTATTATCCTTAGCTATTAACAGGAGAAGGCAGGTTTTGTTTACCAAGCCTAATTCTCTCCTAATTACAGCCACTATAAAATAATTACTATCCATGGGATAACAACACAAGACAGAGTGACTAACAGAAGAAACTGCAGGGGTTAGAAAACAGAGTGCAATTCTGTGTCATTTTGAACAGATTGTGTACTGCCATGAACAAATTAACGGACTTCATTAAGGAATTATATTTTAAGAGTGGCTTTGCGGTGAAGCAGTAAAGCAATTAATGCGTCTTATTTGGTCCTTTAGATCTGAGTTCCAGTGCAGTTTGAGAAAGCGACTTAATTTTTGTTTTGATATATCAGGTTTAATAGGTTGCAAGCAACGTTACAGAGCGAGGTGCTTAATGAAAAATCTACTGGATGGATTCTATTATGGACAAATGATGTTTCTTGTTTGACTTTCTGTGTGTATTTTTGAGTCACGTCCTTTGGCAAATGGATTTCATTAAGATAGCAAAGGATCTTGCCTCCCTCCTCCAAAAAAGGCAATGTATATTTGAATAATCACAATAATGTTTTCCCCTTAATTTTTATTTAACAGTTCACGTGCATTTTTTAAAAGAAAAGAGGGGAAATTCTCTTTTAATATTTTGAGCAAAAAACCCATTAAAGCTTGCAATATTGTTTCAATATTTCATAGTTGCTTTGCTCACAAACCAAAAAGGGATATTATTATCCTGTTGAAGCATGCTGCTTCATTAAAGTTACAGTGTGTTGCCCACCCCTGCATCCCCTAACCTCTTCTGTCTCATCACACAACCAGAGGTGCAGAACAGACCCAGCTGTAGCTCTCTGCACAATTACAACGTATGTATCAAAATCAACCCATACACAACGTATTCGCAGTGGAAAAGGTTAGAGGTCAAGTTTTCCTCCCTCTGTGGAGGGCCACTTCACCCGAAAGAAGGACAAACTCCCTTATTTTGGTGACTTCGTGGAAACTGGCAAACTCAACGCACTTGGGGAGTCTGTTTTACAGACCACTTTTAATAGGCCTCCAGATGGCCACATGAAAGCAAAAGGATTATTATAGCAGCCCCCAGCTGTGCCATTCTAGATAAAGGTATATAAGAGTTCCCTTTACAACCCCCCTCCTCTTTTTAAGGATTTATAACTTGATCATAAAAATTCTCCCAGCACTGTAAGCAAGCAGATAACTTAGCCTGGAAATCATCTTTTGGATTCATTTATTTTACAAATAGTCCATCTTTTTCTTATTCTTGGATTTCTGAGCAATACTAGACAGTGTGTGGGGAGCATTGATAGGTTTTGAAGTATTTATTTTCCATTAGATGTTTATGAAACAGTAAAATGCATTTTCAGGCTCTTTGGGCAAGTTCTGCCCCCAGCAGATGTAAATAAATATATTTCCTTCCACATTAAATTCTGTTCTTCCAAATTTTATCCATTATAAGTCTATTATATAGAGTGGTTTAAGAAAAGAAATTTAAGGGCTAGGACAAATAACTGAAGAAAAGGTAAAGTATGTGTAATGGAAGAAGAAGGATGATTAGTGTTTTTTTAATATTAAAAGGTATATAAAAATGATACTGAAAGCAGTAAATGTTAGTAATGAATCTTCATTTGTACATTAAAGTAATATCAATATAGATCTTAGCTCTCTCCAATTCAAGGAACATTATGATCTCCAATCACACAATCTCACATAAAATACTGTGTTTTCTTCCCAGTTTCAGCTCCCATGGGATGAGATTCTAGAATTTTATATGGTATGTTAAAGAACAGCATTGCTCATTCCTTTGGGGTTTTGTCTGCTGTTAAGTTCAAAGAGATATTTATATTTGGAATGTGTATACTTAGAAAGACTGAATTAGTGCCGCCTCCCCACCTAATATCTATTAAAGAAAGCAATATATTTGATTAGTTTTGTTAGCTTTTTTTCCCAGGACTGCCCTCCTCATTCTCTTCTAAGCTCAGCTGGAAATAAAAACAAACTGTCTCAGTTTGGTGGTGGTGTGTGTCTATGTGTGACCACCCCAAGAGTTCCTCTTCCACTGTTGCAGGGAGATGTCAGAAGCAAGCCGGCCGTAAACCACACCATGCATGTTGGAGTTAACTCTTTATTAGAAAAACACAATCTGCCCAGACCTGGCAGAGTATCAGGCCTAATGAACACTCATTTCCAGCAGGTCTTGCATCCATGGAACAGTTGCTAAGACTAAAAGTCCCTACCTCCTCACAGCCACCTCTTGGCCTCCCTCCTCCCCTGCTTCAACTTCCCTGATTATGGTCTGCTATCTGCCACAGCATCTTAAAAAGCAGAGACATCACCTAGCCAACAAAGGTCCGTATAGTTAAAGCTATGGTTTTTCCAGTAGTGATGTATGGAAGTGAGACCTGGACCATAAAGAAGGCTGATTGCTGAAGAATTGATGCTTTTGAATTATGGTGCTGGAGGAGACTCTTGAGAGTCCCATGGACTGCAAGAAGATCAAACCTATCCATTCTGAAGGAAATCAGCCCTGAGTGGTCACTGGAAGGACAGATCCTGAAGCTGAGGCTCCAATACTTTGGCCACCTCATGAGAAGAGAAGACTCCCTGGAAAAGACCCTGATGTTGGGAAAGATGGAGGTCACAAGGAGAAGGGGACAAAAGAGCATGAGATGGTTGGAGTATTCTTGAAGCTACAAACATGAGTCTGACCAAACTGCGGGAGGCAGTGGAAGACAGGAGTGCCTGGTGTGCTCTGGTCCATGGGGTCACGAAGAGTCAGACACAACTAAACGACTAAACAACAACATCTGCCACAGAATCTTGCGGCTCACTAAACCTTGTTACACCTTCAGCTTCTGACACCACCTCTTCCCCGTCTTCTCCTCCTTTTCCCTGTGACTACTTATCATTGTCCCACCATCACTCCCTGGGCTCTGAGCCTTTCTCCCTTGGTGGCTCCCCAGCTGGTTCCTCCCACCATTCCTCTGCATCCAGCCAGTTCATGACAGGAGAGCAGATTTGCTAGGCATAGGGGGCCAGATGAGACACAGTGGTAGCACATTTGTACAATGTGTTTGAATGTTACATTGGATTTCTGGACAAGGATAACTGGCAGTCTGACCCAGTCCAAGCACAGCAAGGGTAGCAATGCAACACAGCAAGGCCTGGAGAACTAGTAAGAGATGGTGCAATTCATTCTTTTCTGAGCCCCTTGCATGCCCTGTGAGTATAGCTATGGTCCAGCAACAAACGGAAAGCCATAGGTTTCCCGTCAGAGGTGCCAACTAATCAATCACAAGACACAGCACATGCACACCACTTGAATGGCAATGCCCATCAACTTTGGGGCCCCCGGCTCCCTCAAATACTTTATGTGGAGGCAGAAGGGACCTTGGCCCCTAGGAGTTGGTTCCTATGTTTCCCATCATCCTCTATGATTCTATATGTATGCTTTAGTTGAGATCCCTGCATCACAGGGGATTGGACCATTTTATTTATTCATTTATTAAATTTGTCTACCTCCCTTCATCCATAGATCTCAGGGCGGTTCACAACTCGATGACCTTTGGGGTCCCTTCCAACTCTACCGTTCTATGATTTTCTAAATAAAGGACAAGATGCATCATCTCTATATTGCTTTAAAGGTAAAGGTAAAGGTACCCCTGCCCATACGGGCCAGTCTTGACAGACTCTAGGTTTGTGCGCTCATCTCAGTCTAGAGGTTGGGAGCCAGTGCTGTCCGCAGACACTTCCATGTTATGTGGCCAGCGTGACGAAGCTACTCCGGCGAACCGGCACCAGAGCAGCACACGGAAATGCCGTTTACCTTCCTGCTAGTAAGCGGTCCCTATTTATCTACTTGCACCCGGGGGTGCTTTCGAACTGCTAGGTTGGCAGGCGCTGGGACCGAGCAGCGGGAGCGCACCCCGCCACAGGGATTCGAACTGCCGAGCATGCGATCGGCAAGTCCTAGGCGCTGAGGTTTTACCCACAGCGCCACCCGCATCCCTATATTGCTTTAGGACATGCAAAAAGCAAAACACCATCTATATAACTGCATGTAAACAAGTTATAAGAGAAGTCAGTCAGGGCAAAGAATTTCCCATTCCCGTTCAGGGCCCGTGACATTTGCAGAACTAGCCAAGAATACATGGGATGTTTTTCAGTATTGTGCATCATTATTGTGGAAGTCATTGTTTCCCTCATTAGTGCTCTAGATCTGTACATTACTTCCATAGCAGGTCGTGACCTTAGTGCTGACAGTCCATCCTTAACTCACCCTTTGGTGCCTAGGCATTGCAGCAAATTTGCTACAGTACGTGACATCTCACACTTGAATATTTGACAGCATTTGAAGGCAAGAATTGCATTCAAATGCTTTACTGATCAACTCCATGACTAACAAGAGGCATTAGGGCAAGAGAGAGGGAGTGAGAATGCGATAAGATTCCCCCCTTACTTTGCAAACACGTTGCATGTTTTTAGAATGTTTATGCTGCCATTCTCTGTGAAGGTTTTAATTTGATTCACGTGGATTAGTTTACTCCCCCAACAACCACGCCAATTCATACAGAATTCCCAAAATAGATAGGTAGATATACAGTATGCATGCATTTAAAAGTCAATCAGAGATGAGATGAAAGAATGAATTGAAGAAGCAGGCTTGATGTGCTAGTTGAAGGCAGAAGGTAAACTCTGTATTGCCCTGCACTTGTTTCCAAACAAAGCAATAAATGAAATGCAGGGCTGTGCTTCATATATCTGGGTGTTTTTCTTTAAATGGAAAAACAGCGTCAGGGGGATTGAGAATGTTGTGTATGGGGAAGAGGGTTCAATTCTTTGCCTCTGCACTGCAGTACTGATGAAAATGACCCACTCAAATCAGCTGTTCAATCCAGGAGTGAAGCCAATGGTACCGATAGCAGCTACCTCCCCAGGAATAGCAGTGTAAGGGTGAAGGGTTTTTACCTCCTCCTTACAGAATGTGGTCCTATTCTGGGGAAAGGGGAGATGGCACACAGTGTGTGGGGGGTGAGTGGCATGGGGGGGCTGAGCACCCACAACAAAAACTTTGTGGGTGCTAGGGCCCCCAGGGCCCCCTGGAGTTGGTGCCACTGATATAGGGTTAAACATGCCCAAAAGTCACATCCACACCATACATTTAAAGCACAAGACTCCCCCCCAAAAAAATCCTAGGGACTGTCTTCACCCCTCACAGAATTATAATTTCTAGCACCCATAACAAACTGCAGTTCCCAAGAGTCTTTGGGAAAAACATGTGCTTTAAAAATATGGTGCTGATGTGACCTCATTCATAATGTTTTTTGACAGACTAACCAGAAAAATGTACAAATTTATATATTTTCAAAGGGAGAGGTCATTGCTTCTTTGTCCCATAATCTTAGGTGTGTAGCCTAATACCTATAGTATGTAGTGGAGCCTTATTTAGTCTGCAGTCTCCATCTTGGAGCCAATCTTTATGGCTACAACATCCATCCTAATTTTGTATTTTTTTATTTTTAAAAAAGCATTCTTCCTCATCCCTGCCCTGCTTAGTGTAACATTTTGCCTGGTAAAGTTCTTGAAAGCTTGCTGTTATTTTGTGACAGTTTGGTTGGTCCAAATAAAGGTATTGCCCAACTGTGGAGGTTTACCCCTCATGGGCCAACACAGCTGCTTTGCTTTTTATATACAGATTTCAGCACACAAATCCCAAGAGCTAACATGTATTTATATCTCACTTTAAGGGATAATATGTAGAACTCTCAAGCAGTCTTCCATCTAGGCACAGATGTGATGTAGACTTAGAATCAGCAAGGTAACTGTGCAACATGTTATCAGACCATGCCCAGGGATTTAATAGCTTAAGAACATAAGAAGACTACAGCTGGGTAAGGCCAGTGGCCCGGCTAGTCCTGCATCCTGTTCTCATAGGGCTCAAACACATGCCTATGGGAATCCCAGAAGCAGGTCATCCTTGCCCTGACATCCTTACCCTGACAATCTCAGAAGTAATGGAAGAAGTTCTTTAGGTCACATATTCTTGCTGCCTTTACGACAGCAGTGGCTAACCTTTGGTCCTTCAGATGTTATAGGATTATAATGTAGTCAACACACCTCTTAAAATCCCTGAGCATCATCCATGCTAACTGAGGCTGATTGGGGCCAGAGGCTTGCCTCTTCAGCTTTAGAATGTGGCTTCTGCTGGACTGAGTTGAGTGTCCATATTGCCTGGTATTAGGTTCCCTTTATTGGTCAGGATAGAAAGCTGGGAACTGGGCTTTTTCTAGAGAGTAGTTATATTCCTTCTCCCTGCAGGCTATGCCATTCTGTAAAAAGTGCTTGGCTTAATGTCTCTCCTATGAAATGAGTTGCATGTTTCTTCTGGATGTTGAGGTGCTCATGAGATGCTCAGGCAGGGATTGCCACCTTCTCACAGCAACTTAGCCCATATTTGTCAACAAGACAAACAGAAATTTGAGGACACTATGTCAAATATAGTCTACTGTTTATTTTCTTTTAAAATTGATGGATTATTTCCCCCAAAAAATGAGAATGTGTGTGTGTGTGTGTGTGTGAAATCCAGATGTTGAGCAAATGCTGACCTGCCCAAAGCATAGTTTTCCACTTCCTGTTCCCAGTTTCAGCACAGAACAGCTGAGTAGTACCTATGTTCTTCAACTACTAAAATCTTTTATCAAACAAGATCTAAACTAAAACAGAACTAATTCTGCTCCACACCTTAAGCCTGTCCTCTCCTTTAAATTAATTTTTATTAATTTTTCATTAATAACAATCCATTGGAGGCCACATTAATACAATGCCAAATCATGCCAAATCACAATACAATCAAAAGAGCCAATTAAATAGTTCTGAATTAAACATTTTTGGATGACTTCCCATGTTCCGGCTATCAGGAGTTGATGTTATTCCTTGATCCTGCACCAATTATCTTAATTAGTCCAAGTTCCACAATTCCAATCTTAATCCTTTGTTCTAGCAGCCACTGATGCGATGACTTTCTATTGTGTTTAATAAATCCAAATCCATTAACTTGCAGATGGAATTTATATCCTGTAGCTGTGTGAAATATTTGTTTACCTTCTTCATTTCCTTCATGTTGTAATCAGTCAATTTTCTTCAACATTGCCCCTCCTTCGAAAGCTCATTTCTAGGTGCGTCATAGCTTTGCCTCTCTGAAGCCGAAAGCTGAAAGAACTCCGGCCGCAACTTCTGACTTACTTTCAGTGTTTATCTCCTTATTTCTTCTAACGAGCTGGCATCTCACCAAAACCATCATAAATCAGAACTAGAGCTCTGTTTAGTTGGAAATGTTACAAATCATCACAGTATTTCACACAGTCTATTCTTTCAAGCACTCCATAAAAAAAAGTTGAATCCTGCTTGCATTCCATATATAGTAGTAATCCATTAGTAATTTCCTTCCATTAGTAATTTATTCTTTTCCAGTGAAGGCTTGCTGATTCATAGCACAGCAAAAATAATGTATAAAGAGAACAAAGGCTCCCTTCACTTACGTAGCATTCCAGTTACGATAAAGAGAGTCCTATCCAGATCAAAACCTTGGCCCTCAGTGGCTGATTCATTTCGCAGGTTATCTTTCTCCTTCTTCCAAAACACGTCTGTTTCTTAAGTCCAAATTCAGATACATCTTAAAAGAAACAGAGATACCTCCGCTCATGGCGACTGCCTTGTGGAGTTTCCAACACATGCAGTGCTATGCCCTCTGCATCCCTGCCCCCACATTCCATTGGAGTGAGAAGCAGTTATTGTACAATCTGTGAGAGAAAGCTCTCCCCCCCCCCAACTCGAGGGGGGGGCCTTGCAAGGATAATTACTCCCAAATTATCCTGAATTAACTGCACGGCTGGAATCCACGACCATGGGATCGGCAGTTCGCCATAGTGGCTGTGCCAGAAGTCCTAAGCCTGTCCTTTCTGTTGCAGTATCCCACACATTTTAAAAGTCAATTGCTTTGAGATACCATCTTAAGAAAAGTTATCAACTATTATTATCATCATCATCATCATCCTCTGGTCTATTTAATTTATCAGCAATAATATGTAATAAATATGGCTGTGTGTGTGTTTGTGTGTGTACTCTTTAGCATAGTCATCCTACAATGTAAATATTTCCTTACTCTATCAGATCCATTGCTTTGTCCTTAATAAAAACATATCTTCTAGCAAAATTAGTTTTACCTCTTTTAAATGAGCCTTTTTCAAAGGAGTGTACAGTTTTTCAATTGCAAGTGTGTACAAAGGCACCCCCCCTTTTTTTGGTCCTCTGAAGTTTTCAGCTGGTGTCCTTCCATGTCTTATACTGTAAGTTAATGTGCAACCACACACTAATCCAACACAGATAAAAAACGACAAATTCCAAGGGCACTGCCCACATTTTCCTGGTGGATCAGCAAAAAGTTGAGTAGCACAGGTGTGAATAACTATGGTGCATTGGAATCGGACACGACTAAATAACTAAACAACAACAAATTGGAGAAAATTCATAGACTATAATTGTGTGCCTATCTGCACCCCACTGCTGGCTATGGAAAGTGAAGAACTATGGTTTGGATCCAGACTTGATCACGCTCTGAGTAAAGCTTTTGAATCATTATTTTCAAAACTCCTGGTGATTTGAATCTGTCTATTCTAAGCTTGACTTAAGCCTTTGGTCCTATTATCCTCTACCATCTCTACTGGAGAAATAGGTCCCTTTGAATTCAATAGGGAATATCCCCCAGGTAAATGGTGTCAGAATTGCAGCCTCAGGCAGGATGCAACCGCAAAATGCTAGTCATTTGTAGACAAAAAGGTTGGATGAACGGATAATACTTGGGTGGTAAATCGTGACCATCGAAATCTTAGAGGAAGTTTCTTATGCTATTTCTGAAAGCCAAATGGAAGATAAGAATAGATAAGGCCCACTGATGCACACACATACAGCTGTCAAAATCTAAGTCACCCCAAATTCTAACACTGGAATCCACCTTATACTGAGTCAGACCACTGGCCCATCTTGCTCAGTGTTATCTACACTGGCTTGCAGTTCTCCAGGGTTTCATAGAATCATAGAGTTGGAAGGGACCATGAGTCCAACCCCAGCAATGCAGGAATCACAGGAGTGCTTCCTAATGCTACTTGGAGATGCCAGGGGTTGAACCTGGGACCTTTTTATTCAAAGCAGTTGCTCCAGCACTTGAGCTACATCCCTTCCCCCACATTTGACACAGTCGCTTGGTTTGATATAAATGGTTGTCTGCTGATAAGACAGACATAGGATGTTTGTGACTTGAGAGGCTTCAAAGCTTTAGATGAAATGGCACATAAATGAAGTCTTACTTCCTGTGCTTTTAAAATGTTACAGTATATCGTTCTTATTATTTCCTGGCATAACCACATACTGTATGCCATTAAAGGGGAAAAAATGATTTATTATAAAATAGTTCTAAGTAAAGAAATGTCCATGGAGGATACAATAATTGTTTTCATTTTCCTTTCCCCAGTGCCAGTGGAATAATAAAATGCTAATAGATGCAAATTATGCATGATCTTTAATGCATACTAAAGAGAAACAATTTGAAAAAGAAGGCGCTTTCTGTTAGTGATTTTTCCCATAGTCAACACATTATTTTTATTTAGATTCTGTAACTCCATTGCACCATCATGCTTTTCTGTGTCTGATTTAACTGACCAGCAGCTGACAAGACTGCAACAATGGTACTGTACATTCCTGAAGGGTTAAAAAAAAAAAGGAGGGGGGAAAACCACACACGCCCAAACAAATATTTGACTCCATATAAATTCCACAAGGAAATCTTGGGAAAGAGAAAACAAACATTGCCCCAATAGAAGAGCCACTCTGACTTGAAGAACAGAAAATTGAAATACATGAAAAATCAATGAGGTAATAATTAAATTGTGGAGCCCACAGTACAGTGGCCAGCGCTCAGCATGCATTTGTTAATGCATACTGGGAGCTGGGGTAATCAGCAGTTAAAGGAGAGCAGAGAATGGCTGTCATTCCAAAGCTAATTTCATGATCAGGCTCTTTAAAAACACATACCTGCTCCACACACTATCCAGAGAGATATTTATAGGAGGTTAAAGATACAAATTAAAGTCCAGGAGACTATACATTCCTGATTACCCAGCATTCTTAAATCAGTCCTTTCCCCAGTCTCACACCTGGGCCTCAGCTGCAGTGTAGCTGTCATTTACGCTATCCATGGCACACGATTGATGACAGTCATTCGCTGATGAAGCTGTATACATCATTTCTGTCCGGGCTGCACTGGCCAGATGGACCCTGACCATCCATCGCCTGTCAGGGACGCATCTGTTCACACTGCTGCTAGGGGTACTAACAAGTCATTGGCTTTCCAAAAAGGACAGTGTCAGCTGCATAGGGCACAACATAAAAACTCTACTTGGGTGCCCCCTCCCTTTTTTCTTAATAAAGATAGTCTCACATATAACAGCTCTTTACCATGTTAAGACATCATAAAAGGAATCTGAGATTAACAAGAGTCGGAGACTTGGCTCTTGTAAGGTATTTTGCTCCCTGCTATCCATCAAGAGAGTGTGGAAACGTATCATAGGCCATTCTCTATAATGTTGTTGTTGTGTGTTTTTTTAAAAAATAATGCTACGCACAAAACACACACACACACTTAGACAACAAGCAGGGTCTGAACTACTAGCGTTTAAATAAAAAAAAAATCAAGATGTAAATTCTAGCTAATGCAATAACAATAAAAAATATATAGGGGGAGGGGGGAGAAACATTTCTCACAGAGAGAGATGTATACAGGCATACAGAGAGATTGCACTAAGACCACAAAGGGAAAGAATGCTATTGTATTCAGGGGTTTTTCAGATATGTTCCCTATTCATACGCACATTCCCACCCCCACAAGTATGCCACGAACACAGGTTTTGATAATACAATGCAGACAGTAGCCAGAATAATGGGAGGGCATTTTAAATGGATTTATTGCTCAGGAAATTATGTGGTAGAGAAACACACACAGCACACTGAGCAAAAAGGGAAACCCTTGGTGTCTTCAAGGGGGTTGTGGGTGCAAACCAAGCCTGATGATTGTAAGGGTCTCTGCCTTTCAACATTATCTTTGTATTTCAGCCATGCTAGTTAAATATATTGTGGGGCACCATGATGGCACGAGGTTCACCATCATGCTTTTACGTGTCTGTATTCAGTATTGAAAAGCTGCAGCGGTGGTACATTCCTGAAAGATCTGAAGCACCTCTCCTCAGCATCTATCGGTAGCTCTTAGGGTCAGGTTTTTACAAACTTCCAGAATGTAAGACAAAAGCTGGGATCATTTCACTTAAGCACAAGGCCTGTTCATAAATTCATTTGTGTAGAAATGAATATGTGGAAGTGGGAGCAGGATTGCACCCACTTACCCTGGACCTAAGTACCTCCATGCATTCTTCCAAACCTATGGTCTATGGGTGCAATTCTGCTCCATGTATTACTTTCAACAGCTCATTCATATTCAGAGTAAGTGTGCCTTGTGTCTTTGAGTTCAAACTGAGGCTTACCTAAAGCAGCATATGCCACTTACCCAAGAAACTGTGGGATAACCAGCCTCATATAACCAACATGTTTAAGTTTAATTAAAACATGAAAGGGTAATACCATAGAGTAAGATGGCCTGCCAGGCTTTTAGGCACACGTCAAATCTTCATCAGAATCCCTCCTCTGGGCACATTTGCTTATAAAGGTTAAGCAAGTGGAAACTGGGAATAGGGTCTTTTTAGTGGTGGTGCTCTGGTTATAGAATATTCTCTCCAGAGGTGGTTAGCTGGTATCTACTCTGTTAGTTTCAAATATGATTCCTGTGGTTTGTATTTGAATGATTTTTTATAAATTAACAATTATTTTAAGACTCTGGTATACTGCTGAGTATTTGAGGATATCACTGCAGTTCACAAAAGAAAGTCATTTAATGCGGGGGGGGGGGCATTGTAACACACTACAATAGAATAATACAGTTTCTAATTTCTGCAATAATCAAACAAGTGCACTATTTACACTGTGCCAAAAGCTGCTCTCAAATTTTGTGGAAGTTTTCTTTCCTTGTAAAAGAGTCTTCCATTTTCTGCCTCATTCTCAGCATGCGTCAGAATTTCCTCAGGATTCCAGTGGATTTGGTGGGGGGAACTGAGTTTTCCTTATCACTGAGAGGTGGCTAGCTAGGTGGTAGGCATTGCCATTCCAATGGTGTACATGCACCACATCATGTGATTGATTATGCAGGCTGGGGCTTACCTGCACCTCCCCAATATTTTATTCAAGTTGGCACCCCTGCTGCAGCCTCTTCTACTACCTGCCTTTCGTGATCTGAAAATGCCCCATGGCTTCCTCTCTTGTGCTTGAATTGAATCATGGGAGGCTGGTGATCAGGCAGTTCCAATATAAAATCTGTGTACTTGCTATTATTTATAACCTTTAAAAATAGTCCCACACTGATTTCTTTAAAAGGGAAAATACCACACTTAAAAAAGAGAGAGCAGCCAGGTACACAGACTTTACTCTTGTTTTTACAGTGAAGCCTAACTGAGGCCATTCAGAAAATGGAGGGGCGCCTGAGCAGGCTGCAGGGTGCAGACTACTGGAGAGGTGAGTTGTAGAATGAAAGCAATGATACTCACAAACAATACTTGGCCACCTTGAAAGTAAGATATGTACAGCAATTTCTTTTTGTTTAAATTGTTATTTTAATTATATTTTAATTGGTCTTACACTTTGTTGTTAGCTGTTTTGGAAGGCTTTATATTGTAAGCTGGGTTGGAATGCTTTAAATGGCTACAATAATTCAGTTAAGTGGGGTCACCTTCTTGCCTTATTCATCATTGTCTTCAGTGAGAAGTGGATTGCATGCAATGGATAGATATGCTCATCACCCGCCTTTTCTTATTGTAACCACAACTGTGTTTTGTACAGCACATTTGTCTTTTCCCCTTTTATCTAAGATCCTTTTAAAAGCTCCCTTTCTTTCACAGTGCTATGCTTAAGCATGTTATAATAAATGTGAACTTTCCCTTTCTGGAAAACTAGTGGGACCAGTCTGTTCACATAATATACTTTTAAAAAGCTATTTTGTACCCTGCCTGAACAGTGGTGCATACAATAGATGGATATTTTTTTAAGTCAGCATCCTCACCGGTGTCTGTTCCTGGGAGGAAATACCATTCAGGTCATATCATTCAAGCCATATCATTCAAGTCAACCAATTTTGACTTCAAAATGTTATGTTATCATTACTTTTTATTGTTCCTCCTAGATTGGCAGCCATTACCCATTTTGTTGGTTCTGTTGTTATCTAGCATGATTTGCCTAGTCCTATTTGTGCGAATGGGTCCTTAATATGTGCACTGGAATGGTGGATTTTCCACCCAAAGGGTGGAATTTATGGATAAGGATCTTTATGTAGTTAATCCTTCTAAGATTTTTCAACACCTCTTTTGCTGGTTTCAGACACAGACATTTATTGGCCTGACTAGTGGCAACTCATTACTGCACTATAGCATAGCGAACAGGTGTAGCATAGTGGACAAGAGCCAAGCTGTGGGCTGAGAAATCCCTAGTTCAAATCTTGCCCAAATCATTCATTCATTTGGGGGTAAGGCTTCCCCCCACTTACGCATGACTGACTTGCACGCTGCTGCATATACATGCATTGCCAGGAAATAAAGAAATCATTCAATTCAAACCCAGAAATGGTGAGAGAGAGCTGGAGAGTCCTCGTAGCTTGTAAGGAGACCCTCTCCGGAGCCTGAAGAGCATGTCAATGAGAACAGAGGAAGCCCCAAAGAGACTTGAGGTACAGCTGGGCTTTATTTATGCTGCTCAGCCTCCCTGCCTAACAGGTGATGTGCAGGTAGCGCAGCCACAGCAGTCACCTTCCTGAGCATCTTCTTGCCTCCTGCTGGCCCCAGATGAGATACAATATTATTATTTCATGTTATAACATGTAGTGGGATGTGAATCTGAGTTTCCCTGGTTCCATAGGGACGTGGGTGGCACTGTGGTCTATACCACAGAGCCTAGGGCTTGCCGATCAGAAGGTCAGCGGTTCGAATCCCTGTGATGGGGTGAGTTCCTGTTGTTTGGTCCCAGCTCCTGCCCACCTAGCAGTTTGAAAGCATGGCAAAGTGCAAGTAGATAAATAGGGACCGCTCCGGCGAGAAGGTAAACGGTGTTTCCGTGCACTACTCTGGTTCACCAGAAGCGGCTTAGTCATGCTGGCCACATGACCCAGAAGCTGTCTGTGGACAAACGCCAGCTCCCTCGGCCCATAGAGCGAGATGAGCGCCGCAACCCCAGAGTCATCTGTGACTGGACCTAAAGGTCAGGGGTACCTTTACCTTTCCCTGGTTCCACTCGAACACTCTACTACTGGTGCTCAGGCTTTCTTCCCTTTTGCATTCCAGGCATGCAAAAGCCAGAGGTTACTGCACACATTACAGGACATGTTCTAGCCAAGCAAAAGCACTTGAGGAGGACACAGAGCTGGGACAGGTAAGGTTGCAGCCTAGAGAGCGGGGGATGTCTAAGGAAAATCCCAAGGACCAGATTAAAAAAAACCTGCAGAGGCTGAGGTTCCCCATCCTTAGACTAGGGGCACAGAAATGGGAAGCGTGATAAAAGGTTCCATGATATTACAAACTGGGAGTGGAGAAGTGGAAATTTAAGGCACACACATATCTCCCAGCTACATATAAAAGTGGACATACAATGGAAATATATTCTGCAAAGGCTCCATCCCCACAGCACACCCCTGGCTGACACAAACTACAAGATACTGATTCTTGTACCTACGCATGGGGCCAGGCTAATGTAACCATATCCATCTGAAGGAATTTATAGATTGGGCTGTTAGAGAGGCAAAACTGGGTCACTTGGTGTTCCTTAGTCTTCTAAACTACGTGCTAGAAAAATAAGATGTTGAGTCAAAGAAAGAGTAGCTGGTCTACAAAGAGCAAAGGCTGCAGGGTGCAATGATGAAAAATGGCTTTTCTCATGTGCTGATCAAGTGAATTTTTCGAGGAAGCTGGCAACTTTTTTTAAGCAAATGAAGTTTGCGGCTACTTTATTTTGATTAATACGGTGTAATGTTGCATTGGAGAACAAAGGAGGTTAGTGAAATGGGATGGGGATGACAAAATGGAAGTCAGCTAAAGGGCAGCTGGATGAGCTGAGTCTTGAGAGATGCGACCACATTTTCTGCTAAAAGTAGATTATTCCACAGCGTCACAATTCCAGCCTGCATTAATTAACTGGGAGTCATCACTGTTTTGTTTTGTATTTTTTTAAAAAAAATCCTCCAGGGTCTGGTTAATGGTGTCATCACTTGACAGTAAATATATAGGCTTCCTAATACCATACAGACACTACTGGTGATTTAGGTTAATAACTTGAACTAGGGAGGACTAAACGCATGGGGCTGACCAGATCAAGCACTTAAGTGATCATTCAAAGCTTTGTTTCTGTTTCAGTCCTGCTTTCTAAAAGTCTGATCTCCCTTCTAGTTAGATCAAGTAAGGAAACTCGAGAACATAATACAGTAATTTGTGGTTCCAGGCAATGGAAAGCAATGGCATTGCAAATTGCCAAAGGTATGGCCATTTGAATGTTTTTCCAGGATACTGCTAAAACATATGTGGCAAATTAACCCAGAGAGTTTGTGAAGGCTCTGGTGTAGACACAGAGACCCAAGTGGTGGCACTGAGCACTTTCCACCAGCATCAGCTGGTGTGCCAGCTGTGATCCCTTTTGGACAGGGACAGCTGGCCACAGTCATCCATGCTGTGGTTATATCCTGTTTAGATTACTGAAATGTGTTGCACATTGAGCTGCCTTTGGATAATGTATGGGAACTTCAAATGGTGCAACATGCTTTTGAATGGGTCTGGGCATTTGGATCATTTCCCACTTGCTTTAAAGCAGTTGCACTGGTTCCAAGGCCTCTTCCAGGCACAACTGAAAGTGCTGGCCTTGCCTTATATGACATCGAACAGAAAAACTTCAAGGATTTCTTGCTGTTACTTGAACCTGCCTGGTTGTGGAGATCCTTTCCAGGGGCCTTCTTCAGGTCCCCCTGCCTTCGAAGGCGAGGTGGGTGGTGACCCAAGATAGGACCTTTGTGGTGGTGGTACCTCGTCTTTGGAATGCCCTTCCTGGGAAAGCATACCAGTCAACAAATGTGGTGCTTTTTTGACACCATGTATAAACCTCTTTATTTGACTAGGCTTTTTAGATATTGTTTTAATACATATTTTTATATTGATTGATTCTGATTTCATGTGGGTCCCCCCCCCCCATTCAGGCTCAGTATAGTGGAACCTGAATGGATCTACAAACCACAAAACTTGGCTGTTTTATGTGTGAGATACACATGCAGTTGCACCTTGATTCGATGCATGTTTACTGGGAAGAAAGACTTACTGAGTCCAATAAGATATATTCTCTCCAAAAATTAGGATTTCAGCCTAAGAGTGATTATTGCATATTTTACTTTGGAAGTGATAGGTGTCCTTATCTGTTTCATTATTAATGGACTCTTATTTTTGTGAAAAGAAGTCTCTGTGATTAGTCCACAATCAATGTTTGTTTTATAAAGTGTCTCCGAGAGAAAAAGAAGTGCAGTAAAGAATTTAAAATTCTCTGTGCAATAATACCAGACAACCATAGTTTCACCATGTGAACATATAGATTTTTCATGTAGTGCTTACACTGGTGTTGGCCTCTTTGGTGAAAAGAAGAACAGAACCATTGAGCTGATGATGAATAGTAAATGCATCCTCAGTTGTCTCCAGGAAGGCAAGGAAGCCTTTGGGAGCCCAGGGTGATTCCCCCTAGGCCTCAAGCATTCCTTATGTTGCTTCCAGCGAAACCATGACCCTGAGACATCCAAACAAGACAAACCTTGCTGGCAGACTATAAATAAGCTGCTCTGATTTAGGACTCTGAGCAGTGCAGTACACCGAGAAATTGAATTGGCTGCTTACCTCCCTCGCCCAAGGTTCCTCTCCCACTGGTCAGGGAGACAAGTCTTTTGCAGGTACTTCACTTCAGACTGGTAGGTCAAGGGAACAAATCACCTTGGATATACAACAGATATCCAAGTACCCACTGTGTGTGTGTGTGTGTGTGTGTGCGCGCACGCGCACGCGTGAGCACGCTCCTGACAATGAAGCCTTTCCTGAAGCAATTTATTGCAGAAGATCCCATTGTTTGCCTGTTGGTCACAGGAGAATTGTAAATGTGCCCAAGAATTAGAACCACACCCAATACCCTTTGTGGTCCATCATACAAACACTTAATGGGTTTGAAGGCAGTGGCTGACCAGAAAATGGATCTTGGAGTCATATTGACCAGCTCAATGAAAATCATTATTATTATTTAAATTTGTATTCTCAGCAAAGGGAAATCTCCAACCCTAATTAAGCCTCCCTGGCCTCCCCGCTTGACCCATGGCATGGTTTACCCAAACTGTGCCCACCTCTCCATGGGGATAAATGTGGTTCACATTGTATTTAAAGGTGAATCTTTGTACTTCTGTTTCTCTTAATCAATATGTGAACCGGAACACAGCCATTATTTGAAATTCGAACTTCTCTGAATTTTACAATGCATTTCTCCAGTCAAGTAATCTGTACAGAAATATACAGGCCTTTTCCCCCCTAAGGGGAACTCACTTCCAGCACCTCTCAGGTGGGCGCCATTGCCATTCTAACAGAATGAGGTTCATGGTGAGTCCTGGCACTTCTTTTTTCAAGAAAAAAATAGCACTCAAAATACATATGATAAAGTAAAGTGGCCATAAAAATGTATGTATTAGTGGATACACGTGAACATATAAAATACATTATATTGGGTAAAACACAAACATTAGGGAAAATATACTTTGCCCAAATGTTGTATATTAGGTAAAATTCTATATAACAATCTGCATTCGCATTCCTTCCTATTCAGCCACTGGTAGAATTCAGCTCCAAATTCGAAAAGCACTGCGTTACAACGGGAAAGAAAGAATCAGAAGCTCCCTTAAAGTGAAAGTCACAAGCCTGACTTCACAGCCACAGAGAAAGGAGAAGCTTTTGTGCATCGTGTGAACTGGCTCTGAATGTGATACCCAGAGGGGGTGCAGAGGGCTGCCACATGGAGCTCAAAAGGCTGCTATGTGTGAGCAGCACACCCATGTGTACTGATTTGAATCCCAGCCATTGTATTTATATTGTTAATTTATTGTGTGAGGGGGAGAATGAGGTTTTTATAACATACTCTGCAAAAATAAAAAGCTCTTGTTTTTAAAGAGTGTGATGAGACTTTCTACTATAGCATTTCTATGTTGTCTGCTTTCGATACCCTTTTCAAAAGACAGTGTATTTAAAAAGCTTCTGGAAAGATGAGGCAAGTTAGTGCATACCCTTAAGAGCGAATGTAAGGGAGCCCTTCTTAAATACAATTCAGTTTTTATCACAGCCTTGCTTATAGAGGCCAGATGAATAGCTGGAGGCATAAAGATTCCTTAAGAAGGGGATCAACTGAAGTGGCTCCATTGGTCCACTTGAGAGTGTCACTGCACTGTTGACATTTGTATGTTTTCGAGACAGCGTTTAGCTGCTCTCAGGTTGTTATGATTATTAAGAAATTGCAACATGTAGGTCCAGGGGGCATTTCTCAACCCAGCGGATGCAGAGCCACCTATTTGACATCGACATCTCTCATTGAAACTACAAAAAATAAACTTTCAGGAAGTTTGACAGATCTCTTGTTGCTCCCTCTTGCTCTCTAAAGGAAGGCGGGGGAAGCCTGAAATCTGAAATAACTATTTCCTTGTATGCAAGTAATTAGAACTTCTGGGGCTTAGGGAAAACCTGAATGATATGTCGTCTGGTGGTGGGAATTAGAATTCTTCATACTTGAAATCATAGTGATTTTGGAGCCAATTTAATTAAAGGCAATAGGACCTCCTCAAGAAGTCTCACACTTAAACATACTAATTTTTGCTCTGCTCTTTACACTTCTCTCATTATGACGCTGACTGGTCTCAGGGATAATGAACTAGATTGGCTTTACACTACTTTATAACAGCTAATGGGTGTTTACTTCTGAAGAACTCCACAGCACACTACCAATACTAATTGAATAAGGCCATGATCCTCAAGTCATTTACTCTGGAGTAAACCTTTTAGCTTCACTGAGCTCAGAGCACAAGGGGATTTGCTGTCTGTGCCTCCTCAGGCTCACGTGGGGTATAGAAGGAACGTTTGGTGAAAGATAAAGGGAGGCACTGGAGGTTGCTTTCAAAAAGAGTAATGGTTTGGTATGTACATCTACATCCATGTCACTTCATTTTTCATTTGAATCACTGGCCAAATGTGTGGACCAACGCCACTGAAAAGAACTGCAATGTGAGTTGCTCACATTTCATCACTGCTTTCTAATTCTGCTCTGTCTGTAACACTGAGGCTAACTTATCTACCTCACATGCTTTCAAAACTCCTGCACAATTAAATCTACTCCGTTTATGTTACTATCTGGATGTCATTGTGGGTCTTAGCACTTAAGAACAGCAGCTTTTTAAACTGTTTCTGTGGCAATTGTGCATGAATTCACTTTCTTCCCATTAACAGTGATGATCATATGCATTCTTGCAAATGTAACTACCCTGGTTATTATTGGCCTGCTTATAGTATTTGCACATTGGAACTCTACCAGTGCCTGTGAGCACTTGCATTATTGTTGGGAAACGATTGAAGCAGGCTCCAGTCCTACTTCATTAGAACTCCCATGAATCCCAGCCAGCATGGGCAATGGCCAGGGATGATGGGAATTGGAATCCTACAGCATATGGAGGGCATCATGTTGGATACCCCTGCTCTACTCCATGAAAGCACACGCCACTACAAATCTGTTACACACTGAGGTGCGGCAGGACACTCTGTTATTTGGGCTGTAAGAGGAATCCATCAACATGGGTGTCACAATTATCCTTAAACCACTTCCTGTTGTCAAGCTATTGGAGATGTATTTGTTGAATCGCATGAGACAAACCATATCTGAACAATCACAATGTTCACTTTTTGAACAGTTGTGTGAGTACAAACTAAGACGGTTCTTAATACATCCAATATCACACCAGTTGATTCGCAGCAGAGGTACGATGGTGAACCTAAATCTGTAGAAATCGTACTGAATTTTTTTTTGTGGAGAAGCATTGTTCATTAAAGCATCACATATTTTGGTGTGGATGGGAAAGTGGTAATCAGCAACATGGGGTGGATTACTACCAGGAATCAAGATTAAACAAACACTTTTAATACCTTCAGACAGGGCTGGCCCAAGGCTTTTTGTTGCCCGAGTCAAGGAATAAGATGGCACTTCAACTCATTCCATGTACAGAAGCCAGCCAAACTGGCAGTTGTCTTGATGGGACAGTGTCCTCCACCATACCAGGGGGTAGCAGACTGGCTTAAGGGATGTAGGGAAGGCTGTATGGCTCACTTAGCTCAGTGCTCCCAAACCTTGCCACTGAATCCCATCTCCCAGCATCCATTGCCTGAGGCAGCTACCTTGCTCTGCCTAATGGTGTGGCAAACACTACCAAGGACAGGTAATTGCAGCCAAGTGCATGGTAGGTGTTTTCTGTGGATGAAACATTTGAGAAAGTGACCTCTGCTGTTCTGAATCAGCTGTCTGAGATAATACATACCTAATACCTGATCAGGTTTAGAGCAAGCTGCCACAGAATTTAATTTCTGGGGTTGGGTGGGATTAAAATTAACATGTTTGAAAGGCATTGTTGAAAGCGCAACAACAAAAGGGTGGAATACAATTAGGAAAGAACCCTTAAATGTTTCCCATTTACATCAATGGGATTTCAGAGCGTTTAGTTTGGGATAGATCTTGGTCCTGGCACAGCAATCTTAATCTTAATTAATCTTAATCTTAATTATTAAATGTGCATTATTTCCTAATAATTCCAATGATACTTTGCCAGCTTCTATCTTAAGGGGGCGATACTTCAAGTGAGCGAGACACATGATCTGCCTTAAGGTGACTTTTCTAATGCTTTTATTTAAACAGTTAATAGTCATAAATAAATTACTATTTACTCAAACAATATAGGCTGTGCAGCCCATTTGCAGCAGCTTTTCTAATATGGCTTTACGTCTCTGTGTGTATTTGTCTGCATTTTGATTTTGGAAGTGTAGCCATGAATTTTCTCAGTGCTTGAAAACCCATGAAATGTATACTGTGGACATGGCGCAACACTAAACAATCGGGAAAGTTACCAGCAATATTTAAAGCCATTAGTGCTATAGGAAAGTAGCTCCGTACGCCAGCGATGCTTACCTTAATGTGTATGGATGTCATACTCTGAATTTTCTACACAGTATCATCCATAAACTTAGGATAAAATATGTACTTGCTGGAGCAAAATAGTGCTGCTATTTGGAATGCTAATTTGCCTGTTCTGTGGATGTTAGGAGTGGAAGCCCCACTCTCTTAGCGAGGAGAGTTCATTAGACTCCCTATGAGGTGCAAAAGAGGGAACGGAAGCTGGTGTGGAGTTATTCATTGTCTTATGACTCAATTCTAATCACTTCAGTCAGTGTGACTGACAGAGAAATGCTTTCCACTGTGATTGAGAGTATTGATTTCTCAGCCCCTTTTGGGGCACACTGGAGAGACACAATCAGAGCCTTCACTTTCAAAAAACCTCTTCATCTGCCTTAATCATCTGATCGATAATCAGCATCAGGACTGGGGATCTTCAGCAAAGCTTTCACCAATGTCTTTATTTTCTTTCCTCTATTTGGCTACAGTTCTGCTGAGTCAAGGTGATCGGAATAGATCAGAAAAGCGAACCGAAAGTGGCAACATTGCCTATACCTTGAGTGATTTTTGTTCTCTCTCTTCCCCCTGACCCCACCCCACCCCTTCCTTTTCTTCTTTTCTCTTTTCTTCTCTTTCATGGACCACTGGCTAACCAAACTATCACCTTCATAAAATGGCTAGAACGAAACAGACATTACCAGCAAGTGAAATCTCCTCTCTGAGCCACCCAGCTGGAACTGGAAGGGAACAGAAACAAAACCACCCTCCACAATAAGATAGTTCATGAGTAACATCTGGGACAATGGCATTTAGCTGAAGCTAAGTTGGAACGGCATTTGTAGCTAGGACAATAAGTCACTGTGAAGTCCTTTGATGTAGTGTCTTTCTTTATGGCAGATTCTGTATCTCAGGATTCTATGTAAATTTGCCTTTTTCTTTTGCTTAATGTCAGGCTTGCAAAGGAAATATTGCCTTTAGTTTTTGCAGTTGTGCTTGTTTTATGCCCAAGGAAATGTTTTCTCTGCTTCCGAAATATGGTAGTGTACCGTCTTCTGCTCTTACAAACAATTTTCTTTGGTTATAGAGGATTGTAAATGGTATATTTTATGAGGCTTGATTAGAACAAGTCGAAGCATTAAATTATGGGTCATTTAAAGTAGATATCTTCAATTGGGCAGCGGGGTGGGGTGGGGTAGTAACATTTATCAAAATCTATCTGCGTTGCCTAAGCGTGAAACATTTCCAATTAAAATTTCACCCATGTTTAACCAATTTTTCAATTGAATTACCCAGAAAGAGAAGAAGAAGAAGAAGAAGAAGAAGAAGAAGAAGAAGAAGAAGAAGAAGAAGAAGAAGAAGAAGAAGAAAGTATAAAACACACATAATCTAATGTATCCTCTCTGATGGGGGAAGCCTTTCTTCTGCCGATTTCAGAAGAGCCTCATCCAACATAATCGCGGCATTCATTCCAATTTTAAGAGCAAAGTTGTCCAGCCTTCTTATATGTGATGCGGTGTCAAGCAGCACAGTGCAGTGTGCTAATTCCTCAAGTGAAAGAGGCAGCAGTTTCCTGCAGCAGCTCCTTGATTTAAATTACAGAGCCCATTTATTATGCTTCTGTTCCTCTGACTGTGAAATACCAGAGTACAGTAGCTTTGTTCTGACCCCTTCTCCAAAGCCCTGCCTCAAAGTGTGACTAATCTAGTGCTGGATGACAGCTAAACTTCAACATCAGACAACACGAAAATTGAAGATACTTTTTATCCTCTTGCCAATCTGCGAGCGTCTGAATAAGCCTCGTCAACTTCATTACAAACTCATCATCTCTTGTGTAGATAATGATAGCCTAGGCTGGTGGAGAACTCAGCTTCTTGTTGTTTTTACTGACTCTTTCTGCCTCCGGGCCAAGCATCTGTGGGGATAATGAATGGAGCGATTCTTTTGGCACTAAACAAAAGGCTCTTGGGGTGGGGAAAGGCCCATGGCGTCAGTCTAGGCCCGGGCTCTCTCAAACGAAAATTCTTTGTTATGAATCGGTTCTCAGAAAATAGCTCTGTAGTAACCAGAGAAGAGAAGGACACAGAGTAACTTTGTACTGTGTGGTGGAAGCCTAAAGGCAGTGGCCGCGTGAACGAATTTTCAGAAGGCCTTTCAATGTCCCCTTTCAGGTTGGTTTTTTGTTGGAATGTCCTTGCATTAAAGAAGACTGTGGCATAACGTAAATACTACAGGAGGTTTCATGTGCTATTGCACACTTATTAAAACCCAGTTTAAGCAACAAGCATCATGTTCAGTATTCAGGTATAATGATTGTCACCCCCACCCCACCCCCGTTCCTGAATAGTTATTTTGTTGCTAATCCATCAGATAAGCTGTGGGACCAAACTGTATTTGTACAAGGCTTGTGATTCTAATTTAAAAAGGATTTAAAGGAAGATAATTAGGAATTTTTGAAGAATTGTTCTCCCTTCTCATTTTTTTAAAAAAAGTTCACTTTCATTAAGAAGAAAGGAGTTGTTAGGTATTGTGTTTGTTTTGAACTGTACAAAATCATGTGCAAGACTAGAATCTTGGTACTTGGCAAGGAGACCAAACCTCTTTAAAACTTCAAGACAATTTTATCAAGGACTTAGCAATGAAAAGAACATCTTAGCTTACATAGAAAAAAAGGCTTTAAAAATAGTAAAAGGTAAAATATTACTAATGCTACTACTACTACTACTAGTAGTAGTAGTAGTACTACTAGTAGTAGTAGTAGTATTTCTGAATATATTGTATTTTCTGCTTGCAAATATTTAATTGCTGTACTGATGCACATGGTTATTGGTAATGAGGAGTAAGACAAACAAAGGCATGACCACAGTGACACATGTCTGGAAGACTGACCCATGCCCATAATTGGATCCACACACCCTTTTAGCAACCTCATAAGAATAATGATGTACAGCACAATTCTATGCATATCTATGCAGAGGAAAATCCTATTGTGTTCAGGAAGACTTTCCCATATATACGTTTGCAGTCTGAAGTGACCAAATTTTCAAGTGTCCAAAAGAAACAACTTGTGATAGTAATTATATATTTAGGCTGCTTCTCTGGGTATGGCTCCCTGGTGTGGTTCTAATGAAAGCTGGTACTTTTACTGGGTAGGTAAAGGTAAAGGACCCCTAGATGGTTAGGTCCAGTCAAATTTGACTTTGGGGTGTGGCACTCGTCTCCGCTCTCAGGCCAAGAGAGCTGGTGTTTGTCTGCAGACAGCTTTCCAGGTCATGTGGCCAGCATGACTAAACCGCTTGTGGCACAAAAAACACTGTGGCGAGCAAAACTCTATTGGTTATCCAAGACATATCTTTCCATTTCTCAGGGTACAGGGTAGTTCTTCAGGCACTATCTATCCAAAGACAAATCGGTCAAATCCCAGGAGAAATGCACTCCAGTAATGGTCAAGAGTACAGAATTTCACACTTAAGAGAGGTACTGTAAACACCTGCTCCCAAGTCCATTTTGGAATGGGGCTTCCTGCCATTATTTGTATTTACATCAACTTATCAACTGAAAACTGGCACCCTTACAAATCTGCTACAGATTCCAAGGCTAATTTTCAGTTCACATGGGAAGCTGCCTGCATTTGCTGGGCCTCACCCAAGGTGAGCTGAGTGATCTAAAACACAAGCGCCATACTCCCTGCAACTGGGAAGGGTGATGATGGCAACTTACCACCACGACCTCATTTCAGATCTCTAATAAGCCTCTGAGGATTCCCAGGGTACCCCAACACACAGAACATGAAAACCAATCCTTTGTGACAGCCCTAGTCCTGGTCCAGCCTCATCCAAGTAAGCTGCAGTGAAGCCAGTGTCAGAAAGCTGATTATGCCCCCAGCACATGGGCGCCTACTGGCTGGCATTCTCCCCTTATAATGATTGTAAACTTTGAGAGTTTTATAGTGTTTTATAGTGTTCCTCCTCTGAAACTGCTGCATCTCATATCACTTTCTCAGTGTCGCATACAAGCTGCTGACCACATATCTAGTCCTAACACTAAAGAACAGGATTAAAAGGATTAAAATCTATCCAAATAATAGAATGCTTCCAACAAAAATTAAACTGTGTAATATCCTGGCCACAACATCTTCCTATCCACCTGAGCTTAAACTCTTGTTGTTGTTGCTAGGTGTGGTGCAATCATCTTCTGAATCCCCATGAATGTATGCATTGTCTGGGAATGGTGCATGAAGTGTCACGTCTGATTAAACAGGTGCACACTTCACTGAAGAACTCACACAAAGAGGCCTTAGCTTGAAGACTGGCAAATGTGATGTCTGTTGGTGATTTGCTAGTGATGATTACTGCTTCAAATACAAGAATGGGAGATCAGGGGCCTTGTATCCTCTTGGTCTTTCCACTTGCCACCTTAAAATTTCCACCAGCTTAGAAACAATCTTCACAATGGAAACAGATCAGTGTTGGAAAGTGATGAAGAAAACATATGGTGTGAAACTGGCAATTCATTTCCACATTTGAAGCATGTGTGGCTGAACTTTCTGTGATGGTTTAGATGGCTTGGTATACTAGTAATCACCCAAATCGTGACAGGTAATGCAAGAGGGGCATGCAACAAAATGTTCCATTGCAGACTGCTTCTCGTCAGCCATTTCATTCCATTCCATTTCCCCTCCCTCCTGGTTTTCTATCCCTTCCCTAGAGAGCCAGTCAGCATTCCATGCCCATTAAGCATGCTCAGTTCTCATTGTGCTGCAAACCTTGTGGTTTCGCTGACTATGCTGATATATCTGGTACACTTCTGCATGGGTGGTGCCATTTTGGCTACCATAGGAGTCAACTCCTAGGGGCTAAGAGGTCTTTGCCCCCCCTAAAATATTTGAGGGGGCCGGGGCTGGGGAAAGTTGATAGGCATTGGCATTCAAATGGTGTACACAAGCACCATTATGTAGGGTGAGGCTTGCCTGGCCCTCCCAATATTTTAGTCAAGTTGGACCCCTGTTGGCTACATAAGAACTGGCAGTTGAAGAAATGAGATCTCCTTCAGGATGTACAATTATTAAATTTAAAAGCAGATACTTTAACCCTTTAGAAGTGGGAGCAGTCTTTCTTCCTCTGTCAGCTAATTGCCCTGAGCAGCATCCAAAACAGCCCTTAGCCCTTACACTGTATATTCACTTGGATTCACTTAACAGACATACAAATTTATGTCATTTGTTTAAAGTCAGTAGCGGCAATGGAGGAGATATTGTAAAATGTAAAGTTCAGACGTTGAGTGAGTGAGAGAGAGAGAGAGAGAGAGAGAGAGAGAGAGAGAGAGAGAGAATATGAAGCTGCCTTATGCTGAGTCAGACTTTTGGGCTCCTCATCCCAATATTGTTTATCTCAGCCCGTAGCTCTCTGGGTCCTCAAAGCCTGCTACCTGAAGCTTTTCAGCTGGAGATGGCTGGGATTCGATCCAACATCCTCTACACACAAAGCTAGTGCTCTCCTTCTGAGCTACATATGATCCCTTTAAATTCAAAGTGAATGAAAAGCTTGCCATGGCAGATAGGAATTGGCTTCATTTTGCATTTGCTTCCTTAAAATTGAAGCCTTTGCTTTAGCTGTGCTTAGTTGGGGTTTCCTCATTTTTATGAATGAATGTTTCTCTTTTGTTTCATCCCAGCAGTCCCACCAGTGTGCCCAAACTGCACCACCCTCTCCACCATGCCTGAATGCAGCAGAGATGCCACTGCCAGGAGACCAGGTCTGCGTTGCAGTCTTTCCCTGCAGGCCACTCCTGACAAATACTAATTACATGCAGGTTGTAGGCAATTAGTTTCCAGCGCCTTTCACAGGGATGGGAGACATTGTCAATTTTAGTTTCTCTCAGTTTGTCATTTTCCCAAACATAAATTCTGTTCCCCACTATTCCTCATCAGTTTTCCATTTCTTCCCTTTAAAAAGTCCTCGTGAACATTCATTAAGCATTCCAGTGAGAATTTATCCTAATACACACACTTTTTATGTTGTCTTGCCTAATATACACATGTTTGCAAAGCAATTTCCCCCAATTTAGTGCAATTGTTGCTTTCTATTTTCTCCAATAGGTGCATTTTTATGCACACTTTACCTTAATATGTACACATTTTTGTACATATTTTACTTGGCTGGAGAATTGCACTGCCATATTTAGAGAAGTGCAACATTGAAGCAATGGTTGTGTTTCATTCTGTTTCACAAAGTGTGACGGGGCAGGGGGAGTTTTAAATGGGAACTGAATCTGATTGCTCCCCATTGTTCCTCTCCCTGCCAAATGAGGAGTACTATAAGAGCACACAGATGCTATCAGCTGAGGCAGTCCTTCTCCTTCTCCCTTGGCTTCTGAAAAGTCTGCCCTGAAAAGTCTTTTCCACCCCAACCCCCACACTCTCAGGCATTCAGAATGTCCTCCTTCCCACCCCATTTTATATCAGAAGAAATACAAAAGATGAGGTCCATCCTGGGAAGTGAGAAAAAAAATGATTTGGTTTGCAGTCAAACACAAATTACTACCTGATCTGCATTTCCTGAAATAATACGCAAACTGAAACACAAACTGCACACGTCAAAATGCACACTTCTCCAAATATTGCAATGCAGTTCTCATGCTGATTTTTGTGTATAGGAATTTGCATATTAGGGGAAAGTGTGCATAAAATGTGTATATTAGTGAAAATAACATGCAAAGATGCATCACCCAACTGCTAATGATGTGCTTATAGGCTGCCCTTTGGAAGACTCTCTTGTCAGGAGAGTCTTCCATATTCACATCCAGCTTATAGCAACAGCATATACATCCCCTCTGCCTCAGAATACAATTTTGGTTCACTCACATCTCCTTCCTTCTCTAAAGTGAGTAAGTCCAAACTGAGGAGAATGTTTTAATGAGGTTTCCTTGTTTTCATATGTGTTCTCCTGTTAACTTTCCACCGATAACTAGCACCACATGTCAGTCTAGTGAAACTGACCATCAAGTTTCTTCCTGTACACTACCTCTACTTAAATATATTATATCAGATATAATAGTCTACAAAAGCACACCCAGCCTTCAGCATTCACCAGCTGCTGCCATTAAATAATATTCACAAAACAATGTGGTGTGGAATAAATAAATATTTGTTCTGTTTTTTTTCTTTTTAAAAAATTCCCTGATGGCTAATGTAATTTTTATATGTGGGGGGGGGGGGGGCGCGCACACACACACACACACACACACATCTGTGTTAGCCCATTGTATTGCTTTGCATTCACCAAATATATAAGCTAAGTACTTTCAATTGAATTGGTATATTAATTTTGCTGCTTAGATTGATTTTCTGACACTGCTTTCATAGACATAATCAGAGAAAGAGGAACAATTTGCCAAGATGCCTTCAAGTAATTTTGTACTATTATGAGCAATTTAAGCAGAGCACTTCTCACCAATAACTACTGGGTTAATAAAACAAGGGAAATGAGGCTAAATGAACCGATACTTCACCATCTATTTGTTTTTCCTAGGATTCCCCCCCCCACCGAAAAAAATAACAGTTTATTAATTATACACTTAGCTCTCGGTGCTTCATAATTAAACAGTGAACTATATTACACTTGGAGATTGATGCACTTGTGTCTACAAACTGAACAGATTAATGTAATGTTTTGCTACCTTCGACCTTGTAACCTTGAGTCTCTTGATTCTGTGTCACCAAACATAGAACTGTAATAGAGCCGAGGTCTAGCTAATAGTGTGCGCTATTGTGACTGTCATGCTCCATCTTTGTAACTTACTGCACGAAGTCCCCAAAGTAGCCTGTACACACACAGAAACACGTGCAAGAAAAGTGAAAGTGAAGCAGAAAAGGCCTTAAAATGGAAATTTCTTCATTCGGCTCATTCAAAACCAATCTTAACTGCAAGAGCAGGTTATTCCGAGACCTGTAAAGAAAGGCGCATTAAGTGCAGCGTTGTTAAAAGCCCAGCAATAAATACCACTTGCAAAGCAATTTCATTAGTAATGATACTTGGCATGATTTGGTGCTTGAAGGTGATGGCAAACCCTCAGAACAGCCTTGCAAGGCAGACCAGTGTTGTCCCTTATTATTGGAGGGGGGAGAGGAACTGAGGTTAAGAGCTCATGGCAAGATTTGAATGCCTTACTTATCCTTTACAGTGCAGTCTTAAGCTATGTCCACTCAGAAGTAAGTCATGTTGAATTCAATGGGTCATGTTGAATTCAATTACTCCCAGTTAAGTGGGGTTAGGATTGCAGTCTTGTTCTCTTAGTCACTTATGCTACACAAGCTCTCACAACTTGCCTCCAGAAGCCATTTGGATATCAGCATTGCATTGTCAAAGTGCCGCTACAGTTACTTCATAACAAGGGACTGGGTCATCCAGTATTATCTCTCCTGGCAAAGAATTGTGACATGATGTGGGGAAATGAGCCCAGGTCAGCCCACAGCCAAGCACTTTCAACCTGCCATTAATTCTAATGGGAGAGAGACTAAATATACAGGACACATTTAAAGAGCATGGCTCCCCCACAAAGGATTCTGGGAACTGACATTTGTTAAGGGTTCCAGGAATTTGCAGCTAAGCTACTGTTCCCAGGATTCTTGGGGTGGGGGAGCCATAGGCTTAAAATGCATGGTGTACAGTGGTGCCTCGCAAGACGAAAAGAATCCGTTCTGTGATTCTCTTTGTCTAGCGGTTTTTTTGTCTTGCGAAGCAAGCCCATTGACGGATTAGAGGATTAGCGCTATTAGCGGTTTATCAGCTTATCGGATCAGCTGATAAGCGGCTTAGCGGCTTAGAAAAAAGGGGGGAAGGGGAAAAAACCAGCAGGAACTCGCAAGACATTTTCGTCTTGCGAAGCAAGCCCATAGGAGATTCATTTTACGAAGCACCTCCAAAACGGAAAACTCTTTCATCTAGCGAGTTTTCCGTCTTGCGAGGCATTCGTCTTGCGGGGTACCACTGTATATCCAGCACATGGAACACACCTACTTCAGGCTGGGTCATTCATCTATTGTGAATGGCAGGAGCTCCCAGGTGGAGAATCTTTCCCATCATCTGCCTCCTTAATATTGTGAGTTGAGCTTGGGAGCATCTGCATGGTGCTCCCCCCCCCCCCGAGAGATCACCTGTGCCACTGAAAAAAGTGCTGAACTTTGGTAAGATGCCTTATATGAAATGATAACAATAAATGAGGGATATGGCAGCAAAATATTTAATGTAGAATGTTGCATTAATCATAAATTATTTTACAATCAGATTTCAGGGCTTTCCCCCAAAATACAGTGGTACCTCGGGTTAAGTACTTAATTCGTTCCGGAGGTCCGTACTTAACCTGAAACTGTTCTTAACCTGAAGCACCACTTTAGCTAATGGGGCCTCCCGCTGCCGCCTCGCCCCCAGAGCACAATTTTTGTTCTTATCCTGAAGCAAAGTTCTTAACCTGAAGCACTATTTCTGGGTTAGCGGAGTCTGTGACCTGAAGCGTATGTAACCTGAGGTACCACTGTATATATTGCTACCTTTTCTTCCATTAACTGCATAACAAAGTCAATGATTAGCATTATGCAGTTGTGTTTTTGCATTAACCAAGTCCCTTCCCAATCACAGGAATATGACAAATCTGCTTTGTACTTATAATTAAGATGCAAGCAGAAGCGTATTTTCTTTTTTCTTTTCTTATTAAGGAAAATGTGTGTAGGGAGAGCCTGAGAAGTAGCCTAGTCAGGCAATGAAGATGCCCCATGGAGATGCAGGCGCCAATTTTGGCTTGGCTCATGGCCAGCTGGCCAGTCACTTTCACACACACACACACACACAAACACACACACTTTTTGTGACTGTAATTTATTGTAACATGTTTCTAATCCTACATTTTGAAAATTGCTGCAATATTATGGTGAAGAGAAGGTAAGAAATTGAATCAATCCATCATCATAACCAGCCATGGGATTTTAAACTGTCAAGAGAGTTTGTCCCGCACACCTAGCCAGGATATCTAACCCACCATTCAAGAGGTTCTGCGGTAGATCTATGGCAAGCTCCCATTTTATTTCTGAATTCATATTCATAGCAATTTAAAATAACAGCATTGCTCTGTTGTTTTTCCTGTGCTGAATTTAAGATTGTAATCTCCTCAGGGCAGGGACCTCTCCTTTTATACTCTGTAATGTACCATACACATTGGCGGCCTTCACAAGGGGTGAGAGCCTTCATAAGGGACCTGCTGCCAGAAGAACTACTACAAAGGGTGAGGGACTCTGTGTCAGAGGGTGGCTTTCCCCACCTGGCTTAGACCACCTTCCAGGGCTAGGAGCCTCCAGAAAGGAGTTGCTTAATGGATATTTTGACTTGCCCTGTCAGTAAACTGGATGCAGTGGATGCTTGGGTTGCGAACGTGATCCATGCGGGATGCGTGTTCGCAACCCGCAACGTTCACAACCTGCAGCGCCGCGTCTGCGCACGCGCGGGTCGTGATTCAGCGCTTCTGCACATGTGCAAAGCGTGATTCTGCGCGAGTGCAAGCGCCGAAACCTGGAGGTAAACCATTCTGGTACTTCCGGGTTCAGCGCAGTGTGCAACCCGAAAATGCGTAACCTGAAGCGTCTGTAACCCGAGGTATGGCTGTATTTGGTTAAATGTCTGTATATGTTAAATCATGGGTATGCAAACTAAGGCCCGGGAGCAAGATCCGGCCCAATCGCCTTCTATTCCAGCCCACAGACAGTCTGGGAATTAGCATGTTTTTACATGAGTAGAATGTGTAAAATACATCTCTGGGTTATTTGTGGGACCTGCCTGGTGTTTTTACATGAGTAGAATGTGTGCTTTTATGAACTGGACTCCTTGGCAGGTTTTGAATGAACATACACAGATTTATTGGTTGATAACATGATAGTTAGATAAGGTAAGTATATGTATATTTTTATAATATGCAGAGAATAATACATGCAGAGAAATTAAAGAGAGGAGCTAAGGGAAGTCTCTGGGGGGGAGGGATGGAAGGGGGTGGGGAAAAGGGGGAAGTAATTGTATGTGATTATATGGTTTGATAATTTGTTATGTTGAAATTGCTTAATAAAAAGATTTTTTAAAAAGGTGTGTTTTTATTTAAAATGCATCTCTGGCTTATTTGTGGGGCTTAGGAATCTGTTCTCCCCCCCTCCAAAAAAAAATATAGTCCAGCACCCCCACAAGGTCTGAGGGACAGTGGACCAGCCCCCTGCTGAAAAAGTTTGCTGACCCCTGTGTTAAATGAACTGTCAATTGTTGATTATTCTTTTAGTGTTGTATTGCAGTGATAATATGTGTCCTATTATGTATTGTTATTGTATTACTGTATTCAGGCTTTGATTTTTCTGTGAAGCACTTCGAACACAGATTTAAAAACGCAGCATATAAATAAACTGGGGAAAATATGCATGTGTGTATAAATAAATACTTGTGTGTCCCACCAACTGAAAAGAGTGTGAGTGAGATTTTTTTCCAGCAAAAAAATTGGAATGGACTTTGATAGTCCACCAGGAAGGAAATCTTCATTCATCTCAGTCCGTCAAAAGAGATTTGCATTTTGAAGTGGACTTTTACATGCACAGCTGATGTGGCTCTCTGCAACACACACATATATACAAGATCTAACTGGAGCAAATGACAAGTGTAGCTCAGTGACAGAACACTAATGTTGCATGTTGGGGATGTGTGAATCAGGCTTAGATCCAATGCAGCACTAAGGAAGCGTAGCATCAAGGATTTCCACATGCGTAACGGGACTTTGCCACTCTTCTCCCCACTTGCATTCCCTGTGCCCTCCCCAAATCAGCTCTCGAGGGTTGGGGAAAACCCCAGAACAGAATTAGGAGACATGCAGGAAAAGAAAAGGAGAGAAAGTCCTGTTGCACATGCAGGAATCCTTGCACTGACTGGATACTTACCTAGCACTGCATTGGATATAGGCCTCAATCCAGTCACTGTCCCATTTGCACGTGTGCCCACTCCACCCCATTACCACACACTGGCTGCAATCCTAAGCCCAATTACGTGAGAGAAAATCTTTTCATAATGGCTATGGAAGAAGAAGAAGATACTGGTCCAGTTTGTATGTAACCAGTGAACAGTAAGGTAAAGGAAAGGGACCCCTGTTTAAAGGGCTTGTTTAAACAAACCATAGCTTAAAGTAATCAGAGGCCCCTTGATTTCAGACAGAATGAGGAATCTGGTTAGTTTAAAAGTGAAAACATCTCTTTGCAGCTATGTGAGAGGAGCATGTGTACAACCAGAGGCATGGGCTGGCTTGTGCATGTAACACTAAACAATGGCTTAGGGTTACGTCCAAAAGGGTCATTGTTCCCTTAGTAAACTATTTGACATGTTCATGTATATTTCAACATCAGTAATTATATCTGCAGGTGTTGCTATTGTAGTGATTTTGTATTATTTCAAAAACACAGTTTGTGAGGTCTTAACTGCTATGAAAGAACAACATTTCTGTCCTTCACGTACAAATGAAGTTAGTATGAAGTCACATATGCATTATATTATTCAGTGGTAGCAGGTTTGATATATACATCCAGTGCATTCTGAGTCATTTGTTTTCAATGTGGGAAATGTGTGCTCAAACCCTTGGCTTCTATGCATTCCTGCTTTGATACACATTAAAACAGGTTTAATTCTATTAGGTGGGAAACTAATCACAAAGGTGCATCTCACTCCTGGCTGCAAAACCCAACTTCTCTAGTGGAAAGCGCAGCTTTGCTGTCAGTAAAGTAAAAAGGATTTTATCAGCAATTGGGAAAGGGAAAAAATGTTCTGTGCCTTCTAACTCTGCAGTCTATGTTCAATCAGCCTACAGCTAATGGAAGCCCTCCAGTGCTAAGCAATAAACAAACACAGTTGGGCAAATAGTCCAAAATCAAATCTAGTATATAAGGTGGACAATACATAGTTAGTTCCATTACAGAAGGCTCCCCTGGGAACCCGAGCGGCTTCTGAGCCCTTCTCATTACACACCAGCACCATCTGTAGCCAGCCTGAGCCTTATTTGGGAATTTATAAAGTACACGGGGAAAAATAGACTAGGAATCAAGAGCCAGAGAATCCTATTTCAAGTTTAAATTTTGCTTGTGAAAGATCATTTGGTTTTAGACTCAGCAAACAGTAGGCCTCATCACTCACAATGAGCTACGCATGTAGCAGGGATTACTTCAGATCAGGGAGATTGAAGGTAATTGCTACTTTCCACGGGGAGATAGCAAGTACTTGTGCTGCTTGAGAGCGAGAGATACAGTACGGGGCCATTATTTGCAACTCTTCTCTCCCCCCCCCCCCCGAAACAAGAAAGATTGGAGGCTTTTTTTTCATACTTCCCTTTCTCTCTCCGTATAAATATATATATATATATATATATATATATATATATATATATATATTGCATTGGATCTCATGGTAAAGTGATTAAAAAGTCAAAGACAACTCCAGGATAAAGAGACCATACCCATAAACACACTAGTCTGATGCCATGTGTCCTATTTTACAGAGGACGTTCCTCCATCTAAAGTTCTCCTCTCTGTGAGGGCTATCTGGTCCAAGTCCTGTTTAAAAATAAGGAACCATAACAAGTGAGGGCAGGAGCTTTAAGTTTGTTCATTAATAGTTAACATCACTGGTCAGCAGGCTGAGCAGGCACACAAGTCACTTGGTATATTCCGCACCATAGTGAGTTGTATTGTGCTTTTATTAAATTGTAGAAATTATTTCTGGGACGTTTGATGTAGCAGGGTGGGTGTAGGGTTACCATACATCCAGAATTTCCCGGACATAGCCGGGATTCGGCCATTGGAAACAGTGTCCAGGCGGAAATCACTGAAATGCCTAGGAAATGCCCTGGATGTATGGTGACCGTTTTGGTTATTTTGGTTGAATTATTCTGATTGCAGGATTGTGGGAGGTACACTCTAGGAGGCCAAGGAAGGCAAGGACCCACAGCCCAGGTGGGGCTCGCTAGCTCGGGGAGGAGGTGTGTGATTTCTCAGCTGGAGGAGGCTCAGGACAGGTCACATGCCTTGTCAAGCCGAGATGCTACAAGATGCATGCAAGATATATATAAAAAGCTCAACTTTCATGTCTGAATTTTCACTTGTTGAAATATGGTCACCCTAGGTGGGTGGATCTAACTGATAACCTGTGTGCAAACAGAATACGCTTCTGCTTCCACATGGGATCTTTGAACTCAAGCCAATATAAGAACATAAGCAGTGCTGCTGGATCAGGCCAATGACCCATCTAATCCAGCATCCTGTTCTCACAGCGGCCAACAACATGCCTATGGAAAGCCTGCAAGCTGACTGAAGCTCCACGGGAATCTCCCCTTCCTTGGTCTCCACAAATGGCATTCAGAAGCAATCAGTCTCCAACCAGAGCATAGCCACCATGGCTTTAAAAGGCAAAGGGACCCCTGACCGTTAGGTCCAGTCGTGACCGACTTTGGGGTTGCGACCCTCATCTCGCTTTGTTGGCCGAGGGAGCCAGCGTTCAGCTTCCGGTTCATGTGGCCAGCATGACTAAGCCACTTCTGGCGAACCAGAGCAGTGCACAGAAATGCCATTTACGGTACCTTCCCACTGGAGCAGTACCTGTTTATCTACTTGCACTTTGACATGCTTTCGAACTGCTAGGTTGGCAGGAGCAGGGACCGAGCAACAGGAGCTCACCCTGTCGTGAGGATTCGAACCGCCGACCTTCTGATTGGCAAGTCCTAGGCTCTGTGGTTTAACCCACAGAGCCACCAGCGTCCCAGGCCATCATGGCTTAGCCTGCAGCTTTAAAATATGCAGATACAAGGTTATCCATTACATATCTCCCACTATGCTATGCCCCATAAGTCAATTCCTCATGCTCTACTATCTACAGATGACAGCCAATTGGGTGAATATCTGAAGAGTCCCTTAGCAACTATCAAACGTGCACAAGGAGAGAATATCTGAATTTATTCCACCACCCCCTTAGCATCCTAATGCTGAAGTTGATACCTAAAACAAAACTTTACCAGTACAGTAGGCTTGAGTCCCATGCAGACGTTCATTAAGTCTACAATTCATTAAGTCAGGCTCTTAAATATTATATAAAATTACAACTAAAGTACAAATTACAATTGGGGATCTGCTACAAAACATTGCAGTGGTGTTTGAGATTCTAGATGACTTGCTCCATTTCCTCTCTTCCCACCCATTTTCCCCAATAGCCAGCTAACGGAACACGCCCAGCCCTCTTGGGCTGCTTTGGGGTTTTCCCTTAGGGTTTTCCTTCCTGAAAGGAAGTCTGCCAAGGCTACCCTACCCTTCTATTAATCAATGACACCAGGGCTTTCTTTCCACTGGAACTGAGTGGGCGTCATTGCCATTATTAGAGAACAAGGGAAGCATTCATGGTTAGTTCCGGCACCTTTTTCCCTAGAAAAATAGCACTGAATTTTGACTATTAAAGTGATGACACTCATATTCTAAATAGAAAGACTGATACATGGAGTGGGATCAGTGTCACTGGCCCTGTCCTCAGTGTCCAATTTGAAGACATTTCTACTTGCATATATCTCAATCTAAATAGCTGCCCTGTGGTCAAGCCATAGCATGCAGAAGTCAAGAACACAGATCACTGGGGACTTACCTGCATGCCTGGGCTCCTGGGACATAGGTCCCAGGAAGAGCTAGCAGCAAGCATGACCCAAATCCTACCCCCACCATCCAGTGTTTTCAACACTTGATGAACATATGCATAGGATTTTCAAGGATCAGAATCCAAGTTTCTCGGATCCATGTAGGATATATGCATGTATATTGCCTGCTGTTTTGTAATCATACGGCAGGTGACCACACCAACTGCAGCATAACAACTTTTTTTCTTACAAAGATATTATATAGCAAGATAAACAGATACGTGCGTATGTACACACCCATCCACACCACAACTGACACATACTTGGTGGGCTTGTAGTGAAAGTGTTCTTTTCTTGAAAGAAGTAATTGTGATAAAGCCAGTAACAAGACAAGCACTTGCACTGAACCTTGTAATTTGTTACTAGGAAAGGAAAATAGAGAACTGGTGACTAATTCACTTATAACAAGCTAGAATTGAGGTGGCATCTAAATGGAAAATAGATGCGGAATGGTTCATGGGAGGGTGTAATAATCTATTAATGGTGGAACTTGTATACCGTATGTAAAAAGACTTAAATATCTTTTTAAAAAGAAAAGAGGAGATATCTTGGCTCAGAAGCTTGCCTCTTATTAGCGATTTTTTTGAATCAGAGACTCAGAGGCCTGGTTTAGATGATGCTGAGAACAAGCACTGTGCCTCTGCCCCTCTCTTGCATTTCAAAATACAGAACAGGGGCGTGGTAAGTAGGGATGGAGGAAAAGCCTGTTCAGGTTGCATTTTTAAGTAAACCAACCTCATTTGCACCTCCTGGACATAGTTATCCTTTGGATTTTGCACCTCTCCAAATTTTGTGATACTGTTCTCTGCTCAAATACTAAAAATGTGGAATTTTAGAATAAGATATATTTATGAATCCATACATTGAGTTAAAATGAATATTTTAAAATGCATTTTATGATTAAATATTATTCAAATAGAAATTTTCATATGGTTGTTGTTTTTTAAGCCACAGATTAATGCAGAAATGAGATGAAATCAATTTTGTGAAACTGAATTTGACTGGAGATTTGTACATCTCTTCTACAAAAGCACAGTTTCCCATTATGCCTAATTTGTAAACTTTGGTTTCACCTCTGCCTACAAACCACATATCAAGCCATGGTTTGATAGACTAAAATTGTTACAGCTGAATTGGCCTATATTCCAGGCCCAGTGCTAGCACACTGCATTGTTGGGCAAGTGCCAGGGTGCTGGGACTAAGTGCATTCTCTTTTTTAAAAACAAACAATAACAACAGAGACACCCTTAGATCGTAGTAATACCACACTGTGATAAATGAAGTTTAATCACTAGAATAAAAGTACATTCAAGACTGTTCCAAACACACTGAAGCATTATCAAATTAAGACTCCGTTTTCAAAATAAAGGGCAGCTAGTGATGGTGGCCTTATCAGAAGTAATTGTTTGCTTATGCTATAGCTTGTAGTTTGGGGTAATTTATGTCCATTCTTCCTGTCACTGGATTTAATCAGCAAACGCTCTGTCATGTAGGTGAACAACGTATGCATATATACATTTACTGCGTTTTACGTGGGCGTGTTAATTATTCAGCAATACCATAACCAGAGAGTATCATAACTGTCAGACTTTATGCCAGCATCCACAGTTCACAGTCTGCCATATTTGTACTGGCCCAAGTAAGGGAGATAATAGCCTCTCCCCACCCCCCAATTCCTTCCATCCCCTCATCCTTGTTTTTGTTTTAATACGAAACTTTGAACCTTGTACATGGTTTTCCCAGATTTTGCTTTTGGCTGCCAAGTCCCTATCAGATCAAAACTGAAACAGCAGAGAAACTGTTTTCACCATACTTTTTCTACAGTGCCACCCATGCCCCATCTTTCACCTTCATTGAAATGACTATTATCCACCTATGCTCAGCAGTCTCAAATTTCAGAACACAAACTTCAACTGTTTAATTAAATCAGCTGCAATGTTGGCATTCATTGGCTCTTCAGTTGTGTGACATAGTTTAGCAGCCTAGTGGGGTGAAAAGATGCAGGACTTTATCATTAGAGGTTGGCATTCAACTTAGTTTTACTCAGAGCAGACCCACTGAAATTAATGACCTAACAGTCATGATTTCAGTGGGTTCACTCTGAGCAATACCACTCTCATTGGCTATGGCACAGCCCACCAGGAAATACTACAGATTGAAGTCTGTGTTAATGAATGAGCAAATGAATGAGCATGCAGATAGCACACAACAAACTGCTGGAGGATGTAGCCTTGCGCCTCTTGGGGCTTATCAAAGGGATCAGTCTTTGCGAGCACTGACTGTGCTATAGACCCAGATGTCCTACCTCCAGCAAGCATTGCTATTGTGGAGAAATATAATTCACCCTTGTACTCAAAACACTAATCTGTGTCATAGGGGAAATGAAATTTGCCTTTCACCTCATTTCCTGCTAATGCTTTTCATGCAGTGGTGTTATGTGTGGACAGTGGCTGTACAAATAGAACGAGCACCTATTGCATAGTGCCTATGACGTCACCAGAACTCAGCAACACAACCATGGCCATGACATTACAGAAAGTGTTTCTAGCTAATATTTTGTTTTATTTATTGCAAGGCCATATTGGCCCCCTCTCAAAACAAACAAACAAACACGGAAATGGGAATGGGAATGGGGATAGAACTTAAGAAGCTATTCAATGGAAAGGAAAGGTGGCAACAGCTCTGGGACTGTTGCTGCATCACCACAAAAACCTATTGGAGAGCCAATGACTTAAACAATGGTTTAAGAGGAAGAAAATACTTATGGGGGAGGGGAAATGAAGAATAACAGAATATGGCAGGGAGGGGAGGAGGAAGAGCACACAGAATTTAAGATTGAAAAAAATGTCAAGGACCTCATTGGTTTTGGTTATTTTGGTCAAATTATTCAGATTGCAGAATTGAAGGAGGTACGCTCTAGGAGGCTAAGGCAGGCAAGGAGCCACTGCCCAGGTGGGGCTTGCTACCTCGGGGAGGAGGTGTGTGATCCCTCAGCTGGAGCAGGCTAAGGTCAGGTCACATGCCTCATCAAGCCCAGATGTTGCAATGAACATGCAAGATATAAAAGGAAAGCTGTCTTGGCCAAGCCGGCATCCAAATGGGCGCCAAATGTCAGCAAAGGTTCTGCAGCAGCCTTTAGCGGTGAAAACCCCACATTGGATAAATTTACAATACCTAGTAGTGGCCCTTTGTGTCTGGGGCTGAGGAAGTTCTTCATTCCACTAGGTATGAGTGAATGTATCCATATCAGTTTCTCATATTTCCAATCTTAAATTCAGTTTTCTATAATACTATACCAGTTTGTGCCTTTCTTTATAAAGTCATCCTGAAAATTCATGAATATTTTAGTGTGAATTCTTCCTACTGTACTCATGTTCATATGCAAATTTCTGTCCAGTATGCTTCCCCCCTCCTTTCCCTTAAGTCCCCCTATTAACTGCACTTACTCCATCACACTTACAAGCACAAGGAAGTCTTTCCTCTCTCCCCACCCCCACCCTCCTCTCCATGTATCAAGACCTTTTGGCACAGCTGGATTGGGCAAAGCTATTGCATAAATTCCCCCCCCCCTCTCAGATGTTTATTATAACATCTCGGATGTTAATATTATCCCCTCTCGGATGCCCCCTTTCGGAAGCAATGACTTCACTTTGAGGGTCTCCTAAAAAAAGAGGCACCCCAAATCAAGGGCTGTTCCAGGTTTTAGGAAGCCTGGACAAAATGCCTGTGTGAAGAAAATATATTTGACTGAGCACCTAGATTCAAAATGTGGGGCTTTGTACACTCTCCAGTGGAAAAGAGCCCCCAGCAGAGTTAAAAACACTCTCAGAGTTAACCAACAGCATCATGTGGAATATAAATTTTCACACCCTCTTTCAAATCCCGTTTAAAGGTAAAGGTACCCCTGCCCGTTCGGGCCAGTCGTGTCCGACTCTAGGGTTGCGCGCTCATCTCGCTCAAGAGCCCAGGAGCCAGCACTGTCCGGAGACACTTCCGGGTCCTGTGGCCAGCGTGACTAAGCAGCATCTGGCGAGCCAGCACCAGCGCCGCACACAGAAATGCCGTTTACCTTCCCACTATAAAGCGGTACCTATTTATCTACTTGCACTTAGGGATGCTTTCGAACTGCTAGGTGGGCAGGAGTTGGGACCGAACGACGGGAGCTCACCCCGCCGCGGGGATTCGAACCACCGACCTTGCGATCAGCAAGTCCTAGGCACTGAGGTTTTACCCACAGCGCCACCTTGTCCCCCAAATCCCGTTTAGTCTGCCTTAAAATGCTTTCCCCCACTTTCTACCCCTCTAGTAATGAACAAACCACACACTGTTAAATAAGTTTAAGATGCTTTACTTTCTAAATCCAAAGGTCTGGTTCATGTGTTATTCCATGCAGCAGCAAGGAGAACACACTCTTGGGTGCAAAATGCAGCATATAGTTTCAAACATGTGTTCCGAACTTGGATGAAGTTCAGACACATCCAGCCTGGTTGGTTACATGGCGCAAAACAACTGTGGAACAGGAAGAGAAGCAGCTTCATGTCCTCCCTCATGAAGGAGAGGAGACATGATCTAGTTCAGGCATCGCCAAACTTGCCCTCCTGTGGTCAGGGATGATGGGAATTGTAGTCCCAAAAGCTGAAGGGCCAAGTTTGGCCATACCTGATCTAATTGAACAGAACTCTGTGATCTTAACCATGCACTAACTAGCACTCAAGTATAGTTATGTTTGACTGGTGGGTTCCTCCTACATTAGTCCCTTGCACCAGCTGCAAGCTTGCCTGGTAATGTTGGGCAGTTGTTCGTCACCATTTAAATTCCCCACAATGACCTTACATATTGTCTCTCCAGGGCATAGTGGAGGATAAAATGGCAGCTCTCAGCCAAGCTTCCTTGGCTCAGGAGGCCCAGGGAAGGTTTCATCTGCCCAAGAGTGCTGGGTACTAATGTCAGGCCTACCCAGAAAGAAGTTACCCAGCACACTAGCCCCCACTGAAAGGGTTCGCACTTGGGGTCTTATGCGTTAGCTGTAGCATTTTTATGTAATTATTAGTACACCACATCCTAAGCACATATGTTCTTCTAAGATCATGTTGTAAGGCTATCTTAGGTTATCCTTAACACCACATGAAATGTACTGATGTCTCAGGGTGGGAAGATTTCTGTGAAAGGTTATTCCTGAGAGCATTTTTGTACATTCCCACCCCCGACAAAACCCCAGCCTCTTTTAAGAACCTGAAGCATTTCATATCGTCAGTCCTAGAAATGAAGTAAAAGCTGGTGGAGCAGGAGAAAGAGGAAGGCTGAATCTGTGTGCTTATGGGAAATCAAGTTTGTTGTTTTCCAGTGAAGGTTAATAAATTTCCAATAAATGATAAAGGCTGCCTTTAGGTAGCTGATTGGTGGGGTCACATAACAATCAGCCTAGGCCTGGCTGGATTATCTATTTTGCTCAGTGGGTGTGGAGGGTCAATTTTTTTTGGCCCTTTTGAATCGAGACATAAACATCCGCAGGAGTGAAGAGCCTTATTAACATGCTCTCCAAGGAAGACTCTAACACAACCAGCTGGAAATGGCTCGTCAGTCCAGACACATTCTCTACTGTAGAACTGAATAACTCTTCTAGGTGTGCAAAGCCGGGATCTGTGACCTTCTGTAGATCTCTCTGAGTAAACAACCCTTCATCTACGAAGCTCCTAGCATGAAAATAGCTGCATTGCTGATTAGTCGCCATTTGTGTACAACGTGCACACAAAATATATCATATTAGGGAGTATGTTACATTACCCATAATGAAGAAAACCACCAATCGGGTCAAACACCCGCAGAATATATCGAGTGAGTAACTAGCAGGATTCTGATGAAAAGCTCCCCATGTCTCAGTTACAAATTCCTGGGAGAATTTATATCGGTGGATGTTCAAGAAAAATAAAATAAAATAACATATTTTGTACATGTGCTGCTGGGGGGGGGGGAGATAATAAATTCACAAGCAATTACTGGAAAATTTTGAGAGATGGTGGAACAAAATAATAATGCCATTTTTAATCGATGAGTGTAAATTTATTTATGCTGGTATTTGTCTACTCAGTCCCCGCCCTCCAGCTCAGTAATGGCTTCTAAATATACGTGTAACATTTCCTCATAATGACAGGCCAGCTATAGTTTTCCATATGCAACAATATGCTTCCTCTTGCTCCACATGCTTTGGCCATGACTAAGTAGAGTGAAATGCCCTTAGCTGTGCCTCGGGCCCTTAGTGCCTCCAGCTGGTATAAAATTAGCTGATTTACTGGGGAAATAAAGAGGAGAAATACATAGCTGGACATTTCTGTTGCTTCCCAATCAGGAGCTAGGGAGCTAGGGAGAGGGAGAGGAAAGGAAGAGGAGGAGGAGGAGGAGGAGGAGGAGGAGGAGAAGAAGAAGAAGAAGAAGAAGAAGAAGAAGAAGAAGAAGAAGAAGAAGAAGAAGAACTAGGTGGTTCACTCCCCGCTCTCTCCAACGCAGCAGAAATCTTCTTTATAAATACGAAGCACACTGTCAGCTGTGGTCTACTGACCTGACACACACAATAACATGAATTTGGTTGAAATCATGTTTTAAAGCAAGATAGTAATGTAATTAGTATCCAAATGAATGGTGCCTCAACTAACCCAAATTTAATATTGTGTCTTACAGTGGAGATGATTTAGCTGAATTCAGCCCAGGTGCTTCCCTGGTTATGCTTTTAATTGCCACAAATCACAGTTACATCCAGGATGTGCGTGTTTTTTTAAGGAAAAGGGGAAAAGAAAGGAAAGGTTTCTGACATTCTTTGGAATAGAAATGTTTTGCCAATCATTCTACTTAAATAGTAACAATTTATTTTTTCAAGCACTTAGTTCCTTGATCAGAATCCATATTCATGCAGGCCCTGCTGTAATCCACTTTACCACTTAATGTTGCAATTCAAATGTTCGGTAAGAAGCAAAGCCCTCCAGAATAAAGCATGAATATTACCGTGTGGGGCTGTAAAGAGAAGACTATTAGAATATATCACCAACACACTAGGGGACCATTTAGTGCTCTGCTCTAAATACATCATTTAATTACAATGGAGACATTACTTCATGTTTCTACTGATGTAAGTATTATTAGAATTCATGATATTCGCAGGCTACTGTGGGCCATTACATTGGCCATAAGCTATTCCATAAGATTTACTACTAAAGGCCCGCAAGGGTATTTGAGCATTCATGGATTCTGAAGCAGTAAGCTTTTATCTAAGACACATAAGTGAGGGACAACCAAGTTATTATCTCTAAGAAACATAGCTTAATATTTTGGATTCTAAAGGTTAAGGTACCATAAATCCTGAATTACTCTGAGATATCACATAAAAAGACATTTTTATTTTATTTTACTCCACTCTGCCTCTTAAAATATTTTATGGTGGCAGTTTTCTAGACTTGTGCCATGTTGTTTACATGCAGTCCCTGAATCAAGAATCAGAGGCCCCTTGGATCAAGAATGCTGACACAGTATTTATTTCCAATGGTGGCAGGTGGAGATTTCTGCTACCTGTCCCCTGCTCCCCAATAGTCTCTTCTAATCAGGGCTGCAGGCTGGAGGATCTATTGGGAGGAGTGTTTAGCTGAGAGGGGCTATTACATGGCCAGGAAAAACAATCCCCAGTATGCACGCAAATTGAATCCCTGTTGTAAATTGAACCTAGAAGATCCTGCAGGTAGCCCCGGCCTTTAACATACATTAAGCAGTTTGTTGTGCCATAATCACTTAGATTTGTCAGACTTGGATGCCCACCACTATTGACTATTGTGCACTTGCCAGAATGAGCATACTGATTTTAAAAAAATATATAACCCGGATCAGATACACCCCAAACCTTGCCCTTTGAAGAAGGATACTTGAAATCTTTTAGTTTTTTCTCATTGAATATTAATATTATTATGATGGTAGTTGTGTCAAGGTGATCTTCCTTTGGAAAACATGGAGTGGAGTTTCCCATCCAGGAACTGATGAGGTCCACCCCCACTTGGCTCCAGCAATGCTTACGCCACAGAAGGTGCCTCCTGATTTAAAAATATAATGGCCAAGGTTGTCAAGGTTTCACATCAGTAACCAAGAGGCATGATCCTGCAGTTTCTCATGCCCCTGAACGGTTCAAGTACATGTTGTGTTTAAGAGTAAAACACAACAAAGGCCCAGGTTGAATTTAGCACCAGAAATTTGCTGAATCCACTTCAGCATAATTGAGGTCACACAGTTCATGGCTAGTGTTAATTCTTTGGTTTCTTTACATAATAAATGGTGCCCCTGCTTTTAAAACTCAACTTTTTAATGCGTTGTAAAAATCCATTGAAAAGTCAAGCTGCTCATATATATGAAAGTGTGTGTGTGTAATGAAGTCTGCCTGCATATTACCATCAATGGCTCCTTGGTAGGGATGTTTATCTCCCTACCTCTCTAGGTTGTATAAAAGATTATCTTTGCAGAGATAGGTTGTTTAAACATAGTCATGAGATATGGAGGTCTTTTCAAATAGCTTTACTTGCATATAGTACATATTCTCCTTTGGGATAAAAGTCATGGGAAGTATTCTTAGTCCAAGGATGCAGATTGGACATTTACTGAGTGGGGAACATTATGAGACTAGAAGTGAATATAGGGGAGCAGCCAGAGATTAGTGGAAGACCATAGGTTTTGCATGCAGAAGGTCATTGGGATCTCCAGGTTCTTGGAAAAAGTGAAGTGCCCTGGCCTGACTGAGCAGACTGTTGGGTTAGATGGACCAATCATATGATTCAACAGAAAGTTTATTAACTTTGCTCCTGGCTCACTCATTAGGCACCATCTGCTAGAGATAAGCCAATGTGATCATTCCTAGACAAACCATGTGGTTTCCAAAATCAGAACATACTACAAGTTAACTTTCAGAGCAATCCAAAAGGCACATGGGAGGGAGAACTGAAGATTGATGAAGCAGCTTTTCCAATAGCCACAGACTGGCAGGATGGTGGGGTGTTTTCCTCCCAACTACTATTTGCGTGGCAAGGTCCCAAACCCTCCCAGGAAGTGGAATAAAGATACATGAAACAGTATTTTAGGTTAATGGGCAAAAAAAGGCCACAACTTTATTGGTTACAGAATGTGAGTTGTATTGGCTTAGGCACAGCTTTTCCAATGCTCCAATAGCCACAAACTGGAAGGATGGGGTGTGTGTTTTCCTCCCAGCTACCTTTTCCCATTCCAGTTTATTGACTTATTTTAAGTTTCCCTTCCGTTGATTCCAGCACATGTGTAGTTTGTTCCCAGTTGGGGGCGGGGAGGCTATGAATCCACTTCCACAGCTTCTCCCAACATGCTCCCAAAACATGTTTTATAACAAAGTTGAATGCTTTAAAAAACAACAACTTGCTAATTCTTTGACAATATGTATGCAATGTTTGATTGCTCAGTTGACAAATACTTCCTGCTTTCTTATATTTTGACCAGTCAAATGCCCAGTTCTACTTCTCCCGCATGTCTCCTTTTATCTACCAGCCAGCCAAAAGCAAGCTGCACAGTCTCTGAAACCTTCTGCCATCAGTCTTCTGTCAAGCCTCTATCAGGTTGAAACATCTCCTGAGAAATGACATCAACCTGTTGATTGTGTTTTCCTTTCAGCCATATTACCTGGCCCCACACAGCTACCAACTTTGCTTCTGCTCCTCTGGGATTTCTCCCCTCACTTTCCCTATTTCACTGGTGATAGTTTAAGCTCCATGTCAGGTACAAAGGTCTTCTTCCAGATCTATCACATACATGGAAATATGCACTCCCTGAACAGTTCATGCCATGCTTTCAGCATCTGAATTTCTCACAATTCCATGAAAAAGTATTGTCTAAACCAATCCTGAGACTGTCTCATAGGCATAGAAGAATAGGCAGAGATGAGTGAGATTTTGCCTGCAATTCAAAATGATCTAAAAAAATAAAAGTGGCATTCTGATTTCTCTGATTTATTTAATTTCACCCCCCCCACCCAACCCTGGACTTGCCTTAGATGGTTCCTTCATTTGTTCTGTAAATATAATGTTTTCACTTTGAAATAATTCCCCTTGGATTTTGTTATAAGTTTAATAAATTCTGCTTTGCTTTGCTCTGCCCTTGTGAATGTATAAAAGGATATGAGAAGTCGAAGTAAGATCTGCCCTTGGAATTCAGACTTCAGAAGGAGCAGGGTGCTTTCGCTTTGCCCTCCAGCTTCAAACCTGTCTGTGCAATGCATTTGATGCTTTCAAAGATGATTGTCATGCACTTTATGGAAATGTACTTTTCTACCTGGGTCACTCTAAACCCAGGAGACCGTGGCGGTGAGGTATATTTTTGGATGAACCCTGGAGAACACCGAGTGCCACACAGCAATTGCTTGGGATACTTGTTCCAGTGGTGCAGTCCTTTGAGGATTAACATTGATTTCCTTTATGTTAACACATCAGGATCCAGCCTGTGCCCCTTGACCAATTGTCTGACTATATGCAATGGCACTAACAGCTGAGGATGGGAAAGCTGCCGCTGCAGCTTTTAACATGCTTAGGCATGGCAGCACGATGCTTGTCAGTTTAAGGCCTCTGATTTGAAGCTGCCGCCTCCTTTCTTCTTCTTCTTCTTACTGGATTAGAAACTCACCTAATGCTGTACTGTTTTGACCCAGTCTTTGACAAGACTTAGGAGTCTTGGTTGACCACAAACTTGACATGAGCCAACAGTGTGACGCGGCAGCTAAAAAAGCCAATGCAATTCTGGGCTGCATCAATAGGAGTATAGCATCTAGATCAAGGGAAGTAATAGTGCCACTGTATTCTGCTCTGGTCAGACCTCACCTGGAGTACTGTGTCCAGTTCTGGGCACCACAGTTCAAGAAGGACACTGACAAACTGGAACGTGTCCAGAGGAGGGCAACCAAAATGGTCAAAGGCCTGGAAACGATGCCTTATGAGGAACGGCTAAGGGAGCTGGGCATGTTTAGCCTGGAGAAGAGGAGGTTAAGGGGTGATATGATAGCCATGTTCAAATATATAAAAGGATATCACATAGAGGAGGGAGAAAGGTTGTTTTCTGCTGCTCCAGAGAAGCGGACACGGAGCAATGGAGCCAAACTACAAGAAAGAAGATTCCACCTAAACATTAGGAAGAACTTCCTGACAGTAAAAGCTGTCCGACAGTGGAATTTGCTGCCAAGGAGTGTGGTGGAGTCTCCTACTTTGGAGGTCTTTAAGCAGAGGCTTGACAACCATATGTCAGGAGTGCTCTGATGGTGTTTCCTGCTTGGCAGGGGGTTGGACTCAATGGCCCTTGTGGTCTCTTCCAACTCTATGATTCTATGATTCTAAGTTCAGCATCTGTGTTCTGGTCTTGTGTCAGGAAGAATTTTTTTCATTTGCTAATTTGTCTTCTTTTCCTATAGTTTTAATGTGCAAATGTCCTTATGGTGGGTGTGGTTCAGATGTAGCACATCATATGTGGATGTGCTCACCCAAAGTTTATTTCATTTTCTTATAGTTATATCCCACCTTTCTTCCAGTATGGAACCCAAAGCAGTGTACATGTGATACTCAAGACAATCACTCATCCAGCCAGTTAGCTAGCTTAGCTTCATCAAAGTGGTGGTTTCATGCACCTTAAGACCATATCCTGGGCATTGCCTTCACCAACTCTCTCTCTCCTGCAGAAAGGATATTTCATAGGATCATCTCTAAGATTCAGTGCCATGACTTTAATCTGATTTATCTTTGCCTATCTCTGGTTTCTCTACAACAAAGGTTGTGTTCACTTCAACTATGAGAACAGTATTCCAGTGCTGAACTACGCCTGAAAGTGTTTCCTATTATTGCTGGGTGAACGGAACATGCATTAAGTATATGTGAACTCTGAATGATTTCATTCTCTAACATGTCTTTTATAAAACTCTTTACACACTTTGGGCCTTTAAACTTAAATATTACAAATGCTGGGGGAAAGAAATTAAGCAATGCACATGCCATTGTGTGCTCTGATATTTTCTTAGCTTCCTTGAGCAGTTTGTTACACAGAATTGTAGCCCTGGGATGGGTAAACAACAGTTCCCAGGATTCTCTGGGATTAGCGATGTACAGGTACTTTAAATGTGCTTTAGCTGTATGGCGTGGGGCCCCCGATCCTCTGAAGAAGCTGGCACCTCTGATTCTGGAAAAGATGGATTCAGCAAACTCAGTACTGTACAGTGGTACTTCGGGTTACATACGCTTCAGGTTACAGACGCTTCAGGTTACAGACTCCGCTAACCCAGAAATAGTACCTCGGGTTAAGAACTTTGCTTCAGGATGAGAACAGAAATCGTGCTCCAGCGGCGTGGTGGCAGCAGAAGGCCCCATTAGCTAAAGTGGTGCTTCAGGTTAAGAACAGGTTAAGACCTCCAGAATGAATTAAGTACTTAACCCGAGGTACCACTGTACGTACTTTATATCTTGTGCCATCGTTCAGGCTTAAATCCAGCCCAAAGCAATTTGTAAATGCCTGAAATGTCAGTATTTTCACCTTGCCTTTGGGTTGTGTGTATGTGAATTTACGAATGATTTCATTAAAAGAAGCAACTGTAACTCACAGCTGGCCAGGGTGCTATCAACGTTGCAGGACGTCATACTGATATGATGGTCCAAACTCCAGCACACCATTGATTGTTTTGGTCTCCACAACTATAAGGAGAAGGCTGAGTTCATGCTATTCCTCCCATCTTAGTTCTTTGATTGCCATGTGAAGGAAGCATCCGGTTGCACCACAGATGCACGACATTGTTTCTGGCTGCAGTAGTCAAAGCTCACCATGCCGTTAGACCCGAGGAGTGTCCTAGAGCCTAGTTGGAAGACAGAATCTCCCTTTGGAGGTCGAGAAAACCCCCACTTTCAAAAGAAGCCGTAACTTGAAACATCCCCTCTGCACCAAATGCCTTGCGTATCTGCTGCTGGTGTAAAGATAATGCTACCGTTTGGGGAAGGACCATAGCACAGTGGCAGGGTACTTGTTTGCATTCAGGAGGTCCCAAGTTCAATCCTTGACTTCTTTAGTTAAAAGAATCAGGTAGCAAGGCATTTTGGGGGGGAGGGGGGGGGACTCTTTCCAAGACCCAGGAGAGCTGCTGCCAGTCAAAGTAGACAATGCAAAGCTAGGTGGAAAACAATCTAACTTGATATAAGAAGCAGTTTCTTATGCTGGATATGCTGCAGCTTCCCCTTGGCTTGCTTGGACCTGGGTAAATGAGAGGGGGAAACTTTTAAGGAATGTGCCTCTCTCTTTCTCAGATGTGCTCCCTCTCTATGCATTCATGTCTCTGAGGCTTAAGATCTAACAACTTGGCGTGGAAAGATGAATAGCTTTTAGAACATTGTGTAGATTGTATTAATTGGGGAGGGAGTAATGGCTTTAGCATATCTGGAACACTTTTTTCTTCTTCTTTTTTTTTAGAAAAATGCAGCTTGATTCTTTTTCCCAGGGATTATCATATGCACATTGAAGTAGACAAATCCGTGGAAATGAGAATAATTTTCTGCTTCTCCTAGGCCTACAGTTAAAGTACAGAAATGGCAAAGCTAAAAGCAAACAGCCCAACCTGCTTTAATCAAAGGAGTCTAGCAAGAAACAATCAATTAAAGAACAGTCTGATTCTCTGTGACATCAATGTATGAAAATCTGTTAGACGCCAGATTGTGTCTCAAGACACATATGATGAACTGAACAAAATGACCTGCTAATAGCTTTTACGGGTAATAAATGCATCATGTTATTGGTAATTCTGCAGATGGTAAATCAAGCTAATATCCGAGCTGAAACAAGCTACTTGGTAAATATCCTTCAAAAGTGTTCTTGTAATTCCCTAATTGTATCACACAGAAAACATTATGTCCAATTTAGCCACTTTAAATTAAAATATCTGCTTTCTGTATGCAGGAATTTTATTTTTTTTTTAGAATGGTTTTACTAAATAAAATACTGGTCCTTTTGGCTTTGGAACCCCTGACTCTCATTCCAATTAACGTTCTTATTTCATTTCTATAAATCCTTTCTATGTAATATCATCAGCTTCTGGCTCTTATATGCATTTTTGAAAGATGTTTTACAAAGATAAGATGATAAGTTGGGATCATGCATTATGTAGTGCTGTGAGAAAAAACGGGGAGGCAGCATGCAGTTTATAAATTATGAGATATTTTGCAAGAGCAGAAGTGAAACATCCTGACCAGATTTTAGCATCTAAGAAGCATAAATCAGTAAGTTTGGGGGGATATAGTTGAAATATAGGAAACCTGTGTAGGGTGAGGTTTTTTTGCATCATAAGCAGTAAATACCAAAAGATCTTTGTTTTATTCTAGGACAGAAAAAAAAAATGGTCAGAATTCCCAAAGTATCCTGTGTCTCATAAAATTCACTGAGGTTTGGAAATTCTGCTCCTCCACCCCCATAATCTTGATTTATGCTGTGCTAATGTATGAGGAAAAGACAATTTCATTGCACAATATACCAGCCACAGTCTGTCTTTTCAATACATTTTCTCTTATTCTCTGTTTTTTGTTTTTTAAAAAGAAGAAGTTCATTTTGTTCATTTGCTTCCAGGAGAAAAAATTAATTGGACCTGAAGAGTACCAACTGTTAGTAATCCAAACCATGAGTTATTCAGGTGAAATATACTCGGAGTCGAGTGTGAATTTCATGCTCTTTATTCAGCTCATAGTAGCAATGAATGAAACTTTCCCCAAAACGTCTAGCTATATATATATTATTTACACAATGGGCCACGCGTGATTGGTTAATTCCGGGCTGCTCCTGTAGTCCAATAAGGTTGCGGATTCACCTCCTCCAGAAGTCTGATTGGCTGCTCCTGCAGCCAATCAGGTTGCTGATTCACTTCATCCAGGAGCCTGATTGGCTGCTCCTGCAGGGGCCAATCAGTTTGCTGATTCACTTCCATCTGGAGCTGGATTGGGTGTCTCCTGCGGACCAATCAGACTGCTGCATTCTGGATCCTATTGTTCTAGTATTCAGTTCAGTACATAATACCCCTCCCCTCTAAGTTCCAGTCCTCAAGATTCCTCGTAGTTCTCAAGGTACGCCGGCCGCCTTTGTGTCCTAGTAAACACTTTTCCCGCTTCACCTTGAGGCCTGCCGTCTGGAAACAGTGCAGGATGGTGCGGAGGTGGTCCCTGAACTTCTCTGGTGTGGGCCCAGCGAACAACACAGCATCGAAGATCGGGGTAATGCCAGGAATCCCTTTAAAGAGAGAGTCTATTAGATTCTGGAATATGCCTGGAACCACGCTGACGCTGAATTGCAGCCACTTTAGCCTGAATGCTCCTCTGTGCGTCACAATCGTCTGTGCCTCTGCTGTGGCCTTCTCCACCGGCAACTGCTGATAGGCTTGAGCCAAGTCCAGCTTGCCAAAAAATTATGACCCAGTCAGGGTCGCGAGGACATGGCTGACCACTGGCACTGGGTACGCATGGGCTGTGAGGACCTTGTTTATGGTACATTTGTATTCTGCGCAGATGCGGACTGAACCATTAGGCTGGATGGGTGTGACGATCGGGGTTTCCCAGGGGGCATTAGGCACCGGCTCCAGCATTCCTTGCTCCACAAGCCGGTCCAATTCCTCGTCTATGTGGGGTTTCAAGGCGAATAGGACCCAAAAGGCCTTGAGCCTGCCGGGTCGTACGGCGGGGTCTAGCTTCTAGGAGGAAGTTGAACCTGTTGGCGTACCCTTCCCAGTCTACTGATGCTGGGTTGAACGGCGAGAAGCTGCTGTCGGTTGCCATTCTTGGGTCCCGGAGCTGAATCCTGGATGCACGGTGCAATGCAGCAGTGCAGCAGGTGGCTCAGAGGAATCCCACCTTTGTCACCAGTGAAATATACTCGGAGTCGAGTGTGAATTTTGTGCTCTTTATTCAGCTCATAGTAGCAATGAATAAAACTTTTCCCCAAATGTCTAGCTATATATACATTATTTACACAATGAGCCCTGCGTGATTGGCTAATTCCGGGCTGCTTCTGCAGGCCAATCAGGTCGCTGATTCACTTCCACCTGGAGCTGGATTTGGTGGCTCCTGTGGACCAATCAGACTGCTGCATTCTGGATCGTATTGTTCTAGGATTCAGCTAAGTACATAACATCAGGAAAAAGAAGGAAAGAAAGAAAAGAAAAGAAAAAAGAACAGATGTTCATTGCTCAATTATTAAACTATACACTAAGAAGTGTTTGTGACAGGCTCATTCATCAGAAAACAAGCAAGCAAATGATTGGAATGCATTAATAAAACTTGAGAGCAACAACTTTACACATTAAATCTGTAGATACTGTAAAAAACACACACCAAACAACCCCCACACTACAACCCTGTCAGGCATCTCCAGGAGGTAGAGGTGAGGCTTAGCGAATGTGATGAGGCAACCCAAAGCAGAAAGAGAGACGGAGAGAAAGGTTGCAATGGAGAATCTTTTGAACAAGCTGTCTTGCCTAGACTCTTGTGAAACTCTGGCAGCCTTGACCCTCCATTACTCCATCGGTTCTTTGTTTTCCTCCCTCATTCCAGCTAGACGCTGTCTATCTGCATTGTCTCACAGTTATCACTCGCTGTTTTCCTTTAGCAGAGAGCTCCTTTTAACAGCAAGTGCTGTGTGAGCCCACATATAGTGGGCTCATTCTATTGCCACCCTGGGCTCCTTCGGGAGGAAGGACAGGATATACACAGAACTAATTATAATGGGTGGAATTCAATGTCACGTTAATACAATCATTCCATCACGGCAAGCATTTTGCCTTTCCAGATGGAACAAGCTCCTCTTTCCTCCTCCGACACACTGTTCTGGGGATTCTCCCAACCCTCCTGAGCATGTTTGGGAGAGGCACAGGGTGTGCACGGGTGAGAAGATGGGAGGGGGGGAAAGCCCTTTTGCACTAGTGAAAGGTCCCTGTGCTGGCTTCCACTAGTGTACTGGGATAGTTCAGGGTGCCTAATCATCATCATCAGCATCAAACCTAACCAAACAGCATCAGAAGATCAATATAATGCTGCTAAAGCCCAGAGTGGGTACAAGTCAAGGTTGTCAAATCTTTACTGCTAGAACCCCAAGTATTACCAACCACAGCCAGGTGCAAAAGCCATATAGTTAGAAATAAAGGACAGGCTTCATCTGAACACACCCTGGAATGCAGAAACATGTTTTTAGCACGAGAACAGAACACAATCTTTTCACATATTCATCCACTCCCAGTTAGCTTTCTTCATTTCAGCAGCCCAATTTAGGTGGAGAAAGTCACTTTGTATGATTCGGGTTGTATCCAATGTAGCACTGAATAACTCATTCTGTTAGCACAAAGATTTAGGCTTGTGCAATGGGACTTCCTCTTCTTCTCCTGCCCTGAACCTCCTTAATCTGTTCTTAACAGAAAACATTGCAAAGCGTCATGCAACCTAAAACACAGTATTACAGTAAAAAATATTTTAAAATGTCGAGCACATCAGTAAAAGCTGTTTAGCAAAGAATCTGAGGTTTCGAAAGGCCCGTCTGAATCATACAAATTTTAGAAGACATCTAAAAACAAGCAGGGGTGACTTCTGCTGAACTTCTATTGGCAAGGAGGGGCCTGCCACACTAAAGGCTAGGCCAGGGGCTGTCAACCTGGTCCCTACTGCCCACTAGTGGGCGTTTCAGGATTCTAGGTGGGCGGTAGGGGGTTCTACGGCACAAGCTGAATCCTCCTTCCATTGAGCACTGGTGGGTGGTAAGGAAATTTTACCATCAAGAAAGATTCATTAGTGGGCGGTAGGTATAAAAAGGTTGACTACCCCTGGGCTAGGCTGTTGATAAGCCTATATACTTCAGCAGCAGTAGCAGCAGTAGTAGGGGTAGGCGCTATTGTTATTACTTAAACAAAGTCTCTGTCCACCATTTTAATGTGGCCTGTACAGGATGAGCATCATTCAGCAACTGTTTGAAATCACTGCATGCACCCCACTCCAGATCGTGAACCAAACCCAATTGAAATCAAGTGGGGGCAGCTACCATTAAGACCCCTCATGTGTTTCCAAGTAATCTCTTTAGTATCATGCACAGCTTGGCCTAAGCACAAAGAGGAAGAGAAGCCTTGTCTGTGGGTCATGAAGGCACAAGTCCTTAAGAAACAAGAAACCCCATATCATACATTGGCTTCCCCCAAATAAGCAGGGGAACTATAGTTTGTTAAGGGTTCTGGGAATTGTGGTTCTGTGAGCAGTAAGCTACAGTTCCCAGGATTCTTAGGGGGGAGCCATGACTGTTAAAGTGGTATAAATGTGCTTTGAATTTATGGCACATGTTTACCCATGTTGTGATGAGCAGGGAAGATCTTTGTACCTTTCCCCTGTAGTTTCTTACTGTCTTTATAAAGTTAATATGGTTGGACTGTTATGGAGGTAAAATGAAGACAGAAAAAGAAGAGGAGGAGGAGGAAGAAGAAGAAGAAGAAAGGAGCTTCCCAATGACTTTAAATGTAAACATTAAGATTGTAGGCAGGTTTATTATCAGCTCTTTTCAAATACTGCACACATGCAAGCCAGCACAGCAGAATTACATTACATGGAATATGTATTTAGAATAGTCCAGCAAAGGTGGTAGAATCTCCTTGGGACTGCTTCTGTCCACCTCCTCCCTGCTTGCCATCTGTCTGATTCAATAGGCCAGAATTCTGATCTACATTTCTATGGAAATTATTCAATATTTTAAAACAGTAATTAAGCTAAAAATTGTATTAGCTGAGCCAAGAGCTGATGGGGTTGGCAATGTTCCTAAACCCAAAGTGCAGTTTGGAAGCTTCTGCTAGATAGCAGTGGAGACATTCCTGGCCAGGAATGCAACCTACAGTACTTACTGTGTAGGTATGTTAGTGACTTCAGACATTGGCAATACACATGGATACCGGAAGCGCAAGTTGCGTTTCCTGTATGTGCACCTATCATTGACATCTGAAGTAGGGAATTGTGATTTTGCCCAGTGAAGATGTGCATATGCTTTAAATAATTTTAATAATAACAATTTTATTATTTATACCTTGCCCATCTGGCTGAGTTGCCCCAGGCACTTTGATGGTGGTACAGACTATGCATCGTCCAACAAAGGAGATACATGGAGTTCTCTCTTTGGACACAATCTATATGTGTAAATGCAAGAAACTTGATTGACCGGTGCTTCCTATATGACCTGCTAATTCAGCATTCATCCAGATCTGTTTGCACAAAGTTGACATGTTGGTTAGATTATGCTCGGTTTTTACTGAGCATTTGTTCTGATTTATTTATGGAGTGGTTGTATGACCATAAATATTTACCATGCTACATTCATCATGATATGCTTGTGGGGTGTTTCCATGTCTCCCTGCTCACTCATTCTACAATGCATCTCCCCATCACTTTCCAAAGATATGTTGTTTTTAGATCAATTTGTTGTGCTGGGGTGGCAGTGCGCTTCAATCCACTTTGCATTCCAGTACGTGCTTGAATCCCTCTCCGCAAATAGTTACATTATGGAGGTACCCTTACTGCACATTACAAACATCCCAAGCTGCTCTTACTTTTACCATAGCACCAGGAAACAAGCGGCAGCACATCCCCTTGAAGTAGGTTGCTCATTTTGCAAAGTATAAATATAGTTACTTAAGAAGCCCATAGCTAAATGCAGGGTACATGTTTTACATGCAGAAGGTCCCGGGTTCAGTCTCTGGCATCTCCAGTGGTAGCAGACTATGAGAAAGACCTCTGCAGATAGGCTGTAATCGATCTCGCTTTAACAGAAAAACTCACTGAGATCTTGATGAAATAGCCTTAAATTTTAAGGCAAACGGATGTCATAGAGGCAAACTATCCCAGTGAAATCCTGTGGAGCAGAAGTTTAAGTGCCTGACTCCAGTGACTGTGTCAAGGGTAGCAGCAATAGCTAAAAATAATGTACAGTCGCCTTACACTGTGGAATAAGACATGGTTTTAAATGATTCTATTACGGAGGAGTGATACTATGGAGCATTTTGCTCCTGGCGAGAGTTGTATGGAATGGCTTGTGTGTTTAATAAAAAAGTGGGCAGAAAACCAGATGAGTTGAAAAGAGAAATATAAAATTGGTAAGCTTTTTTAGACGAACTTTCCCCCCATAATTACTTTCTGTGTGCACAAGGGGGTGGAGAGAAAAGAGATAGGGTGTTTGATCTTGCATGCCTCAAAGCATAGCTGTCAACCTTCCCCTTTTTTGCAGGAAATTCCCTTATTCCAGCGCCGTTTCCCACTGCTTCCCGCTGCTATCCCGGATTGTTAGATATCCCATAGACTGTCACCGGGACAGGTGAGGCTGCTGATCCCTTATTTTTGAGGCTCCCCAGGACAGGTGAGGATGCTGATCCCTTATTTTCGAGGCTGCTGATCCCTTATTTTCAAATCTGAAAGTTGGCAGCTATGCCTCAATGTTATCTTGACCAATCTGCACTAGAAGGTTACAACGTCTGTCATTTTTTTAACACAGGAGATGCACACAGCACTCCTGTTGCTAAACAGTGCTGGCCAAAATGTCTGAGAGGAGCAGCTGAAGATCAAGGTGCTCCTGTTTGCACATCGTTGACTCCCCAAACCTTCTCAAGCAAGCCACACAGCTTTGGCATTCTAATTTGGTTTCAAGTCCTTCTGCAAAATACATGTTTTGCTAATGGGCAGCATCCTGCATTGGTCCATGGATAATATCCAACATGGTCTGGTGATGGAGTCTGCTGGAAAGAGATGGGCTAAGAAACACAGGAACACAGGAAGTTGCCTTAAACCGAGGCAGACATTGACCCATCTAACTCATGAACAGATTATTATAGCAGTGTATGATAAAATAATTATAACGTCATAAAATGATAAAATCATAAAATACAGGACAAATGGCCAACACGGAATCCACTTAATATTGAGGGTGCCTGTGTCATGAGTTGTGAAGTTCTACATCTGGCAGGGCATGAGATGTACTCTGTTATCTGAGATATGTTTCAGTTTACAACAGCTATTTTCTAAAAGAACCTTGGTTTAAGGTATCTGAAGAAGTGTGCATGCACACGAAAGCTCATACCAAGAACTAACTTAGTTGGTCTTTAAGGTGCTACTGGAAGGAATTTTTTTATTTTAAGGAAATATTGTCAATATGAAGCCATATAAATCAAAGGGGCATAAGGGAGTGGGAAAGGAGAAAGCTAAATTGCTGAGATTATATTACTGAGTTTAAATTACTGAGTACATGGAGTGCTTTGAATGTTTCTAAACACAAAGATGCAGCAATGTCCACCAGCTTAGATGGAATTATCAAAAGCTATTGGCCACAGTAGCTCAAGGGAACCTTCACATACAGGGGTAATGCACACTGCATTGTAGATGCAGTACTGCATTAAGCAAGAGGCTAGACTTGTTGACTTCTAAGTCCCCTTCCAGTTTAATAATTTCTGCAATTGACAATGGTTTATATCCAAAGCAATTTAGGTTGTAATCCTAACCCCTAGTTTTGGAATAAGCCGCAGTGAATTTAATGGGACTTACTTCTGAGTAGACATGGTTAGGATTGTGTTAGCCACTCTTGCTTTCCATTGACATAAACAGAACTGCCATGATTAAGTTTCCCCATTGCTTTCAATGGAGCCAAAGTGTGACAAAACAAAGTGTGTTAGTATTTTTAGGAAATTAAAACAGATTAATGATCTGTAGAGGCATTTAAAAAAAACCCTTTTAAACTATAAGAAAGAGGCGAGTTTGCCTACAGCAGAAATTAGCAAGCATTAGCAAAAATATAAAATAAAAATCCCCGCTCAGCAAAAGTCTTCAGCATCTCTGTTTTGACTGAGGTTTTGAAGGGTTTAAATTATGATTATTAATATTATTATCATTTTAAAACAGCTCTATCATCTTTAAGGTGCAAAATGTTGCATTTGTGCAGCACAGCATGGTTCCAATATTCAGAATGAACATAAAGGATTGGAATTACTCTGAGTAGACGCTGCATTAGCATTGCACCCTAATTAAGCTTACCTAAGCAGTGACAGTATATTTTGGTGAATTTGGAAAAAGGGAGCGCTTTGTTGTGTAATTAAGTGCAGCAGGTCAACGTGCAATGTTGGCAGTGTTATTTTCCAGCGAAAGGAGCAATGGGTGTTGTCATTGCCTGCCCAAGCATTAATTGCTCGCTGGGAAAGCAGATGAATATTGGGAATGGTTTAAGTGGTTTTGCATAAATGCTAGCAACAAGGAAATGGTTTTATGTCTTACTGGTATGCATTTTTAATAATATCAGGACTGGAGCCTGCCCATAAAGGGAGAATTGCAACAAAACCAAGAGCAATAGCGAAACAAAAACAAAAAACCCATGCTGGTTGTTTGCAAACTGACCCTTTGGGTTTCCATTTGGGAGTTTTCCAATTTATGGCTGCTGCTTTAAAATGACCCTACGTGCATACTTTTATTAACTCAACAATATGCTCACATGCAGATTTGCAGGAAAGATAGGAAACCAACAGCAAACAGCACAGACTAAAGGATCATTTCATTACATTTCTTTCCCACTTTCCTTCCATGATGGAACAAAAGACAGCAGGCATGGGATTCCCAAAAAGAGTGTCCTGTGGGCACTGACCCAGCCTAGTTGCAGCAAGGGATCTACATCAGGTATCTCCAGCCATGCCCCAGGATCTGATGTACACACAACCTTAATTTTGCTAGATATTTTTATCTTGTCCTTCCTGCCCAACACATCTCCATGTTTTCCATCTGAAACTCTTAATCACCCAGGGGCAGGGGAGAAATCCGATTCAGTCGGCATTAAAAGGCAAACCTACTAAATTCACACTTTCTGAAACAATTTGTGAACCGCAACACCTCCATCCTTCAAAATTTGTACTTCTCTGAAATTTGAAGTGCAGTGCAGTTTTCCAGTAGGTAATGTGCACAAAATGCAAATGGTAAGGTAAAGTGTGCATAAACAATCCATATATTAGTGAAAATAATATCTAAACATGTATTTTACCAGGGGAAATTGCTTTGCAAAGCTGTGCATGTTAGACAAAATTACATCCAAAAATGTGTACATTAGGAGAAATTCACACAAAAATGTTTATGAATTTTCATGAGGACTTAAACACACACCGGCATGGAAATGTGGAGAAGTGAATTTAAGATTGGAAGAATGAGAAACTGAGAGAAGCTGAAATTGATAAATATTGGCTGGAGATTGAAGTTAGTTTAATCCTTCCTTGTGTGTTCTGGAGGTGGTATGAGAGGCATTGCTGCTACCTGTGGTCTGTACCGTCCACCCACTACAGTTTTTCAGAATTTTATACTCTTCAAATACCTACAAAAGCTGTTTGGCCAGAGGAAAGAAACATGTGAACCAAATACAATGGTGTTTCTGTGGTGGCAGGGCCATAGCACAGTGGTGTTTTGCAAATATGGTCAAACAGGGATGATAGGAGTTTTAGTTGAGTGACATTTGGAGGTTCCCCACATAATGCTATAGATATAAGGTGAGGTGCATAGCAATAGCTGGGTTAAATTCAACTGGCAGGATCAATGAGCTTAAGGAGTGTAACCTCCCTATTTATGAGAAATCCTGTAACCTTAAAGAACCTCCAAATTCAGAGCCTGGGAGAATTCTAGATACACCTATATTTGTAGCATGACAAGAGTGACACATTGATCACATCCACACCCTCCATTTAAAGGACTCATATAACTTTAACAGTCATAGTTGCCCCCCAAGAATCATGGGAACTGTAGTTTGTTAAGGGTCCTGGGAATTTCAGCTCTGTGAGATGTCTCCTAACAACTCTCAGCACCCTTAGCAAACTAAAGTTCCCAGGATTCCTGAGCGGAAGCCACAACTTTGCTGTAAGAGTGCACTAAATAAGGTAAAAATAAGGTAAAAAAGGTAAAGGACCCCTGGACAGTTAAGTGCAGTCAAAGGCGACTGGGATGCGGCACTCATCTCGCTTCAGGCCAAGGGAGCCGGCGTTTGTCCGCAGACAGCTTTCCAGGTCATGTGGCCAGCATGACTAAACTGATTCTGGCACAACAGGACACCATGATGGAAGCCAGAGTGCATGGAAACGCCATTTACCTTCCTGCCACAGCAGTACCTATTTATCTACTTACACTGGTATGCTTTTGAACAACTAGATTGGCAAGAGCTGGGACAGAGCAATAGGAGCTCACCACCATCGTGGGGATTGGAACCGTTGACCTTCCTACTGGCAAGCCCAAGAGGCTCAGTGGTTTAGACCATAGTGCCACCCGCATCCCCTCGGTGCATTAAATATATGGTGTGGATTAAAATGAAAACAAAAGTCTCCAAGTCCAACCCAAAAGGTCAAGAAAGGATGAGAAGAATCTTTGTTGGCACTAGAACATTATTCCATTGAAGATTCAAACTGGTATGCTTATGGCGGCTATCTCAACCATTATCATTGTCACCATGATTATTGTGTTGCATTCCATTTATGACCTGTCTTTCTTCCCAAGGGCTTATGGCTCTTCCCCTCTCCATATTATCCTCACAAGAACTCTGTGAAGTAGGTTGGGCTGAGAGTTGATGACTGGCCCAAGGTGAGCTTCATGGCTGAATGGGAAACTGAACCCTGGTTTCCCAGGTCTTAGTCTGACACCCTAATCACTACATCACACCAGTTCTCATCCAGTGTGATCTCATCTAAATTCTGACCAAAGGTACATAACTCCAGCCAGATATGCATATATCACGATCTGAATTGAAGGCTTCTTCCTCTTCTAGCTCTTTGTGTTTTTTTACGGGCACTTTTCTTTTTTAAGGGTCTTTCTCCATAGTACCAATTAGAAAGGCTTCTAAATTGAACTCTAACCCTTGTAACCTAAGTTTCTTGTTGCTCCATTTTCTTAACAAATATGGGATCCTTGTCTAAGCTGATTAGTTAGATCCATTGGACAAAGTAGGGGAGATTTGCTAAAACCAACAAAATATGATAATACTTTTAGTCACAGTATTACTTTCCTGTTTGTTAATTAGAATCTATAATTTTCTCTCTTTCCAGCTTTCTTTGATTTGCTGGGTTTAACACATACCTTGTATTCTCTGCCACATAATCATCTATTTTCTATGTATTTTCTTATCATGTAGACATTGGTGAAACTAACCATTATTCTAAGTTAAAAGCTTAAATGGAATCCTTGTAGCTTTCAAGGCATGCTGAAAAGTTCTTTCTTTCAAAAGCAATTAAAGAATTAAACAAAGCAGCTTCATGATTGAAGTCATTTTTGCACACTTTGCTCATTTGCTTAGAGTTATGAAAACTGCAGTCATAGGGATAGAATTGATTACATGGGTCTTTCTCACCTAACCACTATCCACCCTCCCACTGGGATGCCAGTTGGGTGGGGGAGATTCACCTAGTTGGCCCAACTCCTATGATTGTGGTGGGTTGGTTTATATATAGTCACAACGGCTGGCTTTTATACAGTCTTCTTGAATGTGTTGCTGTGTATATGTGTAGGGATACGTATTTTATTTAGCAGCGCACTTACAGATTCATGGAAATCACACATTTTCATATTCATTCTCATTTCATGCCCCCCATTCTCATAAACAACCATTTGTGTTCTTCATAATGTATTACAGAGTTTCAGTCTTCTAGATCCATGCTATACAACTTTGAGTTATATTTACGTGTCATATCAGAAGATTCCTAACCTAAGAACCTGTGCTTCTTCTGTACTGTGACTTAGGGGAAATTGAGACCTTTCATGTGTAATTAAGAACAATAGGTCAACACAATATGGACTATGTTATTTTCCAGTGTAGGATACAATGCACATTGTCATCAGCTGCACAGTATTAATTGCTAGATGGAAAAAGAGATTAATATTGTCAGTTGTTTCAAGCTGTTTTGCATAAATGCTGGCAGTAAGGAAATGGGTTTGTGCTTTATTGTTATACATTTTTAATAAAGCCAGAACTGGAGCTGGGTCATAAAGAGATGTTTCATGAAATTAACGATAATGTTGAAAATAAGAGTAATAATATACATAACCTTCAATAGATATGTACTGAATGGCCACTTGCTAGGTCCCCCTTTGACTATTCAAATTAGAATGAGTCAAGATCCTCTTGGAGCTGATAAAGCAAGAAACCTAAAATGTATTTCAGCCAACCAGTGGAGGCCAACCTTAGGGCTGCCATATGTCTGGATTTTCCTGGACATTACTGAAGGGAATTTCTGAAAGGCGGCACTTTGTCCTGGATCAAGTCAATCAAAAAAGCTCAACAACTTTCAGGTTTTCCTTTTAAAAGCTTAACAATTTCAGTGGTTTCCTTAAAAAAAAAAAGCTCAACACCTTTTTGTGGCAAGAGTGCCGGAATGCAAATCAAAACATAAATCTATCCCACATTAGTAAGTGTAATGTGTATGGGTTGCTCATGCGTAAGTTGCCGCCTCTCCAGGCTTTGTTGCCTTGCTAAACCTTTCAGTCTGGGCAGCCCTTCACTTCGTGGCTGCCTCAGTCACTAGCAGAATCCGTCAGTGGGCGTTTCTTAAATCTTTTCCAACATAAAAGTTGTTTGACACCCAGTCTCCTCCTACTCTCTCTGCACGGAAGTCTTCTGCACAGGGTGGGCGTGGGTAGCGGAGGACCCGTGCTCTCCCCGCTGGTGTCCAGTGAAGAGTCCTGAAGCCCTCTCGCTGATTCCCCCATCAGCCCCTCTATATCCCTGGTGTTGCGCTGATTTGCTTCCCCATCTGCGGAGCTGCCTCTCTCCCTGCTGGGCCCTTCTCCAGCATCATTTGAGAGCCTTCCCTCCGCCTCTAGCTCCGATGTCAGTTCCCTGACAGTAAGGTACCGGTATTTCTTATCTTGTGATTCAGACAGAGTATAAGGTACAGAACTCTGAAGAGATCCTTCCCTTCTGCTAGCAGAAGCAGGGAGATGATGCATGCCATTTTTCTGTAGAGAGGCTGTCCCATATGGTAGGTTCTGCCAACATAATTGCCCTTTTTCTTGGTGATCTAGAGATATTCAGAGGTTGTGATGCCATGATTTAGGAATAACACCAATTGAAATCAGTAGGATTTACTTCAAAGTATATATGCATAAGATTGGGCTGCATATGTACACATGTGGAAATAAGACCAATAAACACAGTTGTCTAGCATCAGGCTGAAGGTGGGTTATGATTCAGTTCTCCCCTAACATCATCTGAGATATAAACTGTTTCATTCAAAAGCTTAAGCTACAATAAACCAGTTAGGGCATGATTTGGCCAAAGTTAAGCATGAGTTCGACTGATATCAATGGGAGAGTTAAAACATATGCTATGGCTGTAATCCTTTACCACTCACCTCATAGAGGCAGTAAACTCAAAGAGATTTCTGAGTAGTCATGTATAGGACTGCACAGTTAATCTTTTTCACTGAAATCAATGAGGCTTTTTAAAGCATTTTATTTTGGCTGGACTATTCTCCTTGTCTCTAAGGAGTCCCAGTGCTCTCTGTCATTTTTCTGGCACAAGGGCTGGCTTAAGAACATGGGAAGCTGTCTTGCACTGAGTAAGACCGTAGGTCTTTCTAATTCAGTATTGTCTACACTCACTGGCAGCAGTGCTCCAGGATTGCAGACAGGGGTCTCTCCTAGCCCTACCTGGAGATGTTGGGGATTGGACCTGGGACATTTTGCATATAAAGCAGATGCCTTTCACCTCTTTTGAAATTTTGTATTAATAGCCTCTGGCGTCTAAGCACATGAAGAAACTTACTGATGTGATGATTCTGCCTCGCCAGGTTGGACAACAACAAAACATTCATACGGCTAAACAATGCAAAAGGCATCCACTGGGCAATGCCTTACTTTTCTTGTCCTTAATATCACTGCTAAACTTTCTGTAACCTCATGTTTTGGAGTGAAAATGAAATTAATTCTGGTTGGTCTTCTGAAATAATGTAAACGGGTTGACCGTGATTACTGCAGCCTCTTGGTATATGATTTTAACAAGGACCATATGGTCACCATATGACACTACTGCTTTCTCTACTCCACTTCCATAAACTGCAGATATTTTTTGCAGAAAAACTCCCCCCCCCCACTAAATGTCTGTGGGGGTGGGAGGGAAAATTGACCTCTGTCACCTGAAACTCTACATTTATATTTAAAAAACACTGCCTTCTCAAAATAAGTCAGGCTAGAATATATGGGAGGCCTTTGTTGATGCATGATACCAATTTAGTGAATTGGCATAAGGAAGAAAAGAATCAAAGCAGTAGCATCTTGTGGTTGTTGGGGTTTGTTTGTTTGTTGTTTTTTTTTTTGCTTATATTAAACAAATATTGCAAGCACATATTGTTATATTAGACAAATACTGTAAGTTTTTGTTTACTCATTTGTTTACTTGTTTACTTACATACAGAAAAGAAAAGAACAAGATAATAACCTAAGCAGCCAAACAATGAGTTGAACCAACTGCAATGAAACTGCATGTTTTGGCAGAATAGGCAGTTCTGTTCATAATAAAAGAGCACAAATCTGCTATGTGCAACACCTCCCTAATAGTTGTTACGAATCTAGGCAAATTGGGTTTGAAAAATTACTTTTAACCAAAGTGCTGGCTGGGAATCAACAGCAAGATCGAGTGGCTCCGTGATTCAGAATGGGAATCGATCTGGGGATAGGGACAACATTCCTGATGAAACCATAGGCTTGTTCACATTTTGCACTAAACATGGATACAAACCATCTCTACACATGTACAAGCATTCATGTGAAACAGTGTAACTTGTTGATTTCTACAGCTCAAACAACTGTATACAAAAATTACACAGACTGTATGCTTGTTGAACATTAAATGTGAATAGCAGATCAACTACACAGCTCAACTACTGGTGTATACATGTACACAGATTGTACACATTGAATGTAATATGTGAACACATTACGACACAAGACTTTGGAAAATCCCCTGGAATGTTGCAGAAAAGCACAAGCCACTAGGCGCATGAGTGACTTCCTCTCTTTTCCATGTGCTTTCACAGTTTTGGCTTGGGGATCACACATTTCCATGGATGTAGAACTGAGAGATGGTGTCAGAACATTTGCTGGGGAAGCAAACAATGTAGGTCATAGTGCTCTGGACACACACATGCCCTGTTGTATGTAGCTTGAACCCTCTAAGAGTGGAGAAAGTCAAGTTTTCCAACACACACATACACACTGCGCTCTCTCTCAAGAATCTCCCATGGAAACCTCGAAAAATTTGCCCTGAATCCCAAGACTGGAAGCAATCAAACTGTCACTTTTCTTTTCTTTTTTTCATTTTGCAAAGAGAGAGAGTGTGTGTCATAAATATTAATTTTGTTCTGTTAAGTGACTAACATATGAAAATTAATTCAAAGGCCACCAGAAGCAGCAGATTTGTTCTGCCTTACTTATAGCTCAAATTGTTCTGTTTCTATAAAATATGTTACCTACACCCTTATGCAACAAATGCAATTGTTATGGACGCATGAAGCATAGTTGTTGTATGAATGCAAACTCACAGAATTAGTAGCACAAGGAAGCATCCAGTGATGACCCTCCATTTGTGCAATGGAAATAGGCTTGTGCAATGGAACTTCTGCTTTCTTTTCTCCCGCCCCCCATGCCACCAAAATATGTTCTGCAGGGTTCCTGATGACAGGTTTGCTATGTGTCAACTTCACCACCACCACACGCACTTTCTGTCCCAGTATGCTGCAGCAACTCAGCCAGATGGAGGTCAGGTAAGCACCACAACCCCACCATGCTGTCACTGATGTTTGGGGGTTTGCAAGAAGCTGCAGCAGGGAGAGGAGGAGGAAGAAGCCCAGTTGCTTGGTCGCACTACACTTGCTGTTGCCTACAGACCTCAGAAATCTTAGGACTTGTGCACAGATGCATATTGATGACTGCCAAGTGGCTTTCACCTGCATGGTTGAATGCCCATCCACATTCAATGGCCACAGACTGAACTTTGGTGCCACCAGCATTCTATCTTTGAGATCCTGGTGTGCCAGCATCCTTGGGGAGCACCTCTCATTCCAGGCACTCATTTGTCAAGAAGGGCAAATGTTATATGGGGCTATTCTTGGAACTTGAGACAATGTTTCCTGTTTAGCTAGGCTTAACTTTGCAGGCTTTCATAAGACAATGTTTTATGCATAATCACTATTACTGGAGAGATAACAGAACAGTTTACAATACAGAACTTACCAGAATTGGGGAGGATAAAGGAATGTAGCAGTGGGGGATATGAAATTTCTGAATTCAGTGACATCTAGTGAGATCTGGATAAGCTGTGTTTTGTTTTATTGTGAAACTTTTATGGCTAATGCTCATATATCATACTAGAATGGATGTCATAAATGTCCAGAAATAAAAATTTTAGTCATTTAACAGCAACCCATTTCTACTTCTCCCACTTTGACATTTCAGCAGCCACCATGTAGTATGGCCCATGCACAGCACACTTTACAAGTCACTTTGTACCATCACTCTGATTACTAAATTGTCATTCCCTACCGCAAATAAAACCATTGATGCTTCAAGAAGTATCATCATCTTCCATTTATGGGTAATAAGAAGGGGCAGATTTGTTGGGGTAAAACGAGGGTTGGGGGGGAAGCAGCCCTCTAGTCCTCTCTTGAGACTCTTCCCATTTCTTTGACTGGTGGGAATGTGCCCTTGAACTCTGACGACGACTCTCATTTGCTTGGATGGGGGATAGAGAGGGCTGTGGGAGTGTGTGTAGAAACTAGCTCTGTCTACATTTCCCTCGGCTTTGCCCATGCTTATCATGTGGCCAACAGAAGATTGTCCAGAAGCGAAGGTGGACTCATGCTGAAAAAGATTTCTTAATCTTGGAGTAAAAAACTGCCTTCAATGGGAAAAAGCAGAAGAGTTGGGGGCTCTTTTTAAAGAAATCTTTCCCAGTTTTTGCTTCTGTAATAAATTCTATGTGGCATGGGATCTGACATCAGGGTCTCAGCAAGAGTCATGTGGATAGCACAAGCCACATCTGCCATACCAGGTAGACATAAAGACATAGGCACAAGTCCAAATTCAAGAGTTTCAAAGATTACTGGGATGAGAGGCACTGAATGAGGACTTGTAAACCCTGAAAAAAAATTCATTGCAGAAGAGCAGCATATGATAAACAAGTGCAGATACAAGCCAAGAAGCATTAGGGGAAGAGTCAATGGGAATTTAAAGGAATGTTACATCGGGCTTGAAATGTGGTCTGGTTTTCGAAAGGGGTTTCTCTCCTACTGGGCAAGGCTAGGCCAAAACTATCTGTTGTCTGAGGGTAGGCAACAAATGACACTCCCCAGCCAAGTAACTTAGCAGGTCTCATTTATAGTAGGTTTCATTTTATTGGATGGGCTTTGTTTTTATTGTTTTGCAAGTTGCCCTGTCTATTACAAGATCCTGATGATATGGTCGTTAAAACTACTACTACTACTACTCATAGCAGCAATTTGGATAAGAATATTAATTATTTCTGTTCAATCTTTTTACATATGTCATGAAGCTGATTCCTTTTTAAAAAATTACTTTTAAAGCAGCATTCTATGATTTCATAGATGCGAGAACTAGAATCTAGCAACGTCTAAAACTAGTCCTGATGGGTCCACAAACAGCTCCGAACTCACCAGCAATTATAGAATGCCACCAGACAGGCCTGATTGTGTGAACTGTTCACAGGCTGAAATCTGCATTTTCTCCTGTGTATTCCAAAATACGTTGTGCCCCTCTGAAAAGAAAATAATTGCTTTTGACATTATTTGACTGGTTTGATTTGAGCAGGCTGTAATTACACAGTACTGATCAGGTTTCCATAGGGGGTTCCAAATTCAGGAATGAATAGCACAAACATGAGGGTTAATCACAAACAGATACAAACCAGATTCTCCCTCCCCAATTCTTAGTCCCTGCTTTTAGACAATTTTTTGCAGACTTTGGAACACACAGAACAGCAAATGTTGCAAGAATAACTGGTGCATAAACGTTAGGTGCAACTAGAAAAGAACTGCACTGTTTGTTGCTGATTTTGACATGCTTCTTGCCACAGCAAGCTTCCAAACTGTGCTCCACAGATGTGAGCTTCTAACTCACTTTGTGAAATTGGAGGTGGACGGGATTAGCACATCAAACCCATGGCCCTCAATTCATTTCTGACTAGCTTCAGTCCAAGGTATATTTGTCAAATTGTATTTCCATTTTATAAAAATACCCAGAGTGGGTATATGGATCTTGATGCTTGACTGAGAAAATATTTTCCAGCATCCTTAGATAACTGAAAAAGTAGTGATGCTGGTTAGCATCTAGCACTGGAGTAAAGAACATTTTCCAGTCCATACCCAATCAGCTGGTTAGAAGTTACAGCAAGCCCCTGCAAATGTCATTTGCTGGAATCTGTTTGGGTTCAATCCACTTCTTGCAAACTGAACATAAGCAAGAATAAATTAATTTCCACGGTTATGATAATATGACAATACTTGATGAAACACTTTTATTCAGGTGGGCTCTTGTTAACTCTATCAGATGTGTTGCTTTTTATCATAGATAGATTCAAGTTTAGGGCCATGCCTTATGCAGCACCTTCAAAAATCAGGCTACATTATATCTGAGACCGCAACTCATTCTGCTGTCACCATCTAGTAAAGGGCAATTAAATGTGCCAGAAAGTGTGAACCTAATTTTAAAACCGTCTGGCTTCTAGTATGAACTACACAAATAGTGGATCTGCAGCCTGATCCAATGTAAATGTTCCTGCAAGTAACTGAGTTCAGTGGGGGTTTTTCCAGTGTAAGCAAGCACGCAATAGGTGCTTTGTGAATCTGCCACATACAGGATTCCATGTCTTTCATATTAAGGTAACAAAGGCCAAAGAAATCCAAAACATTTCAGCTCTGACTCACTTAGAGCAGTTTATGTGATGAGTTTTTAGTGTAGAAAAATTACAGTCAAGCCAGGAGGATTTCCCTACAGCCATTTCCTCTTAAACTCCAGATTAACTTTGTTTTCATATTTTACAATCTCCCTGTCAAACCATAGGAAAACATCATTCCTTTTCCATTCCTGTATCCATATTTTTACCCCATACTTTTAGTTCTCTACAGGAAATCACATCTTTCTCAATTCCTAGTAATATCACTTTAAATGTTGAAGTTTCAGAGTTCATTGTGTAATTGGAAAGTAAGACAGGCAAAGCTGTAAAAAAAAGAGAGCTAACTCTGCTCAGATTTATTTTATGTTTGATTGACTGGGGAAATGACTTTCAGTTGACATCTGAGCCAACAAGTTAGCTGAAATAAAATTTTGCTTAATACCTTTGCATCAATAATCTAGGCACAGCACCATTGATTGAAAATGTCTGATCAATAGAGTATTACTGACTGCCTAACTGTAACTTTGCCAGACTTTTTTTGCTAATTCTGCTGATGACCTTTTTACCACTGCGTTTCAGGTTCACCATTTTTTTCTCTTTGAAATTCAATTTGCTCTTTTTCCTATTATTTAAGGAATTTACACATCCAATTGATTTCATTCTACCTGGTACAGTATGAGTGTCAGATATAAAAGACTGTGTTGGCCTGGTACAAAGCTTTTCTAATTCCCTAGGAGGTATATAAAAATAAATTATATAATTTCATAATAGTAAGAGAAAAACTATTTAGGTGCTACATATTCACAGAAATCATAGTACTAGAAAGACCTCATTTCATCCAGTCTCTTTCTGCAATGTATCCACCCTCACCCAATAGATCAATTCATTTACTCAGGTTGGAGATGTGAAAGGTATACCAAGTCAGATTATTGACCCATTTACCCTATGGGTAACCAGTGTGATGCCCTCCAGATGATGGACTACAACTTCCATCAGCCCCAGGCAGCATAGTCAACGGTCAAGGATAATGGAAGTTATAGTCCAACAATATTTTGAGGACATTACACTGGCTACTCCAGATCTAGGAGCAGCTCTCTAGGGCCTCAAGAGCATTTTCCTAAACCTGATTCATGAGCCCCTTTAATTGGAGATGTCAGGAATAGCACATGGATACCTCTTCAGGCCTTCTTTTGGGGATCTTGATGCTTCATGGAGTCACCACACCCACTCTAGGCATGCTAGTGATGTTATGTCACTACTCTAACCAGGAAGTTAGAGCAGTGGTAAGGAAAGTGTGGTTTGATTGCTTAGAAGAGGAGAAAAGAAAACCAGGGGACAGAATGATAGATGATGTGGAAAAAGTGGTTGATAGATGTTGTCTCCCCTCTCCCATAACAGCAGTATCTCTGGTGTGGGACACCAGAGACAGTAGGTGTTTTGCCTTGGTAGAGAATAATGTTTGTGATTCAGAGGCTGTGATAGCAGCACACCATCCTTCTTCTGGCAGTTCGTCTACCATTGATAGCTCTCATCTGTGGCTCCTAGAAGCTGTCAGCATGTGATAGTGGCCAGTCCCTGGGTAATGGCTTTGACTGGTCGGCTAAACCCAGTGAGGGTAGTCTATGGGTCGGTGAGTTCGGGACTTGTCTATCACTTGCATGCAAAGACAGGCTCCGGTGGATTGAGCAGGTGAGACCAATAGCAGGTCCAACAGTCAAGAAGGCAGTTTCTGCATGTGTTGTGAAATCAGCAGCAAATGGGGCTCATCAAACTGGGAAGGTAGCCCATCTAGGAGAAGGAAAATGCTGATCCTAAACCACTGCTGCCTTGCAGCTATACTCACTCATGAGAAAAAGGACAGGACAGAATGCCAGCAGAAGTGCTTTCCATATAAAGAGTGGTATGAAACAGGGGTGTGTTCTTGTCTCAACTCTCTTTGGCTTATTCCTCTTCCCAGTGCTCTCATATACCTTCAGCTCAACTGAAGATGGTGTGTACTTTCATTCAAGGAGCGATGGGGGTCTGTTCAACCTGGCACATCTTTGTGCCAAGACAAACAGATGGCAGGTCCTTAGCTGATAGATGTTGTTTGCAGATGACACAGCCTTGACAGCACACTCTGGGGAAGCTCTACTCATCAACCATTTTGCACAAGACTGCAGGGAGTTTGGTCTTACCATCAGCCTGATGAAGACCAACATATTGGGTCAGGACATCCCCAGCGCTCCATGCATCAACATTGGTGACCACATGCTTGAGGGGGTAGGCAATTTTGTATGCCTGGGTTCCACCATACCTAACAACCTCTGCATTGACACTAAGCTGGACAAGCATACTGGCAAAGCAGCTACAGCAATACCTCACCTCTCCAAGAGGGTATGGAAAAATGTGATGCTTATTGCCTGGAGACAGGCAGTCAGGTCGTGCATCCATAGCAATGACCAAAGAGGAATGACCTCTAGGAGGACGACACAGAGAAGAAACACCATGGTACTTCTGCAGCAACACAAACAGATGCCTTCGTCTGCCCCAGCTGCAACAAAACAGGACTCTCCCATATCAGTCTCTATAGCCACAGCAGTCTAACTTACTCCTCAAAAGTGCACTCCTCCATTGTCACCCAAGACAGATGCATGCAAACTATTTCACGTTCATTGCTTGCAAAAATATGTATGCACCTGGCATAGATGATATACTTGATGAGAGGAAGAATGTTCTTTCAGCTAACCAGCCTCTATCCCCTATTCCTCTCTGCATTTTCCAGTTATTGGTATGATTTAAATATCTGCAGGACTGAATGTATTCCACATAGTCTGTGGAATTGCCTGAGATTACATAAATCATAGCTGGAAATCAGTCCGATTATCGCCAGTCTTTTATGGGGAGGTGAAGAAATACAGACATCACTGAAATGGACTTTAATAAATAAATTTATTACAAGATAATTGGGCATTTAATAGTTACATGAAAAAAACTCATCCATATTTCACAACCCCATGTCAAAGTATGTCTGACTAGAATATCTGAAGCTCTCAGGAGCATCCACATTAAAAGACTGAATAGAAATCATAAACTGTAAAATTAATGAAACCGTTATATATTAAGCCAGAAAGTGTGAAAAGCAACACAAAATTGGGCCCCTTGGGAGAAATTGTGGCTAGTACATGATCTGTAAAAGATTGGCTATACATTTCTGAAGGTTTTCTTTTTTTTAAGAAGTGATTATGTAAAACGGATATGCTACTTTTCCATTAAATAATCTGAGGTGATCGTTTAGATCTGAAATACTGTCCCTTTGCTAATTGAAATAACCGAACATCATCTGTGTCAATCAAAGGGCCTTGGGATGCTTCATGAATGGAAAAGCTGTAAAGTCTGTTGCAAATCCCTTTCACATCTTTATCAAGCTTTCATTGATTTCACCAGGCCTTGCTTCTAAGTTCATGGTTGCATGATGTACTACAGTGAATTTCGATGGAAATTTGGTGACTGCCAGTGGATTTGACCATCACATAAGCAGGATTGGCCACTTTCACAAAAATGTGTCCAAAATGTGAGGGATCATGTATCTTTTTACAGAATACATCTGGAACTGAATGTTCATATTAATCACATTTTGGACATTCATACCCACCAGGAGCTGTGCATTCACAATTGGGGGTTCAATTCTGTGGAACTCTCTCCCAGCTGCTAACAGATAACAGAGTGTCCCCTCTCTATTGAAACTTTGGCACTTACCAAAGAGGTTTTTAAAAAACAAAAACAAAAAAACAACCAGCAGGCATTTAAAGTCATTTCTGATTTTATAGTTCATTTTTAACTGATTCTATTTCTATTGTACTTGTTAAGCTTACTATACACTACTTAGAGATTATTGTCATTAAGTGATATATAAAGGGTCATAAAACACACATAGAGGAGAATCTGTAAATGGAATATGGAATAGCCAATCAGAAGCTATAATGGCTGGGAATGTCCTCTAGGCTTCAGGGTGTGTCTGTGAGTTTGCTGACAAGTTCAAAGAGGACGGGATGTGCATGGCAGGTAAGCTGAATGAGAGGTGTTATGGCTTTTTAATAAATATTTTTTATTATAGGTTTTCTTAGGTTACAAAAGTATGCGCATTGTCTCTTTTAGGTTTTTAGCATGTCATATTGTAGTTTCACATCTCTGCCCACATTTGCTGTGCTGAAAGTTAGACCCTGTTCCCGTAACTGTTTGAGCCCACACTCAATGTGTGAATGGCTTTGTTTTTCTAGAAACACTACCATTTTTTAAAACTGGTGTCTATCAGCATGCTGGTGCCACATATTGAATTAAAGCTTCAATAAGTCATCCAGTCTAAGTCTACAATAATTGGTAAAGTGGTATTTTCATAGTGAATCAAGCTGCATTCATTAGGCAAAGCACTGGCTTCCTTAAAACATTTTAATAGAAAAATGAATCTAATAATTATGGGGAAAACACCACCAATTTTATATTTTGTGAGAAGGTGGCCAGAGACCTTTTTCGAATGGAATGAAATAAAGAATCATCTTTGATTTTAGGAATTATACCATCACTCTGATCCAGTTGTTTCTTGAGGAGCAGAAGGGCGCACACCTGTCTTGCAGTGGTTTTTTCATTCACCTTAATAGTAGAATAAACAACGAGCACACAGGGATGGGAACAGTGAAAACCACCTTCCATTAAAGTGAACATGGAAGCTCTGCCATGCACATGTATAGATTCATGGATTGGGGGCTATCCATCCTTTTTATTATTTCAGCAAGCTTTTTACTTTTTTGTGACCTCATGCTTCTACATTCTTTAATGGACTATGCTGGTGCTTTTAAATAGCTATGTTTTCTTACTGCTGTTTTAGTATTTAATGCAGCTTTTAAATTTCATGTTTTTGATTGTATTGTTTTAAGCTTTTATAAGGTGCTTTGGATGTTTTCAAGAAAAAAGCAAAAGCAAAAAAAAGCATACATTTGTGTGACAAAGGGCCATTCACAGCCAACTTTCAGTTGTGTTGGAGGGGGGCAGGTAACCTGCTTGACAGAGAACAACCCTCCATTTGAATGACCAGCCCTCTGTTTGAATTGCTGGCCTGTCCAAGTCTAATTTAAAGATCAAGGCCTATATGAAGGAAGAGGAGGAGGGGCCTTGACATTACCCACCAACACCTGAACAGCAGTCTGAGCAGGGCACACAGGTCATCTGGTTCCTGTTATGAGGAGATGCATTGCATTTCCATTTAAATGATAGTAATTATTTCGAATTTGTTGTCTATGTATAAATTATGCAAACATTATGTGAATCTTTGCCCACTTTTTCCTCCTTTTGGAGTATGCATTAAGTGGCTGTTCTAAGTTGGTTTCAGCAGGGCTCTACTGGGTACAGTAATCAATGAATCCAACTCTGTTCGGTATTCATGGGCAAGATGGGCAATGTATGGTGAGAAGCTGGTTCATTGCGAAAGGCAGTGAGACTCTAGCACTCAGCAATGGGCAGGAATTGCAGAGCTTTCCAAACACAAGATAAATCTAGAGTGTGCCCAGTCTTAAAAATGCATATAATTGTTGGCTATATCCTACAGTAATGTCAATGACATGATCTCTATTGTACTACACAAGTGTAATTGATGGCTATAATTAACATCAGGTCACACTTGCCTATCTTGTATTCAAAGAGTTGTCTTTAGAGTATCATTTTATTGGCAATGTGTTTGTGCCAAAAATATGCATCTCAGATATATGGCCATGGAGTCATGCTGGTGAGTTTGTAATCTACAAATGCCCTTCAGACAGATTCCTCTCTCTGAGGTGACCCACACTTACCCTAATCTGTCTATCTACAAACACAGGGGGCCCAGAGACTTTCAGCCTGTTAGGCCCACTAAAGAGCAGGAAGCATATAAGGGGGTGTGTTGTAATATTCTCCTTAACAGTGGGATGGGAGGGTGAGGGTTATGAGAGTAGCAGTGTATGCGGAACTTGTTGCTGTGTGTGAACATCCTGGGATTAATTCTTTGAGCCTTTCACATGTACAAGTTGACCTGTTAGACACAAGAGATGCTGCACCCCTCTCTTTACACCAATTTGTTTTAATAGTAATTTGACTGAAAGCTATACAAATTGACATTTGTGTTGAGGATGTGTTTTCTCTCCTTCTTGTCCCCCCCCCTTTTTTTTTTGATGAGCAAAAGATCAGATCAGTTCTCCTTTAGGCTCTTGCAATTAACATTTCCCAAATTGCGTGCGATGAAGTGTACCACTTTTTGATTATCATGTAGCTTTGAAAGGATAGTTGGTTCTTCAAGAAAAGATTTTGCCAACCTGGTGCCTGCCCACCCCCCAGATGTTTAATGAATTAGGAAAGGAACAGGGATAGAGAGGAGGAAAACCCTGCTATCTGAGTTCTAGCAACATGAGATTTCAACCTGCCTTGAATTTCCCTCAGTGTTTTTTATTTGTTTTGGTTTTTTTATTTCATTTTGAAGCTTCAGATCGGGGAGAGATGCTGACACCATGGAAATAAGGTGAGCAAGTTGTTTGTGTCTATGTGCAGCTGTTACCAGCCTCCAACCCACACCCAACCCTTTTGCTTTATCTCCCAAAGGTTTGTAGGCAAAAAAATTGATGCAGCGTGAACATTGCCCGAATGTTCAGTGCCAAGTCAGTGCAGAGTTTAGAGTGAAGAGTCGAGGTCAGTACACATGAAAGAGGCCATTTTAATTTTATTTTCTCTGTGGCAGGCTCTAGGCACAAAACAATTTATCTGTAATTGCGTTTTGCCATGAGGATTTGGGGGATTTTCTTAACACCACAAAATTGGCTCCAGGACAGCAGTGCAGGATAGATGCTCCCAGATCCAAATTGCCATGCGGGATAACTATGGGATTGAAACAACATTAAACAGTGTGTGGTAGATACAGAATGACAGGTAGACCTAGCCAGGTCCCCCAAAATTTTAATTAGCGGAACTAGAAAATACTTGACTTCCCAAATGCCATTCATAGCTAATCTTGAAATGCCAAAACAACGAAGGGCTTTCACTTTGGCCTGTTGTCAGGCCCGCCCACCCCCCTTCAAAAATTCAGAAAGGCCATTACAGGAAGATACCTTAAGAGGAGAGGAAATGTCCATGTGGCTCTGGGCAGCAGGAAACAACAGAGCATGCCCTTCTTCATTGCCAGTATTATATAGACATTTGAACTAGGTTTATCCAAACCATCTTATATAAGTTTCCTGGGCATTCAGAACAACACAACATCTCCCTATTACTACAGGACAAGAGCCCAGAAGTCACATATTCAGTCGCCAGATTTTGCGCTGCCATGATAGATATTCGACGAAGAATGGTCTATGCTACAATTCAATCCTAAACTGAAGGCCCATATTGTTAGATCCACACTTCTGAAGCCCACCCCATATAGCTGTGTTAACCGATCTTTTAATTTTTCTCATAAATTTTTACTCACCCATTATCTATGCTTAATTAAGTATTCGTATGTATATGTTTAAATCTACGTTTGGTTCTTGCTCCTATTTATTTAATAATTATTCACTTAGATTCATACTGTTATGCTATTTATATAGATGTTTTGCTTATGCTGGTCTATGACCATAATAAAGTACTTGACTTGACTGTGGGATTGGTGAGGATATGGTTTCTACAGTAAGACCACCAGCAAACCAATGAGCCTCTCTGCCAAATAGCTACTCTGCAAGTTGGTTAACATATTATTTATCTGTTTATTTCCTATATGAATTATTTCCCATGAAGCATCATTAAGTGATTTTTTAAAAAAACTTACATAAAAACAGTTACATATATAACAGCAATTACAACAATTGCATGTATAAAAACAATTACCTGTGTGTGTCAACAGCTCATACACATAAACTATTTACTCCTTTTTACTTATTTACACATATTTGACAAAAGAAGCCTCACCCCTCTTAGTAACTAAGCTACTTAAATCCAATGCAGCCTCCACTTGACCCAAAGAACTCCATTTAGAAGGTTTGTTGAAAGAGGAATGTCTTTAGCAGGTGTCACACAAACAATAGAGAAGGTGCCTTTCTGATACATAATGGGAGGGTGTTCCAAAGGGCGGGAGTGCCATCGCACTAAGGCCCAATTCCAACATCATGCAGAACGAACCATCTGATAGCATGGCATTTGCAGAATCCTCTCTCCTGCAGAACCCAGACCCTGCAATCATCACCTGAGGCCCTTCTTGTGCCTCCTCCAGGAGAAGTCCAGAGGGCAGCAACATGAGAATGGGCCTTTTCTGTAGTGGCTCCACACTTGTGGGATGCTCTCCCCCGAGAGGCTCACCTGCCGCCTTTTTTATATATCTTTGGGTGCCAGGCAAGAACATTCCTCTTATTGCAGGCCTTTGGCTAATTTAAAAATATATGGTCCATCAAACTGCAGGGGGGATATATTTTTTTGTTGGTTATTATGTTATGTATCTTTGTGTTTTTATATTGTAAACTGCCCTGTGATCCTTGGATGAAGGGCAGTATTGAAACAACAACAACAAGAACAACGTGAGATTATCATTTATCATTGATATTTTATCGTTCTTATCATTGCTTTAGTCATGCTATGCTTTTGGCAGAACAGGCTAGTTTTACTGTGAATTTTGTATTTTAACATGTTCTGTATGAAAAATGTTTTTCTATTGTTTTGAGCAGCCATGGTATTACCAGTGAAGGGCAGTAGAGAAATGGTTTTAGTAAATAAATATTGACTACTTTGACAGGCAGCAGCACTCCAGGGCCCCAGGCAGAGAGAGGCCTTTCTTCTCACCTGATCTGTGAGATGGTACGGATTGAACCTGGGACGTTCTGCACACAAGGCATGGGCTATACCACTGAGCTAATTTGCCCTCAAACTGCTTTTATGTATGTATATATTTTTATTAACCACAAATGGACTCAGTTTAGCTACTGGTTTTTCTTTCCTTCATTGCACAGCTGGTGTTGCAATCTGAATGACTGTATTATTTTTCTATTCCTCTATTAGCCCTTAAAATGTACAGAAACCGCTTACATTTGGTGTCTCTTCTTTTTCATTCTTGTTTTAAATGTAGTAGACCTTTCTTTGGCTTTGCAAAGCTCCATCCAAGAAAAACTTTCAAATGATGCCTCTGAGCTCCAGAACTCTGCTGTGGATGGACAGCTAATTCTCTCTCTCTTTGTGTCGCTCTCCTCAAAGTGACCCTACACAGTTCACATCATGATTATTGAGCACTAATTTCTTAAAGCTGGAATAATTGAGAAAATGTCAGAAAGATACCAACCAAAAAAAAACAAAAACAAAGATCTATTTGGAAAGGGCACACAACATGTTCATTTTTGTTTGATAGAATTGTCATAACAAATGAGGAAATATTCAAGGATTTTCAATTCTTAGTAATCTTCTGCAACCTTAAGAGGATGTGAAGATGTTGGCAAAATCTCTACATTTTTGTCTTTTGTTTTACTATGGCTTTATACATTGTAATATCACCGAGACTGGGATTGCTGCGAGCCACTGAAAATAGTTGCAATAAAGATGGCACTCCATACAATCTTGGCATTATAAAATACAAAATGAAAAATAGCCCAAGTCAAGTATCAAGTATAGAATCCCCTATAGAAGAGCCAGCAAAAATACAAGTTTCCTGACTTGCTTTCTTTTCCATTTTTGTTTTATGATAAATGAAAGTGATTGGACCTGCTCTAACACACAGTTACACTAGGCTACAATAACATTAAATGCAAGTACTAATAAATCTTCTATCTTGTGATTCCTTTTACCCTTTCCTTCCCCCTTCCCCCCACTGTAAATGATACGGTTGTTTCACCCGTATGCAACAACATGAACTAAGCTGGTAGGATTATATCAGTCCTCCCCACTGCCTATGGCAATCTTTTTGCTATCCCATTCAAAATTCAATTTAGTAAATACATTTCTTCCTTGAACACTATCATCAGTAGTGGCACTACCACTCACCCCATGGGCTTCCTAGAGGAGGTTAGGGATGCTGAGCAGCACCTCGGAAATGGAATGTGCTGCTTTACGAGGCATGTCTAATAGGGAGGGTATTTGGGGCCTCGGCAATGCCATGCGGAGGGGAGAGACTGGCACAACCGTTTGGTAATCTGTACCTGCCAACTCTGTTATTGTCAAGCACATGTTTGGGGCTAGAAGATCAAGGCCCCTGTTGGTAATAAATCTGAGCCTTGCTCCTTTACTGACTTCATTCTCATGCAGATTATTTTTTTAAAAACAGACTGTTGAACTATTAGTGATAGTGCCCCCCCAAAATGCCCTTTGGTTTTGTATTGTCTGTATTACATAAATGTATTATATGGTATTTGGGAATGGGGTTGTTTCATTTGTTTTGCTGTATTATTGATTTTCTAGAAGTAACCCACCCTGGGATCTTATGATGAAGGGTGGATGACTATTACTGTAAATAATAATGTTGGGGTGGTATATATACATGCATGTACGTGTGTGTGTGTGTGTGTGTGTGTGTGTGTGTGTGTGTGTGTGTGAATAGGTAGACATATTGAATTTTCATTCCTTAACATTGTCAGAATTTTCTGTCTACAGTATGTATACACTTTGATTTCCCCTCGCCTACCCCATTCTAGTTTGGCAAAAATATGTTTTGTTTTGTTTTGTTTTTTGTTTTGTTTTGTTTTAAGGATCTTCCCCCTCCCCTGACAAACAATAGAGAAAATGATTGTCCATTTTCTGTATACTTTATTGCTTTCACAAAGCAAACATAACAAACAGATACAGAACTCCCACCCAAAGAGCTGTTGGACAGAGCTAGGAGAGTGATCAATTGCTGGGATCCGGCCACCATAATAATGAGGAAGGAGGAGGGTGCACAGTGGCCGTTAACCCAAGATAATGATCGAGTGGTAGTATAGTAAACACACTCTGCATTCGTCCAGGAAATGTCATGTACACTGTATAATATAAAGGGAAGTGATCGAGCGTATAGATATACAAATACTGCCAGTGCCACCCAGCCTGGATGTGGCATAAAAGGAGCCTGATTAAGTAGTCTATGATAAACACATCATTGTAGTCTGGAAAGTATTAATATTTTTAGAGTCATTTAATTCACCACCACACTGAGTTCTTCTGTAACATTCCAATGTAGCATTTTTAAGGCTATGGGCATTCAATTCTTTTTCTTGTATCACAAGGTTGAGAGTGTCTTTGAAGGTCACATAGTACAGTCAGCTGCTCAGAAGTAGGATCTTTGATGCAGCAAGGAAACACAATTGCAAGGCTAAAGTCTTCATCACAATGTCCAGCCCCTGTTGCAGGAAACACCAACTCCCACACAACACAAAGGAGAGGAAGTAAAGGCAACCAAATTCTGGAACCAGCCAACACCACACTGCTGTTGCAGAATTTTGGCAGTCCACCCATGGCAGAAACAAAACTAATAGCTCATTTATGGTCACTTTGGACAGTTTGTTTGCTTGTTTGTATTTATATCCCACCTTTTCCTCCAAGGTCCTATGATCCCTATTAACCATTCTGTAAGCAATGACCACAACCCTTTTTAACTCACACCTCCTCTTTATGTTTGGAGTGTGATTGGAAAGGTTCGGAGAAGTGTAGGTTGCAGGTTTTGGAAGGTCCTAGGTGATGACACTGACTATGGGACCCACTCCCTCAGTAAGTCTACCTCCTCACTGCCATAATCACCAAAAGCTGCTGCACATCTTCCTCATCATTATTTCCACTACACTGCCAGGGAAAAAAGCCAATGAGCAAGCAGGCAGTAGCATCTACTTCTCCTCATTCTCACCATCATTGTTGGCTAGAGTGACTGGTGGGTGAGCAAGCAAGCAAGCAAGCAGGCTGTAATAGTGATGGGGTAAAACAATTCCAGGGAGCTCTTTCAATGTACTCTATCTTAGATATCCAACCATGCTGATCCTTGATGTTTGCCCTGGTTCAGAAGCAGGTTGTGGGACATGTCAAAAATAAGAGCTTTCATATACAAGGCTGAGCCTCCACATGAAGGTTGCCCTTCTTACAATAATGCATTGGTTATCTGTTCCAAAATTGTCTTAACAAAAACCTGATTGTCACATTTGTTGCTACAAATGGTCAATGAAATAAAATATGTGAGTATGGAAGGAGTAGGAGAAAGGCAAATGGCTGTTCCTTTTTTCTTCTCTGGAACAGAAAACAAATTCTAAAGCTGAACTTGGCTTGGAGGAAATATAGTCTCTGAAAGGGAGCTCTGTTTTGTCCTACAATACAAAACCTATTAAATACTTGGTGTGATGTGGTAAGATTTTGTCTGTCGCCTTTTCTATCCAAACACATGGGAAACAAGCTTAACAAAGTAAAGGGAAATGTGGAGTGGGGACTTTCAAAGTAAATGGATATTAATATTTTCCTATCAATACATAAAAGTGCACTCTTTTTTATGACTGCCGAAGATTCTGCGGTACTTAGGATTTTGAAAACCCTTTCAAAACTAAGGTCTCTTTGAAGTCAGAAGGTTTATAGTAATTAATGACATAATAAAAAAACGGAGTCAGGGTGATCTATGTCTCCTTGCTTCATGTTCCAAAATGTCTGTTGGCAAAGCCCATATAACTATGCACTTTGTAAAGTTGCTGCAAGACCCCATTTTGAAAAGGAGAATGCCGGTAACCAAGCCCACTTGAACAACACTACAATCACATGCCAGTGGGCAATGTAAATGAAATAGTTACTTTGATAGCAACATGAATTTCACTTGCAAACTTCTAAGAGATGGTAATAAACAAAGGATAAAGAAAATGTTATTGAAATACTTAACTGGTGCTCTTACACACATGCACTTTAAAGGATTCCATGGGAGATTCTAAACTCTATATACATTTTTATGAAAATTTAAATGAATATCTGTCTAATCTCAAGTGCATTTGATTTCTAAAAGGACAATTTTGATGTTCCGTGTTGAATTATTAAGTAAAAATATTCAGTTATCAGATAGTTAATTAAGTGGAACTGACTGTATTCATTAAAATATTTGTTCCAAACAAATGTATTTAACATTCAGATATTATGCAGAATAGGTGACAATTGCATATCTCCATGGAGATCAATAATGGTATTCAGATCATTGTGTAAAGAGTCTGCAAGTTTAATGCAGAGAGAATGTCATTATTATTTCTCTCTTAATGATGGTCATTATGCGCAAACACTGATTGAATTCCATTTGTTACCTGCATTTGAGCTGAGAGGAATAATTACAATTTAAGTGTCTCCATTAAAATTCATAAAAGAATATGAATGCAAAAATTATACTTGAATCTGACAAAATATACTTTGAGGATATAAATTGTGTTTTCTGATAGGCCTCTTAAAAGTATTAAAAATAGCTTCATTTTAATAGGACAGCATATAAAGATCATGCATTATCACCTTTATGTTAATTCTCGTAATACATGACTAATACTAAAAAAGTAAAGAAATTAACTTTCAAAAGTAGAAATTAACAAAACAATGGGCTGCTTGACTTCACGCATTTGGACTGAGGTTATAGTGTCCAAGTCTCACAGTACCCAACTCACTAGTTAATAGCTAGGTAACTAGTCTTTTGGTGGGCACTGTAAGAATTAATCCAGCCATCCTTTCTGTGGTCTGTTTCATTAGGGGATTCTTTTTTACATCAGTTAAATAGAATATCATTAGTGGAACCATTTAAAATCCCCCCACCCCAACATACACATACACTCTCTCTCTCTCTCTCTCTCTCTCTCTCTCTCTCTCACACACACACACACACACACACACACACACACACACAGTGCTTTTCTCTGTTGCACCAGCTGCTTCCTGCCCAGCAAGCGCCATTGAAATACTTCTTATTAAGACTGAAGGCCCTGATTCTAAAGGCAGGTAACCAGCCTCTTGTGACTTCAGCTCCTCTTGGCATCCCACCGAGATGCTCAACACTTCACAGGACTGGGCCCTTAAGCCCTAATTAATAACTGTAGCTGTATTCCTGAGGGTCTGCTTAATGACCTATCTCCTGCTACAACAAAGGGAGATCTCTAGGCTTGCAGTCCTCCGCATCCCCGAGTTGGGGGAGCTGGGCCTTCCCTCAGAAGGGCAAAACAATACAGAGCTCTTCTCCAGCCTTGTTTGCCAGACTACAGATGTACTTGTCATTTGGGGGAATAGCTTGGGACCGTTTCATTTGCTTTGAGCCAAAGATGATTTATTGCATTCAGGAGCACATTTGGTGTGCGTGTTTTTTTCTCTACTTCTGCTACTGTATTTTCTAGGGTGGTGTGCTCTGTTTGGCTACATAATAGGGGTGCTGGGCTTTTCAGAAAGACAAGTGTGCCATTTCGGTATGGATCAGGTGACTTTTTGTGAATGGCTTTGTTCTGGGGGTGGTCCTTACCAAACTGATTCTTAAAAAAGACATTTTGCTGCTGAAGACAAAGGGCAAGATGGCACACACACCCCACACACAAACACACTCGTTCCATGTACAGAAGCAGACACTGGGCCAGCAGTTGAATCTTACATCAGCACTGTCAACATCCTACACTGTACCTGAGGACAGCAATCTATCGTAGGAGTATTTGAAAGGCCCGTGGCACACACACTACTATACCCAACAAAAGGCAATACCTGGGGGGGGGGGTTAGAAGGAATTATGGGGCGCTGCCTCTGCTGCTTTGGTGACTAATGCCCATTGGGACAGGTTGGGTGGAAGGTAGAGAGGCCAACAGAAGGAAAGTAGAGAGGCCAATGGCAGGCACAGCCAACCAATTCTAGTTTTGTCCCCATCTTCCTCACTGCTGAGTTTTTTTCAGTGGTTTGAGAATGAGGAGGAAGCTGTTAGGCTGGTAGGTGGGGGAGGGTCTTGCTAACAGCAGACTGCAGATAGTGGGGCAGTGCCCTCATTTGCCCTAACAGACCAGCCTCCACTGCTCTACTCCCCCCACCCCAACATTGCTTCCCAAGACAATGACCTTACACTGCCTAGTGGCAGAGCTGGCCCCAACACCATGGTATTCTGAACCATTTACTTGTGGGTAAAGATCCCTCTTCGACATAGGCTCTTCTTACTGCAAGAAAAGGGAATTCATCGATTTGTTGTGAGCAACCTAGGCAAATGGCTTGTCCCCAGGCAGGGCACACTACTGAAAACTTTTGTGTTTGTGGAAACTTTTCTACTCGCTTAGGTTCCCCGTGGTATTGAAATCCCCAGAACATCAGGGTTCTAACTCATGTGACAAGCACAGGGCACTCCTCTGCAGAAGTTTAGCTTCCAATGCACGGAAGACAATGAACTTGGCAACGGTGATCCAAGCGTGGGAGTGGAGCCAAGAGTGCACCCACATGCCCTCAATCTCACAGCTGCAATCCTGTGATTCACCTGGGAATGAGTCCTATGAAACCAGTGAAGGCTTAATTCCGAGTAGGAATACCTAGGATTCTGTTCTTAAATGTATCAAAATTAGGAAGATACAGGCAAAGCATCATAGAAAGACTTTTTAGGTTTTTGAATTTTGCATTGTTGCAAGACAGAGCAATAACCCAGGAGTTCACAGGACTCAAACTCTCCGCTTTCTTCCTTTTTTAAATAATCTTTTTGAAAAGGTCTCCAGGCTGAAGCACACAACAATTACAATTTATTATTACAGTGATATTTTTTAATATAATGACAGTAGAAGCCTGTTAATTGGGTTATCAGTGGACAGTCTGTCATGCTGATTAAGTGGCTGCTCCAATTAAGAGAAGAGAGCATTTTTTATTTTAAAAAAGACTAAAAAAAAACCCCTCTTAAAATGACACTAAAATATCCTACCAAACAAAGAGACACCAAATAATCACAGTATTGCATTTTTACTTGATCTTTTTCTCCTTACTAATTTCCATTGGTTTTAACTTTTATATTAAAATGAAAAGGATGGTGCTGGGTGTTATTTTGGTATGTGTGTTTTACCAGTTTAACAGCTGGTTAAACACTGCTTAAGTTCCTGTCATGAGGCAAACACCATCAAACAAAATGTAGTGGTTCTTGAGGATCACTCTCCATGAGCCAGCCCTGCTGACATGGCTGCCCAGCCTCAGTCAATACATGCCAGGGTTTGTTTGTTTGTTTGTTTGTTTGTTTGGAGGAAGGCATGATATCTCTGCTCGACACTGGAATTGCAGATATTTCCTTCCCATATAACCTATATTCTAGGCTTAATGGTAATCTTTGGCTTGTACCTTCCATTCATTTATTTAAAATAAAGAAATAAATCAATCCAGAATATGGACCTAGAGATCTCAGCTGCCATACAGCTTTGAAGATAGGAACTAACACAGGTCATTCAGAATGCCTGGTCTATATTTATTTTATTGTTTATTAAATTTATATCCCAACCTTGGGATGAAGGAATTGATGGGATGCTCATCAAATTTGCAGATTGACACCAAACTGAGACAGATAGCTAATGCCGCAGAATCAATATCCAGTATAACTGTAACAGATTGGAGAATTTGGCCCAGACTAACAAATGAATTTCAGTAGAGACAAATGTAAGGCTCTTAGGCAGGAAAAACCAGCTGCACAACTATAAGATTGGGGGACACCTGGCTTGCCAGTAGTACATGTGATAAGGAACTAGGGGTCCTAGTAGACCACAAGCTTAACATGAGTCAGCAGTGTGACGCAGCATCAAAAAAAGTGAATATTATTCTAATCTGCATCAACCAAAGTATAGTGTCCAGATCAAGGGAAATAATAGTACTACTCTATTCTGCCTTGGTCAGACCGCACCTGGAGTACTGTGTCCCATTCTTGGCACCCACAGCTCAAGAAGAATATTGTCAAGCTGGAACATGTGCAAAGGAGGGTGACCAAGATGGTCAAGGGTCTGGAAACCAAGCCTTATGAGAAATGGTTGAGTGAGCTAGGTATGTTTAGCCTGGTAAAGAGGAGACTGAGAGGAGATAGACAGCTATCTTCAAACATCTAAAGGGCTTTCTCTTGGAAGATGATAGGATGGTAGGACCTGAACTAATTGATTTAAGTTACAAGAAAAGAGATTCTGATTAAACATCAGGAAGAGCTCTTCAACAGTGGAGCAGACACCCTTGCAAAGTGGTGGACTCTTCTTCCTTGGAGGTTTCTTTTAGCAGTGATGGATGGCCATCTGTCATAGATGCTTTAGTTGAGATTCCTGCATTGCAGGGAGTTGGACCTTGGAGTCCCTTCCAACTCAGCAATTCAACTCAGCAATCCAAAAGGATGTTAAGCAAGAATGGTTGTCCAGCTCAGTTCGAGGTAGGCCTGGGTCTAAATGGGGGAGAAAACAGTTCCTGCAATTTGCTCGGAGTCTGCATCAGCTCCCGGCTCTTTGGACAGTTGCCAGGGCTCTAGCACTCTGCCAGGGCCTACCCCCAAAACTAGTACATGTCCTATCCCCCGTTTTAAACATTTCTTTGGGCCCAGAGATTAGAGCATCCCAAGGCATTTGGGTCTAGTTTCTCCCACTTTATTATCTCTACATAATGTTGATCTGGGGCATTGTGAGAAATTTAAACGGTAGCTAGACCTAGCAAGCTAGCACTGCTCAGAATACTGCTGCTGCCTGCCATAGTTAGGTATGCCAAGCAGGACCAGTCAATGGAGCAGGGGGATCCATCAGAAGGCACTTTGCACAAACATGGCACTAGCCCTTGATTTGTTGGTATGTTTTTAAATATGGCTATGGGGATGTTGGTGTTTTTGGAACACAGCTTGGTTTGTTTCTGTATTTAGGAACTAGTGTGCAGGGAGAATAGAGAGGATTTTTCTGACTGGCAAGCTGAAATGCTTGCACTGACAGAATGATTGCCATAGTAGTTTGTTGAATTTCTCGCCTAGTCTGGATACAACCCCACATGTTGTATGATATATGCACAATATGTATACAATGTGTCCAGTATTACATTCATTGTTGCTTTTTCCTAGCTTGTCTTTCAACAACAAGGCCCCTAGAGATGGCTCACAATAGTTCTAAACAATTTACAAGGAAACCATGGCAATAAAATACAATTAATTACTGGAGCAACAATTCATATCAACAGCAAAGAAAACTAAAAAAAAACAAGTTTGCAATTTGCTGCACACTTTTCTGGAACTAACCCCATTGAACACTATGGGTCTTAACTTCTGCATAAACCTGCAGAAGATCACATGGTAAATAGGGACAGACAAGTCAGTTTGATTTTCAGTCCCTGACACTTTTACACAAGTCTATTACATCCTATTTCAGCATGAAATTGAAATAAATATCTTTTTTTGTTTTGAAACCACATGAAAATCTGCATTTAAAGATGTGGTTATGATATGGTTTTTGAGCTGAGATGAAATCCAATGGATAGCATGAAATCCAATGGATAGCTACCTTTGATCTGTATATGAATTTAGGCGGTTTGGATCAGGTCCATTCAGATCACATCAAGTTTGGATCAGGAATTTGCAAAGATTGAATTTCTCAAGCATCCATAATGGCAAGGACACGCCAAAAGCCTGGCAAAACAAGCATGTCTCCACTATCATCACTATCCATACTGTTGTCTTGGACATTAAATTTGTATTAATTTTGACATGCTTCTCATTTTCCTAGTGCTTACTACTTCTGGCTCAAACAAACTTGTGTTAAATCCTGAGTACAAACCCAGGGAGAAAGCACAGCTGCTAGCTAAATTTATTAACTAGTCATTTCTGATCAGCATTACATTTTTTCCTGCTTAAATTGCTGTTTTTCAGGTATGCAAATCTCTTTGATGTATGCTTACAGGCACAATATTTTCTAAATCCTTGGCAGAGAGAGATTTTCTCTCTCCCAAACATTAAAACAACACTCTCAGTTCCCTGAAGTATTTCTTTGCTATTCTGTCACAGTAAAAAGTCCAAAAGCAACAATGGAACAATTCAATGCATGTGGGTCATGAGATCTGGGCAGTTTCAAGGATGAAGAAGAGGGGGAAATCAAAGCTGATTGCTCAAAAAGAGAGAAAGGGTTGAAAATGGGAAAATACTATTTTAGAATCAAGACATACAGTCTACCTAGACCATGTGGCTCTTGTGTGGTGGTATTACATTTCTTGATAGCTCTTTGAGGTGGCCTACTCAAAGTGTGAGAAATATATCCTATGCTGATTATCACCCAGTGGAGTAAGAAGCCATAAATAATCTTAAGGAAAGGGCATGAACTTCTGCACAAAGTCATGGTTCCTTTTCATTGCTAAAGAAAGGAGGGTAGGAATTCCAAACTGCTGTTCACTTTGGATAAACATTAAAATATTTCCATCAAAAATTCAGGTTTGTCAACAGTTGGGACTTTTTGAACTGGGAGGAAGAAAAATTTAATTTAATGTTATATAAATACATAAAGTCAGCCAGATTTTTATTTCCTTAGGATTTTCTGGAAGATGAGGAAATTAGATTCCCTGTGGTATTTACAACAATAAAGCCCAAAATATCATATGTTCCTAGTGTCAAGCATTGACTCCTTAGAGGATGAAGCAGACACCCCACAGATGAGGAGCTGGGGGGTCAGTCAATGCTGAGTGCAATGTTGAGGATCCCATTGAGGGGCCCTCTGGGTTGGTACCTGATGAGGAACCCTGGAACTCCTGGAGGAAGGAGGGAGCAGAAGTGGTACCAACAGTTTTGGGTCCAGGCCAAAGAGCAGGCATAGGCAAACTCTGGCCCTCCAGATGTTTGAGACTACAATTCCCATCATCCCTAGCTAACAGGACCAGTGGGCAGGAATGATGGGAATTGTAGTCCCAAACATCTGGAGGGCTGGAGTTTGCCTATGCCTGCCAAAGAGCGGTGGCGCAATTTGCACCTATAGGCCAAATCTATTGGTCTACTCATTAAGGAAGGAGTCTGCTTGTGTGTAAGTCATTCCTGATGTTTCTTCATCAGTAGGAACTGTGGTTAGAGTGTGGTTAGAGCCTTCTAATTGCTGGAAGTAACACAGCTCTCTAGCTCCTGGTGCCTAATTTTAACCTCCCTGACTTGCTGTGTTGTATCTTGTCTGACCTCTCTGTTATATATTGACCCCAGATTGTTTGGACTGTGCTACAATCTGCCTGTCCTCATTCATGAATACTTTGGTCTAAGCTCATATATTCTGTAACTGGGACCCTTGCTGCTGAGGCCATCCTCTGGAGAGTGACAACTAGTGTGATAAAAGAACCACTTTCCCCTAACAAATATCACTGTAGTATGTTTAAAGAGTGAAGGATGGGAGCCATCTTGTTTCAGGTGAGCTAACTTATGTAGTTTAGTGGCTCTAGAAATCATAACAGATGTATCTGGTATATGAGGATGCCTACAATGACAATGGAAAAGTCACCAAGTATATGTTTGGGCTTTTCCCACCTTTATATGTTTCAAATCATCACATTCTGCCTGCATGGTTATCTTTTGGCTTTCATAGAAGAAGGTGGTTCTATTTGCATTTTTGGTTGGGAATATTATCAGCTTGATAAGTATCTATATACAGTTTTTGTTAGCAGGACTTGATTCACTTGAGTGACATAATATAACATACTAAAGAATCATAAAATAAAGCAGTGTTTTGATGATTTGGTATGCATAATTCAGTCCCTCACTCATTGCTTTGGCTCCTTAGCCATCTTTCAAATCTCTGTTGTCTATATGTCTAGTAAATAGTGCATAGTCCTGATTATATCCCTATTTTTACTGCCATCATCCTCAACTTTCCTTTTTCCCCCTTTCCCTTCCCTTCCTTCATCCATCTCTTCTTCCCTCATCCTTCAGGTGCCTTCTCTACCCATCCTTCCCCTTAGATCCACCACCCTTCAGATAACTGGCTTCTAGGCACCTTGTCTATTTGATCCTCCATCTCCTGGGACCTCTTCCACTTGCCAGACCTCATCTTCCATGTTTATGTAGCATCCCTACCTCTGCCATTTCTTTCTGTGACACATTTCCTCCTCTATGCAAGCCCTCTATCATTTTTTTCCTCTCATCCAGATTGCTGTCTCACAGAAGTCTCACTGCTGGTTTGTCAATATTCTGTTCCTGTCAACCCTCTGCACTGTGTGTTGTTTGTCAATAGTCTGCTGCCGATACCTTGCACTTTTAAAATTAGAATGTTTATTAATACCCCATGACATCACAGCAGCTTGAACAAACCAGTGACTAGGAAGGGCGGGGGAACAGCTCAAAAGTGCTACATTACACTTCCTTTTAAAACATACTTAAGAATTCAATGTTTTTTCCACCTCAGGACAGATTGTATCCAAACTGCAGTATAACCAGAAGTTAATAATCACACATAAATATAGCAGCCTCTCCTCTTTTTAAAAGGTCTTGTTACAGATTGGTTTCCTTCTGACTTTGTTCATGTATTTAATTAATGCCATGCCCAGTTTATACAGAGAAAGCTTCTGCATGAGTCTGGAGAGCTCAGAGAGAAACCCTCGGTATTCTTCTCTGTTCTTGGCCTCTTTGCCTGTACATAAAATACCTTATGCTGATTAGAATTTTAAACTGCAGCACGACCGACTGCGAACACGTGCTGATGTGCTCAATTGTTAAAACGTGTCGCCTTGTTGTCGACAATTTATCAGCTGTGGCCATTTAACTCATACTCACTTGAGCAGAATTAAGAGTGTTTACTTTCCTCATAAGAGGGCAATCAGATATGTACCAATTTTGTTTTTAACTGCGGAGAGCCAGGGAGCTGCAAACTGAGTGGAGAAGGGATTCAGGAAGGCCTAATCAATCACTGACAGATTACAGCTAAAGCCACTTCCATACCCATTAAAGCAGGACAAATGCAGAATTGCAACTGAACAACTTCTAGTTTTAAGCCAACAGTGGGACTTCCTAGTTATTTATCAAAGTCATTGCTGGTAAGCAGCATGCCTCACTGCTCAATTGTACTTCACAGCAGACAGAGCTGACTGAAGCCTCAGCCATGAAAGAAGTGTTTATGCCCTCAGCTGTGGTGCTGTCAGCCCTCTGGAATTTACTGTAAATCACACAGCTTTTATTGCAAGATTTAGTAGCTTATCCTCTGTGGGCTCTATTCACTGCAAGCTTGTTACTATTTGGATGTTAGCCTCAGTCCATAAAGGGACTTGCTACACATCATCAAACAGCAGCGAAAAACCAAAGGTTTCATTTTTCAATTTTCTAAACCCTAAACTCCTCAACAGTCATTGAATTTCATTGCGGAAAGTGGAAGTCTACTTTATTATGGTACTCAATTTCCCCAATGGAGTTATACACTTATAACATTACTTTTATTTCCAATGACAGGATCTGGCCATCTGTCCTGGCTGTAATTTCATAACACACTCGCTAGTTTTTATTTTAAGGGAATTTTCAGATATTACATTGAGCTGGTGACAAAATTGTAATGTAGATATAAAGGCCGCAATAATGATAACTATATTAAGCCCTGCCTAACATTGGAACAAAGTTTCCCGCACATGGTCTGCGCACTTGCTCTGAGTATGGAAGAGCTTCATAGCCTTTGAACACACTTGAATTGATCAAATGGGAACAGGGGCACTTGAAAACCCAGAGAACACAAAACAGTTTTTGAGAGTGAGATTTGGGAGTGTGCACACCAGGCTAATTTTGCTTGAGGGGTAACATTTTGTTATCAGACAGCTGACGCAGAACATTTCTCAATTCTAACATTGTGGGGTAGGAACTTCTCAAATGCCATTTCATCATTTTGATCTGCCCAAAGTCCAGAAATCTGAAGACACACTTGATTTGTTTTTCTTCATTAAGTGGCTATTATGTAGTCATTTGCCTCCACCCTCCGTTTTCCTGAACAGTATTTGGTATCTCTTTCCTGACAATATCCTCTCTTTGAAAGAGGTCACCCAAGGCTGTCTTCCACTTTGCAATAGCTCTACTTCAGTCGAGGAAGCCCAAGGTTATTGTCTCTTCCTTGAGATATTTCTGAAGTCAAGAAGAAATAAAACAAAACCCACAACATTAGGCTGGGAAAATCAGTTAGCTTTTTCTTTTCTTTTCTTTTTTGCCACAGTGACTGAAATACTTCAAGCTCTGGAACTTTTACCCCATCCTACACAGGACATTTATCATCCACTGATGCTGAAGTCTGGTAGCCCAATTTTGTTTCCTAACCTAGTACTGTATCACAAAGGAAACAAAGGTCCTTTTGTTCTTGTTGGGTGTCTGGTAGTGCCGACAGGAATGCCTCCAAAGATTACGAAGTTTAGAAAATGGATGGTGATAATTATGATCACCATTACTTTCAAGGGTGACACCAGCTCATTTTCTACAAGCTGTTGCTGAAAATCGTTCAAGTATTTGGTGCAATGTGTGTCTCATCATGTCTCATGTCCTGGATCACCCCCTGATTGCTAGGGGATTTTATTGTATACAGCAACTCATAATATTGCCTGAAATCCTATGATCACTTATATGTGCTTAAGTCCTACTAGTATCTGTGTATCCAATTTACACTTTACCAGAGAAGCTGGGATGTCATTACCTGTGGTTTCTTCCTATGCCATTCTGATAATAGCCAAATCTGCTTAGCCACATGAGGAGGTTCACATTATCACAGCAGTACTGCTGTTACCCATAGGAATACTAACATGCTTATGTTCCATATTTGTTTTATTACACCCATATCCTGACCTTTCTCAGAGGAGCTCAGGACAGTGTACATACTTCTCTTAATCCTTTTTATTATCAAAACAACCCTGTGAGATAGCTTGAGCTTAGAGAGAAGAGGAGGATTTGAATCCAAGTTCCCCTGTCTTAGTTAGACATACTAACCCATTACACCAAATACTGTCACAAGCAATGCATTCAGACCCTACATAAGTGGTGCAAGAAGAAGCCACCAGGAAGCAGCAATAAACTGCCCTGTATGGTATAAACATGCTTGCATGTACTTATAACTGGAGGCAGCATTGCAGCCTAAAGGAGTAGTAAACATTTTGACAAACATGCCTTTGGCCCTTGTCTTGTACTTTGCCTTCATTATCAAAGCCTCACTGCCACCTTTTAGTATTTTTTAACACATGTTTTTAGCATATATTCACCAATCCACTACAGCTAATGTCATGGCAGGGGTATAGGAGAACTAGCGATGGTGTTTTTCTGCCATTGCACAAACCTAGCTACTGTAATATGCAACAGTGACATCTCAAGGTCCCTATACCCCCTGCTCTCTATAAAACTGTGAATATCTGGTTGTTAGCTTTATTATTTTTAAAAAGATTGCTGAGTATTGAGAAGAGTACATTTACGTATGAAGGAAACATTGACCATCATTACTGAGAAATAAAGGGGCAAACCAGTAAAAAAAAAAGAAGCAACATACCTTTTTTATAAGGTATGTTTATATACAACATACGTAGATATGAAACAAACTTATTTTGAGCATGTGGTTGAGCTTCAAAAGGTTAATAGTCTAATTAGGGCTGAGCATTCCCAATTCTTGTTTTACATAACATCAGAAAAAAGAAAAAAAAATAGAATTGGTGCAACCATTTAAACAAATACATCTCTTTCTAAACAGATAGTTACGCTTTTTTGCATATGACAATACTCAACAGTAACGGCATGCTGACATTATTCTTTTGCTGTTCATGGTAGCCATTTTGTGCTGGCACCTGTGGCACTTTAGTCCACATTTGAGCACTGAACCTGATTCCTCCAAAAAAAGGAATTGCCCTATTGGCATCTCGTGAAAGATCAACAAAATATTATATAGTACATGCCCCACTTGTTTAGCTTCTAATTTCAGACATACTGGCAAATAAAACTTAGCTAAAGATGGTGAGTCTATCACGGCAGTCGTATTCATCTCTGTGCAGCACATGTTACATACCAGCCTTTGCCCTACACATGACCAAGTTGGCTGGGGCCGATGAAAGCTGTAGTTCAAAATATCTGAAGGGTATACTGTACTGGCCTTTGTATGAAAGCTGCCTCTTGAGGTATATCTCTGGATTTTCTCTCAGGTGGTGGTGGGGGAAAATAATACAGAGCACAATCTTTGGTGTCACATAGGACAATAGCAAATGGAGCCAAGCCAAGATACCTTCTATGGTTACATTTAGAAAGGCTTAAATGACCTCCCCTGCATCCGCCTAACCCCATTGTGAAATGAGAATCAAGCTGAAGAAATTTGCCTACTGATAATACTTATTATAGATTTAATTCTGTCTTCGGGCCCTGTTAATTTTACTTCAGAGTTACTTTTTATATGACCTCCATCTCCTGATCATTGATTCTCTTGTTTCAAACCTGGATGGACCAGCTCTCCATACAATAACAAGTACCTAATAGGTTTCTAAAGTAATGACATAGTAGTTATTCCGAAATTGTCAAAGACACTAAGTAAATGAAAATTACTGTATTTGAATGATCAAGCAAGCATCCACAATAGAAGAATAATTTACCAATGTTGAAAGAATAGCCAATTTACTTTGACAATTTATTCTAAGTAATCTGGGTGCGTAGGATACTCAGTAATTACTATGTATGAAATTTAGGGAAAGATAATCTCATCATTTCTCCCCCTGCTTCCTCGCTCTCTACTTGGAGGGGGGGGGGAGTCTGGTCTTTTAAAGTGAGTTTATTCTTTAAAATTCCAGTTTGACAGTTCCTGAAACTTGCATTTCCATAGATTAGACAGACAGCTTTACCTCTCCTCTGTGTTTAGGAATTTTATGTGGGAGATTCCCCCGGGACTCACCTCATGCTGTAAAGTATGTTGTGATCACATTTAGTGAGTTCTCTGTTCACAAAAGCCCCTCCAGGCAGTTCAGTGCTGTCGTCCTGAGGGATGTAAACTCAAAGGAGAGTCTTCAAATATAAAGGTATTTTTAGCTCTGAGGAGAAATATGAATCTACAGCAGAGGCTGCTGCAACAGAGCTCTCCTAAGTGGGCCCACATTCATTTACTTCAGTCACTTTACGCTTAGTTCTGCCAGTGGTGGGTCTGTCTCTGGATGTGTAAATCAAACACATTACCAAAATCACTTTCAGAAAGCATCTGCTTTGTGAAATGTGAACTTCCATTGGGGCTCTGATCTATACATTGGTTATTTGCATGGTGTTCTGTTTGTTTTTGTTTGCTTGAACCCTAAATTGTTTCTTTTTAAGGCCAGCAAAATGCTTTGCGCCACAACAGACATGGGAGCGGAGGGTTACTTTCAAGTTTCTCAAAATCTGCCACAGGCTAGCCTAGTGCAGCAACTGTGTCGTTGATCTAGTAAGGTATAAAATAATTCCTCTGGAGATTTTCGAAATCTCACAGAGTTAAAGACTCCATGCAGTGCTTTACACACTCGCCGGGGAGTAAATCCCATTAAATTAAGAGAGCAATCCTAACAATCCAATCTGTACTACTGAGAGGGGTGCTTAAGATTTGGCAGGAGGGTCTCTATGCCTGGGTCCGCTGGCATGGAGGTTGGACTGCCATAGAAGTCCCTGCTGTGTGTGCCAAAGGCACAGGTTTGTTCTGGAGTTACTTTTGGCACACAAGACCAATAAAGAGCAGGTGCAGAGCGGAGTCTTCCAAGCATCCGCCAGCTACTAAAGCACCCACTTTGCTGCAGTGGGGTCTAATTCTGCTGCAAAAGTCCTGAGACGGCACAGCAAAAAAGAGTGGGGACCCACTGCCTTCTGCCCTGACCAGCAGGTGGTGCCAGGGTTTTGAACACAGTGGGGATTCCACAGCTATGAGCAACCCGGAGCAGAGTAGGTATAAGCTGTGCCACTGAGCCTGAGATAATAGCGATGGGAAAATCTTTCAGTGTAAGCTTTCCCCATTTTCTCATTTTTCCACTCTAATGCTTAGTTCTCTACATTTCCACATCGATATAACAACAACAACTCTCTTGAAAACTCACCAGCATCTTAGTGCAAATTAATGCACACAAGCTTGTATGCAGTTTTACCTAATGTACCCACTCTTGCAAAGCAAGTTCCCCAGTATAATGTGGCTTTGTATATTGTTTTTAACAATGTAGGCATTGTTATGCACAGTGTACCTTAGTGTATGCATTTTTGTATATGTTACCTGGATTGCCTATATGGCAAAATTCAGAGAAGTGAGAATATTCAAGGATGGCTAGTTCATTTGTTTGTTTCTGTTTTTAGGTTTGTGCATTGTTATGGAAAGTATGAATTAGGTACATTCGTATTTAAATAAAAACTGGATTGAATTCCACCCCCATCCCTAGTGGTAACCAATGTAGGCCCCAAAAGGACGTGTTGTAGGAATGGAGCAGAGTCAGACATGGATCCATTAGCTCTTTATCCCTTTAAATCTGCTTTATCCCTCTAATCAAAGGGGTTTGATTTCTGCCCATGACTTGCATCTGCCTAGAACTGGTGCAGAAACGGAAACAAAAAATTCCCCTCTTCCCCCCTTGAACAGCTTCAGATGCTGTGATGCTCAGCCCCACTGGGTGTCATTGTGCATGATGTTGTTTATTTCTAGGTAAGCATAGACAGAGTTGCAGCCTAAATCATATACAAAAAACACCAGTTTTTGCACAATCCGGAATGGGGGTGCAGAGAACTGGACCTACCTTGCCATGTGCAAAATGGGTAGTCTGAATTCGCTCTCAGCTGTGTGCTAAATAGCCACCTCTATACAACTCATGGTTTTCTTTTCTTTTTTACATTTTATATATTGAAAGTGCCCAACTTTTAAATAAGAATGAATAATAGAAGCTATGCTTTGTGATTCATTGTACACAACACTTTAGAAAATTGTGCAAGGGAGGCTCTCAAACAGCCCATAACCTAAAAATCATTTTTAGACTATTTGATGGATCTTATGAATAATAATTACATTCCCAGAAATCAAAGATCATTTTCTGAATGGCTTTTGAATAGGAAGGGGCTAATTTCTTCACAATAAATAACTCAACCGGCTCCACACTTCAGACACAGCAGACTTTTTTCTGCTCTACTTTGGAGATTTAAAGCATGAAATAGGATCTCCATGTTAAGTGCTGATTAGCGGTACATGTGCTGCTACATAGCAAAACATGTCTCCTTCCCTGAATGAAGACGTGTGGAGTGTAATTTTCCATTTGGATAAATTTGTCAGATTAGAGCATAGGGATTTAGCTGTGAAACTTCTATTAGTGTCAAAAGGAGTCAAGCAGTCAAAAAGGGGAACCCCTCTGTGTAACAGTGAGGTTAACTTGGGGAGGGGGGCTGCATTTGCATTATCTGGTGAAGCTTAGAAAGTTGTCTAGTTCAAGTACAGAGTGGCTGGAGAGGAGTTTAAATCTCAGCTCTGTCTCCTTATTCCTTTCCTTATTCTGTTCTGGACCTGGGGGCCACTTCTTCCATTTAGAGTTTTCTCATGGGTGCATGAAACTCCACCCACAAACTGCATCTCTAATGGGGAAAGTTATTTCTGAAGAAGAAAATGCCGATATCTACTCAGGAAATCAAACAAGCCAACTGTGGCCTTGTGGCCAAAAAAGTATAATCACCCATGCTTTAGGGTCTTCTCCAGTAAGAGCATGCCCAGTGCCCACTGTGTCATTACAGGGGACTTTGGAGCAAGCTATCAACATGAGGAATCTTACTGGGCCCTGCTGTGCCTAGTATTCCAATCGCTGGAATAAATAATTTCACAAGACGCTCCCACAAGACGCAGTGCTGGTCACCAGTGTGGATAGCTTTAAAAGTGCATTTGACAAATTCATGGTGGGTAAAGCTATCAATGGCTACTTGCCATGATAGCTATGTTTAACCTCCACTCTCAAAGGCAGTATGCCTGTGGATGTCAGTTCCTGGGAATCACAAGTGTAGAGAGTGCTGTTGTGCTCAGATCCTGCTTTTGGGCTTCCCATAGATATCTGTGAGAAAAGGATGCCAGATGAGATGGCACTTTGGCCTGATCCAGCAGGGCTCTTCTTGTGTTTTTAATCCTAGTCAGGGAAACCTTAATCCTGGGAGTACTGCAAATAGTTTATTGATTCTAAATAGCAAGCCATAATTTTCTTCTTTCTGCTGGAACACCTATTGTGGCTCAATGGGATAAGGAGGAGAAAGAACAATCTGTGGTTCTTCTGTCAGTTCTCTTCTCTAGTATCTCTCACTCTCCCAGTCAAATCTACTTTCAGAAAAGGCAAATATCTATGACATGCTTAAGTAGAAAAGATGATCAACCATCGAATCTTAATTAGGGTTATGGGCAATCATTTTCATATTTTAGTTGTTCCAAGAGTTTCCTATTCCAGACTGATGTCTGAGATGCTGAGAACATCCTCCTCCGGAGAAGGGGGCATAGCTGTCAACTTTTCCCTTTTCTTGTGAGGAATCCTATTCGGAATAAGGGAATTTCCCTTAAAAAAAGGGAAACATTGACAGCTATGGGAGGGGGGGGTAGCCTTTTGCATGGGGTAATAGGAGAAGTGAGGGTACAAACATTGTTGGTTTATTAATACTGTTGTATTAATGATGTCTTTTATTGTTTACTTGTTAGTGAGAATGAAATCCAAAGCCATTTTTGGTGTTTCTGATGTGTGCCAGGCCTACTTAAGCCAGATTCAATGATCAAGTGGAGCATAAGAGGTGCTCAGCTTTGTTTGGGTCCTTGGTAGTGGAGTGGGTGTTGCCACAAAAGCAGCATTGTGATGAAATGCAGTGAAAGGGAAACACACTGCTCAGAAGTGGCTTCATGACCATGTCATGAAATGTTGTGAATTTATCTTACTTTCCTGTGTTCCCAGTTCAGACCTGATTCTTCACCTGGCTTACCTGTGATTCTAGAGAACTTGAGAGCTTGTATGGTACACTATTTTGGTTTGCCTAATGAAGGCATTGCCTGAATTTGAGGATTTTCCTTATGAGACACCACAACTACCTTTTCCTTTTGTGGACTTGAAGAATAATGAATTTAGTCATTTAACAGTGGGAGCCTAAACTTGATGAAGATGGTCTTATACCACCAGAAGAATGGACATGATTCATTGAAAGAACATCCCCTCCAATTGCTAGGTAAAGCTTCCTTATTTGGTTTCTATTTGCTCTTAAGCATTTCTTTTTACCTAGCACAACACTTAAAATGAATCTAAAGCTTTGTTAATATGAATGCTGCCCAGTTCCTCTTTATTCTTGATTTTCACCTACCAAAGAACCTGCATGTTTCACCCAAAGACAGTTCTGGATCTTGATTTTATATTCCTAAGTATAAGAGGAAGAATTTCCAGAGTTGGGGACTCAGCCCTTGTATATTTCCCTTTCTCAGAAGAACTTGGTGCAACCTGAAACCTCCATAGGACCAAACAGAGCCTCATTTCAATTCTGGGTAATTCCTCCCTCATTCCATCTTGAAACTGACCAGGTGCAGGCTTTGTCTGATGTCAAAAAGGTGTCATTGTTAGCACTAGGCAGGTTCCCAGGGGACAGCATTCCACAGCTGGAGGGGGGGCACACTTCTGAAAAGGTCTTCCCTTCTGTAACAATTTTGTGAGATTTTAGCTGACCTAACAAAAGTATTACACTAATATGGATTTTGGAATTTTTCTTGTGGGGCAACATAGCAGCATTTACTTTTTCTGTGATTCAAGCTGGGTGGTATTGATATATTGTGCAAATCTGCTGAGTGGCCAGATGGCCATGTTGATGCTTCATCAATAGGAACTACTTTCCTGTATGATCAATCTACCTGCAGGAGGTGGAGTCTGAGACCAATGCTCTGTGAGGGTGTGTATGTGTTTGGCAAAGGAATCAAGCTAGATTCTTAATTTAAGGGAGAAAGAGCTTAGAGGTAGCTGAAATTTGCTGAGAAATTTGCTTGGGGTAAATCTGCACTAGCAGCTCTGTTGGAGTCTGATGCAGGATTAACTCTTCTGTTGCCTGACTTGCTTCCAGTAGACTCTACTTGTGTAGTTTTAAATAAAGCAAATATTCCAGATATAGCATAATTCTCTAGAGCTCGCTCATCCCAAGGAAATTAAACCCAGTGGTAGCGCTGCTCCTGGAATATCACTCACTGTTTGGGGATGTGGGAAGTGCATAGCTATATTATCCAGACTAACAAGCAAATTGTTTCAGTAAAATGGAATAAAATACGAATTTTCTAGCTGCCCTTAGGTGCCGCAACATTACCTAAGAATTAATAGTACATGTCTGCTGCAGTCTTGTGTTCCTGTTCTGCATGAATGCATCCTGTTTATTTCAGTGGCACTGTCAGGAATGGTCCTCATGACTGGCACCTATGCTTGCATAGCAAGTTGCAAAATGGTGGCCCATCATATCACGCACTTGGCAGTTGATACATATAAAAGCCCTGGTATTAACAAAACAAAACAACACAGGAAGGTCTGCTTTGGAAACAACACACACACACACAGAGAGAGAGAGAGAGAGAGAGAGAGAGAGAGAGAGAGATGGTGGGATTGAAGCTAGAAATATCCAAAAGGAGCAATGCTGAATGAGCCAAATATAAACAATTGGCTTGGGGAATGCAGCATCACATGATACATGTTAAGTTCTTATTTAATATAAAACAGGGTTACTCACTTTGTAGGCCCAGAAGAAGGGACTGTTTATTGAAGAACAGGTTAATGTGTATCTGCATAGGGAAAAGAAGGTAACTACAAGGAGAGGCTAAAGGGTAGAATCTTAGCTTCAACTCAAAATGACTGGAACTTATGTTAATCGTTACGCATTATTACGAACCTTACCAGTACATTTTAGCATATCAACACAATAGCAAGACATCAATACAATAGCAACAGAATAGAAAGATACTAGAAATAAGATAATAGAAATAAGAGAGATTTGAGACAGTGGGTGGTCTCCATCTAAATATATCTGCTAGTGGAAAGATCTCCACCTGCGCAATGGAACTTCCCCCTGCAAGCCCCCTTTGGAGCAGATCTGAAGATGGTGCAGGAGCTCACTGCCAATTTGGGCCCCTCCAGACTGGTAGCTTCTTTGTGGGTGCATTCTGCAATCTGTCATTGACACAATAATAGTGCAGGAATGATGGATTTATATTGGACTCTCCATGCATCATTCCCCTTTATTAGTTGTTCTGTGATTCTTCCCAAAACTCTATCTTGTGCAACAATGCAGGGCTAAAAGCAAATCAAAGCTATGAGACATGTGCTGATTAGACATAAAGCTGTACATCCAGTCTGAATCTTTTGCAGGCATAAACAGTATTGAAAACGGACTCATGTCATTATGAACACATTGTGAAAGCACTATAAAAGGATGTCTGGAGGGGCCCTGTGTTACAATAAATACAAAATGGGGGAGGGTGGCATCAGCAGTTTAATTGCTCAAGTATACAGTGGATACAGCTATGTTATAATATTGCCTGTCCAGTTATTATTAACGATAATAATTTGCATTCTGTGTGCATGTGTGACACTCTAGAGACAGAATGAGGGTTGTCCTGCATCAATTCCTTGAGGAATGTATTTGCTGTCTAGGGGACATGCAAAGACAGGAGCAGAAGAAAATAGACCCAAAGTGCATGATTTAGGTTTGCCTATTACAATTCATGCACCAAACTGTAAAATCACTGCTGATAATGAAATGAATGAAAAATTAATGAATGGGAGTAGAATGTGCAAGCGTACAGCTAAAGCTGTCTTTAAAGCCAGCCATATATGCTTGGCCCACATTCCATGGCTCTCACAACTGCCAGCCTCTTGGCACCTTAGAGGTGAATGAAATGAAAAGCAATCTTGTTGTTCTTATTAAATCTTTCCCAATGAAAATTATTCAAGAGAAGGAAGTCACTGCTCTGTTTCTCTTCTTTCTTCAGACCACAAATGAAAGTGCTAGGTAAAATATAACCAAAGCATTGATTCATTTTGGACATTGCCTTACTCTGCTATCAGTCAGAACAACATGGATTTTAACCCTGCATTGATAGAACTCACTGTTTTTAAATGTAAAAAATGCCTGTACTGTACCAGCAAGAAATCCCACAGTTTTCACAACAATAACATAACCCACTTGAGCATTCCAGGAACATACACATATCAAATCTGCATGATTAAGACAGACAAAATGGTAACATGGAGCACATGATTGTTGTATTTTTCTGTTGGTCAGAGAAATGATACCTTCTCCTTTTCCTGATATTAGCAACAAACGATCTTACAAGTTCCGAGGCTGCCTCTATCAATGGCCCTGGTGAGCTGGCTTTGTTTCTAGACCAAACCTAGGGTTTGATCATCTCAAGACCTAGATCTACTAGCAAGAAGTATCTTTTGAGATTTTCACACCAATGGGATATTTACACCACAAACAGGCAATGTTCAGAATATTGATGGGGGCAGCATCAAATGATCATACATTTGGAAACATAGTGGAAACCTTCTGGTCACAAGTGTCCTTTAGTTTTATTATGATATACAACTAGAATCCTTTTCTGAGATTGCTGCATCATTATGCATTGAAGCAAGACAAATTACTGTACAAAGAGAGGTGAATCACTGTCCTTCCTTCCTTTGTCATATAGCTTGATCGAAGATCATTGAAAACCCAAAACATTGCTGTTGACCAATATGGAATCATTGGCAAGTAACTCTGGCAGAATTTCTGGCTCAATTTTGTTCAATGTGCCAAGCAGAGTCAACTTTTTCTAAGCTAATCCCTTGGCTAATGGCACACTGGTGAAAAAGTTTTCGGTTGTGTTTACAGCTATTGGGGAAAGGAGCAATCCTGGTGGGTGTGGGTGGATGTGTTAACATCACTTGCACCCTCCAGGGCCTTGGCCAAATCTGCTGCATAGCCCTATGCAAAACTCCAAGTTTCCAGTTTTGCAAATGCCTTTTTTCTAGAAGCAAATAAAATAGAAATGAGCATTAAACCTGTGATATAAGCTGCTAGAGTGGCTTTTACATCATGTGAAAGTTCATCTATACAATGTGGAAATTAAGAGTCAGGAAAATGAATAACCTTCCATATGAATACAGCCCAAATGAGGACATACTGAGGTTGGTGCGGCAGCATCATATTTGCTTTAATAGGCCAGATTCTACCACTGTTAAGCATCTTTTTACATGACTAAAGATTTGGCCAAGTATAGATAAGATGCCATAGACATAACTAGCTATTGATGCCTAGTGGGAGAATAATATCTGCTAGGTGGTAATGCCCTTCCATCTTCTATTCCTCCTGAATATGTGTGTGTAAATAAGACCATCACAAAGACACCACTATATCCAGTGGCCTTCCTTCCAAGGAAACAAAACCCAAGTATGAGCTGAGACCCTGTGAGATCTCTTACTGCTTAGAGATTAGGGTGATGCACTGCTGAATATAACTTTAGAAATGGGAACGCAGGGAAGGGAGATGCGAGGAAGTCCAAAAGGAAAGTTATGGAAGTTTGGTTTATTGAAATTCAATTACGTGGTATGTTATTTGTTCTGTGTTTTGTTTTCTTTTTTATGTTGGTGATGGTGTTTTATTTGTTTGGTGATGTATTGTTTAAAATCCTTAATAAATATTTTATTAAAAAAAATAGAGATTAGGGCTCCCATAACATTACACTTTTTGTCTTTTTTCTATCTTTCACAAGCTACTGAAACACTCCCCTTCTGTGTAGTATAGTGTGAAAGGGCTCCTGTTTGAGGCAGGCTGTAGGGCTCAAGCAGGCTACCCCTTCTTTCTTCCTCTATCTGATTGCCAGTGTCTGTCTTCCTTTCTCTAATTCTCTCTCCTGACTCCCAGTTAAACGATCTCAGCAACTGCAGCAAAGTGAGCCAGTGGCTACAAGCAAGGAAGATAATGAGAAATGCAGACTCATTGGTAACACTGATGTCACTACTTTCTTTCATCATCTCCTCTTGCAAATCAACATTTGGGATCAGACTCCCTGAAATCCTCAAATCAAGTAGAACATTAATGGTGCTGTATTAATACCAACATATTTTGATTTGATTTCATCCCAGTAACCAACCAGGCTCTTTGTGCAAAGGGCTGTATGGCCCAGTAAAAGAAGCACTTTAACTTTGAATGTCTGTAGTTTTGTCTCTGTAGATCTGCTAATCTTTGTGACTATTTTTATTCTATCATTCCTATGATATAAGGGCACAGACCATACACTGCTGCTTGGCAGTCAACAGCTTCCCTTCATGTAGTCTAGGCAATGTCGTGTCCGGCTGAGTGAAACCTCCCACGATCATTGACAAGTACAAGAGGTAGCCCAGTTAGTTAGAAATCTATCTAGGATCTCTAATGAGCTCATTCTTCAATGACAGATAATAATATTTGTGTCACTTAGCAGCTTCCTTCCCACACAGAATAGCAGTGGGGTGTGGGTGGGTGTGCGTGTGTATTCCAGAGGAAATTAAAATTCCCTTCCTTGAGTGCTACAGTCCTGATTATGATTTTCTCTATCACTACAGCTGCTATTTAACAAAAGCAAAACAATACATTAGACAAATGTAATCAAACATTTCACATATCCTGCAAGGTGTTTGGATGTTGAGGCTGTTCAAGTCAAACAGTTTATTGAACTGTTTATTCATTTAATGCAGACTTAGGGTTCACTAAGAGGGATGTGGGTGGCGCTGTGGTCTAAACCACTGAGCCACTTGGGCTTGCCGATCAGAAGGTCTGCAGTTCGAATCCCCACAAGGGGGTGAGCTCCCTTTGCTTGGTCCCAGCTCCTGCCAACCTAGCAGTTTGAAAGCATGCCCAAAAGTGCAAGTAGATAAATAGGTACCACTCTGGCGAGAAGGTAAATGGCGTTTCTGTGTGCTGCTCTGGTTTCGGTGTTCCATTGCTCCAGAAGTGGCTTATTCATGCTGGCCACATGACCCAGAAAAAATGTCTGCGGACAAACGCCAGCTCCCTCGGTCTGTAAGCAAGATGAGCTCCGCAATCCCAGAGTCGTCTGTGACTGGACTTAACTGTCAGGGGTCCTTTACCTTTATGGTTTACTAACTGTACAGCCAAACAGGGGCAGGATCACATAATGACCAACCATTTCCAATTTTGTTGTGGGATGGAACGAGGCATTCAGTGGAAGGGAATGACATTTACTGAGATCCAAAGGTCTGCTCTGGATACCAGGGAAATGGCCAAATGCCAATGTATTTTAAGAACTTATATTGATATTGTGGGTGCCAGGCTCCCTTAATCGCTGGATCCAGCAAGTGTTAGAATATAATCAAGTCTTGGGGTGTTAAACTGGGTGCCATACTTCTAATCCCTGGATCCAGCATGTGTTAAAAGCTACCGGTAATCAAACCCAGCTAGTTCCCTGGTGAGGTGTAAGAAAAGTAAAGGAACAGGTTCTGTGGGAAACACCAGTGGGGGGGGGCCCTCCCTCAGCTCACAGACAGTGTGAAGGAATAAAGTCATAATTTAGAGTTTAGAATTAGGGGGGTTTGAAAACTGGAAGCTGGATGCAAAATCAGTAGGCTGGAAAAACAGAGAGAGTCATGCCACATCTCTGCTTGAATCTTGACACCAAGGCTGTGGCTATGTGAGAAACAATACACTTTTGGGGTGTTAATTCTGTGAACCTCTCCATTGTAGGCTCAGGTTGTATATATGTGGAAATAAACCATAAATCCTAAAGACAGCACAGTCTCTGCTGTGCCTCATTTCCAAAAGGAAACACGGACCATGGGTAAGCACATGAAACCCCTGGAATCTTGCACCGCTCAGAGATTGGGGTGCAACAATTAATAGATATTGACAACTGCAGCAACATTATTAATACAAGACAGACATTGCTCACTCATTTGAAAATCCTTAGACACCTATTTTAGCACCTTTTATCCTGGCCTCAGATTTTGTGGAGGTGTGTGAGTCAGTTTTTGTGCTTGTGTGGGTAGCAAATTGACACATACATACAAACAAAACCCAGCCTGGCAAATTGTAAACATATACGACCTGAGTTTCAAGTTGACATCCCATTCATATTTCTACAACTACTCTAAAGTGATATATCCATGTACAAACTCTAAGTTCAGTATTGGGAGAAAGAGTAGCTCCTTTGAATCACTGACAACTTGCAAAATACAGCATTGCCTCTCCTTTTTTAAAAAAAAAAATGTAAAGCAGGGGGTTTGATGTCAAAATTATAATCAATTATTACACTACAGGAATAAGAAGTCAAGCAATACTTAAATATTGCTTTGGCACATATTACTCAAGGGCAACATATTCCCTGCTCTTATATGCACGCCATTCATGCTGCCCACTGTTATGTAAATCAGGAAGCAAACTGGGAAATGTCTTGGCAAGGATACTATTAAGATATCAACAAAGGACCAGGAAAAGGCCAGAGTCCGCACAAGCTCCCATCAGCATAGGCTGACTCCCTCAGCATTGGCAAGGCTGATTACAAGGCTTACACCGCCACAAAGGCTGCAATCCTCCTGCCGCTTTCTCTGGAGTAGTCACTTTCAAGTCAGCCAGATTACTTCAAAGTAAGCAATTCAAGGCTTTCAACCAAAGTCTCCAGTGAGAGGTCTGTTAAGTATAACAGGATAAGCAGAAGGTGTAGTGGCTGTGAAAAATGACTTAGCTAAAGAAACTAATAAATAGTTACTTCTATTTCTACAGCTGCCTTAACATGGAAGATGTCCACAGCGAGCTCTATATAATCCTGGTAACAGAAGCTTGAGTTCAACAAGCATCTGTATATGTGTTCCCAGCTGTTGCTGGAAGCACTCTCTTCCCCAAATTCAAGTCTGAAAAGAGTACCAGATGCCATCAGTCCAACTTTCCGCCCCATCTGTTAGGACCCTAGAAAAGCCCTGATAGATCAGGCCAAAGGCACATCTAGTCTAACATCCTGTTCTTGCAGAGGCCAACCTGATGCCTATCAGGAAAGTTTTTAACGTTTGATCTTTTATTGTGTTTTTAATGTTCTATTGGGAGCCTCCCAGAGTGACTGGGGAAACCCAGCCAGATGGTGGGCGGAGTATAAATAATAAGTTGTTGTTGTTGTTTGCTTGCCTATATTCAAAGGAAAACTTAATGGCCAAAATGTTTGCTTCTGTGGGGAAAAAGTTCTTGTACAGGCCTTCCGCTGATAGGGCTCATCATATGACTCCCACCCTCTGTCTTTGGTGCTGAAAGTATAATAGTGTAGCCACTAGGCTGAGCCTTCCTGAGAAAAGAACTGCATATAAATGGGGCTCCACTACTGAGAAAGTCCTCTCGATCACTCCTTTTCTCTCATAGCCACCCATCATAGCCACCCATCTCACCTCACCTGGTGGGGCCACCTGGAGGAGCTCCTCTGAAAATTACCTCAGCACTTTGGGGAAGCTGGCATTGGGATCAGTTATGTAGATCCCAAACTATGTAAGGCTTTAAGATAGGCACAACCAGCATTGCTATTATGTAATGTGAAATTGGTTGGGATAGCAGCATATCATCACAAGTGGCCACAAGATGGATTGGAGAGAGAGAGCTTGGCTACAATGCAGAATCAGGCCTGCGCTCCTTCCTCACTCTCTTGTGTTGTGCTGCTGCCTGCTCCCCAGCTAACAGAACTGTAGCCAACCCACACCAGGTACAGAAAGCCAGAGTGAAGTGCTGTGTGTTCATTAGAGTGCCACTATCTCCTACTTTGGACTTGACCTGTGGCACACTTGTCAAAAAGGTTGGCCATACTGTGTAAGGCAATCGGTGATTGTGTTGGCACCACTCTCTGTTGCTCCTGAGAGAATTCCACACACACCCTCCTTTACATTGCTGTTTTGTAAAACCGTAGCAATGCTACTTGCTCTGCTTCCAAATCTCAGTTGATTAATTTAAGAAGTTCTTGGTAGCCTGGAACACTTCATGCCTTATGCCCATGGGTAAGTAAAGGCAGTAGCATGCTGAGACTGAGAGAACGAACAAATTAACGGACAGCCTGGAGCAACAAGCAAATCAATCTGTCCTGACAATAGAAGAGAAGTAGAGAAGCGGGGGGGGGGGGGAGTGGGAAGAAGAGGACTTGAAACTCAAATGCTTATCTTTTTCCAGTAGGTTTGAGTAGGATAATAAATTCATCAATTCTAGGTGGAACTCTTAGAAAAATAGATAAGATGAACACACAGTTTACAAATCGTACAAATCCCAGTGGGAGAGGAAGGTAAGAAGCTAGCACAGATCCACCACTTTGCAGCAGAGAATGGCTTGCTGTATATTGACAGCTTATCATATTACTGTGAGAAGGGCTCCATAGGAGACCAAGAACTGCCTTCTGAAAGTTAATGGAGTCTCAAGGAGGCAGTATATCCTTGCCCACACAAAGCATCAAGCATATATACCTACACTCCTACCCCAAACCTGTGTGCCCAATGCTTCAACAGAACTATATTCTAAAAAAGCCAGAAAATGTGGTTTTCAAAGAAACAAATGTTTAGTACCGCCTCTCCAGGTCAGGCATCAAATCAGGAAATGTATACTTGTAGTTTATATTGGTGTAAGAATGAGAAAGGAACACATGGAGTGTGTGTGTGTGTAAAATGCAATCCTGTTTTCCATAAGCTAGTCCAGTGTCATGGAATGTGTCCTTGAATTCACCTAGCAATCACTACAGAGCACAATTTTGACTTTGCACAGACTGTTCTGAATTGTTGGCTTCATCCCCATCCCAACTTCATTTTGTACCTTAACTAGTAATGGCAATTGCCATTTTTTAAAAAAATTTAAAAATAGGGATAACTTTACACGTGGGAAAATTCACTGATATTTAATTACTTTGGCAAAGTTGTTGCATTGGGGATGGCAGGTGAGTTCTCTAGAACAAGAACATCAGAAAAAGCCCACTTACATGAAACCAAAGGCCTGTTGAGTCCAGCATCCGGTTTCTCACAGTTGCCAACAAGATGCTTTCGGGAAGCTCACAAGCAGGGCATAATAAGCAGTACTCGCTTCTGAAAGAGCATCTAAGAACGTAAGACCCTGCTGGATCATGCCTGTGGTCCATCTAGTCAACAGCCAGTTCTCACAGTAAAGCCATCCAAGTTGGTGGTCATGACTGCCTCCTGTAGGCAAGTTCCATAGTTTTAACTATGTACTGCATGAAGAAGTGCTTCCTGTTGTCTATCTTGAATCTTCCTATGTTCAGCTTCATTGGATGTTCATAGGTTCTAGTGTTATTGGGGTGGGGGCGGGGGAACATTTCTCTATCCACTTCTTACTCGCCTTTTCTCTAAACTAAAAAGTACTAAATGCTGCGACCTTTCTTCATAGTGGAGTTGCTCCATCCCTTTTGGTTGACACTTTCTGAATCTTTTCCAACTCTACAATATCCTTTTTGAGGTGAGGCTACCAGAACTGTACACAGTATTTCAAACATGATTGCATCATGAATTTGTATAATGGCATTATGATACAGACAGCTTTATTTTCAGTGCTTTTCCTAATGATCCTTAGCATGGAAATTGCCTTTTTCACAGCCATTGCACACTGGGTCAACATCTTCATTGAGCTATCTACTATGACCCAAAAAACTTTTTCCTGGTCTGTCACCACCAGTTCAGACCCCATCAGCAGATATGTGAAATTAATATTCCCCGCCCAACATATATCACTTTACACTTGTTTGTATTAAATTTCATTTGCCATTTTACTGTCCATTCACTCAGTTTGGGGAGGTGCTTTTGGAGCTCTTCTCAATTCTTTTGTTTTAACAACCATGAACAATTTAATATCATCAGCAAACTTGGCCTCCTCACGACTCAGTCCTAGCTCTATATTGTTTATGAAAAAGGTAAAAAGTACAGGTCCCAGTTATGAAATAGAGAATTTTTGTAATGTATTAGAACAATGGAATACAAGATGCTGTCAAACCCTTTTCTCTGTCAGGAAATTTATAGGATACCATTATAGTTTCAGATTTCTTTTATTTACTTATGTAATATATTTTGAAAGTTGTTGGTATCATGACATTTTAAAAACAAGCAGTTCTTGGCGAAATAGTTATGAAGTTGATAATCAGTAAAATAGAAATGGAAAGATTTCAGATTTTCTTTGCAGACTCAAGTTTACTCTAAAAGTGTCACAGAGTGGATAGACATTGTTTTCCCCCCTACAGATTGGGGTCACGTAATGAAATTGATTGGCAGTAGATGGACAGTTGAGAAGGACACAAGGATGTATTATTTCTCACAACACAGAATTGATATATGGAATTCACTGCCACAGAAAGTGGTGATAGTCGCTAGGTAAATGACTTTTGAAAGGGCTTTGACAAATTCATCACACTTCTAATTGTGTAATCCCTCAATCTCCTTTGCCATTTTTATCAGATGGTTGCTAAAGTTTTATTGTATTAAGTTCTATTCAGTTTATTACTTGTGTTGGTAAACAGTACCCTGGAGTCTATTTTGATAAAGGGCAATGTTTCATCATCATCATCATCTTCCTCTTCAGTTTGCTACTGGGTCAAGTTTAATATATTGAGCATTGACCTATAAAGTCCTAAACAACATGGGAATGGGTTATATGAGGGAGCAGCTTCTCCCATGCAGACTTGCCTGGTCATTAGGATCTTCTAAAGGAGGCCCTCCTGGTTGTGCCACAGTTTGTTGAGACCCATCCTGAGGCAACCAGGGGAATGGCTTTTTCTGTTGTGGCACCCAGCCTATGGTATGGAACAATTTACATTCTGGGATAAGGCAGGCACCAAAGGAGTTTTGCTTTCAGCACTTGCTGAAAACTTAGTTATTCTCCCAGGACTTTGCTGGCCATTAATAAATAGCAGCTTACTGTAATTTCCACTGGCTCTGTATTTGCTGTTGTATTTTAATATATATTTTTGTTCCTGTCAACCGCCTTGAATTTTTTCTTTTAATAAAAGGCAGTACAGAAAAATGATGACACTGTGGTGTTGTCAGTAAACTGTTTAATTTTATTGAATATTCATTAATATATGTCATCACTAGTTCATTATTTATGTGACTATTTCAATTTTGTTATGTCTTGTAACTGTTGTGTAAAACATTTTGATATTGTGAGCTACCATGTGGATGCTTTACTATGGAAAGGCAGCATCCAAATAAATGATGGGGATCAAATAAATATATAAAAGTCAGTGTTAAACCAAGTTGTTCTATTTTCAAAGCTTTCTTTGTTTTTAATCCTAGGTAAAGCTAAAAAGTAAAGGACCCTTGGATGGTTAATTCCAGTCCAAAGTGACTATGTGGTGCTCTTCTTGCTTTCAAGCCAAGGGAGCCGGCATCTGTCCACAGACATCTCATGTAGCCAGCATGACTAAACCGCTTCTGGCACAACGGAACACCGTGATGAAATCCAAAGCGCACAGAAATGCCATTTACCTCCCACTACAGAAGTACCTATTCATCTACTTGCACTGGTATGCTTTCAAACGACAACTATGAAGAGGGTTAGAAACATAGAACCAAATCCAGAGGAAGCAGCTAGTTGTACATAAATCCCATTGCAATCAACAGGACAAGGTAATTGGAACTAATCTGCGATCTACTCCCTTTGGTGTGACTTATTTTGTTCGGATTTAGCCAGGGGGTTTAGGACTTTTTGCAGCATTTTAGCAAGCAGTCATTGGATATGATCCAGAGGGACTTTGTCTGCTTTCTTAATCAGAGAAAGCATCCTCCAGAGTTCAAAGAAGCATCTCTGTTCCCAACACATGGAGCATATAAAATACCAGGGAAGTTCCAAAAAAAGTGTCCTCCTCATTTGTTTATTGTTGGGTTTCTTAGTTTGTTGTTTTTGATGATGCTTCATACCACAACAATGGTGTTGTGTAAGGTTGGGGTTTTAACTTTTGGATATTTAATATGCCCACTTTCAGTCAGTTTAGGAACATGGGAAGCTGTCTTACGGTTTCTCAAACCATTGGACCATCTAGCTCAGTATTGTCTATAGCAGCCTTTCTCAAACTTGGGTCCCCAGATGTTGTTGGACTACAACTCCCTTAATTCCTGACCACTGGTCTTTTTAGCTAAAGATGATGGAGTTGTATTCCAACAACTTCTGGGAACTTAAGAAAGACTAGTTTACACTTGCTGGCAGCAGTTGTCCAGGGTTTCAGCCAAATGGAGATGCCAAGAATTGAACCAGGAACCTTTGGCATGAAACGAACGTGCTGTACTACTAAGCCATGTCCCCTGCCCCATTTTTATATGTTATGTATATCTGTTTACTACTTTAATGTATGTTACATTGAGACCCTTTGTAAGGTGAAAAATAAGTAAAGGAATATGAATATTAATAACAACATCGTCATTATCTAATTTTCATACCGAGTATTTCATTAATTTATACATTATTGTTAAACTTGTAGAACAAAATCCAGCACTGGTGAAAGTGCATACCCATTTAACTCAATGTCATTATACCCAGTTCTATTACAATTAAATATTGCCCTCTAGGAGAATGTGCTTTTTCTTCTATTCCATCTCCCTTGCTAGGGGATGGAGAGAGTTGAATCTTTCTTTATATAGCTGCCACTGAATATAAATGTAAAAATATTTAAATTGACGCTATGATGCACATGCTGTGCGAAGCTCTCTGCTTGGTGTCTGAGATAGTTGTGCTCCCACTGATCTCTGAGCCTTAGAGCACAGAGTCCCTGAATGGACCCTTAAGATGACTTGCCCTTGACCAATGTTGCAATTTTATATCCTTTTTACCCTGATTAGAATGAAAAGGAAGAATATATAGCACAAATTCCTTTTCTGCTGCTTCTTGAATTCAGCAGTCTCAGACAGCTGAAAATGAGGTTGCATGTGGTGTATATCAAATAATTCACTGTAGCCTCATCAAATATTTCCTTCAGGCTAAATTTAGTAATCCCTGATATCTCACCTGGCATAAATCAGCAAATAATTTGATCCTTTCTATATTCCTCTAACTTTGATTGCTTACGCTAGTTTGAAATACCGCCTTCCTTAAATTAGTGCCATACAGGAAATAATCCTAAAATATTTCAGGATGCAGAATTCATCCAGGGAGCCCCTTTCAAGGGAGACACTTTAGTTCACTGAGCTTCCAGAGAAGTTTACAATAAAGCATAAGTAGGAAAACTTTCTAAGGAGACCTTTTACTAATGACACAAAACAACTTTTCACAAGCAGCTGTATGATCAAAACTAAAATGCCTGGGCAAATAAGAAAGCTATCAACTTGTGCTAAAAAGATCTAACATTCAGCATAAGGGTATGTCTCTCTGGGAAAAAGCAGACTGCTGTACATATGTATGTGTGTGCGCGTGTGTGCAAAGCCACTACACAAGTTCCCCAGGAGGTGGGTTGTTGTTCACCAGAAGGGAGACAAAGAGGGGCAAAGTAGTTGGAAGTGCACTGGCAAGAGCACTGGATTGACTGCATATATTTGTAGTTTTCCGTGCTGTAAACCACTTTGGATGAGCTTTGCCTAGAAGAGCAGAATATGATTTTGTTCCAGAAAATGAAATAAATAAAATAAACTCCCTGGAATGTTGTAGTCTAAAACACTGGAAGGGTACTAGGTTCAAATGGTATTAGGTTGCCAAAGGCCAAGGAGAATAAGAGGTCTAAGTTGGCCCTCACAATTTGTTAGAGCAAGTAGTATGGATACCGTATAAGGCAATTTTCTATGTTCCCAAGTCAGATTATTGGTCCATCTAGCTCAGTGCTGTCTACAGTGACTGGCAGTGCCTCTCATATTCCAGGAAGGGTTCCTTCTCAGTCCTCCCTGAAGATGCTAGGAACTGAACCTGGAACCTTCTACATGCAAGGCAGATGCTCTCCCACTAACCCATCCTTTGAATATGCTTGAAGCTATCCAAAGTCCTGCAACTCCAGCCTGATCCCATCTGCTACCTGTCTGACTTAGCCACCCTTCGGCAACTGTCATGCCGCATGGATTCCAGCACACAGTCATGACAGGACAAGCTGAAGCATCCCATGCAGAATAAATCCATGCTTTACGTTTTAGAGTTCAGCTGAAATCCCATTATGGCAGCATAGCAGAGGCACATTGCTTCTACCGTGACAGCCATTGGAGCTGGATGTGAACATTTGCTTGGCCTACCCTTGCTGCACCCCCCTCCCTTCGCTATCAGTTTCTGAGACACATGGTGGCTTTGTGTGCTACATCTGGCAATAGATGCTATTAGCGGCACAATCAGCCCTATGCTGCTGGGCAGATATAATGCTATGTACTGGGAAGGGAAAGAGGAAGAAAACTCCTTGTGCTTGCGGAAAGGGTTTATTGAGGGCTGAATACATTCCAGAATGCTATATGCCAATTCATTACAATGGCACAGGCCCACAAACTGCGATGCCCCATTGTGACAGCCCTTGTGCCCAGTCCTAAGTGATCCTTTTGCAGCATGAGATAAGCTTGTTAACCAGAATCAATCAATATGGCTAACCTGATCCAAAAACACCCACCCACCCCGCTCACACATGAAAACAAAGTTCACCACAGCCAATCACAAACAAGCAACCACACCCTAGGCCAACCCCAACTTCTCTCACCACCAAAGGAACACAAGTGAATAGTAAAGAGAACCCGCACAAGCAACGCTGACACAAAACCCCACACATACATTAAGTAAAATAGAAACATTGCCTCCCAACCCCACCCTACCCACCATGGTCCCCTCCACCTCTTCCCCCCTTTTCTTCCTAATGTAACCCTAATGTCTCAACAAATGAAACTGACCTATGGAAAATGTAACTCGAAAAAAGAGACATTGTGCATGCCTTTGTAAACCAAGAAACCTTTAATAAAAATATCAACTGACAAAAAAAAAAACACACCTAAGAAATGCAAGTCTGTTAACAAATTTGGGAAGAAAAGAGAGTAAACCTCAGGCTGTAATACCAGGCACTTTTCCTTGGGAGAGCCCCATTGAACTCACACAGGGTTTGCCACATAGGAATTGGGCTGCATAGCCACAAGGGATCTTCTATTCCCTATTTTTACTACTTTGCAGGAAAAGGAAAGATTTTTGCATTCCCAGTAAAAGGGGCAAGAACCACACACCCAATTGAACTGGTCTCTTTGTCCTTTCAGTGGCTTGTGACCCTGGCTTCCACTAGAGCTTTCTCATTCCTGGGCCTTTAAATGAATACATTTCTCATATTAGTGTAAATCCTGTCCCCTATATATGGGTGATGTCATTAATCTTGTTTTACACCATGATATATTACTAAGTGACACCATGCATTGTGCATGTATTGTTACTCAGCTCACATGCTTAGTGAAGACATTGCCCGCATGTGGAATGCATACCTCAAGCCAGCTGTGAAATATTTCTTTTTAAAACGCAGAGAAAGTGGAATTGAACATGAGGACAAAGTGCCTTTTCCCCTCACTGTAGAATGGAATAACAAAGTGAATGTTATGCCTGCAAACCTATGCACACTTAACAAAGCAAAAACCTCATTGAATCTAGTAGGACTTGCATCAAGCAAAAATGTGTAGGGTTGCACACTGTAGGACTCTTAGGCTGCAACCTTATGCACACACTTACCCGGAAGTATGTCATTGTGAAACTGATGGGACTTAGTCATGAGTAGACATGCAAAGAGTTGCACAGTTAAGGACACTTACCAGATGTTTGAAACAAAGGGTCCATTTGTGTTTTTTACTAACACCCCAGTCCAAATCACCTTTACCTGGGGGTAACTCCTGTCCTTTTTTTAAAAAAGTGTAGTTTCAGGTGAGTATATTCATGATTGTGGACTGTTTTCAAAGGAGGAATGCAACTCAGTTTTAATAATTAGAATGCAAGATCTACATTGCCTTGAGTATGTATGTTGGCTATGAAATGAGAGTTTTCTACTTTCTCTCCCATAGTGACAACGGTCATAAGTGAAGCATTCTAAAGTTGCTGGATTCCATCAGCCAGCACAGAGGGCCACAGGTCCATCACCCTTGAGTTCAAGGTAACAGGCAATGGGGAAAAAACCTTTGCCTGAGACCCTGCATAGATGCTGCCAGTTAGAGCAGACAGTCCTGGGCTAGATGTACAAATATATGGTATAGGTTATTTTGGATGTAAGGGGAAATATCCAGCACATCTGACCAGTTGGTTTTTCCCAGGAGCTGGCAAGAAAACAAAACGTCGAACTTCTGTAATGCTCATAAAAATATTTTCTAAGTGATTTTTTTTTGTCACCATCAGCAATGGTGAGGTGGTTGTCTTCCCCGAAATCTAATTCCAGCACCAGTTGCAAATCCGCCAGTGGTGAAAACATTGCATTTACCAGTAATCTGACCTCAGAGAGAACGTGATAATGAGATCCACCAACAGCTCATTTCTAGCTTGGAATTCTTGATGGTTTATTTAGTTTGACTGACTGCAGTAGATTGCAGCTACGAATATAGTTGCTATGGAAGGAATGCCTTACAGCCAGCATTTCTTTTAAAGAGGTCAGGAATTTGCCATATCTCTGATAAACACGGATGGTTTAATGATGGGAGACAATATAATAGTTAACATCTACTGCGCATGGCAAGGCTTATGCTTCAGAATTCCTTTCCCCTCCCCAAAAAATTGTGGATTATTTTTATTTTTATTTAGTGATGAAATATCAGAAATGTAGAGCAAATGTTCAGAAGTGATTACATGCTGATGTAATAAGCAGGGGAATATGGTTTGGAGTTGAATAAATGCCATAGAATTCCAGTATCTCAAGTGACCCATTGTAGCATCTCATTCATGTCAGTAAAGCCGGTTCTGTTTTCCTCCATGGCACTCACAATGCAAAAACGGCAGGAAATTCCTTTCCTGTCTTGACAGACTCTAACAAACACCCTCACAGCAAGGAAGTTTTCTGCCTCACTCATCATCCAATGTCTTAATGCATCATTTAGTTCTTTATTCAAGGCTAAGCATAAACTGAGCCAGTCATAGTCCAGCATCCCTATTCTCTTAAGTCATTGTTTGCCAAACTTTTGATACTGGGACAGAGTTTTCCACACCACTCCCCCGGGTTAAAACTGAAAGTATACTGTGTTCTTATGCTCAAAAAGATACACACAGATTTTGCTTTTGATCAGCTACCGGAACAATGGATGGGCATCCTGCTTGCAATTATTTATTTTTTAAATGTTCCATCCTCTCCTTTACTCAGCCCGTCAAGTACTTGCTTTGTTGGCAAGGGTGATGCTTTGGGGATACTGCGCATATCTAGCATACATTGTACCAGGGAATCTCATATCTGAGATTTCAGCACCACCCATTGACTGAAAATCCACTAATTTGCTTCATGGTTTTATCATTCTGTCATGGAATTAAATGGAGGTATCTCTTCAGTTGATAGCACCCTTCAGTTGATAGCAGACTGGTAAGAGACCTGTCAAATCAACTCTGTCCATGTGCTTTCCTGAGGAGACAGTGCTAGTCAGGTTCTCGGTCTAGTGGATAATGCTACACACTATCATGGATAGAAGGTAAACATTCTATTCAGGCTTCCCAGTTTTCCGCTTTCTTGATGACACGAGGGTAGCTGGATGCAAGAGGGACATGGCTCCTGCATCTTTTAACAGTTGTTGTGTAACAAGTTACGCCAACTGAAATTCTCTCTACTGCACAACTGTTAAATATACAATAGTCCTGTCATCTTTTGCATCTGGCCAATCTAGATGGAGCCCTTACCATCTCCTTTGAGATTTACCCTATCTCATTAAACACACACACACACACACACACACACACACACTTGCTAGCCCTGCAGATAAAAGACCCAACCTGTTTATAGCTGAATAAAAGAGACTGCAGAAAACAAGCAATGATTACAACGTTTTGATACTAATGCATACATGACTTAAAGTGGGGTCCTCTGGAGAAAAGACACTGAGAATTAAAGCCCCCAAAGCAGCAAGGCAAATGTGGGAGTAAGCTCCTTCCAAGCAAACATATATGCCTATATGCCCTTCTTTGGGGAAAAGCCCCACTACCCTAACGGGAGTTACTTCCAAGGAAACATGCAAGCACAGTGAAGATGATTATGTCCTTGGAACCTGGCATTCTTCTTCTGTTGAACTCAATATTTTTGACAACTTTCAGATAGCTTTAGATAAGGGATTTTTTCTTCTTCTTACCATGCCACAGTCCATGTTTCTTTGTATTTCAGGGAGCCAGCATGGTGTAGTGCAGGGGTCAGCAAACTTTTTCAGCAGGGGGCCGGTCCACTGTCCCTCAGACCTTGTGGGGGGCCAGGCTATATGGGGGGGGGGTGAACCAATTCCTATGCCCCAAAAATAACCCATAGATGCATTTTAAATAAAAGCACACATTCTACTCATGTAAAAACATGCTGATTCCCGGACCGTCCACAGGCCAGATTTAGAAGGCGATTGGGCCGAATCCGGCCCCTGGGCCTTAGTTTGCCTACCCATGGTGTAGTGGTTAATAGCGGTGGTCTCGTAATCTGGTGAACTGGGTTTGCTTCCCCGCTCCTCCACATGCAGCTGCTGGGTGACCTTGGGCTAGTCACACTTCTTTGAAGTCTCTCAGCCTCACTCACCTCACAGAGTGTTTGTTGTGGGGAAGTAAGGAAAAGGAGATTGTTAGCCTCCTTCAGGCTCCTTAAGTGGAGTGAAAGATGGGATATCAAATCCAAACTACTCCTCCTCCTCCTCCTCTTCTTCCTCTTCTTCAGATGTTCTTCTAGCAAGCAAGCTAAGCATGTGTTTTGAGTCACTCTAAATGATAACATACCAGTGGAAAGTTGTCTCTGCTGAGCATGTTACTGGAAATGGCCAGAAAAAATGCTTTTTTGTGGGAGTATGTATTTATATGCACGGAGCAGGGGAGCATGATTTAGCCAAAAAGCTGTAGACCTTGATATAGTAACTGCATGTCCCAGGCTGCACTAAGAACTTGAATGTAACTAATAACCAGGAAATCACCATGCTGAAATGTTCAGTGTGTCATTCTTGTCTCATTTTAGATATCTGGAGTCAACGACAGAAGGCAGCATCCCTTTGGGAAGATGTGCTGCCATGTTACCTTTGTGTTTGAAAGTGATTGACTGCAAGAGTTCAAATAATTTATAATACAGACATTATTGTGAGAGTGTGGCAAGGATTTGCGACTTTCAGTAAATTAGAAACATGGAATCTTGTGAATGATCTTGTGGTTAAAAAAAGAAGAAGAACAGAAAACTCTGCCTTGAGAATACAGGCAGCACTAGTCAAAAGTGTTGTAAGGAATTAAGCCAAACCAGAAAGACAGAAGACCAACCAGATAAAAGACTATGCTATCTCACATCAATTTTCAGAGGATTCTCATAAATCAAACAAAGCTTACCCAAGACTAAGCCGGCACTGGCCACTATTTAAGGTTGAAATAGGCAGCTGTTGCTTAGCTGTTGTAGAATATATGCAATGAAAAATAGGTGTGCTAGATGTTTTATTGGACCTCTTTTGGTGTAAAAAATATGTATGTTTTTGAGTTGTTTGAGTTGTTTTTGAGTTGTACAGAACCCTCCAGTTGTTGAATTAAGAGCTCATATACTGTTACAAATTCCATCCTATGAAATATGTTAACCTTACTATGTTGCATTAATCAGCACAGTTAATGCAAGAGGGCTCTATTATGTCAGAAAGACTGTGTAGCTTTCGATATTTGCAAGTCACAAAATTAGACCGAATTTAAGCATGCAACTTTAAGCATCTCTATGGTGTGAAGTAGCTTGGTATATGTAATGTTCCAGTTTTTGGAAGGAAGGATATGGAAATGGAACCATGCTGTGGGCTCCCTCTTATATGGCCAAGGTCTTCTGGCTTTAGTGAAGCAGAGCTGGAAGAAGACAGGCTGTAGTGGCTTCCACACTGCTAACATCAGGAGAGGGTCTGAGTTATCAGACTTGCTTACATTTTTAAAAACAGACTGACACATAATCTCTTAATGTCCAGATGAACTGGATGCATCTGAACACCTTTTTTCATTTGCAGTCATGTTTTAATATCCTGAGGGGTCTCTTACTGTTAAAAGGGCAACCAGTTATAACAAAGTAGAGAGTAAAAGGATGTAAGTTGTCGAGTTCACTTAAAAACTATCTTGTGGTGCTGTGGTGTTTGATGTATTTCTTTCTCTCTCTTTTTGGTTTTTGTATAATTTTGAATACTGAAAGAGACATTCTTACAAGGGATGCAAAATTACCAAATTTTAATCTTCTTGAAAGCCACAACAAGTGACCATTGACTGGAACGTGAACAGCATTCATTGCAATGCCAAATTTACTTAATATCATTCGTAAATTTGGAACCATCCTTTGGCTATCAGATGATTGCATGTTAAAATACAACACAGCAGCATTTCAAGCATTTATTGAATAAACTGCTTGGGTAACTTTGAAATCCGCACCTGTTTTCTACACACACATCTCTCTCTAACCTACCCCCACCACTACCCACACACATTGCAAAAGTTGCACACTATGTTTTAAAGCAGGCAGGTGTATTTATTATGTAAATTCCTCTGTAGCCATGGCTATTTCAGTGTAATACAAATAACTATTCTGATTTCATGCCCCTAAGGCAAATGCATTTATGAGTAGCTGCAGTGTACTAGCTGAAAGCTCCATTATATATATGCAGTAGATTGCGAGATTTTTAAGCGTCTAAAGCGTGTTTGGCTTGTGGTTCCAATCATTGCAGTGTGCCTGGGAGCAGTGTTACAGATTCTCTATAGAGCGAGCTTATATGACTTATCATTGAATTTCAACTCTTACACAAAATAGAAAGAGAATTTGTCAATAAAACTGCAAGGGAGTGGTAAAGGCCTATATCCTCATCTGAAACAATAGTGGTAGTGTTCATGAGACTGTGTGGTACATGCAGACTTAAGCATCTTATATAATAGTGTCTGATGCCTCTGCAATCCTACCAGTTTATATTTTCCTGAACTAATTTATGTATGTATTTAAGAAATGTAAACCCTGACTCTCAGTCAAATGTTTCCAAGGTTGCTAATAACATATCTAAAAGCAGCAGCATGATAAAATCCACAGAAAAAAATGAAAACAAAGAAAACTAGAAATGTTTTTTTTTAAAAAAGTTTTTCACATTCTTTGCCATTTTGTAGCTTATTTTGGCTTAATAAGCATGGGAGGGAGCGTGTGAAGAACTTCATTTGCCCCACCACAGTTCTTCCTGTCCCCAGTGCTGGCTATTTGCAATGAGAAGAAAGCTCTCATTGGTGTCAAGAGGAGCTTTCCTCCCTGTGAGATTAGCAATTGGATGGGTGATTCTAATCAGGACAACACTGGCGGCAAAAGATTAAGCCCCCTCCCCACTTGCTATGGTCCCAATCTGTCTCAGCACTGTTCTATCCCTGCCCCCCCCCGACACCAGCTATCTGTGAAAGAAAAGCCAGTCAAGCAAGGGAAAACTACGTAACTATACACATTGAGGGTCCCTCCACACAATATTGTTGTCATCCATCTGTCTCAAGAGACAATGGAGTGCTCCTCCAGGAGTGAAGTCAAACCACTGCATTAGCAGCACCAAATTGATGTCCCTGGGGCGCAAGCCTGGAGAGTGTGTATGGAGGTCCTGAGCTGCCCATACAACAATATCCCCCTCTCAGCCCCACTCATGTGGTCCAAAGGAAAGCAGAGCAATACATTTGGCACCAGCTTGGCTGCAGGAGTTGTTGAAAGAAGGTGTCCAAGACACCATTCAACAGCCTTAGGGTACAATACCTTCAGAGTCATTTAAGTCTTGCAGTTTGGTTCTTGTGATTACTTTTGTAATGAGGCAGATGAACTTATGGCAAGCAAACAGATGAAGTCACATTTTGGTGCAGCATATTGATTTAAAATGGCGTCCAGCACTCAACTGTCAACAAAGATCTCCATCTCAGGAACCCTCAAGCCAAGTTTGGTGGTGATATTCTGAGAGGCAGCCAAACTTACAGAGAACAGACAGACAAACTATTTTCCAAAAATATATAGTAGATGTTCTGACCTTTAGTCCCGTTCATTCTTTGTATCCTAGATATCTGTTCAAATCAGTGTATGATTTAGAGGGGACTAGTATAGCTCTTTAATCCTAGATGCAGTGCTTTTTACAGGTATGATAGGTGCCTGGACCCTGAAAAGTATGTACTACTATGCTGGCTCACTTAAACTCATGCCCATCTGCTAGAGTGGCATGATGCCCACCTAGGCACAAGGCAATATTGCAGTTTAAACAGGACACAGTTGCCAAGCACATATAAGTTTATAAGGATGGCTTTCAAAATCCAACATGTGTTACAAGTTGGGTATTTCCCCCCATCCCAATATCCTCCTGAGATACGAACAACCAAATTAAGCTTTATATACACATATTTCATTACCAGAGATCACATCTGCTGGATACCTAGTATAAAATTTGCATGAGGGAATTTGGTTGTTATCCTCAAAATTTGACAGATTTCTTGTAGACTGCTTCTGAGAATAAGGCTGATCATAGCTTCTCTGAAAAATAATAATCATGCCAATACCCCTGAGTTCATCTTATTTTGAAGACTCTCTATTGGCACCACAAAATAAATGATAATTATCTGGCCTTGAGAGACATCTTGTCACTATTGCTTTGGACTAAACAAGCTCTAACACACAATTAAAAGAAAGCCATATGATTGGTGCTAGAAGTGTAAAAGCACATCAGAGGAAAGCACCTTAGTGGCGCCAATATGTGCTGTCATTGTTGAGGAACCAACATTCAACCATAACAGAGAGAGCTGGGGGGGGGGGGGGGGCAAGCGCAGGCCACTGGTAGAGAATACTGTCCAGTGAAGATGTATTCTTAAGGAGAGAAAACACACCAAAACTACTGATACCCCATGGCAGCCTTCCCCAACCAACCTGATGCCCTCCATATGTTGTTTGACTCCAAGTCCCACCATCTCCAACCAAGATGGCCAGCGATCAGGGATGATGGGAGTGGTCCTTCTTCAGCCAACAGATGTGTACAAAAATGTGTATATTAGGATAAAGTGTGCATATAGATGCATATATTTGTGAAAGCATATACAGATATGCGGTATATTAGCAGAAATATCTTGCAAAAATGTGTATATTAGTCAAAACTGTTTGCAAAAATATGTCTGTTGGGGAAAATTCACACTAAAGTGCAAAAAAAAAAAAAATGTCCGAAGCAAGTTTTAAAAATCACAGATGGCAGCAGAAATGTTGAGAACTGAATTTAAGATTGGAAAAATGAGAAAATGAGAGAAATTGAAATCGAGAGATTTGCCCATACACCTAGTGGTGGATCAGGACCAGCTATGCCACATTGTTTCATGCAAAACAGAAGAGGGAACGGACTGCTAATGAGAAGCTCAGCTGGAGCCGATTATAAAACCAAGAGCAGTGAGGGGATATCTACCTAAGCATCAGCCAATAGGAAATGCAGGTGTTCTTAGGCTACAGTCCTATGTCCGATTGGAATATTTATTTATTTACTAGTCCTATTTAGTCATCCTAATTCCAAATGCTGTTACCTGAAGGAGTGTGGGGTTGAGCATCCCAGCTCCACCCCATGCCCCCATAACTGCCCTTATTGTCCTCCTTCAGTTGCAGGCAAGCATTTGTAGTGGGGAGCCAGCCTACTCATGTAGGCTCCCTGTGTGATTTTAAACCCTGAAATTAATTAATCAATCAATCAATTAATTATTTTTTCTTAATATTTATAGGCTGCCTTCCTGAGGACAATCCACTGAAGGCAGCTCCCGTAATAAAAATTCAATACGGTATCGACAATACAATATATAGAAGCATTTAATACGACAATATCTCCTAAGTTACTAAGCTGGCAGTAACAACAACATGAAAAGCCACACCCAGTCAAAGATATGAGACATAATCTGCCAGCAGAGCAATGTAAAGAAGAAAATTTGGAGGATGTTCATGTTGATGTGGCTCCATGCAAGCCTTCAACTGGCTCAGGCCCAAATTGTTTATGGCTTTATATATTTAAAAAACAGCACTTTGAAGTGGGGTCAAAACCACACTGGCATCCAGGACTCTGGTGGCCACATTTTGAACCAGCTGACCTTTCTGAGCCATTTTCAGTGGTCAACGTTTTGTATAATTAAATCATGGGTTAGTGTGGCCTGGTCATGAGCAACCTCCATGAGCAGAGTAGGTGTTCAACTTCAAAAGCAATCCAACTCTTGGGAAAGCGATAGGGTCTGTAATGTGGGGAAAGAGCTAGCATACTTGTCCCCCTTCACTCTGCTAAAGATATGCCTGCATAGGCCTATTGTGCTGCACACACTATTCTTTTTGCAGCAACTTTCGGGGGGTGGGGGAAATAACAATTCCATGGTCAAGGAAGTAATTCATTTTGTTTTATTTCTGTAAATGAAGATGCAAAATAAACTGCAGGACACGCATAGTGTGAATTTAATCTAATTCCTTTTCATCTGCAGACCTGGTCTCACCAGAAATAATTACTCTGGTTGTGACACATTTCTTTACCTAACTGGGGTAAAGTGCCATTCTTCATGTAGGCTACTCACAGCAGAACCCAAAACAGTGGACCTGTATGAATGATATTGCTCCATTCAACACGAGCACCAGGTCACTAGCTAATGGGTGACTTGGCGGGAATCCAGAATCATGAAATCCTGCACTGGAGCTCTTCTCCACTAGTTACAACTGTGAAGTATGGTGGAACAGAAGCCTAATCAGATAGCAGGAAGGAAAAAAAAGATGAGTTGGGGGATGAAAGAGAGAGAGAGAAAGAAATAGGAAATTATTCTGTTTTAAAAGATGGCATTTGGTGTTTTCAAAGTATTAACTTCCTTCTTTCTTTTTTTGCTTTGTGACAAATGAATGTAAAAATGCTCGTGCCTTGTGGCCTAAAGGACAACACAGTAGGATCAATGTTCGCTTTGTACTCTATGAAGCTTGAGATTAAAGTCTCTACTGATAAACTGAACATTCTTTAAAACTGACCAGAAGCAAACATTGTCTGTTTGCTGCTACTTTATTACAAAGATACCACTGAGAATAGTGAAGAATACTGTTTGATCTTTAACAGGTTGACCAAATGATTGCAGCAGTCAGCTGTGGTACATGAGATGCTTTCTGCAAATTATTGTTTCTGGTTATAAACCTTTATCATAATATCTCAGAATGAATTATGTATGTATTTCATGTTTTCTCTTCTCCTATCAGCCTTGATGTTCTCATTTCAAGTTTCACCCTAGCCTCCTAATAATGCAATATTGAGGCCATTCAGACACTAATTATGCCTCTATGGCTTTCTTGAAATGACTAAATCAGCATCACTTCTATAATTATCATTAGCAACTTTGTATCAGTGGCTTGCATTACACAAGAAGCTCCGCATTAAATGAGTTATGAATATATATACATTTATAGCAATGAATCTACATTCTATACCTATCTCTTCCACTCTCTGTTTATTTATGCACTCGTGTAGTGCTATGTATATACACACACATCCTTAATGTTGCTATGTGATGCTTTTTGCATGCAATTATATACTTGCAAATATACGCAACTGGATACTGAGATGTTTTAACATAATGATTCAGGACAATATGCCAATGTGCTGTTGTTGGATATGGCATGTAGCTCAAAATATCCTGAGAAATCAAGACCAATTATGATATTTGATGACTTCCTGATCTCTCATGTTTAACTAAAAATAAAGCAAGAGTGATTGGAAGGCAGGACAAAGTAGCCAATGCAAGCAATTGCATTGTTCCTCTGCAGTCTTTTGTCCTGAAAACAAACTGAGATACACATACAAAAGGACTATGCTTTTTTATGTGGCTATTCCATGTTTATCCTGTTTCAGGCTTGTATTCTCAGAATATAATTAGGCACGTTTTCTGGAATATTTAAAGGTGGGGGAAGCTCAGAATTCAGAAACCATTCAGACTAGGCTCTAAAGTGATGATTGCAATGTAAGAAAATCTAAATATTAATATCAGTGAAAGCTTCACTCCCAGTATCAACAGTTAGGGAGGGGGGTGTCATTGACACTGGTGTGGGGAGAAATGGTTCAAACACTGCTTGTTGTGCATCACAATCACAATCCTGATCCTGAATTTTGTTTTCAATTGAATTATTTATTTATTGTCTATGGCCAAAGAATTTGGCTTTTTAATGAGTAGTCTTTAAGGACTAGCCTCACCACTCCAAGCAGTTAGTCCACAGTCTCAGGGGAAACAAGTTGAAAGTTGTCTGGCCTAGCAGTGCTCAATGGTATCCGAGGTCCCCTCATTCTCTGACTCTGCCACAACAGTGTCAAGGTCAGCATGGATGCAATAGGGGAGTGCTTGGCAAATTGGTAACAGCAGCTCCTTGAGGGTTCTAGATGTGGCTGCTTCGCCACTTTAGCATTAAAATGCTAATAAAAACAAAAAGATCACCCATAGGGTTGGATTCACAAAAAAACATTAATTTATTTTGCTGCCTAACCATAATTTATTTTCAAATTTCTGCACCTTTGTATCTTTCCCCAGTAACAATGTGTGTTTAAAAAAAAAAACTTGTAATGGGCTCTCTTGTATTTTATGACCTATATTATTACTCTCTGGGTAGCAAAATGATGGTGCCAAACTAATTATTGCTTTGTCTAATTTTAAATCCAGGTCTAGGGAGATTAACAACTTGCACATTAATTCAAGCATCAACAGACTACATAACATAATGCAGATTCAAGGGAATTAAGGAGCCTGTTCTGAAAAACCTTTATACACTTTGGGCCTGAACCTAAGCTGGTGTAAAGTATTTTCATGATGGCGTTTTACTTTGGAGGCAAGGGGATCTGTATTTGCTGATGAGTTGACCTCTTCACTTTGTTTTTTTTAAAATACTCTTGGCCATAACCCAACACAGAGTTAATGAAATTAATAGGTTGTATCCATTGGTGGCTTTGCTGCACCAGAAAGCACTTTATTCCTGAAAGTCAGAGTACCTCATTTTTGCTGATTCCTCCTACCTACTAGACAGCTATATGAAGCAGATCATGCCCCCCCCCCCTTTGGCTCTGGCTTCAGCAAACATTGGTTGCTACTATGCCTGGTACCAGCTGCCACACCCAACTGTTTTTTTCCTGTGAGTCATAGGGGAAAGGTTCCCTACCCCTTTCTAAAGCACAAAGCTAAACCTAGATTCAGACATAATGAGTAATGAGTGGTTTTTAAAAGATGCAAACTCTTTTGATCTTCTTGCAACCACTCCAGGGAAGAAATAATAGGGGAAAGCACACAAGTCCGAGGCTCATTCACATAATGTGAAGCGATAGCTTACTGTTACATCCAAACTGTGGTCACTGTATGACCAAATCTTCTCTCCCAAGCAAAATGGGCACTTGCTCACACCCTGAGATATGTAGAAAATATTTGTGATTGTGGTGGTCTGTTTACCTGACTCATATGCAGTAGGAAAACCTCTGATTATATTATTATATATAACTTTACAGTTATTTTCATTTGCTGTGGAATTGAATCTGGGGTTTCTGCTGTTTTCCTTTAAAATATAAAAATGTATACTGGCAGGTCTCTAAGACCTTCCTGTAAAGCCCGCTCAGTAGACTTAAAAATAATAATAATCGTGATTTCCCACTATTGTTCTTTTCACAAAGAAAATCTATGGACTGTATGAATAGTATGCTAAATATTTTATTGACAAAACTGTTCCTAAAAGTGTGTACAAAGGCTTCAGACACCACAAAGGGAAAGGGGTTGCTGCAGTGATTTTGAAATCACCTTCGCATGTATGGTACATGGGTTGCTGAAGGACCAGTTTGACCCCCTTGATACTACTGAATATTACTTTGACTCATCTCTTAATTCTGATTATGTGGTGCAGTTGTATCAATCTGAGGTCAAGGGCCTGAATAAATTCTTTTGTGAGGGACTATTAGCAGGTCTATTAGAATTGAAAAGACCCATGCATCTAAATGGTCTTATGAGAATAGAATTACAAATGATGAGTTTTTAAATAAATTGTCATTTCATGGAAACTTATTAGAGAACTTATTGTATTGTTAATGCACAATATTGTTAAGTGATGCCGTCCATTTGTAGAGTAATAGTATAAAGGGGTTGAGAAACAGTTTTATTGATGTAGTTTTTGCTTTGATTCCATTTGTTGCATTTTACTGTAGATTGTTGGAGAAAGTTGAAGTCTTTATACCTTACATTTAAAAATATTTCTTCTTGAGGCTGCAATCCTATATATACTACTCTGGGAGCAAGCCCCATGGAACTCAATGAGACTTACTTTTGAGTAGATGTGTATAGGAGTGCAGCCTCAATCTCCTTCCTATAAAATCTTTCTTTCTTTCTTTCTTTCTTTCTTTCTTTCTTTCTTTCTTTCTTTCTTTCTTTCTTTTATACCCTTTTATAATTTATGAAGCAGAAATGATAAAATTAATGTATACTTTAGTCAAAACCCTCCCAGAGCAGCTTACAAAAATCAGTTTCAAGGCAGTTCTTGCCTTCAAGCTTGTAGTCTAAAAAGACCTCACACATAAGGAAAAGGGAATGTGAGAGAGGAGGCAGAATCAAGCTCAAGTTCTTGAAGTGACCATTCTTCTAATGCAGATGTGTCTATGCAGATTTCTGGCTGGCTGATATAAACAACGCCTCCTGATAGAGGTTCTGTCTCTCTTGTCCTTGATAAAAACCAGTTCCTCCCTGGAAGTACTCTCCATCCAACACCAGATCTAGGAACAGAGCAGGTGACAATGTCTTGGCCAGGAGAACAGGGTTGCTCCCACCACACAGTTCTTCTCTCAGACAGCCATTGTCATGGTAGTTGCAATCCTCACAGAAGGGCACCTGATGGAGCGATCCTCCTTTCATGCTGATGTTAGTGGTGATTTAAGCACTCTGGGGCAAAATACATAACATCAGCAGGACTAGTGTCTCATCCATACTTGGAACGCAGTCAGCAGACATGCCTAGAATTGTATTCTTGCTTGGCACTGGGCCTAACTTCCAAGTAAAAGCACATAGGCTGTGAGCCTTGCAACAAATCTTTATAGTAGGCCAATATAGTAGACCTCAAATTACTTTGGTGCTGAGGGCTGATGCTAACAGGTTCACCTAAGGTTCCCCAAGTGCATGGTTGAGGTGAGATCCAAACTGATTCATCTCACAGCTCATTCCTCCAACACACTGCACTAGCTCTCATAGAGCTGTCAAAATGTCCACAGGTTATGGTGACATCTCTTTATATAGCAAGAAAAACAGAATGTGTGCATGTGTGCACGCACAAAAGGTTTATTTTACATGAACAGGAATTCTTCTTCTTCTTTTTTACAAATGGCACACATGCCAGAAGGTAGTGGCACAGGAAGCAAGGAAAATATGGAACTTTGTTCCATAATTAATTTTATCTAAGAATATAGTTTATGAAGCACCTGCCCTATTAGAATGATCTGAATGGTCTTTGGAGATATTTAAATCTCTAGTCCCATCTTGGAACAACTAAGTGAACCAGCTGTTATAAATTGAAACCATTTACTGTTTGTGGATTGGTCCTTCTGCATACAAACGATAGTGCTGGGGAAGAAGAGAGCTATCTTTAGTGCTTGAGCATCCCTATGTGAAACACCTAACACAGCCTTCGCCAAGCTGGTGCTCTCCAGACGTTTGGTACTCCAACTCCCCATGCTGGCTGGACACCGTGAAGGCTGATCTAACACATTATTAGAGTGGCTGGGACAACCCAGTGAGATGGGCGGTGTACAAATGATAAAATTCTTCTTCCTTTCAGTTCTGACAACATAGATGTATGTCAGGGACTGGCCGGACAAAGAGGTGTGGTGGGAGGCACCAACTGGGGAGCCTCCAATGGAAACCTCAGAGAAGGAAGGTTCAGAGCCAGGGGATTTGTGGTAGGACACCAAGGAGAGGTCAGAGAGAAAAGATTGGAAGGTGGTGCTGGATGCTGAAGGGGCAACAGGGTTTAGTGAGCAGGACGAGCCTGTGAAAAGCAGTTCAGACTCCGAGGCCAAAGCAGAGGGGGAGGGGTATCAAGAGATTGCTGAAGAATCCAGGGAGTCTCCCTCTCCTGCTGTTGCAAGCTCCCCTCCTCCCTGGTCTCTGAGAACTTGCAAAGTAATGAGAAGATCAGAACAGAGATCAGAGGTGCACAGACACAGTTTGAGACTGCTTGGGAACCATCCAGGAGAAAAGGAGCTTTAGAGAGGATGAAAGGAAGGGACCTTCAGTCCTGGCAACTGCTTCATAGGGGCAAGGCCATGTTGCTGAGACCACAAAGCCAAGTTGTATGTCCATTTCCTTGCAGAAAGAGTTAACTGATAACTGATATCTACTTATTTTATTGCTGACCTGTGTCTGATTCCAGCCCTGACCATCTATGTGACAGTAGCAGGGTGGTCTCTCAGCATCTTCAGACAGGGCTAGAAAAGACCCCTGTGTGAAACCCTGGGCGTTCAGAGTCAAGGATATACCTGTGGGTTTAGGGTGGTATATAAATTCAATCTATCTATCCATCTATCTACAAATAAATAAAAGGATTAGGAACCTGTGGCCCTCCAGATGTTGTTGGATTCCAGTTCTCAATCCTCCAGTCAGAATGTCCATTGATCAGGGATGATGGGAGCTGCAGTCCAGCACCATATTGAATGCCACAGGTTATCTCTGTGTTAGAGACAATACCGAGCTTCTCTGAGCAATAAGACAGCTGCTTATGTTCCTGTGGAAATGTCTTTATTTGTTTATAGCATTTGTGTCCGAATTCTACAAGTTTGAGCTCACAACAATAATCTATAATAAAATAAAACAACATCCTCATGTAAAAATGGCAACACTAAAATTAAAAGCACAGGACATTGAACTCAGATTATATCAGATAGGCATACAATATTTGTTTACTGACCAAAGGTCTTCCCAAACAGATATGTCTCATTTATTTATTTAGAAGATTTCTATTCAGTCCTTCACTAAAAACTCCCAGTGTGAGAAAATAAAATAAAAGAAGTGGCCATTAAAACAAAACTAAGCCATTAAATTCAAAAGAACGGATAAAAACACAGTCAAGGGAACTTACGCTATATGCTGAAATGCCTGCACAATTTTTTTTAAGCCTTCACGTGGTGCCAAAACAAAACATCAAAGAGGCCTCCAGGTAAACCTCTCTGCAAAGAGCATTCTACAGATGGAGTGCCATGACCAAAAAGGCTGCCTGTCTGGTCACTGGCCCCCTAATTGCTAGGAGGGATGAATTCAACCAAACATTGTGGGATATTATCCCACAGCCTTGGAGCTACGGCAACAAATGCCTTGCTTCCTGTTGATGCCATGTTCACTTCATGCAATAAAGGTCATAGGAGAAGGAGTCTTGAATGGTAATAGGGGAGAGATACATATAGAGAGAGGGCTGACCCCTGAAGTTTGTAGGCTGTCCCTGGCCATTAGTACAGGTGTCAAATTCAGATCTGATGTTCTCTTCCCCCACCCTTTCTTTCCCGTGGCCCTTCCACAAATACACAACCAGTGCCATCAGAGCTGACAGCACTGATCATTCATTTGAGGAGGATGTACAAGAAAAGCAGCAGGTGCTTGCTTGGCCTTCTTGCTTGGCAGGAAGAAGATATCAACATCCCTGAACTGGAGCTATTTTCTCCATAGAGGAAAATTGGGCTTCCCTAAGACAAGGTAAGGATGTGGGAAAGTCTTCTCCAACCTGGTGCCTTCCAGTTTCTTGGACTACAACTCCCATGGATGCAGCTGAGTTGTAATCCAAAGTGTCTGGAGGGCAATTTAAATCTATATGGAAATATGTGCAGCCAGGGGGCTCAAGGTCAGGCAACCCACAAGGCATGAGGGGCTGATATCAGAAGGAAATATCCCTTTCCCACTATGAGCATGCAGGAATTGTTTCTCCTAATGCAGAGAACGATTTATTTACTTATTTGATTTCTTACTCATCCTTTACCACAAGGTCCCAGGAAGGATTAAAAACCCAAACATTGCACATATTTCCATACAGATTTAAAGCTGTAAAAGTTTACATATAGAATAGAATAGAATAGAATAGATTCTTTATTGTCATTACACAAGTGCAACATTGCACAAAGTGCAACGAAATTGGATGCCATCCCTTAAAACAACAAAAGCAAAACAACAACAACAACCAAACAAACCACATTCCAGCCACACCCACACCACACCCATCAAACTCCCAGGTCACACTATCGAGTTACAGCATTCAAAAAGGCCACAGCTCTTGGATAGAAACTGTTTTTCAGTCTATTTGTCTTTGACTTGATGTTTCTATATCTCCTGCCCGAAGGCAGTAGTGCAAACAGACCGTGTCCCGGGTGAGATGAATCCTGCAGGATGTTGTTTGCTTTCCTAAGGCAACGGGAACCGTACAGTTCTTCCAAAGATGGGAGAGGATGACCAATAATCCTTTGGGCTGTGGTTATGACCTTCTGGAGCACCTTCCTCTCCCTAGCTGTACAACTGGAGAACCAAGCACAAATACAGTATGTAAGAATGCTCTCTATGGAGCCTCGGTAGAAGGACACCAGCAGTCTCTCACTCAGATTGTTCTTCTTTAAAAGTCTGAGGAAATAAATTCTCTGCTGGGCCTTCTTCACCAGAGCAGTGGTATGTGCGCTCCAAGTCATGCCCTGATCGATAGCTACTCCCAAAAACCTGAATTCCGCCACCCTATCCACCCGTTCCCCGTTGATATACAAGGGCTGAATGTCCGCCTTTTTTTTTCTGTAATCCACCACCAATTCCTTGGTCTTAGCCGTATTAAGAGCCAGATTGTTCTCTCCACACCAAACACAGAGCCGCTCCACCTCGTCCCGATAGGCGGACTCATCCCCTCCTGAAATGAGCCCTACCACCGTAGTGTCATCAGCAAACTTGATGATTTTGTTGCTGGAATAGATGGAATATATTATGAGAAATAATTTAATAATCTAATAGGATCTACTCTGGAAGGGACCAACATGGACTGTGTATTATTTGTGTATTATATATAGCATGCAAGGGAAGGAGAGGCTTGTGAAAGGAAGCATATGAATATAAATTGCACCTAACTGAAAACTATAGTTAACTGATGGGCATGCAAGTTAATAATATACACTAATGTATATTGGGACACAGTTGCCGGTAAGTGTGCATGGTACTTGGACTTTCATCTGAGTTAAATTTAGACTTTTATCTGAGCAAACATGCACATGCTTGGGCTGTATGGTTGGTGAAGTGTAGTTAAAGAAACAGCTTGGCAATCCTGCAGGAGAAAACAACCCCATACACATAAAATTGGAGCAATGTGAACAATTATATGCAGATGAGTAAGACATAATGGATTGACAAGTCCCACATTAAGGCTGCAATTCCGTACTCACACGGGTGAGATGAAGTCCTGCTGAACTCAGTGGGATATACCTCTCAGGAGATATGTTTAGGACTGCACTGTTAACTACCTCTAGCAGCACAAAGACAAGCTCCATGGGATGTTTATTTTTATACTGAACAGAAGACTATTCCACACTACTTTCTATGACAGTCCTTTTCATAGAGCTGGGAATTTGCCATTCTGGCATGCAAAATGTCCCATTGAGTCTTCTGGCACTTGAATACACATTAAGGAGATGTTTGAGTTGCTCTACCTTCTCACCTTCTGGCTGCTTTGCAAGTACACTGGCATTAACCTGAAGAAAATCCAAAAGTTTACCATCGTATGCCCAGTTCCTGGGGCGGAGGCTCTACAGAAATCACTGGGGCTTATTCTCTGTGTACACAGAGGTGAGTCTCAAGGTACTAGTGCAGAATATAAATGATAAAAGGGAAACATAGGATAAAATGCCACTCCCTGTGTTAGATCCTCTGTCTGGGCTTTTAACTTGCATATGCAATGTGGCAACATAATTCTTCCCTCCGAAAATGGACTGTGAGAAAGTATTCATTGCATCCAACATAATAAGGTAAGGAAGGGTATGAAAAGCCCGAGATGAACACCAGCTTGCCATTAAGGGGGGGGGGGGAATTTGTCGCAGATTGAGAGATGTAGCTTCTGATTAAGGCACTGAAAGTGACAAGTGGATTTTGCTCGAAGACAAAAGACCATTGGTGGGTCCCTGCAGCAAAGCATTTGAGAATAGATTCCATCAAAAAGGTTCTAACTCTAAGGTTTGGATTTGTCTGTGCATGTTCCTCACACAACAACAATTAAACTAACTAACTAACTAACCAACCAACAGGCAAGTGATTATTTGTATGTGAGGTACAACAAAGGCACTTCTAACAACACAAACTGAACTATCATATCGCTACACATCACTGCAAATGCAGCAAAAGTCAATGGAGTTCACATAATCAACTATGAATCATTCAGTTGTAAAGAGATATCAAATCATAAGCAAACATGTATTTGTTGATATCAAAGCACAAGCACGAAGCCATCCATACCTCTTAAGAAGGTGCGGTGGCCATCTGATCCTAAACACTTAATCCCTGAAGCTGCTGGGCATGTTCCCTGAGCTGTAAGTAGCAAGGGATTTGCAAGGAGCCACTCTGATGGCTAGATTCTTTCTAATCAACTTTCACAGCTCAAATTATGGGGTATTTCACTAATAGGAGATAAAGGAGAGATGGGACTTGCTGTATAAAAATTGATTCTAGAGACTTATCTCTGTTCAGTCTGGGCTCAAATTAACTCTTGGAGATTATACTAAAAATTAGTATTAGCGATGCCCATTTTACAGGTGAAGAAACTGACACTTGCAAATGATAACACAGAGGATCACAAGAGGTACAGCCAAACCCTTCGCATGTTTACAACTATCACTATGCAAACTAGACTCACTTCCAAGCAAGCCTGTTTAATCACATCACACCTCAAAGTATTTTTACTCAGAACTAATTCAAGTATTTCAACAGGACTTGGTCCTTGGCAATTTAGGATTGCAGCCTTTGTATATTTTGTCTTCCCACTCCCATGTATCCTGGGGGAGATTCCTGGTGTACTCAGCACCTCACCTCAGATGGTGCTGCCAGTTTGGATCCACAGGGAAGTCCTTTTAAACAGAGAGCAATTCAGTAGAACTTCCAAGAAAGCATGCCTAAGATTGCAGCCCCACAGCACTATCCTAGTACAGTAAACAGAAACACTCTGAAGAGTTTAACGGGATATTACATCTGTATCCACTGCAGAGATTTACTAAGAAATAAAGCCCCGACTGAATTCACTGGTTCCCATTCCGAAAGAAGTGCGGCTTTATTTTGCGAACACTCTCTTCAACCCAGCGGAAAATTTCTTTGTGAGGAAAGAACTTGTGCAGGACGGTGCCGTGAAACGTCATTAGGAGCAAGTGATAGCAGGGGATCCTGCACGCAAAGGAACTTCCAAATGGGGACAGCGGGAATAAATTGCAACTGTTAGGGGGGAAAGTGTAATGTCTCCGGTCGTTTTTTCGCCCCCCCCCCCCATGCTGCTGCTATCCTGCATCATTCAGGTTGCGATCCCCTTTGCCGCACACAGTTTCTTACCCGGAGGGGGGGGGTTGCGGAAAGCTCCATAAGCATACAGTGCAACTTTACTCTTTACCCGCGAGCAAGCACACAGAGCAGGATCGGGCTCCCCCCCCCCCTTTCCCGGTCTCTTTCTTGCTTCAACTGCTCTCGGCTGTTGCCGCCGCGCGGCATCCCAAAGTCTAGGGACCTGAGTCGATGGCGAGCGGGCTGCACAGAGGCATTACTGCCACTGAGCTGCGGTAGGGCCTGGAGCTGGAGGCGCCGCCGCCGCTGTTGCTTATTGCGAGGTGGGGACCGGGCGGTGGGGGGGGAGGCAGAGACGCTCGCCGCCGCTGCTGTGGGGGGGTTGGGGGGGATGGGACGGGCTATGGCGCTTTCCCGGCTGCAGGGAAAGTGCCCGAGCTGGGAGAAGTGTTTCTCTTGCTGCAAGAGGCGGAGGCGAGATTGGGAGCAGGGATCCCAACTCCCCAAGTTCCCGATTCGCCTTTTGGCGGCAGCGGGAGGGGCGGGAGAGCTTCCTGGCTGCTCTGCCATGACCTCCCGGCCACCTCCAGGCAGTCTTTGCAGGCTTCCTTGCAAGCGACAGCCCCTACCATGTAACCTGACCTGTGCAGCCAGGGGCCTGGTGGTGGTGGTGCGGCGGCGGCGGCAGTAGCGCGCGGCCATTGAGCTTCCTCTCCTCCTCTTCTTGCCCATGAATCTGGTGCGTCTCTCTCTCTCCCTCCCAATATCCCCCCCCCCTTCTTCTTCTTCTTCTCTCTCTCTCTCTCTCTCTTTTTTGAAAACTGATCTTTGGCTCCGAGTGTGAAAGTGATTTGAATTTGGCTCGGCGGCGCTCTGCGCAGGCGTTCAGCTGCTGGCATGCTGGCTCTTTGCGAAGCAGCTGTTTTGGGTTTGAAATTCCAACATGGCAGAGGCTGCAGTCAGTCTTCCCTTCAAAAACTTGGAATGATTTCAAATCATAGGCACCTTCACTTAACCCGAGCCCCCATTCATCAGCGAACAGATAGGATCGATGCTGCTGTAACCTACCGGGCTTCTCTACCAAACCTCCAGGTAAGATCTCCCATCGCCTTTCGTCTCTCTTCATCCTCCCCCCCCCTCCCGCCCGCTCTGTTTAAAATTTTATATAATTTTAAATATATCCCAGGCGGCTACGGGCGCTTTAAATTTTCTGCGTGTGCCTTTTAAATATTAAATCTAAGCCATAATGCTTTAAATCTATATTTAAATATAGGACATGCTCCAGACTGGTTTATTCTTTTCTCTTTTTTTCCCCCGTTCCGTTTTTCTCATCTAAGCGCAGCGTGGAAAGTAAAGAGATAGCATCGCGGTGGATGGTTCCCCCCCCCCCTTCCTTGATCGTTGCTAACAATAGTCAGGAGCCCAAGAGTTCGCGATTGCGAGATTTAGAGCTTCCCCCTCCACCCCACCCCGCCGTCAAATCCACTTTCGCTTAAGTGGGTCTTTTATTTTTTCAAATTGGAGTCCAAGCAGGAACGCGCGGATAAGATGCGACTTAGGTGTATTGGGGGAACGAACTTTTAAGCAAATTAGTGCGAATGAGGATCGGCGGAAGGGGAAAGTTAGGGTTAAATTGCCGTGTTTTAGTTCAGGGTGGGGGGGGGCGTGAATATGTCAAGAGAAGCTGATGCAGTAAAATGTAAGCACATCATCGTGGAGGGAGGGGGGACAGCACGGTGGGCGTATTGTTGGCTTGGAACGGAGAGAAAGATGTATAATTTAATGGTATATACAATCCACTGATCCTATTACTATTCTCCCTGGAGCTCTTGTTAGTTTCAATGGGAGTGAGTGAAATTGACATGGACTTGTATTCGTGGTCATGTGCTCTTCTCCCCCCCCCCTTTCTTTCTTCTCTTGTGATCTGAGATCCCCTTTTTGTTGATGTTGCTTTCCCACTTAATTATATGCATGTAGGTTAAATGAATACCTGACGAAAGGGCCCACGTTTCAAGGCAGTGACATTTGATAGCTGAGAGGAAAAGTGGCTTTAATGAAAAGCAACCTTTGGAATTCCTGCTTGTGAGGAGGAGAAGAAGAAGAGGAAGAGGGGAAAAAAATCCAATTCAGCTTTTTTGTGCTGCCAGCAAGAAATGATCAGTAGCACCAGTGTTTATGGTATGTCTGCTTTTGGGATCTATGTCTTTCTATTTCTTTCTTTCTCTCTTTCTTTGCATCTAGATAAATTTTTAAAGCGCATGATGAAAAAAATATCTGAGGACTTTGCATGTGGATATGGCTAGAGATAAATGATGTTAATGGTAAAGCTTCAAGTGTGTAAATAAGCAGTTTTTGTGTGTTATCATTTTGTTTCTGATTTCTGCTTTGATTGTAGTGTTACTTTTGTTCTCAGTTGCAATGCTAAAGTTGCATGTTACCAAAAGTGAACTGTGTACACTCAAATACTATGTAAATTAGTAAACTCACTGACTGTAAAAAGGGGAGGGGGGAAACCCTGAACATATCTATGCCTACACTCACAGCAAATGTTTCCTTTTTAATTTTAAAGTAATAGTTATTGTTTCTTTACTCTATACTACCGTTATATCTTTCCTCCCTCTACTTTTTTGTAGGTTTTAGATCAGGATAGGAAAATAAGATGATTCATAGGTGCACAATAACCAATTCTTCTGCCTCCCTCCTCCAGTTTTAATAGCGACCTGTGTATTTTCTGTCCTTTTTTCCATATAGCTGCTTGTCATTGCAACATACTTTTAAATGATTGTAAGAGGCCACATTCTACAAAACACCTTTAAAAAAATAGGCCTGGAGGGATCTGATGAAATAGGGCAGGGAGGATTTCATATTGCAGTTTACAAAAGTCCAGTTACAGAAGCTTAGAGAAAGTATAACAGCAGATTTTGTTCTGCGCACAAATTTGTGGGGTGACAGAATTTGTGGGGTGACAGAAGGACAGCGAATTGTCTCACTTTTACTAGTCTGTGGGAGAAGCAAATAAGGACAGAGCAAAACCTCATGGTCAGCTTAAGTACGTGACCACTGATCTTTCCTAACAAACCTGAATCCAAAGCAAAGATTGAGTGCCAAATGTCCACTCCTAGGCTGATGCTAGTAGGTGCCTATATCTCTCCAAAGTAACCCTGAGCCGCTGTTACAATAGGGATGATTATCTGATTATTATTATTTATTTATTTTGCATTTGGAACTTGTTGACTTTAAGGCGATCAATACAGCAACTGTTTATTTTAGATGCACATAATTTGCCCTGAGACATGTTTTTAAGGGGGAGGGGGGAGAGAGCAGGAAGACACGGCTTTCTCTTTCTCTTCTCTCCCTGCCCCCCCCCCCCGCTTTTATTTCCTAGAGCTGTTGGAGCGAATGTGATTGCCAGATGGGAGATTTCCCTCTGTGATGTTAAAGCTGTAATATATATTCACAGCAGATTGGACCTGCTGCTTGTGATGAGGATATTACATTTATAAATTTTAAATCGGGAATTGGATAGTGTGCTGAGGGCTGAAATTGGATGGGGTGGATGGTGGCCACTGTTTAAATGCAATTCCTGGATGATGATGATGATGATAATTCTAATAGTAGTAATACACAGTAATCATGGTTGGGTGACATTGCTTTGTATATTGTATGGCACTTGTGCACTTTATTCTCTCCCCCCCCAACCCCTCTGGGTCTGCCCTCTTCTCCTTCTCTCCACCCCCACCTCTACTTCTCAATTTCCTAGTAGAATATCTTGACCAGCAGAGTGATTTTGAAAGCGGCCGAGTTTTCGGGGAGGGGTGAAGAGGATGAGAGTGTGAGAGAGCACCAGTGTAATTAGTTCTGCAACTGAGTGTGTGTGTGTGTGTGTGTGTGTGTATCTCAAAAGAAAAAACATGATGCAGTGATTGTTGTTAGTGGATGCACCTAGTTGTTGTTTTGCCCAGTGATGTGGCCTGTCAGGAGCAGAACCCTGAAAAGCTGGAGAGTAGGACTGAGTCACACTCCAGCAGTTCTGCTGTTGCAAATTAAAAGTGTGTTGTGGTCAGGAAATGAAAGCTACTGTGTCTCTTTTGAACAAGTCGTTTATCAAGGGGAACATCTATCAAGCAGCCACTTGTCATGATGATGCTCCAAGGGGGGAAAAGTTAGGTCTGAGTTGGGGAAGCTGCTTTGAATTGACTCCCCCTCCTCATCTGCAAAATAAAAATAAAAATGGACTTCTGTGTTTGTCACTCCTAGAAAGAAATTTTTAAGAAAAAAGAGATTCAGCAGATCCTCTTTACACTTTTGGTTTTGAGTTGTTTAACATAAGGCTGTATCTGATATTTTCCCTATGATATAGATGTATATTTTAAGACTAAAACTTCAAACAGTTAGTCTGTTGCTTTTGCGCTTTAATGTTTGTGGTTCAGGCTTTATTTTTGTGTGTGTGTGCTTCCCTGCATTGCATCTTTAGGAATATATTTCATCTGGGGGACTTGATGGGATGAAATACATTCGTAAGTTTGTTTTCCATGTGACAGTTGCAAGGTTTAGACAGTGAAAATTAATCCCAGATTTCTAACCTCTGATAAATCTGCTTTTTGTTGTATTTGTCATTAGCTCTTTATCGGGGAAATCTTTCCAGTGCTGGTATTTATGCAAGAAATTGGGCATTACTTTGTACCACATCAGGAGACATGTTAAGAACATCTTTGCCCTTTCCACCTTCTCTTTGACAAGTGCACTGCATGTGGATTCTTACTGTAAGCGTTTGTATCCTAGACAAGGATACATAGCTATAGATAACTCATGTCAAAAATACCATTTTAGAAAACCACAATATAGGTGAATTTTCGCTGGACTTTCAGAGAAGTTCTGAATTTTCTTTGCCAGACAGCTTTTTGTTAATAAGAGAATGAAGTATTCATTGAAATCAGGCATTTTTTAGCACTCCTCTGTCCTTACTGAAAAACAAGTGCTATTTGTGGACAGTTTGGACCAGATCTCAGCAAAAATGCAATAGGACTTTGGGTGTTAGATTTGCTAATGAGTTGTGTCTGTTGCATTATTATGAAAGCTTTATTAATGTGTGATATTTGAAACAAGATGTGATTACTATACAAACTTGGTGCCCAGTCATCATTCCTTACCCCCAGACAAAAGAGATTTATACAACAGTAACCAGCTGTATTGGAGAAAGTGTGGGATGTGTGTCAGTTATGTGACACACAATATGGTATTTACCATTGGTAATAAGCATTGGCTTCAGGTACCATCCATATAAACATAGCAGAGGATGGAATACATGGCCCCCACCATCAGTATATCTGATACATCAAGGAACTTTTCTCCAAGTTCTTTCTGATGGTAGCAATTCAGCATGAGAGCTTTATTCCTACTATTTTCTAGTGCATGTTGGCTCAGAATATATTCTGTGAGTGCCTTGCATTAACACTGAGGTTATATTTATGTTCTATTGCTTGTTTTTATGATCACATGATTAATTTCAAAAGTTTATTTATTGCTAACAGTGTACTGAAGAATCCCCCCACCCTTTCATTCTTTTAGTGCTTTAGGTTGCAGAACTTGAACTTTGAAATATAATTGTTCATTGTGCATGAAAATGCTGAAAGAGGGGTTTATGTGTGCTTTAAAATATTGCTTTGGGAGACTTATCATTCTGATGCGTGTGTAGCTGTCAATTAGTTAGCTCTGTGTGTGCATGCAAGAAGTATTTGGGTGTAATGTCTGATCTTCCTGCAGTCTTAATCATCAATTAATCAGTTAATCTGCTTGTTTGGGAGCCATTTTAATGATACAAAATCAGCATGATAGCTGTATGTAGGAAACTCCCTTGCATGTTTTTAATCTGCTAGTCTCATCTAGCGTTGTTAGATCCGATAAAGGAAAATATTTGGCTCTTTGCCCCCAGTTAACATACGCTTTATAAGAACTTAAGTTTGCATTGTATAACTTTACAAAAAGCGCCAGGTTTATTGACTAATGTTTATTTAATTAACTGGAATTTCATCATGATTTATTGATGGGAGGGAATTGTTATACGGGCATTTTGTGAAGTAATGGAGCATTTTTTTCTGTCAATCAGCATGATAAAGTATTTCATCAGCGTGTTTACCTCCTTCTCCTCTCCCCCCCCCCACAGCCATGAATAAGCAAAGGATTTAAAGTTAACAAGAAACATTAAATATGAACTTGCCTTTCTTTGCACAACGCAACGCAACCCAACCCAAACAAAATAATCCAAGTTGGTAATAATGGACTAACTTTTATTCTATTAATTTTTATGTACATCTACTAATAAATCAACATACTTCTTTTGAGCTTGGGAAAGACATGGTAATAGTTGGCGAAAGCAGCACAGTGGGCTAATTGCGAGTCATCCTATTCCAATTACATTTTGGTAGTAAAATATGTAGAATTTAGTTAGTTTTTATTTTGTAGCAGATTCTCTCTCTCTCTCCCCCCCCCCATGCTTTTAAATTCCTGATTGTACACCATGGTTATAGTTACAGGTTATTAAACTCTCTTTGCTAGAAATGCTATCTTTTAAAGTGAAAACTGATATATCTTATGGGAAACATCTGGGAGCTTTAAGTGTAGCAGGGGGTCTAGCATCCTTTTATTATTAGACAAACCTATACCCACTTACCTGATAATTTAACTAAATTGCATTTACCTCTAAGTAGACATGCATAGGATTGTGATAAGCCGCCAACCCCCACAAAAATACACAAGGATATCTTCCAGGTGTAAAATTCATGCTGCAGTGTTAATTATGAGCATTAGCTGTACTGTCGGATATACACAAACAGCCTAGCTTTTCATTTTTTAAACTTCTGTCCTTCAAAATATAGTGGTGAGAAGCTGGAAGCTGGGTAAAAATGGAAGTCTATATAGTCAGCCTACCACACAGTGTGAGTGACGGCGAAACTTCCAAGGAAGGTCAAATTAAAATTAGATATGTCAGCATTTTTGTAGGAAGAGGGGCTTGGAACATATTATTTGAAAAGCAGCGTAAGCTTGTGTTTGCTAGTTCTACAACAGCAAATATGAAAACACCTGTTGATTAACCAGTGAGAATAAAAGTCCTAAAACACAATGAATTCTGTCATTCTAGGAAAAAATCAGTGGGTATCCTCCCAAAAATAAGTTCTTATAGGAGTAGGAACGTTATCCTTCTCTAAAGCAAATTAGAATTCTCTTCATCAACATAACTTCATGAGGGTACCTGGCTATCAAGGCGCCAGAAGAACAATGACAGGCAGCTTCTTGTTCTGGCAATGTCAGTAAATGGTACCTGTGAGATGCTTCATTATAGCACATTTAATTTCAAGGCTAAATTTTATTTAAAGTGGAAATGATTTTGCCCCCTGAAGTGCAGAACTAATGTAGCTATTTTTCTTTAGTGACAATCTGTTTTATTAATATTTGTTTAAAAATAACATTTGTTGCTGCCAGTTTATCATTTGTTTTTGTCATTAAACAGTGTAAATTCTATAAGCATATCCTTGAAGGATATTACCTTAATTTACATTATTAACTGAGAATTTAACTGATTGTTTTCAAGTGCAGTTTAAGAAATAACTGTACAATGTACTGTAAATGAAATATCCTAAAAAGATTATTGCAAAAAGACATTGATACCTCTTTCCATATCAGAATGAACAATGGGTCATATTGGATCTCTTCTGTGCCTATTTGTACCCACTTAAATTTATTTACACACAAAACTACATTGCCTCCTTTCTCTTTTTAAACCTACATCACCTTCAAAATAATATATTTAATTCAACTCTCCTGTCCATTGTTTGTATTTAATACATCCAAATACAGTTTTGGCAATAAACATTGATGTAAAGCTTATGGTTAATATTGGCTATGGAAGAAACCGGACTGCAATTCTGTACCCAGTTAGAAGTGAAGCCGCAATCATAGTAGTCTTATGACAACTGCACAGCTAACATTTGAACTTGTCTCTTGATTTTTTAAAATTTTCTCTTTAATGATTTTTTTTTTTTAAAAGTTTTAAATGTGGCTAAAATCAGCATTTTAATTCTCTCCAAGTTTATTTTCCAAAGCTCAGCATCTTAATATACTGCATTTTTCTTTTGTATGAGTTGGGGACCTGTTTATGTGTAATTCTTAGGTATCCTTAAAGGCCAGAAGAAAGAGTGATGTGTAGTAATCTGCGTGCTTACTGAGTAAGTGCGTGTATGCATGTGTAGGATCAGGCTGCATGTGGGTAACATACTCCTGTGCACTACAATTTGTACCAGTGCTTCGACTCTTGTGAAGTGATTAGTGCTCTGTGTAAGTATGTGGTGACAGCTATGCTTATGGATGTGAAGAAACCATTAAGTGCAGTAGCATTAACCTTTTCAGTATGTCTCATCTGAAGTGTGAACTTTAGTTTGTTGGGATGTTCAGCAACAATTGCCTAACCCCATCCTCTCTTCCTTTCTCCCATTACCTCTCCTCACCACTCTCATTACTTTCTGCCTTCTGTGTTGACATGGGGGAAACTCATAAAGTCGGTGCTGCAAGAATCAGGTTTGAAGATTGTTACAGGCATCACAATTTGATACCTAAAACAAATTTAAAAATCAAGCATCCTTTTCAAGTTATAACTGAAGGTCCAGCCAGGATGTATCTGAACACACTTGAAGAGGTGCCATTTATTTTCAAAAGAGATTTCTCCCATCACTCGTGAACAGCTCCACCATGCAGAGAGAGATATCAAAAGAGCTCAGAGAAGCAACAATATTCTTTCATGTTGTCGAGTACTTGGACACTTATAAGATTGTTTCCAAGAAGGGAAAAGAATTGATCCTGTTTTGAATTCCTTGTTGTTGGCATTTGTGAGCCATGTTCCGTAGAGAAAGCTATAAAAATTAAATTACTTATCCATTGGGTTTGTAATGTGAATACAAATTTACTTCTGGCACATGCACCTGTGGTAGTCTAAGCAAAGTGTGTCTGAAAAAAGGAAAATGGTATGTGTGTGTGAGAGAGAGAGTGTGCACGCATTTGACTATATATATTTATCTTCTGTGTCTCTACAAATAACTATTTTTGCTGAATCTAGCAGCATGGATTTTAATCAAGCATTTTAATTCATATGCTTGCTTTAAAGTAAATAATTGAATGGGACATGGGCATGTACAGTGTGTTTAGTCAGCAGCAAACCCCAGTGCATTCAATTGGACTTACTTACGAGTAAGTGTGCACAGGACTGCAGTACTATGAACATTTACTCTCAAGTAAGTGCCATGGAACTTTGTGTACGCACAAATAGGAATGGGCTGTGGCAGTTGCCATCTAATTACCTGCATTGTGCCTTTAAGAGCAGCCTGAAACTACAGAAATCTAGCCTGTAAATCTTTTCTGATCACTTTATCTCTGTGCCAGGAAACCTGTTTGCTTTCTATGCTAAGCTGCTGTTCAAGACACAGAAGGAGACAGGAGTGGGAATATAAGACTGAATTCCTATATAGGCATTTTAAGCATTTTTGTTATGAAAAGAAGTTACTGAGTGAATATATATTGAGTCCAAATCAAGGACATGTAGGAAGTCTCTGAATTGGACTGTTTAGTAAAGAAAAAAAGACCCTGAAATAGCACCTTAATATGAGAATTGTATTGCAAATATTGGTGAATTACATTCCACAAAATGTCTTGTAATGGTAATCAGCAAGCAAATGCTTTTTCACAAATGAAAGTATTTGTGTATAATTGCCTTCAATATAATGAAGTGGGGGGGGGATTTAAATGCACTTTTTGTTGTTGTTAAAAAACCCTATTGACTGGCATAGATGCCAGCCCATCAATATCATTGGGATTACTCCAGAGTAAGTGATCTGAGCACAAAAGCTTATTGAAGCAAATCTATATTTGAAACGGCTAATGAAGAAACGAAAGAACAAGAAACATCTTGTGATCTTTGTTTCATTAACCCCATTACTTTGAACTGTTGCTAATTATATGCCATGCAGTGGTATGTGGCAAAGTATAGACTGTGTAAGCTTTCTCCTGCTTTTCCTTTGTTACTCTTTCATCAATCCTGCTAAATTCTTCGGCTGCCGTAATGCTTGGATTTAACTGGCTCATTATCTCTATGTATAAAGCTATAGAGTGGAGAGCACTTGTAACTCGTGTTGCTTTCAGCTGGAGGTGTTCTGATGTGTGACAGCAATTGTGTTTGCTAGTAGGATGGATCACATTTTGAGGAAACATTTTAAAGATTTCGTTGGCTTTTAGTTTTACCAAATAGTCAGGGCAGCACCACCAGAAGAATTCAAAAGATACTACGAGATGAAGTGCTTCTCAGTGACCTACATCGGGATGTATCCTTACAACGGAGCATGTTTTGAATGCGTGCTTATTAGGGTTTCCCAACTCACTTTTCAGTTTCATGATCCTTTCCATAGTTCCAGCTATTTTTATTGAATGACTCATAGTAGAATAATTAGTAGAACATTTTGTATGGGGGTTGAACAATGGGAATATTTTTTTTATGACACACACGTCTATGTTAAAATGTTACTTTTTCAAAATACATTGTTTTAGCTTTCAGCAAAGTGTATTGGATTTAAGAGTATGGATTATTTAAATGTTTCATTCATTTCATATTTAGTACTTTCTTCAAGGAACTTGTGATAGTGTACAATATCATTCTGCAGTTTTTTATTCAAGAGTGTCAGATTGAGAGACAGTTTCACAGCCACCCAGTAGATTTGTAGCAGAGCGGGGATTTGAGCTTGAGTCTTCTCAGTCCTGGTGAAATCACTGCAGTAGAGGTAGCCAAAGTGGTGCCCCCCTAGTTGTATTCTAGCTCCCATCAGACCCAGCTAGTGTGGCCAGTGATCAGGGATGATGGAAGCCCAACAACATCTGAAGGCACTATTTTGTCTATCCCTGCCCTAAACCACACTGGCTCTCACATTAATATACCTTTGAAAAAAACTGGGATGATCTAGTTCCCCAGGACAATAACTTTCCTCTTCTATGTTTGCTACTCCAAGTGTAGGAGTGTCCTACAGCCTTCCCATACATTGGGGAAGGATTTGACTTGTTCCTTAGATTCTTATTTTTCACTTTCTTCATCATGACGTAAATAACGTTATTTAGCCTTATGGAATTGTTGGCTGCACAGATATCTAAAGAACTAAGGGCTGGTAGTTGTGGTTGTTTTTAAAGCTAACTGATGTTTGTGCAGTGGATATGTCTGGGGAAATGATTGATTTATGTGCCTTTGAAACATTTTGTATTTTAATTCACTATTTAAACCTTGGTGAAACTTCTGATGCAACGTAACTTTATTTTAAGATATTGTTGCCCAATAAATTCCTGTTCAATTTTATTCGGTTGTCTTTAAACTGAATTGGGTTTTGTCACTGTATGGAAGAATTTTACTCCCAAGTTTGCAGGATATAATGAGGGGTGTATGTCCTAAAATTTGTTTGAAGTAAAATATGTTGAATAGCAAGCAAGTATACACAGCAACACGGTATGTGTGCTTTTAGTTTTGCTGTTTGTTTCCAAAGGCCAAACTTTGGCTTTTGTTTCTGAACTAGAAGCATCTTTCATAATCATTTTATTAAATCAGTGACACACTTCTCAAATTGGAGTGCTTTGATCTCTTAACTTTTTGTTCCTTCCCTCCCCTAAAAATAACTACAGAAAGAATGCTTTCCAACTCCAGAATTATTTAGAATGAGAAGAATAGTAATCTTCTAACAAAAATAATAGTGAAAGAAAAATTGCCAGTGAATTAAGATATTGGTGTCTGCATAGACATTTGTTTCAAAAAAGTAGGTTTAGGCTTATTAACTTGTTTTAAGAAGTGTCTTATTATTTGTGAGCAAATAAGTTTGATATACTGACAAATAATAAACCTCTGTGATCATGCATTTAAAAATTAGCTAGCTATAGTTATGCCGTTGCATGTTACGCTGCAAGCAGTTGTACAATTACACTAACTGAGGTATCCTTTTCAAGAAGCTTTATCACCCCCATTCTCATTTTGAACATGATGTTCCTTTTTAAAGAATATCATCTATATCCAATCCTAGGCATGTTTACTTGGAAGTAAGTCCTGCTGGAGTTCAGTTGGGCTCATAAAATTGCAGCCTCAATTCCAAAAGATAGATGGATTTGTTAAGTAGTCATTTCTTTGCTGACTTTATCATACTTAAAAATCTATACATTGGTGTGCAGCTGGAGCGGTAGAAGAATGTAGTTCCGTACATGAAGAATTGCCAAATCTCTAGCAGGGTGGGGCTCATTTTGTGTTTAATAGCAATATGGAAGGGGAAGATATATTCTACAGGTTCCTTTTTTCTTTACTACTCTAGCACTACGATGTGAAAAGCTGCATTAGCCAGCATGCTGGTGTATTAAAAGCAGAGGTGCCTTTTTCATGTTGCATCTCAAAAAGCCAAGTGTAAGCTGGCAATCCTGCTGCCCCTTGCAATGTTACTCTGCCCTCCAAAACTTACTCTCTTTTCAAATGGACTTAATAAAAGTCCCATGAAGTGTGCTTCTGAAGACAAATCCATGCTGAAGAAACTTGCTGGACATAACAAGGGATACTGATATGATTACTGCTTTTAGCCAAAACCAAGTACGTTTATCATCAGGCAAGACACATTTGGTAATCTCTCTCTCTCGCTCTTTTTCTGACACAGACTCAAAGCAAAGTCGCACATAAGTCTTTTGGCTCTTTAGCTCACTGTGAGGAAGAAATGAACTCTAATGTTTATCTGGAATAACACCCCCACTCCCACCCCAAAAATGCCATGTGAAGTAATGTTAAATGGTCAGATTTGTCGAAGGACAGCTATACAAAGAGCAGGCATCTGGGAGCTGAGCCTAAGTACTGTTTTTTCCTCCAATTAATTATCATTGCAAATATTTGAGCAAAAGAACCTGTTTCAATTTTTCAATTTTTTATTGATTGTTGCTAATAAAAGAGTATGCATGTGTGTGTGGATATATAGATTTTGTGTGTGTGTTGTGGGAGTTGCTGCTCCTCCATTGATGGCACAACTTGCTCAACCAATGGCTTGAAACACTATCTCATTCACTTAAGCAAGATAATATTCATATTTTTCGTTGGCTAGCCAGTGTGTTGGCTAGACCCAGGTCCACTCAGCCATGACTCTTGCTAGGTAACCCTTGGGCCAGTCACATACTCTGTTGGCCTAACCTACCAGAGTGGTTTGAGGACAAAATGGGGAGGAGGAGAGCAAAATACGTTGTACTGAGTTGATTGGAAGAAAGGGAAGGCATGAATACAATTTAAAAAAATTGATTGTTTCCTTGGATTGGGCAGGGAACAGTTGGTGTTAGCTGCACTATTGACTGCATACCTACTTGTTAGATACCAAATTAGGCCTCCAGTATCATGTCGTCCATTCTATCTGCCAGCTGGAGAAACCTATCTGCTTTTAAAAAATTTAACATGGGGATTTGTCCAGAAATATCTAACCATCTATACTTTAGAACTATAGCAAAATTTTGTTCAGGGGATGGGTGGAATGTGAATTCTGACACTATAAATATGGTAGCTCTCTTAGTGTAAACTTGAATAACTGTGGCGTAGTATTTTGGCTGCTAAACACAAATGCCTTTTTCTGCTTGTTTGTGATATTCACAATGCAGTCCTTATTTAAACATGTTTGCTCATAATTCAGTTCAGTTCAATGGAATTTGCTCCCTAGTAAGAGAGCTTGGGATTACTATCTGGAGCACCAATATCCAACCTCTGGAAAATCTGTGCTGGCTTCTGAAACTTCATTGGCAATTATTTTATCCCCTGCCACTCTTTACAATGAGCTTGCAATAAAATTGTGACCATATCTGCTCAAGCTGATCTTGAAAGTCTTAAGGGCTAAAAACTCTTATGTTATAGGATGCAAGTGCATTTCACGAGAAATGTGTTTTGCTCTACAGTGGCTTCCCTACAGTTCTAAGCCTAGAGGTTTCCTGGTTCAAGCTTGAATATTTTCAAGAATCATTGTAAGAGTTCCTTGAGCTAATTTTAATATGTTCTTGTACAGTTGGGTATTTTATTCCATTGTGTAATATGCTTCCAAGAAAAATGAATATGGCAAAGTAAAAAGTGGAATAAATTAAAACATTTTAAAGTCACTATGGCACATGCAGTGGAGATTTAAGAGCCCCACTTCTCACCTCTCAGTCTATTGTATCCACCATGTGAGTACCATTAAAAAGAAACACTTAGAGTGTAAACACCATTATACCTGCCCTTGAACATTTCAAGTGGCCAAGTTCTTGCTGTTCTGGACTCCTTTGGGAGGATGGGTGGGATATTAATTCAATAAATTATATGCACACCTATAGTATTTAGGTATTTACATCTCCAGCATGCTAACAAACACAGAACTTTAAACAGAACTGCAGCAGTCAAATGTAGCTTTGTAGTGAGCAATGGAGATTAAAAACCTTCATCTGAAATATAAAAGTTATGTGGCTTAATTGCCACTAAAATGTAACTTTATTACTCTTCTTTAAAGCCATAGTAGGTTTCAACTCACTTTATTTATCACATTTAGCCTCCTAATGTTATCTAAGCTAGTGGCCATGACTCATGTAACGTGGCTTATGTTCATTAGATAACGCCATGGCCCCATTTTGATGGCACCTTTAAAACAGAATTTGTAATATTAAAAATATATTGAACGCCCTCAATATTCAAAGTGTGACTAGCAGAAGGATTCATGCTTGATATTTTGTGCTTCAGCCAAGCCTCAAAGGTTTTTTGAGTAAGCTACAATCCAACTGAGAGATGGAGCCTGATGTCTTGCTACTCATTAGTAGAATTTGAATGTATACCGTACTTCCTGTGTGAGGCGATGAGTAAATTCCACTGAACTTTGTGGATCTTACTTATGAATATGCTTGCATAACTGGGCTATTTGGTGTTTAAATGGAAGCAAGCCCCCTCTCTCTCAGACCTATTTTGCTTGTGTTTGTAGCTTCCCTCTTCTTGAAAATTAGCTCTGGGTGGCAGTGTATTTTCACCGCATAGGGAAATAAGAGACTAGTTAACAATATCTAGAGTGCCTTGAATACTAAAAGTGGGACTTGTCTATGGTGCACAGGAAAGCTAGGTGTAAGTGTGGAAAGTCCTTGAACACAGAAAAGAGGTTGCCTGCACTGGGCTGGGACTTCATGACCTCCATGACAACCATGGGGCTATCTCAAGTTGGCATTGGTCTGGCACATAGAGTGGGACATACCCTCAGTTTGCACTTTGATGCAGATGGCATGGCTGGTGGTCTAGTAATGGGGAGGGTGCAGTTAGAGAAATTGCACTGTAATGGTTGGACTATTTCCTAGTGGCTTTTGGTGCCACATTCCCCCTGCAGGTCCATCCTTGGATAGTTATGGAATGTGATGGATTCCCGAATGCTGTGGAGGATTTTCCATTGGGTAAAGCTGACAATCTTGTCAAGGCCCTTCTTGCATTGTGGAACAGCAAGACTTAAAGCTCCAGAGTTGTGATTACTCTTGAGTTTTCTCTCTGGTGATGTGGAGCTGCCTGAAATTCTATGAACTTGTAGGCAGTGAAGCAGGCTGGATGACAACAATAGTGCAGCTGGTGGAAAGTTCTGTCCAAACACCAGTCAGGGAACATAATCGTGCCTACCATCTGGCAGGGGACAGCAAAAGACGTTACCATCTCTACTGCATTCTCAAACAGCTGTCCAGCAGAACTCTTTAGGGTGGTATGGAGGTTGTTGTCCATGGAGGACACCCCATGGGAGCTTGTAAAGATGCACTGTGAAATGTTTGCACAACATTTTGAGGATAAGGGCACTCATCTTCCAAACATTTTGACGCCATAGTTACGACTGTTCATAGGGAAGCATCCAGTATTACATATTTCCCTTTTTTGTGGCATCAGTTTTAGTGGATGAGGCCTGATGAAATGGACAAGGGGTGGTATTCAGCTAAATTTTACTCAAAGTAAACCAATTGTAATTAATTGACCTTAGTCATGCGCATTAATTTCAGTGGGTCTACTCTTAGTAAAATTTAGTTGACTACCACCCACAATGCTTGCAATAACGCAGCTGACTACAAGCTCTCTCAGTCCTTGTCCCTCTTGGCTAAGATCTAGTCAGAAGAGTATGACTAGTTAGATCGAGGGGTGCTTAATGCAGCTTTCTGTGAGGGTCTCATGTCCAGAGCCTTAAGAAGGTACCATGGTACAGCCACTGATGATAAAGCGCAACCTGGACCCAATATTTGTGGTAGTGTAACTGCAGACATTCATAGACCATAAAGGGAATGTAACCTTGCTTCTTTTTACCATAAACTGAAGCTGTTGGGAGCTGTTTGTTATTAGGGGATTTGGAGTGCAGTGTTTTTAATACTCTGAGGACACCCAACTGTCGGTATGGCTGTGAGTGGTGGGCTGGATGAAGACTAAATAAACAGAGCTGGAAACAGTTGCTGTGGGTCAGTGGTTCCCAGGTCCAGGAAATAGGTCAGTTGCTTGTTCTGGATGGGTTTACACTCCATGCGCTTGTAGTCGATGCTACATTTGGAAACTGTTTTCTACTTGGTTTGATCTAAGAGTATGATTATGCCATACCAGTAACAGAAGTTGCCAGGATTATGCCATACCAGCAACAGAAGTTGCTGTTGAACAATCCCTGTAGGAGGTTTTGGAATCTGCTTTTGGGAGTGACCACCCACAGCTCAAACTCTTAGCTGTTTTCTGTGCCAGTTCGGTGAATTTGTTTGCTGAGGATGTTCCAGACTTTTGGGCACAAAATATTTGAGATATAGGGTTTTCTCAGTGCTCAAGTGGCAATATTATTTAGTGGGGAAATGCAGTTCTTTCAGCTCAAGTAGTACCATTATTAGATAGAAGGCATGCATGGATCATGAGATATTAAGCTTTATTATGGTGTCTGCTAACTTATGAGTTTTTCTGTCTTTTAAAACATTTTTATTCAGCATATTTAGAAAAAATATAACTCTTCATTTGAAGAAAAGCTGTTTCCTTTTTTCTGGGAAGTTGCTGCTGCTACATTTTGGTAGTATGGGTGCTAGGAAAAAATCCCTCACAACTGACCTGCAAGCAGCAACACTTATTCCCAAGGCAGTTGGGGGGGGGGCTGGAAAGTGCATGTTCCACACAGATGTGGTTCTCTCTCTCTTTCTTTCTCTCTCTCTCTCTCTCTCTCAGATATTCCACAGTTATTGACTAGCAGTAGTATTGCACTGTGTGAAAAATCTTTGCTGATTATTTAGGGAAATGAAATAAATTTCATGGATTCCTTTCAGCACTATGGTTCTGTTAATGTTGCTGTGCTCCATGGCATGAGGGATCCATTATTAAAATATCTTTAAGCCACTGGATTAAACCAGTGTGGCAGGAGAGGATGGCAAGATTAAAGGGCAATCAAAGAAACATTAAAACATTTCAGTGCATTGTAGTTTAGTGCAGTGTATAGTTTAAAAAATATTTGCAGAATATGAACAGATACCTTTTCACAATGAGAGCAAAGTGTATTAAGTGATATTGAGGACAATCCTAGTTGTGATCCAGAATCGCTGTTTGAACAGATTTGCTGAAGAATTGTATTGGCTATTCTTCTACAGTTCTCTATGTCATACTGTTGTGAACAGGGATTTTCAACTCTGATAAATATGAAAGATCAGAAGGGAGAAAGGAGAAAGGCTTATTTGTGTTGATGAGATAAGAATTTGTTTGACTCAAATTGGACCCGATATAAATCAGATTTCCTGGAAAAAGCAAGCCCACAACTCTCATTGACTTTGTTTACATACTTAAGGTACATGTGTAAGAGGCTTGTTTATAATTTTATTTTGGGAATGATTCATGTTCTTATGTAGTTGAATTGCTTTATACTTTCTGGATGGCCCATGATCATATTATAAAGTGGTTGTGTTCTGTTTTATAAATAAATCACTGCTAGGAGTTGTTTCCCCCCCCTCCCAATGTATTTCTTATAAAAAGTTTGGTGTGGCTTGAGCAAATTCATTATTCTGAAAGTGTGGCCCAGAGAAAACAGTTTGAGAAACGCTGAATTAAGCCCAGAGATACAGTATGTGTTTGCCATTGCTGTAATCTGAGAGAATAAGCAGATCTACTGTTACAGTTACTTGAAAGCAACTGTTCAGACTTTTCCCGTATAATTTATCATATTCAGCTCTCAACATGCAAAATATTTGACCTGTAGAGTCTTCTTAAGTATTCTGAATTGATAGTAGGGTGTTCTTTTTTTTGTATCTATCCCAGAAGGTAGAGACAAATTTATATGTTAGCTGCACTGTTTCAATGCAGTTCCAGTAATACTGTATAAGAACAACGGTGTGTGCATGTGATGTGGTTACTTTGTTTAGCTGGAAACAGATCACTTTGGTTTAGAAGAAATTGTGTTGCCGTTCCTGTTCACATAATTACTTCCTTCAAACTCTACTAGAAAACCAGTGCTGCTTATAATCTATGAATTGGGTCTGTTTCCACTAGTTTACAAATGTCACCAAAGTGAGACTGGAAAGATGAACCCATAAGGTATCAGTCTGGTAGTGGAGGATGACAGAGGGGAGGGGCTTCCTACAACTGGCTTAAGATCATTGTTGACAGGTTGCAATTTAAAACTAGTTTAAGTTCATTAACACTACATTAGTACATGGCATTTTTTTAGCTTTGATATGTCACTGTTGGCAGTCTAATAACATTTAGAACACTTCTTTGCCAACTTTGGTTACATATACTGAGTGAAGAGTTTGCTCTTGGTCTAGTTGTTTTGTTCTGGTACTATTTAGGCATGCATTTTAGTATAGCTTCCAGAACTGACTCCTCCTGCCACATCTAAAGAGATGGGTATGTCTTCAGGGAGTGAATCTTTTCTTTTCAAACTATTACTTCTCATCTGAATTTCATCATCAATCTTTATTACGCTCCATCCCCAGATCCCAGCTATGGTCCAAATTGAGTCTGATTTTGCAGGACAAACGACTTCTCTTTCTTATAAAAGCCCTGTACAATGGAACCAAACTGCAGGTCCGATGCGGTCGACAGGGACAGCTATCGAACAGCATCGAGATGACTGGGGGGGGGGTGAGACAGGGTTGTATTTTGGCCCCCACATTGTTTTGTCTATTCTTAAATGACCTAGAAGAAAACTTAATGGACCTAGATGGACACATTCCAAAAATAGGAATGAGAAGGACCCCTTTGTTGTTGTTTGCTGATGACGCGGCCATCATCTTGCGTTCCAGACCGGGCTTGAATTATCTGAATTTACTAAGTGAATTCCTAGTACAGGCAACCCGTTTGCACGGGGGTTGTGTTCTGGGTCATCATGTATGATGGTGGAACACGCATAAGCCTGCTCTGTTCTGGCCTCTTCTGGGTCACCATGATGTGCATAAATATAGACAAGGATGCATTAAAAGAAAGGATGGTAATTTTGCTGGAGTGTACTGTATAAGGCAACATTCCATACTCTCTTAGGAAAGGAATGGTACACAAGCATCCTGAAAAACTCAGCTGAAGTAGACCTGCACAGGTTGGTAAGTAAACTATGGAGAGCTTGCAGGGGGTGGGGTAGGAGATGAGTAAGAGCAACGATGGAAAGGAAAGTTTCAGTTCACTGATCAGTTATTTTCAGTTTGGTAGACGTAGCCTTACTCTGATTATATAATACACCACCCGTATCATTTGATAAGCACACCATTGATAAGTGTTTTGTTCATAGGACCATATTCTTCCAGTTGAACTTTGGCTGGAAATATCCAAAGGTGTATATTTTGTGTCTGGTGAAAAAGTTTTATGCCACAAGCAAAATAATGATGGATTCATATTGGGCCAATGGAAATATGTTGAGTTTAAATCCATAGTTCTAATGTGAGCTGAGAAGAAAGGAGAATAGAAAGAGCTCCTGCTTCATGCTTATCTTTCTCAATGCTTGGTTTTTATAGGGAGGGATCAGATCTCTTACTCTGTTCTCCTTCCAATGCTGCAGTGGCTCTACCTTCTCAGTCTGCAGAGAATCATGTTCTGGAGCAGGCTATGTGCACACAACTTCATTCAGAGATGTCTGCACATAGGACCCCAAATGATTGGTATAGGAGTATAGGAGGGGAGGGGTGTATTCAAAAAGTTCAGAAATACTTACCTAAGGGATGAAGATCTCTCCCCACCCCCTGGGCAATCAGCATATGTGTGCAGCTGTGTTTGTATCTCATACACTCACTTAACAAAATAAAAAAGTTCCTTCCAGTAGCACCTTAAAGACCAACTAAGTTAGTTCTTGGTATGAGCTTTCGTGTGCATGCACACTTCTTCAGATACTGAAGAATAGTATCTGAAGAAGTGTGCATGCACACGAAAGCTCATACCAAGAACTAACTTAGTTGGTCTTTAAGGTATCTGAAGAAGTGTGCATGCACACGAAAGCTCATACCAAGAACTAACTTAGTTGGTCTTTAAGGTGCTACTGGAAGGAACTTTTTTTTTTTGACTATGGCAGACCAACACGGCTACCTATCTGTAACTCACTTAACAAGGTAGTCACACTACAGCCACTCCTTTGCAGCCTTGTGTACCTCTCCTAAAAGTGAGTAGTTAAGCTAAGTATTGGGCTTTGAAATGTTATCGGCAATTATGAGCAGAAATTATGGGTGTTGGGATGGCATTGTGTCATAAGAAAGCAATGGCACTTGCTCTCCAGAATGAGCAACATAAACCCATTGACTTGGCCTTGTGGAGAAAGATGTCCTCACCCCCCACTGCATCTAAGCCCCGCTCAGGTATTCTGCAGTGGAGAGGGCTGGAGGCACGCAGGCAAGCCCAACACCATTACATGTGCTGGCTCCACTTCTGACCTTCACATATTGAGCAAATGGATATCTCTTCATGCTTAAGTCATGAAGGCTGAAAGTGGAGCCGGCATACATAGATATGTTATGTTAGTGGTGGAACTTGCATGCATGTCCCAACCCCAATCCACTTTAGGCCCACATATATTCAGTCAAATGCCTGAGTAGGGCCATACTTCCTTTTGAATATTAAGGTTTCATTCCTTCCTAGGAGATGAGTTCTTGGGATCACAGATAATTATTGGTATTGTTTGTTTCCTGAAGAGAGGTTGCCCCTAAGATGTGTAACCTAATATCTGTAGTATCTGGGAGGTACTTACCAACTCTACAAGCTGGCCTCATGGCTACAACATCTAGCCAAAATTTTCTTGTCCCTCAACCTTTGTTTTGTGTCTTTCCTGATGAAAAGTTCTGGAAAACTCAGAAGCTTGCCACATTATTGTGACATTTTGCTGACTTGGTATTACCCAAGTCAGAAGGTTGTTTCTACACCATTTCTGTTAGACTTGCACGTTCTTCAAATAGCCTCCTTTAATTCAGAAGTGGGAAAACTGGTCCCCTCTAGATGTTTCAGGGCAAGAAACACCTCTGACTATTGGCCACAGTGGCTGGGACTGATACGAATTGGGAAACTTAACACCACACAGGTCCCCATCCCTGCTGTAAACAGAGTGCTAGAAATAAGAATTGTGATTGCTTCACTATACAGTTGATTTGAAATGTCATGGTTACATCTCGCAGTTTCAGATTTTCTCTTGCAATCTACAAAATTTAGGGCCATCAAAATCTGTTATTAGCAGTAGGTTCAGGAGAAACAAAATAAACTACTTCCACAGAACTTACAGAACTCACTGCCACATGAGTGGTGCTTGCTGCTAACCTGCCTTTGAAGAGCGTAAGGGAAATTCATGGAGGATAGACCTAGCTGTCAGCATAAGAGCCAAGAATTAGATATTCATATTTCAGAGACAGTATATGCGGGGGTGGGGGGTGGGGGACGACATCAATACACAGGTCTTTCCAACATGCCTTCATGAGTATCCTTGGAGCATCTGGTTAGCCACAGTTGGAGCCGAGAATGCTAAAAGGACCTTTCTTCTGGTCCAGCAAGCAGTTCATGTAATCTTATACTGCTTTGGCAATATTTTAATTGCTAAATCCGAAAATATAATCCAGTGAGAAAATTAAGCTTCAACCCAGTGGATGATTGACAGTATATACCACCCTTGCCTAAAAGCCCAAACCCTTAATCTTTCTAAGCTACCCTATTGAATAGATGGCTTTTACAGCTTTTCTTTTTAGGCTCTTTTGCCGTGAAGAAGGGCAGAGGCTTTTCGAACCAAGAGGGTCTTCATGGCCCCCTTAATACTGCTTAGGAAGAAGGCATGTCTGAATGCCTCTGATGGCAGCTGTGATAATGTGGCGCCAGAATCAAATGAATCAACTCTCCAGAATGAAATACTAATAAGTATGCTGATAAGTGCATTAATTCTGTTGATGCCTTTTGAACAACATAATCAAATGTAGATTTTTTTAAAAAGTGAAGCTATTTAATCATTTAACTGCTCAAAGTATGCTTTAAGGATACTCTCAAACACTGAAGCTTGGTGGCTGCACCTTTTGTAGAATAATGCTTTTGGTTTGAATTTAGAAAAGCTTTTAAGTGTTTGTCCTTGAAGTAGAAATGCTTCATTTGTTTTCTAAAGAAGTGTTAGAGAGAGTGCCATTTCCCACCCACCCCCCTTCACCTATTCTGCAATGAGATCGAAACATAATCATCCTTACTAAAGCATTCACTTTCTGTATTTCTCTTCAGGAAATTTCTAATATTCTGTTTAATCGAAACAGCAAGTGTATAAATCAACTGTGCAATTAGGTGGCCACTTTCAGAATAAGTCTCACATCTTGTGTTTCAGCCCCAGATATTTCTAGGCTCTAATATTTGCCCTGCCTATATATTTACAGCTCAATTTCTGTCCATATGCACTTGTCCATAAATGCTTTATGTTCCATTTACACTCAGACAACTGAGCCACTTATGGAATAGAATGATTTTGGCTTCAGTGATGGCAAATGTGACAGAGGATGACTTTGCTTTTAGAGACCTTACAATCCCATTTCCAAAACAAAACAAACAAAAATTGTATGTGGTCCAGATTTTAGGACTGAATATTCTGATCAATGAACAACTTCTTAAAAATGCAAGAAGAGGAGGAGGTGGGGTTATATACTCAGCGTTTTTTAACGAGGTTTGTACTTTGTACTAGATTATTTTAATGCTGTGTTACTGCAAACCAGTACACTAACCCCCCGCCCTGCAACCTCGGCATATATTTTGATCTTGCTCCCCCCTCCCCATACTCCTTTCCTTATGTGAAACTAAACAAATTGAAAATAATGATTCATAACCATCTGCAGGGCTGAAATTCCACGTACAGCAGTTAACTCCATTTTACAAAACAGCTCCAATCTAGTGAATTATGTTGCAGTTCTTGTGTGCCAGCAAATAGCAACAAGCAGTTTAGAGTTCCTCTGGACAAAGACATGCAGCCAGCATTTCATTATGCCTAGTCACTTTGTGTAGTGGGAGGGGGTGGCGCGGGAGAGAAAGAAAGAGAGGGAGGGATAGAGAGAGAGAACGAACGAAAGAACGAACAAGCCCCTATACACAATTCAAAGTAATGCATTTTGAAATGGAGTGAAACCATTACCTAACTGCTTAATTTGATCAGAAAGGGGTGGGGTTGATCTATAAAATCATACGCAGAAGGGAGCCGCAGAGACATGTGCATGTCTGTTGACATCAACATTTCTGTAGTATTGTGCATCTTTAAAGACTAGTTGCTGGTCTGTTTTTAGATATAAATATATACACATCGAGGAATACCTTAAAATAAAAAGACAAACCACTTTTGGAAGTCCAAATATAAGGGAGTACAATGCAATAATGTGTTACTACTACTATCGAAATATTTACGTGCTGGTGTGTGAATTCCGGGATATTGTGCTACACATTCCTTTAAGTGGCCAAGTAAGCTTAATGTACTTATCAAGTGACATTTATGGGGTTTTTTTTATTGGATTAAAGCACACTTTTTAAAATGGGTACTTTTAAAAAATCTACATTTTGTTTTTTGTTTTAAATATGCTGTTGGTTTATTTTGATCTTAGTTTTGATGGTATAGAATGAAAGTTGCTTAAAACCAGCAATATATTGAGTCCAGGGGGATCTATCCAGTCCATAAATTCTCTGGTGTCTACTGGATTTTTCATCAGGGAGACTTCCAATAAAAATGATCTATTTTAGAAATAATATTGTTTAGTAGGTTGAAATGTGGTGTAATAAAATTAGACCTTCAGTCTTCCAAAGTTACTACTTAGATGGAACCCTTGGGATGGCAAAATGGCTGTATAAGCAGATGAATCAGACAGTTCTACTGATGGATACATTTGTCAGTCTCTGTTACGGATATAATATATTCTCATATCTGTAATCCTGACACTGTTACATCCAAATGAAATCAACATGAGGTTGTCATCTTTAAGCAAATATGTTAAGTGTTGTCTTTTGTGCTGTGGATTTGAAAGAAAGGGGCCCAAGGGAGCCAGCATCATGCAAATGGAACAAATCCCATTTCTTCTGAGCTGTGCTGTTTTCCCCCTCCTTCATGGCAGCTGGCTGTGTTATCTTTGTGTGTTTCTCTGAGTGCTGACAATTCTTTCAGTGATCTAAGTTAGGGCACATTAGAAAGTGGAAGCAGCTGTCTGTCGCTATACTGAGAGACGTGTTTGCTCTACTGCAAAGATGAAGGACCATGAATCCTTGACACACACACACACTTCCCCCTCCCCTCCCCTCCTTTTTTTTTTTTTTTTTACTTTCCAACATGATCAACATTCAGACACACAGATTGTCTGCTTGGACAGTTTTTTGTTCTGACTGACAGCATCTGGCATAGACAAATTTAAAAATACATAGCATGCCATGCTTGGAATTGGAACATCCCTTTCTTTATTAATCTTCTCATTTAAAGCATTCATTCACATTTCACTAAGGGTTAAACTTGATATGGCTGGAACGTTTATTTTCAACGAATAAGCTCCTAATGAAATACCTTGAATGAACTCCAAACAGCTAGAGCATATATTTTTTTAAAAATTAACACCTGATTAATGTGGGCCTCGGACGTGGATGGAAAGTGTAGGATTGTCTTAGATACACAGTTGATTAAAATGGCAGGGATGTTGAAATTTTATTTTTAGCATTGAGGTAAATAAAAACGATTTGTTTCAGCACTCAGCATATTTTCTATGAAATGAATTGTCCTTCAGGATACTGTTTGTCTAACTGGATCTACTACTAGTAGAAAAATAATTTGTTGTTCATAATTTTAAGAACTAAACAATTTGTGCTTTAGTGAAACATAAAAATTAGATGATTCTGACATTAAATATACACTTGTTAGTATATGTTGCTTGTATATATTGTTTTTAATAAGGCAAATACGCTGTGGAATACGCCCCTCCCTGCCCCCACGTTTGTTACGTACACTTATCTCCACAATGCAGTTTAGCAACGCAGACATGCTTATTTAGTCTTTATGTAATAATATCATGGACATTGACTATACCAGGCCGGATCTGAACTGTGTGCGTGTTTTAAGGCCTTTGTGTAGCATACATTTTTAGACCATTTGATGATCCTTATTCTGGCTTGCAGCATTTAACTCTGTGTAATACAGTGATGGAGAGTGGGAAAGCGTTGCTTCATGGATAGTACAGTGTTCTACTAAAATGGACGAGACAACTATTTAAGTGCCTAGCAGCAAATACAGTATGTGTTGGGGTTTTATTTTTTTAAGCCTATGCTCATTCAGGGGGTGGGGGGAGTGAGATGCAGCAGCAGACAAGGTCTGTTAATTGTGAGGAGACAAGACTTGTATTCCTTGGATAGACACAGGAGAGGGCACTTGCTTTAGGATAAATTCTGACAAATTTCAGATGCAGATATCCAGGCTGAAATAAAGAAATGATAAAAGGCAATAATAGTTGCAACCCAAATAGGGTTTATGTTTTAGTTGTGCCCCAATAGTTCACGTTTAGCCTTTTAGAAATGGATCTTTTTGGAAATGTATTTTTAAACATTTCCATAGGAAGGCGGCTGTTTGTGTGTAGCTGGGCAGAAGATCACAGTCTAAACATTTATATCTGTAGGGCTGTGAGGATAGTCCTCTGAAAAATATTTGGCTTTTAGCTTGAAATATTTTCTGTTATTTTCCCTTCATTGATCTGTTTCGGATATAGTAATTCTATTGATTTGGTTTTTCAGCGTTTCTGAAAGTGTTCTATCTTTTATATTCACATCAATTCAAATGTATAAATCAGCTTTCACTTTAAAACTTTTGAAAATCCCGTCATTGTTTTTACACAACTGATGTGGTTTGTGTAAACTTCCATCTCCACACTCTAGTAGTTAAAAGAGAGGAGTGCATATTTGCATCTGTAAGCAAACTGGGAATAGGTTGGAGTACACAATTCCCTGGTGGAAAAGGAAGGTTTAGCAGTAATGCTTTTAATCTGGACTTGTAGAGGATTCAGGAGCATCCATAGATCTGCTCCAGTAATTACCATACCCCAAGTGGCACCAGCAGAGACATTTGCCTAAAAACTTGATGTCTTCATTACACTGTTTACATTTTAATTAGAAACATGAAAATTTACTGATTCATGCGAATCACTGTAGTTTAAGTGGGTTCGTTCTCTATCCAATAAATCATTTAATAATAAAAAAGAGCCCTGCAGTCAGCATATGTAGTTTACTGAGAATCATTCATGGGAATAATGTGTTAGCATTATAAGCTGCTTTTAAAATATGTTTTATTTTATTTTATCAGAGGTAGAATTTGCATATAAATTAGAGAATGGCATTTTAAATTGGCTGTCATTTATGCATGATACTACACATATGCAAATTACACGTGTGCATAATATATGCATGCATACCAGGGTGTCAGACTTAAATGTCTAATGCGGGGGAAAACACAAGCACACACTACAGATGAATGCTTAACATGAGCTTTGTATGTGCTAAACAGAAGAAGCCAGTGCTCCACTTCTACTCTCATTCTCATAGACTTGATTGTATGTGTGTCCTTGCTGTTGGTGTATAAATAGAGATGTAAAACACACACCATGTATATGTATATTATTTCCCCTTGACTTTTGCATGTACCTGTCAGCACTAGTGCCCTAAAACAACTCCCACTAGGAGCAAGCTGGCCTGACGCATTGGTGCCTGTCAGTGTCCATCCCTGAGTCAGCAGCATGTCCATTGCTTGAATCGTGCGACAATCACTCATCCAGTTTTTTTCCTCCCCAGGGGGGCAACCGTCCTCCTCATCACGGAGAATGACCCTTCTGTCTGGCATGCTCAAGATCCTGAATCTCCCCACATCAGTGTGTGAGTTCAATTCCCTACTCCTGAAGGCAGAGCTGGGATTCTAGCTAATGACTCAGAGATACAGAGGGTCAATGCACTGCTGATCTGGAGTACTGAGCCATCGCACCAGCTTAGTTGTACATTTCCTTATTTTCTCTCTGGCCACACCAACTCCCTGTTTCTCCCCCTTTATAATAAATTGTGTTTTATGGGAAGTTAAATAGAAGCACCCCACCCCCAATTTTCACTTGGGCTGATAACTGATTTCTGGCAGGAAATGTAGAAGATATTGGACATTTTGCTTACAAAAGAGCTCTTGTGCTCTGCTTTCACACTGCCCTTGTTTTTGTTGGTTGCTTCTTCATGTAAGGATAGAAGACCTATGGCAGGAGAGTTGCTATTACTAGTCTGGCAGCTTGTGGTTTATTTAATTTTAATGGCATTTACGTAATTCTATTTTGTAAAAACAAAATCTCTCGTAAACATTGTCTTCCCTCTGATCTATCTATCTATCTATCTATCTATCTATCTATCTATCTATCTATGAATACAACTAAAATTGCCTGCATCAGATACATACTTGACTCCCGCTTGATCAAGTATCGTTGCCATTCTATATATAAGCACTCAAATGGAAGCGAGCTCCATGTGGAGCTTACTTCTGAGTAAACATGCAGATAATTTCACTGTAGACTTGTTTTTCTTTTCCTTACACAATATGCGGTTTAAATGTACTAATGCATTTTGTGGTTGTTTTTAATGGCTTTTTAATAGCTCACACATTCGAAGTTCATTATTCATCTAAATAGTGTAATATTTAAATTCATTAGAGAAAGTTGTGAACTATTTTAATTTTATTGCAGTGCAACAAGGACCAACCAACCTCTTGAGGCCTTGTGGCTTTTTAAAGGGTTTTTTAATATATATATAAAGATGTACTCTGTTTTGTTTTTCAAATAAATACTTTCAGGCTGCAGTGTTCTCACAAGTGCTTGTTATGGCATAGATGTGACAAATGAAAAGGAACAGTTTACACATAGTCAAAGCTTGTAGATGCTTTCTATATATTGCATAATTCTAATGTGGTGTCATCATCCCTTCTCTGACTGCCAATCCTTCCATCCATCTCCATCCCTTCTAGCTCTAGCAAATTTGAAGCTTTGAGTTTAAGCATTTTAGTGAGATTTACTTCAAAGTAAGCATGCCAGGGATTGGGACTACAAGGCTTTGGACACACACACACACACACACACACACACACACACACACACCACCTTTCTTTTTCCAACCGTAATGTGATGTTGATGGAGTTTTGTGTGGTGAATGAAGCTGGCTGGCTGGCTGCCAGCCATCGACTATGAAATCCTGGGTACCTGAGAGCTTATCAGTTCTTTTGCTTTGTTAAAAAAAAAAAAAAGGGATGAAAATGTTGGTAAACTGCCATGAAGGTTTAAGGCTGCCGGAATAAGGAGCCGTGTAATCAGATTGGAAAATGGTGCTTGAGATTCTCTGCTTGGGAAAGCAGCCGGCAGTGGACCTACTGAGATGCTGAGCGAGTGCTGACCACTTTGTTAGCAAATCAGCTTGTTTAGAGGCAGCAGCAGGGTGGAAAAGCCTAGCCCTTGTGATGGTATGTAATGCCACAAGCACCTCTTGTTTTGCAGAATGCAATCATCTTGCAATTAGCTCCCTTTACATTGAACCTGCTTTCTTCAGGATGATTGTTCTTCCTCCTCCTTTATTCTAGCTGTGTGCTTCCCCCAGTTAGGCATGAAAAGTATTGTATGAATCAAAACAATCCATTAATTTTATCACCGGGCTGGGGGGGGAATGTAAGTGGTCAACTGGCCTCCCTCAGCGGCTGGAAATTCTGTGGTTCACTGTACCGTAGAAAAGGTCTTTTTAACTATTTCAGATAATGCCAGGTTTTTGTCTGCTTGTGCATAGCCTAAGAATACACTTGCAACAACAAAACAAATAATTAAAAATTACACTGTGGATGGTGAGAGAAAAACCTAACGTATGAAAGGAAAAAGTGCTCCTGTTTGTTTAGGTATGTTTTTGGATGCTGCCAATGCAGAAGTCTCCAATGACACAGCCACTTATCTTTCTAATTCCGCTACTTCACCTTTTGCTGAACTTCATTCTGCAAGATTTTAAAGTACAAGGCAGGCACTGTTTGTTATTCTTCTAAATGTAATTCTGATTTTAGGCAAATTAGCCAAGTTGCTTGCTGCAATTTTTTCCTTTCCTTTTCTGAGGATAATATTTTCAAGTTTTGCTATTTGAAAGAAGCTGGAATTTAAACAACAAACAAACCCATCCACCTTTGAACCCAGAAGGAAACAGAGTAAGACTAGCTTTGTTTTTTCGTTTAGATTGTCTTGCAATGTCCCTTAAGAAAAAAATCCAATATTAAGAGCATGTTTATATCTGGGCTTGTTTGATCTTTTATCCTTCTGTAACCTCCAAGTGCCTGAAAGACTGAAGAAGGAAATGCTGAAACTGCCATGTTGTTTTCCAAGGAAGGGAATGCAGCAGACACACACTGCCATGCAACTTCAGCTAATTTCAATGCGGTTTGTGCAGAAACCTCTCACAAATTCAAAATGATTAGCAATTGCTGTAGTGCCTAGTCAGTTGTGTCCAAGGTGAAGACATTTTATTGCTTTCTTCCTGATACGAACGAGAGCAAAGTATATTGGTGTTACAGTGCTGTTAACCAGCAGACCTGATGACTCAGTGCGAATGCACATTGCTATTCTTTCTTCAACATAGATCTCAACAAAGTTCATGTTACAAGTGATATTCTGCTAGAACAGTAGAGTTTTTGTTATTATTTTTACTATGGGGTGTGGTGGTTTGGGTATGGTAGAAGAATCAATCTTCACTCTGGCTTACAATACGTAAAATACAGAATTTATTGCTTCTCATTTTATTAATGATTTTGTGGAGAGAAATTTTAACTTGTCATGATGAAGCTGCCTTTTTACCCATTATGAAGAATGAATCTGTTTGGATTGTGAAATGGGAAAATGCAAGCCATAGTGTACAGCACAAATGCCTAATTCCCTTAATTTACACTTGCAGCACTGGGCACAATTCCATGTGTTTCAGTGGGACATAACCACAATTAACTATACTCTGGGTTATAAACTTTGGGTTGTTTACATATATACAATATGGCCAGATTCTTTGTTTCTAAATTTTAAGAACAAAATGAGCGAGGAATGACTGCTAGCCTGTATACATCCGTATGCTTGCAGATCTACTTTATATTCTTTCAAAGGACAAACTCCATTAGATATGCACTTACTGTACATTGGATTATAAATCTTACCATTTAATGGTAATTCAGTGAGCAGTTATTGCTTCAGTGGCCTTTTTCCCCCCTTCCTTTTTTTTTGTCCCATCACACTTGTGAAATAGGGTTACCCTTTACAAGTGTCGCATCCCTAGATTCATCTTTTGTACTTGATAGTTGTTCCTAGTGCATCGTTGAAAGTGAAAAGAAAAATAGGGATGTAAAGGCAGCCATCAGGATAAATGTTGGGGGAGGGGCTGTGTGTGTGTGTGTGTGTGTGTGTGTGTGTGTGTGTTTGTGCGCGCAGAAATCAGGCATGGAGCAACAAAGAGATCGAGGTATTTTAAGATCAATCTGACAGATTAAAAATTTTCTGTGAAGGTACACTTTTATTAACCCCCATTCACATCCCATTTCCCCCAGTAACACTACGTAGTCTGTGTTAGAATGTCCAGGAAACAGAAAAGGTATCTTAATGATGCAAGTCTCTCTCTCTTTTATTCCCTCTGCTTGCTTATGCTGTTAATACCCTTATCCTTCTAATGTGAAATACTTTTTTGGAGAAACAATATGCACATTTGTAAAGAAATTATAAAAGGATTCTCCTTTTGAAGATAATGAGTTTTTTCTTCAGGAACTGCAGGTTACACGGAACACAAATGAGCTCTAAGTGGAGGGATTTAACGTCCTGCTATAGCATTTAATTTCTTGAGGAAAGGAGTTCAGTTCAAGGTTAGCCTGTTATTGTGGTACTGGCAACTACTTCTCTCATTCCTGTTCTTCTGCCAGCAGTCCTGTACAAAAGGCAGTCATTTTTATTTAATACGTGGGGAGGTATTAATCACTGCAGTGTTTTCTTGTGAAAATTTATCTTACCAAATTCATTTTTTTCCACTACTCATGACAATAATAGGTGTTTAATTACTCAATAAGAGCAGTTTATAGATTCCATTTTTCCTCTTTGCTGGACAAATGGTATTGATTTTGTACTTCAATGCAACATGAAACAGTATTAAACTCAATTAGAATTCTGAAACTGGTAATGTACATTAGTTATGGTAACGGAATCCCACCCCCTCAGTCAAAGACACAAGAAGCCCCTGCCACAACTGAAAAAAAGAACTAACTCTCTTAAAACTCCCAGGACAAAAATGATCCATTTATGAAGTTAATTTTATTAACAAGTGGAGATACTTTGAACGTCTTCTTTTTAAAATAATGCATTACATATGTATGGGCACGTCATATTTTCATAGTGGACAACCAGGCCCATGGCAGCTAAATCTCTTACTAATGGGCCATTCAGAGTCATAAGATGTCACTATGCTTATTCGCCGTACTGCTGTAGATGTGGCTTTTGTGCAGCCAGTATTGTCAAGTACAACATTTCATCTGAGAAAAATAAAATTGACATTGCACATCAACCTTGACATCAGCCTGTTAAAAAACATATGGGAACCATCTCACTCATGCCTTGTCTTAAGCTTTCAGATTTGATCAGAGGGACAAGGGTTGACCACATGAATATTGTCCTGCCATCAAACATAGTAGCATAAGACCTGTGATTCAGCTCCAACATACTACTTCTGAGCTATACCTTTTTTTTCCATGCCTTTTGGTTTTTATTCTGAATTGTTTCCACTATGTAATCCAGTTTTCTTTCCTTATTTTTTTGCCATAAGAGGAACAGGAAAAAGATTTCTTGCATATTGTGTTAGCATTCCAGTTTTTGCACTAGCATTGCTTCTGAGATTTAGTCATCTGTGTGTGTTTGCACAATTAAAGTTATCCACAAATGAGTTGGTTTTGCTCTCAGCATTATGAATTGGCATATTAGTACGTGAGGCCAATATGCTACACAAGATTATTCACTGAGAGTAGGGCATTTATGACTATGTATGGTGAGGAAGATGTCAGAGTTCCTGTACCTTTACTAGTTGTGCAGAGGAAGAATTTGGGCAGGTGCAGCATCTATAACCATGTTGAATTATGGAATAAGCTACACATGCTTTAGATCTTCATTTTGTAGAAGTATTGAAACTTGAGACCTTAGGAGGGATGGAGGAATTTATTATTTTTATAGCATTGGGAATTATATTATCCACTAGGTATTGGGTACTCAGACTTAATCTCTTAGGAACTCAAAACTTGCCCCTCCACTCCTTGTTGTGGCAGAAACATTTTACGAATTGTCTATCCTGTTGGTGAATCCACTGCTGTATCTCTTGTTGCTCATACATTCATGGGGAAGGGTCAGCCTGTGCGTATTTTTTTATTTTTTATTTATTTTGCTGCAGTATCGGAATACACACACACACACGCGTGTGTGTGTGTGTGTGCGTGTGTGTGTGTGTGTGTGTGTGTGTGTGTGTGTGTGTGTTTAATACATTCATGGATGATCAAGTCTTAAATTTGCACACCAAGGAAGGATTTCCCACTATTTAGCTGGTATATCTAACTGCTGAAATATGTGTTGCTAGGAAAGAGAGTCATAGAATCTGTATTTGTCTTTCTTATCAGTTCAGCTATTTAGCTATTTTTAAAAAGAAAAGGAGAATATTGTTTATGTTTGCTATAACCCTGTATAAAATTCATACTTCCTTATATCTATTACCGTGTCTCTGCTTCTAACTGTACAGGATTGAAATCTTAATTAAGCAGCAGCATGTTTGTCAGGTTACTGTTTCCACTGGCTATAAATATAATTGACAATTTCTTATATTAATACCTGCTTTCCTTGGTTTAATTTAGATTATGTGAAAATATCAGCTCAGGTATTTAAAACAGAATCAAAATGGGATTTAAACAGATTAATCTCCTCTCAGTACATATATTTTATACACCTTTCTTATATTTAGATGTCTGTTTAGGTGTTCAGCAAAGGTAAATAATTCTGATGTATATATGCTTGCACTTGGAAAACATTTCAGTCTTTAAATACAATTTAACTAGTAGGAGTTTTTTTTTCATTTTGAACAAGTTTCTGTTGGATGCTTTATTCAAAATATTTCATTGTTTGTGTATGGAGGAATACATTATTCTTAATGTTTCAGCAGATAAGATAGTTGCCCATCTACCAGCATATTTTAGTACACTGGATATGCAGCACATTCGGCACGGAGGGTCACCTTGGAAAATGCAGAGGGCCACAGCTAATTTGCATATTTTAGTTAACATAATTAACATAATTTGTGCAAAGTGTGTGTGTGTGTGTGTGTGTGTGTGTGTGTGTGTGTAATGCTGGCTGATCTATTTGGCTTATTTCCACTGTGGTGAATAGTCCACTTCACTGGGACTGTTGCGATCTGATCCATTCAGTTACTGCATGTCTCCTTTTTTAAATTATTAGACCTCAACAAACTGAGAGTTCTTGAATTTTCTTCTCAGCCAAGTGGCAGATTAATAAATATTAGGGCCTTTTTCTTTTTCATTAAGGATTGCTTAAGGGCTGAAAAATTATTTTCTTTTTCTTAAAGTATGTTCAGTTCATGCCATTTTGCACACTGTACCCAATCTGGCAACCCTGGAGGCTTTCCTTCCTTTAAAGCTGCACTGCAGTCAGGTAAGCATGGGGCTGAGGTGGTACTCTACAGTTACCACTGAGTGGTGGGTGTGGTGGAATGCAAAGGTATTCCATATATGCTTACCAGAGGGAGATGCAAAGCAGCAGCTGAGTTAGGGACTGTTCCCTGCCTTTGGAAGCCGCCCAGAGTAGCTGGGGCAACCCAGCCAGATGAGTGGCAGATGCTGATGCGAATGATTATTATTTTGTATTTCTGTCTGGTAAGGATATGGGTTCTTCTTTGGTTGCCCCTTAGTACTGCTTCAGCTCCCTTGTTTACCTTGCTGCTGCTGCTGCTGCAGTAGCTGTAATGGAAAAGATTCTCCACTCTAGCTCTTCTTCTTTGGCGATCACTCGTAGCTGAGTAAGATTGTCTTCCATGAATATGGTCACAACAGTGAGTCCGTAAGTGGCTGTGGAGGCCAATTCTGGATGCACATGTCCTTCCACAGGGGGGACATAGGTTTCTGGACGGGAGTTGATCATGGTGAGGGTTTGCCAAGTGTGCCTTCCTCTTAGCACGTTTTCCCCTTTTGTCCCAAGTTCAAGCGTCTTCAAAGTTCATGACAAAGGCTGTTCTCCAATTAGAGCGCTCGCAGGCCAGTGTTTCCCAATTGTCGTAATTTATACTACATTTTTTTAGATTTACCTTGAGAGAGTCCTTAAACCTCTTTTGTTGACCACCAGCATTGAGCTTTCCAATTTTAAATTTGGAATATAGTAGTTGCTTTGGAAGACAATTATCAGGCATCTGAACAACATGACCAGTCCAACGAAGTTGATGTTGAAGAATCATTGCTTTGACACTGGTGATCTTTGCTTCTTCCAGTACACTGGCATTAGTTTGCCTGTCTTCCCAAGTGATATGTAAAAAAATTTGGAGACACCGTTGATGGAATCTTTCGAGGAATTGGAGATGGCATTTATAAGTGGCCCATGTTTCACAAGCATACAGTAAGGTTGGTAGTACAGTAGCTTTGTAAACAAGCATTTCAGTTTCCCTGAGAATGTCCCGGTCCTCAAACACTTCAGCTGGGAGAAAGCTGCACTCACAGAGCTCAGGCAATGCTGGATTTCGGCATCAGTGTCGGCCCTTGTGGAGAAATAACTGCTCAGCAGCCTCTCTATTACTGTTAAATCTATCCCTTATTTTTGAAAGAGCATTTACTGGGTAACATACACTGTATTAAAGCTACTCATAGCTTTATCAGAGGCCAGACACTATAGTTTACTTAGCCTAATGGTTGGTTCGCCCCTGGTTTTAATTACTCTGAAACCCATTTCCTACTTATGACAGTTCACTTTAAAAGCTGCATTGCTTCATTTCAGTAACTTTATTACTGTTTGGCTCAGAGATTGCTATTTCGCCTTGGCCACAGATTCTCATCAGTTGCCCAGTTCACCTTTGTCCACACTATACTTGTGAAATGACCTGCTCCTGTAATGCTTGTCAATAGCAAATTGCTGCATCCTCCTGCATCCATGCTGTAGCACACAACAAAGGAACGCAATACTTTTTAGATTTTTCACTCTTTCCTTTTTTTTAGAAATTAAACTTTAATGCAGAGAATCCTAATTAGCATTTAATACCTGGTAATTAAGGCACTGGTTGGGGTCAACTATATAAAGCACATCAGTTGAACTGGCACCTGATTAATAGTCTTGGTGATATAAAAAAGTTCAGCACAAAAGAGTGCTCTTCTAGGGTCAGTGCTTTAATAGCTGTGGAAAGTGCAGGTTTTGCCGTAATTCTCTCTTAACAACTGGATCAAAATAATAATTTGCGAGGTGTTCATGGCTGGCTTCTCCATCATGATGTCAGGTGAATTATTTTGGTGACGTCAGGCAGATTGTTTGGTTTTCCTAATACTGCCACCAAAACAATCAGACTTCGCTTAGTTTCCGCATTCCTTTTCACATTTAAATTTAGGATGATTTCTATGTGAAGTCAAATTTATTCTGAATATGGATGATCACAAGGTTTGTTTGCCTGCACCATTTAAGGACATAACACTACACAAACAGTATGTTAGTTCAGCAAAATGTATTGCTTAACCAAATGTTTTGGACAGTGCTTTTTAAAAAAAGTTTAGGGGTACTCTCATTTTCCTACTCATATTGAAATGCTGCCCCTCAATGAGGTCAAACTTAGATTCACAAAATGTTAAGGGGTACGCGTACCCCCCACGTAGCCCCAGAAAAAGCACTGTTTAAAAAAATAAGGCTATATCATATGTGCATCTTTATTTTTTTAAAAAAATATGCCTGGCTTTTTCTTACTGCAAAGCTTTAAAGTGGGGAAAATGTTAATTGAGGCACATCACAAATTTACATAGACCATGAAATCTTAAAATTAGTAAGAATGTTTCCGGATATCTTCATTTGTATACACATCTATTGACTTCAGATTGGGCCCATGGGGAACAAAGCAATTTTGGCTACGTCTAATGTTAACTGTGGAACAGTACCCACAGTTTTTCCCTTCTTCTAAACAGGATTGAACTTGAGCAAGTCCATTTGAATTGCATTGTTGGATGCACGGCAAATATCTCAGTTGGTTTCTTTTTTCCCAGTGGGAACTCCCAGGATACACAAAAACCAGGATACACAAATCGTATTTTATTTCATGTATGTGTCTAAATACTTGATTATTAAATGCCATCCATATGTTGAAACTGGTATCTGTACTTGAATCAGCTTGTGGCTAACAGGCAAATGACTTCTTCACTTTTGCTGCATCTAGCACTGGGGATACATATACTGTACATTAATCCTATTCTGATCAGTGCTCATCAGGTGCATACAAAATGTTATCTGCTCTGGATCCCTTTAGGTGGGCATAGGTCTATTCATATGGGCCTCAATCAATAGACTAGGGAAACAATTTTCATCTCAAGCAGAGATTAGTCCAAGTCTTATTATTTTTTAGACACAAATATGAATTTGTGCAAATTGAGCCTACCCTCAAAAGATGTACTCTTAAAAAAAATGAAAACCATTTCGTGTATGCTTTTTTTGTTTTTTGAAAAGGAGTATTTGATTTTATAAATAAATGCTAATAAATGTCTACTAGCATTTCCACTTGATTAGCACTTGCACCCAGGTCTGCTATCATACTGTGGCCAAATATTGGCATGGTTTGCAGTAAATGTTAAAACAAAGCAATTTTGCTGTCCTCTCATGTGCTTTCTGTAGAGTGTATATGTGTGCGCGCACAAACACACACATGTGCGCACAGACTAAATAAATAAATCACACACACATTCTAATTCTGTTAGTTTTCTATACAAGTAGTGTCTATTTTAATGGTCATTATATAAATCTGGAGTATGTCCTCTATGTGTGTTAATAAATAACAAAGGAGCACTTGCAATCTCCTTTTTATCCTATTCTCCTTTAAGGCTGGTGTATATATGTCTCTCCTATTTTATCCTCAGAATAATTCTGTAACTTGGCAGAGAGATGGTAACATGCTCATAGCTATCTAGAAAAATGATGGCTATGTAGATATTTGCATTGATGTTTCCCATGTCCAAATAGTGTTCTAGGCATTACACTAAACTGGCTTATTTCCAGCTTAATTTGGGAAACACAAATATTGCCAAGGGTTAATGCTCAAAAGAATGTTTTCCCCTTTTAGACACCTGCTTGATTTGTTGTGCATGACTTGCATTTACATTGGGCAATAAAAATGGTGTTCATTTAACACATAAATAGGATTGTTTGTGTCTGCTAAGATGTCACAGTTTTATTTCAGTAAAATGATTAAATCATCACCTTTTTATAACTTCCTTTTACCCTGGTGTATGGTTAGGGCAAAGGTTCAGACCAATCCTTTTCATGTACATAATCATGCACTGCAATTAATCACAATCTAGTTCTTTAAAAAGGAATCCATTAAGATGTAATACCATCTGAACAATCACCAAGTAGAAAATCTGATGCATTAAGAGTTCCAGGCTTTTGCTGTATGGAAGTTTTGTAGTATTTAACCTTCCTTACAAGAGCATTAAATTTAGAGCAGCTTATATGTATGAAGTATTAATATAAAACAGAGACAGAGCAGTTTATCATGTAGTGCTGTAATTTCTGAGGTCCTTAACAATGATATGATTTTGTTATCCTTAAGTAGGACTACTGAATTCAAGAAAAGTCTCTCTAACCTTCAGTGAAAAGTTGAGCACCGTATAATAAAAGCTTTTCAATTGAAATGGTTTTGTTCTTATTCTCTTACCTAGTTTTGAAAACGAAGTCTTGTATCCAGCTGCGTTAGTCACATGATTGCATCCCCTAGAGCAGAGGTTTCCAAATGATGGTCCTTGAGCTTCATTCTAATTGAATTCCTATCTCATCACTCTTTGGTGGCCATGTGCCCTATTCTACAGAAGTTGCCTGTATGAAGGTCTTTGAATCCAAGTCTGAGAGAGCTGTGGCCTTGAAGTTGCCGTCAGATGTATTATATGTCTACTTAAAAGTAATTATTTTTAAATCAGCACCTACTCATATAAATTAGCAGAAGTATTTATAAAGGTGTCTTCCTTTTGTTTTCTCTTAGCTGATGCATAAGTAGTACAGTACTTTATTGTACCAGAAGTTATCCTATCAGTCTGTAGGCCATGAAAACTGATCTGACTTACACCCGAACCCACAGCCAGTGTTAAGTCAGTGTCAAGTCAAGCAGCAAAACCGGGTGTATTAAACCTCAGAGTATGTGTGGGGTGTGTGTGTGTTTGGCTTGGTCTTCTAATCCAAAAAAATGTATTGTTCCTCTAACATTCTTAGCCATCTCTCATAAAAATTTAGAATCTTTTAAATATACAATCCTCTCAGAACAACCAAAATAAATATTAAAGGTTGTAGTCAAGCAAGGCATTCTCAGATTAGATCCAATGAAATCAATGGACTTCACTAATTTGACTGTGATCCAGCAAATTGTGTGTGTATTTAAGTCAAATAACTGAGCACAGGTTGTTAAAAAATCAAGAAGGCAAAGTCTCAAATATTCTCCAACTAAACATCAGTAAGAGCTGCTCAACAGTGGGACAGACTCCTTTGGAAGGAGGTGGAGTCCCCTTCATTGGAGATTTTAAACAAAGGTTGGATGGCCAGATGCTTTAGTTGAGATTCTTGCATTGTAGTGGGTTGGACTAGATGGCCCCTGGGGTCCCTTCCAACTCTACAATTCTGTGATTTCTCTTCAATACTGTGTATTAGCTGCTTTGCAGTCTGTGCTTTTTACACAACCATGCCTATACTACAAGTTTGTTTCCTGGTCAAGACTTGGAGATTTTATTTGGTTATGAGATACTTCTTTTCCCCCCAACCTTATTAATATTTGAAAATGTATTTACTTCACACATGTCTGGCTGTCAGAATAATACCCTTCCATGTTTAATATACTAAAGCAAAAAACGCTGTTCACAAGGCAACAGAGTATAGTGGTACCTCTACATATGTGCGCCTCTTGTTATGTATCCTTCAGCAAACCCAGAAATATATTTCCAGGTTTCGCTGCACGCATGCGCAGAAGCGCTCTATCGCGCCGCACATGTGCGCAGAACAGGCACCTCCGGTTGCGGAAACCTCGGGATCCGACAAGAGCTCCGGAATGGATCCTGTCCACGACCAGAGGTACCACTGTACTTGGTAAAGATCTCAGATGCTTAGGTAAGAACATGTTTCAGGGTGCCATGCACATGCTCATAACGTCATCTCAGGCACACAGAGCTCTGGAAACTACAATTCCCAGCTGCTATCCCTTCTTGAAAACTCTTGAAAACACTAAAACTTCATGGGAACCCTGCAGACCTGCACATGCCCAGTTAGCATTCCAAGACAGAAAATAATTTCCTATAGAACTGGTGCTTGATGGTGTATTATGCACTGGACAAATTCACATGCCAAAGTAGCTAAGGACAAATTAAAGTGATAAAGACATTAATGTGCATTAAGCTGAGGTGGAACTGACAATTTTGGCGATAAAATTACGGTTGCAGTCCTTGGCCCTTCAAAATGGAATGGCTCTTGAGGTCATTTAGGTTATACAGCCCTGCATTACAGTTCTCCCATAGCCTATACAAACACATGCGAGTGTTTCTGAATGCACAGATAAGTGCGAGAAGTAACATTTCATTGACTAATATGCATTGCTTTGAGATGTGAAGAAATAGACATCTGGCAATGCCATCTGACATCTGTCGGAAGCACTTTACAAGGCAGCTGTAAGCCAAGCAAATGGAACTAGGAACATGCGTTTTTGATTTACAAGTATAACAGATTTCCATTGTGATTTTTCTGTAAGACATTAATACCCCATCATTTTCATATTTATGATAGTAGCGTTATGTTGTTTTGCCTTACTCTATACACATTGAAGTCAATGGACTAAAGTACCTATATTTATGTTTAAGGCTGATCTGGTCTGGACATGGCCAATACGGGAGGGGCAATTTAATGAAGTGCTGGTCCAAGAGAAAGATCCTGTAATACTGAGTGCTCGGCATTGCAACCATCCCTTTACCCATGCTTGGTTGCAGCACCATTTAGACCGAGAACCTGCAAAGTAAGCCTGAAAGGCAAGCAAATGATTGAGCTGGCTGACTGTGCTTTAAGTGAGAAATATGAACTAGCGGTGTTCACATAAGTACCAGACTTAATGTAAGGATTCATAGAAAGATATGTAAGAAGGTTCCAGATCCATATTTGGAAACTTTATTTTGAAATCTGTGAAATAAATTATAGTGGCTGCCTAGGCATGATTTTCTAAATGGGAATTATAAATAGTTTTCAAACATTTTGAATGATGAAATAGAATGGGCTTAATTACTAATATAAAAAACAGCACCATATATTTGAATGATGTTGCAACAGTTGAATGATGATTTAGGCTCTAGGTTTATGGTGAAGATAAATTTAAAACTATTTCACATAAGCATTCATAAAAATAAAAATAGCTTGCAATTGTATCTTCTAAATGGGAACTAATATATTTGAATCACCATTATTAATCAGAAATCATATTCACATGTAATATACACCATCATGTTCCTTTTTTGGTGGGTTTTTATTTTTTTACATTATCATTTATGTCCTGTGGTTGTGCCTAAATTACACAAAATGAGAAACTCTTTACAATGCATGCGTGTGCAAGTTGGAAATTAAAGTATTTAACCTTCTTCTCTTCCATCTATTAGCAAACTCATTTTTTAAACAATTATAGGGGGAAAATGGTTAAAGCCAATCATGCATTTATTTTGATAAAAAGCCTGAAACAATATTAGCTACTTTCCACAAATAAAAAGAGAGTCAAATAATCACTCTGAGCAGATTTTGCAAGGATCTTGGAGGGCATAATTATGTTGGTGCTTTTAGCACAGGGCAAAGCAAAACATAAAATTAAGGCATGAAAGAGTGTACCTATTTTGAGCATAACAATGGGATAATTGCTATGGGATTTTATTACCATCCTATAATGTAAAGATGCAGTTTTCCCTTTTAGATATAACTTCTCAGTCTATTAAGTTATATTCTTGGTGACATGAATCTGGTTGGAGAGGTTAAGAAGTACTTGAAGCCTGAATGCAATCTTTAGATATCTTTGGTATGCAGTTTCAACATACTATGTATTTTATTCTCTTTAGCAGAGCTCTTCTGCTAAACCTTGTGCCTTCAAAATCTTTTACACAAATACTTTCCAATTCATTCTAACCTCCATCCCCCGCATGGCAGCAGGCAAATGATGAGCATTCTAGGACCTTTTGATTGCACATGGCTGTCTAGTTTGTGTTGGGATAGTATTTAGGAACATAGGCAGCTGCCTAATACAAAATAAAAAAATTCCTTCCAGTAGCACCTTAAAGACCAACTAAGTTAGTTCTTGGTATGAGCTTTCGTGTGCATGCACACTTCTTCAGATACCAAGTGTGCATGCACACGAAAGCTCATACCAAGAACTAACTTAGTTGGTCTTTAAGGTGCTACTGGAAGGAATTTTTTTATTTTGACTATGGCAGACCAACACGGCTACCTATCTACAACTGCCTTATACAAAGTCAGACTATTTATCAATCTTGCCCAGCCATGCCTGTTCAATGGAACTTTGTCTCTCCTCTCCTCCTCTCCTCTCCTCCCCTTAATCCTCCCTTTAAATCTGTTCTGGGGGTTCACCCAACCTTCCAAAATAGATTTGGAGAGAGGAAGGAAGGGTTCTGTTGCACAAATGGAAATCTTGTAGTAATGAAATGAGGGCTGCATCTGAGAACAACAGACTTACTTAGGGGACAAAGGATAGGTGCCATAGCATACCCATCTCTGCCCTCTCCACTGTACCCTGACTCCAGGTAGTCACCTTGTTCTGCACAATGGTAGGGCTATCCTTCAGAACTGATGTTTATTTATGTTTCTTTTGAAGTTTTAGTGTGGCTGCCTCTCTTGTCTTAATTGATGATGTGTTTTCCATTCAATTGAATGGGAACATTTTCTTGACATACTTTGTTGTATTTATTTTTTAAGCCATTTGGGTTATTACAGTGGTACCTCGGGTTAAGTACTTAATTCGTTCTGGAGGTCCGTTCTTAACCTGAAACTGTTCTTAACCTGAAGCACCACTTTAGCTAATGGGGCCTCCTGCTGCTGCCGTGCCACCGGAGCACGATTTCTGTTCTCATCCTGAAGCAAAGTTCTTAACCTGAGGTAATATTTCTGGGTTAGCGGAGTCTGTAAGCTGAAGCTTATGTAACCTGAAGCGTATGTAACCCAAGGTACCTTTGTATTTTAATAGAAAAGCAAAGGATAAATTTTAAATAAGCTTAAAAAGTAGGTGGATCTAAGAATGGTGCTTTTGGGCAGAAGAAGGCCCATTCCCTGTTTCAAACAGGTTTGCTGGTGGCTATCTTCAACAAAACAGCTAGCTGTTTGGCTTACTAGACAGAGAGTGATGGAGGGAAATAGAGTGCAGTTTCACTTTGTATATAATAGATTGTTTGCATTGATGCTTCTGTGGTTTGTATAATCTGGAGAGAGTGAGTAGCAGGAGGGATGATGTTCCAAGGAAAGCTGAGCTCACCCTGACTCAAGCTCACCCTTTCAATATTGATGCCCTTGCAAGGATCAAGTGGTTGTAGCGGACTCAGCTGCATGTTACAATTTATGCATGATTTATTTCAGTTGGTCTTTGCAGATTTAAAAATTGTGTTTGCCTTCCTGGCTCACCATTTTTCCAGTCTAAAGATCATAGGTTTTATTTGATTATATTTTGGTACTCTGTTAAAGTCGACTGGGTCACCTTGCATTGCACATCTATTTAGTATTTGCTCATTTCTTTTAACATGTTCATTTCACTCCACTGTGAGAAGTTAATGCCATCTTTTATCTTTCTCTGACTGGATGTCAAAGGACATAACATTAATAGAAGCCAGACACCTCTAATATAGTTTCATGAATGGCCTTTTGAAAAACACACCTAGAATCCCCCAAAGAACGTAAAATCCGCTGCATGGTAGTAGATCTGGCTAGATAATTCTTATCCTATGTAAACACTGTACACTGTACACTTTGTGCATTGCAAATTTGCGTTCTCCCTATTTGTTTCCCCCCCTCCCCCTAACGGATGGGATGACCAAGCACATAGGAACATATTCACAAGTTATTTCAATAAGATCTGTTTTGTAGCTAAATCAAAGGATTAATACCCTGATCCTAACTACTAATGTCCTGATAACATTTGCTTTATGGGTATGGGAGTTCCTACTCATGCCCAGAAGAGCTTCCCAGTTCATTTTATTAAAAGGACCTTGTCTTAAAGAAATGTCTGTATGAACTGAATCCATTGAAATTAATTCCACTGAAACCAACTACAATTCCCTTTCTCTCGATTGCACTCACTTAAGATTGGATTCTAGGTATGAATTGCATTCTCATGTTTACTATGAAAATTGCTCTCCATTAAAAAAATTTCCACACCACAATAAATTTAGATATTAAAATAGTATAGTGTTTTACCCATGCTGGCTGGGTTTGATTAGAGCTGTGCTCCAAAACATCCAGAAGGGTATCATGTTAGCTACCCCTGTTGTAACTTTTCCTCAACAGCAGAATTGTTCCATCCTTGTCATTATTTAAATGGTCATTTTCTGTGCATTCTCTGTCTTAACAATATCCCTTTTTAGAAGCTTGTTCTGGCTATCCTGTATGCAGAAGGTGCTACAGTCAAGTGTAACATACCCTTTTCCTAACGATTTTGAAAGGCCAGCTTCTTCAAGACTGTCTGGAAGCTATTTTCAAGTGGGGGGAGCTTTTATTCTACACACATTCTATTACTACCATTTTGATTGTTTGTGCCCATGACCAGCACCCCATCCCTAACTTCCATTTGCAACCCACTTCAGGTCAGGCTACAAACCATGAGTTGAGGACTTTGTTTGTTTAAATATGTATATCAGTTTCCCATATCGTCTTATTTTTGTTTGACCCATCTGGCAGACTATATACACTTGTGAGTTTTGAACAGCCTCCATGTCACTGTTTGCATGTAAGAATTGGACCCTATACTTCTGTTTTATGTAAGCAGCTATTTCTAGTATGCATTGTATATAGATAATGAACTAAATATTTCACTCTGCACCTACAGAAGTCTAAATCTGAGTTAGGTAACAAGTGTGATTAGTTTGAGTTTAATGGTTTTTTTTAGTAGTTATTATGAAGCACGTAATTAAAATATTGCTTAGTGTTTTCTCTCTTAGTGGGTCACTACTTTCAACTTTCTGATAAGGCTAAGGATGTGGCAGCACTGTTTTGTTTGGGTATTTCCTAGTAAGGTTGGGTCGGATCCTGCAAATACTTCTTGAAATGCAGTTCTGAAGAGCTGGGAGAAAATTAATTGCTTGAGGGACCATTGACAGTTTCTGTGTCTCACTATTGAACTACTGGAATTCTGTCAGCCTTATGATGGCAAGCTCCTCTAAAGTGAATTAGTTTAACTGACTCTTAATTTCTTTATAAGCTATTGTCTGAAACAGAAGGACATTTAGCCAATTTTTTTGACAATTGGCCTTTCCTGGCACAATTCATGCTTTTTTGCTGCCTTGACTGTTTTGCCAAAATGACATTTTTTTTTACCTTGTTTTAAGCCATCTGATTCTGTGGTGATTAAATGTTAACAACTCCTTTCTTTCAATTGACTAACAGCCAAATACAGAACTGTCCATTTCAGGGGCCACACATGGGGTAGGTGGCAGTGCCTGGAGGACATGAGAGCTTTAAATCATTATGGATTACATAATCTCATCTAACAAAGAGTGCACTGCATAAATGCTGTTTTTAGCCTACCCAGGCTACAACCCTGATCCTGACTTCCCTCTCATGTTACTTAACTCTAATTGTGAAACCACAGAAAGGTGGAGTTGGACTCTACAATCTTGCTTGCCCCTGCCCCGCCATGGTGAAGGGGGTCAGACAGCTCTTGAGATTTTTTGGGGCAGTGAAGGGGGATCTGAAAATATCCTTTCTGCAAGTAGGCGCAGCCCATGGACAGAGTTCTGCTCACAGGATCTCCGATACAAATCATAGTCTCTCCTTTCCTTTGGCTCTCTGATCCACATTATAGTTTCTCCTGTCTCACCCACCCCTTCAGAGTAAGGACAGTGAAGACATGCTTTTGTTTGCCCTGAGTGACTGCTGATTTGGCTAGCTAGGGAGAACCCCTAAAAACGGCCATATAGCAGCAGTTTGTTGGGGCTGCAGAAAAGCACACACAGCAAAAGCAAACAAATCCATGAAAAGACCAGTAGGGACTTAAGGGGTTTTGTTCCCATTAAACATTCACTTTTTGCATTGAAAAATACACTAACACATCATAATATTGCTTGTACAAAAGGTTGCAATAGCAGCAGTGTGATTCTTGACTTTTGTGTGCTTTAGGGTGTCCATTGCACCCAATAACAGCACACTGAAGTGTGTGTCACTTGTGCTGTTTCAATTGCATCTTATAAATTTTGAATCGTATTAGTCATATATACTTAGAGGTAATATTTGTTTTTTTAAAAAAAATTGCAGGGGTGGGAGGTGGACGTACAAAGAAAGGCATGCATGATTGTTTAAAGTGCCCAACTAACGGGCTGAAAACATTTTTATTTTCATTAGGGACCTAAGTAAAAGCTCAGGGTAGCAAACTCCTCCTATGGGCCTCTATAAGAGAAACAGGGCAGCATGTCATATAAATTAATGTGCCCTGTTACTCCCAAGAGGTCTGCCAACATTTTCTACTGAAGTGTTCTCTCTCTGTTTTATGAAGTGAATTCACCACGGCAAAGTAAAATCTTCATCTTTGGATTGTAAATCTTCTGGTTACTCTTTATGTTGTTACAGATAGGTAGCCGTGTTGGTCTGCCATAGTCAAAATAAAAAAAATCCTTCCAGTAGCACCTTAAAGACCAACTAAGTTAGTTCTTGGTATGAGCTTTCGTGTGCATGCACACTTCTTCAGATACACTGAAACAGAAGTTGCCAGATCCTTCTATATAGTGAGAAGGTGGGGAGGGGTATTACTCAGAAGGGTGGTGGGAATGGGTGATTGGCAGATAGCTGAGATGAGCCTGTTGACGTTAAGAGTCGTTAAGAGTCGTCAACAGGCTCATCTCAGCTATCTGCCAATCACCCATTCCCACCACCCTTCTGAGTAATACCCCTCCCCACCTTCTCACTATATAGAAGGATCTGGCAACTTCTGTTTCAGGTAATCCCCCCCCCCCAAAAAAAAAACATTTTGGCTTTTTTACTTATATCTTCCAGTCAAAGCAGCCCAAAATATTATGTTTATAGTGTTGTCTCTTATATGCTGTTTGGTTTTCCAGTTGTACAGTGCTAATATTTTATATGAATAATTATATGTATTGAGCATATCCAGCCACAGCTAAACACTTTGTTTCACTGATTTCAGTGGAAAAGTGAAGAATAAATATTTATTTGTCCTATTATGAGCTGTTGCAAATATTATGCAATGTGTTATAAAGTTGTGGGGTTTTTGAGCAGGGTGTTGGTAAACACGCAAGACAAATTTGCACCCAGGTAATTTTTTACAAAAACATAAAACCAACTTCAGGAATTAAATGAAGGATATGGTTGGAAAGAACGTGAAAACATGACTGAAATAAACATCATGAAATTCTTTCACGAGTTCATTGACCTGCACAAATACTAAAAATTGCCTGTACAGTACTGCAGATAAAAGACATGGGGATTTATATACATTTGTTTAGCTTAGGCCAAAGCTACTGTGAACACTGCCAGTTTTTGAATGATCTTGTCATTGTTATTTGCAAATAGGAAGTCATTTTTTCTGTAAATTTGACCAGTGCTCTTGTCCTTTCAGCAACTCTGGAAGAAATCTATCTCTTACAGAGCGGGTTATGGGGCAGCGAAAGAGGTACATACTTATATCTCTCCCATTGCAATCACTGTTAACTTTGGCTGGATTGTGCTCATTTATGTAGAACTTTTATGCATATTATAGGCTTCTAGAACACAGTCTGCATTTTATATGTTTGGTCCTTTGATGTGGAAAGATTGTCAGTGTGGAGTAGTGGGATGTGAAATAATATAATATGAACTGGGGAAATGTCATGACCTGTGTGTATATGTTGAGGGTGTGGGTGGGTTTACCTCCCTTGTGAGAGATAGAGAAATAATATGGGGAATTTGAGGTCTGAGTTTTCTATCTGAGAGGCAAGACAGTACATTGGGTTAGGAATTAATGTTTAGAACATGGAAGATTTGGGGCCTTGGGAGGAATTTGGGTTGGTGTTATTAGGTTAAAGAAAGGGGAAATGATTATTTTCATCTGGTGGGGGTCATAAATAAATAGTGTGACAAAATATAAATATAATTGCCAGAAAGGCATCTACTTTTATCATGCAAAAAGTTTAGATAAAATCCAAAATCTATAGAAAGGTAACACCTTTATTGGGACCCGTTAAACAGTTACAAGCCAGCAAGCTTTTGAATTTTCCAGAGCTGCTCTTCAGGATGAATGTTAAACATTGATAATACTTGAACAACCCTTAGAGCATGCCTCTACAAATTAAAAGCAAATTCATTCCCCAAGGCTGTGCAAGGCTGTGTACTAGTGGTTGTAATGTGATATTCACTCTTCTAAGCCTCCTTGCTATTTTGCACTGGCTGTTGGTGAATAAGAAAACAAAATAAAATAAAAATAAATTTAAAACTTGTTTATGCAGTCATGATCATTCTATTTGACCATTCTGAAATAAATATGTGAACTTTATCCGTTGAGGACATTTCAGTTGCTGCTGGGTCAAATGAAAGCTCAGTATTGCGTGATAAATCTGTGATATCTGTTTTTTCACATGCAAGTTGTTATTTACTACAGGAAATAACTGCAATGCATGTGCAAGAAATCCTGCTGTGTCATACTGCCAGCTTTTCTTTTCTTTTCTTTGTGTTGCTGTTTGCTGCTTTGATTTTAAAAGTTTGAAATATTCATAAGAAAACCACTCCCCTCTTTGCACAGCCCCACCATTTGACATACTTTTAGAAGTTTCCTGAAATTGACATGGCCATGAAGCTCATTTGGTAAAGCTCAGTTAATTTCACCACTCCATCAACTTGAGCCGGAAATAGGGGAAATTGATGAGTTTGATCTTGGGAAAAGAAAGTCAACAGGATTTCCCCTCTATGGTGAGGTGGTGATCAGAGTAATGATACTATAATAGACAGAGGAAAATCACTCTTAATGCTCCATGGAAATGAAATACCTTTCTATATAGCCAGTAGATGTGAGCAAAACAGAAATCTCAGCCAGAGACCCATGTTAGTAACATGGGAAACTGCTTTATAGTGAGTTAGATCCATTTAACTCAGTGTGGTCTATGCTGTCTGTTGGAAGCACTCCAGAGTTGCATGTCTCCCCCGGCCTACCAGATGCCATGGGAACTTCTGTATGCAAAATATGCACTTCACTAGTGATCTATGGCCGTTCCACGTTTATTTATTATTGATCCTGCCCTTCCTGCAAAAAGAGCCAAGGGCGGCATTGCATTTCCAAAGCAGAGAAAATGTAGTACAGTGCTGTGGGAAGTTCCAGGAATGGTGCAAGTGGAGAGTGAGCTTGTGCTTCTTCTTTTTTGCTGGGGTATAACATTATTTTGTTAACCCCATCCCACCTGGATTGGAAATTTAAGGCTGGTAAAGAAATTAGGTAATGAACATAATTTACTTTGGAAGTTACTGCAATATAACATTGTATGTGTGAATCTACATTTTATAATTTACAGTGTAACAATCTCTGATCAGTCTTGTGTGGCTAAAAAGCAGTGGATTTTTCCACCATCTTGGTCTTGTTTTTTTAGGGGGAGGTGGGAACAGCTTGTGCATATTCTGTAATAGTGACTGTGAAGACATGCTGAAGGGGTGGTAATAGTTCCTATCCCTGCTGCACCTCGTATTAATTGCACTCAGTGTGTGATATTGTGAATGCTAAAGTCCATCTTGACTAGCATTATGTTAAATACTAAATGCCCTGTCTACATTGCAATTTTAATATGTTCTGACAAACACATTTTAGATCTGAGAGCTCCCGTTGAGGTCAGGGTGCTCGACATCCTGTTAAGTAAATGTTAAAGGATTCGGTACATGATGCCTGTGAATTCCGGCATTGTAGCAATTAAAGCATTATTGAAGAGAGTTTTAGTGAAATATAAAACCTGTTGCTTTCAGATATCACGAGGGATTTTAATAACCTTTCGTTTAGAATAGCTGTAGCCATTTGGTGACTTATTTTTATGGGGGGGGGGGCGGAATAGAAATTAAAAATACAATGTAAAATTCTACTAAAACCATTTTGGTGGTTTGAAGTATGAGTGAAAATTGTCCAGAATATCAGAATGTGCATGGTATGAAGAAGTTTAATGTACTACTGTGCTACTACAGAAAACAAATGAAAATGCCTCATTTGAGTGTTTGCTCAAATTCTATCTTAAGGCTTTGACTAGACACAGACTCAATGGCTTCACCCGCAGCCAGTCTCCTGCCCTGTGCTTTGTTTACCACCTACCCTGATGAAGAGTTCCAGGGAATTTGAAAGCTTCCACACTACTTTGTGACATTTTGGTTGGCCTAGTAAAGGTATTGCCCTAATACAGATTTTAAAACAAAATGTTAGAGAAATAAAACTGTTCTTTATGAATTTTGCGATTGTCTTTGCTTCTGTTTGCATCCAAATGAAAGTATAGGGGTTGTACCCAACAAAGTTGTCCTCCTCGTCCACTGCTCAACATAACCCAGTCTTCAAGGCGGCGTTACTAATCAGCAGCAGGCTTTCTCAGCAGGGGGTTTGAATATCCTTGTTGATACGTATATGGCCCCGACAGGCCGACCATAGAAGTGAAACGATTAAAAACTTCCAACAGAGGTAAAATAATTTAAAAGTCAAATAAAAACAGCTATAAAGACGGCTGTAAAAGGCTATAAAAGGCAATAAAAGGTTTGTAATCCGGAGGGTTCACGAAGGAGAAGTTGTTACAGCCGCCATCTTCTTTGGCTCCTCGCCTGTTTGCGCAAGGTCTTCTACTAGCATAATGGAGCTGCTTCTCCCTGTCCTTCACTCCATGTTCTGGGATTTTCTCCAAACCTCCAGAGCAGTTTGGGTGATACAGGGAGAGGAGAGGCGGAGAAGTTCCATTGAGTAAGCCCTTGCATGAATGGGATGACTTCATTGGATACAACCCCAGAACATCCTACCTTCATATGTGCTTCTGATGCCAAAGTGGTGGCAGCAGGGGAAGATTTTTGCAAAAAGGGGGATTCTCAAAATAAGCCACATTTTTAAAAAAGCCTCTCATCTAATACTATTGCTTTTGTTTGTTTTTTTGAAACCACAAAATATTACTCAAGGAACAGGTGTGTTTAGACAGTGAACAAAATTTCATCTCTGGTGCCACTCACACACCTGGGGTGGTACTGGCTTGTGTTTTATGGGGGTATTAACACTGAATGTGGATGTCAAGTTATTTAAAATTTGCTTTGCTTCAGAGAGACTGGAAGATATATTTTAAGTCACCTTTTTTTTTACTTTTTGCATGGTTACTGTTTAACATATTATTATTGTTTAGAGACAGATTATGCAGTACTTACCAATGCACACTAAAGCATTAAAATAACTATCATGGTTTGAAAACCAATTTTTCACAGTCTTGGGCAAAATCCTTGTGCAGCCTGTTTTTTAAAAGGACACTGTCAGTTTGAAAATGTTTTCACTTACTATGGCGATGAGAAATTACTCTACCTTAACATTTTATGTATAGGCACTTTCACTGTTTTGCTGATCATCAGCAACATTTCCTCTAACCTACGTGTGTAGGAACCTGAGAAGCTGAAATACCACAGATGAGCTCTACAAGGCCAAATGGATGAGGCAAACTATGAACTTCTGTTCTATTGCTAAAAGGCTCCACTAGACTGAAGGGCTCTGATAGCCGCAACAGACCTTCTTCATTATAGTACTTCATTAATATGTGGTGTCTCTCCAGCATTAGATGGAAGTGATATTATAATTCTTAAATGGGGGGGGGGGCAAATTCACCAGAATGTGATGACAGTTTTACAATTTACAAGGGATCTGGAATGAATTAAGAAAAACTTATACACCAAGAAAGCCTTCAGTAGGCAAGACAATGTGAAATTTATCATCTCTTAGGATACTTTAGTTTTGGTAGAGCTATGAGAAGCTATGAGATGTGGCTTATTTTAGCAGATATGTGAACCCCAGAAGATGATAGTGAAAAGTGCATTTGGCTAGGTAAACATGTGAACCAACAAACCTTTACCATGTAAATAGTCACATGAGATTGGGCCTTTTCTCAGCATTGGTAAATAACTGTTTGTTACCTCCTATTATTATTATTATTATTATTATTATTATTATTATTATTATTATTATTAACTTCAAATCCCTTGCTTCCTAGTATTCCTACATATATTGTATATCTATAGCAAGATCTGAGATGTAAAACCTTTCTTTTGCCAAGTATGAAGCCCTTCCAACTGCCCCTTCCTTTCAAATACATGTGAAGAAGGGTCAAAGGGCAATGGTCTAAGATTAGGGGCCTATGCTCTTTGTCAGGTGTGGGATGCTCAAAATTCTTGATACATTTTGGATCAGATCCAAGTCTAGAACAATCTGTAGCCTAATCTTATTTTTAAAACTGTTGGATCAGGCATGGCAGTTTGCACCATTATCTCTAGCTTAATCTCATTTTCTTTATACACAATTTGCTGTTTCTGTGATGGGCAGTGGCTTTCCAGCATCTAGGGTTCATCAGGTCATTCTCATCACTAGCTACCCAATGTTTTAAACATGCAGTCCCAAGGATTGAACTTGGGACCTTTCACAAGGAAGGTGTATGCTCTACAACTAAGGCATGGCCCTTGCGCCATTTTTACCAGTGCCTTTTCTGTCCTAGAATATCTTGTGCTTGATTTCACAGGACTCCATCATAGTTACAAATTCTTACAATGTTCTTCTCTTATACAGAAAATATATTATCATGTATGTAGCTTTTGTTTTGTTTTGTTTTGTTTTTCTGCTGTGAGTATTTGACTCAGGAAGTTAATATGCACAGGTCCAGATTAATAAAACAAGAAGAAGCAAGACCGTGTGAATTCATGGAAATACATGGGCATTTAGTTACACGCCAGAACCATGTGTCTGAACTGAGGGAAACAGCAAGAAAAGTAAACTTCTATATAAACAGAATGCCATTTTCTGTCTTCAGACTTCTGTAGCGCCATTAGTCTTTTTGTTTGCATATACTGTTAGAAAGATTAGCAAACCTATGTGAATGTAAACTGCTGTGCATCCACAGGTCATTTACAATGATGGCATGCAATTGTTCTTGGGATTTTAGCAAGCAGAGATCAGTGTCTCTCTTAGTTACCACATGCTGGTGCAGCATGGTGTGTAAAATTACATGCCATGTCATGCCAGCTGGGAAGATAATGCATCTCACTATTGTACAAATATATATTGCCATTGACCTTTTCTATTACGACTTTTCCAGTACCTTTGAGAAGCCAATTACAGCATTTTAAAGAAAAGACTGTAAACTCTGCTATTGTATCATACTGAGCCAATATATTCAACCCTTGAGAAGTTGTCCCTCCTCAGTATCTTCTAATAGGTACTCAAGTACAGCTTGTGTGGCGCATCCTCTTGATTTAAAGACCACGGCTACTGCTGAGATCCTCTAGAAATAACATTTTCAAATTGCAAGACTAGAAATAACAATATATTAAAAACGGGGACTCCCCCCCCCCAAAAAAATAAAATAAAAAAAAATTGGGCATCTTTTTCGTTTGCCGTGCCATTACTTATTGGTGGGCTCATAATACATTCTCTGCAGCGTTTCCCTCCAGCAGCTTACAGCTCCATCTGTCCCAATGCTCTTTATGCTGCAAATTTATTCATTTAAAATTTAATGTTCATGAGCACTCAATGACAATTACTGGATCAGCTAATTTGGCTGACATCACAGCAGCTCAGCCAATGGCTAGAGAGACCGTGATGTCTCTTACCAGAAATGGTGGGGGGGTTGTGTGTGTGTGCGTGCTTGGCTTTGGGGCAGCCTGGTAAAACTATCTTATCAACGTTGCCTGTTCTTGTGTGAAGTTGTGTGAATTTGCCCATGGTCTCATGATTGGATGCATTATCTTCCCAACTGGCATGACATGGCATGCAAATTTTATATATCTTATTGCACCAGTATGCAGTAAGAATGCAAGTTTCATCAGTCAAAATATTTGAATCTCTATAGCTGTCTGTTCAAACTGGGCAGTTTTATAACTGGGTTTGTGCATCTTTTTATATTTTGCTCTTCAACCAGGCTTTTGGTTTATTAACATCCTATATATCCTTTTAAATGTGTTTGGGGGTGTTATTGTTTTCTTTTCTTTTAGATTTAGTATGTATTTTGTGTTTTTATCTTGTACTTTATGCTGTGAAACCCTGAGGTCTTCAGATGAAGGGTGGTATATGAATTTAAATAATAATAATATTATGTCTCATAACTATAGAAATATAATTAAATCTCTAACATTTGTTTTAAGCAAAGCAGTTTGTGCGCAGAACTGCTGAAATAATAATAAAAGCCTTGCACAATTGTAGAAATTGTGAGTCAGTCAGAGATCTAGGCATTCCTGAGGCATGATCAAATGTGGCCTGAGACACAGGGTGGGGAGGACAGTTAGACTGCCCCCTCCATAGTTTCCTTTAATGGCAGAATTTGCATTTATATTCCAGATAAGCTGATTTCAGATAAGGACCAGAATGTCTGAAAGGATTATGTATATTAGTGGATGGTGTATATTAGTTGTTGCTGCATGTTCTTGAGATTTGTGTACATTTACGTTTATGTATCTAAGAAACTAGTGTGGAACAATTCAAATTCAAATTCAAACAGGCAACTGTTAAACAAATTGAGAAGTTTTTGCTTAACCATCTAAATTCTGCCTTACTCTGCATAGATACGGAATTAACAGTTTTTGTTCATTTGAAAGCAATATCAAATATAACAGGTGTGGTTTATGAAGAAAGTAAGAATTTGGAGTGCTGTAGTTTCCTGCAGCTGAACTAAGCTGGGAAAGCGGCTCAGGGAGGCTTTTTAAAAAGGAAGATAATTTGACTCTCTGAACATAAATCTAAACCTAAGGGAGCTAATAATTTAATAAGAGCACTGAAAGGGAAAAATATGGTTCTAAAAGGGAAATACAAACCATCTGACAAATTTTCACAATGCAGAATTGTAACTGAAAGGCAGGCTACAAGAACATTGGGATTGGCTCTAACCCTGCTGCTAACAATAACCATTTCTATTGTTTGTTTTTAAAATAAATGGTGAAAACAGCAGTGTAGTTCTGCATCACTTTTTAAATATTTGACACGATTCAGTGTGACAGCAGAAATGTAAAGGGGATCATATTTATATTTAGATCATTATAAAATTATTGCAGTGCACCGAAGTGAATCCAGTAGGCTTTGCTGATGCCAAGATTTGCTGTCCATCAAAAGTACCTAGCTGTGTACAACTCTGTTGTATCCTAGAGGGCCATATTTGCAACATGCCCCATTGTGGGTGCTCCCTGTTATAGAAGAGGACAAAGCACAAGGGGCCAATGCTTGAATCTCTAGAAAGAGAGAAAAAGTGAAGACCATATCCAAGTTCAGAGTAGAGCAGCTGCTTTAGCCTCTCCATGGATGGCTTGGCAGACAGGCTCCCCAGAGTTCTGAGAGGCTAAGTGTTCTTGAGCATGTACTGGAGAAGAGCTATTGAATTTTTTGTTTACTTAGTGTGTGTTTCAGTCTTGCAACCAATCTTGCAACTGAAGTAGTTTTTATGAAGTGTCACTGATCCCTCATAACAGGTTTACAGAGTACTGGAAAATCCTATTTACGCAAGATCTTGTTGGCACTATGCTATGCTAGCTCCCAGCCAAAAAATTAATTGCCAGGAGAATGAAGCAATGTTTTAATGCCAGGCCATATGTCTCAGGCTATCGAATGAGAACAGTAATCCAAAGTCATCTTTAAAATGTGTGCCTCATAATGCAGTCTTTATAGAGATTTCTACCTCCTGTCTCCTTTTTAAGCAGAGGTTGGATGACCATCTGTCATGTATGATCTAGTTGAGATTCCTGCATTGCAGGGGATTGGACTTAGATGACTCTTAGGGTCCCTTCCAACTCTACAATTCTGTGAACTACTGGAAAGTGAAAGCACAGGTGAACATATTTTTTTGGAAAAATTCATACCCATATAGAGGTGATCCTCTCACCTATCTTCTAAGAAGTTTCAATACGCTGTATGTGCATTTTGGATTTGTTTGCATGTTGGGTTTCCCTGCTTTTTAAATTGCAGTTTGCTCACATACCTTGTACTTAGTTCATTTAGCTTGCATATGACACCACAAAGTAGACATATACTAGTATCTAGGTAAAGGGACCCCTGACCATTAGGTCCAGTCGTGGACGACTCTGGGGTTGAGGTGCTCATCTCGCTTTATTGGCCAAGGGAGCCGGCGTACAGCTTCCGGGTCATGTGGCCAGCATGACGAAGCCGCTTCTGGCGAACCAGAGCAGCACACAGAAACGCCATTTACCTTCCCACCAGAGCAGTACCTATTTATCTACTTGCACTTTGACATGCTTTCGAACTGCTAGGTTGGCAGTTCTAGTATCTAGTATCTAGCATCTAGTTGCCCTCTAATGATGGGTAGCAAGATAAACGTGAGATTTTTTGCAGTTTATGGGATGCTGGAGTGATGCCTATACCATTCTAAGTTATTCTGGTATGTGGAAAAAGCATTCACAATTTGTGGGGAAAGCATTCGCACATCAGCAAAAACTTTGTAAAGCAATATATGGGCACCTTTTAGACGTGCTGGGCGGAAGAGTGTCTCATTTGTTTATATAGGTTGCAGACTGCAGCTCATATAAAAGATCACTATCTTCTAGCAATATTGGTAATCTTATAGCAGGATTAATTTACTGCATCACATTCATGGAATTTGCCTATAGATAAATTATTACAAATTTAAATTCTAATGAAAATGACTTTTTAATTAGGGGGGGGGGGAGAAATATGCATGTATTACATAACTTTGTAGGTTTGTGCTTTTTCCGTTATTGATTATGCTTCCTTTGTTTTAATTTTGCTAAACAGTTTTTAAACATTATAATGTTCTCCTATAGTGATTTTTCTCTTCATCCTTTTATTTTCATTTGAAAAGGATATATTTAAGGCCCAAGCCTTAATGAATGTTAAACTGTAATGGAAAGTTTAAAAAGTACATAGGGCAGCAACAATGCTGTGAAATAAATTCATTAAAATCAATGTTATTTCAATGAATACTAATTGAATTATTAATGCTTGGATCAGGTTTTCCCCCCTCTGTTTGTGATTATTCAGCTTGTTGTCTATTGAACCTGTATCTTTGTTAATGAAAACCCTGTATTGTGAGTATAGATTGTTTGGAGACTTACCACTCCTGCCTGCCCTACCTTCTCACAGTGATAGTGAATTGGGCATTCTTTCCCTTCCCCTATTCAGGTTTTTACTGTAAATGGGGAATGCGGCCGTGCATTGAATTGTGAGACATTTGCAGCACAACATGGAAACTTTCTCCAACTTAGAACAAAGATTTGTGTCTTACTGCTTGAGGGCACATTGGTATAGAGATGCAAAACTTCTTTTTGAGGAGACCAATTTGGGTCTCGCTTCAGTAGCAGTTGCATTGTGCTGTGAGGCTGCAATTCTGTGTAGCTCTGGATTACTTTTATCCATGAAGTGTTAAGAGAAATACACCTGTCATCTCTGAATTTCAAGCTACCACAAAACAGCTATTCTTCTCTGGATTCTTCAAAGTTCTAGAGCTTTGTGTCTTCTATCCTTTCCCTTTTTGTATACAGCCGTAGGTTTGGAACACCCCCCCCCCCCGCTGCATCTGATAGGTGAAGGGGTGGCAGGGCCCTGTTGTTCCATGCTGTAAGAAATTGATGTAATTTTAAAATTTTAAGACTTCTGCTGTTCTAGCAAAACAAAAACCCTCTTGTATGGTTTTTGTTCTTGCATTTTAGATGACACAGACAAATGCCACATGCACGATGTACGTAGAACAGCTATTGTAACAACAGCTCAAGTATGTAATCATCTTTTCTCCTAGAAATTAACCCACAGTGTCCAGAAAGTCAAAATAGTGTGAAATTGAAAGTGGGTCCCAAGAGTGGTAACTCGCCAACAGGACACTGGCAAATGATCAATTATTTCCTGGACTGCTATACAAGAGCTACAGTTCATATTTCTAGGACCTCTGGGGAAAGAGAGAGCTGCAGCATGCCTAGAGGAAACTATAGTTGCTATTTCTTTATGGCACACACATTCCTGTTAGCATAGTATGTCTGTTGAAAACAACTGGGTGCTATTTTTTGCCAGAAATGAAATTAACATGTCACTGTATATTTACAAGCTGGCATTTTTAGCTCGTTTATCAAATTGTAGCTTCGTGTTTAAATTGAGCTTTTACATTTAATTCACACAGTGTAAAAATAAATCATTACATGCTGCTTTGTTTGCCATCTCCTTTAATTTCATGCTTTAGAGAAGGCTTGTGAAATCCCAGCTGTGAGGCTTTGCCTTTGGAGATCACCGCAGTCCTTAAACCTCATTCACATATGCAGACTGTGGTGTGGTAGGTGCTTGAAACAGAACTGAGTGCTGAAACATTTGTTTCAGGTAGGCTGCTATGACAATTAGGACACCTTTTGCCATGCTGCCATAGGGTTGCCACATTTCAAAAAGTAAAGTTCCTGACACCCAGATTGTTGAGCTTTTTGGGAGAAATCTCTCCGCCCCCCCCCCCAGTGATTTTAAGCTTTTGGAGCTGTTTCCGCTGCTTTTTCCATTGCGTTGCCATACATATGGGTTTTCCCTGACATTCTGCCCATTCAGTAAAATTCTCCCCTTACGCCATTTTTTTCACCTGAAAACCAGGACGTGTTAGGACGTTTTCGTGACATATGGCAAGCCTATGCTACCACAAATGTTTCTTTGTGGTGGTGTGCTGCTATGCCAAAAAAATGTCGGAGTGTGTTGGCATACCTAATGAAAGAGCTTATGCCTGGTTCGATATCAAGCAATCACTGTTACAGGTGTGAATTAGACCTCAGAACCCCTAATAATGAATAGTAAATGAACCTTAATGATACATTTTTTTAAAATAAACAAAATAACAGTAAGTTCTTGGGCCTTGCAACTAATAGGGTTTTGGGAGATAATATGGCTTATGAAGTTCTGGCTTGTGTTTGTGGGGCTTTTTTATGTGGCTAAAGTGAGATAGCTGTCTTAGTACACTGGGAGAGGCAGCATTATGTGAAGCCTAATAGTTTTAGGGAGGGAGTTTATGGAGATAAAGAAGTAGGTGGGTCCTTCATTGGAATGCATAAGGAACAGAAACTGCTGCCTTATACAGAGTCAGATTGCTTTGAGAGTGCAGCTGACCATGACCCCCAATGCAGCCAACCATCTCTTTGTGGGACTGCCTTTCAAGACAGTCTGGAAACTTCAATTAGTTCCAGAGGGGTAGCCATGTTAGTCTTCTGCATTAAAAACAGCTAAGAGTCTTGGGGCACCTTAAAGACAAACACATTTATTACGGCATAAGTTTTTGTGGACTACAGTCCACATCTTCCGATGTAATCTATGAACAATTCTGTCTTAATAAAGTCTTCTTCTTTAAGTTGCTACAAGATTCTTTGCTGTTCAGTTCAAAATGCAGTTTCCAGATTGGCATTTAGGAGCCCCAGATCAGATTGCTCAATTCAGTGGTCACTGAGCTGTATTTAAAGTACAGTTTTAGCCTCTAAAATGCTGGCTTTAGCCTTTTAAGTGGCAAATGACTTTAGGGCAAGTTACCTCAGGGAGCATCTGCTCCCTCATAAGCCTCGAAAGGTCAGCAACAGAGGATCTTCCCTAAATGAGATTAAATTGGCTGGCTGGGTCTCTGAGACAGAGCCTTTTCAGTGGTGGTACCTCAAGTGTGGAATGCCATGCCTGTGGACATAAGATGCACACCTTTCTTTTTAGTCTTAAGGCATTTGTAGAAGACCTTTTTATTTTGGCATGCTTGGTTTCTAATCATAGCTGTCAACTTTTCCCTTTTCTTGCGAGGAATCCTATTTGGAATAAGGGAATTTCCCTTAAAAAAAGGGAAATGTTGACAGCTATGTTTCTAATCTTCCAGTTGACTTTAGTAATTCCAATTAATATATTGTTAGTATTTAAGACACATACTGTGTGTTTTGTTTCACTGCATATTTTTACATTTTTAAGACACTTTGTACTGTATATCCTTGATGAAAAGTGAGCTATCAATAACCATGGCCTCCCAAATGGGAGCCTTGCATTGAAGAGAAATGGATGGATGCCTTCACCCCACCCTCACTGCCTTCATACTCAGTCACTTTCTTTTCAGCTTGTTTTGGATAGTGGCATCCTCATGCTATATTGAGGCTCAGGATTCTGGGGTTTTTTTTGGGGGGGGGGAGCTGAGCTCACACGAACCAGTCCACTACAACTTTCCTACTGTTCAGAGACAGATCTTCCAAAGCACATGTGAGACCAAGACTATTTATGCACTTCAACATCTATCCCACAAAGTATTGAGATTGGAGAATCCAGGTAAATTGTAAAATAAGATTACAAGCCTGACCTGTCAGCCACAACAGACTTCTCCACAATGCCCTTTGGTTGTGGGTGCTGCTTCAGTCAGGGCACCTCATGTAGATCCCACTTCATTTCAGATAAAAATCCTTCTAAGGCATCTCCCTGGAATATGGGGCTTGTCCACATTCACTACCAATCTACTTGACCAAATAGCTCAGTTGGTAGAGCATGAGGCTCTTAATCTCAGGGTCGTGGGTTCAAGCCCCACATATGCAGGCAAAATATTCCTGCATTTCAGGGGTGGGCTAGATGACCCTCGTGGTATCTTCCAACTCTACAATTCTACGATTTTATGATCTAGTCCAATATCCTGCTTTCTGCAGTCCCTAATCAGATGCCCATATGACTGGCAAGCTCACATGTAGGCTTTTGCTACATTGCTTTAGCTTGCCACACCTGTCTTCCTCATATATTACAGTATTGTATTACTGATATGCTTTATTGTGGTTGTGATTTTAGTTTATGTAAATTTACATGATTGGGATGGAAGCCACAGTAATGTTGGCTAAAAATCTTGAAAATAAATAAATGTGTAGGATGTAAGGGCAATAGCCCTCTCCCTCAGTTGTTTTCTGGCAACAGGTATTCAGAGGCATGTTTCCTCTGATACTAGAGGTTATCATGGCTGATAACCTTGTTATCCATTAATTCAGTAATTGTGTGTTAATCATAGGTGGTTTGGAAACATTTCAAAATAGTGTGGAGGGGGCTAGTTAACATCCTTGCTTTTTCTTTGTTTTGGCATGCAAGCCTCAAGACCCTTGACTTTTTTGCACAATTCCTTTTGCAATATGAATTTATTAGCATGCTGGAGTATGTCTCCCTAGGTTGACAAATACTTTAATAGAATAGGTCTTAAGTATGAGCACTATAAACAGTTTAGTGGAACATAAAAAAATCATAACACAATTAATAGTTTAATCTCTATATTACTGAATTATCATTAGTCTTTATGTATTTTAGTACCTATATGTGTACCAGAGATTAGAATGTAAAATAAATGTAAACTTCAAGTGACAAGTTGAGTAGAAGTCAAGGACGTTGTAGCTCTGGTTCCCACCAGCACCACTGCCCCATTTTCTCAGAATACTAAGCTGCTTGTAAAAGCTCAAACAGAAGACCCTTTGCTAAGCTAAGAGAGCATAAATTCAATCCTACCAGCTTTATAACAAGAGTCTTCTCCATTTTCAAAGGAATGAATTCATGACACTTCTTCTGAGAGTCTATCTTCCATGTTTTCAGTCTGAATGCTATCTCCACATGGTGGATTTTCCTCAAGTGCCTATGTGATGGAAATTTTGATACGTAGTTTATAAGGTTGTCTTGCTTATCCTCTTCAGATTGCCTTTTCTACAGGATGAACCTGAACAGTGTTTTCACTTCAGGGGACTCCTGTCAAAGAATGGTTCTTATGGTTTCTAGTCAGAATTCCTCATAGCACAGAACACTTTTTTTTAACCAGTTGCTGCACCTTCCCAACTCGAAATTAGGAGTTCAGATCACAAGGACCTTTACACCTGAAGTCTTTGGCCTTGCAATTTAAAATAATAACTCCACAGGATTGCTTTTGCTCTTGCAACTTTCAAACCTACCTTCATTTTTCTGCTAGAACTATATTGTAAAAGCTTAACAATGCTTTGCTGTTGGAGAATGACCGCTACCAATTATGGGCAGTGCCCTTCATTATCTCTTCCATATATTGTGTTTTCACAAAGTTGATGGACATTCTCCTCGCTGAAGTATCCAGAGTTTTTGCTGATAACTTGATAACACAATTAGATATGTTCAAATATGTGAGGAAACTCTTTGTCAAATCTTCAGGTCTATTTAGGTTGGCTCTCATAGAAGTATTCTCTACTATCAAACGAACTGCCTTAACCAACCTAGGCTAGTTGAACAATAAATGAATCTTGCCTGTCTTCAACATGACCCTTTCCCAATGGAGTCCTGTAATTTGTCTCCATCACGACAGACTCATTGTAGGGCCACCAAGCTAACAATAATCTCTGGCTTGGCTTTTGATGTGTTTGTTTTGCAAAGTATACCATCATGTTGACTATGGAAATCACTTTTAAAAGATTCATGTATATTTTTACCATCATTTTTTAAACCTAAACTCCAATCACAAATCTGTTTTCCCTCGTTCCTTTGTTCCTTCCTGTTGCTGGAGGAGGCAGGTCCTTTCCTCTGTCATTTTACTGATTTAAAATATCCTTTACATGGTAGCTCCCCGTTTGTGGAATTCTGTCGCCAAAGGGGCTTCCCTGGCACCATTGTTGCATTTCTTCAAGTGCCAAGCAAAATCATTCCTCTTCAACCAGGGCTTTGGCTGTTTTATGGCCTTTTAAAGTGGGTTGAATGTTTTTAATGTATTCTGCCCACACTTGGTTTTAATGTATCTATGTGCGTTTTGTTTGTTTGTTTGGTTGGTTGGTTGGTTGTAAATCACTTTGGGTAACCTTGGGCAAAATAAATTGACTAACAAATTGAATAAATAATAATAATACTCCTTCCAGTTACATTCTGGTCCACTGGTGAAAACATAGGGGCACCTCTTTATTTCCCTCTAGTGGAACAAATAGCTGTGGTGTGCATGTGTGACTTAAATCAAGAAAACAGCATTAGACCACAGGTTTCCAGGCTCATTTACTTTGGTCTTTTATTTTACCATAGTAGGACAATTTTTTTTTTAAAAAAAGCACTGCCTCCGAACAAGGAGGTTCCATTTGGGTATCATGGTTAATAGCCATTGATGGTCAAATTAGGGGCATAAGAATCATGCCCAATTTTTTTGTCACTATCATGAGAACAATAGCACAAAATTATTATCTGCCGCAACATTGGCTGTTTGAACATATTCCCCCACTCCTGTTCATGTGAAACACAAGTTTTGGCCTTGTTTAAGCAACTGCCTGCTGCTCTGGCAGAATCCGTACTATGCTTATCTGGTTCTGTAAAATCTTACTGGCTTGAAATGTTCATGAATTAACAATTTTTTTGTTATGAAAGGTGAATGAGATTGATCTAGTAAAACATTGATTTATATTGTTTACATGGCAAGTTTCTAAGATACGCTTTATTTTAAGAACTATTTTGCAAATGGCATTCCTAATTGTTGGTGTTTTTGCATACCAGTTGAAAACCAGAAATCTGCTTTAAGAGGGAGTGATACCCATCAGACTCAAAAACCCGAGTAATTTCAAAGCACACTGAAATCACTCCAGTAATCAAAACTACTTTTGATGCACATAAACCACGCAACTCAAATTACCCCATATTATATATAGAATATTATACACACATAGCACACAAACACAAACAAAACAAAAAATTATTTTCTGCATGATTGTGGCTGCTTCTGACATAATAGCATAGAGGAAGCTGTCTTCTATCATCTAGCTGACTGTTGTCAACCCTGGCTGGATTGCTGATAGGATACTTCAGAATAAAGGTTGGGCCTCTTTTCCCTAACTCTGTTCAGTGTCTGCAAATTAGACTGTACACACAACTGTAACTTTCCCCAGTTTTTTAGATATTAAAAACTGTCTTTAGATGCAGTTTTATTAGAGGAGCAGTTGGAGTGTGTGGTGTTCTTAACCCTTTGCCTACAGGTAGCTCTTCTCCTCAAACTCATATTTACAAGTTGCTTTCTCCCAAAAAGCTGTTCAGGTTTCTGATCCATGCGCCATATTCTCTTCTTCAGCTGCACATACTTCTCCAAGCTGCTCCCTTCAGTACCTAACACATTATGTTCCTTATGATGCACAGGTTGTTAGTGTTCTCCCCCACCTCCCAACTTGAACATAGCTATATCCCCTTTACCATGTGGGAAGGGGAAAGTTAACATGCTTCCTAGCATTGGTAAATTCTTATATTGGTGCCAACAATTTTCTCTTTCAGGTGTTTCCTTTAGACTTGGTTTTATCTACCCAGGCCTTTTCAGGGTAGCATTGTTGGATATTGTTCATGCTGTTTATTGTTTAAGGATGGATTTAATGTATTCTTATTGTTTTGTCTTTGTACTTTATTTTTATTTCTCTTTTTTGTACACCACCACAATATTTTTAAATGGTGGCTGGTTTATAAATTCTTTAAATAAAAAAGAACTACAGATTTGCAGAGGCACTCCTTAAAAATTTCACTAGAGATCTCTATTTATTCTATGGGCCTCCTCTTTAGCACTCTTCACGCGCAAGTGCAAATAATATTTATTGATTTTGTGGATTTCTACCCTGTCCTTTAATATATTTATTTCCAAGGTGGCATGCAATACAAATAATAAAAACAGTAAAATGAACACTACATACTCCACCATTCATGATGACTTAGATTTGAACGTACTGCTCTATGAATGTAATGAGAGTTTGGCTTCTTGGAAAGGCTTCTTCTGCCAATCAAAGTCTCTTCCATTTGTGATCCAGTTAATGATCCAAGCTGATTTTTTTTGCCTTAATCTCACTGAAGACTCCACATGTACAGGGAAATTGTGATTTAGCTTGCTGAGATAAGCCTTGCCCTCAGAAGCATATGTGGAAACCTAATTGTCAGCTTGTAAACATAGAGTAGGGAAGCTGTATTGAGCATCATGTTTGCTAACCATGGTTAACTGAGATAATGCAAACCATCATGTACGAAGCCGAGTCAAACTGATTTGCAGTATATCCCCATGTAATGCTTAACAATAGTGAAGGAAAAATAACAATGGCTAATGGTTATGTGTGCACAGGGCTAGCATGTATGGGCACCTGTTCTCTCTTGGGCAGCATTAGTTTAGTCAAGTGTAAAATGGTTTATTATTATTATTTATTAAATTTGTATACAGCTGTTCATCCAAAGATCCCAGAGTGGTTCACAACAGAAAAATACAAAATGAGAATACAAACTCCATAATAAAACAAAGACCAACCAATAACTACCCCCTTCCCACAAACATATTTAAAAAGCCATAGAATGTTAATCAGCTGAACACCTGGTTGAAGAGAAACGTTTTTTGCCTGGTGTCGAAAAATATGTAATGAAGATGCCAGGTGAGCATCCATGGGGAGAGCATTACACAAGTTGGGAGCCACCACAGAAAAGCCCCTTCTTCTGTTGCCACTCTCCGGTGACCTCTCATGCAGGAGAAATACAAAGAAGGGCCTCAGATGATGATTGCAAGGTCTAGGTAAGTTCATATGTGGAGAGGCGGTTCTTCAGGTATTGCGGTGACAAGCCATTGAAGGCTTTATAGTTTTGAATTGGGCCTGGAAACTAATTGGTAGCCAGTGCAGTCGGGTCAGGATCAGTGTAATATACTTCTTATCCCTGAGAACAACCTGGCTGCTGAATTCTGTACCAGCTAAAGTTTCCAAACTCTCTTCAGAGGCAGCCCTACTTCAGATACAGTGTACAGATACACTGAAGCCAACAAGCATCGGCAGTCTGCAGAGAAATACGTACTTCACTGCCTGAATAAACTGTCATTTGAAAGATGCACACTCAGTTTAATGCCATACCAGTCTTTCTCTCTTCTCCTTACACACACACCCTGACACAATCCTTGGCAAGCTGTAGCCTGATTAACCAAGGACAAAAAATAGCAGGAGATGCATCACCCTGTCTTCTATTGGCCTATTGCTGCTTAGACAATTTTTCACACGAGGATAATATCTCTAATCTTTGGATTACTGGTAGCCTGTTTGGCTTGGTCTCTTCTTGGCTCTTTGCCAGCTAAAAACCCCACTTCCATGTTAAAGTGGAACTAATTAATTCTGAGTTAATGGTGACTAAATCTTGACAGGGGAGCAGGCCAGACATTTGACATATTACTGAAACACTCTGAACCAGTTAATGCTGGTGGTCACTCTCTTCCTGGAAATACTTTTTGTATCTCATATTCCAAATGACTTCATAGCACTTTTTCTTCAACGAGTGGGGGGACTAAATTTTGTCAACATTTTCCCTCCAAAGTGTTTGCATATCGCATGTCACATTTCATCACTTCCGATGCAATCTGATATGAAATGCTCATGGTTTTAAAACATATGAATAACTAGATTATCACTTCATAGATCAGCAATTCCTTTTTTAAAAAAACAGTTTGATCCTGTAAGGAAACTGGTTTATAATGGCATGCTAAAAGTTATCCAGATTCTGAATTGTGTCACTGCAGGAAATATTCTGAAAAAGAAAAGACAGGGTTCCTTTGAGTAGCACCAGATTCTGCGCAAAAGAAACTTATTTGGATAGTTGCCGCCATCTTGCTCTGCTTTGTGGAGATTCCCAGGGGTATCTGATAGGCTGCTTTGGAAGAACACCCTTCTTCTGATACAACATAAGCAGTTACTTCATTCTGAAATACAGCTCTTACCATCATCATCACTGTGATGGAAGAAGCTGCAGATGGAGATCTTTGACCTTCCTTTGAGTTCCTTAAGGAGCTACAGGTTTTTAGGTTCTTACTCTAATTTGAAGAATGTTTTCAGATGTATCCTCTATGGCCTTGATCCAGATTAGTCCAGGGTGCAATCCAATGCCGAGCATGAATGAGGTTGTGGAAGCTGCTGTATAAATATGACATTTACCAGTGTCTCGTCTCTATTTACATTAACATTACCTCCTTGACCCAGGTTACTTTAAAGCCAAATGGTATCCCAGAAATAGCCTAGATCAGCCAGAGTTAATATATTTGAATCTGCGCACAGTGTGCAGGGTATGTTCTATTTTATACATGAACCTTAGTATTCTGTACTGTGTGGCAATCTTAGAATGAAAAAATGCTTGATAGCAATGAAGCACCCAAGCTGTTGAAATAAGCGTGATATTATTTTGGTGCATTTTATATTGAGGGATGAGGAATCATCTTAAGTGTTGCTGGATTCGGAAGATACACTGAGGTTATTGAAATACACACAGACACTAAACATGCAGCCTGGTCCTGATCATGTTTGTTCAGAAGTAAGTAGGTACAGTCAGACCTCATGTTACGTCCGCTTCATGATATGTTCTTTCAGGTTACGTCCCGCAGCGACCCGGAAGTACCGGAAAGGGTTACTTCTGGGTTTCGCCGCTTGCGCATGCGCAGAAGTGCGAAATGTCATGCACATGCACAGAAGTGGCGAATCACAACCCGCACGTGCGCAGATGTGCCACTGTGGGTTGTGCTCTTTTCATTTTGCAAACGGGCCTCTGGAACGGATCCCATTCGCAACCAGAGGTACCACTGTACTATTCATTTCTGTGATGTAGCTCATTGGTAGAGTACATTGTATGCAGAAGGTCCCAGGTTAAATTCTCAACAGTCAATATAGATCATACTGAGGTAAATTGACTACCTCATAACATGCAGTCTTACAATTGCAAAGAAATGGTTGAATATACTGAATGTGAATTGAGCAGTTGAAGTGAGGATCCTCCCTCCCTCCCCTTGATAATAGGGCAAAGGTAGCTGGGCTACTAATTTTTATCTGAAGTCATGTCCATTCTTCCTCAATATCCAGCTGCTTTGCCACTGGTTAGTTATGTGAATAAATATATGGGGATGGTGTGTGTGTGCATGCATGCACGTGTGCTCAAGGAGATGAGTAAATTTGGAACATCTTAGTTTAGAGAAAAGACTAGTAAGAGGGGACATGATAGAAGTGTTTAAAATTATGCATTTTGTGAAAAAGCGGGTAGAGGAAAGCTTTTATCCATTTTTCATAACAGAACTTTGTAACTAGGAGAGTATGTACTTTGTTCGGACAAGGTGCAAAATCCCCTCTTTGTCAACAATTCTCTCTTTGTGGATGTTCGTGTTTCACATTAGCCTTGGTGGTATGCACATTAACCACTCAACACAGTTTTCCCTCTGTGTGTATATACATAGACAAACAGATTGTTTTGTTAGATATATAATACAGGCATATATGATAATAAAGCATCTTTTCTTCATGAAGGTGATTGTGTATGGTACCATAAACACAAAGTAAGCTACTTTATACATTGCTCCTTCTTCTCAGTATCATCAACACTGGCTGACAATCAATCAATCAATCAAGGATATTTCCTTTCAAATGTGAAAGTCTTCCCAGATGGGCTTGTTGATCCCCCAAAAGAGGACATGTCCAGGATTCCCTGGACGTACAGTGGTACCTCGCAAGACGAAATTAATCCGTTCCGCGAGTCTCTTCGTCTAGCGGTTTTTTCGTCTTGCGAAGCAACCCTATTAGCGGCTTAGCGGATTAGCGGTTTAGCGGCTATTAGCGGTTTAGCGGCTACTAAAGGCTTAGCGGCTATTAAAGGATTAGCGGATTAGCGACTAAAAGGCGCTTAGCGGCTTAGAAAAAGGGGGGGAAGCTAAATAGTAATAGTAGTAGTTACTATTACTACTACTTCATTATTTATATTCCGCCCATCTAGCTGGGTATCCCCAGCCATTCTTGGCAGCTCCCAGCAGAGTAGTAAAAACACGATAAAACATCAAACATTAAAAACGTCCTTAAGCAGGACTGCCTTCAGATGCCTTCTAAAAGTCAGATAGTTGTTTATTTCCTTGACATCTGAAGGGAGGGTGTTCCACAGAGACTTGCATAAAGGTTATTGACCAAAATATGAATCAGTTAGTTGATCAACTGACAGCATATTCCTGTGCATGTTTACCTAGAAGTATGGCCCACTGTGTGTCATGTAAGTGTGCATAATTGGATTGTATCTTGAGTAATTTATGTGACAGCTTACCATAATGGGTTGTTTGGAACTAAACAAACTATAATCCCCAATTCAAATGTAATGTTAAACCAAGGATAATGGGATGTTTCTCCCCTATGTGAGCGGGCACTAAGACCTCTTGCACGGTAAACCATTAGCTATGGCTTACAATGTCATGTGGCTAGTGAATTTTATTTCCGACAGATTTAGAAATTTGACTAATATTTAAAGGGTGAAAATAATCTATAGAGATGGCTCTCCCAGTTGCTTTATAATTTGCAAATTAAAATACAACAAGATGGTTGTTCTATGACTGTTCTCACACCTGTGCATACACACAATCAGCCAGTGTTGTGTAGTGGTTAGAGTGCTGAACCCTAGGAGACCAGCATTCGAACCCCCACTCAGCTCTTTGGAGATAAAGGTGGGATATAAATGCAAGAAATACAATATAATAAATTTCACAAAATTCCAGATTGGCTGTAGGCCAGCCATTCCCTAGCACACACACACACAACACAAAACCCAGAAGGGCCTATAATGAATTATGCTTCTTTTTGCCAACTCAGTGTTTTGGTGCTTGATTTTGCTTGATATCTGCAGAAAGCAGCCTCTCTATCAGGTGCTTGATAGCCTTGAGCACCTCTTTGTTCTTTCAGGTTTTGTGCTTAACTGATTTATTGCTTATTTCTCCCAGTGGCTTTATTGTGTTGCCATTAATAGTTTCTCGAACTTCTTATTCTGTTCTTCAGTGGCAGAGCATATGAAACACCTTGTATTTGATCATTCCTTTTATATTTAGAACATGGGTTCCCAGTGCTTTCCAGATTTTATATGCATAACTTTGCAAATAATCAAATGTATCCCCTAGTGCACTTGCTTATTGGTCTAGGTGCCATACCATACCCCTTCTTCTACAATCTCAGTTACTCTTGAGCCCCAATGATTTTAATCCTGGGTTGAATAATTGCGTTACTGCCAGGCACACTGCTAATCTTTTTCTCTTCCTCTTGCCCATTATGGCTAGCCGAAGATATGGGAAGTGACAAGTGCACTGTAAAGAAAACTTTGGGCAAAAAAATTTCCCACTACTTATGGGGAAACCATGAAAGGTGCTTGAATCTGTAGCTGGAAGAACGGCCACTGCCATTGCACAGTTGTTAGGCTTTGTTGTTGTTGTTGTTGTTAATTTCCCCCTTTCATCAACATGAACTAGTGGTGCAGAATAAAACTACTAGTACATCTGCAAAGCTAAGCAGGGTGTGATGTGGTTTCAGATTGGATGGGGAACCATGTGTTGAGATTCCTTCATTGCAGGGGGTTGGACCAGATGATCCTTGCGGTCCCTTCCAACTCTGAATCTATGAACCACCTTGCTACTTGCATAGCTTAAGAATGATTATTACAGGGTAGGTAGTATACAGTATCAAACTAATTATAGTCTTGCACCACATTCAGCAGATCACACCCTTGTACCACTGAATAACTGAATGACCACCCCCTGGTTTGGTAATCAAAATATTTTAAAGTGTGTTAGAATAATTTCAGTTCTGCCCATAAGAATGATTTAAAAGGTGGGGGAATTCTACTGTTTCGCCATGTTGAATGTTCATTTGATAAGGTAGTTAAAGAATGATGGGATATAGTTTTTCAGTTAAAGTCAAGGCTGTATCCTTAATTCTACATTATTCCTTGTCAAAAAAAACCAAGACAGTGTTTCTCCATCTACTAGAAAGTTATATAGAACTAATTCATACCTAAGAAACTTGTTCACTGGTGGTATGAAAAGTACACCTGCATTAGATGAGTCTACATGCAGGAACAAAGACAAACTGATGTAAGAAGTATCTTGGAGCAAATGCTCCAACATGCCTGGTTTGATGCTGTGGAATCCTGTAACTTTGGCTGGAGTAACTTTTTTTAAAAGTACTTCTTGATACAGTTTAGTGTATCGAGAACATGCCATAGTGAGCCTTTGACCATAAACACCACTGCTACAATGACAAGCCCTGAGTTCATGCACCCAACTTTTCTCTTTGTGATCCAAACCTGGACAATTTTAAGCCATAGCTTATGAAGCTGGCTTGTTTCAATTAACCACAGTTGGTTAAACTGAACCCTGTTCAGACATCATGTTAAACTGGCTCATCTAAAATTGATATGGAAATTTCTGGTCTGCTTGCAGCCATGCAGGCGGAAGAGAGAGGAGCACACAAGCCTGAAGCTCATTTAGGCTTGCTCTTGTACAGTAATGCTAAACCATGATTAAGAAATGCATCTGAATAAAGCTACTACATTTTTACCTTTATTGAGTTTTAGCTGGATTACTGCCTGATATGTTATTCTGATTCCAACAATTAAAACAGAAAATGCAATAGATGTGCCATATCAGTCTTATTTTCCTTTGCTGCTCTATCCTTATTCTTGCTATCTCTGACTTTCCCTTTTGTTTGTATTGCCCTTCTTATACTTTGCCTTTCTGTTTTAGCATCAAAAAGGGCAAGCATTGCTTTCCCCCTTTCTTTATTTGGAGAATGGTGACCTCCTGTTTGTTTTAACATTCTGATGCACAGTAGGGCTGGTTACTATTGCAATTTTAGGTTTTGCTTTTAGGTGCATTATGTAAAATTGTAGGGTAAGAACTAATCTTCCTTATAGGGATTGCTTATGCAATGAAAGTTCAGCATAGTTATCTTGTGATAACAATATTTTGGGGAAATGCCTGTTTTTAAAAAAATAAACCTAGGTTCTATTACATAGCAACTTTCCTGTCACATTTCAAACATTCTCCATGCACACAAGCTAGAATTACTAATTTTTGTGTAGCAGGCATAGATTAGGAATCAATTCTAGTTCTCACCTTTTACTTCAGTTGAAAGGTGCCAGTGGCCTATCTCCCTCTCTCTGTATGCTGGAAACACCACGTTCCAGACAGACATCATCATACCTGATGGGAGAATCCTCCCCACCTGCCAATACCCTCCATTAATTTATTGCTGTTAAAAATGATTGTCTAGTGCTGGCTGTTTAGAGAGAAAGAATAAACTGTGTTGTTATTTTGCCTTTTATGTTTCCTGTTTCCTTTCTCACTCCATATGCCTCCATATACCTAATAGTAATAAAGCTTCTCAAATTGGAACTTGAAGTTTGGTATATTTTGGCAACCTAAGAATATTAAATGTTACGTAGTTGGCCAACTGGGAGGCAGGTTGTGGTGGTAGAACAGTCTGTATTTGCTCATTGGTGACAGTGGAGTTAGCTGGTAGTTTTCCCCTCCCAAGTGGCAAATTGACCCGTAATTCTTGGACTTCCTATGCTTCAGGGGTAAAGGTGATGGCAGGCAGACATCTGGGCTGTTGTGTACAGATCTTGTTTTCAAAGCATCTAGGAATAAGATGCTTGTATTTCCTGTTCCCCACATTCTGTAATGTCTACTTTCATCTTATGTACCAGTGGCAAAAATGAGTTCACATGTTACTTAGTGTTATCAAAAGATAGCCTCAGCTCACTAACTGTGTAGAAATGTACACATCACATGGCTTTAGTCATGAGGAAAGCCACAACTGCAAGGTAGGGGTATGTGTGTGTGTGTGTAGATAATTTTAACTCATTCTTAGTCTTACCGCATTGTGTTTTCCGTACACCATTTAAAGATGGCTGTGATTAAGCAATATACAAATTGTTAGTGTGGAAGAATCTTAAATTAATAAATACACAATGATTGAATGAATAGAGTTCTCAGCTTTATGCCTCTTTATCACAACCTTTTAACTCAATTTAACCCCTAGCTTGCATCTAGGCACATTAAATGCAAACTTAAGGGATGATAAGTACCTCGCTTGACAAATGTAATTCAGGGAATCATAGAGTTTCTTGCAGCTCATATTAATTCTCTTATGTTAAGTAGCTGAACTTTGTTGCCTGTTCCAGATGTAAACTGAATGCTTTTACAAATTGGCCAATGGAAATGATTAATGTGGATTTCACATAAACAGTCTCTGCAACCACAACAACACTGTAAGGGAGTCCAGTATTATAAATGCCATATTGCAAATAGAAACTGAGGCTAACATCTTAAACTTAACCCTGAGTGCTTAATTCAGACAAGGATTTCTGCACTCACAGCTCCATTCTCCAAATGATTAAACTAAATTAGCTACACTATAATATTAATAATTAATCATATGGTTAATAAACAGGAATGAGCCATCATTGCCCTGCAAAGAACTCACAAGCTCACCAGATTCAACCCTCTGATCTCAAGGAAGATCTTCTGCACCCTCTTAATCCTCACTTTTGATATCATCTTCAGATAATTCAGTGCTTGATGGTGTTTTGCTTCTCTGGGAGATCCAATAATCATTAAGATAGAAGAAAGGTGGAGCTGTTGCCTCTATCAGATCAAGGAATTTGTAATCAAAACATTGTAAGAATGTACTTTTGGCACTGCCGTAAGAGTCTGATTTGTGGGAGAAAGCTGTTTTCAAACCTATTTATCATGTACTATCTATGTTCCTCTAAACCACCAGGAGATAGCACCTGATTGCTTCCCCCTCCCTTTTTGTAGGAGCAGGGACATTTATTTCATTTGCAGCCAATAGCATGGCTACTGGTAAGTAGCCAGCAAACCCTCACACAATAGGAGTGACATTATCAGGCATCTTTTGTGAAGTCTTCACAGACTGGTAGTGGAAGTAAATTCATTTGTCTGAGCTAGTCTGGGATGGTTGTATCTGTGTACTGATAAGGCATTACCCTTATTCATGGTAAGAAATGCTTCTTACCTTTTTGGACTGGCAAGCTGAATGAAGTGGTTCCAGTTTTCAGTAAGTAATGCTGTCACATTGATGGCATTGCTGTCACAATCAAACCTTAAAATAGTCACAGATGTTTTTTATTATCATATGGCTAGACTTCCCAGTTGGCTGGTCAGGTTGATAGGATGTAAAGTCCAGAAACAGTTTGCAATTATGACATTTTTGGCACTGCTTTGCCCATCAAATGTTGTGCTTTTTCAAATGTCTCCAATTTTCTTTTATTGGCCATGTGAATGTTCTGATCGCCTAACAGTTTTTCTCCTAATACGTACTGTGAAATCTCTTCTCATCTCCTGCATTCCTATCTACTTGAAATGTTTGACATTTTTAAATATAGAGAGGAAAGCTACTATTTTTTATTTAGCTTTTACTATGTATTAGTACTATGGCATTTGTGACAAGGTTGTTTTCTCCAATATAATTTTGTGTACTGATTAGCGTTCTTTGAAAAGGGCCTTGAGGCAAGTTGCTTAGAGAGGCACTATATAAGTAAGGAATGGAAGGATAAATGACCTTCATTTAAATGCAGTAAAGTAGTCATTATCAAAGTTTTAAACAACTTGAACTGCTGCACACAAGGTATGATGACAGTAATTGTCAGTGTCCTTATAGGACAGAGTCAACCATTTTGATCATTAACACAGCATTAAGGATCACACTGAGAAAAGTGCCTTTCTTTACATAGACACAGTATGACAAAGAATTATTATACAACGGGGGTGGAGGGGAATAGACTGTCTCTCATTGAATTTTATAACAACACACCAGCATCCCCCAAATCAAACACTTTTGGACATCAGGCCCACAAGAAATCTGCAAAATAACGAAACAGATATGAAAAGCAACTCCAGAACTGGCCCTATTAAATATTTTCCAAGACAACAGCGCACACTTTTTTAACAAAGCACAAATAAGACACCTACTCTCAGCAGCTAGGAGTGTCATAACTAGACACTGGAGGGACCTGTCAGGAGTGAACATGGTACCAAACTGCATGGGAAACAGCCCATCTAGGAAAGCTAACCAACAAACTGAAATTACCACAGGGACAAACAAAAGAGGATGCCTTCACCCCGATGTGGCTCCCCTTTATTACATACACAGTTCAAGAAGACAACATAACCCCCACCCCAACAGCATACAAATCAATATGGCTAATTTGACCCAACAACAACCCCCCCCCCCAAATAATTTCCTCTCACACACAAACAAAACTCACTGCAATCAACCAAATGCAACCTGGGCTCCCCAATCTCTTTCACTGCCGATGAAAACAAACAAATGAAGAACCCAGCCGCATGATGCTGACATAAAAACCTTGCACATTATGTAAAAGAAAGGCAGTTTACTATCACCCTTTTTTCTCCTCCACTATCTTTTCCCACCTCTCTTCTCCCCATACCTCATGCTGCCTATAACAATAGTGTCTTGCATCAAATGTAACTGATCTGTAGAAAGGACTCTATTAATTGAAAACAGTTTTCCCTTAGTGCTTTCTTAAATGAACACCAAGCATTGTGGGGAGTCTTCTATTCAACCCTGAAGCATATCTGGCCAAGTAGCTATAGCAGCCGTACCTACCTTCCTTTTCAAAGGTTGGTGGGTGTCCATCAATTTTCTAGATTTAGGTGGCAGAGCAGCAATATTTTCAGAGTTCCTAGTGGCAAACATACAGGTGGCAACCATTTTGTACATGCCAACATGTGCACTGCTTTTGGCTCTGGAAGGGGGCAGAGCAGGAGTGGAACAGGCTTATGCATGGCCACTGACTCACAAACTGACCCAGAGCGCAACCAGAGTGCAAACACGGCGTTCCCTGTATGTCAAACTGAGGGAGATAGTAAATGCTTGCAACATCTGTTAACAATTTTGGTATGTGTTAGTAGTTACTTTAGCTCAATATTGGATAGCCTTTGAGCTACTGTATTTCTTTAAGTATACATTCACTCAAATTTGACACATGCTAGTTGTGGGGAGAGAATCTGTTGTGGAAAATGCAAATATCTCAATACCCATATGAGAATTACAAACAGAACAAGTCCTTTGTTCAAGATGTGAACCCTTGCTCTATCCCTGCAAAGCTTAAGAATGTCTCTGTTTTGGACTCTGATTGTGAACAAACGCATCTCAAAGTGCTTCAACAAGTGAATGTTTTGCAAGTACAGTGGTACCTCGGGTTAAGTACTTAATTCGTTCCGGAGGTCCGTTCTTAACCTGAAACTGTACTTAACCTGAAGCACCACTTTAGCTAATGGGGCGTCCTGCTGCCGCTGCGCCGCCGGAACACGATTTCTGTTCTCATCCTGAAGCAAAGTTCTTAACCTGAGGTAATATTTCTGGGTTAGCAGAATCTGTAACCTGAAGCGTATGTAACCTGAAGCATATGTAATCCGAGGTACCACTGTATTCACCTGCACTGATCTGTACCAACAAACCAGTTTGGATATTTGTTTAGTCCCGTATAGTTCTGTTTCCTATTGCAAATGTTATTTCAGCAAAGGAGTAACTTTCATTCCCTTTAAATATACAGAGCGGTTTACTGTTATAACATGGAAGCAATTCTGTTGAGACACTTAGTCAGTGGTGCTTGGAAGCAATGTGTTCAATGTGTACTCTAGTGGATTAATATATATTGCAGTTACATTGCTTTCAAGACTAATCATTTGAAGTAAAAGCATGAAACTCTCTTTGAAGTACATAAGAATTCATCCACCTTCTTTGGATACCTGTGATCATTTTTTAAATGGCTTGGTTAGAACATTCTGTGTACATATTGGATGTTGTTTTAAATAAGCAAGGTTATTCTGAATATTGTTTTACCAGGAGCACCATTGATTATATGTCAGAGCTGTTAGTTTATGGCACTTTCTCTTAGGCATTACATAAGTGCTATTTCTGTGATTATGTTTGGCTTTCAGTAGCTGTGTGTCAGTGAGGGTCAGCTTCACGGCAGTGGAAGGAGTATGGGATATAGATAGGCGGGCCGTATGGGAGAGGAGTGTTCAGGAGGGCTATTAGTCCCAGGTCCTTAAACGCAAAGGGGGCCTCAGATTTATATATTTGAAGTTTCTTTCTTTCGTTGACATTTCAAAGTTCTGCAACTTGTTTTTTATGCACATCAGACAAAAATGTGACACAATCCTTATTGCTTTTTGTCAATAATGGTTTGTGGTCGGATGAAACAGGTTGGTTCAAACATAACACTAAGCCAAACCATGCCTTGGTCTCAGATAATGTGGTAACTACAGAATAAGAGAAGACACACTGCATGGATTGGGTCTAGGTTTGGATCCAACCCAATGTACCTGGTATTTATTTATTTTTATTTTGTATGTTCTTTCATCAAATATGTCTAAGTTGTACTTTATTTTTTCCTATAGAAAATTGCAATAAGAGTTAGGAGATAATACCAAAATCTTCCTCCCCAATATAGCTTTTATGAATGCATTTGGTGAGCATATATATTAAAAGGATTTATTCTCTTCTTGTCCACCTGGAGGCATTCTAAAAAAACAATGTCAAGCATAATAGCTCCATCAGATACTGTACATAATGTATTGGCATAAAACTTTCAAGACAGAAATCAATTTAAAGCACAAGCGTCCTTTTGTGTCTAAGGCTTTCTTTCACAGTTACTATATCAATCTGATAATTTGAGAGCAGAATTATATAACACACAAGTGGTGTGCTGTGCAGAAGGTGAGATTTCTATTTGAAGTTTACTTAAATTGATCTATGAAGTTATTTTTAGAAGTTACATTCTCATAACATCTGCATAACCTGTTTAACTCTAATCTGATCTCTCCCTGCCCCCCTCCCCCGCCCCACCAAAGCTTTTAAAGGAGTGCTGAGAATTGCTTTAGGGAATAGAGTATTTTTCAAACTAAGATTTATGAATAAAGTTGGGGTCATTGTGTTCCTAGAGAGATTGGCTGAATGCCATAAAGAATGTGTTGAGACTGTTCTTAAGTCTGTCACTCAGCAATCAGAGTGGCTTACTGCTTTCTTATCAGGCATAATGTGATTTTAATAGATTAGTCACACACACACACACACGTATGACAGCAAGCCAGAATTTAGGTAAAAGTAACAAAAATGCTACACTTGATAATTTATTATATGTTTTATCCAGTTCTTATTTGTATGTTGCAACTCAAAGAGAAATAAAGAAGTATGGCTTCTAATAAGGATGGAAGAGTACCTATGTGCATAAACTAGATAGAACATTAAAATTACACTTTTTAATTAAAATTACACTTAATATAAAGTAAACTAAATACAATCAACTTGCAGCTTTGGTTGGGGTTGTGTTCTGGGGATTGTGTGTAAAGCCAAAACCATGTATAGTCAAAACAACCCTGGAACTTCCTCCACATGAGCACCCTTACCTTTGTGAAGCCAGCATGCCAAATGGGCCTTACCACCTACAATATCTCATGGGGCCATACGAGATTTCACAAGAGCCTTCCGGAGCCCAGTAAGCAAGCCTGAGAGCCTAAAACCTCTTTCTGCACTGGGTTATCCTGCCACGGAAAGAGCTTTTAAGCTGTCTGCCTTGCATGCATTTACGGTAATTTGTGCGATGTCAGCTGACCAGCCACCAAGCAGGAAAAACTGCAGTTGCGCAAGTTACATGCATGTAAGATGCAACTCAATGGTATTTTAACAATTTTGAAAACAACCTTTTATTATTTTGTTAACTGCCCTGAGATCTGCGGGTGAAGGGCAGCATATAAACCTAATTTTAAAAATAAATAAAAATATTACAACTATTCTAAAAATCCTCATACATCCCTGTCATGCACCTGTAAAATATGTGGTGGGGGTGATAAATATTTTAGACCGGTTAATATTTGCCCGCAGCTACCACATACAGTACATGCTTTAGGAGCTCATACCATCATAACTGGGCTCATACAAATATGGAAGAAGGGAAGACCAGGACATCCTGATAGTTTCTTAGCAATTTTAACATGGGATAAGGCCTGATTTCAGGACTGAAGCAGTCCTGGTCATCCTAATGAATGGTCTTTAAAATTGAAAGTGGGATGGGGGAGTACAACCCTTCTATTCTTACTTTTCTAGCCACTGGACTGACCATTCAGGATGGGTGCTAGACACACTGTATTACAATGATTTTGTTCCTAGCTGTACGGTTGAATCAACAGAGTAGTATTGGGAGAGTCCTCTTTGGCCCTACGACACTTGTGCTATGAGGTTCAGCAGGGCACTGTTTTTGCCCCAGTGCAGTGAAGGCTGGTCTATAAGGGCAAATATTGCACTGCCCCACTAAACTCATTCTGCCCCACCCTTCAACCTGCCTGCCTTCTTTCTTACATCCAGTCCAGAGGATGGACTTCCTGTCAGCTTCCTCCTCCTTGGTGTTGTCCTTGTAAAACTCAGCAGAGAGGATGGGGACAGAACTAGAGGTAGTTGTCTCCCTCTCTCATTGGCTCTGAATGCAGTGGTGGACTGGATGATGGCCAGTAAATTGGGTTTGAACATTGGGAAGATGGAGACTCTGTGGGTAGGTTGTTTCCATATCTAGAAGATAGGCCAGTTGCCACTTCTGGACAGAGTTGTGCTCACCTTGAAGGAGCAGGTGCATAGCATGGAGGTACACCTGGATACATCTTTGTCATTTCAAGCCCATTCTGTGGAATGCCTTTTACCACCTTTGTTTGGTACACTTGCTATGTTGTATCTGAATGAGAATAGTCTGGCTGCGCTGTTATTAACACATCGGTAACTTTAAGACTAGATTACTGCAGTGTGCTGTACGTGCAGCTGCCCTTGGGCCTGGTCTGGAAGCTTCAGCTAGCGATGAATGCAATGGCTAGTTGGGTACAGATGGCCAGCAGCATGTGATACCTCTGCTAAAACATATGCACATATGCTACTGAGCCAGGTTCACGTTTCTTATATATACAGTGCCTGGAACAACAGTGCTAAATATCTTAAGGACTGCCTGAGTGTATATATCCCAGCTCAATTATTCAGATCATCCAAATGAGTGCTCTTAGTTGTCTCCTGCATCTTAGAAGCTCAGCTGTCTTCAGTTTGAAGTTGAGCACTTAGTGTGGTTAGGCCAATGTGGTGGAATTCCCTTCCAGAAGATTTGGCAGGCATCTTTGGTGCTAATATCTTTGGAAGACTTTTGATATTGACAGACCTATTCAGTAGTTGTTGGTTTTCCCCCAAGATGAACCAGACGTGATTATTTTGTATTCTTTTAAGGAAAAATGTGTGTGTGTGTACACACACACACACACACACACACACACACCGCTTTGATATATCATGGGTGAGTGATATAAATATAATATTTTATTAATAAATTAAATTCAATAAACCAAACAAGATATGGCATTCAAGAATCGAGAAGACGTGGCACATATGGTATTTCAAAGCTATCCCCTCTGTTGGACCATTCTCTATCTGTCCCTATCCCCCTAGGTAGCCATGTCACTTTGCCCTCATGAATGTCCCATGATCCCATGATTCGATTATGGATGAGGTACCTAACCTACATGCATGTTACCGGGCTATATTCATGGTGTTGGTATTCATGGTGTTGGTATAAAGCCCTGAATAATCGGGGTCCTGAGTATTGATGCAAGTTGCTCTGGGTTTTTGAACTGTTTTTACTTTGGAGCTCCTTCTTGTTTCTGTTCTGAAATTATTGTTGCACTTTTAACTGTTTTACAAATCTGAAGTGATGTTGGAACCACTTTTGCTCACAGTGTGATGAAAAGTGGTACAGAAGTATGACAATAAAATTGTGTGTGAAACACTGGTTCCATGTGGGAGATGATTATATGGTTAATTTGATAACAAGTATTGAAAAGTAGTGATGCATGTGTACAGTGTAGCAGCACTCCATCAGTTGCTCAAGGGCATTGCATTGTGGGAAATCATTAAATGGCTCCCACCAGAGCCAAGCAGCTGCTCAGTTCCCCTAGGAAGGCCACAGTGGGTCAGTTGGCAGCACTATTCTGACAACCTACTCAAACCTAGTGTGAAGGCAGATCATGATTTCTCATATACTTGCAGACTGTAAGAAAACTGTTGTTTAGAAGAAATGCTCCTGGTTGTACAAAAATAAATGTTAGCCGCTTTCTGCAACAGTGCTTAGCAGGACTCAAAGGAGGGAGAGAAAGAACAGTATTTCCCAAACCACAACCTTCTCTTGGGTCTATTGCCCACATAAGTGGGGAAAATAGATGGACAGGAGTACTGGAGACCAACAGCTTCTCAGACTGTTCATTCCTTCAGGTGATAAAAGTTTCATTAACTTGCTCCAGGTCTGATGCATTAAACAATTTTCAGGGTGGAGTCTCTTAGTGTTCATCAATGAAGTCTGGTGCTTATCTATGAACTCAAGTCCTAAATGCTTATTGTGTGTATTCCTTGCTGTGGCATGAATACATATTTGAGTATTAATAGTTTTAACAAATGAAGCTAAATTGGTGACCAGTAGACCTGCTTACAATCCAGAGATGATTTGGCTTCTAATTAAAGAAATGAATGTTGGATTTTCCATAGTTTGAGATGCTTCTAATCTATCATTCATTTCGCCAAATGATGAGGCTTTGAGAAAAGGAGAATTCAGGCTTCCCATGTGTGCACAAAGGTACTGCTAGTGGTAACTGTAAGATATGTTTATGTGGTTGCCACCTAGTGGTCAAAAGGCAAAAATGTTTCTTTAGAAAAGTTTGAACTGAGCATGCTTTAAACCAGGGGTGGGGAACCTTTGGTCCATGATCCAGTCTTGGCGTGCCAGGGGATCCAAGTTGACCCACCATACTGTTTTCTCCAAACTACGCCCACCTGCCCATCAGCCAGTGAGTGTAAAGCTCTGTTGCCTGTGCCACCCTGTTCTCAGGATGGAACAGGATTGTGCAGCCTAGGCAGAAGGATTTAATTTTCATTCAGCTGATGAGCAGAGTTTAAAGATCAGAGTGAGTTCAGATTGAGATAGGGACAGAAGGAGGGGACAGGAGATTGGGTGGGGCAGGAGACTCATAAAGCCTCCTCCCTCTTCCCCTTTAAATCCCTGAGATTGGGTAGTTAAAAGGGAAGAGAAAGCAGGCTTGCAAAAGCCTGGGTGAGTAGAAAAACCAAAAACTTGACTGCAGTTCTTTTTTATATATGTAATTATATATACAAACATAATATGTACCTTACATCAAACCCCAGATAAATCAGGATTCCAAGTGATAATTTACAAGCTCAAATTATGGGCTGTGCTTTGCCTAAAGCGTAGTTTAACTGGCTTAATGTTTAGAGCTGGCATCATCCTAATTGAATGCCAATGACAGAGCAAATATTGTTCCATCTGTGCACTGTTATAGCTAATGACTGAGGGTTTGTGACACTTAAGCAGTGGCTGTCAAGCAGTCTGAAGAGGAAGTAGGAGACAAATGGAAGCCATCTCATTTGAATTTTCCTGAATTATTCACTCTGCAGAAAGGAACTGTGGGAGAAGAACCTTTTAGCCCCTGTATCTATCCAAAGCACAGCAAATCACCTTTCCTGCCATGTGAAGGCATTTCTTTTTAAAGGTAGCACACAGCAAAGGAATGGCACCAAAAGGCTGTTAGGCTGGTGCTCACCCACCCACCCACCCACATGGCATTCCTATGCTCTTTGAGATTTAAGGCAGATTCTGGGTATCTCTGTTTTCCTTCTCCACTCTCTCAAAGTACATACATCATTTTATATTCTGATACACATATGTTGGTATTGGGGGAGGTTCTCTAACTATTTAGCAATTTTGAGATGGCCCTTTGGGGCAGAGCTGTTACTGTAGCTTCATTTTCCTTTATGCTGTTTTGTTTGGTAGTTAAGCTTAGGCCCTAAAAGAAGCCTAGCCTTGGCAATAATTCTAAAAAGAGTTCTCAACTCTACTTGAGTGCCTAATTGTGGAATTATTATAAAACAACAACAACAACACCACTCAGTCTTGGGATTTCAGTGTTTGTTTGAATGGGATCTTTTGGGCCCTGTTTTCAGGAAGGGGCTTTACAGGATCAGGCAGATTCTGCTGCATTCAAATAAATGGAGGAGCTCCTGATTTGAGCTTTATAAACTATGTGCAATATGGAGAAGTGGAGAGGTATGCAAGTATGCATGGACAGAGATGTCCATTGAATGGTTTCTGGTGTAGGATGAAAAAAACATTGCAGTAACTATTTTTGCCTACTTGAAATCTCCATGATTTGATTTTTATAGTGTGTGCTTCAAGGTAATGATTTATTTAATTATTCTCATTTATATATTTGTCTGAGGTGCTTGGCTTTCCTGTTCTTTGTAGAGTGTGTGCATGGTCTAAAGTCACCTGCTGATTTGATGACAGAGTAGAGATGTGATGGCCTGGGGGTGGAGAGGAGGGAATTCTCTTTTTCCCCATTTTTTTTTATTCTGAGACCTTTCCTTTTCAATATTTTCAATGGAAATTTCTGGAAATTTGAACAACTCTGCCTATGAAAGAGTTTATCTTTTAAATTAGTGAGTACATCACTTTTTGAGGTAAAGATATTGTACTATTTGGTTAGCTGCTCTTTAGTTCTTCAGCAACTGGTTATCTCCTTTCCCATGAAATTCCAATTCTGTTTTGTGACTAATTAGCCTTAGTTGCTAGGGTAGAGTACCTGTGCTGGGCAATGGGCAGGGGAGAAAAGTCCTATTGATTTTCCTGGACCACTTGGTGGCTTTCATTTCCTTCTGCCACAGTATCTCTGGAATTGGGAGACACTGTTTTTAGGTGGCATTGTTCCTTCATGGTAGGTATGCCTCAGAAACTGATTCTCCCCAAATTGAATTTTTGTCAGAAACAAATTATTCCATGGTTTCAAAATTTCTAGAAATTTTATATCTGTGTCTAAGCAGCAGTTGTATCCTGTGCAATCCTATATATGTCTACTCAGAAATTGCATTTAATGGGATTTACTCCTAGGTAAATGCAGCCTTATGTTACTATTTTAGAACCATGAATTTTATTGGAATTGTGTTCACTGAAATAAGATTTCAAAGTCAGTCATTGGGATTGCACTACAGCTCAGTTGAATAATGCATTTAACAAGTGTATATGTTGTCATTTAAGATATTGCAGGTTATTTTTAAGATATTCAACTGAAATCATGTTATAGATAAACACATAAGTAAAAATAAATATTTGCTAGCTCAAGTACATGTTTCCTGGCTCAGATAATTTCTGTTTATTGTTCTCAATAAATAGTATTAACAGTCTCTCCTTTTTAAAGGACAGACTGTCCTTTTTAAAATGTGTCCATGACCATTCCAAAGCATGACTTGCTTCAATTAATATCAAGAAACCTGCATATTACATTTATAAATGTTAATTCAGTATTGAAGGATCTTCCTCTAAGATTGCAGTTTGGGTTCTGTTGACACCAGTGCACCCTAAGGGTTTTATGTTGTTTGGGTATTGTTAGAGGATAATCAGTCAGACCCGATAATGTATCTTTGTGTTCTAAAAATATTGAGGCTCTGCAACACTTCATATATTTTCTGTGAATAATAACACTTCACCTAAGTGCTGGTGGTTACCCATGGAGCTTCTTCTAATAATAACTTGCAAAACAATAATGTGTATGTACTGAAAATTAACATTTCTTTAGTGCATTGCATGATGTTCAAAAAGGAAGGAAACTCATGATCTTGAACTAAAGAACTGCACTACTAGGATCTCTGGATACTGTGGCACCCACTTTGGCACCCAGAAATCCAGGGACAATACATCAAAAAGATGCCCCACAGCTTACTTGCATTATAGTTTGGAAACAGTAAGAAACAGCAAGGATAGCTGTAGCAGATGAACCAGTTGAAGCTGGAAATAGGCACTTCTCATTACCTGAGCCTCAAATTACAATGTTTACTCAAGGAGTATCCCCAGGCTGCTACTTCATGTTTGCAAGTTCAAGACAATCCCCAACAGGTCAACTCCTGGACCCAGAAGCCACAATCTGTGCCTCTATCTTATGATCATCAGTGCCTCCATCATACCAGGCTTTAGTTTCCATTTACTGACTCTTATCCAGTCCATTACTGCCTCTAGTTGTTGGACAAGCTTCTGGGCAAAGTCTCTCCCAATTCATATGGAATGGAAATAAGAACTTGGGTGTCATCTACATACTGATGACCCTATGCTCCATATACCTGGTTGACATATTCCAGTGGTTTTATATATACATTAAATAGCATCAGAGGAAGAATGGAACCTTAAAGGACCCCACAGTATCCCACAGTCAGGCGGCTGAGCAGAAGTCATCCCGTGCTGCTTTCTGATATTGATCACAAAATTGTTATAACATGGTGCTCCAGACCTCCAGAACCACTCCAAAAGGACCCCATGGTATCAAAAGATGCAGAGAGATAAAGGAAAAATAAGAGGGTTGCATACCCTTCTGAGATAAAGGTTATCAGTCAGGGTGCCTGATTGTCCTGGTGCTGAAATAAGGCTTGAAGCTAGATTGAAATGGACTTCAGTTTGTGATATGGAATTGAAGTCTTCTGTTAAAGGGTGGGGAATTAAAATGTCACAGGGCATGCCCTAACTCTTGGGCTTACCAAAACTGCTTAATTGGATCTTGGCCTGATTGCCTAGTATTTCTTAAATAAGGTCTCCTTTACTAGTTCACTTTAGCCCTGTGAACAACTATGTGATCTCTGCTCCAAGGAGATCCATTTTGCAGATTAGCATAATCTAACCCCTACCCCTTCCATGCATGCTCCCTTTCTTATTCTCAAAGAAGCAGGTGCAGTTATGCATTTAAGTGCATCAGTATTTTGATATTCTTATAGCACCAACCCTTAAAAGAACAGAAAATTGGTGTATGCCAGCAAAGTAAGCTTATATTGGTATAAAATTTTGTTGAGCTAGAATTTAGTATGGCTCAGGCCTAGACAATAAGCTCTTTACCATTTCTAAATATTTACAAATATATGTTTAATTGTTTGATTTTAAAATTGTTTTATGCAGCTCATTATTTGGTATAGTAAACTTTATTTTTTTCTGGGAAATTATAAATATTTTTATATTCCATAAATATAATGCAGGCACAACAGCATAGAGCATAGAGGATTGAGAAATAGCATCTTAACAGTGGCACAAATTGATTGAACACCAAACAAATAGTACTTCTTGCCATCTTTGCCACTGCATGGTGTAGTTATATATTAGGAAGCATTTACAGATCTTTGGGATCTCACATAAGTATTTTAGCAATTCCATGAAAGCTATTAGAACACTCATTATGATCTAAAATGCATAAGTATAAGGCAAAGGTAAAGGACCCCAGGACAGTTAAGTCCAGTCAAAGGCGACTATGGGGTGCGGTGCTCATCTCGTTTTCAGGCCAAGGGAGCCAGCATTTGTCCACAGACAGCTTTCCAGGTCATGTGGCCAGCATGACTAAACCGCTTCTGGCGCAACGGAACACCGTGGCAGAAGCCAGACCACACGGAAATGTCATTTACCTTTCTGCCACAGTGGTACCTGTTTATCTACTTGCACTGGTGTGCTTTCAAACTGCTAGGTTGGCAGGAGCTGGGACAGAGCAACAGGAGCTCACCCCATTGTGGGGATTCGAACCGCTGCCCTTCAGATCAGCAAACCCAAGAGGCTCAATGGTTTAGACCACAGTGCCACCCGCTCTCTTGCATAAGTATAATAACAAATGAGATACACAGAACTCACTACACACATTATAATGGAAGTGTGGAAAGAAGAAATGCAGGTGATCCTCTTAGTGCTTAGCAAACTCTTAGTTCTATATCACATAAAGACTCCAGGAAGCACAGGATTTTACCTTAGTTTATTTACAAATAAAATGCCAGTTTAGGTTCTGACTACTTATTTAATAGAATTCTTCTCATTAACAATTGGGGGAACAATTTGTATGAAAATATACAAAATGCTGTCATTACTGGAAATTGAAAGAGCAAGCACTATTTACTTGGAGGGTTATGATAATATTTGTTTATTTATTTCACTTTGCAGAATAAATTTTTTAAAAGGGATGAAAACTCATAAAATAAATGGCCTTAAGAGAAATGCTGTACTACACCATATTTAAATAATTAGACTTCTGTCTTATTGAATTGCATGTGCTCTGGGTTTAATAGTGATAAAAGCATGAATATTAGTATGATTAGGAAATTATATCATGCCACTGAGTGATTGATTGATTGATAACTGGAGGAAAGCGAACCATAAAGCATGCTGAAAAGAAAGTATATTTTGTGTGCTTAAACCAATTGCAAGATGATGTAGTCTGGAAAAATGAAAATCGCTACTGCTTACTTTATTTTGTGTATTTCTGAGAAGCTAATAAAAAGAGAAATTAATAAGATATTGGCAGAGAATGTGACCAGGCAACTGCATGACTAGAATTACATCCAGGCTACAAAAAAAGTAGAATACACTAATTACTAATGAAGCAATTTAATGCAGACAGTCTAGGTAAGAACCACTGTATCTCCTGTAAATTGTAAGAATACCTAGACTATTCTTAAGATGAACATCTCTTATTAAATTATCCAGAAAAATGTTCAAAAGTATGGAGTCAGAAAAATGCCCTTATTATTATTTCTTTCTTCTTTTTTAATGAAACAATTTTATTGATGTTTTTCATTTATGGCCTGTCCCCTAAAGGCTCCTACAACATTTGAAGTCCACAGTGGCAGTCACTAGTGGGGGAATGAAGCTGAAAGACCACTGCAGGATTCCCTATTTCAAAGCTTAACCAATATTCACCATTGACACATCCATTCATCTGTGCTGGGTCATTGGAAATCCTTTCTCTGGTTTTTCCTTCCCTTCAGGGAGCAATGCTTAAAAGAGCAAACCCCTATTGGGAAGAGAGAGAGTTCTCAGCATGGCCAACAGTGCCAGGAATCGAATTAAAGTTGTCCATTTGCAGATGATGGTGTATTGGAGCTCCCAGCATATTGAGCCAATGCCCTCTCTGCTGGTGCTGTGTTTACTTGCAATGCAGTATTGTGGCACCTCAGTTTTATTACTCTTTTTTTTCCCCCTTGACAAAAGTCAGATCTCGATGAATGACAAGTCACTATTAACATATCCCTGGATATAGAAAGAGAGCAAAGAGATTTTATTTTGGTGTCTGGCATGCTTTAACTATGGGTGTGCACAACAGATTAGCACACATTGATATAGCTACAGAGGTAAATAATTACAGAATTTACTTCTGTTGGGTAGTTTAACACTTGTCACTTATTTTGCTATTGCTGACATCTCAGATCTCTATTTTGGCATATATCAAGTTTTGACATGACTAAACCTGCAATTTTGCCTCTCTTCACATGCATTATCTCTTCTCTGTGAGAGGCACTGAGAAGACGTGGGCTGCCATTAAATCTGAAATGCCTGCAGTCAACACCGAGAATGATTCTTTATTTCAATTTGATTTCCTTTGTTACAGGAGACTATCTAGGCAAATCTGTTTTGGGAAGTTTGAAAATTGTCAATGGAGTCTTTTGTAAGAAAGGCTTAAAGAATGTGAACAAGAAAGCATCAGTTTGTTAGCACAAAGGTTGTACTCCTACTTTAGAAACCAGCACATACATTCAGCCCAAACCTTTATGATGACACTGAACTCTGACTAAAATTAAGATACCTCCTGATGCTAACACCACACTCATTGAGAATTGAATCCCACTTATTTTAACACAATTTATTGTCAAACAAGAAAGCTTAGGAGTGCACCTTGATACCCTAGTCCAAAACACAGTGAACATTGCTTCCATTTTTCTTGTATGTGTGACTGAGCTGCAAGTTTATTTAAGGAGCAGAAGAAAACTGCTGCTATCCTGATACAAAGAGAGGAGAGGTTGGGGAGAGGTTTGTAGAAAAAAAGGACAGCCTGTACTCATACAGAAGCCAGAAAAGTACAGTAATGCCTGCTAGGAACCAGCTGATCCTTTCAGCTACTAGCCCATTGCATCTGCTGCCTGGGAAGAGTTCAAAAACTTATGAAGAGGACTATTTATGGAATGTTTATTTGCTTCTTTAAAAATTACACATTGTAAAATATCAGTGTCAACTAATCTAAGCCCTAGAGACCAAACATGATATAAATCCATAGTGTATACTCAAGCTGCAAATTCTGGATCAAATTCCTAGTTGTTTTTATCTCCTTCCTAAACAAAGTACTAGGAATTGTCATGCCAGCCTCATTTACATCTATTTAAAAGAATTAGCACATATACAAAAAATGGGCAGCTCTCTACTTTGGGAGAAATGGCTTCCCTAATTTGAGCACTCAAGATACAATATGAGGTCAGGCAGATCGGTCTCCGTAAAATAAAATGATTGATAGGAAATGGATTTATAACTCTGGCCTCAACTTGATAGCATATTGGAAACCAAGGCTAGATAGGTCTGTAAAGTTCAAAGGGAATGTATAATTGGACTTTCACTAGGAAAGAGGGTGCCCAATAACAGCCAACCTTGTAAGGTTAGGTGAAGTCATAGTTTGTAATTACCCGGAGCTGATGCTGTTCTCTTATTTGTCATTTAAAATTCTTAGCTTGTGGGGCACTAGAGCCTTGCTGAGCCTTATATCACTGAAAGCATGGCGAAAGACAGTTTAATCATTTTAAGAAGAGTATGCTTTGTAAATGATCTTGGAAGTGCTCAGCATTCAATGGAGATTTAGTGAAAAAACATTTCTAGCATGAATGTCTTTCCCTCAAAAATAGTCAAAATATTAAAGAAGCATTCATGCTCAGCAGTAGTTCTCATCCATGAATTTAGGGCATTCCCTCTTTAGCAATCCAGACCTTTTAAAAGAAATGTCATAGCTGGTTATCCTCAACATAAAATAGCCCATCAAAGGTACCTTTGTACAACCTTACCTCTTTAAATATCAGCCCATACCCTCCAACCATTTGTTATATCACGTACCTTTCTGTTCATTCAAGGCTAGCTTTGTGTTTTAATCCTATCTGCAAATAACTGCTCCGTTAGGACTTTCGTTTATACACAATCAACAACTTTATAAATGTTAGAGAATAATAATTCAAATGGCAGAACTGCCAGAAGACAACTTAATAATAAATTCATAGGATTTGCATGATGCAAATTTTGAATTTTAGAATTCATCCCCTTCAATAAGCAAGGAATGCACACATATAGAGATGCAAAAAAAATCATGTACCTTTTTAAAAGTGGTTTTGGGATAAATTGTCACTTACAGAAGCTGTTCTAAATTTAAAGTATAATGAGCCTTCCTAAGTAAAAAAAAGGAGGGAGGGGGCAAATAAGCAGCTTTTCCCAAGGCATAATGAGTGATGGTTAGCCTGGCAGCAGTCACTCTTAACAAAAATTTAATATTCCGAAGAAAACTCATATGCACTTGGTGAAATTAGAGGCATAGAGTAGCACCACTCTTTAATTTAAAGCTAGGATCAGCTGAAGTACAACAGACTGTAAATTCACATCTAGATATATGAACTCAGATAGGTTCATGCTTGTTACTCTTTGCATTAAATTCTGTAGACAAGAGACTTCCCAAATGCTTACAGTATTTGTTGGAAAATAGATACTGGGTGCCTACATAGATTCCAGCTAATTCACTCTGCTCTAAATCAATTCAGGTAAAACCCTGCAAAATGCAAATGAATAAAATGCCATACATTAAATATAACGCTTTCTTGGTCTTTGATTTCCCAAGTTCCACAAAGTTCCTCCTAGAACTTATGCTTGGAATTACAGAACTTTGATGTAAGTGTACAACACGCTCTGACTCTGAATGAATATATATGTGTATGTGTGAGTGCGTGTGTAGGAATGTGTGTTATGAGTTAGATACTGTAATCCTTGTGTATTTTATATATTATATATAAAACAGAAATTTATTCTTGCTTGTGTCCTTCTCCCCCACTCCCCACCCACTGCTTCTTTTCCATTCAATTTTGTAGTAGTTCCTTTTTTCTTTTCTCTCCAATCTCGCTTTCTCTGCTTTGGTGCAACTTTGAGATAGAGGGCAATCAAGGTGATACAAATAGAAAGAAAGGAAAAAAGATCCTATAATACAGATATAGAGGACAGCTGCATCTGGTAGATTATGTGATGCTGTTTGAGGGAATCCCATGGCCTACTCCAATTCCTTTAGTGAATTGGATGGTAGGGTTCATATCATGGAAAGCCCAGCTTTGTACCTTTCTCTGGTTTCATCTTCGCTTAGCAAAGAAATGTATTATAAATAAAATTCTTTCAGCCTGAATCTACCATAGTAATATACACATTCATAGTTTTTCTGGATGAGGTTTATTTGAAGGTGTAATGAATTTTAATTGGCTAAAGTTTGTTCAAGAAATTGCATTTGTTCACTTTCTTAGTATTAACATATTTCTATAGCACCTAAAAGCAAACTAAGCATTTATTATCATGTTTGATAATAATTTTTTACCTTTGTATTGAAAGTATTTCACTGATTTATAGCAGATAACTAAGAAGCCTATCTTTCTTTCATTACACACACACACACACACACACACACACACACACACGTATGGGAACTCCCCTCAAAAAACATGATGGTGCATGTTTAGTGGCCACAGAATGCTGTGAGTCTGGAGGAAGTCAGAAAATCAAGGTGAGGAAAGGAAATGGAATTTTGAGGGTGCTGGGGGTACCAGACACAAAATAGCTGCGTGGGGGGCAGGGAAGGCAGTTATGACTTACATACCAGACATTGTGATTCTCCAGAGGTTTGACTTCACTCCTGGAGACGCACTCCGTTGTTTCCTGAGGCACAAATAGATGCCAACAGCAACTGCATCACATTTAGCATATCCCTCCCCCATCTGCTAGTTAGAACTAGGACTGAGCCAAGTTTCATCTCAAAAACAGCAATTTTAGTGGGGTAGAAATATTTTCCCAAAATAGAAATATTTAACTGTTTGATCCTATTGCTTTCCCTGCTTCCTGCTACTTCAGCACCATTTTTGGTCTTTGCCTGTTTCTGCTTTCTTGTACTAGTCATATTGGTGGTCCTATTCAGTCAGAGATTGTGTTGCATTGAATAGGATGTCTAGCCAAATTTTTACGTGTAATGATATCATTGAGGGAAATTTAACTGTCAGGGGTCCTTTACCTTTACCTTTTTAAGAGGAAGATACACAGATGACTATATAAAAAATGACAAATGAAAAGCCTGCTGGATCAGGTCCATGGGCCATCTAGTCTAGCATCCTGTTCTCTCAGGGGCCAACCAGCTGCTTATAGGAGTAATCATTTGTGATTCCAGTCAATTGGCATTCAGAGGCATAGTGCCTCTGACAGTGGAAGCAGAACATAGTGATCAGGGCTAGTAGTTACTGAAAGCCTTTAACATGATTTGTATTGTGTGCAATTAGGCATCACAAAAATATTTTGATGATATAAACAAACATGACAACATATAAAAACAGAAAAGAACATGTGTATTCATATTGCTTGTGGTGTTTGATGCAGGAACTCAGTGGAGCAATTCTCAGTATTTTATAGTGATATGTTTTTCATACTTCATACTCCTCTCTTTGAAATTATAAGCCATTTCACAGATTCTGATTTCTTTTCCTCTCATAATGCTTCCATGTCAGAAACATGGGTGACTTCTCACCAATAGGTAATATTTGGTCCACTTGAGGAGGCATATTATGGTGATCTTTGAGAAGAGCCAAAATGAAGAAACTTGAACCCTACAATAACTTTTATTTTGAAAAGATCACATGTACAGTGGTACCTTGGGTTACATACGCTTCAGGTTACATAAACTTCAGGTTACAGACTCCGCTAACCCAGAAATATTTCTTCAGGTTAAGAATTTTGCTTCAGGATGAGAACAGAAATCGTGCTTTGGCAGCGCGGCAGCAGCAGGAGGCCCCATTAGCTAAAGTGGTGCTTCAGGTTAAGAACAGTTTCAGGTTAAGTACGGACCTCCTGAACGAATTAAGTACTTAATTCGAGGTACCACTATATTTTAAAAATCAACATAGGTAATGGTACACTGGGACTTTCCTCCATTCATCAGTTAAGTGACCTGTTCACTTGGTGACTTTGGGCCAGTCACCACCTTTTAGCCTAGGAGGAAAGGCAGCCGATAAATGGGTCAATGGGACTTACTCTCAGGTAACTGAGTGTAAGATTGCAGCCTTGCAATTCAAGTGAACTACAATTTGAGTGGTTTTGTTTAGAAGTTTAGGCTATCATTCATACATGATGTAAAGCTCAACACTTTCACACATTAAAAAGTGCAAGGTTATGCCCTCCAAAGCCACTGCAGAATGTTTGAATGGTTGTCTGCAAAATGAATCTTAAGAAGTGAGCCTTGTGGTAATTGAGATTATGCAACAATTTGATAAGAAATCTTTTTTGGGTTTGTGTATAAATTCAGTCCAGATTTAAGAAGCTGGAAGAAAGTTTGATTTGATAGTTATACAAACCCATACATGGGAGTAGGGTTTCTGATTTTGCAGCTTCTTAGGTGAAAATCATATGTACTGCAAAAAATCAGACAGAACTGGCATTATTCTAGCCGCTTCAGTTCTCATAGCCATATTGATTCTGAAAGCTGTAAACAGATATGGAAGTTTATTGGCACCAATAAATTTAGGATTACTCAAATTTAGAGACTAAGATGAATTTTCAAAAAGTGTTCCAAGAATTGCTCAGTAGTGGAATTCTCCTTAACATCGTATTATGGAGTTCTGTTTCAAGGGAATTTAAAAGTCTATTGTAGTCTTCTTCATTCCAGTGATTCCAATATTTATATATAGTCCTCTTTATAAAACAGAATCCAGCTCCAAAGCTCTCTCAAGCATATTCTTTCTATTTTAAGGAAACAAAATATCTACAGCTTTATGAGAACCTGCTCTCCAAACGGTGATCTTAAAAGATTCTAGAATCAGTCTATTCTGTGTTTCCACATTATTAACCACCAGCATAAACATACTTTGCCAAGAACAAATTGGTCTAATGAGGGTCCAGGAGAATTTCTCCATAATGTTAAACTATGCTTTCCACATTTTGAAAAGCAAAAAAGCAGACAGCCGGAACCGGGGGAAAAGGCACACGGGTGGCAGTGGCTGCGCCCACACTTCTCTTTCCCTGGCTCGGGCTGGCAGTGGCCACGACCTGCAGAGTGCCCGGGCTGCCTGCACTCATGCCCAAGCCCCCCCCCCCCGAAAAAAACAACTGAATAAATACTCCCGAATCCCAGAGATTTCCTTTAAAATGTGAAAATCCCCCCGGATGGGCCTGTTGCCCCTCCCCCCAAAATGAGGACATGTCGGGAATTTCCTGGATGTATGGCAACCCTATGCTAAACCATGTTTTAGGGCTATGGGGATAAGCCACAGCAAGCCTTGGGCTCACATATTTCCCTTCCCTTCCCCTCTGCTCCTACGGTATGATCAGAAACTTCCACTTTAGATTAACCACAGTTTGTTAGGTTTGGACAGTGCAGCAATCTATGGTTAATCAAAAACAGAAGTGAAAGCTTCCAAACTTCTCATTGCTCTGTGAGAGGAAAGGGGATCAAAGTTCACTTAGGGTCATTTTAATAATACAAAACTATGGGTTAGCATTGCATCCAAACAGATAAATGAAAGTACTGGATCTTGTTTGGGATCCCTTCTCTTGTTTCTAATTAGCCAAACACAGTCATTCTCTCTCTTTTTAAGCTTTTTTTCTCCTATGGGCTTAGCATTGTGTCTGCATGGCGTTTCTGGTGATTAAAAACCCTCCATCTCACTAATAGCTATATTTTTATGAATAATATATGCTGGCATGTTACTTTTGAAGTATTACAAGTGTGGCTATTAGGTGCTTAATAACCGCTAGAGGTTGATAGCACTTGAGGTATTGCTCAGTTAATTAAAATTTTAAGTAAATTTTAAGTTTTATTCATTCAGTACAATGGCATGACTATTTCGTAATTATTTGTATTTCTGGGTTTTCTTTTCAGCATGTAACAGGGCTATGCACAGCTGGTTTAAATGTAAATAAATATTAAGAAATACATGTGTGAAACCTGAATGTCTCAAACTTGCCTTCTGAATGCCTTTTCTCATTCTCCCCCCCACCCTTAATCCTTTGAGTGAATGCTGTTTATCATGCTCTAGGAAAGCTTGACATACTTCTAAAAATTGCAGGGGAAACATTAACTGTAATTTTGCTTAAATATAAAGATTGTGTTCTCAAATATACTTGCGGGGTGGGCAGAGATTGTAGATTATCTTGCAGTAAATCTAACATTGCAGCCACCAATTCCTCGAGCTTAATTATGACACTACTAAATGTGAAAATCTATTCAGTGCTAGGAACACTTTTCACATTACATTCCTGCTAAAGATTGGCTGTTAAGAGCTCATTACTGGTAGTTTTCTAAAGAGCGGTTTATTAAACACTGTTACCTAATAAGCATCTTTGGTGGTGCAAATTGCTGAAAACAGTAATGAGTCTGATTAGACTTCATTTCAATTACGACAGCTTGTCTAGCAGGCAGAGAAAAAATACCTCTTTTCCTTGAGGCTTTGGAATCTGGCTATAAGACATTACATGGTTTAAAAAGAAAATGCTACCTCTGTGTTTCTTTTCCACAGTTCAGTAATGAATAGAAAATTGTCTAAGAAGCTGTCCAACTGACACTGGAAACAAGAGGGACAGAAACATGTATATAATGCTGTTTGCTTGAAATCTGCAATGCCTCCTCCATACACATGCTTGTTTGTGTATAAGGTTCCTAAAAGCATTCTTCTGCATCTTTTATTTCAAAGTAAAGGTCTAAATGAAATAATAGCTCTTTGCTCTTAAAATGATTTGTAAAATTTATGTATTCCTCTAATTAGCATACTCCACATCTCAATTGTTTTGTCTGCAAATCTTTTATCCAGCTATTGAGGTTTTCTGATTACCAAGGCAATTGGAAGCATTCAACTTTTAAAACCAGCATTCTTGCAAATTATTTTAAAATGCCCAAGCTGATTATAATGTTTAAGTGAATATTCATTCACTTCTAAGCTTAACTTGGGTGTAAAATGTGTTAACTGTATTTAATGACTGTCTCTCTATTAAATCATGCCTTGAACATTATTACCGAAAATAGGGTGGGGAGGCGGGGTTGGGGGGGGGGAGATTGGTTAATGTATAAGTCCTTAAGTGATTAGCTGTCACTGCTGCTGTTTAGCTGCTGTGGCAAGATTTTAATGAATCTATGTGAAGTGAATAGAAGCCCTTGTTTTTATGATGTCTGAGATCTGTGGATGCTTTTTATACTACTGTTTTGTGTAAAACTGGGGAGAAAAGCATGATAAAAAGATTAAAAGACTATTGCAAACAGTAATGAGAGTTTAATGTAGTTGAATTTGCTGCAGTATAGATAGAAGTGCATGAAAGACCAACTATTACTGCATCAAATGTTACAACTCACGGCTTAAAAGGCCATATAGCACTATATAATAAACATCATCATGTCCTGTTTAACACACGCTTAAAGCAATTTTGATTGGCTAACCTTACTTAGATAATGCTTACCTGCCATGAGAGGAAAATAATGCCCATGGGAAGAGAATAATGTGAATAGGAAGGTATCACTATTAGCAAAGCAACCCTTCATGTGTTTATTATATTGAAAATCAATTTTCAGGCCATTTTTCTTTGTTAAAAATATCAGAGTTAATGCAATAATTTGGTTTGATTATCTATTTTATTAAATGGTATTTGCAAGTCAAATGTATACTTCTTTATTAATAATGATTTCTGCAAGTTATTAAATCAGATAGCAGAATGCTAGAAATGCTTGCTCACATTGCTTAATGGTCATTCATAGACAGATCAACTAGCATTTATTTATCTGCTAGTTTTGAGAGTGCAATTGGCTGACCTTGAATGCTATAATTTGCAGAACGTATTTAGACAGTTTTATCATTGTGTATCATTCGTATAAGCAAAACCATGATAGTGATTTGTTTTAATACAATCAGCATAGTATATACAGTTCTGGATATGATTATTCATTGATTATCTCTGTTGTTTGGTTTGAGAATATTGGAGCTACTAAAATGGGAGGAAGGAAAAATGAATGCTAAGTTTTGGAAAACAAATGTAGTTTTCTCTGAAGTAGAGCTGGGTTCTTTAAACCTTACAAGTGTCTTAATTTCCCACCCCTTCAAAGGGATAGTCCAGATTTTAGTCGGTCACTCACTCTGTGCCTTCCTCCAGAGAAAGCTCCTGCTGTGAAATGTAATTTGCTTCTATTAATTGGGGGACAGGGAACACACAGGAGAAGTTAGTTTTTAAGGGCACTATCAGTGGCTCCCTTTTAAAAATAGGAACAGTTGACTAGAGTTAACCATTTTTTATTAACCTTTTTTATTATTTTACTAGCATAATGGCTATGTGCATTTGGATGTCAAAATAAGCCAGGGTTTATTGTGATGCGAACAAGTCGCCTTGTGCCATATATACTCCCCCTGCCTACTTATTGTCCAGTACAGTTGTGAGGTGATCAGAAGCTTTCATTTCTATTTTTGATTAAACACAGTTTAGCATTACTGTGCTTTATCAGAACCATGTTATTAGTCTTAAATAATTTGTTGGAACAAGTGATTTCATAAGATTAAAAACAGTCTCTACCAAGTTTGAACTAAATATAGTTAATCTGAAACAGAAGTAAAAGCTTCCACACTGAGAGAAGGGGGCAACACAAATTTGAGGCTCACTGTGGCTTCCCATCATAATAAACCATGGTTTGCTGTGATATGCAAAATCAGCCATTTTATAGATTTCAAAACTCAAAACAGTAACATTCCAGTTGAAATAAATAAATAAAATGCCACAACACTTGCCCTAATGCATCAGCATTCAAATAATGAGCTATTTCACATTTTAAAATATTTTATTTCAAGACCTTTAATTGGATGAGCAAGGAAGGAAACTTGTTGATGGACTACATAACTCAGAGGTGAAAGCAGAGAAAATGTTAATCTTACCCTGGTGTTCCAATGTTTCAGTTTGTTTAGTCATCGTTTTGCCACTAATCATGTTTCTCTGCGGTAGAAAGAGGATACATTGCAAGAAGAAAAGGAGACAGGCTTTGCAAACAGCCACGTCAAGGGAATCAATCCATTTTTAGCCTGTGTTTTGCCCTTACATAAATTAGGTTTGTGGCCTGTCATCAGATTAGTTGGTGCAACACTGAATGTTTGATGTAAATAGCACATATTGTTGTTGTTGTTGTTGTTGTTGTTGTTATGCCACCCATCTGACTGGGTTGCCCCAGCCAGTCATTTATTTGCAAGATTATGTACTTATTTTCTAACTCTGGTACACCAATTTTATGATCAAGAAAATTGTGTTTCATTTTTGTACAAAACCAAAGAAAGTGTGAGACCACTGACGCTCCTATGAGCAGAAGCAAGTATCAGAAGCTACCTCTTTCCTGACTAAATTCTTAAGGGATATGTTATGTGCAACTTCTGTGTGACAATGGAAAAAGAGACAGTAGTTTGGGAATTCTGTGTGTATGTATATGTAAGACTGCAATTGCTGCTAAGAGTAGTCTGCTGTTAATCCTCGGCCACGTCAGTAGCATGCTAAAGCAGTTTATCGTCATATGTTGTCTTGTATATAAGAAACAACACTAAACCCAGCAAAACTCATTTCATAGGTAGCTTTCTTTCCCTCCACAGCATTCAGATCAAAGTTATTTTCTTCAAGCTGAACTAAAAAGGTCCTGGGAGTGAAGGACATTGAATTAATGCACCATGTCACCCAGTCATGGCTATAGATTCCACCCCCCCCCCTCGCAAGTCTGAAATGCAACAGCTTGTACAATTGCATTAAAAATTAATGTGTAGATTACCAAAGTAAGCAAAATGCATAAACTAACCTCTTTTTTCTTTTCTTTTCTTTTCTTTTCTTTTTTGCAAAGTCTGACTATGTTTTGCAGTCAATTTAAGAAGGATTTCCTCCCCAAAGACAGTATTAGATTACTTCCAAATATACATATAATGCATTTACTCTCCTTTAGCTTATTAGCACAGAGGTACTCTGATCTCAATAAAAGTAACTGCATAGCTTGATTAGATAGGTGGGTGCTAAACTGGGATATGCAATGGCATTAGGAATGGGAAATTGAGAGGAATATGTCATTTATTTTAGATGAAGGTACTAAATCTGCATGGTGACCCGTATTAGTTCAAGACTGACCATTTATTTCAAACTTTCCAAAATTGATCTTTGCTTTCATATGCTTAAAAAGAACAGGACTGTGCAGAGAGGTCTCTTTGATTAACCCAACTATATCTGTAAAATACATATTTTCGTGTTCATAAAGGATGAATCTTAAGGATTAAAAGTAGGCAATTGGCATTCATAATTTTGTTTTGCTATTTTAAAGAAGGAAGGCTATTTCTTGAAGCAACACAATTTGACAGATGAAAAATGTTACTGATTTAACCTTAAGACTAAGGTTAATGGCTAGTGTTTATATCTATACTCTTCAGAAAAATATATATACAAAAATGCACAGCCTTCTCCAGTGCTTTTTTTTTGGAGGGACGTAGGGGTACACATACCCCTAAACATTTTGTGAATCTTTGTACTTTTGTCCATTTACTGTATTTATTTTTCCCGATTTCAACTATAAAATGGTGATATGGTTGAGTCAAAGTGCGAGTACCACTAAACATTTTTATTTATTTTTTTAGAACGAAAGCACTGGCTATACTCCACAGATCTGTGAACAGAGCAATAGAAGCATATCTGCTTTCCCAATTGTAATAAATAAATTGTCAGTAGAGGGTGTGCTTATTTTTTGTATCCCTCCCCTATTAGGGAGAAGATACAGGATGTGCAAATAGAGTAGCTTCCTGCTAAATGAATGCTAGATCTAGCATAGGATCAGTGAGAATATTGGCTAGTAATCTGATCTGCTTTTTGCAGTCATGGAAAATGCATCCTCCCGTTGATTAGAAAATATTAAGATTCGCTGTCACTTAAAGCTGAGCACACCATTGATCTGAATCAACAATGGTCATTCAATATTCATACCAGTATTTATCCTTATTTATTTCCCTCTTTAAATGTCTCCCTTTTATTTACGTAAGTATGAGAATGTTGATGGTAACAAACAAGAATGTTTGTAACATGTGGCATGTGGTCTTTATGAGTCACAGAATGCTATTAATGCGTAAATGTGAAATTTGCGTGTCTAGTACACTGCAGGAGGGAGGACTTAAATAGATTTCCAAACCTATCTCCCTAATTAGCTGTTAAAAATCAAGGTATTTTGTGTTTCACCTATAGCTGTGTGTGCTTTAGTTGTGCATGCTTGCTTGCAAGAGCAGTAACTCCAAGAGAAAAAAATAACAGTCAAATCTTAGAAATTTACTTCAGATAGAAATTATGTGTTTCTTCATTACTATCCAGATTAAATCTCTGATTGCAATCCTTTGCAGAGTTTTACATAAAAATAAGTCCAATTTATCCCAGTGGACTTAACTCCAGGGATGCAAACAGGATTTCCTAGGTTTGGTACGTTGTATGTGGATTGCTGCCCCACCCCATAATCTACTCTCAATAAGTGCTGTTTATGTTTTATCACATTATTATTATTATTATTATTATTATTATTATTATTAATCTGTTGGGGGCTGCCCAGAGTGGCTGGGGAAACCCAGCCAGATGGGCGGGGTATGTATACATACATACATACATACATACATACATACCTCACAGGGATGTTAGACTTGTTTGATTTCTTCTTCACCCTTTACCATAACGTCCCTTGTCAGGTTACAATAATATAAAATTCCTTATTAAAAACAGGTTAAAAACAAATTACAGTTACAGAAATAGGGTGGGTCCTAATGCTAATCCTAAAAGTGGGGGCAGGGAGGATAGTGTGCACAACCTTGAGCTCCTGAGTAGAAAACAAAGATGCAAATATATAATATCAGTCACAGCAGCCCCCTTGTTTTAGCTGCAACATTTCATAGTCCTGATATTTACAAAGACACACAGAGAGAGAGAGAGAGAGTGTGTGCAAGCCAAACCTGAGAAATAATCAACAAGCAAAAAATACTCTTGAGTATGTGCAGATTCACAACTCTGATGGCTGAACTACCAACTCTCAGCCTACCTAGTTGTGAACATAAAAGAGGGAAAACAATACACACAGATATAATCTCCTGGGAGTAAAATCCACAATATGCAACAAATATGTGCACTTTCAGAACTCTCAGCAAAGCTCATATAAACAGAAAAGCATTCTTGTGGTAAAGTACAGTCTACCTGCAGCCGTAAGGTGCTTGCTGATTCATTATATATTTTTGCTTCTGGTTATTGTATACAGTACTGGTAAATAACAGCCCAGTGATGGCAAGCAGACCAGTAACGGCTGGGTGGGGGACATAGAAAACTGAGAACAGGGGTTGCAATTGCCCTTCCTTCCTTCCTTCCTTCCTTCCTTCCTTCCTTCCTTCCTTCCTTCCTTGACAGGAAGAAAGCCTAATTTATGTCAAGGGTTTTTAGTAGAACATATGGAAACCACCCAGTTGTTTTATTCTGTAAAGGCAGCACACTTGGGCAGAGAATGAAATAATTTGGACACTAAGGAAACTGTTTAAACAAACACACCCTAACATCCTTCTCTATCCAGCGTCAGCAACAATGATCCACTCCTGCTTTTTCTGCTCCTCTGAAAGGGCAACCCCACTGATACCCAGGTGGGAGTGGTCTGCATTTCTTCTTCTGATAGCCTAGCAACAGTGATTAAGTGATTAAGCATCCTTAGCAATGGCACAGAAGCCTTCAAAGTGCCTCTGCATTTCATGCTCTAACTTTCTTCAGAAATGTCTGATGACTTACTTTTTTAAAAAAGGAAAGAAAGCTAAGACTCTGGAGTCCCTTCTGGGTCAGGACCTGGCACATGCATAGCCCCTGTGATCCCTTTTTAGTGGTCTTGTTTAATTCTGTGTAAGCATATTACTGTAAGTCACACCTCCCCCTTGTTTTTCTGTCTGTCATATGTTCAGTTTATGTACACAGAGAGTGTGTGCATGTTATGTTAAATATCAGAAACTTCTTTAATGTTGTTTTGTTTATATTCTGATAAAAAAATCAAAATGTCCAAATATTTGCTAAAGTGAAATAACTAGAATAAATAATAATAATAATATAATTTCATTAATAATGTCTGCTACCTTCTCTCACATTCTACTTCAAGTCTGTGACTAAATGCAGACTCCATAGTTTCAAGGTCAGCCAAATCCCTCCCCCTACTTTGTTCACCATCAGGTCTGAAAAAAAGTTTGGGGCAACTTGAAAGCTTGCTTCTTATTTTGAGAGTTTTTGGTTGACTTAATGAACATATTGCCCCAATGTATATTTGGGGTTTAGGTGATAAAATCCATCAACTCTCAGATTAATGTTAAAAATGGGGGGGGGGAGAAATTCCCATAATAGAAGATCAGATAATAGAAGAGAAATAATCCTTGCACTAGATGCACTCAAGGAAACTTCATAACATTTTGAAACATTGTTGTAAACTAGGCTGTGAATCTTTTATTTTATTTTCTGCAGAAGGTAATGTTGCCTTGAATGTTCTTGTTCTTATTTTACAGTGTTGTCCTATACATTTCTACTCCAGAAGTAAGCCCCGTTGAGTTCAATTGGGACATGCTCCCAGCTAAGTATACATTTAGCCAAGCACTGTAATCCTAAAAGGGGCCTGCGAGGTGCAGTAAGTGGATCCCCTGCTGCTTCTGCAGCCCTGCTGGCTTCGGCAGCCAGGACAAGAATGCAAGGGAGGTTTTCAGTTTTTATGCACTAGCTTTAGGCTGGCGCAACAGCCCTTTTCCAGGAAACAGTTCAGCATGGCATCCTGTCCCGCTCCTAGCCCACCACTAGCTGTCTGCCACAAGTGGGAACACTGCCAGCAGTATCTTGTCACCAAGGCACAGTAGGGGTTTCTAGTGGTGGTGCTTCTTTGCAGGTAGAGACCAGCAGTTCATAACCCTCACCAGCTATATTGCTTAGGGAGATAGGACAGTGCTCTTAGTGTCTGGTAAAAGAACAACTTTTATACTCATTTCCATAATTTACCCATAAATATTGACATTTATCATGGCAAGTTGCAAATGTCATTAATAAGTGTCATGACACAAACCTGTCGACATTTGCAAGTAGAATCCAAGGCTAACTAAATGCTTTCCATAAATGATTTAAATCAGTATAATGTTCATTGTCGCCAGTAGGTGTTGTTATTGTTGTTATCATTAATTTATTACTACACAATCATCTCAAGGAGATGTGCAATAAAAACAGCAAAAAACCAAACCCAGTTAAAAACAAACAAAAAAAGTCAATGCATTTAAAACAAAAATAAAACAATAAAAAACAGACATCCAGTTATTCAGCTGGGAAAGCCTGCCAGAACAAAAATGTCTTCAATTGTTTCCAGAAAGTGGGTGGGTGTCATATCTCAACAGGAATGCTCTTCTGCAGAACATGGGCAGCTACACTAAAAGCCCTCTTGTGAGTTACTGAAGAGCAGGCTCTGAGATATTTGGAATTTGCAGAAGAAACTTTGTCACAGACCTTAGGGATTTACTGGCTATATAAGAGATAAGGCAGTCTCACAAATAACCCATTCCTGGGCTGTATAGAGTCTTATATGTTAGTACTAACATATACTAACACCTTTAACTTGGCTTGGTCACAGACTGGCAGATCCCACAAAGAAGGTTTAATGTGTAGGTGGTAGTTGGACTTTGCAAGCAACCTAACCACCATGTTCTGCAGCAGCTGCAGTATCCAATCCAACCCCACATGTGGTCCCACATTGAGCACATTACAGTAATCCAACCATGAGGTTATGAAAGCATGTACAACTGTGGTCAAACTATCCCAATCCATCAATGGCCATAGGTGTCCTACCAAAGGAAGTTGGGGAAAGGCAATCTAGGCCACCAAGGATACCATGAGATAGTCTAGGTCAGAGGTTTTCAACCTTCTTGGGTTCATGGCTCCCTTAACCAACCACATTCTTTCTGCATCACCTCTGTGGGGCTCAGGACCCTAGTTATATCACCTGTTTTCAAACACTCTCCCTTGTGGAGTGTTCCTTCAGCCTCCTCTCTTGTCCTGTTTCCTTGGAGTCTTCTGGGCAGCCGCAGCTCCTGCCCTGGTCTCTGAGCTGCCTCACACTGCCCCACATAGGCCTGGGAAGCACCTTCTGGCCAGCCCCAGAGGCACCATCCGCCTGGGGAACTGTGCAAGCTTTTGGGAGGCAAGGATGAGAGCATCAGAGGAGGGAGGGAAGGAATGAGAGATGAGAGGCCAGTGTTGCCCACGGCCCGCCAACCATCATTAAGGGACCCCAGGGTGCCACAGCACACTGGTTGAAAACCACTGGCCTACGGAATGATCGGAACTGTGAATAATTTGATTTCCTTTCAGTATGATTAGGTACACAAATATTAAAATTAGTGTTTATCTTGAATGATATTGTACCCCAAACATTATTACTTTGTTTGAGGTTTTAATTGTCTTTAGCCTCTACACCATTGTTGTTTCTTAATCCTACTTATTACAGCTTGCCTTATATGTGGGAATGATCAGCCAAAATTAAGCACTTCTTATTGATTTCAATGGAAGAATGCTAAACACATGTTTAACACTCCAGTTAAAATCAATGGGACAAAAGTGCTTAATAGTGTGTAGGCTGTGCCATTTTTTGGCTCACGGGTCAATGTAAAACAAATACTGGATAAATTGAAAGGTTTAGATTATGAGAAAATGAGGAGGCCATGTCCAAGGCAAAAAAACTTTTCAATAAACACATTAAATGGTCCTAATGTATAAATGCACACAACAATTTTCCATGTAGCAAACATGAGCAACTTAACTACTGTATTCATATAGAACTTATTTGGGTGGGAACTACGTTGCCTTTCCATAGCCGTCTTTAAATGAAAATTATCATTTTAATAAGTAACTGCCTGTATCCATATATACCAACTCAGTAACTTTGGCTCACAATAAGACAAATCAACAATGCCTGAGGTACATTTTAATCCCATTACTTTGTTTCAGTTGTTACTTTGTTCTTATGTCAATCTCTCTCTTCATTTGATAGAGATTTTTTTGCAGTATGAGACTTACTACAATACGTGCTAAACATGTTTAAGGCAGAATTGCCTTTGTGATTGTTAGAACTTCAGCCATGTATATTAGAAGAAAGGGGTTGGAGGATGGGGATGAGAGTAATTTGCTGCAATTGTATTATAATTGGCAGTCGTGAGGTGTGAAAGTGTGATTTAAAAGGAATAATCATTTGACCGTATTTAAATTAGATAATTGGGATGTGGAGTGTACAGGTTTCAAAATTGTTCTGCAACTAGTTACAAGCTCCCAATTGGTTCACTTTGATATTATACTATATGTGTTCCCTGTAGTCAGTATCAAGTTAAACTATTTGGTTCGGAGAGGAAAATAATTTTAAATTTTCAGTGTTAACTTTCATGGAACCATTACAGATGCCTTATACTGAATCAGACCATTGGTCCATCTAGCGCAGTGTTATCTGTACTGATTGGCTGCAGTTATCTAGGGTTTCAGATAAGGGAAATTCCCAAGCCCTTCCACGACATGCCAGGGATTGAACCTGTGACCATCTGCATGCAAAGTAGATGCTATACCACTGCACTACAGTCCTTTGGCATTCAGAAGGGCTACAGAGCTGAAGATGTATTCTATTATTAAGAATATTTTAAGGGAAATGGGGGGGGAATATTAATATAAAAAACTTGTGTAAAGTTAGAGCATGGTAGAAGGAGGAAGCCAGTTACATGAACGCGGTCCTGCACGTGTTCGTGAAATTACACCATTGTACATACCCTCCAACATTTCTCCAATGACAATAGGGACATCCCATACCGTAATGATAATTTTACTATTTATACCCCCACTCATCTTACTGGGTTGCCCCAGCCACTCTGGGCAGCTTCCAACATACATAAAAATGTAAGAAAACATTAAACATTTAAAAAATACCTTCCCTATACAGGATTCCCTTGGGGGCTGGATAACTCTAAACCCTCCAACATTTCTCCAATGAAAATAGGGACACCTTAAGGAAAAGTGGGACATTCCAGGATCAAATCAGAAACTGGGACGGCTTCTCTAAATCATGAGTGTCCCTGGAAAATAGGGACACTTGGAGGGTCTGCATTGTATAGTGTTCTAAGCTGTCCCTTTACACACCACACAAAATAAAGAACAGCATTATAGTTAATGTTAATAAGGTGTGCATTTCATATTAAAATATGTTAGAGCGGGAAGGAACAATATGTGGTCTACAATTCTAAAAACTTTCATGCAAGTAAGTGCCTTTCAGATTGGAGAGATTACTTGTAGTAAACATATGTCTGCTTTCACATGTACTTCGCAAACAGGGCCTTCTAAGTTGAAGTGGATAAAGCCTGCAACATGCCCATTTTAAAGCCACTGAGGTTCCATGTAGTCACATGTCTAGATTAGGCTCCTCATCTTCAGTGGGTATGTATGAATACCTTTGATGGAAACTCAAATTGCAAATTCCAGAATGGTTAACCTTCAGGAGGGATGCATTTATTTCAATTTTCAGTTTTAAAAAAATCCACAGTGCAGTAGCGGTTGACAGGGTGGCACCGACGGGGCATTGTTCACCTGGCTTTCCAAAAACAAGCATTGCTACAATATACTGAAAATGGGAGGAGTGGGCAGATGCCACAGCAAAGCTAATCGTTCACCAACTGCTGTCGCCACAGCATTTTGACACTATTTTGACTTGGTTTCACTATTATTATTATTATTATTATTATTATTATTATTATTATTATTGGTTTAGATTCTTCCTTTCCTCCATCACAGAATGCACAGCTGGGGACATGTAGTTACCCATCATCCAGCCACTGACTAGGCCCAAACCAGCTTAGCATCAGCAAGGTGGCCTATTATGCCTTCTTGGACCAAACGATCAAATACTAACAGTTTAATACTAAAATTACTGCTGGATTTCCCCATCAGCTCTTATAAGCTTTCCATGTGACATACAGAATTTTAGCATTTATTTAAGTGCTGGAAGAGCCAGCAGCAATGGGTCTCCTTTTGGTAGGACAAATAGCTTAATAGAATATTCTTTTCAAAGGCAGCCGTGGCTACTTGCATAACATAATGACTATATTTTCTCTTGTATGGGCAAAGGAAATTTTACAGCAGACATGGCTGCATAAACATTACCCATCACAGTATTAACAATAACAGTATTAGTACTGATTACATATTTATACAGTATTTTTTTCAAATTGCTCAAAATGCTTCACTTGCATTAGTCCTGTAAACCTTTCATCAAACTTGTATTGTTATCCACCTGTTACAAATTGACATAAGGCAACCAAGTTCATGACTGATTTAAAATAAGAACCAGGGGACTTTCCAGTCCATCACTCATTTTCTAGTCAACTATGCTACACTAGAAGTCAGTGTGGGAGAAAACTATAGTTGTTTCAAATTGCAAGTGTGAGTGCACTCTTGCTGGTAATCATTCAACTGCCAAATCCTTGGGGAAAGTATATATTTTTTTCTTTGCTCTTTGGTGTATACCTTGTAGAGAGAAATATCACATGCAAGACTTGGTCCCTGTCTTCTGGTAGCACAGGATTATGAACCAGAGTTGTCTCTATTAAGGACCTGATTCTTAAAGGTTTTGAGCATCTTCAACTCAATGAAGCCTAACACTTAAGAGTACTTGACATCTTTGAGCGCTGGGACCTCATCTGAGTTGATGGATGTTCGCCTTTGATATAGAATCAGGTGTCTGCATTCAATCACTTCAGAGTAATTATTACAGTAAGTATTCTAGATGTACAGTCTTTTCAATAGTTCCTAATACTTGAAGAACAGAAAGAGTACAGCTGTCTAGTAGAACAAAATGAATGCTACATCAGTGTAGTGTGCCATTTTGTTAAACATGGGTCCAAAACTGAGCAATATCTGCTAGTTTCTAAATAGGCTTGAATCCAGACAGAAGCGTTGATGTGTTAGATATGCATCTGCATCTAACAATGGCTCTACACATTTCCTCATTATATTGAAGTCTACTAGCTTGATTGTCCAGATGTAATTAACCCATTCCACTAGCGGAAGCGAGTGAAAGGACCCTCAGTAGTACAGTGGGGCTTTTCTCCTCTCCTCCCCCAAATCCGCTGTAGAGTTTTGAAAGAATGCCCAGAACAGCACACAGAAGGAAAGTAGGGGAGATTGTTCCATCGGGCAAGAAGAAAGTGCATCAGGCAAGTGCTATTGCCATAGCACTACACTGAATTCCACCCAATATGTTTCATGTCCCACATCACATGCAAGAGTGCACATGAGAAGCAACTATTTCCAGTGACTACTTTTTAGTGGATATTTAACCTGAAGCACATTGTCAGAAATTAGTACAGTGGTACCTCGGGTTAAAAACTTAATTCATTCCAGAGGTCTGTTCTTAACCTGAAGCACCACTTTAGCTAATGGGGCTTCCCGCTTCTGCTGCGCGATTTCTGTTCTCATCCTGAAGCAAAGTTCTTAACCCTAGGTACTATTTCTGGGTTAGCGGAATCTGTAACCTGAAGCATCTGTAACCCGAGGTACCACTGTACTTGCTTGTGTTGTTTCCAGAGATCAGAGGTCAGGTAACTCTAGGTCTTGGAGATGACATCAAAGCTTTGGTGAGGTATGTTCATGAACAAAGCATGTATTCTAATGGATGATGGATGTGTATCTTATTTACAGCTTTACTAGTTTGCATTTAATTCAATGGGCCAGCTCTTTCAATGCAACACTTGTATACATGGTTAAAAGGAATGGAATGTACAGGTGAGCAGAGTCCTTTAACAAGGTATAGAACACAGAAAAGAGGCAGTTGTTTTATTTTGCCTTGATTTGCTCTGAAGGCATATTCAGAAAAGCTAGTCAAGATACTTTGTACAGTTCAAAACAAGTTTGAACACCCTCAGCATGAAATATGTTTGTAGTAGTGTGTTGTATTATATTAGTTTAAAACAACAAAATAAATATTATCTTGTTATGCCTCATACTGAACGGAATGATCACCAAGGTGCTTTTTTCTCTAGATTCACATTAAATTCTGGACAGGTTCAGTCATTTTGGAGCTGAAAAACTGACAGTTTGCATTTGCAGGATTAGGTCCCATATGTGCTGTGATTCTGAAACAAGTCCTGTAGGGATGTGTTAAGCCTTGACAGCCTTTAACTGTGATTCCCCCTCCCCCGCTTACTTTCAGTTAATTTTGACACAGTGAGGGAGGGAGAGAGAGAATTATGAAGTTGCTTGCACATGGTATATGATGTTTGAAAAGCATGAAGTATTTTGAAATAGCTCCCCCCAAAAAAATTAAATAAAAGGGAGTAAAATATTTTTTAAAAACCTGATTGGTCTAATCATAATCCATACAACAGTTCAGGACACTACAAAATACTGAATGCAACAGTCAAAAACGAATTTGCAACAGTATTGTCTACACACACACACACACACACACACACACACACACACATATCCCTAGAATCTTTTTTTAATTTGATAATATCTGAAAAGCTGTTGTTGAATGTTTTCTTTGTCCAGATATGGACAATTGCATATCTTTGCTCTTTATAATAACACTTCCTTAATTTTCTTTCTTAGTATTTTTCCTTAGTATGGTTTGCTTAGCTTGCCTTTTCTATCCGAAACACAATTGCCATGCTGATAAAAGGATTGCCAGATGTCTCTTATTTTTAAAGAATATTGCTGCTTGCCAAAATATTTGACCAGTACAACTTCATAGAGGCCAACGAAACAAACACCATAACCAGTAATATTTCTTATTTTTGAACTTGATAAGGCAGTTGTAGTGCACTCTATATTATTATGGATAATAGCTTTATAGTTAACTCTTAATTTACAAATCACACTAATAATTGTAATGCAGTAGAACAAATGCTTACGTTTAGGTTATGAGGATATTCCTGTTTCCTTAAATTCATATTGTAATTCTGAAATGCTGCTTTTACAGCCTGTGTTAAATGTACTGGTACTCAATAAATAAACTTTCAATTATTGTGCAGTGAGCAGATTCACAACTAGGATAGTAATCTGAAACCAATGGGCTAACTAGTAATTATGCCAAATAAATAGTTTTGATGCATGTGATTATTTATACCAGAGGAATGAAAATACAGGAAAAAACTTAATTGCTTTTCAACACCAGTTTTTAAAAAGTTGATATGCCATACTAAACATTTTAACATAATACAGGCTTGCATGTTCACTTTGTTAGAGTGTTTCCACAATAAACAATAACTTTTGCATTCCCCTGTTCCCCAACCCCACCCCATAGTTACTGTGTGATAAACAATATTGCGTAGCTCCATTAAAATCAATGAGATTTTTTTTTTTACCAGTGACTACTATAAGATGCAGACTATGCCTATACATCTGTGCAAATGCACAGAAGTTCTAATTCAGATTGCACCAGAAGGCAGTACAGTGGAACCTCATGTCATGTACCGTCCTCCTTACGAATGCTTCGGGTAACGAGCTCCGCTAACCCAGAAGTAGATGCCCCTTGTTGTGAACTTTGCCCTGGGATGCGAGCGGAAGTCGTGAGGCAGCAGCAGCGGCAGGCCCCATTAGCGAAAGTACACCTCATGTTAAGAACGGTTTTGGCTTAAGAACGGACCTCCGGAACAAATTGAGTTTGTAACCTGAGGTACCACTGTATATTTGACAGTACAATCTGGCATGTGTTTTAAGGGGTGGTGGTGTTCTGTATTGCTGCTCCTACGCTGCCTAAGTAGTGCACAAAACTCTCAAAAGTTTCAGGTTCATAACACTGATACCATTTATAAGCAATGCATTGAGAGTAGTACAAGAATATAGTGGGCACTGATCCATTTGAGGAAGTGGCTTCAATGCATCCCCACACAGTTGCTTTATAGCATTTTGTGCTCACACTGCATTTGGTGCAGCATACTGTTTGCATCAGGTAGTCCCTGATTCACATTTTACCTCTGCCATGAACTCATTAGGTAAGCCACTATCTCAGTCCCATAATGGGAATAATAATATAGTTATTACAGTTGTTGTTGTTGCTATTGTTATTACTACTACAACATAGCTCAGTAATGAAAACTGCAAGAAATTAATGCATGTGAAGCAATTTGGACACTCTAAATCTCTACATAAATGCCATATATTATTAGTAGTAACTTGTGTTCTGCATTCAGATTATTTTCCCTCAATGGGGCAAGTGCACAAATGCATGGAAGACTGCAGCCATTGTGTTAAAGCATGTTTTGTTAACTCCAGAATTAATGTTTTACCAATTAAGCTTTGCAGATGTAAATTATACCCATGATTACATACCATTTGTATCATTTGCTTGGCAGGTTGCAGATGAATAAATTTTAAAGTTCTTAAAAAAAATTCCTTCCATACATAACAACTGAAGCATTAATCTGTTCAAATATTTTAGCTTATGCATAAGGAATCAGAAGCCTTCTCTGTTTTTGTAGTCTCTCAAAATCAAAAACATAAAACATTTTTAAAAGGGGGGCTATTTTATTTTATTTAAGTTAAATTGTTTTGTATGGCTGTCATATTTATTTACCTGTTTTTCTTGGTGAAATTAAATCCTCATATTTACTATAGGTTTACTGATTTATCTTAAAATGAAGGAGTGAACATCCAACTGTCATGAATTAAAATTTGATTTTGAAAATGTGGGTTGAAAGTATGGCAGTTAGCAACATCTTTGTCAAGATAAAACTAAATTAGAGCACATCTTACACATTCTTATGCAAAGTATGATTTTAGATACTAACTGGTAAACCTCAAGTGCTCTTTGAAATTCTTAGATCAAATTACAGCATGGGTTAGTAAAAAAAAACCCAAAACCTATGTGAATTTCAATAACAAACTCTGTCCTAAATAATCCCAATACAAATGAGCACAACTGCAATAAAATATATTTACAAATTAATCCTGTTGCTCTATTAATTTATTGTGTAATTACTGCAATTCTTCCCACCTTGTTTTCAGTATTTCTTAATCATTAAGCTGAAAGCCTGACAGCAGTGCCAGCCCTGGCATGATTCTCTTTGACTAAAACCTTGTAAATTAACACAATTAGCACAGCATCATGCTGCTAATTAACTTCCTGTGTCTGGTGCAGCGGATGTGCAAACAAGGAAGAAGGAATCAGAAGGGAATAAACATGCCATTCTGTTACCAAACTGTATGCTGTGTTAGGTCTAGCTCAGCGGGGCTAAACTGGTCATGTCAAGATTCTGGAGTCAGGCAAAGGAGGGCTAAAGGGGTTTGGGAAGAAGAAAAGCAAGATGAGGAGGCTACAGGCTGTCAAAAATAGACCGCAGAATTCATAAGAGAACCCGTGACACAAATGCTTCGTTTACTCTAAGCCTTCTTATCAGAGAATCTGTGCCAAAGGGTACAAGACAGGTTGGTGGGGGGGAAAAATCACTTTTTGTAAAACGAGCAAGATATTGCTGAGGCTTGCCTTCATGCTGCCTGCGATACACAGGTAAGAGTTGAAGAAGCTTTTTTTTTTTTAATGCTGGTGAACTCTATTTGCCATTTGGAATGGCTTACCAAATTACAACTAAAGAAATACAGTATCTCTCTTCTCTCTCTCCCTGGCATGGTTAATTGTGCTAATGCATTGGTCACACTGCGTTACTTAAGTATTCTCTGATTGTTTACAGCCAGCACTTCTTCTTTTTCTGCTGAACTTTTAGCAAGAAGACTACACTTAATTCTTCCTTTTCTCGTTTCACCCCACCTGCTATGTACCCTAGAGGCAGAGAGGGGAAGGGAGAGTTTGGAACAGGGAGGGAGGCGAAAGGAGAGCAAGTGAAAAAGGCAGGCAGACAAGTGATGCTTGGGCTTTGCTCTTTTCTTCTCCCCCCACCCTTCCTCCCAGTGCCTCAACAACAGAACTGTGAGGCAGAGAGCAGCCAGTTGTAATTCATACCGAGTTGTAGGCTTTGTGTGATGAAAGCAACGGAGCGCTGCCTGGGAGATTGCTTTGCTGCACTCCACGAAGCAGATTTGAAACTGTCGTGGACCACTTTAGATGAGAGTTGGATTATGGAATGACCTGCTATGTCTGTGTCATATTGTTCTGCGCAGGGTGCATTATACTGTGCTAACTAGGTATTCAGTACCAAATAAGAAAGGTATCCTAGATGTGATCTGTCAGCTGTGTCATGTCTCTCTCTCTCTTCTCTCTCTCTCGCCCTGTGTGTGTGTTTTAAAAAATGTTAAAATTTAAAACTGAAACTGATGAGGGAAGATAGAGTGTTTGTGGTATGAAACATGTTACTTAACATTGAATCCATGCTCAGAATACCAAAAATGTACCAAATTACACTTTTAAAACATCCAGCTGGGTTAAATCACATATTCCCACACCCCAACTAATCAGACTGCAATTCTAATCCTAGTTACATGAAAGTATCTCACACTGAATTCACTATTACTTACTTCTGAGTAGACATGGTTAGGATTGTACTGTAAGTAGAATATTTTAAGAGAGGGGCATGTATATATTTTTCAAGAAAATGTGCCACTGGTGATCTGTTGTTTTTTTTTACAGGCAGCTTGGATGTATAAATAATCTGCTGACTTTAAGCACAGCAATTATTATATCTATAAATGAAGAAATCAAGTGGATGTATTTAGATGCCTTTACAACAGTATTTTCCGCTTGTTAATTTTGGCTTTTTTGTTTTTGTTTTCCCCACCCCAATCCTCAGGCTTGAAGATGCAGTGGACGCCAGAGCATGCCCAGTGGCCAGAGCAGCACTTTGACATCACTTCAACAACCCGGTCTCCTGCCCACAAGGTAGAAGCTTACCGTGGACACCTGCAACGCACCTACCAGTATGCTTGGGCTAATGATGACATCTCTGCTCTAACTGCCTCAAATCTGCTGAAAAAATATGCAGAAAAGTATTCTGGTATTTTGGAAGGGCCAGCTGAACGGCCTATCCTAAGTAACTACTCAGAGCCTCCATCAGGGCTGGTGAATGGCCGCAAGAGTGAAAGTGAACCCTGGCAGCCTTCTTTGAACTCTGAGAGTGTTTATCCCATGAACTGTGTCCCAGATGTTATCACTGCCAGCAAAGCTGGAGTAAGTACTGCCCTCCCTCCAGCAGATGTCTCTGCCAGTATAGGGAGTTCACCTGGGGTGGCTAGTAACCTGACAGAATCTAGTTATTCTAGTAGTACATGTGGAAGTCATACGGTACCCAGTCTGCATTCAGGGCTCCCATCTCAGGAATATGCCACAGGATACAATGGATCTTACTTGCATACAAGTTATAGTGGCCAGCCAACACCTGCACTTCCTTCACCTCATCCATCCCCTCTGCATAGCTCTGGGCTTTTACAACCACCCCCACCTCCACCACCCCCTCCAGCCCTAGTACCAGGCTACAATGGAACGTCTAATCTTTCCAGTTATAGCTATCCATCTGCAAGTTATCCCCCTCAAAGTGCTGTTGGGCCTGGATATAGCCCTGGTGGTGCTCCTCCTCCTTCAGCATATCTGCCTTCAGGAATCCCTGCTCCAACTCCTCTTCCCCCTACTACAGTACCTGGTTACAGCTACCAGAGTCATGGTTTAACGCCCATTGCACCCTCTGCCCTGACAAACAGTTCAGCAAGTTCTCTGAAAAGAAAAGCTTTCTATATGGCAGGACAAGGAGAAATGGACTCCAGTTATGGAAATTACAGCTATGGCCAACAGAGATCTACACAAAGTCCTATGTACAGGATGCCCGACAACAGCATTTCAAATGCCAACAGAGGGAATGGCTTTGACAGGAGTGCTGAACCACCATCCTTAGCATTTAAGCCAACAAAACAGATAATGGCTTCTGAACAGCAAAGGAAATTCAGCCAGTCCAGTAGGGCTCTGACACCCCCTTCCTACAGCACTGCTAAAAATTCACTTGGGTCAAGAGCAAGTGAGCCATTTGGGAAGTACAGCTCTCCAGTAATGAATGAACACAGTGATGAGCATAGACAACTCCTTCCTCACCCAATGCAAGGCCCAGGACTTCGTGCAGCTACCTCATCCAACCACTCTGTTGACGAGCAACTGAAAAATACTGACGCACACCTCATTGACCTTGTAACCAATGAGATTATCAACCAAGGACCTCCTGTGGACTGGAATGACATTGCTGGCCTAGATTTGGTAAAGGCTGTCATTAAAGAGGAGGTTTTATGGCCAGTATTGAGGTCAGATGCATTCAATGGGCTGAGTGCTCTACCTCGGAGCATCCTTTTGTTTGGACCTCGGGGAACAGGCAAAACATTAATGGGCAGATGTATAGCTAGCCAGCTGGGAGCCACGTTTTTCAAAATCACTGGCTCTGGTCTTGTCACAAAGTGGATAGGGGAAGGAGAAAAAATTGTTCATGCCTCCTTCCTTGTGGCAAGGTGTCGCCAGCCCTCAGTGATTTTTGTTAGTGACATTGACGTGCTACTTTCATCCCAAGTGAATGAAGAACACAGTCCAGTATGTCGAATGAGAACTGAGTTCCTTATGCAGCTGGACACTGTGCTAACTTCTGCTGAGGACCAAATAGTAGTAATTTGTGCCACCAGTAAACCGGAAGAAATAGATGAATCTCTTCGAAGGTACTTCATGAAACGACTTTTAATCCCACTTCCTGACAGCACAGCAAGGCACCAGATAATAGTACAACTGCTCTCACAGCACAATTACTGTCTCAATGACAAGGAGGTTGCACTGCTTGTCCAGCGCACGGAAGGCTTTTCTGGACTAGATGTTGCTCATTTGTGTCAGGAAGCGGTAGTAGGCCCACTCCATGCCATGCCAGCCACAGACCTTTCAGCCATTATGCCCAGCCAGTTGAGGCCCATTACATATCAAGACTTTGAAAATGCTTTCTGCAAGATACAGCCTAGCATATCTCAAAAAGAGCTTGATACATATGTTGAATGGAACAAAATGTTTGGTTGTAGTCAGTGACAAGTCTTTTTTTAAAAAAAATGTAATGAATGTTGGTGCGTGCACACACACGTACATACACACAAACCTGTTACATAGGGCATGGAACCCCTCTTCAGTAGAGTTAAAATTGTGAAAGAGTATTGTGCGGGGGAGGGGGGACAATGATCACCTTGCATCAAAAGAGCCAGGTGTAGGTTTGAAGGAATATTGCATCAAACAAGAGCTGTTGATCTGAAAAGCCACAGATGACAGAAAGCATCTGTTGATGCTCCATTCTCTTCAGGCTAGACAACACACTCTCGCCGTGGAGCAAGGAGCCAAGTGGCTTGATTTTTAGAAGGACATGAACCCTGTGTGTTGATTCCATTCTGCTGTTCTCGAGATTTAGTTGCTGTCAAGTGCCTGAAGTGGTGCTTTCTCCCCCTCCCTTCTTTTCATTTTCTTTTCTTTTTTGTTGGCCTCACAATTACATTGGTGGCATGTGCTAATATAAAGAGCTTTAACTTCAAAATGTTATGGGACTAAAGAAATGAATGGTTGCGTTGCGACAGAGAACTACATTTTTATTTTGTTTTGTTTTGTTTTGTTTTTTGGCTAAACTAAGAGCAACAGTATTCCTCAATCCTGTCTGTTCTGCAGTACTAAACTAAGAACAGGTAAAACAGGGTAATGGTAATCTGGACCTTAATTTCTGCAGTTCATTTCTTTTAATGTTCTGTCTGCAAAAAAAGAAAAAAGAAAAAAAACTCAGGAAAGTGATTGTGATTTGTACAGTACCTCAAAGGAATGTGTTGAAAGCACTATGTACTGCTGAGAGTTAATAGGATAGGCTTCAATGTTACTTTATATTAAATATGTATGTATGTTTACCTCAACAGTTGAAAAAAATATGGCAAGGAGAAATATTTTGAATGTATCCAGGAGCAAGCTGAAGTATGTTATAAATGAGTCTTTCAGCATTTCAAAATAGAACCAGAGAGGGTATCCCAGTGTTTAGGAAATGGTTTTCTCTCCCCCCCCCTTAATATTGGGGATCAAATTGGAACAAGAGAATTTCCATGGCAGTAGTGTGTGGAAGTCCTTAAGTCCTTGACAGTTTTGTGACACATTGGTAGACAGTCCACCAACGGCAAGAAAGCCACCCTGTCGAATTAAGTAATCATCTGAGACAGTCAAAGGCAACATCTAGTTAGGACTCTGAGAGGCAAATTACCTTAGACTACAATGGCTTTTATACCATGGTTAGAGATGTAGTGTCTTGATTATTTCACTGCATCAATAGAACAAAATCATTCTAGGTCACTAAGAAAGGTTGTGGGTTGCAAAGCTGTTTGCAGCAATGCAGTAGATAGTAACCGAACAAAAAAAGCAAGAAAAATTTAAGTCCTCCAATCACAATTTTCTTCCTCATCTTCCATTTCCAAAAGACGAAGGAATTTTTTTTTGCTTTTTTTGCTGGGGGAGGGTTGTGTGTACATTGTCTCTTCCATTTTTGTCTCTCTCTTTTTTTTAGGGTAAATGTGCCCACCATTTTATTTCTACCTCAGTTTTTGTTAAATTCCTCTTTGGAAAGCAAAGTAAAGATGAGGACAAGCTGGATTACATCTAGGATGCTAACCTCCTTAATGACTTTAATGGAACCCTATGAACGTTTTACTCAGTAAGTTGCCCAGAGTTCCAGGAGATTTAACTCCCAAGGAAGTGTGCTTAGTATTTCAATCTAAGGGAAGGGAAGGGAAAGGAGGGGATGGAGGAAGATTCAGTTCTCGAGTGAAGCCCATCTATATCTTTTACCTCTTCCCTCCTTGTCCAGAGAGGGCAAATGTTGCTGAGTCTTCCTTCTGGAAAGGCAGACTAGCTAGCATGTGTGGCTTTTTGTTCTTTTTGTGCTTCCACTCCACATTGTCTTTTTTATTATTCTTTAATGCTTTTATGAGCAATTCTGTTCATGACAGCTGACTGATGCTGGTAATGTCTCTGAGCACTGTAGCAATCCGAGCCTTCACAGCCACACGAGCAGAACAGTCTCCCCCACTTTTTTTGAAGTGATTTTCTGTTTACTTTAAAGAGAGAGTAGCAAAACACTTGCAAAGCACTGGCATTTTATGTTTCTTTTAAGTAATGTACCTTCAATTACATGAAATAAATGCACTGAAAAGCCCTTAGGAGAAAAAGACCAATCAGTTACCTGGTTATTTTGTGTCTTTAAAGCTACTTTCCAGTTATCATACTTGACATTTAGTCAGTTGAAACATTAGGGATGAGAAAGTTAATAGTGGGTAGGTAGATTGTATTTTATTTCTGATTATTGATTTCCATTTAATTTCTTAAAATTTCTTTTAATATCCATGGCTAAGAACAGAGCAAATAAACCAAAATGTACATTCTAGCAATTCTTTTATTCAATCTAAATCTAGTGTTGTTGCTTTTAAGGCAGAAGGTGTATTTTAAAAAAACACAGTGCCTTTCACTGATATAGTTAAGTAAGATGCTTTGCATTTTCAAGTAGTGAATGCCTTCCTTTTTGCCTTTCAATACTCTTACATTTCTTCTATTATATCTTCCTTTCTGTTTGTGAAGCCCAAGTATCCCGTTTCCCAATGATTCACATTGATCTTGCAGACAGGTTTGCTGATGCAGATTGCTGATCTGTTTTTCATCTTTTACACATTGCGTTTTGTGTTTGCTATCAAGCTGTGCTCATTTGAAAGATTCAAGCATGTTTTGAAGAACTAACTCATGCTCACACCAGAAATTCTATGCTTTCTACTAAATCAATATTATTAACTAAACTTAAGTAAACATAATGTCATATACATGACCACATAAAATATAAAGTTTTCTATCCCCATAGCCCACTAAATAAAATTAAAAACTACTTCAATAGAATTTTCAGGTCACATTTTGGCTCCCATTTTACATCATATATGTTGGGAAAGGTAATTATTATTTCAATTAGCTTTAAATATAAAAAGCAAAATGATGAAGCTGAAAGAATTAAAAGTGTGTGTGTATGTGTACACCCACACACCCACACCTACCCACTTGAATCCATTGATGCATTGATGCAAGCACCAGGGGATTAGGTTTTCATCCCACTTGGTAGCTAGCTGCAGCTAGTGGCTATAATGCTTTACATAACATGAGGGAAATACTTTTGTTTACCCTATCTTCCTACCAACTGGAAGCAAGCTATAATATTCTATCAGTTCCTGCCGATGGAAGTTCACTGATAAATGGAATCGCACAGCCTTTGTCCAGTGTGCTCAGACCCCATTTGCTCATTTTTAACTAACTATCCTTATGCTAGTTGGAAGCAACTGCTTTCATGCATCCCATGTGAATAGGGCCATTCTTTTCTTATGCTGCTACATTTCCTTCTGTACCCTATATGTTTCAATACAAAAGAAATGGATCCTGACTTAAGCTTCTAAGGTGTTGGATGATCCATGAAAGAGAAGACTAGCTTTTGTGAGGGAATCAATATGACCAACATATAAAAGTGTTCTGCGGATTTAAAATGGCTTCTGTAGGAAGGTATCTGCTATCTTTTTCCATTGGTCAGAACTATGGGTTCTGTATCAACAATAAATAAATAAAAACTTTGGGCAAGAATTGTCAGATTCCATATTGGGCAGATCTCATGTGCCTTTAATAGAAGGGAGAATATTAATAGTTTCAGCTTCTCCCACCATTATATCTACATGATAATTGAAACTGCACCTGCCAAACTCTTCCTTCTGTACAACTGGTAATTAGTTAAGGACAACAAAGCCCTGCCTGATAGCTTGTTGGAATGTTCTTTGAATACGTTGGGGTAGACAACTATTGCATGCTGGCTGTAGTAGCCTATCAAAATTTGGGGGGTGAGATAATAATAGAAACCACCATTTATTTGCATAAGATGAGGCTTCTTCTTCAACTACAATAACAATTCCAAGAACAGAAAAAGCAGGGACAATTTTATGCCAGCCAAATTATCAAGGCCAATTCAAAATGCAGCATCATGACCTTTATATGAGTTTATACAGAAATGCTCTACATTTCTGGCATGCTTCTTTCCCCAAAATATTTAGACCATTAAAGATAGTAGTGAAAAGTTTGCTGACTGAGCTGATCAATGGAATGTGAAAGCAGTTTAAGGCTATTTACTTTTGCACAAAATATTTCTCTATTAGTCAATTTGTATTCTATTCAAATGCAGATAGATGGGTAAAATGGTTTTTCTTGTGCATTTCAAACCCATCAAGGAGAAAATAAAACCTCCCAGTAAAACACATAGGCAAAGCACCATCTGGGAAAGCTAGCTCATCTGTCCAGGGGCTATGCTCTGTAAAATAGTACAAGGTCATTTTATATGGGCTGGCGTAATACTTTGCTAGGCAATTTTCGAAAGGAGATAATCTAGTGTAAAAACCCCAATTAATTCCAACAGATGTTGGTAGATGGTAATGTGTTTACATGTCAAAAGCTGCAAACAAAGGTTTCTGCTGCCTGAAAATGTGTGTAACTTTGAATAGACTGTTATAAGGACCAGCTTATGTGTTTCATTCAAATCAATGCAGACCTCATTCTATGAAATTGAAATATTTCCTTTCTAAAGCGAGATCTCAAAAATAAAACATTGAAGTTGACTTTAAAGTTTGTTCATACCATTTATTGCCGCCCACGCTCATCAGTTCGAATTACTTCTGATTTGAGAAATGCCTATCTTATCCTAATCTCTAAAGTATATGCTGTATATGTTAGCTTTCTTCACTAGCCTACTAGGAAAATCTCCTACGTAAGATCCATTGAAATGCATGTGTGTTGCCCACTTTTGCACTTCCCAGGTATTTCAATGGGATTTACGTAGGTAAAACTCCTGGTAACCATATGCTCCAGAACTGAAGATCAACATGCCTTCCCCTTACACCACTAACTTCATTTCATCTTGTATGTGTGCATGTGTTTATACAATAGTTATCTGTACATATATACATAACCTGAAGTATTTTTGCTTTCACTTTCCTTTGAAAGATAAAAAGCTTTCTGTTCCTTAATCATTTGCAGATTTATACATATATGAAGCACATTAGTAAACACAGAGCCAGAAATATTCCTACACTCAAAAGAAGCAGCTGTACTGGGGACTAGTCAATACATGAACTGAATCTCCCACTCTGCAAAGACCTTTGGTTGACATTCGATTTTGAACCTGCCAGATACATTTTTGTGAACCAGGGATACTGCATCTTTAATGAACAAGTCTCTATTCTTTCCCCTGTTTTTAAATACAACACAAGAAGTGTAGCACTAGGCACTGCAATTGTCAAAGACAATTAGACTGAAAGCAGGAAAATTTCACCTCCCTGTCTCAGTGATATGTAGAATGTCGGCAGTGTGGGTCAGCCTTGCTACAGAGTTGTGTGAGAATATATGAATCAGTCCTATAGAATGTTAAATATTTATAAAATGGTTCTGTTCTACACCAAGGTTGGGAATGCAGTCATTCCTCCTTGTTGTCTTACAATACACAAAGGCAAAAGTTTATTTTCACACCTAAACTTCACGTGTATGTTCTTTTCTTTCTTTCCTTCTGT